>NC_136417.1:44635460-45967127 GCF_052625555.1 Lactuca saligna | reverse complement strand
CCAATGTATACTCACGTCATCTTCTATCTCTCATCATCTATCTACCCATCATCATACCCCACATATTCGTATATATAAAATACGTATACAGTTTAAATCCTTTAAAACATGTATAAAACGTTCATCCAACATAGACAACAAGTATTCAGATAATATGCACACATAGCACGTAGTTTATATTAAATACTTCATATCTATGTGTAAGATGAAAGGGACTATGCACTCACCTGATTAGGTGGTGATTCCGAACTCAAACAACACTTCGTTATCTCAAAACAATTTTCCTCGACAAAACCTAGTATCAATACTACTAGGGTTTAGTTTTAACGTTAACCACGACTAATTAATAGTCTAGCTATTATTACTATTATATAAGCGTTAAATAACACTCAATATAACTCATAATAATAGCCCAAATAATTATTTTAAGGTCCTAATAATGTTACTATAATTAAATAAAAGCTATATTAAATATAGTATAGGCATAACTCACTTACAATGGGTTTTTAATAAAAACCGGGCTTCGTTGGAGCAGCGTTTCCGAGCCGAAAGCTTTTCTTCTCGGAGCCGTCGGGCGCTCCGGGGCTTTCTTCTCGTGATAGGGAGGTTCCGTAGACTTGGGAGGGGTTTAGGGAGGCTAGAGAGAAGTTAGAGAGAGAAAGAGAGGCTTATGGTGTGAAGAAAATATGAGGAGTTCACCATTGTATTTATAGGAGTTTTATAGTAAAGTAGCCTCTAAGCTTCGTCTATATCTATCTCATACTATCTTCGTTTTCGACGTTCTTTATATCCATGCGTAGGTAAAAATAATATCTACAACTTTCATTTTGGCTCCGTCGGCTAATTCTCGACCGATCATAAATTTAACAGTAGGAGGCGTTTAGACTGTTAAATGACCGCGAAGAATTCGTAACTCTTTCATACGAACTCCGTTTTCGTCCATCTTTTTACTGTTGAGTTCCTATTATTGAGATCTTTAACTCTCATTTAGGTCGCGTAAGCCAAAAACCGCTCGAACTAAAATTCGAGTTTCGGGCTGTACACTACTAAGCTGAAACTTTGAAAAATCATAACTTCCTCATACGAAGTCAGATTTGGGCGTTCTTTTTACGTATTTTCTCATTTTAACATACTCTACGACTTTGGTTTAGATAACTAAGGCTAAAAAGTCTTCTATCATAAATTCACTTTTTACGCTTCCCGGTGCCGTGCCGGTTTTGCCGTAAAACTTCGACGGACCATAACTTCTTCGTTATAACTCAGATTTCGGCGTTCTTTATATGTACGGAAACCTTGTGACATATACTATAACTTGGTTAAAATTATTTATTCTAAATAATCTTTTGCCGAAAAGTCGTTTTCGACCCATATTGCCTTTAAATTGACTTGTCCGGATCTACGGGCGTTACAGAAGTTAGGAAGAATAGGAGGGAACAAAGGAAGTAAGGAACGAAGAAGGCTCGAAAATCCACAATGGATGTTCAAAAACCCTTTTCAATAATTATTAAAGGGAAATAAGGGTCTATGAAATAGAAGTTCATGATGATCTTGATTTGAAAATGAAAAGAACTAGTTTAGCTGATCAAGAAGTGTAGATATAGTGAATATACTTCAATAGAGGCGTAGTTGATGGTCAAACAGTGTTCAAGACACACATTTTACAGGCTTACCCGGTATAGGTCCCATAAGGATGTTTTAAAATATGAAAATGAGAATTCATTCCCTTAATATACAAAAAACAAAAAGTTTGGTGATCTTTTAAAACAAACACGACAAGTTCGATGCGTTAAGACGTCCAATGCGTTCCAAATTCCACTTTTATTCAACGGATTAACGCCCCTCACCACACGTTCTCCAAACGTGTGATAATGAGTCTGACATTTCATTAAAAATCCTATTTTTGAAAAAAAAATTCTTTTAATTCAATAAACTTTTGTGTCACACCCCAAAACCACGAACGGCAGAAACGTTCAGGGGTGGAGGACGTCATGTACAGTATCACAACAGTGTAATATAATAAACAAGCAACAACATCATCCATTGCATTATAAGTAAAGTTTTAATACATGTGTGTTTCTTTCAAGGTAGTAAGACACCAAAAATATACAATCAAAATAAACGACGAGACTTGTCTGCTCCGTCTTCTCAAAACCTGGCCTCCGTACCTATCTACTGATGACCTGAGAATGCAAGTTATTTTGAAAGCGAGTATCAGCTTTAAAGCTGGTGAATTCATAAGTATATAAGTGTCATTGCCTTGTTTGTGAAAATCTGTTATAAAGGCCTTGTAAATCATTAAATGAAAGTGTTAATGTACGTATGAAAAACCCTAGAAAATCCCTTATTTCCTATCAGTTTGAGATGTAGTCTTCTACCAAGACCTGAATGTTTTGTAAGTAAAATGATAGTTTTCCTTTAATTGTTTAGTACTAAAGTACTTAGTCTAACTCATCGTTTATGTGAAAGAATCACAAAATAAAGTAAATAGGAAAATGTACTACTGTAAGTGTTGTAACTAGGTACTAGGACTAACACATCATATGTAACTGTTATCCCAAGGTACTAGGGTTAACACGACCTATATAACCTAATGAACATCCGAAGATTGTCCAATTGTCCTCTGTAACAGCAACAGGGGAGGAAGGGTTAGTCCCTGTAAAGGTACTCCTAGTATAAGTAATAACCGTAGGCATCCGTAGATGTTCATTACCCACTGTTGCTAACAGATGGGTTCCGGAATGGTTAGTCCCGTCCATATATCCCGAGGTACTGGGGATAGAGTCCTATTCTAGATATCCCAAGGTACTGGGGATAGAGTCCTATTCTAGATATCCCGAGGTACTGGGGATAGAGTCCTATTCTAGATATCCTGAGGTACTGGGGATAGAGTCCTATTCTAGATATCCCGAGGTACTGGGGATATGCAGGATAATTTACACAGAAGGTACTAATAAATTATCCTCGCAATTCGTGATACAAATATTCAAATAAGTATACATAGGTAAAGGTATCAACGTAAAGGTACTCCTAGTATAAGTAATAACTGTAGGCATCCGTAGATGTTCATTACCCACTGTTTCTAACAGATGGGTTCCGGAATGGTTAGTCCCGTCCATATATCCCGAGGTACTGGGGATAGGGGCCCATCTAGGTATCCCGAGGTACTGGGGATAGGGTCCTATTCTAGATATCCTGAGGTACTGGGGATATGCAGGAAGATTTACACAGAAGGTACTAATAAATCATCCTCGCAATTCGAGATGCAAGTATTCAGGTTAATGTACATAATTAAGTGTATCTACGTAAAGGTACTCATGTAATACGTTCATGTAAGCGTGTTCATGTATCATGTAAGTATATGTAAATGTACTCATGTATCATGTAATCAAATGTAAAGGTACTCATGTATCAGGTAAGGTACTGGTATAGACTCATGAATGAACTGACTCTTGTGTGATTCCTTGTAATAGGAATTATGTTTGATATCTCCAAATTGTCCCTATGATAATTTACTGGAAGGTAATTGGTTGTTCAAGTAGGTTTATACACTCTTACTACTCAAGGGTGTGAGAAACTAAATGAAAAATGTAAACTATAACATCAATACATATATAACAATGCGTTTTTAAGATTTAAAACCATTTCATGCATCACATTTTGTAGTATGTGAAATCTGTTAAATGACAAACACAGTTATAAAATACATAACAATGATTTAATAACATGTTCGTTTCTACTTGTATTCCCCCCCCCCCCCCCCCCCCTTTAAAGCATTTAAAATCATTTAAAACATTGATTAGGGGTATGAACTCACCTGTAGTTGGTGATTGGAATGAACTGAACGGTATAGGATGGCTAGGTGTCAAGCAAGGACTTGTACACACACTACGATCCTAATGAACATATAATCACACATATATGCATTCTATTAGTCTTAAATCACTAATTGATAAAGTTAAGAAATCCTAGGCATAATAAACACTTTATATAAGTGTTATAGGCCCTAAGGATTGCATCTAAGCTAATGTGGGACAAGGTACTTGTGTTTAGGGTTCCAAAGGATCCTATATGTGAGTTTACTCCCCATAGAACATCACACATGGAGTTTACGGTTGTAAACTCTTGAGTTTACGGTTGTAAACTCTTGAGTTTACGGCCGTAAACTCCCAAACATGTGTGTTTGGTGTGTTTTGAAGTCTCAAATGCTTTCTAGAATTATTCTAACTTGGTGGATAAGTCCTTGGAAGGGTTTAAGGTCTAGAAATACTCCAATTAGGAGTTTACGGCCTCAAGGCCATTCCCCTTGGAGTTTACGGCCGTAAACTCCCTTGGGGTGTTGTTTTTGTTGTTTTCAAGCCTCTTGCACTTGTGGTATATGTTCTAGACTTTTACTCCTAGCATAAGAAGGCATTAGGCACACTTTGGTTCCCTTTTTAGGAGTTTACGGACCAAGAATCATGTCTTGGCCGTAAGCTCACTTTGTTAAGTGATTTTGTTGTGGTTTGGTCCTTCCATTAAGTAGGTACAATTTCTTGTAAAGGTCTAGGGCTTTAGGTGTCATGAAAACACCCCTTTTTGTCCATTTCAATGGAGTTTACGGCCTAAGATTCACTTGGGCCGTAAACTCACTTTTGTTTGTGTCTTTTGATGTGTTTAAGGCCTTATACTACTTGGGAACATAGTCTAGATACAAGCCTTAAAGTCCTAGAGTCCTTAAATCATCGTTTTAGTGTTTGATTTTTGGAGTTTACGGCCTAGGATTATCTAGGGCCGTAAACTCCCAAACTTGGGTGGATTTTGGCTTGTTTTCTTGTCCCTAACATGTATACATAAGCATCTAAGGCCTTATCATAACACAATTTTCGGTTTTGGCTTCGTTTCGGGAGTTTACCGCCCAAGAACACCTTGGGGTGTAAACTCCTAGATCTCATGTTTTAGCCTTCTAAATCATGTTATAGACACATATAAAGCTTTCTAACATTACTATAAAGAGTTACTCACGTTTTGGTATAAAAACCCGAAGATCCGTCAGAGAGAAAATGGCTTTTCTCTAGTCGGAAATGTGAATAATGAATGACTTTGGTTCAGAAATCTATTTATAGTCCTGAGATATTTTGGCAGAAAATATTTTTATTCCTGAAATGATCCCTAATAAAATAAAGTGTTGGAATAACAGTGTTGCACAAAACCCTAGTGCACCTACTCTCCTGATATTTCCTGAAGTGTAAACCCTGAATTTCTCAAACTAACGCGAAGAGTCTGAAAATTAACTGTGACTGCTACAACTTCTATTGAAGTGATATAGTTTGTTCAGAATGGAAATTTTGGGTTGTCACATTTTGAGATCCGGAACTATATAAACACTTTTTCCTTCCCAAGAAAGCTTTACGCTTTCTGAGCTTGTCATTGATGTTGATATCATAGTCTAGGTTAACCTTTGTAACCCGTTTTGAAATAATAAACATGTATTATTTGAGTATTATGTGTTTTGTGCTTAGTTATGTGACTTAATTGAATTAAGAATAAAAATAAGCGTCAAAATAAAATGTTAGATAAGCTCGATATCTACCGATAATGTTGTATTAGTTGAAATGAGATTTCCGAATATATAAAGAATGCCGAAATCCGAGTTATAACGAAGACATTATGACCTTTCGAAGTTTCGCGACAGAATCGGCAATGCTAAACGACGTAAAAAGTGAAATTTACATTGGAGCGATATTTAGCCTTAGTGATCTAAACGAAAGTTGTAGAATTCGTTAAACCGAGAGCGTGCATAAAAAGAACGCCCAAATCTGACTTCGTATGAGGAAGTTATGATTTTTCTAAGTTTCGATTTAACAGTATGCAGCCCGAATACTCGATTTAAGACCGAGCGGTTTTTAGCTGAAACAATCTAAACGAGAATCGAAGATCTCGATAAATGTAGTGAAACGATAAAATGATAGGCGAAAACGGACGTCGGATGAAGAAGTTATGAATTTATAACGAAGTTTTCCTGTCCCAACCTACTAAAAATAAATAATAAAAATAAATTCAAAATTAGCCGACAGAGTCTAAACGAAAATTGTAGAGCGTAGTCACACCTACGCGGGGATATAAAGAACGTCGAAAACGGAGTTCTTATGAGGGAGATATGAATTTTTGAAGTTTGTTAAATAAATAAAATATTAAATTTAAATATAAATTTCGGATATTATCCAAATGGGGGGGGGGGGGGGGGGGGAGTCAGCAATCCTATCCAGGTTACGCTCAGTGTACCTAGATTTACGCCCAGCGTAAATCGAGGATCCAGACCCTATAAAAGGGAGTCGAGTGCAGCCGATTCATTTGCTCATTTTCTCTTCTTTCTCTCTCTCTCTCTCTCTCTCTCTCTCTCTCTCTCCTGTTTTGCATCGATTTACGTGCAAGAAATATCCCGAAGCCCCAGTATTGATCCCAAGCCCCGAAACAATTCCCGAAGCCCCGAAGATCCCGAGAAATGCAATTCCCGAGCTGAAGCTCTGCCCGCGAGGAGCTCGGTTTTTGTGAAGATATTCCAGATCTACCGAAGAATACTACTTCTACAAGTCGTAGTGCTATCCGATCATCTTCTGATCAAGTGAGTGTGTGGTTATTTTCTTCTAACGCATAATTATGAAGTATTTTATATAAAATACGTGTTATGTGTATATTTTGTTGTTATATGTGTGAATGTATATTCACTTTCTTCTATCTCATAGATCTGATTTATTCTCTATGAAATACGAGTTATGTGTGTGTGCCTCATCTGTTATGTGGAATATGTATTGATTGAACACGTTATACAGGTTTAAAACTATGTATAAAAATATATCTTTTTATCTACTAATATGTTAGGTAGAACATGGGTATATAGTTGATGTGTGATAAACAGATGAGAGGCCTCGATGTTGTTGATGTTGACCTAGTCATCTAGTGGAGTATGGATGACGACCACAGACTCTTTCTAGACAGTCCAGTGGAACGCTAGCAGGTTCATAACTTGTAGGTGTTGTGAACGATGTGTTCACCGGTGTACTCTATCCCCCTCATGGTTGCCTTTAGGATATCTATTGTTGAGGAAACCCCTTAGCAATAATGTCCGTCCCGATGAAAATCCTATATTAGGTCCCTTGAGATAGATGTTGTTTTAGGGACATAAAGTGAGGATAACGGGAATGGGTAATCGGGTTATTGTTGGTTGGTGAAATTAAATATAATTATTTATTGTGGGTTGAAAACCCTATATGCTCACCAGAATCCGAAGCCTGACCCACTCAGTTTTATTTGTATTATAGGAAGTGGCGCAAGGGGATAAGATGGATGAATCATCGAGTTGTTTTGTTTACAAGTCTCTATATGTATATATTTGTTGAATGACTTGTAATGTTATCGTTTATGCTTTATGGTCTGTATCGGAACATGACATCCCAAGTTTTGATTATATAATAAAAATGCCTCTCTTGATGAAATGCTTTGATAAATATTATTTTATCATATTTTGTTTTGGGAACAAATTCCGTAACTCTTTTAAAACAAAAGGATTTACTCTGAAATTATTTTAAAAAACATAAATGAAATCGGTCTTTTCCGGCCGAGATTTTGGGGATGTCACATATTCCAAGCCCGCACGGATCAACAAACCAAACAACAACATCAGAAGGAGCAAGAGATACAAACTGTTGCAAAATATTGGGCGGATGCGATCAACAACGCCAACACTGTTGCCACCATTCTCAAAGTTCAAGATTGGATGACCATAATGGCTGAAACAATCCAGAAAGCTCAGAATCTTCAAGGTGATGCAGGTCCTTCCAAGCCCCTCCAACTGCTGAAACCCACAGATCCAATGAAGATGGTACAACTATCGAAGTTAGCTCTGGACCAACCTTTGGTCTGGATGATCTGGAAATGACTGACGTAAATTAACCGGCTTAATAAGATGATATTTGATGATGAAGACTCAAGTGGTTCACAACACTACACTTCTAAGCCAAAGGAGAAGAAAAAGAAGAAGAAGCTGTCTGGCACTCACAAGGAATTTTTAAGTCTTCAAGAGAAAGTTGACAAGATCTTAGCCGCAGTCACAACTCCGCAACCAACTGTAGCTACTGGTCCATAGTCTATTGTTGAGCGAATTGAACGATTAGAGACAAGGGAACGACTGGCTACTGATAGAATCTTACTCAAAGTTGAAATGCGTATTCGAGCCCTGGACAACAACAGAACCGCAGACCATAAAGAATTCCTAGCCACTGCTGAACGACTAATTCAAGAAGTCTCTGGAATCAAAACAGAACTTCAATCAACGATTGCGGATCAGGCTATTCAATCCAAGAATCTTGTTGAGGAAACTTAGAATGCTTGTGAATTAACCATTGTAGTGCTTCAATCTACGATCAACAACCTTCGATGTTGTGACATCCCCAATTTCACGGCCATAAAAGACCGTTTTTGTTTATGCTTTGTTTGAAAATCAGAGTAATATTTTTACATAAAAGTGTTGTGGAATTTGTTACCAAAACAAGATATGATAAGAATTTTTCAAAGCATTTCTTTACAGAAATGTATTTTCATTAAATAACAAAATCTCGGGATGTCATGTTCCGTTACAGACCAAAAACATAAATAGTATAAAATAGACCTTACAATAGTTATTTATAACTACTGATCTATAATCCAAAATCTCTCGTCAAGTCCACCAACTTATACTCTTGTGCCATTACCTATAATGCAAAGAAAAATGAGTGGGTCAGGCTTGGGAGCCTGGTAAGCATATAGGGTTTTCAACCCACAATAATATAATTATTATATTCAATCATCAAACAATAAACCCAATTACCTATCTCCATTATTTTCTATATTTCTTAAGGTTTTACCCTAAGAATCGATTGTCCTTCCTTCATTCGTTCCTAAGGATTGACCTAAGGAATTGACACAAAGTCCATTACTGCCTGAGGTTCATCTACACAGTACTAAATCAATAGCTACCAAGGTTCATCTACACAGTACTAAATCCATAGCTACCATCGTTCATTTACACAGTACTAAATTCATAGCTACCAAGGTTCATCTACACTGTACTAAATCCATAGCTACCATCATTTTATTATGAGGCACTAAATCCATAACTGTCCGGGTTTTTAGAGTACACCAGTGAACATCAAATCCATAACACATATAAGTTGCGAGCTTGCTAGTGTTCCACTAGACTGTCTACAATAGTCCGTGGTTGTCATCCCTACTCTGCTGAATGATGGGGGCCATCGTTTGGGTAAAGGTTTCACTCATTTTTTGTAACGCCCGTAGATCTGGGCTAGTCAATTTAGAGACGATAAGCATCAAAAATGAATTTTTATGGAAGATTATTTAGAAGGATTAATCTTAACCAAGTTGTAGTATATGTCACAAGGTTTCCGTGCATATAAAGAACGCCAAAATCCAAGTTATAACGAAGAAGTTATGACCTGTCGAAGTTTCGCGACAGAACCGGCACGACACAACGTAACATAAATAGTGAATTTACGTTAGAGCGATATTTATCCAAAACAATCTAAATGAGAATTGAAGATCTCATCGATAGTAGTCCAACGATAAAAAGACAGACGAAAACGGAGTTCAGATGAAGGAGTTATGAGTTTATAACGGAGTTTTCCTGTCCCGACCTACTAAAAATAATATATAAGTAATATAATTATAATATATTAAAAATAAAGTCAAAATTAGCCAATGGAGTCTAAACGAGAGTTGTAGAGCATAATCTCACCTTCGCGTTGATATAAAGAACGTCGAAAAAGGAGATCGTATGCGAAAGTTATGAATTTATGATGTTCGGGGCGCAAAACCCCAAAACTGTCAGAGACCACGACGTGGCAAGCAGTGCCACGACGTGGCAAGTCTCCTGACACCTTCGAGAGTCCCCCAGATGCAACTTATGATGACGCATGCAATGATGACCAAGCCCACGACGTGGCAAAAGGTTCCACGACGTGGAAAGGGCCAGTTTTGCCCTATAAATAGGTTTGAAGGGCCAACCGAGTTTGGTTGCTCATTCTCTCATCTCTTTCCCATATTACATCGATTTACGTGCAAAGAAGTACCCCCAAACCCCGGTATCAACCCCGAGACCCGAAGCCCGAAGATCCCGAGAAGAAAAGAGTTTCCGAGCCGAAGCTCTTCCTGCGAGAAACTAGGTGTGTGAATTGACCCCAGTTTCACCGAAGAATATCTACTTGAAGAGCCGTAGTGCTGTCCAATCATCTTCTGATCAAGTGAGTCTTACACATAGATATGAAGTAATTTATAAAATACGTGCAATGTGTATATATAGTTGTTTATATGTGTAAGTGTGTGGTCACTTTCTTCTAACACATAAATATTAAGTATTTGCTATGAAATATGTGCTATGTGTATAATATAAAGTTGTTTATATGTGTGAGTGTGTGGTTACTTTCTTCTAACGTATAGATATGAAGTAATTGCTAAGAAATACGTATTATGTGTTTATACATTGTTTGCTTATTTGATATGAGTGTGGAATGGACGTTTTATATAGTTTTTAAATGAGTTCAACTGTATATGTATTTTATATCTGCGAATATGTTGGGTAGAACATGGGTAGATGAGATAGTTGGTATGTGATAAAATGAGGAGGTATGAAAGATGCGCCAAATAGAGATGTCATAATACTAGCAGATGCGCTTAAGAATAATATTGGTAGATGCACCAAATAGAGATGTCATAATACTAGCAGATGCGCTTAAGAATAATATTGGTAGACGCACCAAATAGAATACTAGCAGATGCGCTTATAGGATAATCCTGACAGATGCGCTTATAGGATAAGGTCGGCAGATGCGCCTAATAGTGAATGTCATAATCCTGGCAGAGGCGCTTAAATGATAAAGTTGGTAGATGCACCTTAAATAACAATGGAATTTGTGTCTATTCCTTAAAGTCAATTTTTAGGAATGAATGAATAAAGGATAGGTGATTCTTAGGGTAAAACCTTAAGAAATAAAGAAGATAATGAGGATGGGTAATTGGGTTGATTGTTTGATGATTAAATATAGTAATTATATTATTGTGGGTTGAAAACCCTATATGCTCACTAAGCTCCCAAGCCTGACCCACTCAGTTTAATTGTATCACAGGTATCGATACGAAGCTGCTTTGCACTGAGAGATTAAAGGAGATGTAAATCACTAGAGTAAATGAATGTATGTTCTGTTTATGCTTATGTGTCTGTATCGGAACATGACATCCCGAGGTTTTATTATTTAATGAAAATACATTCTCTTTGAGAAATTTTTTGATAAGTTTTTATCATATCTTGTTTTGGGAACAAATTCCGCAACCGTTTTCTTTAAATGATTACTATGATTTATAAAACAAAGCATAAACAAATCGGTCTTTTCTAACCGAGAAATTGGGGATGTCACAGTTGGTATCAGAGCATTAGTTTAAGCGAACTAGGAATTTGTAGGAAATTTCTAGACTTAAACTTAGAATGCTAAGTAATGATTGTGAGGAATGTGTCTAAAATATGTTAGGTAATACACCTAAATTGACACAAGCACTAGTTTATTTTAGGAATGATGCCTAAAATGCTTTTACGTGCTAAATGTTTTGTGTGATAGCTATATTGGTGCTATTATTTGTTCGGATCTATGGTCTGTTGCCGACCGGATCTGGAAACCTTATGTGTTTAGGATTCTAAGCGTATGGCTACAATATTAGAACTAGCATATAAACATTTATGAGTGATAAGGACGATTTGAATATCTATCGTGAATGAGGATCTAATTTCAACTTATTCGGTGTGTAGATCAAAAATGGTGAGAACAAGAAGTGGAGTTGGAAATGCTGATGAAAACAGGAATCAACCACCAGCGATTGAGCAAATACCTGTCGTAGCAACATCACCTGAGCCGATAACAATGGCTGGTGTACAATTGATGATTCAAACGATGTTGGATCGTCAAATGGAGGAGACTAGGCGGTTGCTTCAACAAAATCGTGAAGAATTGTCAATTTGTGTGGAATAGCCTGAATTAAATGAAGGGCACTCGGAAGGTGGAAACTTCAGTGGGTCTGTTGGTCAAGCCAACCCACCGATAGTTAGGCAACACAACCATGATGGAAGGAATGATGGAATGGGATGCAAGTACAAGGACTTTCTAACTTGCAAACCATCGACCTTCCATGGAAAGGAGGATCCGATTGGAGTTATGGATTGGATCTCAGAAATGGAATTAGACTTCATGACTTGTGGCTGCAGAGGCAAGTTGCAGACTATCTATGCAGTATGTCAGTTTCGAGGTGGAGCCGTTCGATGGTGGAACACTCTAGGGAAGATCCTAAGCCTTAATGAGCCACTGCAACTGACCTGGGCAGAGTTCTTGGTGCAATTCAAGCGCAAGTTCTGCTCGGCCCAAAACCTGCTAGAGTTGGTGAACAAATTTTTGATATTGAAGAAAGGCAGCATGTCAATGGATGAATACACTAATGCCTTCACAGAAAAGATGGAGTTTGCTTTGCGCATCGTCCCAGACGAACTGACAAAAGTCAACTGGTACGCAAAGGGACTCCCTTGGGAGTATGCGGTGCCAGTGCGTCAGGCACCTACTCTAGAGGCAGCTATTTGGGCTGCCAAGTCTGTTGAGAATATGATCAAGGGGAGGACTGACAGTAAGGTTGAAGTTGGCGAGAAGAGAAAGTTAGAAGGAACTTCAGGTTCTAATGAGAAAAGAAAATTCTCGAAGTATGGAGGAGGAGGAAGGGATGAGGCAAGGTGGTGCGATAAGTGCAAGAAGAAGCACTCAGGAAAATGTGGCGTGGAGGTGACATGTTTCAAGTGTGGAAAGCATGCGCACTACGCCGATAAATGTATTTTCATCAAAAAGGTGTGTTACGAATGTAACGAAGAAGGGCACTTCAAGCAAGACTGCCCAAGGAAAAATCAAGCAGCAAGGCTAGAGGCGCCGCCAAAGCTAAAGGCAAGAGCCTTTCAAATGATCCTTGATAAAGTAAATGGCAATGCAAGGAATCAGGAATAAAGATCTCATATCTAAGGATCAAGTTATAAAGTAGTGATATGAAAAGTATCATGTATGTAGCCTATTAGAGGCATAGTATAGGGTGAACTTGAACTTTTGTGTAATCGTTTCAAGGAATTAATATAAACCCTAGTTTTGCTAACTGATGTGTTGAATGGTTGTCTGATTTTCTTGTATGGTGACTTGGTCGACTGCGGGACAATACTTGGGACGAGTATGAGTAGGTGTGAAAGGTAGTAGATGCATATACTACTGGAAGCATAGGACTCGCACTTGGATCAGGGAAAGTCACAAGGTTACCAAGAAGCTAGTAATTGATTATGTTTTGTTCAAGTGTGTTATTACCCTTATTTCGGTAGTGACTAGTAAGATGGTTCTTGTTCCGACCCTAGTGGTCATATTTAAATTTGAGTTCGACTACGAGGAGTTTGTTACGTGGTTCATGGAACCAAGTTCGATGTAACATCTGACCTAAGTCAAAAGATTGAAATCAATGCGATCGATAGCATCGCACTCGTTATTAGGAAGCTTGTAGCTAGAAATGCTACATGTAAAAATGTGATTATATCATGTTAGAATATGAAAGAAGGTATGTTCCATTCTGGAATTTGACTCTAAGAGACTTTAGTCTAAGCGTTGCATCATACGATGAGAGGTCATTAGAACACGACCCATCGGTTTGTTACAATAGATAAATGAAAGTATTTATCCTGAGAAGAAGAAGGAGTCCACAATAAGGACTTATTTTGTAACTTGGAAGTTATGACTGAAAGTACAACATAGTACGATAAGCAGATGCAAGATTGGGCATCGTCTGCGGTCAAGAAATCCATAGAGTTAAATACTCTATCGAGGAAACATAGAAGCTACGGTTCGAAACTCTTTTCTTCTCGGGATATCTTCTCAAAACTGGGCTTCACACGGGCAGAGTTTCGGCTCAAAACTCTTTTCTTCTCGGGATCTTCGGGGCTTCGGGACTCGCTTCGGGTGTCGGTATAATACCGGGGCTTCGGGGGTATTTCTTGAACGTAAAACGAGGTAAAACGGGAGAGAGAAAAGAAAATTGGCAACCAAACTCGGCTGCCTTCATGTTCTATTTATAGTGCTGAAGTCTGCCGTGAACGCAGGGCGTTCCCCGAATGCTGGGCGTTCCCCAAACATTGGGCGTTCCCTTCGAACGCGGTGCATAGGAGTGGGGTTCCGATCATATCCCTTATCTGATAAGTCAGTATCGACGTGGCCACTCCGGAGCCAAGTATTGAACGCAATGCGTTCCCCAATTGAACGTGGGGCGTTCCCCCTTTGGGATGTGTGCCTCGAACTTCAGAAAATCATAACTCTTGCATACAATCTCCGTTTTCGACGTTCTTTATATCCACGCGTAGGTGAGATTATGCTCTACAACTCTCGTTTAGACTCCGTCGGCCAATTTTGAATTTATTTTTATTATATTATTTTTAGTTGGCCGGGACAGGAAAACTCCTTTAGAAATTCATAACTTCTTCATCTGACGTCTGTTTTCATCCGTCTTTTACCATTTCACTACTATCAAAGAGATATTCGATTCTTGAGTAGATTGTTTCGGCTAGAAATCACTCGTCTTAAATCCGAACTTCGGGTTGCATACTACTAAGTCGAAACTTCGAAAAATCATAACTTCCTTATACGAAGTCAGATTTAGACGTTCTTTTTATGCACGCTATCAGTTTAACGTATTCTACGATTTTCGTTTAGATCACTAAGGCTAAATATGCTCTAACATAAATTCACTATTTACATCGCACTGTGTCATGTCGGTTCTGTCGCGAAACTTTGACATGTCATAAATTCTTCGTTATAAATCGGATTTCGGCGTTCTTTATATGCACGGAAACCTTGTGACATATACTACAACTTGGTTATGATTATTTATTCTAAACAATCATCTATCAAAAAGTCATTTTTAATGCTTATCGTCTCTAAATTGACTAGCCCAAATATACAGACGTTATAGACGCTCCCTGACCGTAAGCTTCCATGGTCAATAACTTTTAAAGCTCACAAAAGACATCCATCAACTTCTGTTCAACACAAAGATCCCTGATAATCAACAACTCTCGTTATAAGGAAGTTTTTATTTATTTTATTTTATTTATTTATTTATTTTTAACTAAACTTCAATTGCTAGCCATTTTTACCAAAACCAATGCATTGAACGTTAAAAGTTGATAGATAGACCAAAATTAATCACACACAGACACACAAATTTTGTGTGGCTCTACCTGTATGTGTGACTGTGTATTTGAGTTTGTGTGTAGGAAATGGAATATATATGTAATTATGGGGGTGTGTGTAAAATGAAGTGTGTATTTGACTGTGGGAGTGTGTGTATGTATATGAAATTTTATATGTGTATGCATGTTTTTATTGAAGGAAAAAATTAATAGAAAGCTAAAATGAGAGCTCATATTGAAAACGAAATTGAATACCGATGGCAGCCTTTCAGCCTACTATTAAAAATGCAATAACATTTTCCCTAGAGCTACAGTTTTCACAGCTTTTGGGTTGGTTTATATTTGGACTAAAGGCAATATACATCCCTACATTGGCAGATGCTATTATTCAAGTTTTCGATAGATTGAGCCATGAAACAAGTGGTAAGGAACATAAGTAGTGGCATCTCTTCAAAAAAAGGCAACAACATTGTCAACCCAAGTAATGGTGCTGCAGGTATACATCATATGTTTTTTTAGAGCTTTGTATTGTATTTGGTTGTCTCTGAAATTAAAATTTTTAATAGGATAAATTTGAATAGGTAAGAATAAATAGGTAATTAGTTTGACTAATGAGACTATCATTTGAAAATTCCAAATTTTAGTCATTTGAAAATACCAAAATTTATGATAAGTCGATATTTAATATATATATATATATATATATATATATATATATATATATATATATATATATATATATATATATATATATATATATATTCTCTGAATTTGGTTTTAAAATACATATTGGTTTGTAGACTATTACCATTTAAGGGTTTGAGCTGCAACTGAGTTTAGCTATAAGCTTATCAATCACTTTGTCATACATTTTGGGAATACCTATTGTCTACAATGTAAGGTTTTGAAATTATATTCATGTACTATAAAAAACACCTTTTTTCTTTATTGATGACTATGTGTTTTAATTCTTATATACCGATTTGCTTTATTTACAATGTGTTTGTATTTGTTTATATGACAAAAAGGCTTTATCATCTATTGATTTCCACCTGTCCATTCCTTCCTCCATCCAAGCTTTATCAACTTTTTTTTATATTTCTATTTTTTTGCCTCCTCATTCTCTGTGATTTTTTAGATGACGATAGGAAAATTTAATCTTTTAGCTGAACAGGTATTTAATAAATCTATTTTCTTTTTTCATTTTCTTTAGGAACAGCTCCCTTTTTGTCCCCACTTTTATATTCCTTTTTTATGTAGATTTAACCCTTTTTTTTCTTATCATTATTTTTTCTTTTGATTCAAATTAGTACTAACGTATTATTGAAAATTACTACTCAGGGAAATTTGGAGAAAACATATCAGAACCAACTTTATAGGTGTTAAAAGCCAAGCTTATACCCAGATCTGGAATGTTGTCGTAGGGTATATGAAGGTTAAGGGTATTTTGGTCATAAATACGTATAACAAGAAAAAATTAATTCATGAATTATTTGATATAACTTAAATTTAATTTGATTATAATGTTAAACTTTTATTTTAATTTTATTATAGCATTTTAGTTTCATTTTTTCTCGGTTATAGCAATCAACTTTAATGTTATTGTTAACTATAGAATTTCGTTTTCTTATTTTTTAATTATAGCATTTAACTTTCATTCTAATATCAATTACAAAGTTTTAATTTTATTTTTCTATTCAAGAATTCAACATTTATATTAATGTATATCACTTTACTTTCATTTTTCTTATTATCACATTCAAATGTGATGGAATGTCGACTATAACATTTGACTTTCAATAATTTTCAATTATAACATTCAATTTTCAAGTTGGTGTAAGTTATAACATTTACTTTCATCTTAATAAGATAATTATACCATTTATATGAAAATTATAGTATTTTTTAGATTGCTTTAGGAAATTTGGTTTTGAGTGTGAAGTTCAGAATTAATACTCTTAAAACTCATTTAGTTTTTATTATAAAAGTAATTATGTTGTTCATTCTTGAGAGAAATGTGTTTGTTTAAAATTGCTGAAAATTTTCACAATATGCTTTCTGGTTTGTTGTTTGGATATGATAGTTGATAGGAATTGTGGGGAATAATTTATTGTCGGTTTTAAATTTGACTTTGGAGGCCTTACATTACAAGATACAAGGTTAACAAAATTTGTATGTGTAAAAGGCTTTCTATTTTAACTGGTAAGAATTTATTATATTTGTTAAATATAAGGAAAACCAATATGGATAAACAAAAGAGGTTTACATTTAAATGAAAGCAGTATAGAATTTCAAAACAATAAATGTTAAAATTAATAAACATAAGGAGTTTACATTTACATGAGAGCAGTATAGAATTTTTTAAATTTATTGTGTTTTGATAATTTATTTTTATTACATTTTTTTTATATTAAAATTTTCGTATATCAATGTCATTTGCATGACGGATTGTCTTTTTTTTTTTTTTTTTTTTTTTTTTTTTTTACATTTTATAAAGTCCAACGGGTCATGCATTCTACCGCCATATCTCCTAGATCCACAAATATTGTTTTCAAAAGAATTGGTTTTGCCATCCAGAAAGGGCTAGCGGTACAGCTTGTTGCCTGTTTGCTTTTAATCGATATGTATTGAACCAATCTTTATATTTAATAAAATTTTAATAAAAATTTGATGTTTTATAATTATTTTTAATCATCAATATTTTTTTTTATCACCCGTGGTTTTCACAAGTTTTAACCTAGTTAATAAATATATTACATGTACCGAGGCAAAAGAAGTAAACATAAAAAAACAAATAATTAAATAACGAATCGAAGGTTTGTCCAAAAAAAATTCATTATCATTTTCCTTATCCTTATATTCTTATTTATTAAGGTGAAATATTTTACTTTACGAAATTCTAAAATTAACATCCTTAAAACTGAAAATAATACGTTTTAAAACCGAGGTAACCGACCCAATACTTTACATGATAAACATTAACAGCAGGTGACGTAAAATAGAAAAATATTGCAACTCAACTCATAAAGGATGGTGTAGAATATTTATTCCAAACAAAAATTCTATCAGAATATATTCTATTTCGTGAGGTGTGAAGGCTCAATTGGAGAAGATGATGATATTGTTACTGGAGTCAACAGTTTCGCGTTTTTGACCTTTAGCACGCTGGTCAGAACTGCCAGCGGCGTTACATCTCCGACCACCGTCACCTTCTTGGCCGCAAATTCAATTTTGAACGAAGTTACCCCTGAAATATATGAATTTTTCTTTAAGAAAATGAAAAAGAAGAAGATGTCGTTATATTTTATCAATAATAAGTATATATAATACCTTCGATTTTGGAGATATGTTTCTTCATTTTTCTTTCGCAACCCCTGCAGTGCAGTGAGACCTCCAAGACAACTACCTGATCGGAAGAGGAAGATGGTGGTGAAGATAGCTTATGGACGGAAGAGGGTGTTGGTTGATCAAGGTGTTTCTTGTCTGAAGCTTTGCGATTATGAAGCTTTAGCGATTCATGAGGTGGTGGCGGAGACAACGGTGGTTTAGGAGGAGAAGAAGTCGGTGAATCATCATCAAGGTTAAGAAAGCTAAGAGCTTCATAAGGTGGCGGCGACGGTGGTGGTTGTTGTGTAGGTGGAGGAGAGCAGAGTAAATCATCGTCTTTCTTCAAAGATTTTCTGTATTGATCAAATTTGAGTGGTTCAAGTGGCGGTGATGGTGGTGGCGGTAGAACCTCGTGAAAGTCCGATGAGAAATTAAACGTGGGTCTGTCACTCAACAAGCACCTTGAAGAACTTGCTGAGCTGATAGAATCACCATTACCATAAGCAAACGCAATACTCTTTCTTTTCTGATCACCGGCTTCCGCATCTGGCTTCAGGTTTTGGTGGTGGTTGTCCACGGTGGTGGAGGCGGGACTAGAAGGAAAGATACGTCCTTGACCGAGTCTTTTTTCATCTCTAATGATGGGGTTGTGACGGTCTATTGCTCGGCCGCTGCCACCATAGGCGATGGAGGAGGAAGGTTCTTCAAGAACAATGGAATCCATCATAATATGGGTGGTGAATTGAAGCTTGAGAAGGACAGAATATATGAAACACCTTTCATTAGTGTCCTAGCTTTTATGAATAATTGGTCTAAGAATAAATGAAGGGGTTAAATGTCGTCCTACGAACTTTAGTTTCAATCCTAGTCGATGTAAAAGGTCATCCATATCTATATATTACTATCTTTTCCAAAATTATTGTCACAAATAAGAACGTAAAAAAACATTAATTACTATTAATTTTATTAAATATAATAGTAATTAATTTTATTAAATATAATGATAATTATATTATTTTATTAAATATAATTATAATTATATTATTTTGTTGTATTTTTTTTTGTTGTATTTAACTTCATAATAAGTTAACTAATAATAAATATTTTTAGAAACAAACTATTATTTTGAGAAAAAAAAACATAAACTATTATTATTATTATTATTATGGATTAAATAATTTTTGTTTTTAAATCCAAAAACTCATTCACCTCACAATCCACCTCCGCATCTACCTACCAATTCTAAACAACCTCACACCACCGCCTTTTTATATTCGGAAGGATGAGTGGTGGTGACGGGTAAAATATAATTTGGTAATCTTTAATATTTCCATTTGAAAAACATTTCATTCAATAGAAGAAAAGTTGGATTTTTTAGGAATCCAATTCCTTTTTAAATATGAATCAAATATAGGAAAATGTTTGGAATTATATTTCAATTCCTTCTAATTTCCAAGGATTCTAACGAACAAAACACTAGCTTAGGATATTATAAATATCTAAATTAGCTATAATGTAGAGAAGGAAAGAAATAAAGAAAATATCAAAAGCCCTCAACATGACTTAATTAATGGATGTAAATAATCACGAGTTAAATGTGGGGAACAAAAGCAAAATGAAACCATGGTGTAAAAAAGTATCTTTCTGTTTTCTTCCAAAAAAAAAAAACTCATATTTATAAAAAAATTACACTCTATTTAATTTTATTCATTCGATGAAAAAAGTAACATTTCCAGTGTTCTATGCAATGTTTTAAAAATCGATTTTTTAGTTGAACCGGTATGATGAGCAGTTTCCGGTTCAATCGCTAAGTAAACCGGTTTTTATAATTTTCATTTTTTTTCATATTTTCCTACCCATACATACATAAAGAAATCAAGAATTTGATATTCATAAGTGCAAACATTAAAATACACATGAAAACAAGTTGTAGATTAATCTAAATACATTAAAATAACAAATGTTCTAAATAACGTAAGACATGGCTTGATGACAAGGTAAAAGTTAAGCCATGACAAGCCTTAGCGAGCCATAACGTTTTTCAATGCGTGACTATATTATATACTTTAAAATATATAATCATATAATTATTGAATTTTATCAAATATATATATATATATATATATATATATATATATATATATATATATATATATATATATATATATATATATATATATGAAGTTTTTAAAAGTATTATATTAATATCTAATAGAAAAAAGTTAATAAAAACTCATTTATTTTAGGCCCGATAAAAAAAAACAAAGAAAAAAAAAACAAAAAAATCCGTGTCTTGAAAAAAACTCATGTTATAACGTGATAAGGCGCGCATTGACATGTTATTTGGACGTCATGCTTAATAAACCCGCCTTGGATGTTTTTGTAACAGCTACACCATGCCTTGCGTCATAGCATACCTTGGGGTGCGCCATGACGTGCTTTTTAGAACTACGAAAATAACACATAGCCATAATTTTATATCAATCCACATGCATTAAAAAGAAAACGAAAGTCCTAGATGAATAGATTCATCAACAAAACTTCATAACATTTATCACGTGCTTTTATTCTGAAAATTTTTAATAGATGTGAAAAAATCACCAAAGTTTATTATGTAAAATGTTTCAATTCTATGTGTTTTTATTCAATTTAACCGTTTCACCCGGTTTAATTGAACTGATTCAACCGGATTTTTGAAAAACCGACCGGTTCAATCTGGTTAAGAAATAGACATAAACTCGTGATAGTTGAACCGTCCCCTTCCCCGATTTCCGGTCTAACCGGTTCGACCGGCTGGTTCAAACCGGTTTTTAAAACATTGGTATTATGTAAGCATTACATTAAAGGTAAAAAGGAATACAAGTTTGTTACATTTTCTATGGTTTAAATTCTAAAATGATACTTTATTATATTAAATAGTTGAAAAATAAGTTACATTTGTTCATCATTAAAAAAATATAGTGAAAATATGTTGTATTTTAACAATTAACCATCACATCGATACACAAAGATCGAGCCTGACCCTTTCCAAAAAGAAGAAGAAGAAGATCGAGCCCAATCGGGTCTTGCGTTTCATATCTTTACAAGGATTGACTCAAGTTCAAGCAATCTTGTCAAAAAGAAACCAAGTGACCTAAGAAATGTGGTTAGGTGTAGCTAGTGGTTCAATTTGGTTAAGGTTAGGTAGTGTTCATCTTTTTCACATGACTTGTGGGTGAGGGTATCATTAATTCAACTTGTACCATATTGTGATGATGATGTTGTACAATCTGCATTAAGCGAGTCAAGATAAACTCAAATGTTTATGAGTTTGAATAATATGTAAATATCTATCATGCTAATTATATGTTATGTTTAACAAAACAAGCTTGATTGGGATAGCTCGGAGAAGAAATATGTGTTATAAAAGTAAGTTTAATTTGAGTTTGGAATACAAATATTAGAACATCTATACATAAGACTCATAAAACTCGATTAATTTTCAATGCAGCTCCTTAATTATAAAATTTATAAAATTCGAGTATGACTCATTATAAACTAGATTTTTTCTAATTACGTAGTTGTGACAATAAACTCTCACAGATTCCATGAACTTATAAGTCTAACAACATTCTACCTTTTAGGTAGAGGAATAAAGCGTGGAAGGAATTGTATTCCAAAAGAGAAGTAACAAATTCTCATTCATGTTATGCCAAACACACGGAATATAAAAACACTTTCAGTCTTTCACCCTACAAAAGAGAGGAGAAACAAAGCTACTTTCCCCTTCATTCCGATAAATGAGAATTAGATGCCTTGCTACTTTTCTTCATTTTGGCTCTTTTTGTTATAAACTTATAACATCAACTTCTAAATATTAATTTTAAAAGTATGTTTCTTCAAATAAAAATTATATAAATTAGTGCAATTTATACAAAGGGGTTAATTTGAGTCAAAAAAAATATCTATGATAAAAAAAACTAACGCCAACTCCAACCTCAGATCAAGAGGAAGAATGGCGACATTCCTAAAAGAATCATGTAGCTAGATGTATATCACAACTAAAAAGAAACTGTGTAGATACATGGTTTCTGAATATATACATGTTGGTTTCTGATATTCCCTTTTCTTATTTGTCATCATCGCCTTCTATTTCTTTCAAGATTCGATCCCTGAAATCTGATGCCATTAGTGGTAGACCCTCTCTTAGTGTTACTTTGGGCTCCCAATTTAGTAGCTCTTTTGCTTTGCTAATATCGGGTTTTCTTTTTTGAGGATCATCAGCAGTGTTCTCTTTGAATTCAATCGAAGCATTTGCATCAATAGTTTCTTTCACCACCTAAAAAAAGAAAAAGTCTAAAGAGTAAGACAAGAGGCCAAAATGGGCTAGCCCTCTGGTTAAGTTAGAGGAACGAAATGATATATCATACATATTTTTATAGTATATATATGTAACTAACATATTTACTTAGCATTTATAAAACTAAAAAACTAAATAATAAAAATATATATTTTTTGAATAAAATGGGTTATATTATGATTATGCATTCATTCCATGATGGAATGATGATGAAATAATACAAACCTGAGCAAGCTCTAACATGGTGAACTCTCCTGGATTTCCCAAGTTGAAAGGTCCAACATGGTCACCTTCCATGAGAGCCATGAGTCCATCAACCTGAAATCAAAGCAATTGTATAATTTAACAGGAACCAAAAAAGTTGTAGGAATATAAACTTTAAAAATGTTTTTACAAAATAAAAGTATGTGTTTGTATGAAGAAATAGCGTACCAAATCTGAAACGTATTGAAAGCTTCGTGTCTGCTTTCCATCACCATAAACAGTCATGGGTTGTTTGCGAATGGCCTACACAAGATGTTGTCTTACTAAAAAGTATTTTCTAATTATATATGACAACTTGTATAATGTTTTTTTTTTTACCTGTGAAATAAAGTTGCTAACGACACGTCCATCTTCTAGACACATTCGAGGACCATATGTGTTAAAAATTCGTGCAATCCGGACCTGCAAAAATGTGAATTTTCTAGCATAAAGCATAGAAAATTAAAAATGCAAAAAGTTGCTAAATACTATAATACTCTATTTTAAGCATGCTTAACTAAAGTTGTATAGATAGATGACGTTTACAAAAATATTTTAGAAAATGACGAGACACTTGCAGAACGGAAGAAAAAAAAAATAATGACAAAATTGCGAAAAATTAGGACCTAATGGGAAAGTCTTATTTCAAGTTTCTCTATCAAAAATCATTTCTTTCTCAATTAAATCAAAAAAGGTCTCGAGTCATCCAATTAATTAAAAAAGAAACAACCCAAGTGTTGTTTGGGTAAGATTTATGTGCAAAAAAAAAAAAATATCGAAAATTAAACAAACAAAGGGCGAAAAATCATCGGTATGCAACATCACCTCAACACCTTCATTTCGATGATAATCCATTGTTAATGTTTCAGCCGTTCTTTTCCCTTCATCATAGCAACTTCTAACACCTACATTACGTAATCATGAACATTGTAAGTTTGTAACGAATAAAAATGAAAAAATAACATAAGAAGATAATAAAACAAAAAGTCCACCTATTGGATTTACATGTCCCCAATACGCTTCCTTTTGAGGATGCTCAAGAGGGTCTCCATAAACCTCACTAGTGCTTGTAATCAAGAACCTTGCCTTGACTCTTTTGGCAAGTCCAAGCATGTTTAGGGTGCCCATAACATTTGTCTTGTAATCGTACGAGTTAAGGAGACAATTCAAATACTTTAAACTTCAACGGAAACCACATTAAGTCCAACAAGTCATAAATCCATGAAAAAAGTTTCTTTTAATATAAAGTAACACCCCTTCTAACCAAGAGCAATACATGCTTTGACTTCAAAGGTTAAACTTTGAAATGAGTTTAAACATAAACAAATGTAGTGCCGAATTTGTAAAAATAAAACCCAAATCAAAAAATCCAAAAAGTTCTATGTTGAACCTCAAAAGTCCAAGTTAATCTCTTTTTTTGTATCATGCTTAAGGATCTCAACCAATACCCAATTTGACAAAACACCATAAACAAAAAAGGATTACAAAAGTCGATTACAAACACATAATTGACAACTTAGTGCATAGAACATTAGTTTTGTGGATATAATAATGGCTTTGATCATTTCTTTTTCTTGTTTCAAGAAATTTTGTTTAATGGAGAAAGATTAAGAAAAGGATATGATGGTTTTGATAGGATTATACTTGTAATGAACAGGAGAAGCAGGGCAAGCTAAATGATAGATTTGATCAACCTCCAATAAAATGGGTTCAACAACATCATGTCTAATCAATTCAAATCTAGGATTTTCTAAATAGTGCACCACATTTTCTTTTCTACCAGTAAAAAAATTATCAACCACAATCACTTCATCACCTCTAGCCATCAATCTATCTACCAAATGACTACCCACAAACCCTGCTCCACCGGTCACCACCGTCCTTATCCTCCTCCGACCAACACTTACAGGAACCCTTCCTGTTGCCCCATGATTAACAGGGCGACGGTGAGAGGTGGTGCTTTCACGGTGGGAGATTGAAATTGGTCTGGGCATTGAGGGAAAGTCACGGGATTTAATGGTATCCGTTGTGGTAGTGGTTATGGTGGATAACGATGGTTGGAAGATGAAGAAAGTGGAACCGATCCCGATTCCTATGATGATGAAGAGAAATCGTTGTTCTCTGAAGATGTAATTTACGGATCTATGGAGGGATCTTGAAGACGATGGATGTCTAAGCGATCTGGGTGAGTATGGTGGAGTTTGATTATTGGGCATTTCTTCATCTCGTCGTTGATGTTTGTGTAATTGCTTCATGTTGTTCATCATTTTTGTGTTCAAGAAATTGACATGCTTTGGTGCATAGATGAAGAAATGAGGATCATGAGAAAGAAATTAGAATCGGTGTGAAAGATTTTTTGCAATATAGGTTGAATCTTCAAGATTTGCACAAGATTTTTTTTTGAAGCTGGGAGGGGTCTAAATTGTTGGAAAACATTTAGGAAGAAGGGGAATGAAGAAGACGATCTATTTCTGATGGAGTCAAATCTGTTGGAAAACATTCTCCAAATCTATTTTGGTACACTAACGTTAATCTATTCTATTTTATTTTATTAAGGATATTGTTTATTTCTTGAAATTTAAAAGGTATAAAAAAATAAAACATTAAATACAATGGTTTTATGTTAATTTTCCCAATAGAAAACCCAATATGAAAAGAAGATCAGAAATTGATTTGGAATCCCGTATTCCCCCCACACGTTAATTTCATATTTCAAATTAACCACATATATCCCCCTTGGTTACTCAGTTATTCTTCTATAAATAATATACCCATCTCTTATTGTATAGTCACCTCCATCTCCAGAATTACGCAAAGATTTGCAGAGATAACAATGGCTTCAAAGTCGACATACCATAGACGTCGTTTGCAAAGAGATGTTTCAAGAATGACCATTAATGGCTGATACCATTAAAGAACTTAAAGTTGAACTTGAATATATATTCTAATTTTTTTTTTCTAACTTATGATTAATTGTTTATAATGCTTTTGTTTTTCATGTTTACGATATTTTTTATTTACTGAAACTTAAACAAAATATTAACAAATTGTTTCTCTAATACTCTTTGTAAACAGTTACAATATCCTGTGTGATTGTGGTTTGAGTCAATATTCATATAAAGATTTTTTTGAACAGTTTCATGTAGAAGAATTAATCTACTCTCACAGTAAAAACAACACTTTCTCATCCACAATCATTGTAACCGCGTCAAATGTCACGAGAAAGATTGGTGGTGGTTGGATGATGTTTTTCACTGGTATTTACCGAAGGTATCTCAACTCTTGCTACTAGACATCTTTATATCTAAACAAAACATAAGATGTAAGTGAATTTATACTAAATATTTTGGATTTTTTTTTATCAATTTAATTAGTTGATTAAATCTTTTAATCTTATTTTAGGGAGCTTTTACTATAAGGTGGTGACTGATAGGTGCATTTTATGCACCTATTTTGCATGTCATTTTTGTTATTTTATAGCATTCTATTTCATAATTCTTGTATTTAGTTAATTGCATATTTCATTAAGAATGCCTGGTACTTCATCATTTTTTATTTATTTTGCAGATATTATGGAGCATGGAACGTGGAGCTTGGATGCTTGAAGCTTTAGAGTACGAGGAGAAGATGAACTGGTCATTCCATGGCAGAAAACATGAAGATGGAACCCGAGTCATTGTGCATTATTATCATAGCAAAGGACTATGTTTGAAACGCGATTTTTGTCACACAGATACGGGTCGTGTTTGTCCTTTGTCATATTATATTTGAGCAACATGAGTTGTGGTGAAGCTAGATTAAAGATGGAGCCAACAGTGAAGACTTTTGGAATTCTAGCAAAAAGCATGGGCCATGCTAAAAACACATGGTCAAGACAAATGGCCATGCCAAAAACACATGCGCAAAAGGCATGGCCATGCCAAAAACACATGGTTTTATGGAAAGCACGTGAACTTTAATTAAAAACACAAGAACGTCATTTTGAATGGTAGAACGTTTTTTGGAGCAGTTTGGGGCGATCTTGGGTGATTCTAAGAGATTTCTTGGAGTTTTTGAGAAGACCTAATCATTGAAAATACTTTCGATTTCATTTTAGCAAGCATTAAACATTTTAATTTCATCTTTATTCTTGTTTGATTTGTTCTTAGTCATGTGCGGCTAAGAAACCCTAGTTTCTAGTTCTTGTTCAAAACATGTTGATTGTTTGACTTGAAACATATGATTTGATGTTTGATTTGTGATTCTATTATAGTGATTATGTTTTTGTTTAAACTAGAACTCTTAAATTTGATTTATGTTTGATTGGCCACTTTCATGAATTGAATTTTTGTGCAGTTAATTAACTTGTAGGGCACTTAATCGTTCTATAAGGTTAATGATTGGTAACAAACAATAGGTTTTTTTTATTGTAGAACATTTATCACATGTTTTCACACTTCCGAGCGTACGAGAAGAAATGAACATTGTTGGGAAGCTTGTACAAAACTTAATGCAGTTTTTCGATACAATCTAAGAGTGTGTTTAGGTTGAATTAGTAAAGCTAGGTCTAGTCAAAGAGCGTGTTTTGGTTAGATAATTTGGCAAGCGAGAGGTATTAGAGCGTGTTAATATCTTTCAGTACCAACTTAGAATAGCAATCTTGAATTACATAAAGTTATAATCAAGTTGAACAACAACATTGAGAATTAGAATGGGAAACACTTTTACAACTTGTTTACAAATGTATTTCATTTTGTGCATGTTTTTAAAGTAGATTGTTATTTTATTATTTCACTTTTGTAAACAAATCCCCCTTTTGCGATCAAAGTACCTTGCGCAAAGAGGTATGAACTTTTATCCCGTGTCTTTGTGATTCGATCCTGCTTGCTTTTTACTACTTTTTAGTACATGAAAATAGTATATTTGGAATCTGTTGTACCCCTATTATCTGTTGGGTTTGACATGCCTAACAATGACCAAGTTGTATATATAAATAATGTATAAGTTTAGATGGAATTTATGCAATGAATTGAATTTTTTCTCAAATTATGTAGTAAAGTGTCCTTTTTTTTTAATATATAAATATGCACTATGAGTCGTCCACTTCTACATTATTTGTTGCCGATTTCACAATCATCATCATATTTTATAACCAAACATGGTAAATATGATGACTACGAAGGTTTGGTTAAGTTATTTTTGAAAAATACTTTTTACTTACCAAAATACTCTCATCTCTTTGTTTTTCCCTTAATTAGTTTCTGCCCTTGTTGGCTACTGTCTCATTTCAACTTATAATTTCATCTATTGGAAGAAACTAAAATATCCGAATAACATTATCTAAATTCTAAACTGATCAGATACATGGTGCTTCTAAATTTGGGCTTGGCCAATCACCCAAGTCACATGGTTACATGAACAACAATACACAAATATTTTGAATGTTTTCTACAAAAAATACATTATGGGCCAATATCAAACAAAACTAAAATATGAAACAAAACTAACTCTTTTTTTCAATATGAAAAAGTTTACATTGTTCGCATTTTAATTTAGGTAGTAACTAAATTTGTTATGGAAACAAATCAAACCGTTAAAAAATCTACTCTAATATATATATATATATATATATATATATATATATATATATATATATATATATATATATATATATATATATATATATATATATATATATATATATATATATATATATATATATATATATATATATATTGGCAAATATCATATTATTATTCAATTTGTCAAATATCATTTTGTGGTTATTTTGAATTAATTTCTTTTTCATATATATCATTTTATGAGTTTTTTTATTTTAATAAATTATCAAATGAATATCAATTTCATTAATATCAAAATTCCCAATTAAAACTCATTATTTATTTTGTTTATTTATTTAAATTTGAATGATAAAAAATCAATTTTAATAATTCATTATTTTTCTTATTTTCTTATAAATCCAAAGTTCTTAAATATTTACACATTTATATTTAATTTATTTAATTAACTCGTGTAATACATGTGTCTTACACCTAGTTTATATAAAAGTATGTTGATGTCATAAAATAACAATTTAATTATAAAGATGTTACTTTTTATGATATATATATATATATATATATATATATATATATATATATATATATATATATATATATATATATATATATATATATATATGTAACGTCATAGGTTATTGAACTTGTAATAATTATTCTTATATAGGTATTTTCCAAATCGGCTATCAGATGCATTCGTAAATTTGATTAGGGTTATTTTTCAAATTGGCTATCAGAAGTCATAAAATGTTAGTAGTTGAATAAAGTTAAGCCGACACAATGCGCAACCTTGAACGTTACTCCACATTAGATGATCATCATTTACATATGTCACTATTTAATTGGGTATGAGGATTTGTAAGAACAAAAAATAGAAGAAATTTAATTTCTCTTGAAAAATAAACATTTTGAATCAAAAGAACGAGCACAAAATAATCAAACACTGTTCTCTTTACATTTTTCGACTCTTTCATTAAGCCTAAATCTAAAACTATAAGTTAGCTTCTACCCATAAAGCTTAGTCAGATCCATAGCACATTTCATGCCTCTAAGCTACATAAGTGTTTAGCAGATGACTCTGTAGTGGTTCTGTCAGGTGATGTTCAGGTTGATGAGCACTTGAATTACGTGGATAGACTAGTTTCCATTCTAGATAGGAGGAAGAAATCCTTTCACAACAAGGTGGTGGGTTTGGTAAAGGTGCACTGAAAGGGTTCTAAAGTGACTCGGGAACCCGAGGAGGACATGGGAGAGAATTACCCCAATTTGCTTGTAGCAACAAATTTCAAGGACAAAATCTGGTTCAATTTGCTTATGATATTGTTCTTTGAAGTTCTATGATATTAAATTGTTTATTTTTGGAATGTTATGTCCTACGTTGAGCGTAGGATAGTCCCCTACGCTGAGTGCATGTGGGAGATCTGAAGCATGGGCTTAATGACATATGGTAAGCATACGTAAGGCTAAACTGAGCATAGCCGTGATGGACCTAAACCTTAAAGCTAGCATTTTTAGACCTAATTAAAGGTTATAACTCCTTGGGATCCACCCCATGCTCAACCTCCACCCTCCCAAAATATCCCCTTGAAACCCTAGCCACCATTTATGAGTTGTAAGCCCTTGGAGTGACTTTTTTTATCTTTTAAAAGAAGAAGGTGCTTGTAGAGCCACTTGGGAGCTTCAAGATTTTTAGATCTGGAATTTGCATCCCATCATTCACCTCTAGAAGGTATAAAGTTTCTATTGCGGTTCTTATTCATTTTTGATCGAGTTTGGTTAGATTTTTATGAATATTGTCCCTATAATCTTAGTCGGTGTGAGTATGGGTTACTCCAGAGCTTGTGAGTATCATTTTTATAACGTTGTGAGGTTACATAGTCATAAAAAATGAGAGTTTGGACACTCTTATCCATCCATTCATGAGTTCTTGATAAAACTTAGACTTGATGGACTTATGGTTTGGTTTTATACTCTTTCTAGCCATGAAAACGGATAAAGTCTGATACTTTATCCGTTTAGACTAGATCTGAAAGTTGTAGTGTAGCACCTGGTTCTTGGTACGTACTCTGTTATTAAATTTTCATTTATTTTTGCATTTTTAGCCGAGTCATCCGTTTAGACTAGATCTAAAAGTTGTAGTGTAGCACCTGGTTCTTGGTACGTACTCTGTTATTAAATTTTCATTTATTTTTGCATTTTTAGCCTTGGACTCGGCGATTCGAAGGACTGACTCGCCGAGTAGAAGCGGGATAAGGCGCGGGGTTTGAGCTGCGGACTCGACGAGTCGGGTCCCGGACTCGACGAGTAGCCGCTGTTTGGACAAACACCCTAATCCAGGGGTTTGCACCCTATTTGAATGACCTTATGCAACCTCCTTTCCCCCCTTAATGCTCCCAAATGCTCCTCATAGAAAACCCTAGCCGTTTTTGTGAAGATCTAAGGCTTTTTGAGTGATTCTTGTGAGTTTTGATCTCAAGGAAGAAGGAAGAGCATATAAGGATAAAGAGGGGACTGAAGGATTCAAGTTTAGTTCATCATTTGCAGTCTTTGGAAGGTATAAAGTCTGAACCTTGCTCATTCATTTGTTAGATCCCTCTTTGAGGTGATTTAGGGCTTTTTAAGCCATTTTTGGTGACCAACCATGTTTGCAAACATGGTTGGGGTTTGGGCTTCTATATCACGTCATTTTATGAGCCACAAGTCAGATCTAGGTTGCTTTTTGCACCAAGGAAGGCCCCATGTAACAAAAGAGCCATTTTAGAGCCTTTTAAGCTCTTATGTCCCATGCATACACGTAAAGTTTGTAACTTTACGTGCTAGATTGAGTTTAGGGGCCTGGATCTATCATTTCTTTAAGTGTTGTACATCAGAAATCGAAGTTCTTGGTATGGAATAAGATAGACTCGGTGAGTCCTGGCGTTTTGGTCCCATATCAGTACGGGTCATAAGGACCAGTTGAGTGTGGAAGGGTTTTTAGGAGTCCCAGGGAGTGACCCAACGTTCTAGACTAAGCAAAGTGTTTTGGGAATTCATAGTACTCCGCGAGTGCATGAACGGACTCAACGAGTCCAAGGCAATCTTCATGGTACTCGACAAGTTGTTCATACTACTCGGTGTCTTAGATGTGGATTCAGTCGGTGTTCTTTTAGAAGGAAAACTCATTGAGTCATCACCTAACTCGACGAGTAAAGACGAGTTTGAGGTATAATGGAAGGATAGGGACTCGGCGAGTTGGCGAGCCAATTCGGCGAGTTAGGTCAACTAGAAGCTGACTTTGGCTTTGACTTCGTCAGGGGTAAAATGGTCATTTTACCCTAAGAATAGATGTCAGTTTATGACTGAGTGTTTTGTGGGAATTATAGCCGGAGGATTTCCGGAGCAGGAGCAGCGGAAGCCGTCAAAGGATTCCCGCACAGTTTAGCAGCTACTACGAGATGAGTTACCTTCCAGTAGCAGTGGGTCTAAGACCACAATGCCGGCCCACTAGTAGGAGTGTATGTTTAGATGATTGTCTTTGTGATATTCATCTAGGGATGCTACTACATGTGTTATGTTTATGTGCTAGTATGATATGATGTTATGTGCTAGTGTTAGTAGGGGAAATAGTCCCTAGAATACCGGTCGATAGGACCGAAGGGGCAGATATGCCCAGCCATGCTAGATAGATTATGTGATACATGTTATGTGGTAGTGGAAGGGGGTGAAATAGTCCCCAGTATCCGGTTGAGAGAACCGAAGGGGAGAACAACACCCATGTATGCTAGTCAGTATCTGGTCGAGAGGACCGAAGGGAGACCAGCACCCAGATATGCTAGTCATTATCCGGTTGAGAGGACCGAAGGGGAGACCAACACCCAGATATGCTAGTCAGTATCTGGTCGAGAGGACCGAAGGGGTATGTCGGGCACCCAGATATGCTTGACAATATATGTATGTTATGTGGTTGTTTGGTATGTGGTACGGTGGGGGAACTCACTAAGCTTCGTGCTTATGGTTTTCAGTTGTTGTTTCAGGTACCTCTTCAGTGAAGGGGAAGGAGCTGGTGCGGTAGCTGCAAATCACACACACGCTCTTTGTTTTCCACACTACGAAATATTCTGGGATTTGTACTCTGACATTATAGTTGTTTTTATGTTTTGGTTTCAGACATGAAATATGTTTATGAAATAATGATGTTTATTTCCCAAATGTTTTCTAAAGTGTTGATTTAAAAATGAAATTTTTGGCGGTGAAAATTGGGTCGTTACAAGTTGGTATCAGAGCCCTGGTTTGAGGGATTCGGACACACCTTCGGGAGTATCTAAATCAAATCGAGGGATTAAAGGATTTCGAAAAAGAAAAAGTTTTCTAGAAAGATTAACTAAAGAGTTTTAAGAAAGAACGAAGTGTGTTATGTGCGCGACCAGCAGAGCTCAAGTAAGTATTCCCCAAAGTACCCATACAATGTTATACTATGTTTATCAGTTTCAGTAGAATAGCATGCTAGAATAGGACTAGGGATCTAGGAGGATGTCTTACGTGCCTGCTTTTGTGTTCTAGCCTTATGTGAATTGCATGAGTTCATTATTGAATGCTAGTGCAGTTTTTCATTAGAAGAATAGACTTCCTTGAGTAGTTCCTGTATCAGAATGCTGCTTGCTTTGTGCTTTGTGAGACTCCAAGTGATGGGAGTTATCCATTAGGTGAATACGTCACATTACATGGGATCAGGATTGGATAATCTTAGAGTGTTGGATTTGGCCCAGCTGCACAGCTCTCGTTTGAGTGCAACCGTGGTAGGGACGAATCTTTTACTCGGAGGATTATCCGAGCTTCGTCACATGTGATGGTATTCAGGTGATGGCTAATTGGCATTATAAGAGGCCTTCAGCAGCTGAGGATTGGTTTAAGTGGAGTTATAGATTTTCCTAAGGTTAAGCTTAGTGATAGCTTCATTTTATTTACTTCTTTTTATAGTTTATTTTAGCATATTTCATTCATAATTTAGATAATTTCCATCCATATTTTCCTTTTTGTTATTTTATGACTATTTCGGGTACTCTCGAATCTTGTGAGCATAATTGCAGGTTTTCGGGTCTAGCGGAGCGGGAGTGTTCGGGACGTATAGGAGGCGATGAGATTTGGTAGACAAAAATGACGTTGGGCTTGATGGGTAGTGGAGATGATGCATAGAGTGATCTTGATGATTATTTGAAGACTTGGAGAGAAATAAACTTTAAATTTGCAAGATGCGGGGGAATATTCAAGTGTACGTAAATTATTAATCGGGCGAGTTCACGAGCTTTGGAGGACTTAGAGAGGTCAAATTGGGCTTAAAATGAAGAAAAACTTGAAGAAAATGGGCTAGGAGGTGATTGGATTCGACCTGGGCCAAGTGGGCTAAGCTATGGAGGCCCAAAACCTCAAAGATGCTACATCCAGGGACCACCCGCGCAACCCACCCGCGCAAGAGCACGCGGGTCGCGCAACCTCCTGCAGGGGCAGTTTCGGAAATTCTTCTTTTGAGCTATTTGAGGAAGGTTGGTACCCATCTTTTGCATACTCTTGTACATCCGATTTTTGAAGATTCTCTCTGGAGTTTTGGAGACTTTTGAAGGCCAAAAACCCTTGAAGAACATCATATTTTTACCTCTTGATTCTTGCTTAATGTTTGGTACAAATTTCTCTAACTTTGTTTCTTTGGGTTTAGCCATGCTTGGCTAAGCTAATCTTGGTTGACTTTTGGTTAATCCTTTGAACTTTTGTTGAATGTTGAAGAATCCATGAACATGTTCTTGAATCTTTATGGAAATGTTTTGTGTTTTAACATCTTATCATTACTTGTATGTTTTAGTTCATGAGTTTAAATGTGTTTGTGGTGATTAGTTGGCTAATTTCTTGATTAAGTAAAGGATCCTCAAATTAGCAAGCAACAAATGATTTTTGTGTTGTTTTTGCTTCACACAATCATAAAAACATTTCCTCCAACATGGTGGTGAAAGCATTTGACCCCTCTTGGATTTGGTGACTTTTTGGTTCTTAATGCTAGTTGACTTTCACTAATTACATGCTATTTGGAATTAGTGACTTTGACTAAGGAAATTGTTATGAGCTTCTCTAGCCATTTCAACAATTAAGAAAAGTCTAGGTAATCTCAAGCTCCTTGGATTACTATAGCCAAATTGAGGATTAAAAACAAGTATTGCACCATTGAATTCTAATGATATGTTCATCAAAAGTCAAAGTGAGAAAACTTTAAGTCAACCATCTTTCCCTTATTGATTTTACATCAAATTCTTATTTTTGTTGCAATTGTCTATTTAAATCATAGTTAATTCTAGTTTGTTTCAAGTATTTCAAAACATCAAAACCCCCATTTTTAATTTATTGTCATATTCCAAGTATTTTACAAAGAGATTTTTCATAGAGTTATCAAATTGAACCAGTCTCCGTGGATTCGATCCCTTTACCACTATACACTATTCTAGTGTGTAATATTTAGGGTTATTATTTGTGTTGGCCTCGACAACCACCAAATTTTTGGCGCCGTTGCCGGGGATTGGTTTATTTTTAATCAATTTGTTTCTCTATGCCTAGATCTCATTGTGCAGGTACTCAAATTTAAATTCCTGAAATTAAAAAAAAAAAAAGAAGTATGGTTCGGAGATGAACACTCCTTGCACCGAAGAGCGACTTTCTGAGCTAGCTCAGTTAGTTATGATGATTGAAAGTGACCAAAGTGTGCAGCCCACACCTCTTCTTTGCGATTTTTGTGCCCAAAATGGACATCATTCCGACATGTGTTCATATTTACAAGGAGAATGGGGAGACGTGCAAGAGAAGGGAAGCTACTATTTGTCAAACCAATCGAGTTATGATCAACCTCAACATGATCAATGGTGGGACAACAACCAGGTTTGGGGAAATAACCAATACCAAAACCCATACCAAACTTGGGGAAATAACCAATACCCACCAACTCCACTGTTCCAAGAACCCTATCCTTACCCTCCTCAACAAACTGAAACGCCAAGCATGCCCTTAGAGGACATTGTTAAAAGCATTGCGACTTCTACCCAAATTTTTCAGGAAACAACTCAAGCTAGCCTCAAAAGCTTAGAGCAACAAATAACACAAATTGCTCAATCATTGAGTATAGTGGAAGCTCAACACAAATTACCATCTGAAGAGAGCCCATGTCATAACGCATGTTGCATTCCTTTGAAAGATGAGAAAACTTTTGATGGCTTAAGAGTGTTATATGAAGAAGAGGAAGAAGAAGTAGAAGTGGAAGAAGTTGTCAAAGAGGAAGAAGAAATTGAGAATGTTGTCAATGAAACTATAAACGAAGTAATAAGGGTTAACGGAAGAGAGATTGAGCCACCCACTACCAATGAGAAACTAACTCTAGTGGTAGAACAATCACAAGATCCGGAAACGATAAATCTGCCGGACCCTTCAAAGGATACCTATCCCGAGAAAGAAGACGCCCAACCGGTCACCTACTCAACCACCATGTCAAAGAGGGAAGAGTTGGTCACCTTACTAAACAAGTACAAGAAAGAATATGGTTGGATGATTGCTATTATCAAAGGTCTGAGTCCGGTATGGTTCTCCCGTAAAAAGAAAGTCAAATACAAGAAAAGAGTCCCAATGGAGGTGCGGAAATTAAAAAATGTCGACACGGGGAAAACTTACAAGGTTGATGGACATCGATTGAAGCCATTCAATGAATTTTTTGATTCAAATGTCCAAGATGTTGTCCATTTGGACCCCCCAAAGTGTTAAAGTGAAGTTTGGAGGCGTCTCGCCAAAGATGTTAAAGAAGGGCATTTTTGGAAAGCATTGTGTTTTCGTGTTTTTAATTTGAATAAATGAGTTTGGAAGATATTTTTGGGATTCAAAAGAGTTGTTTTTGAAGAAATCAAGAGTTTCTAGGTGTTTGGGGCCTTTCAAATCAAGAACGGGTGAAAAACGAAGAAAAATGAAGCAAAAATGAAGATCAGGATCAGGGGGTTGCGCGACCCGCGTGCTGTTGCGCGGGTGGGTTGCGCGGCCAGGTGTGATGAAGCAACATTGGCCCAAGACTTAACTGCAAGGTCTGCGCGACCCGCGTGCTACACTGCGCGACCCGCGCACTGTGCTGGGCAATTTGGGCTATTTTTGGCTATTATTTGACCAGGTGTTGACCAATGGTTTTAATGAGTTGACCTTTTGACTTTTCTTGACCAACATTGACCGAAATTGACCCTTTTTGACCCATAGATTAAAATGTTCAGCTTCTCTTCTTCTTCATTTAATCATCTTGACCTCCCACTCCATTCCTCTCATATAACCTTCCAGCACCCACCTCGCTTGAAAATTCAAGATTGGCGGAGTTCTACCAGTCGTAATTTCACGAAACCACCGCCACAGACATTTCCCGCCGCCCGACCCTCCGATTTAGGTCCTTTCCGCCCTTTCCTTAAGCATTGAGGACAATGCTTGTTCTTAAGCTTGGGGTGGGGCATTTCCCTTTTTTTTCTTACTCTTTTTCATGCATTTTTAGTTAGGTTGCATAACATATTAGTTTAAGTTAATTTGCATTCATTTTTTTTTATTTTATAAAATTTCAAAAAGATTTTATTTTCTTCTTTTCTACTTTTTATTTTTGCATAACATTTAGCTTAAGACATTAGCATTCATGCATTTTTGTTGTCTGTTTATTCTCACCTCTCTTGGATGCCATGGAACAGGTTCACAGTTATTGTATCATTATTGGTCCAGGATCTTGTTGCTATCTCACCCATCGAATCAGGACCACTAGCTGCAGTTTGGGATTTCATACTTGGGATCAGATGCTGGTAGCTTAAAGGGGTAAGTGATCATGGCCAGGTAGTTTCATGAAGAATTATGCATACAATACTAACAACTGTAGGATATACTATAGCAATGGGTGTTCTTAGCCTTGCGGTCACTACCGCGGAGAGGATCACACTTGATCATGTTTGAACTGTTAGGATGAAGCATTGGTGCTTGTCCCCGAGTAGAATCCATATCCGGTCTCTTTACATCACCATATCTTTTTGCGATTTTCTTAGAATTTAGAGAGTCTTTTAGTCCACATTTGGACATTTTCATTATCTTTGAAAAACCACAAGTTTGAAAAGGAGCTTACATTACATCTTTATGCTCCACACATGGTCATTTTCACACTTAGGCCATTCGGATTATATCATTACCCTTTCGGTTCCACCTACACACCTTTGGGAACCAAATTTTGAGTCAAAGGGTTTTCTCATCAAAAAAAAAAAAAAACAAAAAAAAAAAAACAAAACAAAACAAAAACAAAACAAAAACAAAAACAAAATGAAGCATGCAAATTTTCAGTTGCAACTATCTTAGATAGGTGGCCGGTTCAATTATTGAACAAATTTTCCAACATCTTGGTCACCCGACGTTTGATATTCATTTGTATAGGTCTGTTTTATTGTATATAGATCGAGTTGTTATTTTTTTCTTTTCTTTTCTTTCTCACAAATTGGTGATGTTAGAGAGACTGTCGAGTCGGATACTACGGGAGGTTTGGGCCAACACTAAGTGAACTGATTCCTACAATGGTGCCCGAGCGATTAAACCTAGTTACACATGAGAGAAACCGGCAGATCAGAGTGTGCACTTAAAGAAGAGCTCCAACCGAGCCCATCCAGTTGCTTTCTCCCTACTACAGATGTTCTTCATTGTATACATGTTCCATTGAGGCTACGACTGCTCATCCCTCCTTACTCACCTAAAGGAGTTGTCCTGGCTGTGGTTTATGGTTCCATTGTCATCGGATGAAAAAGTTGTGAGATAGCAGCGAAATCAATTCGGACCATGTTGACTAACGTCGAACAGGTTCCATGGTTCTATCCATTCTTTTTATTTCTAGGGTAGTTCATCCCAAGTTCATTTAGTCTTGTCTTACTTGAGGACAAGTAAGGTTTAAGCTTGGGGTGATTTGATAGCTTCATTTTATTTACGTCTTTTTATAGTTTATTTTAGCATATTTCATTCATAATTTAGATAATTTCCATCCATATTTTCCTTTTTGTTATTTTATGACTATTTCGGGTACTCTCGAATCTTGTGAGCATAATTGCAGGTTTTCGGGTCTAGCGGAGCGGGAGTGTTCGGGACGTATAGGAGGCGATGAGATTTGGTAGACAAAAATGACGTTGGGCTTGATGGGTAGTGGAGATGATGCATAGAGTGATCTTGATGATTATTTGAAGACTTGGAGAGAAATAAACTTTAAATTTGCAAGATGCGGGGGAATATTCAAGTGTACGTAAATTATTAATCGGGCGAGTTCACGAGCTTTGGAGGACTTAGAGAGGTCAAATTGGGCTTAAAATGAAGAAAAACTTGAAGAAAATGGGCTAGGAGGTGATTGGATTCGGCCTGGGCCAAGTGGGCTAAGCTATGGAGGCCCAAAACCTCAAAGATGCTACATCTAGGGACCACCCGCGCAAGAGCACGCGGGTCGCGCAACCTCCTGCAGGGGCAGTTTCGGAAATTCTTCTTTTGAGCTATTTGAGGAAGGTTGGTGCCCATCTTTTGCATACTCTTGTACATCCGATTTTTGAAGATTCTCTCTGGAGTTTTGGAGACTTTTGAAGGCCAAGAACCCTTGAAGAACATCATATTTTTACCTCTTGATTCTTGCTTAATGTTTGGTACAAATTTCTCTAACTTTGTTTCTTTGGGTTTAGCCATGCTTGGCTAAGCTAATCTTGGTTGACTTTTGGTTAATCCTTTGAACTTTTGTTGAATGTTGAAGAATCCATGAACATGTTCTTGAATCTTTATGGAAATGTTTTGTGTTTTAACATCTTATCATTACTTGTATGTTTTAGTTCATGAGTTTAAATGTGTTTGTGGTGATTAGTTGGCTAATTTCTTGATTAAGTAAAGGATCCTCAAATTAGCAAGCAACAAATGATTTTTGTGTTGTTTTTGCTTCACACAATCATAAAAACATTTCCTCCAACATGGTGGTGAAAGCATTTGACCCCTCTTGGATTTGGTGACTTTTTGGTTCTTAATGCTAGTTGACTTTCACTAATTACATGCTATTTGGAATTAGTGACTTTGACTAAGGAAATTGTTATGAGCTTCTCTAGCCATTTCAACAATTAAGAAAAGTCTAGGTAATCTCAAGCTCCTTGGATTACTATAGCCAAATTGAGGATTAAAAACAAGTATTGCACCATTGAATTCTAATGATATGTTCATCAAAAGTCAAATTGAGAAAACTTTAAGTCAACCATCTTTCCCTTATTGATTTTACATCAAATTCTTATTTTTGTTGCAATTGTCTATTTAAATCATAGTTAATTCTAGTTTGTTTCAAGTATTTCAAAACATCAAAACCCCCATTTTTAATTTATTGTCATATTCCAAGTATTTTACAAAGAGATTTTTCATAGAGTTATCAAATTGAACCAGTCTCCGTGGATTCGATCCCTTTACCACTATACACTATTCTAGTGTGTAATATTTAGGGTTATTATTTGTGTTGGCCTCGACAACCACCACTTAGGATAAAGATAGCAGTGATCAACAGTGGTAAAACAGGATCTGGTGGAGTCAAGGCAGTCCCTGAAGAAGGTACAGATAGATGTGGGAGGTAGTATGGGCCCGTACTACTGAAAGAAGAGGACCCGTACCCGAACCAAGGAAGGTCGAGATAAGACCAGGGAACTTGTAGTGAATGTGGTTCCTGAAGAGGTATCAGTATCGCTATCAATCGTTGTTTATATATTGCAGAATGGTGGTACTACGATCGAGGCCATCAGTTGGCAATCCAGGAGAGGGATTAGGTTCGGGATTGGGTTCCAAGCAAGGGGATGAGAGGCTACGCGAGTTCATCTCGTCAGAGATCACCAGGGGCATCCTTGAGTCAACTCCCATTATATTCGGGTCAATTAAGGAAGCGATAGTTGAGTTGATGGAGGATCGCCTTAGGGCATTTAGGAGCGACATGGCATCTGGCCAGCCGAGATCTCGCATGCTGTCCTTTAAGGACTTCAGGGGCAGTGGTGCGCCATACTTTCACGGGGCGAAGGACCCCATAGCTTCCAGGCGGTGGATTGCAGACATTGAGTCTGTACAGTTGACTAGCTTCTGTCCCGAGGGTTCGAAGGTGAGATACGCAGTAGGATGTTTGAGAGACATAGCTAGAGACTGGTGGTAGTCTGTTGGTGACTCATTGGGAGCCTCGGCTGTCGAGGCTATGACCTGGTCAGACTTTGTAGCCAGGTTCAGGGCAGAGTTTGCACCGGCTGTCGAGCTTCAGCAGCTGGCCAGGGAGTTTTTAGATATGAGGCAGACGACGGAGACCGTGGTGGAGATCACCGCCAAGTTTCGGGAGAGGGCGTTGTTAGTGCCCCAGTATGTAGGTGATGAGGATATGAGGCGGACCCACTACCATGACATGCTACGGGCTGAAATCCGGGAGCATGTTAGTTTTTCAGCTTGCCCTACCCTAGATTCCATGATTGACAGGGCTAGGGAATGGGAGATTGATCTGGGGCATATCCGGAAGAGGAAGGCAGAGGAGGGACAGGTTATAGGGGCTTCCGGGAAGAAGCCCAAGGGATCAGATGCTGGGCCAAAAGGCCAATAGGGGCGAGGCCACTGCAGGAAATGCGGCAAGACGCACGAGGGAGCGTGCAAGTTTGGATCATCATGCTGCTATAGGTGCGGAAAGTTAGGCCATTTTAGAAGGGATTGTACCGCCCCTACACCTGTCTTCTCGACGTCTGAGTTGTTGTGGTTCCACTGCAATCAGAGGGGCCACAAGAAGGCCAATTGCCCCCAGTTGACAGCAGCTTCAGCGCCAGTGAAGGCGCCAGCTGCAGCGACCCTGTGGATCACTGATGGCCGGCATGGCAAGTCAGAGGCTGCATTGGTGAGGAGCCGGGCATTCCAGTTGACGACCGAGGAGGCATGCACCGCACCCGATGTGGTGACTGGATCGTTCCATGTGAGCGGTATCCCAGTTCAGGTGTTGTTCGATTCGGGGGCTACCTAATCATTTGTTTCCCTTGCGCTTAACACCTCTCAGACGTGCTGTGGCCATTATGAGTTTGTGGTGATGCCGTTTGGGCTCACCAATGCTCCTGCTGTGTTCATGGACCTCACGAACCGCGTGTGTAGACCGATGCTGGATCGGTCTGTGTTAGTTTTCATTGATGACCTCTTGGTTTATTCCAAGACGCAGGAGGAGCACGAGGGGCATCTCCGAGAGGTGTTGGAGACCATGAGGAGAGAGAGCTTGTATGCCAAGTTCTCCAAGTGTGAGTTCTGGTTGTGCGAGGTGCAGTTTCTTGGGCACCTTGTCAACTAGGACGGGGTTTCAGTAGACCCAGCCAAGGTAGAGGCAATGATGAGATGGGAGGTTCCGAAGTCTCCATTTGAGATTCGAAGTTTCCTGGGTTTAGCGGGCTATTATCGGAGATTCATCAAGGATTTCTCCAAGATAGCCGTACCATTGACCAGGCTAACAAGGAAGGCTGTGGTATTTCGTTGGGGGCCTGAGCAGCAGGCAGCGTTCGACACACTGAGATAGAGATTGTGTGAGGCGCCAATCTTAGCCCTGCCATATGGCATAGAGGATTTTGTTGTATACTGCGATGCGTCTATCTCAGGTTTGGGCGCGGTATTGATGCAGAGAGGGCATGTCATCGCCTACGCGTCGAGGCAGCTGAAGCCTCACGTGGCGAGTTACCCGACGCATGACTTGGAGCTGGGGGCTATTGTGTTCACCCTCAAGATTTGGCGTCATCACCTCTATGGGGTTCACTATACCATTTACACGGACCATAAGAGTTTGAGGTACCTCATGGATCAGCCAAATCTAAACATGATGCAGCGTCGGTGGTTGGATGTGGTAAAGGATTATGATTGCGAGATCCTTTATCACCCAGGGAAGGCTAATGTGGTGGCCGACGTGCTTAGCCGTAAGGCAGCGCCGATCCGAGATATTTTCCTACGAATGACCGTAGTGACTCCGCTGTTGGAGTGGATTCGGGAGGCTCAGCAGGAGGCTATGAAGGAGGATCATCGGAAGAGTGAGCGGATTGTGGGATAGGTTTCCTCCTTCGACTATGATAGCTGAGGGTTATTGAATCTTCACCATAGGGTGTGGGTCCCTTATCATGGAGGCGTGCACCAAGTTCTGATGGAGGAGGCACACAAATCCTGGTTCTCTATTCATCCCAGGGCGACGAAGATGTATAGGGATCTTCGTCTAGACTATTGGTGGCCCTGCAGGATGCGGGATGTGGCTTGGTACGTTGAGCGGTGTTTGAACTGCAAGAAGGTCAAGGCCAAGCATCAGAGACCGCACGGAAAGATGCAGTCGTTGGACATTCCATTGTGGAAATGGGAAGATATTATGATGGATTTTATCACAAAACTTCCCAGGACAGCGCGAGGAGTGGATTCGATATAGGTCATCGTGGAATGATTGACCAAGAGCGCCCATTTTATTCCAATTCAGGAGAGCATATCGGCTGAAAAATTGGCCGACATCTATGTTAGAGAGATAGTGGCACGGCACGAGGAGCCAGTATCCGTGATTTAAGATAGGGATGTGCGTTTTACTTTTAGGTTTCAGAAGAAATTTCATGACGAGTTGGGCACTCGTCTGCATTTTAGCACCACTTTTCACCCGCAGACAGATGGTCAGAGAGAGCGAACCATCCAGACTCTAGAGGATATGTTGCGGGCATGCGTGCTAGACTTCGGTGGTAGCTGGGACACCTATCTTCCTCTAGCTGAGTTCTCGTACAACAACGACATCCCTTCGAAATGTTGTATGAAAGGAGATGTCGAACCCCGATATGTTGGGGTGAGGTTGGCCAGAGGGACATGGGGAGCACCGATGTAGTGCTCAAGACGACTAAAAATATTCAGCAAATTCGAAGAAGGCTTCAGACTGCACAAAGTCGGCAGAAAAGTTATGCCGACAAGCGCCATTCAGACTTGGAATTCCAAGTCAGGGATGTGGTTCTATTGAAGGTGTCGCCATGGAAAGGCGTCATCCGATTTAGAAAACGAGGCAAGTTGGGCCCAAGGTACATCGGACCGTTCAGGGTTGTAGCCCGGGTGGGAAAGGTGGCGTACCGGCTGGATTTTCCATCCGAGCTCAGTCAGATCCACAACACTTTCCATGTCTCTCAGCTGTGGAAGTGCCTAGTGGACGATACGGTGGTGGTACCCTTGGAGGACATTGAGGTTGATGGTAGCTTGAATTACATCGACCGACCTGTAGCGACCCTTGACCGGAAGTCGAAGCATCTGAGGAATAAAAGAGTATAACTCGTGAAGGTGCAATGGCAGCACCGGAAGGGGTCGGAGTGGATTTGGGAGCCGGTGGATGAGATGATGGAGCACTACCCCGAGCTGTTTCAGGATCGTGCGGCAGACTTCGAGGACGCAGTCTAATATAAGTGGGGGAGATTTATAGCACCTGGTTCTTGGTATGGACTATGTTATTAAATCTTCCTTTGTTTTTGCATTTGTAGCCTTGGACTCGGCGAGTCGAAGGACTGACTCGCCGAGAAGAAGCCGGATGATGCACGAGGTTTAAGCTGCGGACTCGGCGAGTTGGGTCCCGGACTCGGCAAGTAGCCGCTGTTTGGACAAAAACCCTAATCCAGGGGTTTGCACCCTATTTAAAAGACCTTATGCAACCTCCTATCCCCCTTAATGTTCCCAAACGCTCCTCATAACAAACCCTAGCCGTTTTTGTGAAGATCTAAGTCTTTTTGAGTGATTGTTGTGAGTTTTGATCTAAAGGAAGAAGGAAGAGGATAGAAGGATCAAGAGGGGACTGAAGGATTCGAGTTTGGTTCATCATTTGCAGTCTTTGGAAAGTATAAAGTCTGAACCTTGCTCATTCATTTGTTAGATCCCTCTTTGAAGTTATTTAGGGCATTTTAAGCCATTTTTGGTGGCCAACCATGTTTGCAAACATGGTTGGGGGTTTGGGCTTCTGTATCACATCATTTTATGAGCTACAAGTTAGATATAGGTTGCTTTTTGCACCAAGGAAGGCCCCATGCAACAAAAGAACCATTTCAGAGCCTTTTAAGCTCTTATGTACCATGCATGCATGTAAAGTTTGTAACTTTACGTCCTAGATCGAGTTTAGGGCTCTAGATCTGTCATTTGGTTAAGTGTTGTACATCAGAAATCAAAGTTCTTGGTAAGCAATGAGATAGACTTGGCGAGTCCATTCCTGGACTCGGCGAGTCCATTCTTGGACTCGGCAAGTCCAGGGGTTTTGGTCTTATATCAGTGAGGCTCATAAGGACCAGCTGAGTGTGGAAGTGTTTTTACGAGTCCCGAGGAGTGACCCAACATTCTGGACTATGCAAAGTGTTATGGGAATTCATAGTACTCGGCACTCGGCGAGTGCATGAACGGACTCGACGAGTCCAAGGCAATCTTCATGGTACTCGACGAGTTGTTCATACAACTCGGTGAGTCGGATGTGGATTCAGTCGGTGTTCTTTAAGATGGAAAACTCATCGAGTCATCGCCTAACTCGACGATTAAAGACAGGTTTGAGGTCTAATAGAAGGATAGGGACTCGGCATGTTGGCGAGCCAACTCGGCGAGTCAGGTCAACTAGAAGCTGACTTTGGCTTTGACTTGGTCAGGTGTAAAATGGTCATTTGAACCTAAGAATAGATGTCAGTTTCTGACTGAGTGTTTTGTGGAAGTTATAGCCGGAGGATTTCCCGAGCAGCAGCAGCGACAACAGTCAGAGGATTCCCACACAGTTCAACAGCTACTACGAGGTGAGTTACCTTCCAGTAGTAGTGGGTCTAAGGCCACAATGTCGGCCCACTAGTAGGAGTGTATGTTTATATGATTGTATATGTGACACTCATCTAGGACTGCTACTACCTGAGTTATGTTTATGTGCTAGTATGATATGATGCTATGTGCTAGTGGCAGTAGGGGAAATAGTCCACAGAATACCGGTCGATAGGACCGAAGGGGCAGATATGCCCAACCATGCTAGATAGATTATGTGATACATGTTATGTGGTAGTGGTAGGGGGTGAAATAGTTCCCAATGTTTGGTCGAGAGGACTGAAGGGGAGACCAACACCCAGGTATGCTAGTCAGTATGCGGTCGAGAGGACCGAAGGGGACACCAACACCCAGATATGCTAGTCAGTATCCGGTCGAGAGGACTGAAGGGGAGACCAGCACCCAGATATGCTAGTCAGTATCCGGTCGAGAGGACCGAAGGGGTAGGTCGGGCACCCAGATATGCCTGACAATATATGTATGTTATGTGGTTGTTTGGTATGTGGTACGGTGGGGGAACTCACTAAGCTTCGTGCTTATGGTTTTCAGTTGTTGTTTCAGGTACCTCTTCAGCGAAGGGGAAGGAGCTGGCGCGGTAGCTGCAAATCACACACACGCTCTTTGTTTTCCACACTACGAAATATTCTGGGATTTGTACTCTGACATTATAGTTGTTTTTATGTTTTAGTTTCGAACATGAATTATGTTTATGAAATGATGATGTTTATTTTCCAAATGTTTTCTAAAGTGTTGATTTAAAAATGAAATTTTTGGCGGTGAAAATTGGATCGTTACAAGTTGGTATCAGAGCCCTGGTTTGAGGGATTCGGACACACCTTCGGGAGTGTCTGAACTCAAACCGAGGGATTAAAGGATTTCGAAAAAGAAAAAGTTTTCTAAAAAGATTAAGTAAAGAGTTTTAAGAAAGAACAAAGTGTGTGATGTGCGCGACCGACCGAGCTCAAGTAAGTATTCCCCAAAGTACCCATACAATGTTATACTATGTTTATCAGTTTCAGTAGAATAGCATGCTAGAATAGGACTAAGGATCTAGGAGGATGCCTTACGTGCCTATTTTATGTTCCAGCCTTATGTGAATTGCATGCTAGAAATTAAGTAGACAACAGTAGGATAGCTTGTTTAGGTTATGCCTTATAGTATGAGTTCATCATTGAATGCTAGTGCAGTTTTTCGTTATAAGAATAGAATTCCTTGAGTAGTTCCTGTATCCGAATGTTGCCTGCTTTGAGCTTTTTGGGACTCCAACTGATGGGAGTTAGCCATTAGGTTAATACGTCACATTACATGGGATCAAGATTGGATAATCTCAGAGTGTTAGATTTGGCCCAGCTGCGCAGCTCTCATTTGAGTCCAACCGTGGTAGGGACAAATCTTTTACTCGGAGGATTATCTGAACTTCATCACATGTGATGGTATTCAGGTGATGGCTAATTGGCATTACAAGATTCCTTCAGCAGTTGAGGATTGGTTTAAGTGGAGTCATAGATTTTCCTAAGGTTAAGCCTAGGATAAAGATAACATTGATCAGCAGTGGTAAAACGGGATCTGGTGGAGTCAAGGCAGTCCTTGAAGAAGGTACTAATAGATTTGGAAGGTAGTATGGGCCCGTACTACTAAAAGAAGAGGATTCGTACCCGAACCAAGGAAGGTCGAGATAAGACCAGGGAACTTGTAGTGAATGTGGTTCCTCAAGAGGTATTAGTATCGCTATCAGTCATTGTTTATATATTGCAGAATGGTGATACTACGATCGAGGCCAGCAGTTGGCAATTCAGGAGAGGGATTAGGTTCGGGATCAGGTTCCAAGCAAGGGGATGAGAGGCTACGTGAGTTCATCTCGTCAGAGATCACCAGGGGCATCCTTGAGTCGACTCCCTTTATCTTCAGGTCAATTAAGGAAGGGATAGTTGAGTTGATGGAGGATCACCTTAGGGCATTCAGGAGCGACATGGCATCTGGCTAGCCGAGATCTAGCATGCTGTCCTTTAAGGACTTCAGGGGCAGTAGTGCGCCATACTTTCACGGGGCGAAGGACCCCATAGCTTCCATGCGGTGGATTGTAAACATCGAGTCTATACAGTTGACTAGCTTCTGTCCCGAGGGTTTGAAGGTGTGATACGCAGTAGGATGTTTGAGAGACAGAGCTAGAGACTGGTGGTAGTCTGTTGGTGACTCATTGGGAGCCTCAACTGTCGAGGCTATGACCTGGTCGGACTTTGTGGCCAGGTTCAGGGCAGAGTTTGCACCGGCTGTCGAGCTTCAGTAGCTGGGCAGGTAGTTTTTAGATATGAGGCAGACGACGGAGACCGTGGCGGAGATCACCGCCAAGTTTCGGGAGAGGGCGTTATTAGTGCCCCAGTATGTAGGTGATGAGGATATGAGGCGGACCCACTACCATGACATGCTATGGGCTGAAATCCGGGAGCATGTTAGTTTTTCAGCTTGCCCTACCCTGGATTCCATGATTGCCAGGGCTAGGGAATGGGAGATTGATCTGGAGCATATTCGGAAGAGGAAGGTAGAGAAGGGACATGTTACAGGGGCTTCGGGGAAGAAGCCCAAGGGATCAGATGCTGGGCCAAAAGGCCAATAGGGGCGAGGTCACTGCAGGAAATGCGGTAAGACGCACGAGGGAGCGTGCAATTTGGGATCATCAGGCTGCTATAAGTGAGGAAAGTTAGGCCATTTTAGCAGGGATTGTACCGCCCCTGCACCTGTCTTCTCGATGTCTGAGTTGCTGTGGTTCCACTGCAATCAGAGGGGCCACAAGAAGGCCAATTGCCCCCAGTTGACAGCAGCTTCAGCGCCAGTGAAGGCGCCAGCTGCAGCGACCCTGTGGATCACTGATGGCCGTCATGGCAAGTCAGAGGCTCCAGTGGTGAGGAGTCGGGCATTCCAGTTGACTACCGAGGAGGCACGCACTGTACCCGGTGTGGTGACTGGATTGTTCCATGTGAACGTTATCCTAGTTCAAGTGTTGTTCGGTTTGGGGGCTACCCGATCATTTCTTTCCCTTGCGCTTAGCAAGAAGTTTCCTGAGTCTTCGGGCAGGTTGGATTTCTCTTTAGAGGTGGAGATTGCCGACGATCGATCGGTTCGAGCATCAGAGGTTTTCCGGGATTGTGTATTGAGATTGTTTGAGGAGCGTTATCTAGTAGATGTGGTTCCCATACCTTTGCGGGGGAGCAAGGTTATTATCGGTATGGATTGGTTAATCCCCAATGGGGTAGTGATAGACTGCGTGCAGCAGCTAGTGCGAGTCGGAGCCCCAAGTGGGGGAGAATTGGTGATTCAGGGTGAGAGAACATAGTGAGGGCCAACCTTATGTTCGGCAATGAGGGCAAGGCGCTACCTCCAACAAGGGTGCACAGCTTATGTCACGTGTGTTATGGATACCCAGGAGGTGGGTAGAGCGACGGTGGATGAGCTGCCCGTAGTATGAGAGTTCGCGGATGTATTCCCCGAGGAGCTGCCTGGGATACCTCCGGAGCGCCAGGTGGAGTTCAGGATCGACCTAGTCGCTGGTGCGACTCCAATAGCCACGACACTCAATCGGTTGGCTCCTCCCGAGATGCAGGAGTCGTCTACGCAGCTGCAGGAGCTGCTAGACAAGGGATTTATCAAGCCGAGTAGTTCACCTTGGGGAGCCCCGATTCTGTTTGTAAAGAAGAAGGACGGGTCGTATCAGATGTGTATAGACTATCGGGAGCTGAACAAGGTAACAGTGAAGAACCGTTACCCACTCCCAAGGATTGATGATCTATTTGACCAGTTGTAGGGAGCATCTTGGTTCTCCAAGATGAATTTGCATTCAGGTTATCATTAGATGAGGGTCAGAGAGGGGATGTGCAGAAGACCACGTTTCGGACGTGCTGTGGCCATTATGAGTTTGTGGTGATGCCGTTTGGGCTCATCAATGCTCCTGCTGTGTTCATGGACCTCACGAACCACGTGTGCAGACCGATGCTAGATCGGTCTGTGATAGTTTTCATTGATGACATCTTGGTTTATTCCAAGATGTAGGAGGAGCACGAGGGGCATCTCCGAGAGGTGTTGGAGATCATGAGGAGAGAGAGCTTGTATGCTAAGTTCTCCAAGTGTGAGTTCTGGTTGCGCGAGGTGCAGTTTCTTGGGCACCTTGTTAACCAGGATGGGATTTCAGTAGACCCGGCCAAGGTAGAGGCAGTGATGAGATGGGAGGTTCCGAAGTGTCCATCTGAGATTCGAAGTTTCCTGGGTTTAGCAGGCTATTATCAAAGATTAATCCAGGATTTCTCCAAGATAGCCGTACCATTGACCAGGGTAACAAGGAAGATCGTGGTCTTTCATTGGGGGCCTGAGCAGCAGGCAGCGTTCGGTACACTGAGACAGAGATTGTGTGAGGCGCTAATCTTAGCCCTGCCAGAGGGCATATAGGATTTTGTTGTGTACTACGATGCGTCCATCTCGAGTTTGGGTGCGGTATTGATGTCGAGAGGGCATGTCATCACCTACGCGTCGAGGCAGCTGAAACCTCACGAGGCGAATTACCCAACGCATGACTTGGAGCTGGGGGCTGTTATGTTCGCCCTCAAGATTTGGCATCATTACCTCTATTGGGTTCGATGTACCATTTACACGGACCATAAGAGTTTGAGGTACCTCATGGATCAGCCAAATCTAAACATGAGGCAACGTCGGTGGTTGGATGTGGTAAAGGATTATGATTGCGAGATCCTTTATCACCCAGGGAAGGCCAATGTGGTGGCCGACGTGCTTAGCCGTAACGCAGCACCGATCTGAGATATTTGCCTACGAATGACCGTAGTGACTCCGCTGTTGGAGCGGATTCGGGAGGCTCAGCAGGAGGCTATGAAGGAGGATCATCGGAAGAGTAAGCGAATTGTGGGATAGGTTTTCTCCTTCGACTATGATAGCTGAGGGTTATTGACTCTTCACCATAGGGTGTGGGTCCCTTATCATGGAGGTGTGCGCCAGGTTCTGATGGAGGAGGCACACAAATCCCGGTTCTCTATTCATCCCGGGGCGACGAAGATGTATATGGATATCCGTCTAGACTATTGGTGGCCCTACATGAAGCGGGATGTGGCTTGGTACGTTGAGCGGTGTTTGACCTGCAGGAAGGTCAAGCCTGACCATCAGAGACCACATGACAAGATGCAACCGTTGGACATTCCATTGTGGAAATGGGAAGATATTACGATGGATTTTATCACAAAGCTTCCCAGGACCGCGCGAGTAGATTCGATATAATTCATCATGGATCGATTGACCATGAGCACCCATTTTATTCCTATTTAGGAGAGCATATTGGCTGAAAAGTTAGCTGACATCTGTGTCAGGGAGATAGTGGCACGGAACGGGCTGCCAGTATCCGTGATTTCAAACAGGGATGTGCATTTTACTTCCAAGTTTCGGAAGAAATTTCATGATGAGTTGGGCACTCGTCTGCATTTTAGCACTGCTTTTCACCCGCAGACAGATGGTCAGAGTGAGCGAACCATCCAGACTCTAGAGGATATGTTGCGGGCATGCATGCTAGACTTCAGTGGTAGTTGGGACACCTATCTTCCTCTAGCTGAGTTCTCGTACAACAATAGCTACCACACGAGTATAGATCGACATCCCTTCGAAATGTTTTACGGAAGGAGGAGTCGGACCCTGATATGTTGGGGCGAAGTTGGCCAGAGGGTCATGGGGAGCACCGATGTAGTGCTCAAGATGACCGAAAAGATTCAGCAAATTCGGAGAAGGCTTCAAACTGCACAGAGTCGGTAGAAAAGTTATGCCGACAAGCGCCGTTCAGACTTGGAATTCCATGTGGGGGATATGGTTCTACTGAAGGTGTCACCATGGAAAGGCATCATCCGATTCAGAAAATGAGGCAAGTTGGGCCGAACGTAGATCAGACCATTCATGGTTGTAGCTCGGATGGGCAAGGTGGCGTACCGACTAGATCTGCCAGCCGAGTTCAGTCAGATCCACAACACTTTCCACGTCTCTCAGCTGCGGAAGTGCCTAGTGGACGATACGGAGGTGGTACCCTTGGAGGACATTCCGGTTGATGGCAGCCGGAATTGCATCGAGCGGCCTGTAGCGATCCTTGACCGGAACTCGAAGGATCTGAGGAATAAAAGAGTAGAACATGTGAAGGTGCAATGGCAGCACCGAAAGGGGTCGGAGTGGATTTAGTAGCCAGTAGATGAGATGATGGAGCACTACCCCGAGCTATTTCAGGATCGTGCGGCAGACTTCGAGGATGAATTCTAAAATAAGTGGGGGAGATTTGTAGCACCCGGTTCTTGGTATGTACTCTATTATTAAATCTTCATTTATTTTTGCAATTTTAGCCTTGGACTCATCGAGTCGAAGGACTGACTAGCCGAGTAGAAGCGGGATGAGGCGCGAGGTTTGAGCTGCGGAATCGGCGAGTCGGGTCCCGTAGTCAGCGAGTAGCTGCTGTTTGGACAAAAACCCTAATATAGGAGTTTGCACCCTATTTAAACGACCTTATGCAACCTCCTTTCCCCCTTAATGCTCCCAAATGCTCCTCATAGCAAACCCTAGCCATTTTTGTGAAGATCTAAGGCTTTTTGAGTGATTCTTGTGAGTTTTGATCTCAAGGAAGAAGGAAGAGCATAGAAGGATCAAGAGAGGACTGAAGGATTCAGGTTTAGTTCATCATTTGCAGTCTTTGGAAGGTATAAAGTCTGAACCTTGCAAATTCATTTGTTAGATCCCTCTTTGAGGTGATTTAGGGATTTTTAAGCCATTTTTGGTGCCCAACTATGTTTGCAAACATGGTTGGGGGTTTGGGATTCTGTATCACGTCATTTTATGAGCCACAAGTCAGATTTAGGTTGCTTTTTGCACCAAGGAAGGCCCCATGCAACAAAAGAGCCATTTTAGAGCCTTTTAAGCTCTTATGTCCCATGCATACACGTAAAGTTTGTAACTTTACGTGCTAGATCGAGTTTAGGGGCCTGGATCTATCATTTGTTTAAGTGTTGTACATCAGAAATTGAAGTTCTTGGTAAGGAATAAGATAGACTCGGCGAGTCCATTCCTGGACTCGGTGATTCCACGGGTTTTGGTCCCATATTAGTGAGGGTCATAAGGACCAGTTGATTGTGGAAGGGTTTTTAGGAGTCCCAGGGAGTGACCCAACGTTCTGGACTAAGCAAAGTGTTATGGGAATTCATAGTACTCGGCGAGTCCAAGGCAATCTTCATGGTACTCGATGAGTTGTTCATAAAACTCGGCGAGTCGGATGTGGATTCAGTCGGTGTTCTTTTAGAAGGAAAACTCATCGAGTCATCGCCTAATTCGACGAGTAAAGACAGGTTAGAGGTCTAATGGAAGGATAGGGACTCGGCGAGTTGGCGAGCCAACTCGGGGAGTCAGGTCAACTAGAAGCTGACTTTGGCTTTGACTTGGTCATGGGTAAAATGGTTATTTTACCCTAAGAATAGATGTCTGTTTCTGACTGAGTGTTTTGTGGGAATTATAGCCGGAGGATTTCCGGAGCAGCAGCAGTGGCAGCAGTCAGAGGATTCCCGCACAGTTCAACAACTACTACGAGGCGAGTTACCGTCCAGTAGCAGTGGGTCTAAGGCCATAGTGTCGCCCCATTAGTAGGAGTGTATGTTTAGATTATTGTCTCTGTGATATTCATCTAGGGCTACTACTACCTATCTTATGTTTATGTGCTAGTATGATATGATGCTATGTGCTAGTGGCAGTAGGGGAAATATTCCCAGAATACCGGTTGATAGGACCGAAGGGGCAGATATACCCAGCCATGCTACATAGATTATGTGATACATGTTATGTGGTAGTGGTAGGGGTGAAATAGTCCCCAGTATCCGGTCGAGAGGACCGAAGCGGAGACCAGCACCCAGGTATGCTAGTCAGTATCCGGTCGAGAGGACCGAAGGGGAGACTAGCACCCAGATATGCTAGTAAGTATTCGGTCGAGAGGACCGAAGGGGAGACCAGCACCCAGATATGCTAGTTAGTATCCGGTTGAGAGGACTGAAGGGGTAGGTCGAGCACTCAGATATGCCTGACAATATATGTATGTTATGTGGTTGTTTGGTATGTGGTACGGTGGGGGAACTCACTAAGCTTCGTGCTTACGGTTTTCAGTTGTTGTTTTAGGTACCTCTTCAGCGAAGGGGGAAGGATCTGGCGCGGTAGCTGCATATCACACACACGCTCTTTGTTTTCCACACTACGAAATATTCTGGGATTTGTACTCTGACATTATAGTTGTTTTTATGTTTTGGTTTCGGACATGAAATATGTTTATGAAATGACGATGTTTATTTCCTAAATGTTTTCCAAAGTGTTGATTTAAAATTGAAATTTTTGTCGGTGAAAATTGGGTCGTTAAATGTAGGACTTAACCTTCTATATTAAGAACTTAATAAAAAGTTTAGACATGAGGTGGCTACACGGAGAGTAGCATAGAAATTGCTCGTTTTGCATCAAGAGCTCTATGTTGAGCATAGAGTAGTGTGGTAAGTCGAGCGTAGGTCAGCTGAGGGTTGACCATTGTCTTTTTCACCATTTTGACTTATGGTCAACTGTGTGGGATTTAGTATTGGAATGGAAAAGTGGTCTTTTCCGTTAAGAGGATTAGCTATGAACAAGAATATTTGATAGTTAGTTATTACCTTAATCGGTAATTACGGTTTTATTATGTGTATCTTTAGATTAAGGAGACTTGATATTGTCAGCTCGAGTTTTTGGTTTATCTTGTCTTCAAATTGAGGTGAGTCTTCTCACTATACTATGTAGGATGCTAGATTATCTTTGTTACACTTGTATGAAAGACTATGGTTTGATTACAACACATGTATGTAAGACTGTGATTGGATCCCAACACTTGTATGAAAGAACATGGTCAAATCATGGCAGGAAAGAGTGCATTTAGGTTGTAGCAATGTAAGTTATTGTAAGATTATTGTTGGATGATAGTGTTGAATTGGGTTGGAAGATATCATAGGACTAGGCCCAATGATATGTATGGTATAAGGTATTTTAGGGAACTCACTAAGCTTTGTGCATACTATTTTATGTTTAATTGTTTTAGGTACTTTCAGTTTCAAAGGGAAGGTCTGGAGTTGATCACACCGCATCCCCTAGCTTTTTATCTTGCATTATCTATTTTATGACTTTATCCCGATGTTTGAGAATACTTTGTACTCTGATTACTTCGTGAACAAATGAATGAATGGTTTTGGATGTTTGAAAAATGAAAATTTTTACTTAGTTTTTTTGGGACGTTGCACTAGGCCTAGCCTAAGCTTCATTGGTGTGTTCGATTAGTATTCTGATTTGATATTAATAAATAGGAAAACAAGAAACAAATGTTGGACTATTAGGTTGATTCATAATCCATGACTCCGTCCACAATGATATCTTGAAAAAAACAAAGGAATAATGGATCACTTATCTAAGGGAAATTTTTTGATAAGGTCACAAGTCGACAACTAATATGGAAGGTATACTTCATTGGCTATTTGAAGTCTATTTGACCAATAGTGGTCGATAAATTGTGCGATTAGGAAACTGCTGGAAGTAAGTGTCTAATATCATAACTAATGGGTGTAACTTTGGGAATTACAACAAAGTCCTTTTTGGTTGCCCTCAAGAGCAAGAATAGCTAGAAATAGGTTTTGGAGATTGAAAAAATAGTTTATTAATTTATTAAACGATTAATAAATTAATTAGAAACTAGTTGAAATTAATTTGAATTAATTTGGGATTAATTGTAATTAATCTAGAGGTACAAGGACTGATTGTTACTTGTTCAACAGTTGAACACAAGGAAAATTCTGGAAGCCCAAAGGTGTTGGATGGTTTTTGAGACTCCTTGGAGGGTTCTAGAATCAAAAATTCAAGTAACGGATAAGGCAGTGATTTGAATAAATATTTATTTTATTTAATTGATTCAAGTCAGAGTTATCTTGTTACCACCACATATCCCCCCCCCCCCCTCTCTCTCTCTCTCTCTTTCTCTCGTTAGTTTATACAATTCTTGACTTTTGAGTGGGAACCATTAGAGGTAATCTACTTTGGGTACTAGTCTTTCCAAGAAGCATAAGAGCAACAAGAGATCAAATGCTACAAGGCAATCGATTTTTTCAAGAGGTAAGTAGGCAATCCGTTTCTCCTTTAGCTTGTCAAGTTAGTTTTAAAAGTATGTTGCTTTAATATTAAAACTTAGATCCTAGGATGCGTGTACACTTAGGATGATTTTTAAGTGCTTCTGTTGCCTTAATCTAGTATATAGTTGAATAGAAAATCCAACATGTAGTAACTTAATATGGGCTGAGACTTGTGTGTGGCTCGATAATTTTTAGGAATATGATCCCATGCAACCAATGATGCTTGTAAATAATGATTCATATTCTAGATAGTTATGATCAAGAGGATGAAAGTTTCATATGTATTTGGTGGTTTCATGTGTAATGCTTATATAACTCCAAAATATATTTTTGAAGCCTTTAAACAAGTTTAGTAAGAGATGCTAACACTATGTATATGCTTCGAGTTACTATCTTTACCCTTTGTATGGAAAAGGACCTTTGTGAGTGTAGAGACTTAGGAATTCAGAATAAAAGCATATTCATTGCATTATTTTCTCAGGATGATTTGTAATGATAACTAATTCGCAATACTTTATTTAGGATGCTTTCTTTCCAATATTCTTGATACTGATATTTTTTTAATTTTAAAATTATGGGGGATTACAATTTTTATTTGGATTATTGAACTTATTTAATTCCTTAAGAGCTGAATCGAAAAATGCATACTTCATAATTTATGTCGATTGACTATTGCAAACATTACACCTTTTTAACGTTTCCGGGCTTATTTTATGCAAGTGAAATTTTAGCAAGTAAATAAAAATGATTTAAAATATTTCAAATAGATCTTGAGAGTGTTGTTTCATTAAAACGTCCATTAAAATAAAAATAAAATTACTTCTCATGATCTTTCAAAAAAGGAAAAGAGGAAATCATAAATAATTTTCATCTAATCTAGAAACAAGAAGATAACACATTGGCTTTCAGAAGAATTTTTTTTTATATATTTATCAATGTAGGTTTCATAATGATAGGAAAAATACACAAATATAAGATTTGAACTATGAATTTCCATATTGTTGTGAACATATCTCAAACACTTTAGTAATTCCTGTTGAATAGTTGGTTCTCGAATGTGGAGATCTCGGTAGAATTTTGTGATACAAGACAAACATCGTCGACTGAACTCGGCTGCAAATCTTGTGACAAAGACAAACCTTTTGGTGTTGATGGTTGAGTTGAAATTTCATTGCGATCAATTATACATAACGGGATATTTTCAAATTCTTTGGCAAAATCAATCTCCAAATTTTCTTTTGGAGGGGAAGGTGGTGGAGAGGAAGGTAGTAGCGATGAAGGAAGTTGAATTGGTGAATGAGGAGGTGATGGTGAAGGAGATAACGACGGTGAAGGAGGTGGTGGTGGAGAAAGAGGTTGTGTCCGACGTTTTTTTTGATATGGAGGTAACTCCATGTCCGGTGAGATTTCACTGAAGTAAAACGGAATTCGGGGTAGCCCTTTTGCAAAATCTATGTTGCAAATATCTTCCATGCCGAGTTGTTGCTCAGATGGCAACAACTCCAGTTTATTTTAAGGTGTATAATTTTGAAGTACACTCTTTCCCCTATAAATATTAATGTGTCCATTACTATTTTTCTAATGTAATAACATTATAGTAATCTAGTTAAGTATTCGTATAATATACAATATTTATTTATTAACCGTATTTATGGAACTGAATATTGACAACCAATATAATATACATTAAATTGTTAAATATATATAAAAGATATTTAATATTTTTTTATTGGTGTATATTTATTGACTTTACATACCGAGATCGTATTTAATAAAAGTAAATGATACTTTATTCTTCAACGGTTTTAATCTTTTTGTATTTATAAAAATTACATTAACATTATATGTGATTAGTATTCTTATATAACATCCCTAGCACGTATCACAATATTGTTCATTTTGGAAGACTTGATATGAAACTTCGTTGGGTCACCAATCCTTAAATTTCTCTCACCTAAGAATGCTTAACTACAAAGCTCTAAGGGATTTATGCCCTCATAGTTTCAAAACATGTTGCGATAAGGAATATACCCACACCCCTTATAAGGAATGCTTAGTTTTCCCTCCCAAAAGATGTGAAATAAGTTGCATGTAGCTACTCAGCTTCATGACCTTTAAATTGACTAGAAATGAGACTAATAATTATTTATAAGGGGTGTGGACGCCGTCCTTGTCACAACATATTTTAAAGTTGTGAGGACATTAGATCCTATAAGAACTCCACGATTAAATGTGCACAAAAAGGAGAAATTATAGAATGGGTGACCCATGTGGAAGTTTTCATGTTAGGTGGCCCAAAGCAGAAAATATTTTGATATGTGCTAGAGGGCACTACTAGAAAAACAGCCTTTTACGACGCGTAATGTGTGTCGTAAAACGATTAGAGGACGTGCAAATGCGTGTCAAGGAAGGCCCTGTCATAACGATAGATGACACGCTTTTGCGCGTTGTCTATAGACAACACACATTTACGACACACAGTTATGACACACATTTAGGATGCTGATTTACGACACACAATGTGTATAATGGAAGGCCCTGTCATAACGGAAGACGACACGCATTTGCGTGTTGTAACCTTACGACCCGTGTTTAGGACACGCATTACGTATCATTATGGCCTCTATCGTAAATGAAGATGACACGCATTTGCGTGTCATAAACTTCAGCAACCGTTTACAATATGCATATACAACGTGCCTTTACGATACTCATTTATGCATAATATAAAAATATATAAAAAATATATATACCAAAACAATCAATTTCATCCAATAACATCATGTCAAAAAAATTGTACTACATTGATATTAAAGGGATCTGATTGTACATTGTTATTAAGAGGTTTTCCCTAACTATATAACCTAATACTACATTGCTATAAAGGGTCACCTTCTTGTTTCAGTAACTCATCATTAAAATGTCTAAGGAAGCTCTGAAACTCTTCATGTATCCAACCAATCATCATGTCTCTTATCTTCAACATCAATCCCAACTCTTGATCAAAAACAACACGGAAATCCTACACAATAATCATGTCAGTTGTACAATATCAATATAAACTAATTAATAATACACATGGTATGAATGAGAATGTCCTTAAGGCCAGCAAAGGATTCTCCTTGCCTGTGCCATCTTCCTTTTGAATTTGTAGGAGAGTGTCTGGCTGTTCAAATCCGAAAAGAAAATCAACCAAACCATTACATTGTTGTGATTTGCATTTATCCCTACAACTTCATTTTATTGACATTAAAAAAGATGCATGAAATAAGTTATTATTTCACCTGATCAACCAATAGACCACTGTGTTTCCTCACTTTGTCAACCACTTCCTAAGTTGTAGACTTCCTCAAATTGCTTATTGACTTACAGGTGACAAGAAGTGGGTACATAAGAGCTTAAAATCGATTTTGAAACAGGTAAGTGTAACACTCAGAATCAGAAAGACCAAGAAAGGAAAGGAAAACCCTAAGTCAAAGGGGTCAACTCGTCGAGTCCATAGGTGAACTCGGCGAGTTGGAGCTGGTTCCGTGTCGGTATTTAAGTGACCGACTCGGTGAGTCGGAGGGACTAACTCGGCGAGTCAGGTCTGGGTTGGGAAACCCTGATTTTCGGGCTTGGTGCCCTATTTAAGCATCATTTCAGGTCTTCACCCCAGCCTCCATCACTCCCTTTACCTCCCTCGAAACCCTAAGCCTCCATTGTTGTACTCTCAATCTTTCTTTTCCATTTGGGTGCTTAGAAGCAAAAAGGAAGAAAGGAAGCTTAGGTGATTCAAGAAGTTGCAGTGGGCTCTGAGTTGGTGTGCTATTTCAGATCATTGGAAGGTATGGAGCTCATACATTGGCTGTTATTCATTTAGATTCCATTTCATAGTTAGATTTTATCATTTTGGGCCATTTCCAAGGTCAATTCGTGTATTGTGTCTTTGTGAGCAAAGAGAACTTCAGATCTAGGGTTTTCTTGGCCCAGAAACCCATAAAGTATCAGTCTTTCGTTTATTGGTGAAGCATGCTTGTCTCAAACCCTAGTCCTAGAGTGTTTTAAGCCTATAGCTCCTTGGTTTCACGTAAAGTTTGTGACTTTATGTGAAGGATGGCCCTTAGAAGAGTGGATCTACAATTAGGAGCCCCTGCATGGCTCGAAAAGCCACTGTATGGATTAAGAACTGAAGCTACTCGGTGAGTCTGTTCTTGGACTCGACGAGTTGTATGAAGATAGGCAGGAACTCGATGAGTTGAAGAACACCTCGACGAGTCTGTTGAAGATTGCCATGAACTCGGCGAGTTTGCTCTTGGACTCGATGAGTTGGATCTCAGAACCTCAACCTTTTATGGTTAAGACTTTGATCAGTGAGTTGAGTGGTGACTTAGTGAGTTGGATAGAATGGGACTCGGAGATCGTTGAACTCGACAAGTTGACTGGGTGACTCGGTGAGTTGAGGCGTATTGTGATAGTTTCTGAGTATAAGGACTCGACGAGTCAACGGGTTGACTCGGTGAGTAGAGTCAGTCAGGAAGGTTGACTTTAACCAGGACTTTGACTTTGTCAAGAGTGGACTTAGTTGGCTTCTAGAATTCAGTTTGGATCTAAGTGATATCTATTGATATTGGTAGCTCAGGGAGCTAGTGGAGCAGCAGTTCAGAGAATTGTCGGACAACAGCCAAAGGGTTACCAGGAAAGTTCAACAGTGCAGGTGAGTTTCCCTTTGTGTTAATGGGTCTACAACCACAATGTTGGCACATGTAGTTATGAGTAGGAACACTCAGGGGTTAGCCCTAGGCACTATTTGCTATTATGATATTCAGGACCAAGGTCCAATGTCGGGTGGGCGCCCAAGGAGCGGTTTGCATGATAGAGTAATACTTGTTGTCTGTGTGATGCATTTATGTTCCTGGTAGGGAGGTGAGTGTGGGCGAGGTCCCGTATCTCACCAATAGTAGAGTATGGATGGTGTTCCATATCTCATTAGTAGCCAAGCAGGGGTGAGGCCTGAGATAGGTATGGAGTGAGTGTGGGCAGGGGCCGATATCTCACTTATAGTAGGAGCTTGGACGGGTTCCATGACTCACTAGTAACAGGATAGGGGCGAGGCCCAAGACAAGCGAGGCCTTAGGATAGGAATACAGTAGGGTATGTTCAATAATGTATTATATGCTACTATGTATTATGTGGTTAGCGGGAGGGGCCTAGAGACAGGCGGGGCCTAAAAGAAACATATCTGTATCCGAGCGGGGCTCGAAGCCAGGCGGGGCCTAGAGCGGCGGGGCTGTTGTAGCGGGAAGGTCCCATGCAACAAAAGAACCATTTTAGAGCCTTTTAAGCTCTTATGTACCATGCATGCACGTAAAGTTTGTAACTTTACTTGCTAAATCGAGTTTAGGGGCCTGGATTTGTCATTTGGTTAAGTGTTGTACATCAGAAATCGAAGTTCTTGGTAAGGAATGAGATAGAATTGGCGAGTCCATTCCTGGACTCGGAGAGTCCATGGGTTTTGGTCCCATATCAGTGAGGGTCATAAGGACCAGTTGAGTGTGGAAGGGTTTTTAGGAGTTCCGGGGATTGACCTAACGTTCTGGACTAAGCAAAGTCTTCTGGGAATTCATAGTACTCGGCGAGTGCATGAACGGACTCGGTGAGTCCAAGGCAATCTTCATGGTACTCGACGAGTTGTTCATACAACTCGGCGAGTCAGATCTGGATTCAGTCGGTGTTCTTTTAGAAGGAAAACTCGTCAAGTCATCGCCTAACTCGACGAGTAAAGACGTGTTTGAGGTCTAATGGAAGGATGGGGACTCGGCGAGTTGGCGAGCCAATTCGGCGAGTTAGGTTAGCTAGAAGCTGACTTTGACTTTGACATGGTCAGGGGTAAAATGGTCATTTTACCCTAAGAATAGATGTCAGTTTCTGACTGAGTGTTTTATGGGAATTATAACCAGAGGATTTCCGGAGCAGCAGCAGCGGCAGCAGTCAGAGGATTCCCGAACAGTTCAGTAGCTAGTACGAGGTGAGCAACCTTCCAGTAGCAGTGGGTCTATGGCCATAATGCCGGCCCACTAGTAGGAGTGTATGTTTAGATGATTGTCTCTATGATATTCATCTAGGGCTGTTACTACCTGTGTTATGTTTATGTGCTAGTATGATAGGATGTTATGTGTTAGTGGCAGTAGGGGAAATAATCCCCAGAATACCGGTCAAAAGGACCGAAGGGGCAGATATGCCCAGCCATGCTAGATAGATTATGTGATACATGTTATGTGGTAGTGGTAGGGGTGAAATAGTCCCCAGTATCCGGTCAAGAGGACCGAAGGGGAGACCAGCACCCAGGTATGCTAGTCAGTATCCGGTCGAGAGGACCGAAGGGGAAACTAGCACCCAGATATGCTAGTCAGTATCCGGTCGAGAGGACCGAAGGGGAGACCAGCACCCAAATATGCTAGTTAGTATCCGGTCAAGAGGACCGAAGGGGTAGGTGGAGAACCCAGATATGCCTGACAATATTTGTATGTTATGTGGTTGTTTGGTATGTGGTACGGTGGGGGAACTCACTAAGCTTCGTGCTTACGGTTTTCAGTTGTTGTTTTAGGTACCTCTTCAGCGAAGGGGGAAGGATCTGGCGTGGTAGCTGCATATCACACACACGCTCTTTGTTTTCCGCACTACGAAATATTCTGGGATTTGTACTCTGACATTATAGTTGTTTTTATGTTTTGGTTTCGGACATGAAATATGTTTATGAAATGACGATGTTTATTTCCTAAATGTTTTCCAAAGTGTTGATTTAAAATTGAAATTTTTGTCGGTGAAAATTGGGTCGTTAAATGTAGGACTTAACCTTCTATATTAAGAACTTAATAAAAAGTTTAGACATGAGGTGGCTACACGGAGAGTAGCATAGAAATTGCTCGTTTTGCATCAAGAGCTCTATGTTGAGCATAGAGTAGTGTGGTAAGTCGAGCGTAAGTCAGCTGAGGGTTGACCATTGTCTTTTTCACCATTTTGACTTATGGTCAACTGTGTGGGATTTAGTATTGGAATGGAAAAGTGGTCTTTTCCGTTAAGAGGATTAGCTATGAACAAGAATATTTGATAGTTAGTTATTACCTTAATCGGTAATTACGGTTTTATTATGTGTATCTTTAGATTAAGGAGACTTGATATTGTCAGCTCGAGTTTTTGGTTTATCTTGTCTTCAAATTGAGGTGAGTCTTCTCACTATACTATGTAGGATGCTAGATTGTCTTTGTTACACTTGTATGAAAGACTATGGTTTGATTACAACACATGTATGTAAGACTGTGATTGGATCCCAACACTTGTATGAAAGAACATGGTCAAATCATGGCAGGAAAGAATGGAAGGAAAGAGTGCATTTAGGTTGTAGGAATGTAAGTGATTGTAAGATTATTGTTGGATCATAGTGTTGAATTTGGTTGGAAGATATCATAGGACTAGGCCCAATGATATGTATGGTATAAGGTATTTTAGGGAACTCACTAAGCTTTGTGCATACTATTTTATGTTTAATTGTTTTAGGTACTTTCAGTTGCAAAGGGAAGGTCTGGAGTTGATCACACTACATCCCATAGATTTTTATCCTGCATTATCTATTTTATGACTTTATCCTGATGTTTGAGAATACTTTGTACTCTGATTACTTCGTGAACAAATGAATGAATGGTTTTGGATGTTTGAAAAATGAAAATGTTTACTTAGTTTTTTTGGGACATTGCACTAGGCCTAGCCTAAGCTTGATTGGTGTGTTCGATTAGTAGCATGATTTGATATTCATTAATAGGAAATCAAGAAACAAATGTTGGACTATTAGGTTGATTCATAATCCATGACTCCGTCCACAATGATATCTTGAAAAAAAGAAAGGAATAATGGATCACTTATCTAAGGGGAATTTTTGGATAAGATCACAAGTCGACAACTAATATAGAAGGTATACTTCGTTGGTTATTTGAAGTCTATTTAACCAATAGCAGTCGATAAATTGTGCGAATAGGAAACTGCTGGAAGTAAGTGTCTAATATCATAACTAATGGGTGTAACTTTGGGAATTACAACAAAGTCCTTTTTGGTTGCCCTCGAGAGCAAGAATAGCTAGAAATAGTTTTTGGATATTGAAAAAATAGTTTATTAATTTATTAAATGATTAATAAATTAATTAGAAACTAGTTGAAATTAATTTGAATTAATTTGGGATTAATTGTAATTAATCTAGAGGTATATGGACTGATTGTTACTTGTTCAATAGTTGAACACAAGGAAAATTCTAAAAGCCCAAAGGTGTTGGATGGTTTTTGAGACTCCTTGGAGTGTTCTAGAATTAATTCAAGTAACGGATAAGGTAGTGATTTGAATATATATATATATATATATATATATATATATATATATATATATATATATATATATATAATTAATTGATTCAAGTCAGAGTTATCTTGTTACCACCACATACCCCCTCCCCTCTGTCTCTTTCGATCTCTCTCTCTCTCTCTCTCTCTCTCTCTCTCTCTCCTTAGTTTATACAATTCTTGACTTTTGGGTGGGAACCATTAGAGGTAATCTACTTTGGGTACTAGTCTTTGCAAGAAGCAAAAGAGCAACAAGAGATCAAATGCTACAAGGCAATCGATTTTTTCAAGAGGTAAGTAGCCAATCCGTTTCTCCTTTAGCTTGTCAAGTTAGTTTTAAAAGTATGTTGCTATAATACTAAAACTTAGATCCTAGGATGCATGTACACTTAGGATGATTTTTAAGTGCTTCTGTTGCCTTAATCTAGTGTATAGTTGAATAGAAAATCCAACATGTAGTTACTTAATATGGGATGAGACTTGTGTGTAGCCCGATAAGTTTTAGGAATATGATCCCATGCAACCAATGATGCTTGTAAATTATGATTCATATTCTAGATAGTTACGATCAAGAGGATGAAAGTTTCATATGTATTTTGTGGTTTCATGTGTAATGCTCATATAACTCCAAAATATATTTTTGAAGCTTTTAAAGAAGTTTAGTAAGAGATGCTAACACCATGTATATGCTTCGAGTTACTATCTTTAACCTTTGTATGGAAAATGACCTTTGTGAGTGTAGAGACTTAGGAATTCAGAATAAAAGCATTTTCATTGCATTATTTTCTCATGATGATTCGTAATGATAATGAATTCACAATACTTTATTTAGGATGGTTTCTTTCCAATATTCTTGATATTGATATTTTTTTAATTTTAAAATTATGGGGTATTACAATTTTTATTAGGATTATTGAACTTATTTAATTCCTTAAGAGCTGAATCGAAAAATGCATACTTCATAATTTATGTCGATTGACTATTGCAAACATTACATCTTTTTAATGTTTCCGGGCTTATTTTATGCAAGTGAAATTTTAGCAAGTAAATAAAAATGATTTAAAATATTTTAAATAGATCTTGAGAGTGTTGTTTCATTAAAACCTCCATTAAAATAAAAATAAAATTACTTCTCATGATCTTTCAAAAAAGGAAAACAGGAAATCATAAATAATTTTCATCTAATCTAGAAACAAGAAGATAACACATTGGCTTTCAGAAGAATTTTTTTTTTTCATATATTTATCAATGTATGTTTCACAATGATAGGAAAAATACACAAATATAAGATTTGAACTATGAATTTCCATATTGTAGTGAACATATCTCAAACACTTTAGTAATTCCTGTTGAATGGTTGGTTCTAGAATGTGGAGATCTCGGTAGAATTTTGTGATACAAGACAAACATCGTCGACTGAACTCGGCTGCAAATCTTGTGACAAAGACAAACCTTTTGGTGTTGATGGTTGAGTTGAAATTTCATTGCGATCAATTATACATAACGGGATATTTTCAAATTCTTTGGCAAAATCAATCTCCAAATTTTCTTTTAGAGGGGAAGGTGGTGGAGAGGAAGGTAGTAACGATGAAGGAAGTTGAATTGGTGAATGAGGAGGTGATGGTGAAGGAGATAACGACGGTGAAGGAGAAGGTGGTGGAGAAAGAGGTTGTGTCCGACGTTTTTTTTGATATGGAGGTAACTCCATGTCCGGTGAGATTTCACTGAAGTAAAACGGAATTCGGGCTAGCCCTTTTGCAAAATCTGTGTTGCAAATATCTTCCATGCCGAGTTGTTGCTAAGATGGCAACAACTCCAGTTTATTTTAAGGTGTATAATTTTGAAGTACACTCTTTCCCCTATAAATATTAATGTGTCCATTACTATTTTTCTAATGTAATAACATTATAGTAATCTAGTTAAGTATTCGTATAATATACAATATTTATTTATTAACCGTATTTATGGAACTGAATATTGACAACCAATATAATATACATTAAATCGTTAAATATATATAAAAGATATTTAATATTTTTTTATTGGTGTATATTTATTGACTTTACATACCGAGATCGTATTTAATAAAAGTAAATGATACTTTATTCTTCAACGGTTTTAATCATTTTGTATTTATAAAAATTACATTAACATTATATGTGATTAGTATTCTTATTTAACATCCCTAGCACGTATCACAATATTGTTCATTTTGGAAGACCTGATATGAAACTTCGGTGGGTCACCAATCCTGAAATTTCTCTCACCTAAGCATGCTTAACTACAAAGCTCTAAGGGATTTATGCCCTCATAGTTTCAAAACAGGTTGCGATAAGGAATATACCCACACCACTTATAAGGAATGCTTAGTTTTCCCTCCTAAAAGATGTGAAATAAGTTGCATGTAGCTACTCAGCTTCATGACCTTTAAATTGACTAGAAATGAGACTAACAATTATTTATAAGGGGTGTGGATGCCTTCCTTGTCACAACATATTTTAAAGTTGTGAGGACAGTAGATCCTATAAGAACTCCACGATTAAATGTGCACAAAAAAGAGAAAATATAGAATGGGTGACCCATGTGGAAGTTTTCATGTAAGGTGGCCAAAAGCAAAAAATATTTTAATATGTGCTAGAGGGCACTACTAGAAAAATAGCCTTTTACGACGCGCAATGTGTGTCGTAAAACGATCAGACGACGCGCAAATGCGTGTCAAGGAAGGCCCTGTCATAACGAGAGATGACACGCTTTTGCGGGTTGTCTATAGACAACACACATTTACGACACACAGTTATGACACACATTTAGGATGCTCATTTACGACACACAATGCGTATAAAGGAAGGTCCTGTCATAACGGAAGACGAAAGACATTTGCGTGTTGTAACCTTACGACCCGCATTTACGACACGCATTACGTATCATTATGGCCTCTATCATAAATGAAGATGACACGCATTTGCATGTCATAAACCTCAGCAACCATTTACAATATGCATATACAACGTGCCTTTACGATACTCATTTATGCATAATATAAAAATATAATATATATATATATATACATAGATATATATATATATATACCAAAACAATCAATTTCATCCAATAGCATCATGTCAAAAAAATCGTACTACATTGATATTAAAGGTATCTGATTGTACATTGTTATTAAGAGGTTTTCCCTAACTATATAACCTAATACTACATTGCTATAAAGGGTCACCTTCTTGTTTCAGTAACTCATCATTAAGATGTCTAGGGAAGCTCTGAAACTCTTCATGTATCCAACCAATCATCATGTCTCTTAGCTTCAATATCAATCCCAACTCTTGATTAAAACAACACGGAAATCCTACACAATAATCATGTCAGTTGTACAATATCAATATAAACTAATTAATAATGCACATGGTATGTATGAGAATGTCCTTAAGGGCAGCAAAGGATACACCTTGCCTGTTTCATCTTCCTTTTGAATTTGCAGGAGAGTGTCTGGCTGTTCAAATAAAAAAAGAAAACCAACCAACCCATTACATTGTTGTGATTTGCATTTATCCCTACAATTTCACTTTATTGACATTAAAAAATATGCATGAAATAAGTTATTATTTCACCTGATCAACCAATAGACCACTGTGTTGCCTCACTTTGTCAACCACTTCCTGAGTTGCAGACTTCCTCAAATTGCTTATTGACTTACAGGTGACAAGAAGAGGGTACATAAGAGATTGAAATCGATTTTGAAACAGGTAAGTGTAACAGTCATAATCAGAATGACCAAGAAAGGAAAGGAAAAACCTATGTCAAAGGGGTCAACTCGTCGAGTCCATAGGTGAACTCGGAGAGTTGGAGCTAGTTCCATGTCGGTATTTGAGTGACCGAATCGGTGAGTCGGAGGGACTGACTCAGCGAGTCAGGTCTGGGTTGGGAAACCCTGATTTTCGGGCTTGGTGCCCTATTTAAGCATCATTTCAGGTCTTCACCCCAGCCTCCAACACTCCCTTTACCTCCCTCGAAACCCTAAGCCTCCATTGTTGTACTCTCAAGCTTTCTTTGCTATTTGGGTGCTTAGAAGCAAAAAGGAAGAAAGGAAGCTTAGGTGATTCAAGAAGTTGCAGTGGGCTCTGAGTTGGTGTGCTATTTCAGATCATTGGAAGGTATGGAGGTCATACCTTGGCTGTTATTCATTTAGATTCCCTTTCATAGTTAAATTTTATCATTTTGGGCCATTTCCAAGGTCAATTCGTGTATTGTGTCTTTGTGAGCAAAGAGAACTTCAGATCTAGGGTTTTCTTGGCCCAGAAACCCATAAAGTATCAGTCTTTTGTTTATTGGTGAAGCATGCTTGTCTCAAACCCTAGTCCTAGAGTGTTTTAAGCCTATAGCTCCTTGGTTTCATGTAAAGTTTGTGACTTTATGTGAAGGATGGCCCTTAGAAGAGTGGATCTACAATTAGGAGCCCCTGCATGGCTCGAAAAGCCACTGTATGGATTAAGAACTGAAGCTACTCGGTGAGTCTGTTCTTGGACTCGACGAGTTGTATGAAGATAGGCAGGAACTCAACGAGTTGAAGAACAACTCGACGAGTCTGTTGAAGATTGCCATGAACTCGGCGAGTCTGCTCTTGGACTCGATGAGTTGGATCTTAGAACCTCAACCTTTTCTGGTTAAGACTTAGATCAGTGAGTTGAGTGGTGACTTAGTGAGTTGGATAGAATGGGACTCAGAGATCGTTGAACTCAACAAGTTGACTGGGTGACTCGACGAGTTGAGGCGTATTGCGATAGTTTCTGAGTATAATGACTCGACGAGTCAACGGGTTGACTCGGCGAGTAGAGTCAGTAAGGAAGGTTGACTTTAACGAGGACTTTGACTTTGTTAAGAGTGGACTTAGTTATCTTCTAGAGTTCAGTTTGGATCTAAGTGATATATATTGATATTGGTAGCTCGAGGAGCTAGTGGAGCAGCAGTTCAGAGAATTGTCGGACAACAGCCAAAGGGTTACCAGCAAAGTTTAGCTGTGCAGGTGAGTTTCCCCTTGTGTTAATGGGTCTACAACCACAATGTCGGCCCATGTAGTTATGAGTAGGAAGACTCGGGGGTTAGCCCTAGGCACTATTTGCTATTATGATATTCAGGACCAAGGTCCAATGTCGGGTGGGTGCCCAAGGAGCGCTTTGCATGATTGAGTAATACTTGTTGTCTATGTGATGCATTTATGTGCCTGGTAGGCAGGTGAGTGTGGGCGAGGTTCCGTATCTCACCAATAGCAGAGTATGGACGGTGTTCCATAACTCATTAGTAGCCAAGCAGAGGTAAGGCCCGAGATAGGTATGGAGTGAGTGTGGGCAGGGGCCGATATCTCACTTATAGTAGGAGCTTGGACGGGTTCCATGACTCACTAGTAACAGGATAGGGGCGAGGCCCAAGACAGGCAAGGCCTTAGGATAGGAATACAGTAGGGTATGTTCAGTCATGTGTTATATGCTACTATGTATTATGTGGTTAGCGGGAGGGGCCCAGAGACAGGCGGGGCCTAAAAGAAATAGATATGTATCCGAGCGGGGCTCGATGCCAGGCGGGGCCTGGAGCAGCGGGGCCGTTGTAGCGGGCAGGGCCCCATGCAACAAAATAACCATTTTAGAGCCTTTTAAGCTCTTATATACCATGAATGCACGTAAAGTTAGTAACTTTACATGCTAAATTGAGTTTAGGGGCCTGGATCTGTCATTTTGTTAAGTGTTGTACTTCAGAAATCCAAGTTCTTGGTAAGGAATGAGATAGACTTGGCGAGTCCATTCCTGGACTCGGTGTGTCCATGGGTTTTGGTCCCATATCAGTGAGGGTCATAAGGACCAGTTGAGTGTGGAAGGGTTTTTAGGAGTTCCGGGGAGTGACCTAACATTCTGTACTAAGCAAAGTGTTCTGGGAATTCATATTACTCGGCGAGTACATGAACGGACTCAGCGAGTCTAAGGCAATCTTCATGGTACTCGACGAGTTGTTCATACAACTCGGCGAGTCGGATGTGAATTCAGTCGGTGTTCTTTTAGAAGGAAAACTCATCGAGTCATCGCCTAACTCGACGAGTAAAGACGGGTTTGAGGTCTAATGGAAGGATGGGGACTCGGCGAGTTGGCGAGCCAATTCGGCGAGTTAGGTCAACTAGAAGCTGACTTTGACTTTGACTTTGACTTGGCCAGGGGTAAAATGGTCATTTTACCCTAAGAATAGATGTCAGTTTTTGACATAGTATTTTGTGGGAATTATAGCCGGAGGATTTCCGGAGCAGAAGCAGCGGCAGCAGTCAGAGGATTCCCGCACAGTTCAGCAGCTAGTACAAGGTGAGTTACCTTCTAGTAGCAGTGGGTCTAAGGCCATAATGATGGCCCACTAGTAGGAGTGTATGTTTAGATGATTGTCTCTGTGATATTCATCTAGGGATGCTACTACCTGTGTTAAGTTTATGTGCTAGTATGATATGATGCTATGTGCTAGTGGCAGTAGGGAAATAATCCCCAGAATACCGGTTGATAGGACCGAAGGGGCAGATATGCCCAGCCATGCTAGATAGATTATGTGATACATGTTATGTGGTAGTGGTAGGGGTGAAATAGTCCCCAGTATCCGGTCGAGAGGACCGAAGGGGAGACCAGCACCCAGGTATGCTAGTCAGTATCCGGTCGAGAGGACCGAATGGGAGACCAACACCCAGATATGCTATTTAGTATCCGGTCGAGAGGACCGAAGGGGAGACCAGCACCCAGATATGCTAGTTAGTATCCGGTCGAGAGGACCGAAGGGGTAGGTCGAGCACTCAGATATGTCTGACAATATATGTATGTTATGTGGTTGTTTGGTATGTGGTACGATGGGGGAACTCACTAAGCTTCGTGCTTACGGTTTTCAGTTGTTGTTTCAGGTACCTCTTTAGCGAAGGGGAAGGATCTGGCGCGGTAACTACATATCACACACACGCTCTTTGTTTTCCGCACTACGAAATATTCTGGGATTTGTACTCTGACATTATAGTTGTTTTTATGTTTTGGTTTCGGACATGAAATATGTTTATGAAATGACAATGTTTATTTCCTAAATATTTTCCAATGTGTGGATTTAAAAATGAAATTTTTGTCGGTGAAAATTGGTTCGTTAAATGTAGGACTTAACCTTCTATATTAAGAGCTTAATAAAAACTTTAGACATAAGGTGGCTACACGGAGAGTAGCATAGAAATTGCTCGTTTTGCATCAAGAGCTCTATGTTGAGCATAGAGTAGTGTGGTAAGTCGAGCGTAGGTCAGCTGAGGGTTGACCATTGTCTTTTTCACCATTTTGACTTATGGTCAACTGTGTGGGATTTAGTATTGGAATGGAAAAGTGGTCTTTTCCGTTAAGAGGATTAGCTATGAACAAGAATATTTGATAGTTAGTTATTACCTTAATCGGTAATTACGGTTTTATTATGTGTATCTTTAGATTAAGGAGACTTGATATTGTCAGCTTGAGTTTTTGGTTTATCTTGTCTTCAAATTGAGGTGAGTCTTCTCACTATACTATGTAGGATGCTAGATTGTCTTTGTTACACTTGTATGAAAGACTATGGTTTGATTACAACACATGTATGTAAGACTGTGATTGGATCCCAACACTTGTATGAAAGAACATGGTCAAATCATGGCAGGAAAGAGTGCATTTAGGTTGTAGCAATGTAAGTTATTGTAAGATTATTGTTGGATGATAGTGTTGAATTGGGTTGGAAGATATCATAGGACTAGGCCCAATGATATGTATGGTATAAGGTATTTTAGGGAACTCACTAAGCTTTGTGCATACTATTTTATGTTTAATTGTTTTAGGTACTTTCAGTTGCAAAGGGAAGGTCTGGAGTTGATCACACCGCATCCCCTAGATTTTTATACTGCATTATCTATTTTATGACTTTATCCTGATGTTTGAGAATACTTTGTACTCTGATTACTTCGTGAACAAATGAATGAATGGTTTTGGATGTTTAAAAAATGAAAATGTTTACTTAGTTTTTTTGGGACGTTGCACTAGGCCTAGCCTAAGCTTGATTGGTGTGTTCGATTAGTAGTATGATTTGATATTCATAAATAGGAAATCAAGAAACAAATGTTGGACTATTAGGTTGATTCATAATCCATGACTCTGTCCACAATGATATCTTGAAAAAAACAAAGGAATAATGGATCACTTATCTAAGGGAAATTTTTTGATAAGATCACAAGTCGACAACTAATATGGAAGGTATACTTCGTTGGTTATTTGAAGTCTATTTAACCAATAGCAATCGATAAATTGTGCGAATAGGAAACTGCTGGAAGTAAGTGTCTAATATCATAACTAATGGGTGTAACTTTGGGAATTACAACAAAGTCCTTTTTGGTTGCCCTCGAGAGCAAGAATAGCTAGAAATAGTTTTTGGAGATTGAAAAAATAGTTTATTAATTTATTAATTGATTAATAAATTAATTAGAAACTAGTTGAAATTAATTTGAATTAATTTGGGATTAATTGTAATTAATCTAGAGGTACATGGACTGATTGTTAGTTGTTCAACAGTTGAACACAAGGAAAATTCTAGAATCCCAAGGGTGTTGGATGGTTTTTGAGACTCCTTGGAGGGTTCTAGAATTAATTCAAGTAACGGATAAGGCAGTGATTTGAATAAATATTAATTTTTTTTATTTAATTGATTCAAGTCAGAGTTATCTTGTTACCACCACATACCCCCCCTCTCTCTCTCTCTCTCTCTCTCTCTCTCTGTCTCCTTAGTTTATACAATTCTTGACTTTTGGGTGGGAACCATTAGAGGTAATCTACGTTGGGTACTAGTCTTTGCAAGAAGCAAAAGAGAAACAAGAGATCAAATGCTACAAGGCAATCGATTTTTTCAAGAGGTAGGTAGCCAATCCGTTTCTCCTTTAGCTTGTAAAGTTAGTTTTAAAAGTATGTTGCTATAATATTAAAACTTAGATCCTAGGATGCATGTACACTTAAGATGATTTTTAAGTGCTTCTGTTGCCTTAATCTAGTGTATAGTTGAATAGAAAATCCAACATGTAGTTACTTAATATGGGATGAGACTTGTGTGTAGCCCGATAATTTTTAGGAATATGATCCCATGCAACCAATGATGCTTGTAAATTATGATTCATATTCTAGATAGTTACGATCAAGAGGATGAAAGTTTCATATGTATTTTGTGGTTTCATGTGTAATGCTCATATAACTCCAAAATATATTTTTGAAGCCTTTAAACAAGTTTAGTAAGAGATGCTAACACCATGTGTATGCTTCGAGTTACTATATCATTACCCTTTGTATGGAAAAGGACCTTTGTGAGTGTAGAGACTTAGGAATTCATAATAAAAGCATATTCATTGCATTATTTTCTCATGATGATTTGTAATGATAATGAATTCGCAATACTTTATTTAGGATGCTTTCTTTCCAATATTCTTGATACTGATATTTTTTTAATTTTAAAATTATGGGGGATTACAATTTTTATTTGGATTATTGAACTTATTTAATTCCTTAAGAGCTGAATCGAAAAATGCATACTTCATAATTTATGTCGATTGACTATTGCAAACATTACACCTTTTTAACGTTACCGGGCTTATTTTATGCAAGTGAAATTTTAGCAAGTAAATAAAAATGATTTAAAATATTTCAAATAGATCTTGAGAGTGTTGTTTCATTAAAACCTCCATTAAAATAAAAATAAAATTACTTCTCATGATCTTTCAAAAAAGGAAAAGAGGAAATCATAACTAATTTTCATGTAATCTAGAAACAAGAAGATAACACATTGGCTTTCAGAAGAATTTTTTTTCATATATTTATCAATGTATGTTTCATAATGATAGGAAAAATACACAAATATAAAATTGGATCTATGAATTTCCATATTGTTGTGAACATATCTCAAACACTTTAGTAATTCCTGTTGAATGGTTGGTTCTAGAATGTGGAGATCTCGGTAGAATTTTGTGATACAAGACAAACATCGTCGACCGAACTCGGCTGCAAATCTTGTGACAAAGACAAACCTTTTGGTGTTGATGGTTGAGTTGAAATTTCGTTGCGATCAATTATACATAACGGGATATTTTCAAATTCTTTGGCAATATCAATCTCCAAATTTTCTTTTGGAGGGGAAGGTGGTGGAGAGGAAGGTAATAGCGATGAAGGAAGTTGAATTGGTGAATGAGGAGGTGATGGTGAAGGAGATAACGGCGGTGAAGGAGGAGGTGGTGGAGAAAGAGGTTGTGTCCGACGTTTTTTTGGATATGGAGGTAACTCCATGTCCGGTGAGATTTCACTAAAGTAAAACGGAATTCGGGCTAGCCCTTTTGCAAAATCTATGTTGCAAATATCTTCCATGCCGAGTTGTTGCTCAGATGGCAACAACTCCAGTTTATTTTAAGGTGTATAATTTTGAAGTACACTCTTTCCCCTATAAATATTAATGTGTCCATTACTATTTTTCTAATGTAATAACATTATAGTAATCTAGTTAAGTATTCGTATAATATACAATATTTATTTGTTAACCGTATTTATGGAACTGAATATTGACAACCAATATAATATACCTTAAATTGTTAAATATATATATAAAAGATATTTAATATTTTTTTATTGGTGTATATTTATTGACTTTACATACAGAGATCGTATTTAATAAAAGTAAATGATACTTTATTTTTCAACGGTTTTAATCTTTTTGTATTTATAAAAATTACATTAACATTATATGTGATTAGTATTCTTATATAACATCCCTAGCACGTATCACAATATTGTTCATTTTGGAAGACCTGATATGAAACTTCGGTGGGTCACCAAACCTGAAATTTCTCTCACCTAAGCATGCTTAACTACAAAGCTCTAAGGGATTTATGCCCTCATAGTTTCAAAATAGGTTGCGATAAGGAATATACCCACACCACTTATAAGGAATGCTTAGTTTTCCCTCCCAAAAGATGTGAAATAAGTTGCATGTAGCTACCCAGCTTCATGACCTTTAAATTGACTAGAAATGAGACTAATAATTATTTATAAGGGGTGTGGATGCCTTCCCTATCACAACATATTTTAAAGTTTTGAGGACAGTAGATCATATAAGAACTCCACGATTAAATGTGCACAAAAAAGAGAAATTATAGAATGGGTGACCCATGTGGAAGTTTTCATGTCATGTGGCCCAAAGCAGAAAATATTTTGATATGTGCTAGAGGGCACTACTAGAAAAATAGTATTTTACGACGTGCAATGTGTGTCGTAAAACGATCAGACGATGTGCAAATGCATGTCAAGGAAGGCCCTGTCATAACGAGAGATGACACGCTTTTGCGCGTTGTCTATAGACAACACACATTTACGACACATATTTAGGATGCTGATTTACGACACACAATGCGTATAAAGGAAGGCCCTGTCATAAAGGAAGACGAAACGCATTTGCGTGTTGTAACCTTACGACCCGGGTTTAGGACACGCATTACGTATCATTATGGGCTCTATCATAAATGAAGATGACACGCATTTGCATGTCATTCACCTCAGCAACCATTTACAATATGCATATACAACGTGCCTTTACGATACTCATTTATGCATAATATAAAAATATATAAAAAATATATATACCAAAATAATCAATTTCATCCAATAACGTCATGTCAGAAAAATTGTACTACACTGATATTAAAGGGATCTGATTGTACATTGTTATTAAGAGGTTTTCCCTAACTATATAACCTAATACTACATTATTATAAAGGGTCACCTTCTTGTTTCAGTAACTCATCATTAAGATGTCTAAGGAAGCTCTGAAACTCTTCATGTATCCAACCAATCATCATGTCTCTTAGCTTCAATATCAATCCCAACTCTTGATCAAAAACAACATGGAAATCCTACTAAATAATCATGTCAATTGTACAATATCAATATAAACTAATTAATAATACACATGGTATGTATGAGAATGTCCTTAAGGGCAGCAAAGGATACTCCTTGCATGTGCCATCTTCCTTTTGAATTTGCAGGAGAGTGTCTGGTTGTTCAAATCTGAAAAGAAAACCATCCAACCCATTACATTGTTGTGATTTGCATTTATCCCTACAATTTCACTTTATTGACATTAAAAAATATGCATGAAATAAGTTATTATTTCACCTGATCAAGCAATAGACCACTGTGTTGCCTCACTTTGTCAACCACTTCCTGAGTTGCAGACTTCCTAAAATTGCTTATTGACTTACAGGCGACAAGAAGAGGGTACATAAGAGGTTGAAATCGATTTTGAAACAGGTAAGTGTAACACTCAGAATTAGAAAAACCATGAAAGGAAAGGAAAACCCTAAGTCATAGCGGTCAACTCGTCGAGTCCATAGGTGAACTCGGAGAGTTGGAGCTGATTCTGTGTCGGTATTTAAGTGACCGACTCGGTGAGTCGGAGGGACTGACTCGGCGAGTCAGGACTGGGTTGGGAAACCCAGATTTCCGGGCTTGGTGCCTTATTTAAGCATCATTTCATGTCTTCACCCCAACCTCCATCACTCCCTTTACCTCCCTTGAAACCCTAAGCATCCATTGTTGTACTCTCAAGCTTTCTTTGTCATTCGGGTGCTTAGAAGCAAAAAGGAAGAAAGGAACCTTAGGTGATTCAAGAAGTGGAAGTGGGCTCTAAGTTAGTGTGCTATTTCAGATCATTAGAAGGCATGGAGCTCATACCTTGGCTGTTATTCATTGAGATCCCTTTCATAGTTAGATTTTATCATTTTGGGCCATTTCCAAGGTCAATTCGTGTATTGTGTATTTATAAGCAAAGAGAACTTCGGATCTAGGGTTTTCTTGGCCCAGAAACCCATAAAGTATCAGTCTTTGTTTTATTGGTGAAGCTAGCTTGTCTCAAACCCTAGCCCTAGAGTGTTTTAAGCCTATAGCTCCTTGGTTTCATGTAAAGTTTGCAACTTTATGTGAAGGATGACCCTTAGAAGAGTGGATCTACAATTTGGAGCCCCTGCATGGCTTGAGAAGCCACTGTATGGATTAAGAACTAAAGCTACTCGATGAGTCTGTTCTTGGACTCGACGAGTTGTATGAAGATAGGCAGGAACTCGATGAGTTGAAGAACACCTCGACGAGTCTATTGAAGATTGCCATGAACTCGGCGAGTTTGCTCTTGGACTCGATGAGTTGGATCTCAGAACCTCAACCTTTTATGGTTAAGACTTTGATCAGTGAGTTGAGTGGTGACTTAGTGAGTTGGATAGAATAGGACTCGGAGATCGTTGAACTCGACGAGTTGACTGGGTGACTCGGCGAGTTGAGGCGTATTGTGATAGTTTCTGAGTATAAGGACTCGACGAGTCAACGGGTTGACTCGGCGAGTAGAGTCAGTTAGGAAGGTTGACTTTAACCAGGACTTTGACTTTGTCAAGAGTGGACTTAGTTGGCTTCTAGAGTTAAGTTTGGATCTAAGTGATATATATATATATATATATATATATATATATATATATATATATATATATATATATATATATATATATATATATATATATATATATATATATATATATTGATATTGGTAGCTCGGGGAGCTAGTGGAGCAGCAGTTCAGAGAATTGGCGGACAACAGCCAGAGGGTTACCAGCAAAGTTCAGCAGTGCAGGTGAGTTTCCCTTTGTGTTAATGGGTCTACAACCACAATGTCGACACATGTAGTTATGAGTAGGAAGACTCGGGGGTTAGCCCTAGCCACTATTTGCTATTATGATATTCAGGACCAAGGTCCAATGTCGGGTGGGCGCCCAAGGAGCGGTTTGCATGATAGAGTAATACTTGTTGTCTGTGTGATGCATTTATGTGCCTGGTAGGGAGGTGAGTGTGGGCGAGGTCCCGTATCTCACCAATAGCAGAGTATGGACGGTGTTCCATATCTTATTGGTAGCCAAGCAGGGGTGAGGCCCGAGATAGGTATGGAGTGAGTGTGGGCAGTGGCCGATATCTCACTTATAATAGGAGGTTGGACGGGTTCCATGACTCACTAGTAACAGGATAGGGGCGAGGCCCAAGACAGGCAAGGCCTTAGGACAGGAATACAGTAGGGTATGTTCAATTATGTTTTATATGCTACTATGTATTATGTGGTTAGCGGGAGGGGCCTAGAGACAGGCGGGGCCTAAAAGAAACAGATCTGTATCTAAGCGGGGCTCGAAGCCAGGCGGGGCCTGGAGCGGTGGGGCCGTTGTAGCGGGCGAGGCCCCATGCAACAAAAGAACCATTTTAGAGCCCTTTAAGCTCTTATGTACCATGCATGCACGTAAAGTTTGTAACTTTACATGCAAAATCGAGTTTAGGGGCCTGGATTTGTCATTTGGTTAAGTGTTGTACATCAGAAATCGAAGTTCTTGGTAAGGAATGAGATAGACTCGGCGAGTCCATTCCGGGGTTTTTAGGAGTTCCGGGGAGTGACCTAACGTTCTGGACTAAGCAAAGTGTTCTGGGAATTCATAGTACTCGGCAAGTGCATGAACGGTCTCGGCGAGTCCAAGGCAATCTTCATGGTACTTGACGAGTTGTTCATACAACTCGGCGAGTCGGATGTGGATTCAATCGGTGTTCATTTAGAAGGAAAACTCGTCGAGTCATCGCCTAACTTGACGAGTAAAGACGGGTTTGGGGTCTACTGGAAGGATGAGGACTCGGCGAGTTGGCGAGCCAATTCGGCGAGTTAGGTCAACTAGAAGCTGTCTTTGACTTTGACTTGGTCAGGGGTAAAATGGTCATTTTACCCTAAGAATAGATGTTAGTTTCTTATTGAGTGTTTTGTGGGAATTATAGCCGGAGGATTTCCGGAGCAGCAGCAGTCAGAGGATTCCCGCACTATTCTGCAGCTAGTACGAGGTGAGTTACCTTCCAGTAGCAGTGGGTCTAAGGCCATAATGCCGGCCCACTAGTAGGAGTGTATGTTTAGATGATTGTCTCTGTGATATTCATCTAGGGCTGCTACTACCTGTGTTATGTTTATGTGCTAGTATGATATGATGCTATGTGCTAGTGGCAGTAGGGGAAATAACCCCCAGAATACCTGTCGATAGGACCGAAGGGGCAGATATGCCCAGCCATGCTAGATAGATTATGTGATACATGTTATGTGGTAGTGGTAGGGGTGAAATAGTCCCCAGTATCCGGTCAAGAGGACTGAAGGGGAGACCAGCTTCCAAGTATGCTAGTCAGTATCCGGTCGAGAGGACCGTAGGGGAGACTAGCACCCAGATATGCTAGTCAGTATCCGGTCGAGAGGACCGAAGGGGAGACCGGCACCCAAATATGCTAGTTAGTATCCGGTCGAGAGGACCGAAAGGGTAGGTGGAGCACCCAGATATGCCTGACAATATATGTATGTTATGTGGTTGTTTGGTATGTGGTACAGTGGGGGAACTCACTAAGCTTCGTGCTTACGGTTTTCAGTTGTTGTTTCAAGTACCTCTTCAGCGAAGGGGAAGGATCTGGCGCGGTAGCTGCATATCACACACACGCTCTTTGTTTTCCGCACTACGAAATATTATGGGATTTGTATTCTGACATTATAGTTGTTTTTATGTTTTGGTTTCGGACATGAAATATGTTTATGAAATGATGATGTTTATTTCCTAAATGTTTTCCAAAGTGTTGATTTAAAAATGAAATTTTTGTCGGTGAAAATTGGGTCGTTAAATGTAGGACTTAACCTTCTATATTAAGAGCTTAATAAAAACTTTAGACATGAGTTGGCTACACGGAGAGTAGCATAGAAATGGCTCGTTTTGCATCAAGAGCTCTATGTTGAGCATAGAGTAGTGTGGTAAGTCGAGCGTAGGTCAACTGAGGGTTGACCATTGTCTTTTTCACCATTTTGACTTATGGTCAACTGTGTGGGATTTAGTATTGGAATGGAAAAGTGGTCTTTTCTGTAAAGAGGATTAGCTATGAACATGAATATTTGATAGTTAGTTATTACCTTAATTGTTAATTACGGTTTTATTATGTGTATCTTTAGAGTAAGGAGACTTGATATTGTCAGCTCGAGTTTTTGGTTTATCTTGTCTTCAAATTGAGGTGAGTCTTCTCACTATACTATGTAGGATGCTAGATTGTCTTTGTTACACTTGTATGAAAGAGTATGGTTTGATTACAACACATGTATGTAAGACTGTGATTGGATCCCAACACTTGTATGAAAGAACATGGTCAAATCATGGCAGGAAAGAGTGCAGTTAGGTTGTAGCAATGTAAGTGATTGTAAGATTATTGTTGGATGATAGTGGTTAATTGGGTTAGAAGATATCATAGGACTAGGCCCAATGATATGTATGGTATAAGGTATTTTAAGGAACTCACTAAGCTTTGTGCATACTATTTTATGTTTAATTGTTTTAGGTACTTTCAGTTGCAAAGGGAAGGTCTGGAGTTGATCACACCGCATCCCCTAGATTTTTATACTGCATTATCTATTTTATGACTTTATCCTGATCTTTGAGAATACTTTGTACTCTGATTACTTCGTGAACAAATGAATGAATGGTTTCGGATGTTTAAAAAATGAAAATGTTTACTTAGTTTTTTTGGGACGTTGCACTAGGCCTAGCCTAAGCTTGATTGGTGTGTTCGATTAGTAGTATGATTTGATATTCATAAATAGGAAATCAAGAAACAAATGTTGGACTATTAGGTTGATTCATAATCCATGACTCCGTCCACAATGATATCTTGAAAAAAAAACAAAGGAATAATGGATCACTGATCTAAGGGAAATTTTTTGATAAGATCACAAGTCAACAACTAATATGGAAGGTATACTTCGTTGGTTATTTGAGGTCTATTTAACCAATAGCAGTCGATAAATTGTGCGAATAGGAAACTGCTGGAAGTAAGTGTCTAATATCATAACTAATGGGTGTAACTTTGGGAATTACAACAAAGTCCTTTTTGGTTGCCCTCGAGAGCAAGAATAGCTAGAAATAGTTTTTGGATATTGAAAAAATAGTTTATTAATTTATTAAATGATTAATAAATTAATTAGAAACTAGTTGAAATTAATTTGAATTAATTTGGGATTAATTGTAATTAATCTAGAGGTATATGGACTGATTGTTACTTGTTCAACAGTTGAACATAAGGAAAATTCTGGAAGCCCAAAGGTGTTGGATGGTTTTTGAGACTCCTTGGAGGGTTCTAGAATTAATTCAAGTAACGGATAAGGCAGTGATTTGAATAAATATTAATTTTTTTTATTTAATTGACTCAAGTCAGAGTTATCTTGTTACCACCACATACCCCCTCCCCTCTGTCTCTCTCTCGCTCTCTCTCTTTCTCTCTCTCTCTCTCTCTCTCTCTCTCTCTCTCTCTCCTTAGTTTATACAATTCTTGACTTTTGGGTGGGAACCATTAGAGGTAATCTACTTTGGGTACTAGTCTTTGCAAGAAGCAAAAGAGCAACAAGAGATCAAATGCTACAAGGCAATCGATTTTTTCAAGGGGTAAGTAGCCAATCCGTTTCTCCTTTAGCTTGTCAAGTTAGTTTTAAAAGTATGTTGCTATAATATTAAAACTTAGATCCTAGGATGCATGTATACTTAGGATGATTTTTAAGTGCTTCTGTTGCCTTAATCTAGTGTATAGTTGAATAGAAAATCCAACATGTAGTAACTTAATATGGGCTGAGACTTGTGTGTAGCCCGATAAGTTTTAGGAATATGATCCCATGCAACCAATGATGCTTGTAAATTATGATTCATATTCTAGATAGTTATGATCAAGAGGATGAAAGTTTCATATGTATTTTGTGGTTTCATGTGTAATGCTCATATAACTCCAAAATATATTTTTGAAGCCTTTAAAGAAGTTTAGTAAGAGATGCTAACACCATGTATATGCTTCGAGTTACTATCTTTACCCTTTGTATGGAGAAGGACCTTTGTGAGTGTAGAGACTTAGGAATTCAGAATAAAAGCATATTCATTGCATTATTTTCTCATAATGATTTGTAATGATAATGAATTGGCAATACATTATTTAGGATTTTTCTTTCAAATATTCTTGGTACTGATATTTTTTTAATTTTGAAATTATTGGGGGATTACAATTTTTATTTAGATTATTGAACTTATTTAATTCCTTAAGAGTTGAATCGAAAAATGCATACTTTTTAATTTATGTCGATTGACTATAGCAAACATTACACTTTTTTAACGTTTCCGGGCTTATTTTATGCAAGTGAAATTTTAGCAAGTAAATAAAAATGATTTAAAATATTTCAAATAGATTTTGAGAGTGTTGTTTCATTAAAACCTCCATTAAAATAAAAATAAAATTACTTCTCATGATCTTTCAAAAAAGGAAAAGAGGAAATCATAAATAATTTTCATCTAATCTAGAAACAAGAAGATAACACATTGGCTTTCAGAAGAATTTTTTTTTCATATATTTATCAATGTATGTTTCATAATGATAGGAAAAATACACAAATATAAGATTTGAACTATGAATTTCCATATTGTTGTGAACATATCTCAAACACTTCAGTAAATCTTGTTATATGGTTGGCTCTAGAATGTGGAGATCTTGGCAGAATTTTGTGATACGAGACAAGCATCGTCGAGCGAACTCGGCTGCAAATCTTGTGACAGAGACAAACCTTTTGGTGTTGATGGTTGAGGTGAAATTTCGTTGCGATCAATTATACATAACGGGATATTTTCAAATTCTTTGGCAAAATCAATCTCCAAATTTTCTTTTGGAGGGGAAGGTGGTGGAGAGGAAGGTAGTAGCGATGAAGGAAGTTGAATTGGTGAGTGAGGAGGTGGTGGTGAAGGAGATAACAGCGGTGAAGGAGGAGGTGGTGGAGAAAGAGGTTGTGTCCGACGTTTTTTTGGATATGGAGGTAACTCCATGTCCGGTGAGATTTCACTGAAGTAAAACGGAATTCGGGCTAGCCCCTTTGCAAAATCTATGTTGCAAATATCTTTCATGCCGAGTTGTTGCTCAGATGGAAACAACTCCAGTTTATTTTAAGGTGTATAATTTTGAAGTACACTCTTTCCCCTATAAATATTAATGTGTCCATTACTATTTTTCTAATGTAATAACATGATAGTAATCTAGTTAAGTATTCGTATAATATACAATACTTATTTATTAACTGTATTTATGGAACCGAATATTGACAACCAATATAATATACATTAAATTGTTAAATATATATAAAAGATATTTAATATTTTTTTTATTGGTGTATATTTATTGACTTTACATACCGAGATCGTATTTAATAAAAGTAAATGATACTTTATTCTTCAACAGTTTTAATCTTTTTGTATTTATAAAAATTACATTAAAATTATATGTGATTAGTATTCTTATATAACATCCCTTAGCACGTATCACAATATTGTTCATTTTGGAAGACCTGATATGAAACTTCGGTGGGTCACCAATCCTGAAATTTCTCTCACCTAAGCATGCTTAACTACAAAGCTCTAACGGATTTATGCCCTCATAGTTTCAAAACATGTTACGATAAGGAATATAACTACACCCCTTATAAGTAATGCTTAGTTTTCCCTCCCAAAAGATGTGAAATAAGTTGCATGTAGCTAATCAGCTTCATCACCTTTAAATTGACTAGAAATGAGACTAAGAATTATTTATAAGGGGTGTGGATGCCTTCCTTGTCACAAAATATTTTAAAGTTGTGAGGACAGTAGATCCTAGAAGAACTCCACGATTAAATGTGCACAAGAAAGAGAAATTATAGAATGGGTGACCCATGTGGAAGTTTTCATGCCAGGTGTCCCAAAGCAGAAAATATTTTATATGTGCTAGAGGGCACTACTAGAAAAACAGCCTTTTACGACGCGCAATGTGTGTCGTAAAACGATCAGACGACGCGCAAATGGGTGTCAAGGAAGGCCCCGTCATAACGAGAGATGACACGCTTTTGCGCGTTGTCTATAGACAACAGACATTTACGACACATAGTTATGACACACATTTACGATACACAATGCGTATAAAGGAAGGCCCTGTCATAACGGAAGACGACACGCATTTGCATGTTGTAACCTTACGACCCGCGTTTAGGATACGCATTACGTATCATTATGGCGTCTATCATAAATGAAGATGACATGCATTTGCGTGTCATAAACTTCAGCAACCATTTACAATATGCATATACAACATGCCTTTACGATACTCATTTATGCATAATATAAAAATATATAAAACACATATATACCAAAACAATCAATTTCATCCAATAACATCATGTCAAAAAAATTATACTACATTGATATTAAAGGGATCCGATTGTACGTTGTTATTAAGAGGTTTTCCCTAACTATATAACCTAATACTACATTGCGATAAAGGGTCACCTTCTTGTTTTAGTAACTCATCATTAAGATGTCTAAGGAAGCTCTGAAACTCTTCATGTATCCAACCAATCATCATGTCTCTTAGCTTCAATATCAATCCCAACTCTTGATAAAAAACAACACGGAAATCCTACACAATAATCATGTCAGTTGTACAATATCAATATAAACTAATTAATAATACACATGGTATGTATGAGAATGTCCTTAAGGGCAACAAAGGATACTCCTTGCCTATGCCATCTTCCATTTGAATTTGCAGGAGAGTGTCTGGCTGTTCAAATCAGAAAAGAAAACCAACCAACCCATTACATTGTTATGATCTACAATTTTACTTTATTGACATTAAAAATATGCATGAAATAAGTTATTATTTCACCTGATCAACCAATAGACCACTGTGTTGCCTCACTTTGTCAACCACTTCCTGAGTTGCAGACTTCCTCAAATTGCTTATTGACTTACAGGTGACAAAAAGAGGGTACATAAGAGGTTGAAATCGATTTTGAAACAGGTAAGTGTAACATTCAGAATTAGAAAGACCAAGAAAGGAAAGGAAAACCCTAAGTCATAGCGGTCAACTCGTCGAGTCCATAGGTGAACTCGGAGAGTTGGAGCTGGTTCTGTGTCGGTATTTAAGTGACCGACTCGGTGAGTCGGAGGGACTGACTCGGCGAGTCAGGACTGGGTTGGGAAACCCTAATTTTCGGGCTTGGTGCCCTATTTAAGCATCATTTCATGTCTTCACCCGAACCTCCATCAGTCCCTTTACCTCCCTTGAAACCCTAAGCCTCCATTGTTGTACTCTCAAGCTTTCTTTGCCATTCAGGTGCTTAGAAGCAAAAAGGAAGAAAGGAACCTTAGGTGATTCAAGAAGTGGAAGTGGGCTCTAAGTTAGTGTGCTATTTCAGATCATTGGAAGGCATGGAGCTCATACCTTGGCTGTTATTCATTGAGATCCCTTTCATAGTTAGATTTTATCATTTTGGGCCATTTCCAAGGTCAATTCGTGTATTGTGTATTTATGAGCAAAGAGAACTTCGGATCTAGGGTTTTCTTGGCCCAGAAACCCATAAAGTATCGGTCTTTGGTTTATTGGTGAAGCTTGCTTATCTCAAACCCTAGCCCTAGAGTGTTTTAAGCCTATAGCTCCTTGGTTTCATGTAAAGTTTGCAACTTTATGTGAAGGATGGCCCTTAGAAGAGTGGATCTACAATTTGGAGCCCCTTCATGGCTCGAAAAGCCACTGTATGGATTAAGAATTGAAGCTACTCGGTGAGTATGTTCTTGGACTCGACGAGTAGAGGAACAACTCGACGATTCTGTTGAAGATTGCCATGAACTCGGCGAGTCTAATCTTGGACTCGACGAGTTGGATATCAGAACCTAAACCTTTTCTGGTTAAGATTTAGATCAGTGAGTTGATTGGTGACTCCGTGAGTTGGATAGAATGGGACTCGGAGATCGTTGAACTCGACGAGTTGACTGGGTGACTCGGCGAGTTGAGGCGTATTGTGATAGTTTCTGAGTATAAGGACTCGACGAGTCCACGGGTTGACTTGGCGAGTAGAGTCAGTCAGGAAGGTTGACTTTGACCAGGACTTTGACTTTGTCAAGAGTGGACTTAGTTGGCTTCTAGAGTTCCATTTGGATCTAAGTGATATATATTGATATTGGTAGCTCGGGGAGCTATTGGAGCAGCAATTCAGAGAATTGTCGGACAACAGCTAGGGGGTTACCAGCAAAGTTCAGCAGTGTAGGTGAGTTTCCCTTTGTGTTAATGGGTCTACAGCCACAATGTCGGCCCATGTAGTTATGAGTAGGAAGACTTGGGGGTTAGCCCTAGGCACTGTTTTCTATTATGATATTCAGGACCAAGGTCTAATACCGGGCGGACGCCCAAGGAGTGGTTTGCATGATAGAGTATACTTGTCTGTGTGATGCATGTATGTGCTTGGTAGGGTGTGAATGTGGGCAAGGTCCCATATCTCACAAATAGCAGAGTATGGACGGTGTTCCATATCTCATTAGTAGCCAAGCACGGGTGAGGCCCGAGATAGGTATGGAGTGAGTGTGGGCGGGGGGCCATATCTCAGTTATAGTCGGAGTTTGGACGGGGTTCCATGAGTAACTAGTAACAGGATAGGGGCGAGGCCCAAGACAGGTGAGGCCTTAGGACAGGAATACAATAGGGTATGTTCAGTCATGTGTACTTTCGGTTTTCAGTTTTGGTTTCAGGTACTTCCGGTAGTGAAGGGAAGAGCTCGGGGTGATCGCATGACACACACCATTAATTAGACAGTCTGGGATGTTTTACTCTGATAATGAGAATATGTTTTGAATTAATACTCTGAATTTATGTTATGAATTATGACATGGATTTTATAAATATGGTTTTAGTAATGTTTAAAGAAAGTTTTCAGTCTTGATTTTTGCGATGTTACAGGAAGTCTACATGGTGTTTTATGTTCTAAAAGGGTAAAAAAAAAAGGAAAAATAGAAGAGACATGTGGATGGCTTTGTCCTATGTGAACGAGAAGAGATTTAACATAAAATGTTAATAGGTAAATTGAGATGCATACCATATGCTTAACTCCCAAAGGAGCACCTTTTGCAAGTGCATCAGATACAAGTTGTTACCTCCCACATTCATTATATATCTCTGAAGCCCTTTTGTAAAAATCAGCAACTTCATTCCATATGCTTAGTTCCAATTCTAAAGCAGCATCAGATTCCATATGCTTTGCAACATCCCATGGTGTAAACCTTTTGTTAAGTCTAAACAATTGTCATATCAAACACAAATGAAATTTAAATAGAAATGAAAGATTAGTATCAAGTATTGAAGGATATGAAGCAAGCATTTCTTGTCCTTTTGAAGCTTTCTCAAATTCTACTTTTTCTTTCTCGTGTTTTTTGGCAGACGTGCAGTAACTTCAAGGAATAAAGTATATATATTATAAATTTGTGGTTGATTTTATATGTAACATAAGTTGCTTGAATTGTTAAAGATAAAATATTAATCTTACAAACTTTTTACCTGCTTGTTAGTAATATTGACTTGTATTCCTCTAGTTAGCACTCCATCGTGTCTAGTGCTTTCGAATTAACACCTTCATTCTTAGTTGTCCCGGTGATGACACCACTATTGGTTCCAGTAGCTTGTGATGTGGGTTCGGTACCCAGTGTTTCAACTGTAGTAACTTTCTTGGTCAACTTGAGTATGTGCATGGTCAAACTACAAATTCACACTAATACATGAATATCATATTGTTTTTTATGATATAGAAACATACCATGGACTAACTGAATCTTCTTCGGGATCAGGCATTGACAAGATTTAACCATGTGCTGACGAGGATGAGGGCTCTTTAGTCATTTGAGTCGATGGTGTTTTAGCAACTGTTTTCTCTATATAAACTCCACCATGGACTATCACCAAGGCCGGTTTAGATGGTGGGCGACCCGGGCGATCGCCTAGGGCCCATGCTCTAAGGGGCCCAAAATTTCTAGGGCATACAATGTATTTATATGATAATAATAATTTAATATATGTATATTTTTAGGGGCCCAAGTTAGTCCAACCTAAAATTAGCCCAACAAATTAGACAAATTCCCTTGCCTCGTAAATTGATGATTTATTTAAGAATCCATTAGTCCAAATTAGACAAATTCCCTTGCCTCGTAAATCGTGAACAAATTAGACAAATTCCCTTGCCTCGTAAATTGATTAGTCATTAGTCCAACCTATAATCACGTGTCTCGCCTGAACTCTAAAGTGGGATCGAAAAAAATGCAAATTAGGGTGTTGAACTGATAATCAAATACCCCAGTCGACATCCTCGATAACTGAATCGTCATCTACATCACGTGGGAATGCCTCGTAAATTGATGATTTATTTAAGAATAATATTGTTCACGATTCATCTTATAAAATATTCCATTGTTGATTCAAGACTTGTTATCATCATTATCGTTTAGTCGTTTCTCTCTTTCTCATTAGAAGGCTAATACTGTTCCTAAAGACCTAAACACATCAGAAGACTAATCTCATCTTCCTCATGATTTCTGAACTGAACTGCATTATCATATTCCTATTAGGCCTTCTCTGTTTCTCACATTAGACCATCTCTGTTTCTCACATTAGACGTTCACTGCTTCTCGCTTCTAGAATCTTGAAATCTCGCCATCCCATGTGCTTATTATTAAACCGGATCAGTTAAGATGTATCACAATTTGGATAAGGTATGTGATTCTGAGTTTTATTTCTAATGTGTGTTACTGATTTCTGAGTGGATTGCTAACATCTGAACCAAATCAAATCTTGACATACACCTAACTTTTTTTACTGGTTTTTGTATGTCAGATTCTTGTTTTTGGTTTTTGTTTCTCAAAGCTTTCAATTTTTATTTCTGATTTTTTGCTTATATATCAAATTTCTGATGTCATTTTCAGTCTGAAATAGTGAAACTCGTTGCTCTATGTTTCAGATTCGTCAGTCAATTAGGTAATGTGTTTGTATTATTATTATTATTATTATTATTATTATTATTATTATTATTATTATTATTATTATTATTATTAATTGTATAATCATAAGTTTTTCTGTTCCAAATTTTCTGTTGTCTATTGCTAACTTGCTTGTTGAAGTTTGAGCTTTAAAGTATCATTATGACTTGATCAGAATTTTTGGTAATCATATATGTTTCTTTTTATTTTATTTATTCCATTTATAACTTTTGTTACTGATTTTGTTTTTTTTGCAGCTTTCCTTGATATTAGGCTTTCAAAAATTTAAGGGAGAAATCTGTAGTATTTATACAGTATTTTGTAAAATCCTTGCTTATTTGTTGATGGTTTCCCAAATATAATGTATAGAGAAATGTATGTTAAATAAATTTGATATTGACATTGATGTATTAAAAAAATCAAAATAAGTATTTTTCTTTGAAATAGTTGTACTTTTTAAATGTTGTGGGTATATTTGTATTTTTTCATAAAATGATTTTTGTAATGACATGTATGCTTTTGAATTTTTATGATATTTATGATTCAAGGGGCCCTTTATTTATTTTCCCCCCGGGCGCACACTATGCTTGGACCGGCCCTGATTATCATACATCCAAAATCACATGCTCACATTTAATTTATTTTTTTAAACTAATAATATGACATTATAAACCAACAAGATTTCTTTTAACATTAAAAATTGCTATTTATTAATCAAAATTTGCAGAGAGAATACCTTCTCTTTCCTCTTCTAGAACATCAGGTTTTACTGTACTACCCACAAGAGGTACTCCATTAGGGACTTGATGAGGCTTAGATGGAACAATATTTCCATATTCTTCATTCATTTTTGCTCCAAGTGTCTGTGTGCATAACATAACAGTAAATAAAGAGATAAACAAATAAATAATAAATAAATATAAATATAAATATAAATATATAGATATATACCCCGTATCCTGGTATAGTAGTCTCTGAAGCATCATGTTCTACTTCCAAAGCCATAGCAACCCTATTTATCTTTGCCTTATCAAGCTTGGGCAACATTGCAGAAGCTCCAGATCTGCATTTTTCTATGAATTTATGGTTTTTCAAGTGAAGTGTGTATATTACAAACATAAGGGTATATTTTTCATTTATATAACGAATAAGATAAAGCTACAACAGCATACCTTTAACCGCTCAGAAGCAGTGGGATGTATACGATGGTCTTTTGTAAGGCATTTTGCAATGAAATCATGGAACACAAGAGACCTGGTACATGAAACATTATTAAAAATATATATAATAAAATCAAAACTGCAAACACAAACACAAAATTAAAATCACAATTGAAGATATTAAAACAAGAGAAAAGGACAAACCATTTCTCTTTATCTTCAAGCATAGGAGTTGGTTCAATGGAAATCATAAATAACATATGTTTCAGGTGTTAAGCAGGTAAATTTTCTGAAACTCAATTATTTAAACATCAAAACTACAAATATGAAAATACAAAAAATATACAAGCACTATTACTAACCCTCATTTGATATTGAAAACCATGGTCTAAATTTTTTATGAAAAACATCAACGAATATACCTCATCCATTTCTAATGAACCAAAACCCGTGCGGAGATGGATGTACCCAATTCTAAAACGGATTCCCTGATCGACCTCTGCCCAAGCTAGACTATAATTAGAAATCCATTCAACGAACTGACAAATTCCGTACCAACCAATACTCAACTTGAGTGATCCCAACGAATCCTCATATATTCATTGGCACCCCCAAAAGAAACCAATAGCTGCAACGAGCCCTTGACCAACCACTTTCTGTTGAGTGACAGCTCATGTGTGTAACAACCCAAAAACTAGATAAAAGTTTTCATTTTTGAAAAAAGAATACAATGATAATTGTTACTAAAAATTCAATACATCATATTGTATCAAATATTAGAGTATCAAAATAGATCAATGCGGAAAATTGTAACATCCCAAAAATACAGGTCAAAAATTTCATTTTTAAATACATTATTATAAAACCAACAATATAGTAAAACATCCATAATATCATGTCATGTCAAAACCAAAGTAGAAATAATCAAAACATGTTATTATAAAACAATATCAGAGTGTAATCCCAAAGATCTCATGTACGGAAACTATAGTGTGATGCGCTGCGATCAAGCCGGCTCCCTTCCTTTAAAATAAGAGTACTTGAAACCAAAACAGTAAACCGTAACCACGAAGCTTTGTGAGTTCCCCAAATACCACATACCATCCATATCAACATACTGTCTATCATATCTGGGTGTTGGCCTACCCCTTCGGTCTCTTTCAACCGGATACTGTCTAGCATATAAAAACATACTCGCATACTATCATACATAACCATGAGCCATACATATATCATATTCAATAAAGTTGCTATGTGCCAAACATAGTCTTGCCATTATGCCACGGGCCACTACATGGTCTTTCTTTCTAAGCCGGGGGCCTCCCCTTGGTCTTATAGACAAGTGCCAAGAGCCACCTCTTGGTCTTCCTGTTGGGTTTTGAGCAATCTAACACTTCCTAAGTGTGCATGCAACCCTAATAAACCTTGGATCTATGTTTGTCTAAATACATGCAAAATAATAATTTTCCAAGGTTCATAACCTATCTAACATGGCATGGGGTACTTTTAAACATAAAAGAGTTAGATGAGATTACATACATTTTTGATGAGTTTGATTCTTAAGGAGTTTGAGGGCCAAGCACCAATAGTGTGAATGCCTCAAATGGAATCACAAATCACCACAAACTCTTGGAAACTTTGAGAGAGTGTATACACTACAATTTTCAGCCACACACAACCACACACACACTAGTGGCTATTTCATGCAACATAAGCATGTTTATATAGTGTACATGATTAGGGTGAAACCCTAATAACCCATGACCTTTCCTTTTCCAAGGATTCATGGGTTAAAAGCTCCATGGACTTCCATACAAGCCTAGCCCATTAACAAATGGGTGTTAGCCCACACCATATAAAATCAATAGCCCACAATCTAATTAGTCTTCCTTTGAATCTCTAAATTAATTCATAATTAATTTAAGACTAAGACTAATTAAATAACATGACTTCATATTAATATATTATAAGTTATAATATATTAATAATAATATGTGTATAACTCTCATAAAATTATCCATAAATAGTTTGGATGAAATGCAACCCAAATGGACCATGCCGGTCGGGTCAAGTATATACCAAATAAGTTATGGACTTAGACACCTTATCCAACAGAATCCCACTTGGATAAGTCTAATAACTGTATTTGCCTATTACTTCAGGAACCAACCAGCAATCGTAGCTCTCGAAAACTCTGTTGAACTATGAAGCGCCATTTTAAGATAAGTGATCATATAATCCTCTGTTCTCATGATATCAGCCGGACAAACACATGGAACTATGTCTTGCTTATTGTCTGGCAGTTGTTTCTCGATTTCCGATTTGTTTGACAAAGAACTCAACTGAACACATCAATTTAGTTCTGACCGGGCCCGGTACATGGGTCAACACAAAATCATCGAGGGGCCCAAATATCGCTTCTATTTCTAGAAGGAACAGATAAACTTCGACTCATATACTTGTTCTACTACTTGTTGAATTGTACACAAAGGCACGTTTTATAACATCAAGTTACTGATGTGTTTACGTGCAATCAATGCACAACCAACTCATAGGTAACAACTCATATCTCTAGGTTTGAAGACTTATATGATATTACCGTCTCACGATCACTCGAGATAAATTCCATGAAGTGATACAAGTGAGCGTGGGTTTATTCCAATACTCATAACTTATGAGTACTCATGAACATTGTAGCAACCATTGCCATGTCTAAACACCTTTAGCCATCTACAAACCCAATTCATGACAATCTTGATTCATACCTACTTTCGATGTATGACCAATTGTGGAGGTTTGAATAAATTAATTATTCTGGAAGTCAAAACATGCAAAGCTGAAACAATTGTAAATAATTGACAATGATAGCAACTCCTTACTCATAAATAAATCACAATTTTATTCATCATCAAATTTCGATTACATTTTACAAGTTTCAGAGAATCTATCTAATCTGTAAAACTAATATCGTCCCTCAGCCCGATGCGCCTCGCATGCTGAAAATGCTTAGCCCTCGTCAGTCCCTTTGTAAGGGGATCCGTAGGGTTCTCATCTGACGATATCCTCTTTTCCACGAGGAGTCCTTCTTCTATCTTGTGTCTTATGAAGTGATATTTTCTGTCAATGTGTCGGGATCTCCCATGATCTCTCGGTTCTTTAGCTAAAGCAACCGCACTATTGTTGTCACAGAAAATTTCCATAGGCTCCTTAATAGCTGGCACAACTCTAAGGTCTCCAATGAAGTTCTTCAGCCATATCGCCTCCTTCACTGCTTCACTCGCTGCTATATACTCTGATTCATAAGTCGAATCAGCCACCGTCTCCTGCTTGGAACTCTTCTAAGAGATTGCCCTTCCATTTAAGGTAAAGACCCAGCCCGACTAAGAGCGGAAATTATCCCTATCAGTCTGAAAACTAGCATCACTATACCCTAATACTCTCAAGTCATCACTCCCACCAAGGGTAAGGATCCAATCCATATTCCTCCGCAGGTACTTGAGAATGTTCTTTAGCGTAGTCCAATGAGCTTTACCAGGGTTCCCCTGATACCTACTGACCATGCTCAAAGCAAAGGCCACATCAGGGCGGGTACAAGTCATAGCATACATGATCGAGCCAACAGCGCACTCGGCTACAAATCTTGTGACAAAGACAAACCTTTTGGTGTTGATGGTTGAGTTGAAATTTCATTGCGATCAATGATACATAACGGGATATTTTCAAATTCTTTGGCAAAATCAATCTCCAAATTTTCTTTTGGAAGGGAAGGTGGTGCAGAGGAAGGTAGTAACGATGAAGGAAGTTGAATTGGTGAATGAGGAGGTGATGGTGAAGGAGATAACGGCGGTGAAGGAGAAGGTGGTGGAGAAAGAGGTTGTGTCCGACGTTTTTTTTGATATGGAGGTAACTCCATGTCCGGTGAGATTTCACTGAAGTAAAACAGAATTTGGGCTAGCCCTTTTGCAAAATCTGTGTTGCAAATATCTTCCATGCCGAGTTGTTGCTCAGATGGCAACAACTCCAGTTTATTTTAAGGTGTATAATTTTGAAGTACACTCTTTCCCCTATAAATATTAATGTGTCCATTACTATTTTTCTAATGTAATAACATTATAGTAATCTAGTTAAGTATTCGTATAATATACAATATTTATTTATTAACCGTATTTATGGAACTGAATATTGACAACCAATATAATATACATTAAATTGTTAAATATATATAAAAGATATTTAATATTTTTTTATTGGTGTATATTTATTGACTTTACATACCGAGATCGTATTTAATAAAAGTAAATGATACTTTATTCTTCAACGGTTTTAATCATTTTGTATTTATAAAAATTACATTAACATTATATGTGATTAGTATTCTTATATAACATCCCTAGCACGTATCACAATATTGTTAATTTTGGAAGACCTGATATGAAACTTCGGTGGGTCACCAATCCTGAAATTTCTCTCACCTAACCATGCTTAACTACAAAGCTCTAAGGGATTTATGCCTTCATAGTTTCAAAACAGGTTGCGATAAGGAATATACCCACACCACTTATAAGGAATGCTTAGTTTTCCCTCCCAAAAGATGTGAAATAAGTTGCATGTAGCTACTCAGCTTCATGACCTTTAAATTGACTACAAATGAGACTAACAATTATTTATAAGGGGTGTGGATGCCTTCCTTGTCACAACATATTTTAAAGTTGTGAGGACAGTAGATCCTGTAAGAACTCCACGATTAAATGTGCACAAAAAAGAGAAAATATAGAATGGGTGACCCATGTGGAAGTTTTCATGTCAGGTGGCCCAAAGCAAAAAATATTTTAATATGTGCTAGAGGGCACTACTAGAAAAATAGCCTTTTACGATGCGCAATGTGTGTCGTAAAACGATCAGACGACGCGCAAATGCGTGTCAAGGAAGGCCCTGTCATAACGAGAGATGACACGCTTTTGCGGGTTGTCTATAGACAACACACATTTACGACACACAGTTATGACATACATTTAGGATGCTCATTTACGACACACAATGCGTATAAAGGAAGGTCCTGTCATAACGGAAGACGAAAGACATTTGCGTGTTGTAACCTTATGACCCGCATTTAGGACACGCATTACGTATCATTATGGCCTCTATCATAAATGAAGATGACACGCATTTGCATGTCATAAACCTCAACAACCATTTACAATATGCATATACAACGTGCCTTTACGATACTCATTTATGCATAATATAAAAATATAATATATATATATATATATATATATATATATATATATATATATATATATATATATACCAAAACAATCAATTTCATCCAATAGCATCATGTCAAAAAAATCGTACTACATTGATATTAAAGGTATCTGATTGTACATTGTTATTAAGAGGTTTTCCCTAACTATATAACCTAATACTACATTACTATAAAGGGTCACCTTCTTGTTTCAGTAACTCATCATTAAGATGTCTAAGGAAGCTCTGAAACTCTTCATGTATCCAACCAATCATCATGTCTCTTAGCTTCAATATCAATCCCAACTCTTGATCAAAAACAACACGGAAATCCTACACAATAATCATGTCAGTTGTACAATATCAATATAAACTAATTAATAATGCACATGGTATGTATGAGAATGTCCTTAAGGGCAGCAAAGGATACACCTTGGCTGTTTCGTCTTCCATTTGAATTTGCAGGAGAGTGTCTGGCTGTTCAAATAAAAAAAGAAAACCAACAAACCCATTACATTGTTGTGATTTGCATTTATCCCGACAATTTCACTTTATTGACATTAAAAAATATGCATGAAATAAGTTATTATTTCACCTGATCAACCAATAGACCACTGTGTTGCCTCACTTTGTCAACCACTTCCTGAGTTGCAGACTTCCTCAAATTGCTTATTGACTTACAGGCGACAAGAAGAGGGTACATAAGAGGTTGAAATCGATTTTGAAACAGGTAAGTGTAACACTCAGAATTAGAAAGACCATGAAAGGAAAGGAAAACCCTAAGTCATAGCGGTCAACTCGTCGAGTCCATAGGTGAAATCGGAGAGTTGGAGCTGGTTCTGTGTCGGTATTTAAGTGACCGACTCGGTGAGTCGGAGGGACTGACTCGGCGAGTCAGGATTGGGTTGGGAAACCCTGATTTCTGGGCTTGGTGCCTTATTTATGCATCATTTCATGTCTTCACCCCAACCTCCATCACTCCCTTTACCTCCCTTGAAACCCTAAGCCTCCATTGTTGTACTCTCAAGCTTTCTTTGCCATTCGGGTGCTTAGAAGCAAAAAGGAAGAAAGGAACCTTAGGTGATTCAAGAAGTGGAAGTGGGCTCTAAGTTAGTGTGCTATTTCAGATCATTAGAAGGCATGGAGCTCATACCTTGGCTGATATTCATTGAGATCCCTTTCATAGTTAGATTTTATCATTTTGGGCCATTTCCAAGGTCAATTCGTGTATTGTGTATTTATGAGCAAAGAGAACTTCGAATCTAGGGTTTTCTTGGACCAGAAACCCATAAAGTATCAGTCTTTGTTTTATTGGTGAAGCTAGCTTGTCTCAAACCCTAGCCCTAGAGTGTTTTAAGCCTATAGCTCCTTGGTTTCACGTAAAGTTTGTGACTTTATGTGAAGGATGGCCCTTAGAAGAGTGGATCTACAATTAGGAGCCCCTGCATGGCTCGAAAAGCCACTGTATGGATTAAAAACTGAAGCTACTCGGTGAGTCTGTTCTTGGACTCAACGAGTTGTATGAAGATAGGCAGGAACTCGACGAGTTAAAGAACAACTCGACGAGTCTGTTGAAGATTGCCATGAACTCGGCGAGTCTGCTCTTGGACTCGATGAGTTGGATCTCAGAACCTCAACCTTTTCTGGTTAAGACTTAGATCAGTGAGTAGAGTGGTGACTTAGTGAGTTGGATAGAATGGGACTCAGAGATCGTTGAACTCGACAAGTTGACTGGGTGACTCGGCGAGTTGAGGCGTATTGCGATAGTTTCTGAGTATAAGGACTCGACGAGTCAACGGGTTGACTCGGCGAGTAGAGTCAGTCAGGAAGGTTGACTTTAATGAGGACTTTGACTTTGTTAAGAGTGGACTTAGTTATCTTCTAGAGTTCAGTTTGGATCTAAGTGATATATATTGATATTGGTAGCTCGGGGAGCTAGTGGAGCAGCAGTTCAGAGAATTGTCGGACAACAGCCAAAGGGTTACCAGCAAAGTTCAGCTGTGCAGGTAAGTTTCCCCTTGTGTTAATGGGTCTACAACCACAATGTCGGCCCATGTAGTTATGAGTAGGAAGACTCGGGGGTTAGCCCTAGGCACTATTCGCTATTATGATATTCAGGACCAAGGTCCAATGTCGGGTGGGCGCCCAAGGAGCGCTTTGCATGATTGAGTAATACTTGTTGTCTATGTGATGCATTTATGTGCCTGGTAGGTAGGTGAGTGTGTGCGAGGTCCCGTATCTCACCAATAGCAGAGTATGGACGGTGTTCCATATCTCATTAGTAGCCAAGCAGAGGTAAGGCCCGAGATAGGTATGGAGTGAGTGTGGGCAGGGGCCGATATCTCACTTATAGTAGGAGCTTGGACGGGTTCCATGACTCACTAGTAACAGGATAGGGGCGAGGCCCAAGACAGGCGAGGCCTTAGGATAGGAATACAGTAGGGTATGTTCAGTCATGTATGTAAGACTGTGATTGGACCCTAACACTTGTATGAAAGAACATGGTCAAATCATGGCAGGAAAGAATGGCAGGAAAGAGTGCAGTTAGGTTGTAGCAATGTAAGTGATTGTAAGATTATTGTTGGATGATAGTGTTGAATTGGGTTGGAAGATATCATAGGACTAGGCCCAATGATATGTATGGTATAAGGTATTTTAGGGAACTCACTAAGCTTTGTGCATACTATTTTATGTTTAATTGTTTTAGGTACTTTCAATTGCAAAGGGAAGTTCTGGAGTTGATCACACCGCATCCCCTAGATTTTTATCCTGCATTATCTATTTTATGACTTTATCCTGATGTTTGAGAATACTTTGTACTCTGATTACTTCGTTAACAAATGAATGAATGGTTTTGGATGTTTGAAAAATGAAAATGTTTACTTAGTTTTTTTGGGACATTGCACTAGGCCTAGCCTAAGCTTGATTGGTGTGTTCGATTAGTAGTATGATTTGATATTCATAAATAGGAAATCAAGAAACAAATGTTGGACTATTAGGTTGATTCATAATCCATGACTCCGTCCACAATGATATCTTGAAAAAAACAAAGGAATAATGGATCACTTATCTAAGGGGAATTTTTTGATAAGATCACAAGTCTACAACTAATATGGCAGGTATACTTCGTTGGTTATTTGAAGTCTATTTAACCAATAGTAGTCGATAAATTGTGCGAATAGGAAACTGCTGGAAGTAAGTGTCTAATATCATAACTAATGGGTGTAACTTTGGGAATTACAAGTCCTTTTTGGTTGCCCTCGAGAGCAAGAATAGCTAGAAATAGTTTTTGGATATTGAAAAAATAGTTTATTAATTTATTAATTGATTAATAAATTAATTAGAAATTAGTTGAAATTAATTTGAATTAATTTGGGATTAATTGTAATTAATCTAGAGGTACATGGACTGATTGTTACTTGTTCAACAGTTGAACACAAGGAAAATTCTAGAAGCCCAAAGGTGTTGGATGGTTTTTGAGACTCCTTGGAGGGTTCTAGAATTAATTCAAGTAACGGATAAGGCAGTGATTTGAATAAATATTAATTTTTTTTATTTAATTGATTCAAGTCAGAGTTATCTTGTTACCACCACATACCCCTCTCTCTCTCTCTCTCGCTCTCTCTCTTTCTCTCTCCTTAGTTTATACAATTCTTGACTTTTGGGTGGGAACCATTAGAGGTAATCTACTTTGGGTACTAGTCTTTGCAAGAAGCAAAAGAGAAACAAGAGATCAAATGCTACAAGGCAATCGATTTTTTCAAGAGGTAAGTAGCCAATCCGTTTCTCCTTTAGCTTGTAAAGTTAGTTTTAAAAGTATGTTTCTATAATATTAAAACTTAGATCCTAGGATGCATGTACACTTAAGATGATTTTTAAGTGCTTCTGTTGCCTTAATCTAGTGTATAGTTGAATAGAAAATCCAACATGTAGTAACATAATATGGGATGAGACTTGTGTGTAGCCCGATAATTTTTAGGAATATGATCCCATGCAACCAATGATGCTTGTAAATTATGATTCATATTCTAGATAGTTACGATCAAGAGGATGAAAGTTTAATATGTATTTTCTGGTTTCATGTGTAATGCTCATATAACTCCAAAATATATTTTTGAAGCCTTTAAACAAGTTTAGTAAGAGATGCTAACACCATGTATATGATTCGAGTTACTATATCATTACCCTTTGTATGGAAAAGGACCTTTGTGAGTGTAGAGACTTAGGAATTCATAATAAAAGCATATTCATTGCATTATTTTCTCATGATGATTTGTAATGATAATGAATTCGCAATACTTTATTTAGGATGCTTTCTTTCCAATATTCTTGATACTGATATTTTTTTAATTTTAAAATTATGGGGGATTACAATTTTTATTTGGATTATTGAACTTATTTAATTCCTTAAGAGCTGAATCGAAAAATGCATACTTCATAATTTATGTCGATTGACTATTGCAAACATTACACCTTTTTAACGTTACCGGGCTTATTTTATGCAAGTGAAATTTTAGCAAGTAAATAAAAATGATTTAAAATATTTCAAATAGATCTTGAGAGTGTTGTTTCATTAAAACCTCCATTAAAATAAAAATAAAATTACTTCTCATGATCTTTCAAAAAAGGAAAAGAGGAAATCTTAACTAATTTTCATGTAATCTAGAAACAAGAAGATAACACATTGGCTTTCAGAAGAATTTTTTTTCATATATTTATCAATGTATGTTTCATAATGATAGGAAAAATACACAAATATAAAATTGGATCTATGAATTTCCATATTGTTGTGAACATATCTCAAACACTTTAGTAATTCCTGTTGAATGGTTGGTTCTAGAATGTGGAGATCTCGGTAGAATTTTGTGATACAAGACAAACATCGTCGACCGAACTCGGCTGCAAATCTTGTGACAAAGACAAACCTTTTGGTGTTGATGGTTGAGTTGAAATTTCGTTGCGATCAATTATACATAATGGGATATTTTCAACTTCTTTGGCAATATCAATCTCCAAATTTTCTTTTGGAGGGGAAGGTGGTGGAGAGGAAGGTAGTAGCAATGAAGGAAGTTGAATTGGTGAATGAGGAGGTGATGGTGAAGGAGATAACGGCGGTGAAGGAGGAGGTGGTGGAGAAAGAGGTTGTGTCCGACGTTTTTTTGGATATGGAGGTAACTCTATGTCCGGTGAGATTTCACTGAAGTAAAACGGAATTCGGGCTAGCCCTTTTGCAAAATCTATGTTGCAAATATCTTCCATGCCGAGTTGTTGCTCAGATGGCAACAACTCCAGTTTATTTTAAGGTGTATAATTTTGAAGTACACTCTTTCCCCTATAAATATTAATGTGTCCATTACTATTTTTCTAATGTAATAACATTATAGTAATCTAGTTAAGTATTCGTATAATATACAATATTTATTTGTTAACCGTATTTTTGGAACTGAATATTGACAACCAATATAATATACCTTAAATTGTTAAATATATATATATAAAAGATATTTAATATTTTTTTATTGGTGTATATTTATTGACTTTACATACAGAGATCGTATTTAATAAAAGTAAATGATACTTTATTCTTCAACGGTTTTAATCTTTTTGTATTTATAAAAATTACATTAACATTATATGTGATTAGTATTCTTATATAACATCCCTAGCACGTATCACAATATTGTTCATTTTGGAAGACCTGATATGAAACTTCGGTGGGTCACCAAACCTGAAATTTCTCTCACCTAAGCATGCTTAACTACAAAGCTCTAAGGGATTTATGCCCTCATAGTTTCAAAACAGGTTGCGATAAGGAATATACCCACACCACTTATAAGGAATGCTTAGTTTTCCCTCCTAAAAGATGTGAAATAAGTTGCATGTAGCTACCCAGCTTCATGACCTTTAAATTGACTAGAAATGAGACTAATAATTATTTATAAGGGGTGTGGATGCCTTCCCTATCACAACATATTTTAAAGTTGTGAGGACAGTAGATCATATAAGAACTCCACGATTAAATGTGCACAAAAAAGAGAAATTATAGAATGGGTGACCCATGTGGAAGTTTTCATGTAAGGTGGCCCAAAGCAAAAAATATTTTGATATGTGCTAGAGGGCACTACTAGAAAAATAGCATTTTACGACGTGCAATGTGTGTCGTAAAACGATTAGACGACGTGCAAATGCATGTCAAGGAAGGCCCTATCATAACGAGAGATGACACGCTTTTGCGCGTTGTCTATAGACAACACACATTTACGACACACAGTTATGACACACATTTAGGATGCTGATTTACGACACACAATGCTTATAAAGGAAGGCCCTGTCATAAAGGAAGACGAAACGCATTTGCGTGTTGTAACCTTACGACCCGGGTTTAGGACACGCATTACGTATCATTATGGGCTCTATCATAAATGAAGATGACACGCATTTGCATGTCATTCACCTCAGCAACCATTTACAATATGCATATACAAAGTGCCTTTACGATACTCATTTATGCATAATATAAAAATATATAAAAAATATATATACCAAAATAATCAATTTCATCCAATAACATCATGTCAAAAAAATTGTACTACACTGATATTAAAGGGATCTGATTGTACATTGTTATTAAGAGGTTTTCCCTAACTATATAACCTAATACTACATTATTATAAAGGGTCACCTTCTTGTTTCAGTAACTCATCATTAAGATGTCTAAGGAAGCTCTGAAACTCTTCATGTATCCAACCAATCATCATGTCTCTTAGCTTCAATATCAATCCCAACTCTTGATCAAAAACAACATGGAAATCCTACTAAATAATCATGTTAATTGTACAATATCAATATAAACTAATTAATAATACACATGGTATGTATGAGAATGTCCTTAAGGGTAGCAAAGGATACTCCTTGCATGTGCCATCTTCCTTTTGAATTTGCAGGAGAGTGTCTGGTTGTTCAAATCTGAAAAGAAAACCATCCAACCCATTACATTGTTGTGATTTGCATTTATCCCTACAATTTCACTTTATTGACATTAAAAAATATTCATGAAATAAGTTATTATTTCACCTGATCAAGCAATAGACCACTGTGTTGCCTCACTTTGTCAACCACTTCCTGAGTTGCAGACTTCCTCAAATTGCTTATTGACTTACAGGCGACAAGAAGAGGGTACATAAGAGGTTGAAATCGATTTTGAAACAGGTAAGTGTAACACTCTGAATTAGAAAGACCATGAAAGGAAAGGAAAACCCTAAGTCATAGCGGTCAACTCGTCGAGTCCATAGGTGAAATCGGAGAGTTGGAGCTGGTTCTGTGTCGGTATTTAAGTGACCGACTCGGTGAGTCGGAGGGACTGACTCGACGAGTCAGGACTGGGTTGGGAAACCCTGATTTCCGGGCTTGGTGCCTTATTTATGCATCATTTCATGTCTTCACCCCAACCTCCATCACTCCCTTTACCTCCCTTGAAACCCTAAGCCTCCATTGTTGTACTCTTAAGCTTTCTTTGCCATTCGGGTGCTTAGAAGCAAAAAGGAAGAAAGGAACCTTAGGTGATTCAAGAAGTGGAAGTGGGCTCTAAGTTAATGTGCTATTTCAGATCATTAGAAGGCATGGAGCTCATACCTTGGCTGATATTCATTGAGATCCCTTTCATAGTTAGATTTTATCATTTTGGGCCATTTCCAAGGTCAATTCGTGTATTGTGTATTTATGAGCAAAGAGAACTTCGGATCTAGGGTTTTCTTGGCCCAGAAACCCATAAAGTATCAGTCTTTGTTTTATTGGTGAAGCTAGCTTGTCTCAAACCCTAGCCCTAGAGTGTTTTAAGCCTATAGCTCCTTGGTTTCATGTAAAGTTTGCAACTTTATGTGAAGGATGGCCCTTAGAAGAGTGGATCTACAATTTGGAGCCGCTGCATGGCTTGAGAAGCCACTGTATGGATTAAGAACTAAAGCTACTCGATGAGTCTGTTCTTGGACTCGACGAGTTGTATGAAGATAGGTAGGAACTCGATGAGTTGAAGAACACCTCGACGAGTCTGTTGAAGATTGCCATGAACTCGGCGAGTTTGCTCTTGGACTCGATGAGTTGGATCTCAGAACCTCAACCTTTTATGGTTAAGACTTTGATCAGTGAGTTGAGTGGTGACTTAGTGAGTTGGATAGAATAGGACTCGGAGATCGTTGAACTCGACGAGTTGACTGGGTGACTCGGCGAGTTGAGGCGTATTGTGATAGTTTCTGAGGATAAGGACTCGACGAGTCAACGGGTTGACTCGGCGAGTAGAGTCAGTTAGGAAGGTTGACTTTAACCAGGACTTTGACTTTGTCAAGAGTGGACTTAGTTGGCTTCTAGAGTTCAGTTTGGATCTAAGTGATATATATATATTGATATTGGTAGCTCGGGGAGCTAGTGGAGCAGCAGTTCAGAGAATTGGCGGACAACAGCCAGAGGGTTACCAGCAAAGTTCAGCAGTGCAGGTGAGTTTCCATTTGTGTTAATGGGTCTACAACCACAATGTCGGCACATGTAGTTATGAGTAGGAATACTCGGGGGTTAGCCCTAGGCACTATTTGCTATTATGATATTCAGGACCAAGTTCCAATGTCGGGTGGGCGCCCAAGGAGCGGTTTGCATGATAGAGTAATACTTGTTGTCTGTGTGATGCATTTACGTGCCTGGTAGGGAGGTGAGTGTGGGCGAGGTCCCGTATCTCACCAATAGCAGAGTATGGACGGTGTTCCATATCTTATTGGTAGCCAAGCAGGGGTGAGGCCCGAGATAGGTATGGAGTGAGTGTGGGCAGTGGCCGATATCTCACTTATAATAGGAGGTTGGATGGGTTCCATGACTCACTAGTAACAGGATAGGGGCGAGGCCCAAGACAGGCAAGGCCTTAGGACAGGAATACAGTAGGGTATGTTCAATTATGTTTTATATGCTACTATGTATTATGTGGTTAGCGAGAGGGGCCTAGAGACAGGCGGGGCCTAAAAGAAACAGATCTGTATCTAAGCGAGGCTCGAAGCCAGGCGGGGCCTGGAGCGGTGGGGCCGTTGTAGCGGGCAAGGCCCCATGTAACAAAAGAACCATTTTAGAGCCCTTTAAGCTCTTATGTACCCTGCATGCACGTAAAGTTTGTAACTTTACATGCTAAATCGAGTTTAGGGGCCTGGATTTGTCATTTGGTTAAGTGTTGTACATCAGAAATCGAAGTTCTTGGTAAGGAATGAGATAGACTCGGCGAGTCCATTCCGGGGTTTTTAGGAGTTCCGGGGAGTGACCTAACGTTCTGGACTAAGCAAAGTGTTATGGGAATTCATAGTACTCGGCAAGTGCATGAACGGTCTCGGCGAGTCCAAGGCAATCTTCATGGTACTTGACGAGTTGTTCATACAACTCGGCGAGTTGGATGTGGATTCAATCGGTGTTCATTTAGAAGGAAAACTCGTCGAGTCATCGCCTAACTCGACGAGTAAAGACGGGTTTGGGGTCTAATGGAAGGATGGGGACTCGGCGAGTTGGCGAGCCAATTCGGCGAGTTAGGTCAACTAGAAGTTGTCTTTGACTTTGACTTGGTCAGGGGTAAAATGGTCATTTTACCCAAAGAATAGATGTTAGTTTCATATTGAGTGTTTTGTGGGAATTATAGCCGGAGGATTTCCGGAGCAGCAGCAGTCAGAGGATTCCCGCACTGTTCAGCAGCTAGTACGAGGTGAGTTACCTTCCAGTAGCAGTGGGTCTAAGGCCATAATGCCGGCCCACTAGTAGGAGTGTATGTTTAGATGATTGTCTCTGTGATATTCATCTAGGGCTGCTACTACCTGTGTTATGTTTATGTGCTAGTATGATATGATGCTATGTGCTAGTGGCAGTATGGGAAATAATCCCCAGAATACCTGTCGATAGGACCGAAGGGGCAGATATGCCCAACCATGCTAGATAGATTATGTGATACATGTTATGTGGTAGTGGTAGGGGTGAAATAGTCCCCAGTATCCGGTCAAGAGGACTGAAGGGGAGACCAGCTCCCAAGTATGCTAGTCAGTATCCGGTCGAGAGGACCGTAGGGGAGACTAGCACCCAGATATGCTAGTCAGTATCCGGTCGAGAGGACCGAAGGGGAGACCAGCACCCAAATATGCTAGTTAGTATCCGGTCGAGAGGACCGAAGGGGTAGGTGGAGCACCCAGATATGCCTGACAATATATGTATGTTATGTGGTTGTTTGGTATGTGGTACAGTGGGGGAACTCACTAAGCTTCGTGCTTACGGTTTTCAGTTGTTGTTTCAAGTACCTCTTCAGCGAAGGGGAAGGATCTGGCGCGGTAGCTGCATATCACACACACGCTCTTTGTTTTCCGCACTACGAAATATTCTGGGATTTGTACTCTGACATTATAGTTGTTTTTATGTTTTGGTTTCGGACATGAAATATGTTTATGAAATGATGATGTTTATTTCCTAAATGTTTTCCAAAGTGTTGATTTAAAAATGAAATTTTTGTCGGTGAAAATTGGGTCGTTAAATGTAGGACTTAACCTTCTATATTAAGAGCTTAATAAAAACTTTAGACATGAGGTGGCTACACGGAGAGTAGCATAGAAATGGCTCGTTTTGCATCAAGAGCTCTATGTTGAGCATAGAGTAGTGTGGTAAGTCGAGCGTAGGTCAACTGAGGGTTGACCATTGCCTTTTTCACCATTTTGATTTATGGTCAACTGTGTGGGATTTAATATTGGAATGGAAAAGTGGTCTTTTCCGTAAAGAGGATTAGCTATGAACAAGAATATTTGATAGTTAATTATTACCTTAATTGTTAATTACGGTTTTATTATGTGTATCTTTAGAGTAAGGAGACTTGATATTGTCAGCTCGAGTTTTTGGTTTATCTTGTCTTCAAATTGAGGTGAGTCTTCTCACTATACTATGTAGGATGCTAGATTGTCTTTGTTACACTTGTATGAAAGAGTATGGTTTGATTACAACACATGTATGTAAGACTGTGATTGGATCCCAACACTTGTAAGAAAGAACATGGTCAAATCATGGCAGGAAAGAGTGCAGTTAGGTTGTAGCAATGTAAGTGATTGTAAGATTATTGTTGGATGATTGTGGTTAATTGGGTTGGAAGATATCATAGGACTAGGCCCAATGATATGTATGGTATAAGGTATTTTAGGGAACTCACTAAGCTTTGTGCATACTATTTTATGTTTAATTGTTTTAGGTACTTTCAGTTGCAAAGGGAAGGTCTGGAGTTGATCACACCGCATCCCCTAGATTTTTATCCTGCATTATCTATTTTATGACTTTATCTTGATGTTTGAGAATACTTTGTACTCTGATTACTTCGTGAACAAATGAATGAATGGTTTTGGATGTTTAAAAAATGAAAATGTTTACTTAGTTTTTTGGGGACGTTGCACTAGGCCTAGCCTAAGCTTGATTGGTGTGTTCGATTAGTAGTATGATTTGATATTCATAAATAGGAAATCAAGAAACAAATGTTGGACTATTAGGTTGATTCATAATCCATGACTCCGTCCACAATGATATCTTGAAAAAAACAAAGGAATAATGGATCACTTATCTAAGGGAAATTTTTTGATAAGATCACAAGTCGACAACTAATATGGAAGGTATACTTCGTTGGTTATTTGAAGTCTATTTAACCAATAGCAATCGATAAATTGTGCGAATAGGAAACTGCTGGAAGTAAGTGTCTAATATCATAACTAATGGGTGTAACTTTGGGAATTACAACAAAGTCCTTTTTGGTTGCCCTCGAGAGCAAGAATAGCTAGAAATAGTTTTTGGAGATTGAAAAAATAGTTTATTAATTTATTAAATGATTAATAAATTAATTAGAAACTAGTTGAAATTAATTTGAATTAATTTGGGATTAATTGTAATTAATCTAGAGGTATATGGACTGATTGTTACTTGTTCCACAGTTGAACATAAGGAAAATTCTGGAAGCCCAAAGGTGTTGGATGGTTTTTGAGACTCCTTGGAGGGTTCTAGAATTAATTCAAGTAACGGATAAGGCAGTGATTTGAATAAATATTAATTTTTTTTTATTTAATTGACTCAAGTCAGAGTTATCTTGTTACCACCACATACCCCCTCCCCTCTGTCTCTATCGGTCTCTCTCTCTCTCTCTCTCTCTCTCTCCTTAGTTTATACAATTCTTGACTTTTGTGTGGGAACCATTAGAGGTAATCTACTTTGGGTACTAGTCTTTGCAAGAAGCAAAAGAGCAACAAGAGATCAAATTGTAACATCCCGAAATATCAAGAGTAGAGTTGAAGGGCTAAAAGAGTAAATTGGGAAAGAGCGACTCGGCGAGTCCATGTGTGGACTCGGCGAGTAGAGTCGCGACTTGGTCGCGTGTTAAGTGGCCGACTCGGCGAGTCAGTGTATTGGACTCGGCGAGTAGGCGCTGAGTGGAGAAAACCCTAATTCTCGGGGTTGAGCCTTATATAATGATCATTATGTCTTCCTCCCAGCCTTTTTATCACCCCTTGAGCCCCAGAAAACCCTAAATCGCGGAGAAGCACCATTTTTGAGTGGATTGGAGCTTGGAGAAGTAATGGTTGAAGGAATTTTGGGAAGATTGAAGGCTTGGAGCAAGGGGCTTTGCTTGGATTCGAATTGCATTGCAGTTGGGGCATCACTTAGAGGTAGTATCTCGTTTTTGACCTGTTGATTATGTTGTTTCTTCATTTTGGGGTTTGTGAGAAATTGTCTATGGATGAAATAGGAAGTCTAGAGGTTAGATCTGAGGTTGCTACCTCAGATCTGGAAGGGAGAAGAATCAGAGAGCATGAAAGTCCCTGTGTTGGAGTGTTTAGTGAAGCTTGCATGTCCCAAACCCTAGCCCCAATGTGCAAACGGCTTAGATCTCTTTGGATTCACGTAAAGTTTGCCACTTTACGTGATGGATGAGTGGTAGGAGGCTAGATCTATGTCTTGGAGCAGTTGCATGGCCTGGAATGCTTCGGAATGTATTCAGACCGACGGTACTCGGCGAGTCACATGGGTGGACTCGACGAGTTGGATGAAGATGGCCTGGAACTCGGCGAGTTGTATGAACAACTCGGCGAGTAGGTTGAAGATAGTCGTAGACTTGGCGAGTCTGTTCTTGGACTCGACGATTCTTGACGAAGAGTCCCAAATATTTCCTGGTTGAGTCGAGAATCGGTGAGTCAAGGGATGACTCGGTGAGTTGGGTGTGAGTGGACTCAGAGTTGTGGGACTCGGCGAGTCTCATGGTGACTCGACAAGTTGAGTCGCGATATGGGGAAGTTCTGATTATGGGAACTCGACGAGTCACAGGGTTGACTCGGCGAGTAGAGTCAGTCAAGGGTTGACCTAGACTGAGGACTTTGATTTCGACCAAGGGTTGGCCGTTGAGTTTTAGGGTTTGGACAGCGATGTGGCCTTTGGGCCAAGAGAGAGGTAAAATAGTCTTTTACCCATAAGAGGGTGTTATGAGAGGATTTATTCTAGCCTCGAGAGTTATATTCATGAGAGTATTTGCCTTACGTGTTAGGCGGTGGCGAGTTCGAGATTCAAGTGTGGGGATATCTGCTTTCTGCTTGCCAGGTGAGTCTTCTCACTATACTTTACCTTGAGTAGGTAACCAGAGTTATGTGATTAGAGTATTTGTATGCTATATGTACGTGATGTGTTGTACTGCATTATTTCTATGTGATTTATGTTGTGCATGTTTATAGAGTTGGAACCGGAAGGTTCCCAGAGTTAGAACCTGAGGGTTCACAGAGTTTGGGTGCACGGACCCACAGAGTTATAGCCTCGAGTGGCTAATATGTGTTATGTGTGGTATTTTGGGGAACTCACTAAGCTTCGCGCTTACAGTGTTTTGTTTGATGTTTTACAGGTTTCTTTCAGTATCACGGGACGGCACCGGCTTGATTGTACACACCAGAGAAAGAGTCATATTTTTGAGGATCTTGGTTTTCTATGCAAGTGAAAATGGAGTTATGTTTTGTAAATCGACTATGAATAAGATTTTAAACAAGTGTTTCTAAGAGTAAAATGATTATTTTAAATGAAAAATTTGTCTTGAAATTTACGGTGTTACACAAATGCTACAAGGCAATCGATTTTTTCAAGGGGTAAGTAGCCAATCCGTTTCTCCTTTAGCTTGTCAAGTTAGTTTTAAAAGTATGTTGCTATAATATTAAAACTTAGATCCTAGGATGCATGTACACTTAGGATGATTTTTAAGTGCTTCTGTTGCCTTAATCTAGTGTATAGTTGAATAGAAAATCCAACATGTAGTAACTTAATATGGGCTGAGACTTATGTGTAGCCCGATAAGTTTTAGGAATATGATCCCATGCAACCAATGATGCTTGTAAATTATGATTCATATTCTAGATAGTTATGATCAAGAGGATGAAAGTTTCATATGTATTTTGTGGTTTCATGTGTATTGCTCATATAACTCCAAAATATATTTTTGAAGCCTTTAAAGAAGTTTAGTAAGAGATGCTAACACCATGTATATGCTTCGAGTTACTATCTTTACCCTTTGTATGGAAAAGGACCTTTGTGAGTGTAGAGACTTAGGAATTCAGAATAAAAGCATATTCATTGCATTATTTTCTCATAATGATTTGTAATGATAATGAATTGGCAATACATTATTTAGGATGTTTTCTTTCAAATATTCTTGATACTGATATTTTTTTAATTTTGAAATTATTAGGGATTACAATTTTTATTTAGATTATTGAACTTATTTAATTCCTTAAGAGTTGAATCGAAAAATGCATACTTTTTAATTTATGTCGATTGACTATTGCAAACATTACACTTTTTTAACGTTTCCGGGCTTATTTATGCAAGTGAAATTTTAGCAAGTAAATAAAAATGATTTAAAATATTTCAAATAGATCTTGAGAGTGTTGTTTCATTAAAACCTCCATTAAAATAAAAATAAAATTACTTCTCATGATCTTTCAAAAAAGGAAAAGAGGAAATCATAAATAATTTTCATATAATCTAGAAGCAAGAAGATAACACATTGGCTTTCAGAAGAATTTTTTTTCATATATTTATCAATGTATGTTTCATAATGATAGGAAAAATACACAAATATAAGATTTGAACTATGAATTTCCATATTGTTGTGAACATATCTCAAACACTTCAGTAATTCCTGTTGAATGGTTGGCTCTAGAATGTGGAGATCTTGGTAGAATTTTGTGATACGAGACAAGCATCGTCGAGCGAACTCGGCTGCAAATCTTGTGACAGAGACAAACCTTTTGGTGTTGATGGTTGAGGTGAAATTTCGTTGCGATCAATTATACATAACGGGATATTTTCAAATTCTTTGGCAAAATCAATCTCCAAATTTTCTTTTGGAGGGGAAGGTGGTGGAGAGGAAGGTAGTAGCGATGAAGGAAGTTGAATTGGTGAGTGAGGAGGTGGTGGTGAAGGAGATAACAGCGGTGAAGGAGGAGGTGGTGGAGAAAGAGGTTGTGTCCGACGTTTTTTTGGATATGGAGGTAACTCCATGTCCGGTGAGATTTCACTGAAGTAAAACGGAATTCGGGCTAGCCCCTTTGCAAAATCTATGTTGCAAATATCTTTCATGCCGAGTTGTTGCTCAGATGGCAACAACTCCAGTTTATTTTAAGGTGTATAATTTTGAAGTACACTCTTTCCCCTATAAATATTAATGTGTCCATTACTATTTTTCTAATGTAATAACATTATAGTAATCTAGTTAAGTATTCGTATAATATACAATACTTATTTATTAACCGTATTTATGGAACCGAATATTGACAACCAATATAATATACATTAAATTGTTAAATATATATAAAAGATATTTAATATTTTTTTATTGGTGTATATTTATTGACTTTACATACCGAGATCGTATTTAATAAAAGTAAATGATACTTTATTCTTCAACGGTTTTAATCTTTTTGTATTTATAAAAATTACATTAACATTATATGTGATTAGTATTCTTATATAACATCCCTTAGCACGTATCACAATATTGTTCATTTTGGAAGACCTGATATGAAACTTCGGTGGGTCACCAATCCTGAAATTTCTCTCACCTAAGCATGCTTAACTACAAAGCTCTAACGGATTTATGCCCTCATAGTTTCAAAACATGTTACGATAAGGAATATAACTACACCCCTTATAAGTAATGCTTAATTTTCCCTCCCAAAAGATGTGAAATAAGTTGCATGTAGCTAATCAGCTTCATCACCTTTAAATTGACTAGAAATGAGACTAAGAATTATTTCTAAGGGGTGTGGATGCCTTCCTTGTCACAAAATATTTTAAAGTTGTGAGGACAGTATATCCTAGAAGAACTCCATGATTAAATGTGCACAAGAAAGAGAAATTATAGAATGGGTGACCCATGTGGAAGTTTTCATGCCAGGTGTCCCAAAGCAGAAAATATTTTATATGTGCTAGAGGGCACTACTAGAAAAACAGCCTTTTACGACGCGCAATGTGTGTCGTAAAACGATCAGACGACGCGAAAATGCGTGTCAAGGAAGGCCCCGTCATAAGGAGAGATGACACGCTTTTGCGCGTTGTCTATAGACAACAGACATTTACGACACATAGTTATGACACACATTTACGATACACAATGCGTATAAAGGAAGGCCCTGTCATAACGGAAGACGACACGCATTTGCGTGTTGTAACCTTACGACCCGCGTTTAGGACACGCATTACGTATCATTATGGCCTCTATCATAAATGAAGATGACATGCATGTGCGTGTCATAAACTTCAGCAACCATTTACAATATGCATATACAACATGCCTTTACGATACTCATTTATGCATAATATAAAAATATATAAAAAACATATATACCAAAACAATCAATTTAATCCAATAACATCATGTCAAAAAAAATTATACTACATTGATATTAAAGGGATCTGATTGTACATTGTTATTAAGAGGTTTTCCCTAACTATATAACCTAATACTACATTGCTATAAAGGGTCACCTTCTTGTTTCAGTAACTCATCATTAAGATGTCTAAGGAAGCTCTGAAACTCTTCATGTATCCAACCAATCATCATGTCTCTTAGCTTCAATATCAATCCCAACTCTTGATCAAAAACAACACGGAAATCCTACACAATAATCATGTCAGTTGTACAATATCAATATAAACTAATTAATAATACACATGGTATGTATGAGAATGTCCTTAAGGGCAACAAAGGATACTCCTTGCCTATGCCATCTTCCATTTGAATTTGCAGGAAAGTGTCTGGCTGTTCAAATCAGAAAAGAAAACCAACCAACCCATTACATTGTTATGATCTACAATTTCACTTTATTGACAATAAAAAATATGCATGAAATAAGTTATTATTTCACCTGATCAACCAATAGACCACTGTGTTGCCTCACTTTGTCAACCACTTCCTGAGTTGCAGACTTCCTCAAATTGCTTATTGACTTACAGGTGACAAGAAGAGGGTACATAAGAGGTTGAAATCGATTTTGAAACAGGTAAGTGTAACACTCAGAATTAGAAAGACCAAGAAAGGAAAGGAAAACCCTAAGTCATAGCGGTCAACTCGTCGAGTCCATAGGTGAACTCGGAGAGTTGGAGCTGGTTCTGTGTCGGTATTTAAGTGACCGACTCGGTGAGTCGGAGGGACTGACTCGGCGAGTCAGGACTAGGTTGGGAAACCCTGATTTTCGGGCTTGGTGCCCTATTTAAGCATCATTTCATGTCTTCACCCGAACCTCCATCACTCCCTTTACCTCCCTTGAAACCCTAAGCCTCCATTGTTGTACTCTCAAGCTTTCTTTGCCATTCAGGTGCTTAGAAGCAAAAAGGAAGAAAGGAACCTTAGGTGATTCAAGAAGTGGAAGTGGGCTCTAAGTTAGTGTGCTATTTCAGATCATTGGAAGGCATGGAGCTCATACCTTGGCTGTTATTCATTGAGATCCCTTTCATAGTTAGATTTTATCATTTTGGGCCATTTCCAAGGTCAATTCGTGTATTGTGTATTTATGAGCAAAGAGAACTTCGGATCTAGGGTTTTCTTGGCCCAGAAACCCATAAAGTATCAGTCTTTGGTTTATTGGTGAAGCTTGCTTATCTCAAACCCTAGCCCTAGAGTGTTTTAAGCCTATAGCTCCTTGGTTTCATGTAATGTTTGCAACTTTATGTGAAGGATGGCCCTTAGAAAAGTGGATCTACAATTTGGAGCCCCTGCATAGCTCGAAAAGCCACTGTATGGATTAAGAATTGAAGCTACTCGGTGAGTATGTTCTTGGACTCGACGAGTTGAGGAACAACTCGACGAGTCTGTTGAAGATTGCCATGAACTCGGAGAGTCTGCTCTTGGACTCGACGAGTTGGATCTCAGAGCCTCAACCTTTTCTGGTTAAGATTTAGATCAGTGAGTTGAGTGGTGACTCCGTGAGTTGGATAGAATGGGACTCGGATATCGTTGAACTCGAGGAGTTGACTGGGTGACTCGGCGAGTTGAGGCGTATTGTGATAGTTTCTGAGTATAAGGACTCGACGAGTCAACGGGTTGACTCGGCGAGTAGAGTCAGTCAGGAAGGTTGACTTTGACCAGGACTTTGACTTTGTCAAGAGTGGACTTAGTTGGCTTCTAGAGTTCCATTTGGATCTAAGTGATATATATTGATATTGGTAGCTCGGGGAGCTATTGGAGCAGCAGTTCAGAGAATTGTCGGACAACAGCCAGGGGGTTACCAGCAAAGTTCAGCAGTGTAGGTGAGTTTCCCTTTGTGTTAATGGGTCTACAGCCACAATGTCGGCCCATGTAGTTATGAGTAGGAAGACTCGGGGGTTAGCCCTAGGCACTGTTTTCTATTATGATATTCAGGACCAAGGTCTAATACCGGGCGGACGCCCAAGGAGTGGTTTGCATGATAGAGTATACTTGTCTGTGTGATGCATGTATGTGCCTGGTAGGGTGTGAATGTGGGCAAGGTCCCATATCTCACAAATAGCAGAGTATGGACGGTGTTCCATATCTCATTAGTAGCCAAGCAGGGGTGAGGCCCGAGATAGGTATGGAGTGAGTGTGGGCGGGGGGCCATATCTCAGTTATAGTCGGAGTTTGGACGGGGTTCCATGAGTAACTAGTAACAGGATAGGGGCGAGGCCCAAGACAGGTGAGGCCTTAGGACAGGAATACAATAGGGTATGTTCAGTCATGTGTACTTTCGGTTTTCAGTTTTGGTTTCAGGTACTTCCGGTAGCGAAGGGAAGAGCTCGGGGTGATCGCATGACACACACCATTAATTAGATAGTCTGGGATGTTTTACTCTGATAATGAGAATATGTTTTGAATTAATACTCTGAATTTATGTTATGAATTATGACATGGATTTTATAAATATGGTTTTAGTAATGTTTAAAGAAAGTTTTCAGTCTTGATTTTTGCGATGTTACAGGAAGTCTACATGGTGTTTTATGTTCTAAAAGGGTAAAAAAAAAAGGAAAAATAGAAGAGACATGTGGATGGCTTTGTCCTATGTGAACGAGAAGAGATTTAACATAAAATGTTAATAGGTAAATTGAGATGCATACCATATGCTTAACTCCCAAAGGAGCACCTTTTGCAAGTGCATCAGATACAAGTTGTTACCTCCCACATTCATTATATATCTCTGAAGCCCTTTTGTAAAAATCAGCAACTTCATTCCATATGCTTAGTTCTAATTCTAAAGCAGCATCAGATTCCATATGCTTTGCAACATCCCATGGTGTAAACCTTTTGTTAAGTCTAAACAATTGTCATATCAAACACAAATGAAATTTAAATAGAAATGAAAGATTAGTATCAAGTATTGAAGGATATGAAGCAAGCATTTCTTGTCCTTTTGAAGCTTTCTCAAATTCTACTTTTTCTTTCTCGTGTTTTTTGGCAGACGTGCAGTAACTTCAAGGAATAAAGTATATATATTATAAATTTGTGGTTGATTTTATATGTAACATAAGTTGCTTGAATTGTTAAAGATAAAATGTTAATCTTACAAACTTTTTACCTGCTTGTTAGTAATATTGACTTGTATTCCTCTAGTTAGCACTCCATCGTGTCTAGTGCTTTCGAATTAACACCTTCATTCTTAGTTGTCTCGGTGATGACACCACTATTGGTTCCAGTAGCTTGTGATGTGGGTTCGGTACCCAGTGTTTCAACTGTAGTAACTTTCTTGGTCAACTTGAGTATGTGCATGGTCAAACTACAAATTCACACTAATACATGAATATCATATTGTTTTTTATGATATAGAAACATACCATGGACTAACTGAATCTTCTTCGGGATCAGGCATTGACAAGATTTAACCATGTGCTGACGAGGATGAGGGCTCTTTAGTCATTTGAGTCGATGGTGTTTTAGCAACTGTTTTCTCTATATAAACTCCACCATGGACTATCACCAAGGCCGGTTTAGATGGTGGGCGACCCGGGCGATCGCCTAGGGCCCATGCTCTAAGGGGCCCAAAATTTCTAGGGCATACAATGTATTTATATGATAATAATAATTTAATATATGTATATTTTTAGGGGCCCAAGTTAGTCCAACCTAAAATTAGCCCAACAAATTAGACAAATTCCCTTGCCTCGTAAATTGATGATTTATTTAAGAATCCATTAGTCCAAATTAGACAAATTCCCTTGCCTCGTAAATCGTGAACAAATTAGACAAATTCCCTTGCCTCGTAAATTGATTAGTCATTAGTCCAACCTATAATCACGTGTCTCGCCTGAACTCTAAAGTGGGATCGAAAAAAATGCAAATTAGGGTGTTGAACTGATAATCAAATACCCCAGTCGACATCCTCGATAACTGAATCGTCATCTACATCACGTGGGAATGCCTCGTAAATTGATGATTTATTTAAGAATAATATTGTTCACGATTCATCTTATAAAATATTCCATTGTTGATTCAAGACTTGTTATCATCATTATCGTTTAGTCGTTTCTCTCTTTCTCATTAGAAGGCTAATACTGTTCCTAAAGACCTAAACACATCAGAAGACTAATCTCATCTTCCTCATGATTTTTGAACTGAACTGCATTATCATATTCCTATTAGGCCTTCTCTGTTTCTCACATTAGACCATCTCTGTTTCTCACATTAGACGTTCACTGCTTCTCGCTTCTAGAATCTTGAAATCTCGCCATCCCATGTGCTTATTATTAAACCGGATCAGTTAAGATGTATCACAATTTGGATAAGGTATGTGATTCTGAGTTTTATTTCTAATGTGTGTTACTGATTTCTGAGTGGATTGCTAACATCTGAACCAAATCAAATCTTGACATACACCTAACTTTTTTTACTGGTTTTTGTATGTCAGATTCTTGTTTTTGGTTTTTGTTTCTCAAAGCTTTCAATTTTTATTTCTGATTTTTTGCTTATATATCAAATTTCTGATGTCATTTTCAGTCTGAAATAGTGAAACTCGTTGCTCTATGTTTCAGATTCGTCAGTCAATTAGGTAATGTGTTTGTATTATTATTATTATTATTATTATTATTATTATTATTATTATTATTATTATTATTATTATTATTATTATTATTATTAATTGTATAATCATAAGTTTTTCTGTTCCAAATTTTCTGTTGTCTATTGCTAACTTGCTTGTTGAAGTTTGAGCTTTAAAGTATCATTATGACTTGATCAGAATTTTTGGTAATCATATATGTTTCTTTTTATTTTATTTATTCCATTTATAACTTTTGTTACTGATTTTGTTTTTTTTGCAGCTTTCCTTGATATTAGGCTTTCAAAAATTTAAGGGAGAAATCTGTAGTATTTATACAGTATTTTGTAAAATCCTTGCTTATTTGTTGATGATTTCCCAAATATAATGTATAGAGAAATGTATGTTAAATAAATTTGATATTGACACTGATGTATTAAAAAAATCAAAATAAGTATTTTTCTTTGAAATAGTTGTACTTTTTAAATGTTGTGGGTATATTTGTATTTTTTCATAAAATGATTTTTGTAATGACATGTATGCTTTTGAATTTTTATGATATTTATGATTCAAGGGGCCCTTTATTTATTTCCCCCCCAGGCGCACACTATGCTTGGACCGGCCCTGATTATCATACATCCAAAATCACATGCTCACATTTAATTTTTTTTTAAAACTAATAATATGACATTATAAACCAACAAGATTTGTTTTAACATTAAAAATTGCTATTTATTAATCAAAATTTGCAGAGAGAATACCTTTTCTTTCCTCTTCTAGAACATCAGCTTTTACTGTACTACCCACAAGAGGTACTCCATTAGGGACTTGATGAGGCTTAGATGGAACAATATTTCCATATTCTTCATTCATTTTTGCTCCAAGTGTCTGTGTGCATAACATAACAGTAAATAAAGAGATAAACAAATAAATAATAAATAAATATAAATATAAATATAAATATATAGATATATACCCCGTATCCTGGTATAGTAGTCTCTGAAGCATCATGTTCTACTTCCAAAGCCATAGCAACCCTATTTATCTTTGCCTTATCAAGCTTGGGCAACATTGTAGAAGCTCCAGATCTGCATTTTTCTATGAATTTATGGTTTTTCAAGTGAAGTGTGTATATTACAAACATAAGGGTATATTTTTCATTTATATAACGAATAAGATAAAGCTACAACAGCATACCTTTAACCGCTCAGAAGCAGTGGGATGTATACGATGGTCTTTTGTAAAGCATTTTGCAATGAAATCATGGAACACAAGAGACCTGGTACATGAAACATTATTAAAAATATATATAAAAAATCAAAACTGCAAACACAAACACAAAATTAAAATCACAATTGAAGATATTAAAACAAGAGAAAAGGACAAACCATTTCTCTTTATCTTCAAGCATAGGAGTTGGTTCAATGGAAATCATAAATAACATATGTTTCAGGTGTTAAGCAGGTAAATTTTCTGAAACTCAATTATTTAAACATCAAAACTACAAATATGAAAATACAAAAAATATACAAGCACTATTACTAACCCTCATTTGATATTGAAAACCATGGTCTAAATTTTTTATGAAAAACATCAACGAATATACCTCATCCATTTCTAATGAACCAAAACCCGTGCGGAGCTGGATGTACCCAATTCTAAAACGGATTCCCTGATCGACCTCTGCCCAAGCTAGACTATAATTAGAAATCCATTCAACGAACTGACAAATTCCGTACCAACCAATACTCAACTTGAGTGATCCCAACGAATCCTCATATATTCATTGGCACCCCCAAAAGAAACCAATAGCTGCAACGAGCCCTTGACCAACCACTTTCTGTTGAGTGACAGCTCATGTGTGTAACAACCCAAAAACTAGATAAAAGTTTTCATTTTTGAAAAAAGAATACAATGATAATTGTTACTAAAAATTCAATACATCATATTGTATCAAATATTAGAGTATCAAAATAGATCAATGCGGAAAATTGTAACATCCCAAAAATACAGGTCAAAAATTTCATTTTTAAATACATTATTATAAAACCAACAATATAGTAAAACATCCATAATATCATGTCATGTCAAAACCAAAGTAGAAATAATCAAAACATGTTATTATAAAACAATATCAGAGTGTAATCCCAAAGATCTCATGTACGGAAACTATAGTGTGATGTGTTGCGATCAAGCCGGCTCCCTTCCTTTAAAATAAGAGTACCTGAAACCAAAACAGTAAACCGTAACCACGAAGCTTTGTGAGTTCCCCAAATACCACATACCATCCATATTAACATACTATCTATCATATCTGGGTGTTGGCCTACCCCTTCGGTCTCTTTCAACCGTATACTGTCTAGCATATAAAAACATACTCGCATACTGTCATACATAACCATGAGCCATACATATATCATATTCAATAAAGTTGCTATGTGCCAAACATAGTCTTGCCATTATGCCACGGGCCACCACGTGGTCTTTCTTTCTAAGCCGGGGGCCTCCCCTTGGTCTTATAGACAAGTGCCAAGAGCCACCTCTTGGTCTTCCTGTTGGGTTTTGAGCAATCTAACACTTCCTAAGTGTGCATGCAACCCTAATAAACCTTGGATCTATGTTTGTCTAAATACATGCAAAATAATAATTTTCCAAGGTTCATAACCTATCTAACATGGCATGGGGTACTTTTAAACATAAAAGAGTTAGATGAGATTACATACATTTTTGATGAGTTTGATTCTTAAGGAGTTTGAGGGCCAAGCACCAATAGTGTGAATGCCTCAAATGGAATCACAAATCACCACAAACTCTTGGAAACTTTGAGAGAGTGTATACACACTACAATTTTCAGCCACACACAACCACACACACACTAGTGGCTATTTCATGCAACATAAGCATGCTTATATAGTGTACATGATTAGGGTGAAACCCTAATAACCCATGACCTTTCCTTTTCCAAGGATTCATGGGTTAAAAGCTCCATGGATCATCCATGGACTTCCATACAAGCCTAGCCCATTAACAAATGGGTGTTAGCCCACACCATATAAAATCAATAGCCCACAATCTAATTAGTCTTCCTTTGAATCTCTAAATTAATTCATAATTAATTTAAGACTAAGACTAATTAAATAACATGACTTCATATTAATATATTATAACTTATAATATATTAATAATAATATGTGTATAACTCTCATAAAATTATCCATAAATAGTTTGGATGAAATGCAACCCAAATGGACCATGCCGGTCGGGTCAAGTATATACCAAATAAGTTATGGACTTAGACACCTTATCCAACAGAATCCCACTTGGATAAGTCTAATAACTGTATTTGCCTATTACTTCGGGAACCAACCAGCAATCGTAGCTCTCGAAAACTCTGTTGAACTATGAAGCGCCATTTTAAGATAAGTGATCATATAATCCTCTGTTCTCATGATATCAGTCGGACAAACACATGGAACTATGTCTTGCTTATTGTCTGGCAGTTGTTTCTCGATTTCCGATTTGTTTGACAAAGAACTCAACTGAACACATCAATTTAGTTCTGACCGGGCCCGGTACATGGGTCAACACAAAATCATCGAGGGGCCCAAATATCGCTTCTATTTCTAGAAGGAACAGATAAACTTCGACTCATATACTTGTTCTACTACTTGTTGAATTGTACACTAAGGCACGTTTTATAACATCAAGTTACTGATGTGTTTACGTGCAATCAATGCACAACCAACTCATAGGTAACAACTCATATCTCTAGGTTTGAAGACTTATATGATATTACCGTCTCACGATCACTCGAGATAAATTCCATGAAGTGATACAAGTGAGCGTGGGTTTATTCCAATACTCATAACTTATGAGTACTCATGAACGTTGTAGCAACCATTGCCATGTCTAAACACCTTTAGCCATCTACAAACCCAATTCATGACAATCTTGATTCATACCTACTTCCGACGTATGACCGATTGTGGAGGTTTGAATAAATTAATTATTCTGGAAGTCAAAACATGCAAAGCTGAAACAATTGTAAATAATTGACAATGATAGCAACTCCTTACTCATAAATAAATCAGAATTTTATTCATCATCAAATTTCGATTACATTTTACAAGTTTCAGAGAATCTATCTAATCTGTAAAACTAATATCGTCCCTCAGCCCGATGCGCCTCGCATGCTGAAAATGCTTAGCCCTCGTCAGTCCCTTTGTAAGGGGATCCGCAGGGTTCTCATCTGACGATATCCTCTTTGCCACGAGGAGTCCTTCTTCTATCTTGTGTCTTATGAAGTGATATTTTATGTCAATGTGTCGGGATCTCCCATGATCTCTCGGTTCTTTAGCTAAAGCAACCGCACTATTGTTGTCACATAAAATTTCCATAGGCTCCTTAATAGCTGGCACAACTATAAGGTCTCCGATGAAGTTCTTCAGCCATATCGCCTCCTTCGCTGCTTCACTCGCTGCTATATACTCTGATTCACAAGTCGAATCAGCCACCGTCTCCTGCTTGGAACTCTTCCAAGAGATTGCCCCTCCATTTAAGGTAAAGACCCAGCCTGACTAAGAGCGGAAATTATCCCTATCAGTCTGAAAACTAGCATCACTATACCCTAATACTCTCAAGTCATCACTCCCACCAAGGGTAAGGATCCAATCCTTATTCCTCCGCAGGTACTTGAGAATGTTCTTTACCGCAGTCCAATGAGCTTTACCAGGGTTCCCCTGATACCTACTGACCATGCTCAAAGCAAAGGCCACATCAGGGCGGGTACAAGTCATAGCATACATGATCGAGCCAACAGCGGAAGCATACGGTAATTGGCTCATCTCAGCTATCTCTGCCTCTGTACTCGGACTTTGAGTCTTACTCAGCTTGGTATTGCTTTGGATCAGTAAATCTCCTTTCTTTGAATTCTACATGTTGAACCTTTTCAACACCTTATCCAAGTAGGTACTCTGACTAAGTCCAATTAGTCTTTTACTCCTTTCTCATAATATCCTTATCCCTAGGATATAGGCAGCTTCCCCTAGGTCCTTCATAGCAAAGCACTTCCCAAGCGGGGACTTAACCTCCTGCAAGGTTGGGATGTCATTTCCTATAAGTAGTATGTCATCTACATACAGTACCAAGAAGCTAACTATACTCCCACTAGCTCTGACATACACGCAAGACTCATCTTCACTTCTCGAGAAGCCAAACTCTTTGACCTTCTCATCGAAACAAAGATTCCAGCTACGAGATGCTTGTTTTAATCCATAAATGGATTTCTCAAGCTTGCATACTCTATCAGGTTACTCTGCACTGACAAAACCCTCTGGCTAATTCATGTACACATCCTCAGCCAACTTTCCATTAAGAAAAGCGGTTTTGACATCCATTTGCCATATTCCATAATCATGAAATGCAGCAATGGCTAGCATAGCCCTAATAGACTTAATCTTTGCTACCGGCGAGAAGGTTTCATCATAATCAATACCCTGAGTCTGAGTAAAACCCTTCGCAACCAGTCGAGCCTTATAAGTATGCACTTTTCCATCCATGTCGGTCTTCTTCTTGAAGATCCATTTGCACCCGACTATTTTACGGCCTGGTACATGGTAACCCAAGTTCCAAACTTGATTGTCATACATGGACTGTATCTTGCTGTCCATAGCCTCCTTCCATTTAGCAGACTCCGGGCCTGCCATGGCTTCCTTAACACTGCTAGGTTCATCTAAATTTACCAGTGTACTATCACTGATAAACGTATCACCTTCCATAGTAATATGAAAACCATAATAAAACGCAGGTGTGTTCCTAACCCGTGTGGAACGCCTCGGAGGTACAGACTCGTCAGCTGGATCAACAGGAGTTTCCTCCTCAGGTTGATTGCTAGTGTCTGAGGTTCCTTCACCAATTGATTCTTGAATTTCTTCAAGATCAATTTGCCTCCCACTGTCTCCTTGGCTTATAAATTCTCTCTCACGAAAGACCCCTCTTCGTGCTACAAAGACCACATTCTCACTGGGTCTATAGAAAAGGTAACCGAAGGATTTCTGTGGGTAGTCGATGAAAATACACCTTTCACTTCGGGGTTCAAGCTTATCATGAGTTTCACGCCTCACGAAAGCTTTGCAACCCTAAATTTTGATGTGGTCCAAATTGGGAACCTTCCCAGTCCACATCTCATGAGGTGTTTTGGTAACCTTCTTTGTAGGGACTAGATTAAGGATATGGGCGGCAGTCTTTAAGGCATACCCCCAAAAAGAGATTGGTAGCGAAACTCGACTCATCATTGAGCGAACCATGTCCAACAAGGTTCGATTACGCCTCTCAGCTACACCATTTAGTTGTGGTGTCCTAGGAGGAATCAATTGTGAGACAATCCCACACTCCTTAAGATAGTCAAGGAACTCGGTACTAAGATACTCACCACCTCGATCGGATCGAAGCATCTTAATGTTCCTGCCCAATTGATTTTCTACTTCCTGTTTGAATTCCTTAAACCTTTCAATGGTTTCTGACTTATGTTTGATTAAGTAGACATACCCATATCTACTAAAATCATCAATAAAAGTCACATAATACCGATTAGCATCCCTTGTGGCAGTTTTGAATGGTCCACATACATCAGTATGTATTAGGTCCAACAAACCCTCACCCATTTCACAAGTTCCAGTGAAGGGTGATTTTGTCATCTTTCCAAATAGACAAGATTCACAACTATAATCCGATTTAAGGTCGAATGATTCCAATACTCCACTCTTTTGGAGTTGGCCTATGCGTTTCTTGTTTACATGTCCAAGACGACAAAGCCACAATGATGCCTTATCTAGGCTAGTAGAAGAATCAATATACAACACATTATTTCCTAAGTTGTCTACAATCGGCACAGTTTCATACACACCATCACAAGGTAATGCTTTAAAATAAAACACATTTTTAAAGAATGCATTAATACCACCACATTCATTATCAAACGAAAAGGTAAAACCTTGTTTGTACAAAGCATGAAAGGAAATAATATTCCTCGCCATTTCAGACGAGTACACACATTTATTCAAATCTAATTTTAACCCATTATTCAACAACAAAGTATAAACTCCAATCTTGGAAACAGGTGAAGCCTTCCTATTCCCCATAATCAAGTTTATCTTCCCGTGCTCCACATCCTCACTTCTTCTTAGGCCCTGCAATTAAGAACATATGTGAATACCACATCCTGTATCAAGCACCCAAGAGTTAGAATATGGTGAGTTATTAGACAATATTGTGTAAATACCTGCATGGATGGGTTTCACTTTCCTATCCTTCAGATCCTGCAAGTATTTTGAGCAGTTTCGCTTCCAGTGCCCCTTGTCCTGGCAATAGTAGCAATCAGCATCCTTGGGAATGGCAGAAGGAGTGGTAGAACCACTCTTGGTCCTTGATGAGGAGCCTTCAAGAGACTTTCCCTTGGTACCCTTCGAAGGGTGCTTCCTCTTCTTCCTTTTGCCTTGCCCAATAGCCAAAACAGGGGTAGATGTTGGAGTAGGAGTAGTAGAGGTAACAACCGACTTGTCCTTAAGACCGGTTTCAGCGGTCTTCAAGAGTCCTTGAAGCTTGCTAAGGGTAACTTCCTCCTTGTTCATATGATATGTCATACGAAAATGGTCATAACAAGAAGTTAAGGAGTGCAAAATGATGTCAATTGCCAACTCCTCCGGGAAGTTTACATTCAGCTTCAGCAAACGGTCCACATACCTTTGCATCTTTTGCATGTGGGCCGTGACGGATTCACCGTCCTTCATGCAGGTTGTTATCATGGAGGAGATTATTTCATACCGCTCTTGACGAGCACTCTGATGGTACTTTTCTATCAAGTCTTGGTGCATCTCAAAAGGGTAGAAGTCCTCAAAGGACTTTTGGAGCTCGGTTGTCATCGCGACCATCATGATGCATGCCACCTTAGTAGCATCTCTCTCATGTGTCCTGAATTCAGCGATCTCCTCAGGAGTAGCAGTAGACTCATCAAGTTCTTTTAACTCCTTATCGAGGACATATTCCTTTTCCTCATAACGAGTCACCATCCTGATGTTCCTTATCCAGTCCATGAAGTTGGAACCATCAAAGATGACTCTCCCACAAAGATTCATGAGAGAGAAAGAACCAGCTAGGTTAGAGCCCGAAGCATTAGTGTTGGAAGACATCTGAAAGAAGAAAGTAAGTTTAGATTAGATATATAGAATCCTTAATAAGACACCCAAATGTAATATTAAGGCTAGGATCCAATCACAATATATTATACTTAGAAGAGGGATGCCGTAATCTAAGTAATAATATATTTGAAAGGTAGGTGAGTGACGATTCACCAATTTCCACCACGAAAACGAAATGATTTATTAGGTTTTAATTGGATTTGAAATTCCTAGATTCTTTTGAGATTCATTGAACTTTTCAATTGCATGTTTCAATCTCGATTGTGCCCTTCAAGTTTTGTGACTAGGATGCCGAGGATCACAAAACAAGGTGTGAATAACCATGCCAACTCACTTGGTACCCTTAATATTATCACCTAATCAATGTGTCGGTTAAACACACATGCTCCATTGATCTATAACAAACATTAAGTCACCCTTCGTGATCCTTACTAATGCAAGTTAGTGTGCCGGTTAACCACACACGCTCCACCAACAACTTGGTAAGGTACAAAGTGTGAATTCCATGGATTAGCACCATGTTCACATTTTTCCTAAAGTAACTAAGATTGGGAATTAAATAAAAGGTTTAGTTACTTTATAATATTCATCATACTTAATGAGAATTTATAAGTCTTTGTTTTACCCGTTCGGCTAATGACCCTCCACTAGTCAAGCAAGCGGTGGGTGACAGTATACACCCATTAAGTCGCCATTTTATAGGCAACAACCTTATACCCACCTTATAGACCGGCTTCGTGAATGAGGCCTACTAACGGTAAAACGACTTGTTCTTATACATACATACATATATATATATATATATATATATATATATAATTAACCATTAATGTTATAAATAGTATAAGTGTTGAATTTTAACTTTTAAAATTCTAAGTATTGGAATTAAAGTTTATTAAAGTGTGTGAAACTTTTCCAAATTCCAAAACTTGAGGACAAGTTTTGTAACTCTTCAAAACTTTTCATTTCATAACTTATGAATTAAAGGTTCATAAAATGAAGACTCTTCATTTTATGTAACTTATGTGTTTTTAATGTGTGTTAAAGAAATGTGACCTTTGGATATCCATAACTTGAAGACAAATTATGGACTCCATTAAAACACATAAATGATCAAGAATTAATCCTAAACAATTCAGCAAATAATTCCTATCATCTTCTAAATTCATAAGAACATGAATATGATTATCAAAGTTTCAAAATTATATGAACACATAAAAAGCATGAAATTTTGATATATGCTATTGTAAATGATTTAGAACAACCATTACACCCACTAAAATAAGTTTTAAAACACCAAAACAATTTGGGGTAAAGTTTCTAGTCCATTTCCAGCAGCAAAAGTCGAAAATCTGCATTCTGAACCTTCTACTCGCCGAGTGCACGAATCTACTCGCCGAGTAGGTTGAACTTTGCCTTGGACTCGTCGAGTCCCCCCATGGACTCGGCGAGTCCATCACGCAGACAACAAAGATTTCGACTTTTTTCACTATTTTGCATCAAGTATCAAACAAGCAAGCCTAGGCTCTGATACCACTATTGGGTTTTGAGCAATCTAACACGTCCTAAGTGTGCATGCAACCCTAATAAACCTTGGATATATGTTTGTCTAAATACATGCAAAATAATAATTTTCCAAGGTTCATAACCTATCTAACATGGCATGGGGTACTTTTAAACATAAAAGAGTTAGATGAGATTACATACCTTTTTGATAAGTTTGATTCTTAAGGAGTTTGAGGGCCAAGCACCAATAGTGCGAATGCCTCAAATGGAATCAAAAATCACCACAAACTCTTGGAAAACTTTGAGAGAGTGTATACACACTACAATTTTCGGCCACACACAACCACACACACACTAGTGGCTATTTCATGCAACATAAGCATGCTTATATAGTGTACATGATTAGGGTGAAACCCTAATAACCCATGACCTTTCCTTTTCCAAGGATTCATTTTTTAAAAGCTCCATGGATCATCCATGGACTTCCATACAAGCCTAGCCCATTAACAAATGGGTGTGAGCCCACACCATATAAAATCAATAGCCCACAATCTAATTAGTCTTCCTTTTAATCTCTAAATTAATTCATAATTAATTTAAGACTAAGACTAATTAAAGAACATGACTTCATATTAATATATTATAACTTATAATATATTAATAATAATATGTGTATAACTCTCATAAAATTATCCATAAATAGTTTGGATGAAATGCAACCCAAATGGACCATGCCGGTCGGGTCAAGTATATACCAAGTAAGTTATGGACTTAGACACCTTATCCAACATGTAACAGCCCGGAATTTCAGGTATTGCTTTAAAACTATTTTTGGGGAATTTTAGGAAGGGACTCGGTGAGTTGGTGCCTAACTCGCCGAGTAGGACCACAGGCTTGGTCGCGGGTTCGCGAATGGACTCGACGAGTGCAGATATGGACTCGGCGAGTCGACGCTGTTCAGCAGAAACCCTAGCCGTTTGGTTTAGATCATATATAACGCCTCTTAGGCCGTCATTGTTCGTCTTTTGGCCGATTGAGAAGAACCCTAATCGTTTGTGGACGTCTAGAGCAGGAGGGAAAGCTATTGGAACTTTGAGGAATTTGTTAGGCAAGAAGAAGAAGAGTTTTGGCCAAAGGAATATCAAGGAGGATCGAGTCCTGAGGTTTGGAGACACAGAGAGTGCGTTTTCAGGTAATACTCGGACCATTTCTGTTATTTTGATGTGTACACGAATCTAGGGTTTATGAAACCCATTTGGTGATTAGATAGATTATAATGTTGTTACCCAAACGTTTATACCCCAGTAATAGGATGTTTAGAGGTCCAGAAAGTCCCATGATTGCGTATTTCGGGACCATGCGTATTTCAGGAAGCAGTTGATCGACTGCATGGCATGGACTCACCGAGTCCAATGATCAGACTCGGCGAGTAGCTTGAAGATCCACTGGGACTCGCCGAGTTGTTCTTCAGACTCGGCGAGTAGCTTGAAGATTCACTGGGACTCGCCGAGTTGTTCTTCAGACTCGGCGAGTGGAGTCGGGGTGGCCCCGCGATTCTTCCACGAGGATCTCGTCGAGTCAAGAGGGATACTCGACGAGTAGAAAGGGGAACAACAGGGAAAGTTGGGGAGGACGTCTAGACTCGCCGAGTTGCCTTTGCACTCGACGAGTCCGGTCAAGTTGACCGTTGACCAGAGTTGACCTGCATGTAAATTCTTAGGGTCAGTTGTCTTGAATGATAAGAGTATTAATAAGGGTATATGGTATTATAGGGAGTCTGCAGATCGGCGGATCGAGTGCGAGTAGTTTCAAGAGTTGATAGCTTACATTACCACGAGGTGAGTCTTCTCACTATACTTCACCCGGAAGGGTTTGACTGTGAGACCGGAAGGTCGTATATGATATGTGTTATTTATGCTATAAATAGAAAGGTAGTTGCTATGCATGATATGTATGTTTATACGGGCCGGAAGGCGATATGTTATGTGACAGAAAGGTCAGGTATGATGTATGATATATGTGCTATGTGTGTTATATTAAATGTATTATATGTTGTAAATGTTATGGGCCGGAAGGCAATATACTATGGGCCGGAAGGCAATATGATACGGGCCGGAAGGCAATATGTTATGGGCCGGAAGGCGATTATGCTACGGGCCGGAAGGCGAAGTGTTGTGGACCGGAAGGTCAGGGCCTGGAAAGGCGTATATGTGTAAGTCGTATACTGGGGAACTCACTAAGCATTTATGCTTACAAGTTGTTATGTATATGTTTTAGGTACTAGCGAGGACCGTGGGAAGGCGCCGGCATGATGCATACACACTGCTGCTATTTGAGATCTTGGGGATTTATATATATGTATTTGATATGGAACATGGAATAAATACTTTTGGTTGAATGAAATCACTTTATTTTAAATGAAAAATTTATTTGAAAATTTGCGTTGTTACAATTGGTATCAGAGCCTTGGTTTGAGAGATTCGGGTGTACCTTCGGGTGTAACTGAACTCAAACCGAGGATTTGAGGAAAAAAATCTTTTAAAAATAATAAAGACATAAATTTTTATAAAGGGTAAAGTGGTAAACAAGAACGGAGCAGTGTGTACGATTAGCCAGCGCCCGAACGGTAAAGATCCCCAGAATACCTTACAATGTTATGATATGCACTGAGTTATGAATTGTTATGCATGCTAGAAGACTAGGTATTCATGATAGGACTAGAATGGCCTGTTTTGTGATGCCTTAGTCTAGGGAGGTTGCTTGTATGAGATATTGGGTAGCGTGCAGGTAGATAGTGCATACGAGAAGTAGAGTACTCACTATTCGGGGTTTGGGGAGGAAGATTTGGAACGAATACTGACACGGTGTGGTCGGTAGTATTGGGCCCGTACTATCGAAGACACCGGGTCGGTGGAAGACCCAAGTAAGAATCCCTGGATATCGGAGACTGAGTAGGGTTGCGTTATCGAGTACAATTGTACTTGATGGAGTCTCTGATAATTTTATGTTGTATTTCAGAGACATCATGGTTACCACACGTCATGGGGCGAGTTCGAGCAGTGTGAGTGACGAGGATATTCGTCAGATGATCCAGGAGGAGGTAGCTGCAGCGATCCGGGCTGAGATCCCGGAGATGTTTGGGTCTATTAAGACCACATTGATGGAGACGTTCGAGGAGCGGTACGCCGCACTGACTGATGCTGCAGCCGCTGCCAGGCCGCAAGGGGGCGATTCGTTGTTGTTCCGGGAATTCAGTAACACGAAACCCCCTGAGTTTGATGGGATGCAGGATCCGATTGCTGCGATGAGGTGGATCGCCGACATTGAGGGGTGCTTCTACACTTGCTCATGCCCGGAGCACTTGAGGGTACGGTTCGCCTTGAACCAGCTCCGTCTGGGAGCGAAGGATTGGTGGAAGTTCGTGACGGCGAACTTCACTCTAGCGGAGATTACAGCAGTGACATGGGAGAGGTTTACCGAGATGTTCAGGGACGAGTACGTTCCCCCAGTGGAGAGGGAACGATTGATTCAGGAGTTCTTGACCCTTAAGCAGGGTACTAATTCCGTTGCAGTGGTCACACGGAAGTTTCATGAGAGGGCGATGTTCTGCCCCGAGCTGGTATCTACAGAGCAGTCATGGATGAGCCGGTATATGGGCGTTCTGAGGAGGGATATCCGGGAGTTTGTGTCAAACTCCACCTATCATACTTTCACTGAGCTTCAGGCGAACGCCAGGAAGCGCAAGATCGAGTTGGAGACCCAGGCCAGGGAGGAGGCCGAGTCTCGGCAGGTGGATCGGCGGCCGGCTCAGTCTCAGCCGGCAGCCAAGCGGATCAAGTCCGCTGATTCGAGGATGGGAGGTCCGAAGGGCCGCACTTGCGGAAAGTGCGGCAAGGGTCATGAGGGGGCGTGTCGAGTTGGTGGTTGCTACAAGTGTGGCAAGGAGGGACACATTGCCAGGGATTGCCCTAAGGGGTTTATGGTTTGCTTTCACTGCAACCAGACAGGCCATCGGAAGGTCGAGTGCCCGCAGCTTCGTCAGGGATCTACACCTACTACCAGGACTACTGAGACCCGAACGGCGAAGGTCGAGGCCCCGAGGGCTCGCGGGAGAGCCTTTCAGCTGACTGCGGAGGAGGTCCGCGCTGCGCCCGATGTTGTGGCAGGTATGCTGTAATTCACGTATTTACTTTAAAGTCGAAATGTTATGCTTATGTTAATGTATGTGTAGGTACTTTTCTTGTGAACTCTATGCCTGCTCTAGTGTTATTTGATTCGGGTGCGAGTAGATCCTTTGTATCTTTAGCTTTTAGTCAGCATATCAGCATTAGTCGTGAGCCGTTAAGTCGGCCTCAGAGCGTTTCTATAGCGGCCGAGAGGGTGGTTTGTGCCACGGAGGTTCTTCGGGGATGCGTACTAGAGATTTTCGGGGTTGCGTTTCCGATTGACCTAATTCCTATTGCGATGGGGGATGTCTGTGTCATCGTGGGCATGGACTGGTTGAGCCGATTCAGCGCTGTCATCGACTGCGAGCGTCAACTGGTGACTATACGAGACCCTAGTGGGGGAGTTCTTACGGTATACGGCGAGGGTACCCGTTCGGGATCAGCTTTTTGTTCGGCCGCTAGGGCGAGGCAATGTCTACAGCAGGGATGTAAAGGTTTTGTGGCGTATGTGATGGATACGCGGGAGGCTTCCGAGAGACCGAGGACAGTGGAGGAGGTTCCAGTGGTGCGCGAGCTTCCAGATGTTTTTCCCGAGGAGTTGTCGGGAGTATCTCCTGCGAGGCAAGTAGAGTTTGGTATCGACCTGATTCCGGGGGCTGCGCCTATTGCGAAGGTGCCTTATCGTCTTGCACCTCCAGAGATGCAAGAGTTGTCATCGCAACTCCAGGAGTTGTTGGGGAAGGGATTTATTCGGCCGAGTAGCTCACCGTGGGGAGCACCGATTCTGTTCGTCAAGAAGAAGGATGGTTCACACCGGATGTGTATTGATTACCGGGAGTTGAACAAGGTGACGGTCAAGAACCGCTATCCGTTACCGAGGATCGATGATCTATTCGATCAGTTGCAAGGGGCATCTTGGTTTTCCAAGATCGATTTGAGATCAGGGTACCATCAGGTAAGAGTGCGGGATGAGGACGTCCAGAAGACAGCATTCAGGACGCGGTATGGGCATTACGAGTTCGTGGTGATGCCTTTCGGGCTCACCAATGCCCCGGCAGTGTTCATGGACCTCATGAACAGGGTATGCAGGCCGATGCTGGATCGGTCTGTGATTGTATTTATCGACGACATCCTAGTGTATTCGCGAACTAGAGAGCAGCATGAGGGACATTTGAGGGAGGTCCTTGAGGTACTGAGGTCGGAGAAGCTATATGCAAAATTCTCCAAATGTGACTTCTGGTTGCGGGAGGTCCAATTTCTTGGACATATTGTTAATCAGGCAGGGATATTGGTCGATCCGGCCAAGGTGGAAGCAGTGATGAGTTGGGAGGCACCGAAGTCACCTTCCGAGATCAGGAGTTTCCTTGAGTTGGCGGGGTACTATCGGAGGTTTATTAGGGACTTTTCCAAGATCGCGGTACCGCTCACCAGATTGACCTGGAAGGGTGTTACATTCTCATGGGGACCCGAGCAGCAGACTTCCTTCGAGACACTTCGTCAGAGACTGTGCGAAGCCCCGGTATTAGCTCTCCCAGAAGGGATGGAGGACTTCGTCGTATATTGCGACGCATCGATTTTAGGACTGGGTGCAGTGTTGATGCAGAGGGGCCATGTGATAGCTTATGCATCGAGGCAGCTAAAGCCTCACGAGGCGAGATATCCCACGCATGACTTAGAGTTGGGGGCAGTAGTGTTCGCTCTCAAGATTTGGCGTCACTACCTGTACGGGGTTCGTTGTACTATATACACGGACCATAAGAGTTTGAAGTATTTGATGGATCAACCCAACCTAAATATGCGTCAGAGGAGATGGTTGGACATGGTTAAGGATTATGACTGTGAGATCCTATACCACCCAGGCAAGGCTAATGTGGTAGCCGATGCATTGAGTCGTAGGGGGGAGAGCATTCCATTGCGAGATGTATGTCTGAGACTGACGGTGATGACCCCGGTATTGGATGCTATTCGTGGGGTGCAGGCCGAGGTTGTGAGATCCGAGATGCAGAAGAAAGAGAGGGTCGTTGGGTTAATTTCAGAGTTCGTTAAGGATGGACGAGGACTTCTGACGTTTCAGGGTCGGATTTGGGTACCATTCGTGGGCGGTACGCGTACTATTTTGATGGAGGAGGCTCATAGATCGAAATTCTCGATCCATCCTGGTGCTACGAAGATGTATTTGGACTTGAGGAAGGAATATTGGTGGCCTTGCATGAAGAGAGACGTCGCTTGGTTCGTTGAGAGGTGTTTGACTTGCCGTAGGTTTAAGGCCGAGCACCAGAGACCGCATGGTAAGTTGCAGCCCTTGGAGATTCCTGAGTGGAAGTGGGAACAGATTACTATGGATTTCATCACCAAATTGCCGAGAACTGCCAGGGGAGTCGATGCAATTTGGGTGATTGTGGATAGATTGACGAAGAGTGCACACTTCCTTGCCATTAGCGAGAGTTCGTCAGCGGAGAGGTTGGCGGAGTTATACGTGAGAGAGGTAGTATCTCGGCATGGAGTGCCGATCTCAATTGTTTCAGACCGTGATGTACGCTTCACTTCCAGGTTCTGGAAGAAATTCCATGAAGAGCTGGGTACTAAACTACATTTTAGTACCGCATATCACCCCCAGACAGACGGTCAGAGCGAGCGGACGATTCAGACACTGGAAGACATGCTTAGAGCGTGTGTGTTAGACTTCGGGGGTAGTTGGGATGCGCATTTACCCTTGGCTGAGTTTTCCTACAACAACAGCCATCATTCGAGCATTGGTATGCCACCTTTTGAGTTGTTGTATGGTAGAAGGTGTCGGACTCCCATTTGCTGGGGAGAGGTGGGACAGAGAGTGATGGGCAGTACAGAGATCGTACTTCAGACGACCGAGCAGATTCAGCAGGTTAGGCAGAGGTTATTGACCGCCCAGAGCCGACAACAGAGTTATGCGGACAGACGCCGGTCCGAGCTCGAATTCCAGGTTGGCGACTTCGTTCTCCTAAAGGTTTCTCCTTGGAAAGGAGTGATCCGGTTCAGAAAGAGGGGCAAGTTGGGGCCCCAGTTCATAGGTCCATTTCGTGTAATTGCAAGGGTAGGTCGGGTAGCTTATCGGTTGGAGTTGCCAGCAGAGTTGGGACAGATTCACAATACCTTTCACGTATCACAGTTGAGGAAGTGTATAGCCGATGAATCGGCAGTGGTTACGTTAGAGGATATTCAGGTGGATGCGAGCCTGAATTACGCCGAGAGACCAGTAGCTATCAGGGATCGGAAGATCAAGGTTCTGCGGAACAAGGAGGTACCTCTGGTGTTGGTTCAGTGGCAACACCGGAAGGGATCGGAGATGACTTGGGAGCCGGAGCGTGAGATGCGGGAGCAACATCCGGAGTTATTCGCAGAGTGAGACTTCGAGGGCGAAGTCTAGTTCTAGTGGGGGAGAGTTGTAACAGCCCGGAATTTCAGGTATTGCTTTAAAACTATTTTTGGGGCATTTTAGGAAGGGACTCGGCGAGTTGGTGCCTGACTCGCCGAGTAGGACCACAGGCTTGGTCGCGGGTTCGCGACTGGACTCGATGAGTCCAGATATGGACTCGGCGAGTCGACGCTGTTCAGCAGAAACCCTAGCCATTTGGTTTGGATCGTATATAACGCCTCTTAGGCCGTCATTGTTCGTCTTTTGGCCGATTGAGAAGAACCCTAATCGTTTGTGGACGTCTAGAGCAGGAGGGAAAGCTATTGGAACTTTGAGGAATTTGTTAGGCAAGAAGAAGAAGAGTTTTGGCCAAAGGAATATCAAGGAGGATCGAGTCCTGAGGTTTGGAGACACAGAGAGTGCGTTTTCAGGTAATACTCGGACCATTTCTGTTATTTTGATGTGTACACGAATCTAGGGTTTATGAAACCCATTTGGTGATTAGATAGATTATAATGTTGTTACCCAAACGTTTATACCCCAGTAATAGGATGTTTAGAGGTCCAGAAAGTCCCATGATTGCGTATTTCGGGACCATGCGTATTTCAGGAAGCAGTTGATCCACTGCATGGCATGGACTCGCCGAGTCCAATGATCAGACTCGGCGAGTAGCTTGAAGATCCACTGGGACTCGTCGAGTTGTTCTTCAGACTCGGCGAGTAGCTTGAAGATTCACTGGGACTCGCCGAGTTGTTCTTCAGACTCGGCGAGTGGAGTCGGGGTGGCCCCGCGATTCTTCCACGAGGATCTCGTCGAGTCAAGAGGGATACTCGACGAGTAGAAAGGGGAACAACAGGGAAAGTTGGGGAGGACGTCTAGACTCGCCGAGTCGCCTTTGCACTCGACGAGTCCGGTCAAGTTGACCGTTGACCAGAGTTGACCTGCATGTAAATTCTTAGGGTCAGTTGTCTTGAATGATAAGAGTATTAATAAGGGTATATGGTATTATAGGGAGTCTGCAGATCGGCGGATCGAGTGCGAGTAGTTTCAAGAGTTGATAGCTTACATTACCACGAGGTGAGTCTTCTCACTATACTTCACCCGGAAGGGTTTGACTGTGAGACCGGAAGGTCGTATATGATATGTATTATTTATGCTATAAATAGAAAGGTAGTTGCTATGCATGATATGTATGTTTATACGGGCCGGAAGGCGATATGTTATGTGACAAAAAGGTCAGGTATGATGTATGATATATGTGCTATGTGTGTTATATTAAATGTATTATATGTTGTAAATGTTATGGGCCGGAAGGCAATATACTATGGGCCGGAAGGCAATATGATACGGGCCGGAAGGCAATATGTTATGGGCCGGAAGGCGATTATGTTACGGGCCGGAAGGCGAAGTGTTGTGGACCGGAAGGTCAGGGCCTGGAAAGGCGTATATGTGTAAGTCGTATACTGGGGAACTCACTAAGAATTTATGCTTACAAGTTGTTATGTATGTGTTTCAGGTACTAGCGAGGACCGTGGGAAGGCGCCAACATGATGCATACACACTGCTGCTATTTGAGATCTTGGGGATTTTTATATATGTATTTGATATGGAACATGGAATAAATACTTTTGGTTGAATGAAGTCACTTTATTTTAAATGAAAATTTTATTTGAAAATTTGCGTTGTTACACAACACTTCCATGCAAGCATTACAAAGACAACTAGCATACATACTACTCTACTTAGCTAATCAGCATATAGTGTGCCAGGAGCCACCTCCTGGTCTTCCATACATAATAGCATATAGTCTACCAGGAGCCACCTCCTAGTCTTTCATACATATTGCCTAGGGCTAACCCACAGGTCTTCCTACCTTACATAATAACATATTGTGTGCTAGGAGCCACCTCCATGTCTTTCATGCATAATGCCTAAGGCTAACCCCCAGGTCTTCCTATCATACATAAACTAAATGGGCAGGCATTGGAGCCTTAGACCCATACAAATAGTGAGGAGACTCACCTCACACTGCTGAAGTCTCGCGAATAAAGCTATGGCTGCTGGCTGACAAATTCCCGAATCTGTCAACATCAAAATAAAACCCAATTAATAGTTGGGTTCTAACACATAACCATAAGTCCATGTTGGGGTAAAAGACTACTTTACCCCTATCTTGGCTTCATTAAAGCGCAAGGCCCAATCCAATGGGCCAAAAGTCAACTATGAGTCAAAGCCCAACATATGGCCCACTTTTCCAAATTGGGCCCAAACCGTTACATGGTCTTATTCAAAGGCCCAATCATAATATAATCATTAAGGTCCAATTTATGGCCCATCTATGGCCTAATTTTCCAAATTGGGCCTAACTCTTCATATGGGCCTTATATCAAAGCTCATTAATTATTTTAGTCCATTTGCTTGATCTTGGATGGTCCATTAATAACCTAATCATCAAGGCCCAATAGAAAGGCCTAACCCAAGTGAAATTAGGGTTTCACATAAAATGACGATTGGGGTTAAGTATTTCTCACTTAGCCCAATAAGGACTTAAACCACTAACGACTTAATCCACTAAGGACCAATATTGCTTAGATTATTTTTTGTCAATGATTATTACTTAATATTTCAAGTTATTAAATAATTCCCGTGTGTGTCCCGATAAAATCTCAAAATTAGGGTTTTATTGGAATTAGGGTTTTCCAAAACAATTACTAGCCCATTTATCAATTTGTTGGGCTTTTAGGTCAATTAGGGCTTTATTGGGCCTATTAGGCCTACTAGAATATCATTAAGCCTACTAGGGTTTATTAGGCCAATTAAGCCTCACTAGGCCCATTAGGGTTTATTAGCCCCTTTTGTCCAAACATCCAAATAAGTCACGATCCAACAAGGCACACAGCCACCCGACACGGCAGCCTGTGGCGGCAGCCGCCACCTTGCAGTGCAAACCCTAGGAATTAGGGTTTCTCATTCCAACACAGACTTGTTGAGTCCATCCTTTGACTCGTTGAGTCCGGTCACTTAATATGTGCCCAACACACGCTTAGACTCGACCAGTTGCAGATCCTACTCGTTGAGTTCCTCTTTTCCAAACTTACACTTTACCCCTTGAACTCTCGATTCTGACTTTGGGATGTTACAATTCTCCCCCACTTAAATTATTCTTCATCCTCGAAGCCTGACGCAACACACTATTCCGGATAATACTCCCACAATGCACCTCCTGGTATCAATCGACTCAGATTCCCCCGAACACTACTATCAAACCTCTATAAAGTCCAACTCTTTCCTCACAGAGTTATGAAAACTGATTCAAGCCATCCACCGGCTTCTTTCTCTGATAACAACCCTTATTAACCAATGATCATCCGATGATACTTGCATCACTCCAAAGCACAACAATTACATGACTCTACAAAGCTAGGTATCACTCTGAACCACCGGGTCCTGACCCGGTATCAAGCTGCCACCCCTTTCCTCGACTGGCATATCCTTTATCGAATTCACTTTTGGGACTTATCCCGCTTTCCTTTCCGAATCCAACTCGCTTCTTTCGAGCTGACACGATGGCACATCCTTTAGCTCCTGAGTAACTCCCATGAACTCCTATCTACACTCTCATACCCATATCGTACATGATCCAACATCCTCGGGCTGGAAAACCCAACACACTGACAATACCTCCAGACATCCCCAGGATGAATTACCACTACATACATAACATCCTGATCACAACCATACAGAAAATCCAAGGCTCCACCCTTGCATCCCTTCCGAACTCCTCTGGTTCTACACTACCGAAAATCATTCCGCAACTTCAATAGATACCCGATCCGGATGTGCTTCCATACCACTCGCACAATCACAGTGCTTGACCTCCATAATTGATATACTCTCAACCATCCATTCTCACTTCTGCTTTCACTTCCGTGAACCAACACTCCCTTCAAGAGTTACATGCCTATCCCTTTCCTTATCCAAGGTAGTCTACTTGAACCCCTCGTTACTTCGACAGGTGCCCCGGTGCTCACACCCCACTCTACACTATTCTGTCGTAGAGTAACCGCTATTCCATGCATCACACCCACTCTAGATCTACTCGTAAGGACACTCGTGCCCATGCACTGCCTTTACTAACATGATCAATATTCGGGGCCAGACCTACTGTTTGCTATTGCATCACAACATACTCAATCCATCTCCTCATATAGATCTATCAACACATATAGAGTGTTCAGCATGATTGGACCGCCCTACTAGTCCTTCAGCCACTCTGGACCACTCTTAAAACCTTAAGCATGTCTGGACTGCCCTCCAGGGCCTTCAGCCTGTCTGGACCGTTCTCCGAGCCTTCGTCCTGACTGGTACGCCTGCAGGCCTTCAGTCTCCCCGGACCGCTCAGGTTATCACACATGATCCCAAACTATCCTTCCTGGGAATCTCTCCCGAACATACTGTTCTAGCCCCCTAGGGGTTCCGAACTCTAACTCCATCCCGTCTACTCAGATCCCGGCCTAATCCTAGGCCTCACAACAACAATCACCTTTTCTGAAAACCTTGGTCTGTATCCCGCCCCATTTGTCTGTCACTTACTCATACCAGCCCATACTCTTGGCTGACTGAAACACTGTTGAATCCCAAACAACTAATTAACCACTAATGCATGTCGATCCTCCTGAAAAATTTTCAATTCTCCTCACTTAGAGCACTGACTACCAACCACCGGTGACTCAACCGGCATAAATCAATCATCCCTACACAACATACTCCTCTTATCCATGAACTGATTTCCTATGAAACGAGCAACCTCGACAAAATCACTTCTCGACATCGCACATCACGAACTTTAAGGGAGTTCGACTCTCCACTAAACACTTCTCAAATCACAATTGCTATATCCGACAACAAGACCATACAACCAAATTCTAACCATCAATCCCTTGGATGCTAACCGCCTACAACTCCTAGTTTCTAACACTCCCAACCAAACCATGAAACACGCAGAACGGCGAATAAAATACAACACTACATAAATACTGAGATAACCAGGAAATAATGAAACGAAAACATACCCGTAATTGCATCCGGCTTTTCCCTGACCTCCTTTGCTGTAAGCTGAAAAGCTCAACCCTGAGCCCTCGGAGGCTCCGCTCCACCCTGGCCCCCGCCAGTAGTCCTCAAAGTGGTAGGTGCTGGAACCTGCACCGGTTAGGAGACAAGCTGTGGACAGTTGGCCCTCAAGTGACCAACCTGATGGCAATGATAACAAATCCTAAAATCCTGAACCAGAGCTGACTGAAGGCAATCCCTCACGTAATGCCCCTCTCTCCCACACTTGCGGCACGCACCACCAGACCTACAAACTCTGGCAAGACCCTTCCCGCACTTCTCGCAAGTGCGGTTGCTCTGACTTCCCAAACTGGAACCAACGGTCTTGGAACATTTCGGAGCCGGCTGCGACTGCATCGGGGTCTACCTCTGCTCTCTCAACTGCAACTCAATCTCCAACTCATGCCGCCGAGCGGCCTCCTGCAACTCTAGTTAGGTCTCGCACGTTTGCGTAGACACGAACTGCCTGTTATCCTTCTTGAGCATACTCAGATATTAGGACATCTGAGCCTACTCCGAAGCAAACTCAGACCAAAATATCGCCCTCTTAGTGAACATCCCGGTGATCTCCGTGACCGACTCTAAATCCTGCTTCAGCTCCAAGAACTCCTGAGCCAACCTTTCTCTCTCAACACGAGGAACATAACGGGTAACGAACATCTCACGGAACTGATCGCACGTAACCGTAGCCTGCTGCACATCAGAATAGGATCTCATAGTCAATCTCCACCGATCCTTTTCCCCAAGCCTCAAAAGGTTGAGAGCACACCTCACCCTCTGATCTGCAGGGCATGAACACGTGAAGAAACAACCCTCCACGTCCGACAACCACCTGATAGCAATGATCGGATCCTAAACTCCATCAAAAGTAGTTGGCTTCATATGATCGAAGTCCCAATACTGAAAACCCGGACCGGCTTCTCCACCTGTCGCTGCTACAGTTGTTGCAGCTTCCACAGCAGTCATCTCTGCAAGAGCCGCATAACGCTCATCAAAATACTCAACCATGGCAGTCTTGATCGACCCAAACATCTCCGGCATCTCCTCCCTCTGATCTGTAGGGCATGAACACGTGAAGAAACAACCCTCCACATCCGACAACCACCTGATAGCAATGATCAGATCCTAAACTCCATCAAAAGTAGCGGGCTTCGTATTATCGAAGTCCCAATACTGAAAACCCTAACCGACTTCTCCACCTGTCGCTGCTACAGCCGTTGCAGCTGCCGCAGCAGCCATCTCTGCAAGAGCCGCATAGCGCTCATCAAAATACTCAACCATGGCAGTCTTGATCGATCGAAACATCTCCGGCATCTCCTCCCTGAACATAGCAGCAATCTTATCATGTAGGATCTCATAAATCCTAGCATCCAACTCACCCGTACTCATCTGACCGATGACCTCGGGTGGCACTGATCCACCCTGACCGTCCTCTCCTGATCCCGATCCTGACCCGGATCCACCCCCGGCATGCCTCGTAACCACCATACTGAAAATACACCGCAAGAAAATCAGATGCTTCACCAATAACCCGGGAACCAACTCCCAACCTGATCCTAGGGGTTGTGACTTCCTTGATACGCGTATGGGTCCTGTGCTTTCAGTAGTACGGGCCCATACTACCTTCCACACCTACCCATATTTATATCAAGTATCACCACAACGCCCTAGCGATAAACATATACATGGAAACACTCAATCCTTACCTCTAGAGGAACTGCTAACTACATCACCTAACATGGAACCCTAGGCTTGCATGCATCATATAATCAGGAAATTCTATCATGCAATTCCTTGATATCCATAGCCTAGTACTAGCATTTTGTTCTAACATATCACATAATCAAATAACTTGTATGGTATTTTGGGGTCTACTTACTGACACTGGCTTATCGTACCTCCGCATCATCCTCTATATATTTTTGAATACCATTTCAATCTCACTTTGAATACTCTCCTTGATTTGAGACTGGATTCACATGAATGTTCCTCCAATTCACTCAAACCAAGGTTCTGATACCAACTTATAACGACCATAAAATTCGAGCCAAATTAAAACATTTTAATTCATTCAAAACCATTAAGTTCATACATTTATTTTCAAAATAGTTTAAACATCAGAGTATTTCCTAGAACCATATCACATAAGTTATAAAACATGAGGAGCTGTACGATCACGCCTTCGCCTTGCTACGGTCTCTTGAAGTACCTGAAACAATACACTGAAACTGTAAGCCCGAAAGCTTAGGGAGTTACCCCCAAAATACCAACCACAATATCATACACATATCAAATCATATCATAAACAGAACAACCATGCATATCGAGTCTACAGTGTGACTGGTCCGGCTGTGCCAGGCCTTCAATCCACCCGGTCCACTCTCTCTCCGAATCTACAGTATGATTGGTCCGCCCGCACCGGGCCTTCAGTCTGTCTGGTCCACTCCCCGAGCCTTGACACATCTGGTCCACCCTCTTTGGGCCTTCAGCCTATCCGGACCGCTCACCGGGCCTTCGGTCTAACCGATCCACCGTGTGTATGTTGGCCTACAACACAAAGCAGGACTCGCCTCAACCCAACCCCAGTCCAACAACCACGTGCACATAAACATATAATCATATAGCAGTTTACAACTAATCAACCGATCTAGCAGATCACATAACATAGCAACATCCTAACCAGGATACCGACCTAACCGGTCACTAACATAGCATCATCCTATATACTAGGATACCGACCTTAACCAGGTCTCTAACATATACCATCCTATCTACCAGGATGCAGACATAGCAAAGTAATAACATATCAAACAACTACCCGGATTCCCATCCGATAAAGGGTCGGCCTTGGTGCCTTAGACCCTATCGATATAGTAAGGATAACTCACCTGCAACTGCCGACTTAAAGAAATAAGACCAAGCTGCTCCGACCACCAGCAAGAACTCCACCACTGATCATTACCAAATAACCACAACCAATAAACAATAATAATTACCAAAATACCCCTGAAAGTCAAACTGGTCCACCCTTGGTCCAAGTCAAAGTCCTCAATCAAAGTCAACCTTCCTGGTTGACCCTACTCGCCGAGTCAACCTGTTGACTCGTCGAGTTCCTATACTCAAAAACTGTCATGCCTGACTCAACTCGACGAGTCGCCCCAAGACTCGCCGAGTCCAACAAACTCTAAGTTCCTTCCTGCTCAATTCACCAGGTCATCCCCCGACTCACTGATTCACAGCTCAACCAAATAGGTTAGGACTTCATGACCAGACTCGCCAAGACCAAGAGCAGACTCGCCGAGTCCAAGGCAATATTTAACAGAATCGCCGAGTTGTTCTTCCAACTCGTCGAGTTCCTGCCCAGCTTCATACAACTCGTCGAGTATACCCATGTGACTCGCCGAGTTACTATGCGACTCAAGACTGATATCTAGCCCGACTCGCCGAGTCATCTCCCAGACTCGCCGAGTCCATACGTAATATCTTCATTCAGACGATCACAGGCAATTCCATTGCTTCCAATACATAGATCTAGACTCCTAGGGCTAGATTCACACGTAAATTTTCCAGCTTTACGTGCATGCAAGGCTCAACAAGCTCTAATCAAGCTAAAATGAAGGTTTAAGGCAAAGACACTCTAAATCAAGCCCCAAAGCTATCACTTTATGATCACATGGCTCCAATCCAACCTAGATCTGAAGTTGCAACCGCAGATCTAGTCTATATACCGGAAATAGATCCCAACCATGCTAAAGAACCCTAAATCACACACCATGGATGAAATAACAAGGAAATGGCTTAAGGTAAGGTCCTCTTACCTTAGAGATGAGTCTAAACTGATGTAGACTTCAGATCCACAAGCTCTCTTGATGCTATCCTCAAATTCCTCCAACTTCTCTTCACCAATTTCTTCTTCCAAGCTTCAATCTTCTCAACAATGGAGTCTCTCACAATTTAGGGTTTCTCTAGAACACTCAGGGAAGATAGAGGCTGAAATGAAGGCATATCATTCTTTAAATAGGGTGCAAACCCCAGGAATTAGGGTTTCTCATTCCAGCATGGACTCGTCGAGTCCAACCTCTGACTCGGCGAGTCTGGTCACTTAACATGTGCCCAGCACACGCTTAGACTCGACGAGTTGCAGATCCTACTCGCCGAGTTCCTCTTTTCCAAACTTACACTTTACCCCCCTAAACTATCGATTCTAACTTTGGGATGTTACACATGTGCTTGTTTCTAGACTATTATGGTTCAATGTGCTATTGGGAAGCTTATCATCCTCGTCCTCGAAGATTCTATTATGTTTGCTATTCAGATCTTCCACACCACCAACATAATCTTGGCATACACTTCCAAATTTTCATTCATTGGCTCAATCCCTCAGATGATGCTTCACAACATACCGGTGAAGTTATGCGAACGTATCACAGTCTGCCATTCTCCGGTCTTCGCCCAATGACTGATGTAGTATAATAAGTCCTTGAAGAGGCAGACAAACCTAAGAAGGGCGTAAAGAAAAGAGGTGTGAAAGCTGGTCCATCTGCCCCAGCCCAAACGCCAAAGAAGAAGGTTAATCGATTAGCTTATAGGCCACAAATTCCAACGCCAAGTGACCATGATGATTCACATTCCAACACTATTTTTTGTGGATTCCAGTCCACGAAGATGTTCACAACGAACATGATGATACTGCTGCGACTTCTCAACCCAAAGTTTCGGAGCCTTCAACAACAAATTATGAGGTAACCTTTTAAATACCAACACTTGTTCCTCTTACTGATGATTTTTCCAGGATGTTTCCGTTCCTTCACCTACCTCTATTGTCTCTGCTCCCATCATCATGGATCCTTGCGCACTTGTATCTCTAGGAGTTTCACAAACAAAGACTTCTCTCACACAATCAACCCTTCTATTCACTGACTCTACTACTACAAAAACAACCACGAGTGAACCTCCAGTTTCTATCAACACATCTGAAGCAAGGACAGGTGCTTCAAGTATCACATTTGGTCTTGAGTATACACACATTTCCCTTCTTTGCCAAGATGATCCATATACTATCTATGGTGATGATGAAGATGATTTTGGGGGATTTATCTACAGTCCGTTCAATGTCCAGATAGAGAGTGATGATGAAGCTCCAGTCACCTGAGGTCAGTTAAAGGCATTATTTGAAAAGTTGGATTCCTTGATCGAATCCAGTAAATCATCCAGTCGTGGTGACTACTCTCAACAAATTGTCAAGGCCTTCTTTGAAAAAATGATGTAATGCTCGTATCAAATATCAAATTATTTTCATAAATTTTAGGGTTTTGGATTGGTACTCGACGACTTAGGGAGCTCCAGCTCGTCCCATAGAGATCATTTATGAGGATGTGGGACTTCAGATCTACTCGATGAGTTGGAAGGCCCCAACTCGATGAGTAGACACAGGAAAGGAAAACCCTATTTTTCAGGGTTTGTACCCTATTTAAAGTCCTTAAGCCTCACTTATAGCCTCCCTTATCATCCCCTTTGTCCAAAGAAACCCTAAATCGTGTCTCATCTCCCGTTTTGAGTGTGTGAGGGCTTAAGGACCACCTTTTTGGTGTTTATATGAAGAAGCTTGTAGTGGTTGGGGCATAGCTGAAGGGAGAGGCTATAGATCCAGTGTTTATGCTGTTGTAGAAACTATTTTAAGGTATAAAGTCACAACCATGACCTTCCATTTCTAAGATATTCTTCTATGGAAGTTTACGACCATTATTAGCCTAGTTTGGTACCGTTCTTGGTTTTCAGAATGATATGAAGTTGTGGCTTTAGATCTGGACATCTGAAGTCCTTTGAGGACTTAAACTTGCCAACTTTATCAAGTCTTGGCCCTCCTTTATGCTCTAAGTCCCTTGAAAAGCTTTGATTAAGTGTTTTAGCCTTGTGAGGCCTTCATTACACGTAAAGTTTGCAACTTTATGTGGTAACTAAACCATAAGGGGTTGGATCTGTAATTTGGAGCCTTGGATTCCACTGGAAGGGACTAAACAAAAAAAGGACTAAAGGGACTCGACAAGTTGTTTAGCCAACTCAACGAGTCGAGAAGGGTTTCCCCATTTTGAGGAACATGAGTGATTTCGGTGAGCTAATTAATAGATTTCAGCTTCAAGTTTTTGGCCCTTGGACAATAAGGAACTCGATGAGTTACTCAAGTGACTCGGCGAGTTGACTCAAGATTTCAGTTGTATGGAATCTGAAGGAACTCAACAAGTTGCTGGATGCACTCGACGAGTTGGGTCAACATGGACTATTGACCTTGATTATTGACTTTGACTTTAGGCAAATTAGTCCCAAGGTGTTCTTGGAGTAAAACAAATTATAGTGAAGGAGATATTGGGATTAGAGTAAGGCCAGTAAGGAGTTGGGGCCCAATTTGGAAAATTGGGCCATTGGTGGATTTATGGACAACATAGTGTTGGGCTTTTTTTTTGGCCTTGAGCCTCAGTTTGGATCATACTGGGCCATGGTTAAAATTGTCATTTTACCCCCATGTATGGATTAAGGATTATAGTATGGAACTCAATTACTAATTGGGTATACTGGTTAGTATTGATAGCTCAGGAAGTCGGCGGGGCAACAACTAAGGACATAATTCGGGAAGCTTTTGCATTCGAGGTGAGTCTCATTACCATACCAATGGGTCGAAGGCACCAAGGCCAACCCATTTTATGTTATGTGGTACACTAGTTGATGTAATGATATGCGGTATACTAGTTGGGTTATATGCTATGTGATATGCTAGTTGTCTTTGTGATACTTGGATGGAAGACCGGGGGAGACCGTGGCACTTGGTTATAATATCATTTGGGGGATCCCATGGAATTCCTGGTAAAGACCATGGGGGTTCCCATGGCACTTGATTATAAAACCATGTGGGAGAGCCTATGACATTCCACGTAAAGACCATGGGGGGAGCCCATGGTACTCAGATGTCAGACCATGTGGGGGAGCCCATGGCTTTCCAACTAAAGACCATAGGGAAGCCCATGACACTTAGCTGCAAGACAATGTAGGGGAGCCCATGATATCTTGGAGTAAGTCCTTAGGTGGAGCCCATGACATCCTTATATGTTCGTATACATGGCGTATGTGGCTTATGTAGATTCTATAGCTAATATGGATTTGTGATTATGTGGATTGTGTGGCTATGCTTTGGGGAACTCACTAAGCTTCTTTCTTATAGTTTTGTTTATGGTTTCAGATATCATCTATTTGGAAAGGAAGGGCTCGATTTGATCGTAGAGCACACACCCATGTTTCCATAATATATGATTTTGGGACGAACTCTAATGAATGTTTTTGATTAATATTGTTTTTGGAATGTTTGGATTTAAAGATATATGTGTTTTGACTGTATTGAAAAATGAAATTGTTACCCTCAATTTTTAGGTTGTTACAAGTTGGTATCAGAGTCTTGGTTTGAGGGAAACTGAGGATCTGTAAAGTTTTCAAAAGAAAAAAAATGCTTTCAATGAAAAACTTTTCTAAGACAAGAAACAGTATGGTGCATGCAATCAACTGAGCTCAAATAAGTTTCCCCAGAATACCCATGTATGTTATCTGTTATGACATGATCTATGAATCTGAGAATCGCATCCTAGTTAGGGCTAGGAGAGATGCCTTTATATATTGTATGAGCTGGTAGACTTGCATGCTAGTGTTGAATATGTTGGATTAGTGTCTAAGTCCATAACTATTTTGGTATGTATTTGACCCGATGGTGCGTGGTCCTTTTGGGTTGCCTTCACCAAAGCAACTTGATAGGATGAATTATGGAGAGAAAGGATTAAATATGATTTATTAATATATTATGAGAATAATATATTAAAGGAGAAATCATATTGTCTAATGAATATTAGTCAATAATTAATAAGAATTAAGTTTGTGGCTAAAAGACATTAGTTAAACTTAAGGGACTTGAACTGTTAATTGTATAATAGTTGAATATTGAGGTAATGGACTCCATATTAAAGGGGGTGGACGAATTCTATGGGGGAACCCATTAGAAATCGTCCAAAGGCCTTTAAGTAAGGGGTTCATGGATTGCTTAGGGCCTAAGCATCCAAATTAGGGTTTCCTTATTAGATAACCCTAATAGCCTTACTATTTAAGGACCCCTTGGGCACCAAAAACGTGGGCAACTGAATCCTTAGGGTTTCTACACGTTTTGAGTGTCTCCTTCTCTTCTCTTCTTCATCCTCTTGCTCTTGGTGTTTGTGAACCATTAGAGGAGTGACATTTGTGACTCTAAGCTTTCTAAAGTAAATACAAGAATGATTTGAGATTGTTATTGCTACATAACAATAAAGGTATGATCTAAACCCTAATTTATATGTTATATTGATTATCATATGCTAGATCTAGGGTTTATAGTCTTCGATGAATTGCATGTACAATAGAGAAACCTAGATCCAAGTATTAGGGTTTGTATGAGCACATAGAATGTTCTTATGGCAAAAACCCATCAGTGGTATCAGAGCCTTGATTGGTTTTTATTGTATTGATTCCTAGTATATTCATTCTTGTTGCAAAATCGATTTTCCCCCCCTGACTGATGAACTCAGCGAGTTCCAATGTGGACTCGGCAAGTAGCTCCAACTCGGCGAGTCCATAGAGGAACTCGACGAGTTCGAGCGTCAGTTAGGCGGATTTTCGGGATTTTTACCTATTTTGACTTAGGATAATTGTCATAATTGTTTAAAATTAATAAAATTCGAATTTTTTTAATCCCTTATGATTATCCTTGTCAAAATAAAAGATTTTGGTCATCTAATTAGATAATTGTTACCTTATTTGATAAATGTTAAATTATGGAAATTATTTGATCATTATCTTGCAAGAATTTGAACTAGATCTAATTAGATAACCACCAATTAATAGTTAATTGCCTTATTTGAATTATGTGATCTAGAATATTCTTGAGAAAGTTTGAAAAGTTTCAATTTTTCCCCTTTAGATTTTATAGTTTAAATTTGAACTTAATAGTTTTGTTTTTGAAATTTAAATAGTTAAAACCCTAATGTTTTGAAATGTTTCAAAACTTGCCCTCAAGTTTTGGAATTTAAAAGTTGATTAAAAGTTTAATTTAGAAATGTTAAATTCTAAAACCCTAGTATTGTTTTGAAAAGTTCAAATCACACCCTTATGGTTTTATTAATTAATCAAAGTGTATAATTAAAAGAGATTTAGTAAATCCATAAGGTTTTGGTGTACGATTTAAGTAAAATTAAAAGTATAATTATTAAATTAGACCACCTAGTATTTTTAAAAAGTGTAAAATACACCCTATAATATATATAACATTAAAAGTCTAACATTATATATATGTATGAGTAAAAGTCAGTCTTACCGTTAGTAGGCATCATTCACGAAGCTGGTCTATAAGGGGTGTTTCAGGAAATTGCCTATAAAATGGCGATTGAATGTGTATCCACTCTTACCCACCGCACTCTTGACTAAGTGGAGGGTCGTTAGCCGAATGGGTAGGATAGGAAAAAATCTTCCATTGTAAGTATAATGAAGTACAAAAGTAACTAAATGTTTTTTTACAAATTCTCATTCTTAGTTACTTTAGGCAAAAGTGAATTGATGCAATTCCATGAAATTACAATTTGTGCCCTTGCGAAGACGTTAGTGGAGCGTGTGTGGTTTACCGGCACACTAAATGGTTCTAACAAAGGTAGCAAAGGGTGACTCAATGTCTGTCATAGTTCGGTGGAGCGTGTGTGGTTTACCGGCACATCGAATAAGTGACCGTAACATGTGAGGGCACCATGTAAGTTTGCATGGTTATTCACACCCGCTTTGTGATCCTCGGTATCCCAGTCACAAACTAGAGGGGCATATCGAGATTTAAACATGTCATTGAAAAGTTCAATGAATCTCAAAGGAACTAGGAGTTTTCATAGATTTAAAACTTAAATTTGTTTTTCGTTTTTCATGGTGGAAAATTAGTGAATCGTCATTCACTTACCTTCAAATATTCTGCAACTAGATTACGACATCCGTTTTCTAGGTTGTAGCGTATTGTGTTGGGTCATAGCCTTAATATCTCATTTGGGTGATTTATTAAGGACTCAATCTATCAACTAACTTGAATTTATGTTTTCTCCCGTTTTGTAGATGTCAAAGTTCGATAACTACGGTCTTCCCAAATCCCGTGGAACAAGCTTTCCACATGAAGATGATATTCCACGATTCGATCGAGGAACAATAAATCATGCGTCACTTTCCCCTCCTCCTCCCGTTGTTCTCCCTAACCCACAAGATCGAAGAATTGAAAGGTTCAATGTCACTAAAGCCTATTGGAAATGAAACATGAAGATGGTAAAACCGTGTGTGCCCACATTCTAGGAATGAAATCACACATTGATAGGTTGAAAATGTTGGGTGCATCATTCCCTGATGAGTTGGCTATAGGCTTGGTTCTACACTCACTCCCTGAATCATATAATGAGTTCAAAAGAAAGTATTATATGATGGATCATGACGCAAACCTCATTGACCTAAATTACATGCTCATTGCTGCTGAATCAGAAATGGTTTGGCAAAGCAATGGAGCATATTTGTTGGGAGAGTCAACCAACCATGCTTCCGAGGACGTTCTAGGAGAGCCGACCTGTGTTTGCTTCCAAGAGAAAGCACGTTGGATACAAGTCTTCCCTAAGAGCCTGAGGAGTCCAGAAGATGGGAGAGTCAAAGAGTATGGTTGTACTTCAGGTATAATCCACTATCTAACTCCATTAAGTTCCTATTCGTTGATTCTTAATACATAATGTGATAAGATTGAATTTGAATGTTTTGCAGGATCAGTGAAAACAGAGGAAGCCTGATGAAAGAGCAAGATAAATCTAATCATGAAAAAATGGATCTCGATCGCATGGATTTTGAGCTTAGAGAGTTATAATAGAATTGTTAGGAATATTTGACTACATAGTTTTTCAGTTAATTTTTCATTGTAAGGACAAATGTTTTCCGCTGCTTTTATGAATAAAATAAATTTTTAGTTTGACTCATTTATTTATTTATTTCCTTGCAATGAAATCGTTATGAAAAATTGGTGTTTGCATATTTCTACAACAAATGGATGTGATTCTTAATGACGAGAATTTACCAAATAGGGAAAGTTTCTCATCGCCCAAGTTTCAATTGGATAGAGACTTGGAATCATACAACAAGTATTGCATGATGAATGAGAAGTTTCATATTTGGAAATTAGATTAATTCGTCGACAAAGTGTCAAGTGAAGGACTAGGAGATCGAGTACACAAGGTTATGTGTTGATCAACTCCACCACAAGAGTAACAAAGATATTCGTCATGATTCACTGAGGTTAAGTAAATATGATTACACTTATGAGATTAAGTGTAATTCTTAGTTGATTGTAAAAGTTTAAATCAATAGCAGAACGAATAAGAAGAATCAAGTAGGCAGAAAGATAAAAGTTTCTCTATTCTAAGAAGTAGGGAGAGTACCTTTTATTATGTTTTATGATAAGTCTTAATGATTAAGAACCATATCTCAATTGATCCTCTAAGTAAGTCTTAGGACAATTGTATGTCTAAGAAGAAGAATCAATAATTGAAGAAATGGTTAAATCAAGAAGTCAATCATACTTCATTCCAAAACAAGTCTTAGAGCTAAGATTGTGACATTGAGTGATAAGTCTTAAGAAGGTTTATAACATTCACCAAATGTGGAAAGTTGTGATGTCTTGGAGAAGACAAAGACCAACTAGGACCAATTTTGTGAAGTGTTTTGTCTTGATAAAAGCTACACTAAATCTTGAACATTTATTTGTCGAGAAATGTTTATTGACAATAGAATCTTATATGTCAAGGAGTCAGTGGGAGTCTTAATGATCTTGAAAGGTTTCAAGAACAAATAAAAATAAACCTTATCGAACATCACTAGCACACGACTTGAAGTTTACAACCCATCGTGTTGACATTATCTTGTTTTTGTGCCTTTCCAATCGAGTTAATTATGCATATGAGTTCTATGAGTTCTCATTTGAATGCATAAAATGCAAGGACCTTGATCAATGAAAAGTACATTGATAGGAAAGGGTGAGCTGCTTCACTACTTAGAAGACATGGTGGGCAGCCGTGTTACCATTAGGCAAGAAATCAAGATTAAGAAAGTTCGGTCCATATGAGTTTGAATTTGTCGTAAACTTTGTTTTGACAAATTCACATGGATAGGAACACATACACCATTCAAATCTAAGTGTCATAAGATTCCATCCTTCATGGAAATGATTGTGAGGAAATGCTTTCACTGAAAAGAGATTTTAAAAAGATAGTGATTATGAAATTGTATTCTCAAATTCCATTATGGTTACGGTATCCCTTTCCAAGATTCGAATTGTGAGGTTTGGCGATTAGTCTTAATTATATAGACACACATATGAGCTATCTAAAGGAAAGGTGTATAAGCTTAGATAAAAGATTATCAAAGCATTAGATATTGGAAACATGAACTTAAGAAATTCAATAGGTATTGTTTTTATGAAAGTTAAGTTGTTTCTGAATACATGTCAAAGCTAGTGGGAGCATAAGTGTTATGTTTATAATAATCATCATGATAGTGGGAGCATAAATGTTATGATTGTATGATTATTAAGGCAAGTATTGCAAGTTAGCAATATTAATTATAGAAAACAAGAGTCATACCTCGAAAAGTTAAGGGATGAATAGTTGTTTTGCTATAATTAAGGGAGATAATATTATGCTTCATTTCAAATCTAAAGGCTTAGGTTGTGGAATGTTAATAAATTTAGTCAAGAGTACATAGTGCGTTCTCAAAATTTCGATTATGATTACGATATCCCTCTTCATAGTTCGAATTATGAGAACGTGGCACATAAAATATTATGGCAGAAGATTGATAAAGTATCAAATCTTTATGTAAGACATTATGAATCGTGTCCCATACGCTTCGGGTATAGGATCAATTGCAAATGCTATAATATTTGACTATTCTAAAATTTTCCAAATGTCTAGCGCATTTTGAGGGAAAAAGGACAAGAATCGGTTTTGAGTAAAATAATTAAAAAACTATCAAAGGACAATCCAGAGTTCGCCGAGGATTGGTCGCTTGTGAGTAGTTGGAAGTATGATATTAGATAGAGCATATCAAAATTATTATGAATAGATAAGATTCTATTAAGAATAAGTTACCATATGGTAAGTATGGAAAGGTTTCCATGTTGGGAGTTAGATATTGAGAATCTATATCTAGATTAGAAATTTTATGCAAAACGATGTTCAAAGAAATGTACTTTGAGTGAGAGACATCACGTCTATAGAATTGTATTGTAACAATCATAGAGAACTTTGTAATTTCATTGGCAATAGTCATTGTGACCTTAGTGCAGTGACATTACAAAAGGATCATTGCATAAAATGTTAGAACCTAACATATTCTATAAGTGGCAAGAATTTGATATTCTTACACTTTTGATATGGATTGGGAGTTGTGAAATGAGTATGATTGGAAATGTATTCATTTGATCTATTTCACAAAGTAAGAACCATAGGTAAACATTGTGTGCATGCTGAGAGCATGGGACAAGTATTGTAATTCAAGTAAGAAGTTAATTACCCGAAACGACAACTAATGAGTAATCGATATGGTGATAAATAAAAGGTGTTTTATTTATACTCAAAGGTTTGAGGCCATATGGGATTAGTATTCCCTTGTGTTTCACCTTGCATGTTTTGACTTCCTGAATAATTTAATTGGTTAAGAACAGTCAAATTATTCGAATGGTCCACAGTCGTTCATATGTTGGAAGTAAGTATGAATGAAGACTGTCGTGAATTGGTGTGTGGATTTTCTAAAGAGCATTAGACATAAGCAAATGTTTGCTGCAATGTTCATGAGTGCTTATGAATATGATTTGAGCATTGGATTAAACCCACGCTCACTTGGATCACTTCATGGATTTTATCACGAGTGATTGGTGAGACGATAATATCTTATATTCTTGAAACTGAGATGTGTTAGTTGTATCTTGCGAGTTGGTTGTACATTGATAATATGTAAACGCACTAGTAACTTGGTGTTATAAAACATATTGTTGTGTGTGATTTGGTGAGTAAGTGCAAGAAAGCATTGAATCAAAGTTTATCCGTTCCTTTTATCCAAAGTAGGATAAAAGCGATATCTGTGGGCCCCTCGATGATTTACTGATGGCACCTAAGCGCTTGGCCAAGCTGGGACTAAATTGATGTGTTCAATTGTAGTCTGTTGTCAGTCATCATAAATCAGAATTCGGGAAACAACACATAGCAAAGAGAATGATTTAAATCTATGTCTCAGTCTATACGATATCTGGAATGGAGGAATATATGATCCCTTATCTTAAGGACACACGTATCTGATAAGATCAGAGTTGACAGCAGCTTTGGAAAGCTATGATTGCAGATCAGGATCTGAAGTCATACGCAGAATAGTTATTAGACTTATCCAAGGTGGAGACTGTTGGATTAGTGACTAAGTCCATAACTATTTTGGTATGTACTTAACCTGATGGTGCATGGTCCTTTTGGGTTGCCTTCACAAAAGAAACTTGATAGGATGAATTATGGAGAGAAAGGATTAAATATGATTTATTAATATATTATGAGAATAATATATTAAAGGAGAAATCATATTGTTTAATTAATATTAGTCAAGTATTAATAAGAATTAAGTTTGTAGCTAAAAGACATTAGTTAAACTTAAGGGACTTGAACTGTTAATTGTATAATAGTTGAATATTGAGGTAATGGACTCCGTATTAAAGGGGGTGGACGAATTCTATGGGGAAACCCATTAGAAATCGTCCAAAGGCCTTTAAGTAAGGGGTTCATGGGTTGCTTAGGGCCTAAGCATCCAAATTAGGATTGCCTTGTTAGATAACCCTAATAGGCTCACTATTTAATGACCCCTTGGGGACCAAAAACGTGGGCAACTGAATCCTTAGGGTTTCTACACGTTTTTGAGTGTCTCCTTCTCTTCTCTTCTTCATCCTCTTGCTCTTGGTGTTTGTGAATCATTAGAGGAGTGACATTTGTGACTCTAAGCTTCCTAAAGTCAATACAAGAAGGATTTGAGATTTTTATTGCTACATAACAATAAAGGTATGATCTAAACCCTAATTTATATGTTATATTGATTATCATATGCTAGATCTAGGGTTTATAGTCTTGGATGAATTGCATGTATAATAGAGAAACCTAGATCCAAGCATTAGGGTTTGTATGAGCACATAGGATGTTCTTATGGCAAAAACCCATCAGTTACAAGGGTTCTGTACGTATAAAGAACGCCGAAATTCGAGTTATAACGAATAAGTTATAGCCCATCGAAGTTTTACGGCAAAACCGGCACGACAGCGGGAATCGTAAAAAGTGAATTTATGATAAAATACATTATAGCCTTAGCGATCTAAATGAAAGTCTTAGTATATGTTAAACCGAAAGTGTGCATAAAAAGAACGTCCAAATCTGACTTCGTATGAGGAAGTTATGATTTTTCTAAGATTTAGTACAACAGTAAACAGCCTGGAAATTTGAATTTTAGATCGATCAATTTTTAGCCAAAATAATCTAAACGATAAATGATGATATCGTTAATAGGAGTTAAACGATAGAAAGACAGTCGAAAACAGAGCTCGTATGCGAAAGATATGGACGAAGCTTTGTCTCTACTCTTCAAGCGCGGTGAATTCGATGCATATTTGTAAATCTGAGATAGAATAAGAATTGGCCGACGAGGTATAAATAAAAGTTGTAGTAATTGTAAATACCAATGCGTGGATATAAATAACATCGATAATAGAGCTCGTATGAAAAAGATATGGACGAAACTTAGTCTCTACCCTTCAAGCGCGGTGAATTCGATACAGTTTTGTAAATCTGAGCTACAAATAGAACTAGCCAACGAGATCTAAATGAAAGGTGTAGTACTTGTAAATACCAATGTGTGGATATAGATAATGTAGAAAACAGAGCTCGTACACAGAAGATATGGACGAAGCTTAGAGACTACTCTACGATAAAAGCCCTATAAATAAAGGGTGAATCCTTTATATTTCTCACACCTTTCGCCATCTCTTTCTCTCTCTACTTTCTATCTCTAATCCCCCTAACCCACCCTAAGCCTAGGTAAACCTCTAGAACCCGAAGGAAGCCACGAGGCTCCTGGAGTCCCGAGAAAAAGGGTCTTTCAATTCGGAAACGCTGCTCCAAGTGAAGCCCGGTTTTCGAGAAAACCCGCTGTAAGTGAGCTACGCCTATGCTATTTTTAATATATCTTTTAATTAATTATAGTAACGTTATTAGGACCTTATGGTAATTATTTTGGCTATTATTATGGCTTATATAAGTGTTGTTGTAATATCTTTTTAACCACTTGCGGTATGGGGAATCTAGTTTGGAGAGTTGCTTGGGTTGCTGGATTCAGAAGTGCTATATGCCAAAATGATCCTGCCCTTCGGTGTTTCATGTCTGGCCCCTGTCTGTAGATAGTGGGTGAAGAGTATTGTTTAACACTTATATAATAGTAATAATATCTAGACTATTAATTAGACTCGGTAAAACATTAGACTAAACTCTAGTGGTAATGGTACTAGGTTTTGTCGAAGGAAATTGTTTTAAAGTAAACGAAGTGTTGTCCGAGAGCCGTGTCACCACCTTATCAGGCGAGTGCATAGTTACTTTCATCTTCCACATAGATACGAAGTATTTTATATAAATTACGTGCTATGTGTGCATATTATCTGAATACTTGCTGTCTATGCTGGATGAACAATTTTATACATGCTTCAAATGAATTAAACTGTATATGTATTTTATATCTACAAAATATGTTGGGTAAAACATGGGTAGATGAAATATGAGTAAGATGATGAGATGAGAGGTGATATAGACCATGAGATACGGGTGAAAGGTGAACAATGAGAAAAGCCTTTTACCCAAATGATGGACCCGTCATCTAGCAGAGTATGGATGACAACCACAAACTATTCTAGACAGTCCATTGGAACACTAGAAGGCTCACAACCTGTAGGTGTTGTGAATGATGTGTTCACCCTATGTACTCTAAACCTTGGAGACTATGCAGACTTAGTGCCTAAACCTTGGTAATCATGCAGACTTGATGCCTAAACCCTGGTGACTATGCAGACTTGGTACCTAAACCCTGGCGACTATGCAGACTTAGCGCATGTTGTATAAATTATAGCGACTATGCAGACTTAGTGCCTAAACCCAGTGACGATGGACTTCGTGCCAATTCCTTAGGATAATCCTTAGGAATAAATGAACTAGGAATAGCTGATTTTTAGGGTAGATACTTAAGAGTAAATAAGATAATGGGGATGGGTAATTGGGTTAATTGTTTAATGATTAAACATAATAATTATATTATTGTATGGCAATAGTCAATTTCAGGTCAAGTCAAAGTCAAACAAAGTCAGCAAGTCAAACCGGACGACTCAATTAGCCCTTGTATATTAGGGTTTACATTGTGTAATTACTAAAAAACTCACTATTTTAATGAGAAAGCATCATTGGAAAATTCGTATGTTTGAATTTCCATAGCCGTTATAATGCTAAACATTGAACCAAAGCGATTAAACACTATTACACACTCATCGGGAGTGTGTAGGACACTAAAACATGGATTAATGGGGTTTATGGACCTTGTGTTGCGAAGCCGGACACTCAAAAAGGTCACAAACGAAACCTCCTTCAATCGTTTTCACTCTATCTCTTTCTATTTGAAATCTCTCCCAAATCTCTCTCAAAAGTTCCCGTAACTTTTTGTAATCATTCGGGTCATCCCGAACCTTAACCGGGTCAAAAATGGCTTGAAACAAGGTAAAAACGAGAAAATAGGCTCAAGGATCCGAAGCCCGAAGACCTAGCCTCAGATCCAAAGCCTAAGCCCCAGAACTGAAGGCCGAAGCCTCTAGCCCTAGAACTAAAGGCCGAAGCCTCTAGCCTCAGGAACAGAAGTCCGAAGCCTCTACTCTCAGGACCCGAAGCCCGAAGCCTCAAGCCTCAGATCCGAAGCCCGAAGCCTCAGGATCCGAAGCCCAAAGCCTTTAGGGCCAGGTCCGAGGGGCTTCGCAGGAAAAACCCCTTTTTCCCGGTTTTCGACTACGACTTCATTTTAAGCCCGTTTTTTCATCATTTTAAAGCGGGATTTTCACCAAAAACTTTATTTTAGCATATTAAGACCCATATATCTTAATTAATCACATTTTTAATGCAAAACTTATCCAAGAAGAGTGGGCGACGTGCAAGAGGTGGAGTGTTGACTTTTCTTTAGTTTATGACACAAGCAACTTCCCATACCAACTCCATGACTTACCCACACACCTCCCCACCATACCTTGTCACTTCCTTGTACCCTCCCACTCATTTTTCAGCCTCTCCCATGTCCAAGAGCTGGAACAACTCATCCTCTCTCCTCATTCTCACTCACTTATTCACATTTCACCAAAGATCAAACTCAACTTTTCTCTCAAACATTCTCCCTCAATGTTGGATTTTCAAGGCTCATCATTAAGCTTTCTTACACTCTTGGTAAGTATAATTCATCCTCCTTGTGATAATTACACTTCATCTTACTCAAATCATTGATTTCTTACACAAACTCCATCATTATTGTGTTAGATTCTTGAATCTTCAAAGTAATCCTTCAAGTGTTCTTGAGTTGAACACTTCTTTTCTCCAACATCCATCCACCAAAATCACTCAAGGTGAGTTCATACCCCTACATTTTCTTATTTTATTAAGTTTTAAGAGCGGGGGGGGGGGGGGGGGGGAGGAAATACAAGTTAAATCACCAAGAACACAACTAAATGCTTCTAACAGCTTTCATCAGAAATTTTGGACTCCATTCACGGACTATTTTGGTCAACTAAAACATTTTAGTTTTGAAAACAGTACAAGGTTCAAGTATTTCAAGTTCTAGCTTTAAAATCGTTACTTGCACATTCCCATACGATTTTTCTACAATTTATAGTGATTTTTACAAAACTGCCTATTATTTCAAGAACCAATCCAAACCAGTCTGTGTTTATGGACGTATTCATCTAAGTAGGAGGTCACTAAAAATCATGTAAAAATTTATGAACAAACTAGACTCACTTTCCAAACTCCCAGAATTTACGGATTCTGATTTGGATCCGTTATGAATTTTCTATAAATTTTCTAATAACAGTAATAGAAACTGTTAATAACAGAAAAATGCTAACAATTTTATTTCACCTTGTAACATGTTGAGAAAGGTATATATCTTTATGTGAATGTATGTTATTGCAAATAAATGACATTTTGTCTTGGTATATAGACATGCATCAGTTAATAAATGGATTTTGATATATATATATATATATATATATATATATATATATGAAATATAAAGGATAACAAAATTGTTATAATCAAAGTACATCCATTTCATACAAACATTTGAATAAACTATGTTAAATATAGTTTACGTACATAACCACTACTACCCTTTTTTTTATAAACTATAATAGGTATAGTTTATGATACATTGCATAACACACTCATACAAAAAGGATACATTTATACGAAAAGGGATTTTTATTACATTACATGGAAATTTGTTAATGACTTTGTGAGACATTCGCTTCACATTTACCAATAAGTCTTGTATTGTAACCAGAGTCTCCTGGAGGGAGAGCGTGATAGTTGTATATAGATCTATATTGGGTTTGACAAACCCACACCTTAACTGCATGCAACAATTAGACCGGCAGGTGTGGGGTGACAAATGTCATAAACATTTCCGATGCCTGAAGAACATCGTTTCAGGCCAACTAGGCCATAGCATGGTTATAATAACTCACATAAAGTATTAACAAACATAAGAATTTACCAAAATTTCATTGAATTCAAACGCGTTTATGTTGATTTAAACTTACATTATTTTCTATAAGTAAGAAAAAGTTACATATACATTTCGGTCTTTGGATATAAGACTACATTACACATTTTAAGGAAAATATCATATTTTTCTGGAACAAGCATGACATTTACAAGAGAAAGGCTTTTATCAAGTTTAAAACAAAAGCTTATGAACTCACCAACCTTTGTGTTGACACTTTTTCAAACAACTTGTATTCTCAGGAAATTACTAAACAGGTAACCAGGTGCATTTTGAGGATGGGACGTTAAGGAGTCAACATTTCATATTTTGACAACATATTGTAATTGATTTGGAAACATGTAAATTCATACAACGATGTAACTCTTTCAATTATATATACGTTGGTTGTGTTTGCTTAAATTACTAATGCAATTGTGGTTATGATACTATACATGAAGTCCTCCACTCCCGGACGTTTCCGCCATCCTAGGTTTGGGGGTGTGACATATTGTGGGTTGAAAACTCTATGTACTCACAAGGTTTCCCGACCTGACCCACTCAGTTTATTTATATCACAGGTGTTGATATGAAGTCACATTACACTAAGAGATTAAGGAGATATAAATCACTAGTGATAGTGAATGTAAGTTTTGTTTATGCTTGGGTTTCTCTATTAACGATGACATCCCAAATGTTTTAAAATGAATAAAAATACTTTTCTTTGAAAATGATTTGATAACGTATTTATAATGTTTTACCGGGAACAAATTCTACAACATTTTTATTAAAAGAGGTACTCTGATTTTTATAAAGCATAAACAAAAGCTGTTTTTTCTGACCGTGAAAATGGGGATGTCACAAATTGACCCCCAACTTGACGAGTTATCGCTTGGCCGTGAACACCAGGACGGACCCGAACCGAGTCGTCGAGTTAGCTCATAGACTCGGCGAGTTTACTCAATCAAATTTCCCATTCAGACGTTTAAAGTCAGATCCATTACACCAAACCCTAGATCTAGCCTCCTATGGTCCAAAAGTCACGTAAAGTTTTGATCTTTATGACCATGCGTGGCATATATTGCTTTAAATGCCATCACAACTCCAACAAGGGAACCAAAACACAATAAATCCTTAAGTAACTGAATAAAGCTTGAGCCTTTGTACCCTCTAGACCTCACAAGGTCCAGATCTGAAGTCTAGACCTAGAAAGGGACTCCATGTACTCATATCTTAATAAAAAAAGGTGATAGAAAGCCCTATTCATCAAAATATGAGATCTAATCACCACAAGGAGAAATGTGAGAAATTTTCACCTTCTCCAGAAGGTCTTGGACGAAATAACACTGTTCCACTGGCCCCTTTCTTGTTCCTTGATGAATCCTTCCCTCCTATTCAAAAGAAATGTACCAAAAGACCCCAAAATTAGCTCCTTTCACACTCTTTAGCTCAAAAGAACGTTAGGGTTTACTCTAAGTGAAGGTGAGCCTCAAGTGAAGCTATAAGTTCCCTTAAATAGGTCCCAAATCCGGGGATTTAGGGTTTCACCACTCAGTGTCTACTCGGTGAGTCGACTCTCGGACTCGTCGAGTAGACCACTAATCCCTTGTGGTAAACCGTGACTCTACTTGACGAGTTCGGCTCACAACGCGTCTGAGTCACTCAGTAAACCTCAACATTAAACACATGAAATAATATACTTGGGAGTCCAGATGTTACAAACTGGGGAGCTGACTTGGGATTTCGGTTGCATGGACTCTGAAGGAACTCGACGAATTGTTGGATGCACTCGACGAGTTGGGTCAACATGGACTGTTGACCTTGACTGTTGAATTTCACTTTGGCCTTTTACTTTGGGTAAATTGGTCCCAAGGGGTGCTTGGAGTAAACTAAATCATAATGAAGGCGATTATGGGATTAGAGTAAGGCCCGTAAGGAGTTGAATCCAAATTTGGAAAATTGGGCCATTAGTGGATTTATGGACATCATAGTGTAGGATTTTGTTTTAGGCTTGGGCCTCAGTTTGGATCATACTGGGCCAGGGGTAGAATGGTCATTTTGTCCCCAAGTATAGATTAATGATTCTAGTATGGAACTAAATTACTAATTAGGTATACTGGTTGGTATTGATATCTCGGGAAGTCGGCGGGGCAGCAGCTAAGGTTGTCATTTGGGAAGCTTCTGCATTCGAGGTGAGTCTCCTCACCATACCAATGAGTCGCAGGCACCAATGCCGACCTATTTTATGTTATATGGTACACTAGTTTATACAGTGATATGTGGTATACTAGTTGGGTTGTATGCTAGTTGTCTCTATGATACATGCATGGAAGACCCTGGAGGAAGCCCGTGACACTTGGTTATAAGACAAGGTAGGGGAGCCCATGGCATTCCAGGTAAAGACCTTGGGGGTCCTCATGGAACTTGGTTATAAGACCATGTGGGGGAGCACATGGTATTCTAGGTAAAGACCATGGGGGAGCCCATGGCACTCAGATGTCAGACCATAAGGGAAAGCCCATGGCTTTCCAACTAAAGACCATAGAGGAGCCCATGGCACTCAGGTGTAATACCATGTGGGAGAGCCCATGGCATCCTAAAGTAAGACCTTCGGAGGAGCCCACGACATCCTTATATGTTTGTATGTATGGGTTATGTGGTTTATGTAGCTTCTATAGCTAATATGGATTATGTGGATTGTGTGGGTATGCTATAGGTAACTCATAAAGCTTCGTGCTTACAATTTTGTTTATGGTTTTAGGTTTCATCAATTTGGAAAGGAAGGGCTTGGCTTGATAGCAGCACACACATCCGTGTTTCTACAATATATGATTTTGGGACGAACTCTGTTGAATGTTTTAATTAATCATGTTTTTGGAATGTTTGGATTTAAAGATATATGTGTTTTGACTATATTGAAAAATGAAATTTCTACCCTTGATTTTTGGGTCATTACAAATGATGAAAGAACACACTGCGAACCTTGACAAATCCAATCAAGTTGTCGATGCTTCAGCTTCAGTATGCAAGGAAATGATCGAAAATTTTGATAAACTAAACACTAATGCTTGATCCTTCATGACCACTTTCCAGACTTCTTTCGAATCAAATACTACGAAGGCGAATGAAGCAATAACCAGTCTGAGTACTTCACTTTGAACATAGAAGGAGTCTCTAGAAAAGGCTCGCTCTGGCATCCCATCTAACAGTTCACAGCTCAACTCCTCCATCTCAGCCAAAATTCAAAAGCTTTATGATGACTTAGCCACAAAGAGCAAAATAATGGATTCTCTTTCCAGCAAGACAGCAAAAGTCAAAGTCTTAACTGTTCAGCTTGTTACTACCAATTCGCAAATCGATGAACTCATATCTGAGAGTGCAGTCATGAAAAGATGTATTGCTAATGTCAACTCCTTACTATCATACATCATTGAGACTCATGACTCTCTGATCACGATCATTATCCGAAAGCATTTGGCTGAAAAAAGCATGCTGGTGTTCGCCATGCTTAACAGATTGGAGGGTGTTTCGGAGTTGGTGGTACCTTCAAAACAAGGGGGAGATGAATCTACAAAGGTACCTCCAAAAACTGGTGATCCAAAATCAACTGGAATGAAGAAAAGACAAAATCGATAAACGAACCGAATGCTAATGAAGCTTCGCATTCAAAAGGCAAAGAAAATGTTTCATGATGAAGAAGAAGAGGAAGAAGATGAAACTGAAAAACTCAAGAGAAAGGATCGTGATGAAACTCTTAATGAAAGCATGCAAGTAGCAAGAAAGGCAGAAGAGAAAGAGAAAGCTGAAAGAGAAGCTCAAGTCACTTTGGAAAGCAGAAAGCTTTTGTTTCCATTGTGGACTTTGGAGGCACTTATGAATGAGGCTATCAATAATCCAAGCCAAAATTGGTTAGAGCCAGTTGTGTCTTTCGACTTGTAGAATACACAAGATTCGCAACTGCATCTTCCAATTACATCAAAAGCCTTCAAATTTTGTAGCTTTGTCAAAGTTGCGAATGTGCCTCCAACTAACAACGGTGCTGATCATCTACTCTTCTCCTTCTACATAAAGCACATGAAGCCCCAATATGAAACCTCGAGTGCAAAAAAGATTACAGTTGTGAAGGTTCTAGGGCCGATTGAAACCGATAGGTTCCCAAACGCTCGATTCAAGGTTGCTAGAGGTGCTACGAGTCAAGTATGTGGATTTACAGTTGCTGATGTACCATGCCTGAACCCGTACGATTGGATTTTACTGCTCAATCTGTTGCTCAAGGAAGAAAAAAAGTATGAACCTGTTGTTTCTCATCTCAAGAACATGTTGGTTTCGTACATTCAAGAGGTTGGAAAAATGGACATTGAGATTGCATCAATTTTCAAGCAGAAGCCAGTTGTATTCCCCAAGGAAAATCCATAAGATTTTGACAAAAATGAAGCTATAAAAATACGAAAGGAAGGTTTGTTCATGGCCTTTCAAATGAAAGAGCGAGCATATGCTGATTTCCATAAAGTTTGCTTTCACCTTGCTGATAAGCATCTTTACTCCACTTCTTGCCTGCAATATGTTTTGGAGTTTATGGATAACTGCAAAGCGAATCGTAAAGGGGATAAGAAGTGTTTCTCCGATATGATCCTTTGGTACATCCAGGTTCGCAAAGCTTTATTGAGAATCATTCCGAAACTTTTTGAAGTTAGAAGAGAACTCAACCGTGAAGGTCTCCTGCCTCAGTTAATGCAAATTAGGAGATTGTTGGGCCTTAATTGTTTCGTCATTATGGGCCTACATTTTAGTCCGTTTTGTATCTGGGTTGGGCCTGTCCGCCCATTAATTATTATTAGGGTTTCACTAACTAATGTGCATGCATGCACCGTATCTTGTAATCATCATTTTTGTAAACCCTACACGCTTTTATAGTAGTAGTTCTTTATCGAGCTCTTCAAAGGATGTGATTGATAACCATTCAACACATTTGATATTCATTCTGTGTTCTTGATTCTTGTACCTATTTGAATCTATTCAATCGCTTAAGTTTTATTCTTAACAAAGATACTACGGAAAAAAAAATTAAAACACATCATAAGTACATGTATAGAATTTAAGATGGGACAATCTCTAACAGAATATCAGAGGTAAAAATGTACGAAGATCTTAGAAGAAAAGTTTTGAAACAGATTTGAAGTTCTGAGAGTTGAAGAACAAAGATCTGAGGGGGATAAGTGATTAGATCACATTACCATTTCGAATTTGAATTCCAATGTGTACTTTAGAGATATCGTTCCGAATTAGAATATTCTGAGAAGAGAATTCTCTCAAGATATTCGATGTAACTATATCAGACTAATCTTCAAATGATGACAAGACTAAAAAACTTAAGACTAGAAGAAAGGTTAAGCAAAAAGACATATAATGATCCTTTATTTTACGAGAAGAAACAATTACGAGAAGAAAAAGTTTTGATTCGAAATTATTCACCTTTCTAATGTTTCCATTAGAGAGTGCAAAATTCTTCGAAGAATTGAGGACCAGGCAATATCATTATGGCCTCAGCACTCCATGACCATCCCATCAGAACATTGATATTCGGTACCATTTCATTAAATATCATGTTTTGAAAGGAAACATCGAACTCATTTTTGTTCCATCTCATGAAAAAATTACTGATGTCTTTACTAAGGCATTAGACGAAAGAAAATTTAATGGGTTTCTAAACAAAATAGGAATGATGATGCATGGTTCTCAATTTTTCCAAGAAGTTTGCACTGTCTAATAGAAACATTAGAAAATCATGTTCTTGGAAGAATTGAGGACCAGGTGGTACCATTTTATTATAGATCATGTTCTATTGGAAACATTGAGGCCTTAGACGAAACCAAATTTAATGGGTTTGAAATGAAACATCATGACCATCATGACTTAAATAAGTTCAACGGAAACACTTGATGGGTTGGTCATCGAGGCATTTGAAAAAACCAATTTCATTATTAGATAGAACAAAAAAAAAGTTCAACGACAACACCTGATTGGTCTGAGAAGATCTTGTGTCCTAAACTCAATGGAACCTTTACAGAGGCACAACTGTCTATAGAATATTTCTTCAGAAGGTCATAAATGTATTCCTCTTGATGAAGGAAGATTCCTCTATTGGCCTGTTTAACTTGCAGTCCGAGGAAGAAACTTAATTCACGATTGATACTCATCTGGAATTGACTAACCATCAATTTGGCAACATCAACAACCATCGTTGGATCAGTTGATCCAGAGATGATGTCGTCTACATATATTTGAACTAACACGAGATGGTTTCCATTCAATCTTTAGAATAATGTAGGATCAAGAATTCATCTTTGAAAACTAAAACGCTTCAGAAATTAGTGAGTATCTTGTACCAGGCGCGTGGAGATTGCTTGAGGCCATAAATAGCTTCTTGAAGTCTGTAACAGTAGTTTGGATATGAAAGATTTACAAACGCAAATAGTTGTTAAATATATACTTCAGTATCAAGTTCACCATTGATAAAAGTGCTTTAACATCTATTTGGTAAGCTTTAAAGTCTTTGTGAGCAGCCTAAGCGAGAAAGATTCCAATAGCTTCAAGACGAGCAACAGGAGCAAAAGTCTCATCGTAGTCGAGTCCTTCGATCTTAGTAAATCCTTTGGCTAGCAATCTTTCTTTGTTTCTAATTATGACTACATCATTATCAAGTTTGTTTAGAAAGACCCATCTTGTACCTACAATAGGGTGAACCTAATGAGGAGGGAAAAGAGTACACACTTGATTTTTGTGAAGGTCAACTAGCTCTTCTTGCATGGTTGTAATTGTGACAACCCCAAAATCACGGCCAAAAAAGACCGGTTTTGTTTATACTTTATTTCAAAATCAGAGTTATCTTTTAATAAAAAGGGTTGCGGAATTTGTCCCAAAACAATAATATGATAAAGATTTATCAAAAGCATTTCCATATAAATGTATTTCATTAAAAGACTCAGGATCTCATGTTCGTACAGATCAAAAGTATAAACAGTACAATATAAGCCTTACTACATTATTTCATATCTACAGGCCTATATCCGTAATCCCTCGTCCAAAACATCACACCTATGCTCATGCGCCACTACCTGTAATGCATAAAACTGAGTGGGTCAGGCTTGGGAGCCTGGTGAGCACATAGGGTTTTCAACCCACAATAAATAAATTTATTAATTTCATCAATCAACAATAACCCGATTACCCGTTCCCGTTATCCTCACTTTACGTCCCTAAACACCTATCATAAGGGACCTAGCCTAAGGATCATCATCGGGACGGACACTACTGCTAAGGGGATTCCTCAGCAATAAATGTCCTAATAGGCAACCATGTGGGGGATGGAGTACACCGGTGAACACATCGTTCACAACACCTACAGGTTGCGAGCCTGCTAGTGTTCCACTGGACTGTCTAGAAGAGTCCGTGGTCGTCATCTATACTCCGCTAGATGACTGGATCAACAACAACAACATCGAGGCCTCTCATCATTTTATCACACATCACCTATTACATCTACCCATGTTTTACCCCAACATTTTCGTAGATATAAAATACATATACAGTTTAAATCATTAAAAACATGTATAACAACGTTCATCTAGCATAGATAGCAAGTATTCAGATAATATGCACACATAGCACGTAAAATACTTCATATCTATGTGTAAGTTGAAGGTAACTATGCACTCACCTGATTAGGTGGTGACTCAGCACTCGGACAGCGCTTCGCTACTCTCAAAATGATATTCCTTCGATAAAACCTAGTACCAGTACCACTAGGGTTTAGTCTAACGATAACCGTGACTAATTAATAGTCTGACTATTATTATTATTATATAAGCGTTAAATAACACTCAATATAACTCATAATAATAGCCCAAATACTCATTATAACTTCCTAATAATGTTACTATATTAAAACATAAGTTATACTAAAGTTAGGATAGGCATAGCTCACTTACAGCGGGTTTTTCGCAAAACCGAGTTCGCTGGAGCAGCGTTCTCGAGCCGAAAGGCTCTTTTCTCGGGACTCCGGGAGCCTCGGGGCTTCCTTCGGGTGCTAGGGGGTTTACCTAGGCTTTTAGGGGGGTTAGGGGGCTAGAGAGAGAGTCTAGAGAGAGAAAGAATAGTTTAGGAAGGTGTGAAGAATGAGGGAACCCGTCACCTCTATTTATAGGGGAGGAATTGGGTGGACTCGTCGAGTCTGAGTCATGACTCGTCGAGTCAGTCCATGTGGTGGCCTTCTGGTGGTGCCACGTGTCCAATTCTGGTGGTGCCATGTCACCCCCTATTGCGTATCAGCCTTCAAACTTAGAAAAATCATAACTTTCGCATACGAGCTCCGTTTTCAACGTTCTTTATATCCACGCGTAGGTAAAATCAAGATCTACAACTTTCGTTTAGACTCCGTCGGCTAATTCTCGACCGATCTCAAATTTAACAGTAGGAGGCGTTTAGACTGTTAAATGACCGCGAAGAGTTCATAACTCCTTCATACGGACTCCGTTTTCATCTGTCTTTTTACCGTTGAGTTCCTATGAATGAGATCTTCAACTCTCATTTAGGTCGCGTAAGCCAAAAACCGCTCGAACTAAAATTCGAGTTTCGGGCTGTACACTGCTAAGCCGAATCTTAGAAAAATCATAACTTCTTCATACGAAGTCAGATTTGGGCGTTCTTTTTATCGATGTTCTTAGTTTAACATATTCTACGACTTTTGTTTAGATTGCTAAGGCTAAAAAGTCTTCTATCGTAAATTCACTATTTACGTCTCCCGGTGCCGTACCGGTTTTGCCGTAAAACTTCGGCGGGCCATAACTTCTTCGTTATAGCTCGGATTTCGGCATTCTTTATATGTACGGAAACCTCGAGACATATTCTGTAACTTTATGAAGAGATATCGGGATTATTTCACACTTTAATTTTGACGCTCATTTTTATTCTTTATTATATATTTATAATAAAAAAAAATAAACACATAAACACACATAATTCACATAATACTCAAATATTTCATATTTATTACTTCAAAAAGAGTTACAATAGTTGACCTAGACTATTACATTGACAAAAATGCTTAGCCCTGAAACCCGGGCGTTACAATTCTCTCCACCTTAGGATGATTCCGTCCCGGAATCATGCATCAGCAAACAGATGTGGATAACGACTCATCATGTCATCCTCTGTTTCCCAAGTGAGATTCGGCCCATTCGAATGTTTCCATTGGACTAGCACTAAGTCGACCATCTTGCGTCGTAACTTCTTAGTCTTACGGTCAACAATTGCCTCGGGCTCTTCGATCAGCCTTTTATTTTCATCCATCCTTAACTCTGAGATTGGAATTATGTCGGGAACATCTCCCACGAATTTCCTCAAATAACACACATGGAAGGTGTTATGAATACCATTGAGTTCTTCGGGCAATTCCAGCTTGTAAGCTTGGTTCCCAATCTTTTGAAGAACTTTGAACGGTCCAATAAACCTTGGACTCAACTTTCCTCGTTTCCCAAATCGTATAAGTCCCTTCCATGGTGAGACTTTAAGCAAAACGGAATCCCCAACTTCGAAGGTTATCGGTCGTCTTTTCTTGTCAGCATAGCTCTTCTGACGATCCTGAGCTGCTAACATTCTTTCCCTAATCACCTTCAATTTCTCAGCAGTCTCATGGACCATATCGGGGCCCATAAACTGCTTCTATCCGGCTTCAAGCCAACAAGACGGCGTACGACACTTTTGTCCATACAACGCTTGGTAAGGTGCCATCTTGATGCTCGAGTGAAAGCTATTATTGTAGGAAAATTCTACTAGAGGTAAGTGTTCGTCCCAATTCCCTTGGAATTCGAGGGTACATGCTCTCAGCATATCTTCCAACGTCTGAATCGTTCTTTCGCTCTGACCATCAGTTTGCGGATGGTAAGCAGTACTCAAACACAACTTTGTACCCAACTCCTCTTGTAGACTCCTCCAAAACCTCGACGTGAAACGACTATCACGATCTGACACAATCGTAAGAGGGACACCGTGAAGTCTTACAATTTCCTTCACGTAAGCATTTGCGAGCTTATCCATAGACCACTTCTCGTTGGCTGCTATGAAGTGTGCACTCTTGGTGAAACGATCCATGACTACCCAAATCATGTCGTGTCCGTTCTTCGTTTTGGGCAGTTTAGTCACAAAATCCATGATGATGTCTTCCCATTTACCCATGGGTACAGGTAAAGGTTCTAAACTCCCATACGGTTTCTGATGTTGTTCCTTAACCCTCGCACATGTTACGCACTCAGCCACATACTTCGCAACATCGAGCTTCATCGTCGGCCACCAGTAGTAGGGTTTTAGGTCCCTATACATTTTAGTGCTACCGGGATGAATCGAGTACATGGTCTTGTGTGCTTCTTCCATTAGAAGGTCTCTTATCCCTCCCGTCTTAGGTACCCAAATTCGATCTTGGAATACCTTCAGTCCTCGACTGTTCGTACCGAACACTAACGTTTTTCCCAAACGTTCTTCCTTTCGGTCATTCTTTTCTAAGGCTTCTTCTTGAGCTTTCCTGATGCTTTCCACAATCGTCGAGACGACTTCAATTCTTAACGCTCTTGGCCTTTTTCTTTCAAGATTGACTTTCCGACTGAGAGCATCAGCAACAATGTTTGCTTTACCTGGGTGGTAAAGTATCTCACAGTCGTAGTCCTTGAGAAGTTCTAGCCAGCGTCGTTGCCTCATGTTCAACTCCTTCTGATTAAAGAGATACTGGAGACTCTTATGATCAGTGAAGAGCTTGCACTTCGTGCCGTAGAGGTAATGCCTCCATATCTTTAAGGCGAATACTACCGCTGCCAACTCCAGATCATGAGTGGGGTAGTTCTTTTCGTGCTCTTTCAATTGTCGAGATGCGTATGCTATCACCTTTTCTCTTTGGGTCAGAACACAACCCAACCCGACTTCACATGCATCACTATAAACTGTGAAATCTTCGACTCCATCGGGTAGAGAAAGTATCGGTGCTTCACATAACTTCTTCTTTAGCTTCTCAAATGCCTCATCGTGTTTCTCACTCCATGTATACGTAGCTCCTTTATGGGTCAAAGCTGTTAATGGAGCAGCTATCGAAGAAAAGCCTTGGATAAATCGTCGGTAATATCCGGCTAATCCTAGAAAGCTTCGAATCTCCGTGGGATTCTTCGGACGTTCCCACTTCATTACAGCTTCGATCTTGGCGGGGTCAACCATTATTCCTTCTTGGTTAACAACATGACCCAAGAATTGGACTTCCCGTATCCAAAAGTCGCATTTGGAGAACTTTGCAAAAAGCTTCTCCTTCTTTAACACCTCCAACACTTCTCGTAAATGCTTGCCGTGCTCCTCCTGGCTTTTCGAGTAGATGAGAATGTCGTCGATGAACACTATCACGGATTTATCGAGGAATGGTTTACAAACCCTGTTCATCAAATCCATGAATGCTGTGGGAGCATTGGTTAGTCCGAATGACATAACCAAGAACTCATAGTGTCCATATCTTGTTCTGAATGCAGTCTTCTCAATATCCTGCTCTCTCACCTTCAGCTGATGATATCCTGACCTAAGATCGATCTTTGAGAAGTAGCTCGAACCTTGCAGCTGATCGAATAGGTCATCAATCCTCGGCAATGGATACTTGTTCTTCACCGTTGCCTTATTCAACTCTCGGTAGTCTATGCACATCCTCATGCTTCCGTCCTTCTTCTTCACGAATAACACCGGAGCTCCCCAGGGTGATGAACTAGGTCGAATGAAACCGCTGTCCAACAGCTCCTGAAGTTGTGTCATGAGCTCCTTCATCTCTGTCGGCGCTAATCGGTAAGTTGCTTTTGCTATCGGTGTTGTTCCTGGTAATAAGTCTATACGAAACTCTACTTGCCTATCAGGTGGTAATCCGGGAAGATCTTCGGGAAAGACTTCCGGATAATCGCACACAACTGGTATATTCTGCACCTCTTTCTTTTCCTTCTTAGCATCGATTACGAATGCCAAGTATGATGCACATCCCTTGGACAAACATTTCCTGGCTTTCATCAAGGAGATGATTCCAGAATTCACTCTGCGTTTGTCCCCATACACCATAAATGATTCCTTTCCGGGTGGGTTTATCCTAACTATCTTCTTCCGGCATAATATCTCGGCATCGTTGGCGCTAAGCCAATCCATACCCAAAACGATGTCGAAACCGTTTAACTCTATGGGTAATAGTTCCTCATGGAATTCGTTTCCGTTTAGGTCGATGACGATGTTCCTAATACGATTACTAACAGGTACGAATTTGCCACTGGCAACTTCTACAATTAGGGCATTATCTAGTTTTTCTACAGGTAATGCTAATTTCGCACTAAATTTATGCGACACAAAGGAGTAGTTGGCTCCGGAATCAAACAGTATATTTGCAGGTAAACCATTTACAAGAAAGGTACCTGAAGCGACGTCTGCTACCTCCTTTGCAGCCTCGAGCGTCATCTGGAAGGCTCTCACCTTCGGCTTTGGTGGTATGTTGGGTCTTCCTGCCTCCTTCTTCTTCGGGCAGTCCTTCAAAATGTGCCCTTCTTCATTACACCCGTAACAGGCCTTCTGGTTGAGGGTGCATTCGTTGGCATAGTGCCCAGGCTTTCCGCATTTGTAACAAGTGACTCCTCCATCACACTTCCCAAAGTGCTTCTTCTTGCACTTGTCACACCACTTTGCTTCTGATCCTCCTCCTCTCGAACCAGACTTCGAGAATCTACCTTTCTTACCGGATCTCGAGGATCCGTCAAATTTCCGTTTCTCTCCCACTTCTGCTCTCTCCAGACCCTTTTCTCGTATCTGGGTCTCCACATTCTTAGCAGCCCAGATGGCAGCTTTCAGAGTGGTAGTTTGCTTGACCATTGGACCGAAGTCCGCTGGTAATCCGAGGGCAAATTTGTTAACCTTGGAGAGTTCAGTTGGGACGAGGTGAGGAACAAGCTTCATTTTCTCAGTAAAGCTTGCAGCGTATTCAGTAACGCTCATTCTTCCCTTCTTCAGACTCTGGAATTCGTTGTTGATCTCCAGAAGATCCTGCTCAGAGCAATATTGCATCTTCAACTGTACCAGAAAATCCTCCCACGACATTTTGCTTGCTTCACCTTTGGGCATTGAATCAGCTAATAGCTTCCACCAGCTTAGTACTCCAGATTTCAATAGAGGAACTGCAAGAGCAGTCTTCTGCCTATTGCTACACTCGCAACTCTCAAACATTGTCTCCATCTCAGAGATCCAGTTCATAACTTCCACCGGCGTCGGGCTTCCGGATAGACTCGGTGGCTTGGATGCCATGAAATCCTTGTATTTGCACCCACGTCCATCATTTCCTCCATCCTGGTGGTTTTGCCTAACTATCGGTGGGTTGGCTTGACCAATAGTCCCACTGTAGTTTCCTTCTTCAGTCTGCCCTTCGTTCAACTCAGGCTGTTCGAGCTGAATAGTCGCTTCCTCTCGATTTTGTTGGAGCAAACGCCTGGTTTCCTCCATTTGACGATCCAACATTGCCTGGATCATCGCTTGTACTCCGGCCATCGTTATTGGTCCGACAGCGGCTTCCACAACTGGTATTTGCTCGATCACGGGGGGTTGGTGTCCGTTCCCATTTGCATTTACGTTTCCGCTACGGGTCCTTACCATCTTGATCTATTCACCGAATAAGGCGAATTTAGATCTTTATTTAGGAGAGACGTTTTAAATCGTCCTTATCACTCCGAAACGTTTACATGCTAGTTCTAATAGCGTAGTCGTACGTTTAGAATCCTAAACACATAAGGTTTCCAGATCCGGTCGGCAACAGACCATAGATCCGAACAAATTTAAAGCATATCATGCATAAAGCATTTAGCACATATAAGCATTTTAGGCACAATTCCTAAAATAAGCTAGTGCTCACACCTCACAATCATCGCTTAGCATTCTAAGTTTAAGTCTAGAAATCCTACAAATTCCTAGTTCGCTTAAACTAATGCTCTGATACCAACTGTGACATCCCCAAAATCACGGCCAGAAAAGACCGGTTTTGTTTATACTTTATTTCAAAATCAGAGTTATCTTTTAATAAAAAGGGTTGCGGAATTTGTCCCAAAACAATAATATGATAAAGATTTATCAAAAGCATTTCCATAGAAATGTATTTCATTAAAAGACTCGGGATGTCATGTTCGTACAGATCAAAAGTATAAACAGTACAATATAAGCCTTACTACATTATTTCATATCTACAGGCCTATATCCGTAATCCCTCGTCCAAAACATCACACCTATGCTCATGCGCCACTACCTGTAATGCATAAAACTGAGTGGGTCAGGCTTGGGAGCCTGGTGAGCACATAGGGTTTTCAACCCACAATAAATAAGTTTATTAATTTCATCAATCAACAATAACCCCGATCACCCGTTCCCGTTATCCTCACTTTACGTCCCTAAACACCTATCATAAGGGACCTAGCCTAAGGATCATCATCGGGACGGACACTACTGCTAAGGGGATTCCTCAGCAATAAATGTCCTAATAGGCAACCATGTGGGGGATGGAGTACACCGGTGAACACATCGTTCACAACACCTACAGGTTGCGAGCCTGCTAGTGTTCCACTGGACTGTCTAGAAGAGTCCGTGGTCGTCATCTATACTCCGCTAGATGACTGGATCAACAACAACAACATCGAGGCCTCTCATCATTTTATCACACATCACCTATTACATCTACCCATGTTTTACCCCAACATTTTCGTAGATATAAAATACATATACAGTTTAAATCATTAAAAACATGTATAACAACGTTCATCTAGCATAGATAGCAAGTATTCAGATAATATGCACACATAGCACGTAAAATACTTCATATCTATGTGTAAGTTGAAGGTAACTATGCACTCACCTGATTAGGTGGTGACTCAGCACTCGGACAGCGCTTCGCTACTCTCAAAATGATATTCCTTCGATAAAACCTAGTACCAGTACCACTAGGGTTTAGTCTAACGATAACCGTGACTAATTAATAGTCTGACTATTATTATTATTATATAAGCGTTAAATAACACTCAATATAACTCATAATAATAGCCCAAATACTCATTATAACTTCCTAATAATGTTACTATATTAAAACATAAGTTATACTAAAGTTAGGATAGGCATAGCTCACTTACAGCGGGTTTTTCGCAAAACCGGGCTTCGCTGGAGCAGCGTTCCTGAGCCGAAAGGCTCTTTTCTCGGGACTCCGGGAGCCTCGGGGCTTCCTTCGGGTGCTAGGGGGTTTACCTAGGCTTTTAGGGGGGTTAGGGGGCTAGAGAGAGAGTCTAGAGAGAGAAAGAATAGTTTAGGAAGGTGTGAAGAATGAGGGAACCCGGCACCTCTATTTATAGGGGAGGAATTGGGTGGACTCGTCGAGTCTGAGTCATGACTCGTCGAGTCAGTCCATGTGGTGGCCTTCTGGTGGTGCCACGTGTCCAATTCTGGTGGTGCCATGTCACCCCCTATCGCGTATGAGCCTTCAAACTTAGAAAAATCATAACTTTCGCATACGAGCTCCGTTTTCGACGTTCTTTATATCCACGCGTAGGTAAAATCAAGATCTACAACTTTCGTTTAGACTCCGTCGGCTAATTCTCGACCGATCTCAAATTTAACAGTAGGAGGCGTTTAGACTGTTAAATAACCGCGAAGAGTTCATAACTCCTTCATACGGACTCCGTTTTCGTCTGTCTTTTTACCGTTGAGTTCCTATGAATGAGATCTTCAACTCTCATTTAGGTTGCGTAAGCCAAAAACCGCTCGAACTAAAATTCGAGTTTCGGGCTGTACACTGCTAAGCCGAATCTTAGAAAAATCATAACTTCTTCATACGAAGTCAGATTTGGGCGTTCTTTTTATCGATGTTCTTAGTTTAACATATTCTACGACTTTTGTTTAGATTGCTAAGGCTAAAAATTCTTCTATCGTAAATTCACTATTTACGTCTCCCGGTGCCGTACCGGTTTTGCCGTAAAACTTCGGCGGGCCATAACTTCTTCGTTATAGCTCGGATTTCAGCATTCTTTATATGTACGGAAACCTCGAGACATATTCTGTAACTTTATGAAGAGATATCGGGATTATTTCACACTTTAATTTTGACGCTCATTTTTATTCTTTATTATATATTTATAATAAAAAAAAATAAACACATAAACACACATAATTCACATAATACTCAAATATTTCATATTTATTACTTCAAAAAGAGTTACAATAGTTGACCTAGACTATTACATTGACAAAAATGCTTAGCCCTGAAACCCGGGCGTTACAGTAATCCAATCAGAATGTTCTAAGGATTATTTGATGGTTTTAGGTTCAACCATTGATATAAATGCCAAAATCTGACACTCGTTTTGAATGTTAGCAACATAGCGAGTTTGAAATCCAACATTAAGATTTCCAATAGCTTGATTCGGAGGATGATACCTTATCCATATATGCAATCTCAGAAGTTCATGTGCAACGGAAGATCCGATATCAACAATGGAGTTATGTTGCTCCCATGAACAATTTGAATTTGAGGGTGATGTTCCCCCTAAACTTCTGAACCGGATATGTCAGCAACACCATCGTTTGGAAAGTCAAAGAAATTGAAATCATCCTTATTGTTCTTCAAAATGGGATCATAGTCTCTTGAAAGTCGTCGACATTTCATTCGAAGGTATGCTTTGGATTTGGATTACAGTTCTCTCCTTAACATGTGATGGTTGAAATACTTCAGGATCAAATGGAGGTAAGGTTGGGGATGGACCCGAGAAAATTTAAGAAACCAGAGCGTCAGTTGAGGAAGGTCTTGATCGAGATTCTGAATCAATAGCAGTTTTTATTTGTCCGAAAAAGCTTTCAACATCGACTTCGAAGATAATTTCAGGATTCCGAGACCTAAAAGGTGGAGCATCGGACTCCATGATATGTAACATTCCAGTTTTCAAGACCAGAAATTTCATTTTAGGATAAAAATTTAGAAAAAAAATTATAAGAAAACATCATCGGGTCACATCATTTCATAAAACCATAACCACATGTCTCAAAACCATATCATAAAAATAGTAACAATGTCAAAGTATAATCCCAATAATCTCATAATGCGGAAATCCTATGTGTGTGATGTGGTGCTACCGTGCCAGCTCCTTCCCCTTCAAAGAAGAGGTACCTAAACCGTACTATCAGGCAATTCTGGGGTGCCCGACCTACCCTAGCAATCAATTATGGGGTGCCGTCCTACCCTATTTGGCAATTATGGGGGTGCCGGCCTACCCTGTCTGACAATTCTAGGGTAACGACCTACCTTCCGGTTCATCTCAACTGGCCTACCCTGTCTGACAATTCTAGGGTAACGACCTACCTTATGGTTTATCTCAACCGGCTACATACTATCGGGTATATCTGGTGTGCCCGACCTACCCTTCGGCCCTTACGACTGTAACACGGGGACTATTCCCCCTACTACCTACTATCCCATAACATCATATCATGCTACCACATAATCATAACAGATAACAACATACCGGATAATTATCATGAAGACAATTATCTCTACTATAACTCTTACTAGTGGGTCGGCCTTGGTGCCTTAGACCCACTTCTAATGGAAGGTAACTCACCTCAATGTCGTGTAGTAACTGAACTATCCTCGGTGCTGGGATCAACTCCTTTCGAACTCCTACACATACCAACCTTCCTTAATTACCATTTCATACTTGTAACCCTTACAAGGGTAAACATAGGTCAAAGTCAAAGTCAAGGTCACCACCTTGGTCAAAGTTAATTTTTGGTCAAAGTCAACATTCGGTTGACTCAACTCGCCGAGTTGGTCCATGTCACACCCCAAAACCAAGAATGGCGGAAACGTTCTGGGGCGGAGGACGTCATGTAAAGTATCACAACACAGTAAATGTAAATAAGCAAACAACATCATCCATTGCATTAAATATAAAATTTTAATACAAGCGTGTTCCGTACAGTTTTAGACACCAAAAATATAATTTAAATCAAAATAGTATGATGAGTCTTGAATGCGCTCCATCTTCTCAAAAGCTAGCATCGGTACCTGACTACTTATGACCTGAGAATACAAGTTATTTTGAAAGAGTTTATCAGCATTAAGCTGGTGAATTCATAAGTATTTTAGTGTCGAGGTTCGTTATCAAAACGTTTGAACCTGTTGCAAGTATGAGTTGTAAATGTATGTAAGTGTTTGTAAAAGTTTGAATCTCTCAGAAAAACCTATATTTTCTGTTAAAGTAGCCCTCTACCAAGGCTTAACTGTTTTGTATGCTCGTTTGATGTAAAAGTGTGTAATTTCCCAAGTGTAACTATCATTTAACAAAATATAGTTTGTACATTAACGTTTAAGTGAGGTTATCACCAAAATGTAATGGGTAAATTATTATAGTATGGTAGTTTTGTTTTATATGAACTACCGTTGTACTAACTACCTTAAACCGGGTTTATATTAAGGTATCATGTGATAAATTGCACCATACTATCGACTGGTAACATCGACAACGTATAGTCGAAAAATAAGGTATGACGTTTGGCACCCGCAGACCTGTCGGTCCCACTGTAGCTAGCAGCGAGGTGTAGGATAGTCAATCCAGTATAGATCTATACGCAAACTCACGCTCTCCCTCCAAGAGACTCTGGCTACAACTCGGGTCATGACAATTAAGACATGCTCCCATACAGTGGATCACAATTGTTAACGTATTCGTGTATATGCAATAAAATGTTACTTGTTCTAGTATCGTTGTATATGTTCTCTTAGTAATAAGTATTGACTCCTGAATGAATTGACTCGTTGATCTAGAAATTGTAGTAGTATGATCCCGTGTTACCGCGATGGTAACTTACTAATGATGTGCTGATAAGTATGAATATGGAAGTACTTTTATGTCTATACATGTATATATGATATATAACTAATATTGAAACGACCCTCGGATGGTCACCCGAAATTCCACCAGACCACATCCAAATTGAGGAAAAAGGAAACAGGACAGGTGGCTTTCCTAAGCCCTTTAAACATTATTTATACAACTATACATATATGGGCATGCAAATTTATAGGAAGTAAAACAAAGTTTACAATAAAGCATTTGATAAGTAAAAGAGTTTGTAAAACATTTTGAAGTAAAACAGTTTGAACAGTGATAAAATCATTGGTTTCCTAGTTATTAATCACATGTGATTAATGCAATCACATGTGATCGAAGCGATAACTATAAGTGTTTAACGTGTATCCCCCCCCCCCCCATAAAGTATTTAAAACATTTAAAAGCATTTCAAAGGTTGAATAAAGGGGTATGAACTCACTTGGAAGCTTGAAGATAGCGAGATCGAAAACCGGGCAGAGTTTCGTCTCAGGAAACGGATTTTTCTCGGGATTCTCGGGAATCTCGGGAGTAAAATCGACTCTCGGGACTTGAGCAAAAAGACCAGAGCTTTGGGTTTGAACGGGCACGGAAATCGAGGCAAGATCGTGAGAGAAATAGAGAAAATGAACAAATTTTTCGGAAAGGCTCGCATCCCTTTTATAGGGGTGCTGAACCGCCTCCGAACGCGGGGCGTATGAGCGTACGCAGCGCGTACCCGTACGTCATCGCTTACGTATTTCGGATGGAGCGGGTCGGATGGGACGGCGGGTCAGATAGCTTCGCATAGGGCGACGTGGATGATCCGAGGCCGTGGCCTCGAGTACGCGGGGTGTACGGGGGTACGCGGCGCGTACCTCGGCCCTAGGCTGACTCCTCTTCGGATAATACCGAAATTTTAATAAAAATTATATATAAATCATTTATCAAACTTCAAAAATTCATATCTCCTTCATACGAACTCCGTTTTTGACGTTCTTTATCTCCCCGCAAAGGTGAGACTACGATCTACAACTTTCGTTTAGATTCCGTTGGCAAATTCCGAAATTATTTTTATTATTTATTTATTAAAATGACGTGATTAAGGAATCTCTTTAAAAATTCATAACTTCTTTATCTGACGTCGGTTTTTGCCAGACTTTTTACCGTTGAAATACCATTGTCGAGACCTTCGATTCTCGTTTAGGTCATTCCGGCCAAATGTCGTTCGATCTCCGTTTCGAGTTTTTAGCTGTCTGTTGCTAAGCTGAACTTGGAAAAATCATAATTTCACTATACGAAGTCGGATTTGGGCGTTCTTTTTACGTACGATCATGGTTTAATGATATTTAAGCATAGAAAAATTTAAATAGAAACTTTTTGGACATTTTATTATCAAAGTTAATTTTATTAACTCAAAAATGTTTACAATACTTGACCTATTAGGCCATTACAAAGAGTTGAAATATCGGGTTGTCACATTATCCCCCCGTTAGAGGGAATTTCATCCCGAAATTCAAAGTAAGAGAACACTCGTGGATTAGGGAAACAGATGTGGGTACTTGTGTTGCATCTGATCTTCGCATTCCCATGTGAATTCAGGTCCCCGCTTAGCGTTCCACCGAACCTTCACAATGGGTATGCGACTTTGTTTTGTTTGCTTGACCTCTCGGTCCATGATTTCTACTGGTTCTTCCACAAAATTGAGGCTCTCGTTGATCTCGATCTCGTCGAGTGGGATTACGAGAGTCTCGTCGGATAGACACTTTTTCAAGTTAGATACGTGGAATGTAGAATGTACGTTACGAAGTGCGCCTGGTAGATCGAGTTTGTAAGCTACGGGGCCGACTCTTGCAAGAATTTCGAAAGGCCCTATGTACCTCGGATTAAGCTTCCCACGGTTGCCGAAGCGTATCAAGCCCTTCCAGGGTGAGACTTTGAGAAGGACTCGGTCTCCCACCTAAAATTCCAAAGGTTTCCTTCGTTTATCTACGTAGCTCTTCTGTCGGTCTCTAGAGGCTTTCAATCGTTGACGGATCTGAACGATCTTCTCTGTCGTTTCCCGGATGATTTCCGGACCGGTAAGAGTAATGTCGGAAGCTTGCCCCCTTGCTAGTTGGGTATCACCCACCTCAGCCCAACACATAGGGGATCTGCACTTTCGGCCGTAGAGGGCTTCAAATGGAGCAGCCTTGATGCTCGTGTGATAACTGTTATTATAGGAAAACTCGACAAGGGGTAAATGAGTATCCCATGCCTTCCCAAAGTCAATCACGCAGGCTCGCAACATATCTTCCAGTGTTTGGATGGTCCTCTCACTCTGTCCGTCGGTCTGAGGATGGTAGGCTGTGCTCATGTCTAGCCTTGTTCCTAGGGAATGTTGTAGTGATTGCCAAAATCTTGAGGTAAACCTACTATCTCTATCGGAGATAATGGACATAGGTACACCATGTAGCCGTACTATTTCCCTAATGTATGTTCTCGTAAGTTTCTCCATCTTGTTGGTTTCTTTGATAGGTAGGAAGTGTGCAGACTTGGTCAATCTATCGACGATGACCCATATGGTATCAAGTCCACCCGTTGTCTTGGGCAACTTGGTTATGAAATCCATAGTGATCCGCTCCCACTTCCATTCTGGGATCTCTGGTTGTTGCAATAAACCAGAGGGCTCCGGGTACTCGACCTTAACCTTTGCGCAAGTAAGGCATTTACTCACGAAGGTAGCAATCTCTGCTTTCATATTAGGCCACCAGTATAGCTTTTTAAGATCCAGATACATCTTATCTGAACCTGGGTGGACGGAATACCGAGTGTTGTGCGCCTTGGTCATGACCAAGTCTCAGAAACCACCGTGTTTCGGTGTCCAGATCCGATCCATGAAATATAAGGCTCCGTCACCCTTGGCTTCTAAATTCTTGTCCATTCCTCTGAGGGATTCACTCGTCACATTTTCAGGTTTCATGGCTTCAAGTTGGGCCGTCTGAATTTGATTAGACAAGTGTGAATGGATGGTTATTGACAATGACTTGATTTTTCGACCAGAATATTCCTTCCGACTTAGGGCGTCTGCTACTACGTTGGCTTTACCCGGATGATAACGAATATCGCATTCGTAATCACTGAGTAGCTCGACCCACCGTCGTTGTCTCATGTTGAGCTCCTTTTGATCGAAAATGTGTTGTAAACTCTTGTGGTCGGTAAAGATAGTGCTTTTCGTTCCATACAAGTAATGTCTCCAGATCTTCAGAGCAAACACCACTGCTCCTAGTTCAAGATCGTGGGTCATGTAGTTAACCTCATGTGTCTTCAACTGTCTCGAGGCGTAGGGGATGACCTTACCTCGCTGCATCAGAACACACCCGAGCCCTTGGTTCGATGCATCGCAATAGACTACGAAGTCTTCTATCCCTTCGGGGAGAGATAGTGTTGGCGCGGTGCACAAGGCTCGCTTGAGTGTTTGGAACGCTCTCTCTTGTTTCTCTTCCGAGTCAAAGGCCACGCCTTTCTGGGTCAGGGTTGTAAGAGGTTTCGCCATTCGGGAGAAGTTCTGAATGAATCTGCGGTAGTAGCCAGCAAGACCTAGAAATTGACGAATTTCTGTCGGCGTCTTAGGTGCTGACCAGTTCTCAATGGCTTTAATTTTGGATGGGTCCACGTGGATTCCCTCTTCGCTTACCACGTGTCCTAAGAATTCGACTCTTCGGATCCAAAATTCACATTTCGAGAACTTCGCATAAAGTTTCTCTTTTCGTAACGTCTCTAGAATTTGTCGCAGGTGATCGCCATGCTCTTTCTTACTTCGGGAGTAGATCAGGATGCCATCAATGAAAACGATGACGAACTGATCCAAATAAGGTCGGCATACTCTATTCATCAGATCCATGAAGACTGCTGGCGCATTGGTCAATCCGAATGGCATCACCACGAACTCGTAATGTCCGTAACGAGTTCGGAAGGCTGTCTTCGGCACATCCTCCTCTAGCACTCGTAACTGGTGATATCCAGATCTCAGATCAATCTTAGAAAAATAGTTCGCCCCTTGTAGTTGGTCAAATAGATCGTCTATGCGAGGCAGAGGGTAACGATTTTTGACCGTTAGTTTGTTGAGTTCTCTGTAGTCAATACACATACGGAATGATCCGTCTTTCTTCTTAACGAACAAGACCGGTGCTCCCCAAGGTGAGAAACTTGGTCTTATAAAGCCCTTGCTGAGCAGTTCGTTAAGTTGACCAGAGAGTTCCTGCATCTCAGCTGGTGCTAAGCGGTAGGGCGACTTGTCTACTGGGGTAGCTCCTGGGACTAAGTCGATTCTGAACTCGACCTGTCGTTGCGGAGGTAACCCGGGTAGTTCTTCTGGGAAGATGTCGGGGAAGTCGCTCACTACAGGGATGTTCTTTAGTTCTTTCGTTTTGAGGCTCGTGTCGACGACGTGAGCAAGGAATGCATAGTATTCCTTACGCAGATACTTCTGTGCTTGAATACTTGATATGATGCGAAGACTTGCACCAGGTTTGTCGCCGTAGACTATAAGAGTTTCGTTAGACGGAAGGTTTAAACGGACTGCTTTCTCGTAGCACATGATGTCGGCGCGATGAAGGCTTAACCAATCCATGCCAATGATAACGTCGAAACTTTTTATTGAGACTGGCATGAGGTCGATTGGGACTGAATGGTTATCTAGAGTTAGGGTACAACCTAAGTATATGCTACTCGTACTTTCAGTTTTTCCATTAGCCATTTCTACTGTGAATAGTTCTTTGAGTGCGTGCAGTGGTTGATTAAGCATGCGAGTAAATTTATGGTTTACGAAGCTTCGCTCCGCTCCACTATCGAATAGAATGCATGCATAGGAGTCATCGAGGAGGAACGTACTAGTCACCACTGTCGGGTCAGCAACTGCTTCCCCGTGGCCTATCGCTAGTACCCTCCCTGCTCCGCCAGCATTTTTCGCCTTGGGGAAGTCCCTCTTATAGTGGCCTGCTTCGCCACATCCATAGCAGGTCAGGCTCGCGCCAGAGCCGGGGACTTGGGCGATCGGTCTCGCCGAAGATTTACAGAAACGGATTGTGTGTCCTCTCCTGTGGCAGTTAGAGCACTGCATTTCATGGCAGGGGCCATTGTGGTGGTAGTTGCATTTGTTGCACTTAGGCGAACTTCCAGCATACCCACCCACCGGAGTAGTAGTAGCAGCAACAGGGGTTATTGTGGCATGTATTGCCACAATTTGCTGCTTTTTGGCAGCCTGTTGCTTCTTCTTTTCATCCCAGAATTTCCGCTTAGTATCAGCGGGTTTGGAGAGTTCCGGGATGGCTAGGGTGGTTGTGGTTGCAGGGGTTTTGACTCCATGGTCAATGAGTCGTTGTGCCAATCGTTTGGCACTGTCGAAGGTAGCGGGGTTTCATGCTAGAACATTCCCCTGATACGGAGGCACAAGCCCCCATATGTACCTTTCGATCTTTTTCCCTTCAGTGGGAACCATATTAGAGAAGAGGGCCACCAGTTCGCTGAATCTGGTGGTGTAAGCGACAATGTTGGTGCCCTTCATGGTCAGGCTCCAAAGCTCCTGCTCTAGTTTCTGGATCTCGCCCCTCGGGCAGTATTCCTCAATCATGAGGTCTTTCATCGTTTCCCAGCCTATGTCATTGGATACGACGAGAGTTAGAGATTTAACGTGGCCGTTCCACCACGTCAGGGCCTTTCTTTCAAAGGTGCATGCGACATATTTCACTTTGCTTGCAGCAGGGCATGAACATATTTCGAAGACCGCTTCAGTCTTCTCGAACCATTGCGAGAGAGCAATGACTCCGCCGGTCCCATGAAATGACTTCGGCTTGCAGTTGGTGAAATCCTTGTAAGAGCACTCTCTCGAGCGCACAGGGGTTTCAACCGGGATTGATTCCACAGGGGTTCCACCTCTGCTGGCATCAGAAGAGTGATACTGAGCCATGGCAGTTGCCACTGCTGCAGCTACGGCAGCATTTAGGGCTGCAGTATCGATGACCGGAGGCGGAGGAGGTGGTGGTGCAGGATTATTCCTGGGAGATTTGCGAGGAGGCATCTTTCAGCTATAAGTTTATAAAGGTAAGAAAAATGGTAAGAATCATTTTGTAAGCAACGTGAGAGTGATATATGGACTAACTAACCATAGCCCAATAGTTGAATGAGTGTTTGAAATCACAACAAGAAATATTAGTAGGAAAACACAAGTGTATAGATTTTTCCCACAATTTAGATAGATTTCAATAATACTGGTATTACTGATGTAATAAGTTCAAGGAAAATCGACCTAACAGTAGGTCTTACATCATACCATATAGAAAAGTTTGACAGTTCTTAGATTCCTAATTAGAGTACTGAAAGTTAGGAATATTTTACAGACAAGTGCTACTTAGAGCACAGATGTTAAAGGCTAATCCTTAACCCTAAAGATAATGATGTACTAGACATCATCTAACGGCGATGAATATTCCTCGGGAGAACCCCTAAGGTCTCTCATTTGACGGACCACCTCTTGAAGGTGTTGCTCATGAGCACTTTGACGAGCTCGGAGTTCCATGACTTCAGCTTGAGAGGCAACCAGATGTTGCTGTAGGGTTTCATTGGTTCTCCGGGTCCGTTCCATGTCTTCTTCAAGATGGCGGATGCAGACTGTGTTGACACCTGAGTTGGCATCAATCTCCATGACCTGGTCGATGGCTGCTCTACCTTGCTCGACATTACGATCTATTCTGCGGATAATGACAGGCAGGGCTCGGTCAGCAGAGCCACCATTGCTGACGTTGTAAAAGCTTCGGTCCCCAAAGTATGGTAAGGGTTGACCATGTTCATCACTCCAACGATTCAAGTTGTTTGCCCATAAGGGAGTAGGACCTGGAAAAGATGGTCGAGGGTTGTTGTTCGGGGGTTGACCTACGAGCGGTAGGTTGTTGACTTCAGGCTCAGAGTCCGATCCATCTGAGAAGCCTTCAGCTTGATGATCATCCAACGGAATTTGGTGTTCATTGTCAGACTCTGCTTCGAGCATTCCTATGTTGCCTTCATTTGGAAAGTACGGGTCGTCGTGATGGAATCCAACCATTTAAATCTACGCGAGAAGAGAGGTATAAAGATATGTATGTAGTTAATAGCACTAAATACACCTATAGTATTTTTAAGTTTAAGTTACACTGATCTTTTTGTGGCATTGTTGGTAATTTTTTTTTTTTAGACTTCTTAACACATCACAACTATTCTAGGGCATATGCTAATCACTCCTCGGACCAGCATAGTTGATTAGGCTATGCCATTCCCAGGACTGACCATACATCCCCTAGCTTACCTCTGATATTTAACAATCGTAATACTCTTGTTCTTGTCGTTGTGACACTGGTTTTTGTATGAATGCAGACTAGTATACTTAATTAATTATTTTAGTATTTAAAGTATAGACTCTTGGTCAGAGTGTTTTAATCCCAAATGGATTTATAGTTATCTTTTATGGGTTGATATACTTGCTTCACTATAAACAATGCTCTGATACCAATCTGTCACACCCCAAAACCAAGAATGGCGGAAACGTTCTGGGGCGGAGGACGTTATGTAAAGTATCACAACACAGTAAATGTAAATAAGCAAACAACATCATCCATTGCATTAAATATAAAATTTTAATACAAGCGTGTTCCGTACAGTTTTAGACACCAAAAATATAATTTAAATCAAAATAGTATGATAAGTCTTGAATGCGCTCCATCTTCTCAAAAGCTAGCATCGGTACCTGACTACTGATGACATGAGAATACAAGTTATTTTGAAAGAGTTTATCAGCATTAAGCTGGTGAATTCATAAGTATTTTAGTGTCGAGGTTCGTTATCAAAACGTTTGAACCTGTTGCAAGTATGAGTTGTAAATGTATGTAAGTGTTTGTAAAAGTTTGAATCTCTCAAAAAAACCTATATTTTCTGTTAAAGTAGCCCTCTACCAAGGCTTAACTGTTTTGTATGCTCGTTTGATGTAAAAGTGCGTAATTTCCCAAGTGTAACTATCATTTAACAAAATATAGTTTGTACATTAACGTTTAAGTGAGGTTATCACCAAAATGTAATGGGTAAATTATTGTAGTACGGTAGTTTTGTTTTATATGAACTACCGCTGTACTAACTACCTTAAACCGGGTTTATATTAAGGTATCATGTGATAAATTGCACCATACTATCGACTGGTAACATCGACAACGTATAGTCGAAAAATAAGGTATGACGTTTGGCACCCACAGACCTGTCAGTCCCACTGTAGCTAGCAGCGAGGTGTAGGATAGTCAATCCAGTATAGATCTATACGCAAACTCACGCTCTCCCTCCAAGAGACTCTGGCTACAACTCGGGTCATGACAATTAAGACATGCTCCCATACAGTGGATCACAATTGTTAACGTATTCGTGTATATGCAATAAAATGTTACTTGTTCTAGTATCGTTGTATATGTTCCTTAGTAATAAGTATTGACTCCTGAATGAACTGACTCGTTGATCAAGAAATTGTAGTAGTATGATCCCGTGTTACCCCGATGGTAACTTACTAATGATGTGCTGATAAGTATGAATATGGAAGTACTTTTATGTCTATACATGTATATATGATATATAACTAATATTGAAACGACCCTCGGATGGTCACCTGAAATTCCACCAGACCACATCCAAATCGAGGAAAAGGAAATAGGACAGGTGACTTTCCTAAGCCCTTTAAACATTATTTATACAGCTATACATATATAGGCATGCAAATTTATAGGTAGTAAAACAAAGTTTACAATAAAGCATTTGATAAGTAAAAGTGTTTGTAAAACACTTTGAAGTAAAACAGTTTGAACAGTGATAAAATCATTGGTTTCCTAGTTATTAATCACATGTGATTAATGCAATCACATGTGATCGAAGCAATAACTATAAGTGTTTAACGTGTATCCCCCCCCCCATAAAGTATTTAAAACATTTAAAAGCATTTCAAAGGTTGAATAATGGGGTATGAACTCACTTTGAAGCTTGAAGATAGCGAGATTGAAAACCGGGCAGAGTTTCGTCTCGGGAAACGGATTTTTCTCAGGATTCTCGGGAATCTCGGGAGTAAAATCGACTCTCGGGACTTGAGCAAAAAGACCAGAGCTTCGGGTTTGAACGGGCACGGAAATCGAGGCAATATCGTGAGAGAAATAGAGAAAATGAACAAATTTTTCGGAAAGGCTCGCATCCCTTTTATAGGGGTGCTGAACCGCCTCCGAACGCGGGGCGTACGGGCGTACGCAGCGCGTACCCGTACGTCATCGCTTACGTATTTCGGATGGAGCGGGTCGGATGGGACAGCGGGTCGGATAGCTTCGCATAGGGTGACGTGGACGATCCGAGGCCGTGGCCTCAAGTACGCGGGGCGTACGGGGGTACGCGGCGCGTACCTCGGCCCTAGGCTGACTCCTCTTCGGATAATACCGAAATTTTAATAAATATTATATATAAATCATTTATCAAACTTCAAAAATTCATATCTCCTTCATACAAAACTCCGTTTTCGACGTTCTTTATATCTCCGCGAAGGTGAGACTACGATCTACAACTTTCGTTTAGATTCCGTTGGCAAATTCCGAAATTATTTTTATTATTTATTTATTAAAATGACGTGATTAAGGAATCTCTTTAAAAATTCATAACTTCTTTATATGACGTCGGTTTTTGCCAGACTTTTTACCGTTGAAATACCATTGTCGAGACCTTCGATTCTCGTTTAGGTCATTCCGGCCAAATGTCGTTCGATCTCCGTTTCGAGTTTTTAGCTGTCTGTTGCTAAGCTGAACTTGGAAAAATCATAATTTCACTATACGAAGTCGGATTTGGGCGTTCTTTTTACGTACGATCATGGTTTAATGATATTTAAGCATAGAAAAATTTAAATAGAAACTTTTTGGACATTTTATTATCAAAGTTAATTTTATTAACTCAAAAATGTTTACAATACTTGACCTATTAGGCCATTACAAAGAGTTGAAATATCGGGTTGTCACAGTCCACCAACTTGTCGATTTCCATAATCCACAAAATACTGGAACTTCGATCCTACTCGTCGAATCTTTCAAGAACTCATCGTGTTCTCCTTCATACAGAATCGGGACCCTTTTGCTCAAGACTCGTCGAGTCCTGCTTCATGTAAGTTGGAATGTTTAGCCCTTGACTCACTGAGTTCTTCCTTGAACTCGTTGAGTTCTTCTTCATATCATTCAGGACATTGCCTTGAACTCGCCGAATTCATCCTTGAACTCGTCGAGTTGTTTGATCTTCAAGTCTATATTCACGTCCATATTGTTGAGTCCTCTCCTAGACTCATCTAGATTGCTCAGAAAAGAAAAGGTTGGGGAACCATGACCCGACTCGTCGAGTCCTATGAACGACTCGTCGATTCCTCCAAAGTCCAAGTCCATACAGTTGATTTCATTCGGGCTTATTGCACTGAAAGCATAGATCTGACCTCCCAGGGTCGATATAACACGTAAAATTACAAACGTCACGTGCATGCATGGGTGTTATGAAGCTAAAACACCAAAACTAAGACATAATGGAGTTATAATGCATAGGATAGGGCCATAACTCAATAAAGGTGGCAACTTTAAGCTTCCTGAGCTCAAAAGTTCCCAGATCTGAAGTCATTACTCTACTATGCACTCCAATCCCGATAGTGACATAGAAATGACCCAAAAATGACAATATGTAAGCCCTAAATAAAATCTAAGTGATGGAAAGCAAAGGTTGAAGCTTTTTACCTCAAACAAACTAGAAATGCAACCAAAACTCTGGATCTACTGCCTTCTTCTTGGATCTCCAAGCCTTTCCTTCCTTCTCCAAGCTTCAAATCACTAAAATGGCACAAACTAGCTCAAGAACACTCACAAACTGATTAGGGTTTTGAGAATAGGGTCTGACGGTGATGGAGGATGGAGTGGAGGCCATATAAGCTGTTTAAATAGGATGGAAACCCTAAAATTCAGGCTTTCATCCAAACAACTCTATTCATCAAGTCGGGGCTTCCGTCTCGTCGAGTTGACTCTTTCACCCACATCCAAGATTTTCCCCTACTTTATGACTTCGGGGCCTCAACTCGTCGAGTGCCTGTATAAAAATGTGAAAACTCATATTTAAAATACGTACCGAGAACCAGGCATTACAAATCACCCCCACTTATTTTAGACTTCGTCCTCGAAGTCTGCTGTTGCTTCCGAAAAAAGCTCAGGGTAGTGCTCCCTAATCTCATCCTCCAGCTCCCAAATCCATTCTGAACCCTTGTAGTGCTACAATTGCACCTTCACCAGCTCGACCCTCTTGTTCCTCAAATCCTTCGACTTCCTATCGATGATAGCTATTGGTTTCTTGATATAGTTTAGGCTATCATCCACCTGAATATCCTCTAGAGGCACCACTGTAGATTCGTCTACCAGGCACTTCCACAGCTGGGAGACGTGAAAGGTACTATGAATTTGGCTAAGCTCGGCTAGTAGATCTAGCCTATACGCCACCTCGCACACTCGGGCTGCAACCCTAAAAGGAAAAATGTACCCGGAGCCCAATTCGCCTCACTTCCTGAATCGGGTGACACCTTTCCAATGTGACACCTTCAGGAGGACCATATCCTCGACCTGGAACTCTAGGTTTGAACGGCGCTTGTCGGCATAACTCTTTTGCTGACTCTGATCAATATGAAGCCTGCTACGGACCTGCTAGATCCTCTCTGTCATCTTAAGTACCACTTCGGTACTCTTCACGACCCTCTAACCAACCTCACCCTAGTATATCGGGGTTCTGCACTTCCCCCTCTATAACATCTCGAAGGGAGGGCGGCCAATACTCGCATGGTAGCTATTATTGTAGGAAAACTCTGCCAAGCGAAGGTAGGTATCCTATCCAGCACTAAAGTCTAAAATGCATACCCACAACATATCCTCCAAAGTGTGGATGGTCCGCTGGCTCTAACCATCCGTCTGCGGATGAAAAGCGGTGCTGAAGTACAGACGAGTACCCAACTCTTCGTGAAACTTCTTCCAGAACCTCGAAGTAAATCGCATGTCCCTGTCAAAAATCACAGAAGCTGGCACTCCGTTCCGGGCTACTACCTCTCGGATGTAGATGTCGGCCAACTTCTCGGCCGAAATGCTCTCCTGGATCGGGATGAAATGGGTGCTCTTAGTTAATCTATAGACGATGACCTAATTCAAGTCCACTCCCTGTGCGGTCTTGGGAAGCTTCGTGATGAAATCATAGTAATATCTTCCTATTTCTAGATAGGGATACCCAACGACTGTCTCTTGCCGTGAGACCTATGGTGCTCAGCCTTGACCTTCCTGTAGGTCAGGCATCTCTCAACGTACCAAGCTACATCTCGCTTCATACAGGGCCACCAATAATTAGAAGAAAGATCTCTATACATCTTCGTCGCCCCAGCATGGATAGAAAACCTGAATTTGTGGGCCTCATTCATCAAATTCTATCATACTCTGCCTCAGTACAGAACCCAAACCCTCCTATGAGGGGTCAGTAACCCCCGACTGTCATAGTCAAACAAGACCACCGAGCCTATGATCCGCTCTCACTTTCAGAGCTCCTCCTTCATACCCTCAACCTGCGCCTCTCGGATCTGCTCCAAAAGCGGGGTCACCACCATCATCATCAAGAAAATGTCTCTAATCAGGGCCGCCTTTTGGCTAAGTGCATCAGCCACAACGTTGGCCTTCCTCGGGTGGTAGAGGATCTCATAATCGTAATCCTTCACCACATCTAGCCACCGACATTGCCTCATGTTAAGATTCGGCTGATCCATGAGGTACCTCAAACTCTTGTGGTCCATGTAAATGGTACATCGGACCCCATAGAGGTAGTGTCGCCAAATCTTGAAGGCGAAAACAACCGCCCCCAACTCCAAATCGTGTGTTGGGTAGTTCGCCTTGTGAGGCTTTAGCTGCCTCGAGGCGTAGGTGATAACATTCCCCCTCTACATCAATATTGCGCCCAAACCTGAAATGGACACATCACAGTGTACTACAAAATCCTCTATGCCCTCTGGTAGGTCTAGAATCGGGGCCTCGCACAACCTCTTCCTCAATGTCTCAAATTTTGCCTGCTACTCAGGCCCCCAGCAAAAGACCACACCTTTCTTCGCCAACCGGGTTAAGGGTACGACTATCTTGGAGAAATCTTAAATGAATCTCTGGTAATAGCCTGCTAATCCCAGGAAACTCTGAATCTCAGATGGAGACTTCAAAACCTCCCATCTCATCATGACCTTTACTTTCGTCGGGTCAACCAAAATACCATTCTGGTTTACAAGGTGCCCAAGAAACTGCATCTCGCGCAACCAGAACTCGAATTTGGAGAACTTGGCGTACAAGCTCTCCCTCCTCAAGGTATCCAACACCTCTCGTAAGTGATGCTCCCGTGTCTTGGAATAAACCAAGATGTCATCAATGAAAACTATCATAGACCGATCCAACATCTATCTGTATATGTGGTTCATGAGGTCTATGAATACGGAAGGAGCATTAGTGATCCCGAAGGGTATCACCACGAATTCATAGTGGCCATAGCGAGTCCGAAATGTATTCTTCTATATATCCTCATCTCTAACGCTTATCTGATGGTCGCCTGAGCGTAAATCTTTCTTGGAAACCATGATGCCCCCTGTAGCTGGTCGAAGAGATCATCAATCCTCGGGAGTGGGTAACGGTTCTTCACCGCTACATTGTTCAACCCTCGGTAATCTATACACATCCGATGCGACCCGTCCTTCTTCTCTACAAACAGGATTGGGGCTCCCCATGTAAACAACTCGACCTACTGAATCCCTTCTCTAAAAACTCCTGCAGCTGTGTAGACAACTCCTACATCTCAGGAGGAGCCAACCGATATGGTGCCTTGGCTATCAGAGCCGCACCAGGGACCAAGTTGATCCTAAAATCCCTGTCTCCCTGGAGGTATCCCATGCAAATCCTCTGGAATACATCTGAGTACTCTCGTACCACTAGTACATCACTCACAGTCGCCTTACCCACCTCCCGGGTATCCATAACATAGGCGAAATACCCTGCACAACCCTATTGTAGGTAGCGCTTAACCCTCACTGCTGAACACATAGCTGGTCTACACTGCGGTCTCTCATCCTGAATCAACAATTCTTCCCCACTTAGGGTCCTAACACATACCAACTGCTACGCACAGTCGATCTCCGCCTCATTAGGACTCAACCAGTCCATACCTATGATAACCTTGTTCCCATGCAACGAAATGGGAACTAAATCTATTAGGTAGCGCTCCTCATATAGCCTCAAAACACAATCTTTGAAAACCTCTAATGCTCATACTGATTGGTCGTCAGCAATCTCGACCTCTAGAGGGCAATCCAACATGCCCGAAGACTCAGGGAACCTCTAGCTAAGTGCAAGAGAGATAAATGATTGGGTATCCCCGAATCAAATAACACCTGGATTGGGATACCGTTCACATGGAATGCTCCTATCACCATATCGGGTGCGGCACGCGCCTCCTCAGAGGGCAACTGGAAGGCTCGACTCTTCAACACTGGAGCATCAGTCTTGCCCTGTCGGCCATCCATAATCCGCATGGTCGTTGGAGTTGGCACCGCCACTGGCGCTGCTGCTGCTGTCAATGTCAGGCAGTCGGTCTTTTTATGGCCCTTCTGATTGTAATGGAAGCAAATCAGGTCTGATGTCTGAAAACTGGTGGTAGGGGCAGTACAATCCTTGCTAAAGTTCCTGGTCTTTCCGCACTTGTATCAACCCGATGATCCCAATCTACAAACTCCCTCTTGCGGCCTACCGCATTTCCTACAGCGACTCTGGCCCAACTAGCCCTTCAACCTAGTGTCGGATCCCTTAGGTTTCTTCCTCGAAACCATAGTAATGTGTCCATCCCCCTACCTTCCTCTTCCTAAAATGCTCTATATCAATCTCATTCTCCCTCACCCTTGCGATTATGTCATCCAATGTCGGGCATGTCGAGTAGCTGACATGTTTCTGAATGTCGGCTCTCAACATGTCATGATAGTGGATTTTCCGCATACTGAGGCACCAATAAGGCCCTCTCCCTGAACTTGCAGGTAATCACTGCCACCAACTCAGTCGTCTGCCTTATATCCATAAACTCCCTGGACAATTACTGAAGTTCCACAGCCGGCGCAAACTCAACCCTAAACCTGTCCACAAAATATGACCAAGTCATAGCCTCAATGGCTGAGGCTCCCAGTGAATTACCAACTGACTCCCACTAATCTCTAGCTTTGTCCATTAAACAACCTGCAGCATACCAGACCTTCGACCCCTCAGGGTAGAAGCTCATCAACTGAGCAGACTCCATGTCTGCAATCCATCTCCTGGCAGCAATGGGGTCCTTCACCTAGTGGAAGTATGGCGCACCACATCCCCTGAAGTCCTTGAAGGAGAGTGTGCGGGCCCCTTTCTGGCCAGATGCCATGTCCCTCCCTGAGGCGATCCTCCATCAGCTCGATAATCACATCCTTGATCGACCCAAAAATCACCGGGGTCAACTCAAGGATGCCTCTCGTGATCTCATACGCGATGAACTCGCGTAGCCCCTCATCAACTGGCTCGGAACCCGAACCTGAACCTAATCCTAGTCCTGATCTTGATCCTCCTACTCCGTGAGGCGTAATCACCACCATTCTGAAACAAAATACATAAGTATCAGGGTCATACATAATCTCGTGAGGTCCCATAGACTCTACAAGTTCCTCGGTTCTATCTCGACCCTCCTTGATTCGAGTACGGATCCTATGCTTTTCAGTAGTACATGCCCATACTACCTTCCACATCTATTCGTACTTTCCTCAAGGATATATTCAAATTCACCAAGTCCCTTCTACTATAGTTGCACTTTGTGTTAGTCTCATCCTAGGCTCACCCTAAGGTAACTCTCTAACTCACTCTCTGCCATCAGTTGCATAAGAAGTCTTTGCAACCTTCACGTAACTAGCTCGCGAATACCATTACATATCACTAAGACCAAGTAATTCTTCAAACGAGAGGTCCTACCCTACAATAGTTGGACTCAAACAAAAGCTACGAAATAGGGCTAGACCTAACCTTCTGAAATTATTTTATCCTCACAATATGTAATTTAATGTATTCGTTTACTAGTTAACTAAAGATAGCTAGAACTCCTAATAGCACAAAGCAAGCAACATTCAGGCATTGAGTAACCCAAACCAAGCATATTTTATCCAGGCTATCATATCACATATCTAATCAGCATTATCATACAGTTCAATAAGCATATACAATAGGCATCTCAGGCATCTTGCTAGATCCTTAGCCCTATTCTAGCACGCAGTTCTCATATACATACAATAGGCAGAAAAAGGCATCCTTCCTAGATCCTTAGCCTTATTCTAGTATTTAATTCTCATAATCATATCATAACATAACATAAATGTATGGGTATCTTGGGGAAAACTTACTTGAGCACGGTCGGTTGCACGCATCACACACCTTGTTCTTTCTCAAAACTCCTCACTTTAACTTTTGGAAAAACTATTTTCTTGTGAAAATCTTCCAAACCCTCGATTTGAGTTCATACACTACCGGAAGTGTGTCCGAATCCCTTAAACCAAGGCTTTGATACCAACTTATAACATCCCAATTTTCAAGATGAAAAATTTCATTTTAGGATAACAATTTAGAAAAAACAATTATAAGAAAACATCATCGAGTCACATCATTTCATAAAACCATAACCACATGTCTCAAAACCATATCATAAAAATAATAACAATGTCAGAGTACAATCCCAAGAATCTCATAATGCGGAAATCCTGTGTGTGTGATGTGCTGCTACCATGCCAACTCCTTCCCCTTCGATAAAGAGGTACCTGAAAACAAATCTAAAAACTGTAAGCACGAAGCTTAGTGAGTTCCTCCATCATACCACATACCACATAACAAACGTACTGCCAGACAATTATAGGGTGCCTGACCTACAATGTCAAGCAATTCTGGGGTACCGGTCTACCTTGTTTGGCAATTATGGTGTGCCGACCTACCCTGTTTGGCAATTTTGAGGTGCCGACCTACCCTCCGGTTTATCTCAACAGGCTACAAAGACTATTTCACCCCTACTACTACCACAAAATAACATAGTGTCGGTCATATCTGGGGTGCCCGACCTACCCTTCGAGCCTTACGATCGTAACACGGGAAATATTCCCCCATTACCTACTATCACATAACATCATATCATGCTAGCGCATAATCATAACAGATAACAACATACCAGATAATTATATGACATTTTATGTAAACCTTGATTGCAATGTAGATGATATGTGAATGCATGAAATGGTAATATTCTAAAATACTTTTGTTTGACATGCACGTGAAATGTCATTTTTTTGAAAATTGGTTTGGTTATAAAAGTAAAGAGCTTATATATTTTTGAAAATGATTAAAGATCCTACTAGTGCATATCATGCTAGGATGAGTTGTGACTGTGAGATCCCATATACCAAATAGTGTTATATATATATATATATATATATATATATATATATATATATATATATATATATATATATCATTAAAAAATAAATTTCTAGATAATCCTCACATACACATGGATTCTCGCTACCCCTTGTGTGGTATAGAGTGGTTGTTCCCCTAATTTTCTAATCTTTGTTTGTTTTTATGGGAGAATAGTTGGTAGTGATTACTTGATGACACTAATCATATTATTTATGTATGATTTCACCACCCTTTTCGTGTATGGTAGGGTTATTGTGTTTTTTTTATAATATAATTGTTAGAGTTAAACTTTTAGGGCACGGAAGACCCTTTATTTTGATTGGGTTATTAAATCCCAAAGTTTATTCATTTTATTTGTTGGGTTTGGAGGTCTGATTCAAGTAAGTTCGATTTTCAACCCGTACTTTTAAATGAATTAGCCTTGGGTGACTCACTAGCTAGGAAAATTCATAGTCTAACTTATTTGATTTGTATTTAGATTGAAGGCTTTATATTGAGTTAGGTATGAGCTTGGATTTTTTTAAAACCAAAAAATGTAGTGTATGCTTGAATCTTGTTTTGATATGTTGATCGTTAACAACCTCACTAGTATTCAAACTTAATTAAAGTTTACCATTTCGTGACCAATAGATTTTATGCAAAAATAAACTCCCTGGACAATTACTGAAGCTCCACAGCCGGCGCAAACTCAACCCTAAACCTGTCCACAAAATATGACCAAGTCATAGCCTCAATGGCTGAGGCTCCCAGTGAATTACCAACTGACTCCCACTAATCTCTAGCTCTGTCCATTAAACAACCTGCAGCATACCAGACCTTCGACCCCTCAGGGTAGAAGCTCGTCAACTGAGCAGACTCCATGTCTGCAATCCATCTCCTGGCAGCAATGGGGTGCTTCACCTAGTGGAAGTATGGCGCACCACATCCCCTGAAGTCCTTGAAGGAGAGTGTACGGGCCCCTTTCTGGCCAGATGCCATGTCCCTCCCTGAGGCGATCCTCCATCAGCTCGATAATCACATCCTTGATCGACCCAAAAATCACCGGGGTCAACTCAAGGATGCCTCTCGTGATCTCATACGCGATGAACTTGCGTAGCCCCTCATCAATTGGCTCGGAACCCGAACCTGAACCTAATCCTAGTCCTGATCTTGATCCTCCTGCTCCGTGAGGCGTAATCACCACCATTCTGAAACAAAATACATAAGTATCAGGGTCATACATAATCTCGTGAGGTCCCATAGACTCTACAAGTTCCTCGGTTCTATCTCGACCCTCCTAGATTCGAGTACGGATCCTATGCTTTTCAGTAGTACATGCCCATACTACCTTCCACATCTATTCGTACTTTCCTCAAGGATATCTTCAAATTCACCAAGTCCCTTCTACTATAGTTGCACTTTGTGTTAGTCTCATAGGCTCACCCTAAGGTAACTCTCTAACTCACTCTCTGCCATCAGTTGCATAAGAAGTCTTTGCAACCTTCACGTAACTAGCTCGCGAATACCATTACATATCACTAAGACCAAGTAATTCTTCAAACGAGAGGTCCTACCCTACAATAGTTGGACTCAAACAAGAGCTACGAAATAGGGCTAGACCTAACCTTCTGAAATTATTTTATCCTCACAATATGTAATTTAATGTATCCGTTTACTAGTTAACTAAAGATAGCTAGAACTCCTAATAGCACAAAGCAAGCAACATTCAGGCATTGAGTAACCCAAACCAAGCATATTTTATCCAGGCTATCATATCACATATCTAATCAGCATTATCATACAGTTCAATGAGCATATACAATAGGCATCTCAGGCATCTTGCTAGATCCTTAGCTCTATTCTAGCACGCAGTTCTCATATACATACAATAGGCAAAAAAAGGCATCCTTCCTAGATCCTTAGCCTTATTCTAGTATTTAATTCTCATAATCATATCATAACATAACATAAATGTCTGGGTATCTTAGGGAAAACTTACTTGAGCTCGGTCGGTTGCACGCATCACACACCTTGTTCTTTCTCAAAACTCCTCACTTTAACTTTTGGAAAAACTATTTTCTTGTGAAAATCTTCCAAACCCTCGATTTGAGTTCATACACTACCGGAAGTGTGTCTGAATCCCTTAAACCAAGGCTTTGATACCAACTTATAACATCCCAATTTTCAAGATGAAAATTTTCATTTTAGGATAACAATTTAGAAAAACAATTATAAGAAAACATCATCGAGTCACATCATTTCATAAAACCATAACCACATGTCTCAAAACCATATCATAAAAATAATAACAATGTCAGAGTACAATCCCAAGAATCTCATAATGCGGAAATCCTGTGTGTGTGATGTGCTGCTACTATGCCAACTCCTTCCCCTTCGATAAAGAGGTACCTGAAAACAAATCTAAAAACTGTAAGCACGAAGCTTAGTGAGTTCCTCCATCATACCACATACCACATAACAAACGTACTGCCAGACAATTATAGGGTGCCTGACCTACAATGTCAAGCAATTCTGGGGTACCGGTCTACCTTGTCTGGCAATTATGGTGTGCCGACCTACCCTGTTTGGCAATTTTGAGGTGCCGACCTACCCTCCGGTTTATCTCAACAGGCTACAAAGACTATTTCACCCCTACTACTACCACAAAATAACATAGTGTCGGTCATATCTGGGGTGCCCAACCTACCCTTCGAGCCTTACGATCGTAACACGGGAAATATTCCCCCATTACCTACTATCACATAACATCATATCATGCTAGCGCATAATCATAACAGATAACAACATACCAGATAATTATATAACATTTTATGTAAACCTTGATTGCAATGTAGATGATATGTGAATGCATGAAATGGTAATATTCTAAAATACTTTTGTTTGACATGCACGTGAAATGTCATTTTTTTGAAAATTGGTTTGGTTATAAAAGTAAAGAGCTTATATATTTTTGAAAATGATTAAAGCATCCTACTAGTGCATATCATGCTAGGATGAGTTGTGACTGTGAGATCCCATATAACAAATAGTGTTTATATATATATATATATATATATATATATATATATATATATATATATATATATATATATATATCATTAAAGAATAAATTTCTAGATAATCCTCACATACACATGGATTCTCGCTACCCCTTGTGTGGTATAGAGTGGTTGTTCCCCTAATTTTCTAATCTTTGTTTGTTTTTATGGGAGAATAGTTGGTAGTGATTACTTGATGACACTAATCATATTATTTATGTATGATTTCACCACCCTTTTCGTGTATGGTAGGGTTATTGTGTTTTTTTGTATGGTAGGGTTATTGTGTTTTTTTTATAATATAATTGTTAGAGTTAAACTTTTAGGGCACGGAAGACCCTTTATTTTGATTGGGTTATTAAATCCCAAAGTTTATTCATTTTATTTGTTGGGTTTGGAGGTCTGATTCAAGTAAGTTCGATTTTCAACCCGTACTTTTAAATGAATTAGCCTTGGGTGACTCACTAGCTAGGAAAATTCATAGTCTAACTTATTTGATTTGTATTTAGATTGAAGGCTTTATATTGAGTTAGGTATGAGCTTGGATTTTTTTAAAACCAAAAAATGTAGTGTATGCTTGAATCTTGTTTTGATATGTTGATCGTTAACAACCTCACTAGTATTCAAACTTAATTGAAGTTTACCATTTCGTGACCAATAGATTTTATGCAAAAATAAACTCCCTGGACAATTACTGAAGCTCCACAGCCGGCGCAAACTCAACCCTAAACCTGTCCACAAAATATGACCAAGTCATAGCCTCAATGGCTGAGGCTCCCAGTGAATTACCAACTGACTCCCACTAATCTCTAGCTCTGTCCATTAAACAACCTGCAGCATACCAGACCTTCGACCCCTCAGGGTAGAAGCTCGTCAACTGAGCAGACTCCATGTCTGCAATCCATCTCCTGGCAGCAATGGGGTGCTTCACCTAGTGGAAGTATGGCGCACCACATCCCCTGAAGTCCTTGAAGGAGAGTGTACGGGCCCCTTTCTGGCCAGATGCCATGTCCCTCCCTGAGGCGATCCTCCATCAGCTCGATAATCACATCCTTGATCGACCCAAAAATCACCGGGGTCAACTCAAGGATGCCTCTCGTGATCTCATACGCGATGAACTTGCGTAGCCCCTCATCAATTGGCTCGGAACCCGAACCTGAACCTAATCCTAGTCCTGATCTTGATCCTCCTGCTCCGTGAGGCGTAATCACCACCATTCTGAAACAAAATACATAAGTATCAGGGTCATACATAATCTCGTGAGGTCCCATAGACTCTACAAGTTCCTCGGTTCTATCTCGACCCTCCTAGATTCGAGTACGGATCCTATGCTTTTCAGTAGTACATGCCCATACTACCTTCCACATCTATTCGTACTTTCCTCAAGGATATCTTCAAATTCACCAAGTCCCTTCTACTATAGTTGCACTTTGTGTTAGTCTCATAGGCTCACCCTAAGGTAACTCTCTAACTCACTCTCTGCCATCAGTTGCATAAGAAGTCTTTGCAACCTTCACGTAATTAGCTCGCGAATACCATTACATATCACTAAGACCAAGTAATTCTTCAAACGAGAGGTCCTACCCTACAATAGTTGGACTCAAACAAGAGCTACGAAATAGGGCTAGACCTAACCTTCTGAAATTATTTTATCCTCACAATATGTAATTTAATGTATCCGTTTACTAGTTAACTAAAGATAGCTAGAACTCCTAATAGCACAAAGCAAGCAACATTCAGGCATTGAGTAACCCAAACCAAGCATATTTTATCCAGGCTATCATATCACATATCTAATCAGCATTATCATACAGTTCAATAAGCATATACAATAGGCATCTCAGGCATCTTGCTAGATCCTTAGCTCTATTCTAGCACGCAGTTCTCATATACATACAATAGGCAAAAAAAGGCATCCTTCCTAGATCCTTAGCCTTATTCTAGTATTTAATTCTCATAATCATATCATAACATAACATAAATGTCTGGGTATCTTAGGGAAAACTTACTTGAGCTCGGTCGGTTGCACGCATCACACACCTTGTTCTTTCTCAAAACTCCTCACTTTAACTTTTGGAAAAACTATTTTCTTGTGAAAATCTTCCAAACCCTCGATTTGAGTTCATACACTACCGGAAGTGTGTCTGAATCCCTTAAACCAAGGCTTTGATACCAACTTATAACATCCCAATTTTCAAGATGAAAATTTTCATTTTAGGATAACAATTTAGAAAAACAATTATAAGAAAACATCATCGAGTCACATCATTTCATAAAACCATAACCACATGTCTCAAAACCATATCATAAAAATAATAACAATGTCAGAGTACAATCCCAAGAATCTCATAATGCGGAAATCCTGTGTGTGTGATGTGCTGCTACTATGCCAACTCCTTCCCCTTCGATAAAGAGGTACCTGAAAACAAATCTAAAAACTGTAAGCACGAAGCTTAGTGAGTTCCTCCATCATACCACATACCACATAACAAACGTACTGCCAGACAATTATAGGGTGCCTGACCTACAATGTCAAGCAATTCTGGGGTACCGGTCTACCTTGTCTGGCAATTATGGTGTGCCGACCTACCCTGTTTGGCAATTTTGAGGTGCCGACCTACCCTCCGGTTTATCTCAACAGGCTACAAAGACTATTTCACCCCTACTACTACCACAAAATAACATAGTGTCGGTCATATCTGGGGTGCCCAACCTACCCTTCGAGCCTTACGATCGTAACACGGGAAATATTCCCCCATTACCTACTATCACATAACATCATATCATGCTAGCGCATAATCATAACAGATAACAACATACCAGATAATTATATAACATTTTATGTAAACCTTGATTGCAATGTAGATGATATGTGAATGCATGAAATGGTAATATTCTAAAATACTTTTGTTTGACATGCACGTGAAATGTCATTTTTTTGAAAATTGGTTTGGTTATAAAAGTAAAGAGCTTATATATTTTTGAAAATGATTAAAGCATCCTACTAGTGCATATCATGCTAGGATGAGTTGTGACTGTGAGATCCCATATAACAAATAGTGTTTATATATATATATATATATATATATATATATATATATATATATATATATATATATATATATATATATATATATATATATATATATATATATATATATATATCATTAAAGAATAAATTTCTAGATAATTCTCACATACACATGGATTCTCGCTACCCCTTGTGTGGTATAGAGTGGTTGTTCCCCTAATTTTCTAATCTTTGTTTGTTTTTATGGGAGAATAGTTGGTAGTGATTACTTGATGACACTAATCATATTATTTATGTATGATTTCACCACCCTTTTCGTGTATGGTAGGGTTATTGTGTTTTTTTGTATGGTAGGGTTATTGTGTTTTTTTTATAATATAATTGTTAGAGTTAAACTTTTAGGGCACGGAAGACCCTTTATTTTGATTGGGTTATTAAATCCCAAAGTTTATTCATTTTATTTGTTGGGTTTGGAGGTCTGATTCAAGTAAGTTGGATTTTCAACCCGTACTTTTAAATGAATTAGCCTTGGGTGACTCACTAGCTAGGAAAATTCATAGTCTAACTTATTTGATTTGTATTTAGATTGAAGGCTTTATATTGAGTTAGGTATGAGCTTGGATTTTTTTAAAACCAAAAAATGTAGTGTATGCTTGAATCTTGTTTTGATATGTTGATCGTTAACAACCTCACTAGTATTCAAACTTAATTAAAGTTTACCATTTCGTGACCAATAGATTTTATGCAAAAATAAATCTGAAACTTTTGGAAAAATAAAAAAATTATTTTCTTGAAGTATGATTTTTTCATAAGCTCTAGAGAGAAGTGTTACATATGAAAGTTTGAAAAAGTCAACATCTATTTATAATAAAAAAAAAAACCTCCTCTATTGCCTATAATCTATACTTTTTTTTTCCTTTTTTTCGGACACTATAAGATAAGTCTTTCAAAAATTTTAAAGTGGATCGTAAAATTCTGGGTATATAATTTGTACTAAATTTTAAAGTTTTAGGTGGGTCAAAGGACTCACCTTGCCATACATTAAACTCGCTCATGGACATAAACTCTTGTAATATGAACATTTTTTAAATCGATTCAACTTAGATAGTTTGATAAGATTTCGATGTGTTTGAACTCTAGTTTTATGTTTTCTTACAAGATGGGTTCATATACACAAACTAACATACAAATGTATGCAATTTAACAACCAAAACTCTAGCTCAAAGAGCTTCAAAAGAAGCTTTATTCCCATTCAGCATGACATTATTAAATTACAGACATACAAGATAACTTACACATTATACATACTTAACACTTATGGGATACTATATCATGTATAATATTGAATCTGGAAAGGTTTGTAGTATGTTTTATTCTAAGTTTCGTGACATACAATATATGTTTTGTCTAATGCATGGCAACAAGGAGGCAAGTACCAACGTCAACATGTATCACCATCCATGCTACCATCCATGCTCCTGTTTATATGCCATAAATAGTAACAAGCGTCAATAAAAGCCTAAACTGTGATTTGAAAAACAAAGAATATAAAACTAAGTAAAACTCATAGAACTATAGAACCACATAAAAATAACTGCATTCATTTATGAACAATTTTTGTGTTCATAAGTGAACATATATATGTTTATGAACATTGGTCGTTTTTATGTCGTTTTATTGTTTTATGAGTTATTTTGGTTTTATGTTAAACCTCTGTGAATTTAAATTCGTTAGCATTTGTAGATATATGCATAAATTCTTTTATATAATTGAAATTACTTAGAATATTTTTTCGATATCCATGATAAAAGAAAATAAATGCATGATATTCGTATATTATTGTTACAAGCATTTAAGGTTATATCTTAAAATAAAAGATTGCAAAAAAATAAAAAATAAAAATCTCAATACATAGGGCCCAATATATATGTGGAATTAGCGGGATGGCTCGCGCATTGCAGTAGATTTATTAATCTCCGACACTATTTTGTAATGACCTCTATACGGCCTATTTTTTGTAATTTTTGTAAAACATGGAGACCATGGCTATAAATTCTCTGTTAGCCATGAGCTATTTGAATAATTTCGTAAAACATAAGGAGAAGTTCTTTATTTTTATGAAATAGAAAGGAAATTTATGTACATGCACTATTATATAGGACTGTTTCTAAAGCCTCCTGAGAGATAGGGACCCTTTCTGTAAATTGCTGATTAGGCAGGCACTATTTCTGTAAATTTATGAAAGAGATTACCATTTTTATAATTTGTTTTATTAAACACGGACATATTTGTAAACATATATATTAAGAAGGAACCATTTTTGTAAAATTACGCACTCTCTCTCTCTCTCTCTCCTAAATCCTAATGGCCTCTTATACAGTGATATTTGATAGATAATACGGATACAATCTGTTGATTTTTTTTGTCAGATCTTTTTGTTAAAAAAACAAAAATATAATAAATCTATCGATATTTTTTTTTCTTCAAGGTATCATATTCTTAATCTATATATCTCTTAGGAAGATTTGAACCAATGATCTTTTATTTGAGAGAGTAAATTATCATACTATTAACCTAATCATAAAAAGATGTTTCCTAATGAAACTTGAACTCATGATCTTTCATAATCTTTTACTTGAGAGAGTAAGATATTATATTCTTAATCTAATCATTAATTCCATCTATATCTCCTAGTAACTCCCATGATCTTTACTAGTAAGACTCCTTACTGCTAGACATTAGACAAAAGACCCTCTTAAATTGGTAATGAAAGTTTTTTCATATACAATATATAGATATATGTGTCCGTAAACAAAAAATTTGCGTCAATGAAGTCGGTTTTTGTGTTCCAAAATGACAACGATACCTTTGCTTACTCATAAGGTCTCTTAATAAATAAATAAATAATTTATGTTTATTTATTTATTTCATCACAATGTATTTCTATCTCTTATCTAGATGTACAAATTAAATGGTGTAAAAATAATTAGTTTTATGTATTCGAATAAATATTAGCAACAACTAAAAAGTCATTACTGAATAGTGGCATACCAATTATAATATGGTTACCAATAAAATCGTGTAAAAATAACTTTTTTTCACAACCTTTTTCAGTATATTTACATATTTTTAATTACATCATTTTATATGTCACCATTTTATTTGTAACTCTAGTTCAGTTTTAATAAATTGAAATACATTATGATACAAAAATTATTTATTAGTCAAAATGTACACGTTACATGTTTAATATTCGCTTTTTGGATTTTTAATTCTATAATAAATTATAAAAATGTGAAACTTGGTTAATTAACAAAATATATCATTTCAAATAAGAATAAATTTACAAAATGTATTTTAACCCACTACCAAATACATATATTATGAATAGAATTTGAAATATATATCATAAAATACTATAATACTATAATTTAATTACTATTGATAATAAATAAAAACATATTAGTAACTGTATTATTAATGCCCAAAAATTTTATAAAAGCATAAGAAAATAATATTTTCTTTTCCAGAGTCATAATGTGTAAAAAACAAAATTAATTAGTAACCAGAGAAAAAAAAATCTACTTAATTCCTTACTCCTTAACAATAATGATGTACCAAAAAGAACGGGAAAAAAAAATTAGGAACCCAAAATGTAAAACAAAACCTTTCATGACCAATCTAGATAAATTAGAATATCTAATAGGTAGATTTCAATATTTTCCCTTCTTTTCAATTTTGCACCACACACAAAACATAGATACACTGGTTCAATCAATTTGTTAATTAGTTAGATAATTACAATTTTCTTTAGTCTATTAAGGGTAGACATTATACAAAGAAATCTTGCTATTTGGATATGCATGATGTACAATTTGTATATTATATAGCCCACTATAATATAACCTGTTATCCGTATTTGTGTGTTGATCTAAACCCTAACTAATTACACCCATTAAGATAATCAAAAGCATATATCATATATATACCTGGTTTTCGAGATTGGAAAACTACCAATCCCCGGGACGTGGAACACGTTGCCATCCTGCAAACCACTCGAGAGCCTTTTTAAGCTCCATTGTTGCAGGTTCAACTGTGCATGTTTGGTAGTGTTGGCTTGGGCGGAATGAGCAATTCCCAGGTTTTAAGCCAGACTGAGTTCCCCCTAAAAATAGGTCTCCCTCAGATACAATGACGCCAGCAGTTGGCGCATTTTTGTCACCAGCCTACACAATTTACAACATAAGTCCCTATGGATATGGTTAATTATGGTTTTTACTTCTATTTATTACCTTTTCAGGGATATATTTAAAAGCCACATTGCAATCGCGACCGGCTTCATAAATATTACACTGTGAGTATATCTGCATGAAGAAGAATAAAAAGTTATTATATAAATAATTTTATTTCCAATCTAATTAATTAACACAAACAAGGATCTCGAAAAGTTGTGTTAGCAATTTAACCTCTGAATCAACACTGGCACCCACAGCATAGATCGCCCAATATCTGGTGTAATTGTTATACAGATGTACTTTGGCAAACCTAACACGTGGAAGCCTCTGACGACTTCCATCAAAGAGACAGTGGTGAATAGTAACACGGATATTTCTGTCATCACAATGAGCAGCGTTTGCTCCAATAAGAATCGTCTTGTCATGGTACCCAAATTTACAACTGCATGCATGCATGAACAAAATTACGACGTATGTTGGTGAAATACAAACAAATATACTAAAGAGTAATTGATTAAGTAGCTGATTAATTAACTACCGTGAAATAGTAACGTCTGTGCTTCCTCGAGTAACATCAATAAGTCCATCTGAATAATCCTTAAGACTACAGCGATCAATCCATATATGCTTTGAGTTTGGTTTGATTTGAATGGCGTCGACATCATGTCCTCTGCCTTCTTGAAACTCTAAGTTGCATATAATCACATGTTCACATTGGGCCAGCCTAAGGCCCATGCCAGTGATCCTAATCCATTGTCCTCGACCATCGATTGTTTTATATGAAGACACGGGTAGAAAAGATTTGAGCTTGATTTCACCCGAAATTTCAAAAACAATCCACAGAGGTTCTTTCTTGCTACATGCTTCACGAAGTGATCCAGGACCATCATCTACAACAAATCAGAAGGCTTTATATATACATGTATTTAATTCATCAATACATGATTTAAACTGTGTAAGTTGTATGCTTAATTTGGTTTTAAGCTACTTAATTTTCATCGCAGGAAAATATTTCACATACGTAAGCACATAAAAGGCAACTCATGATCTTCTTCCAAAACTTTCGGGAATCATCCAAAATAACCACGTATCCACAATTTCGTAACTTAAATTATGTCAAAGCGAACCAATAAGAACAATAACAGTAGTAAACATGGGTTAATTTCCATGTCAAATCAATGATCATGATCAATATGAAAAGAGAATGATACTGATTATGCATGTGTATCTGTGATAAGTAATCAAAGAAAGTATATAGATTTATATACACCTGCCAGAGTAGTAACACAGTAGAGTGCTCCATGAAGACCGCCGGTAGCAAGGCGGCCGAATCCCTCAGCCTGGCCGGCGAGAGCTCGTAACTTACTCTCGCAGTGAGCGTAGGGGAGTGAGACTGGAGCCATTTCTCTACGCGCCTCGATTGTTGACTTTGGTTGGATATGAGGCACGTTTGTTTGGTGAAGGCCGTACCTGTAGTCGCTATTTATACGGTTTCGCTTGTGGTGGAGGACGGGGGAAACTGGGAAAATGCTTCCCCATTAATGGCCGTATGTTTTAACACTAAAAACGTTTAATTTTTACGCACCGGGATTCGCACACTTAAAACGGTAATTTCGATAGATACTATATCCACATTGGTGTCACAAAAATAAAATAAAGAAAAATGATAATCAAATTGTTCTAGTTTTTGATCTTTCATCAAAATTTCCAAATTCATGAAAAATCTCAATTTTAGAAGTTATTTTATCGTAATACATAGTTGTTTGTTCTTTTCATTTGATTATAAAAAAGCAATCAATTTTGTCTAAATTACTTGCAGAAAAAATAATAATTCAAAAATGAAGCTTTTTCTTGCACTACAAGAAAGGTTAGCATTACCGGCGATGCTTTTAGTGGCGACATTAATTGACGTGTTACATGTCGCCGTTATTGTCCGGTGTCGCCGCTAAACGCGTCGCCGCTAATGCTTTGTTACAGCGATCCACATCATACTAACCCCATCCGTCCGATTTCTTTTCAATCCAACGGCTGTAGAGGAAAGCGAAAAGACGCGCTGATTTTTCCCTCCACTGGTCGCCGCTATTGCCTGTCACCGCTAATGCGCGTCACAGATATCCCATTTCAGTTTACCTTTCTGCAATTTCTTTTCTGCACTATTCTTTCTTTCTCTCATTTTTCTCCCATTTCTTTCTTCAATCTTGCTTATTTCTTCCAACTTAGTGGACTAGGAAGTGCCTGTTGGGACCGGTGCTAGCCCCTCCTTCTCCCAAGACCGCTACAAGACCGCCACAACCCCAAAACCGGCAACCCTGAGCTACATTCCGAAATTGCCTCCAATCAAGATCGAATTCCTCCTCTTTTTTATGATTTTTCTGTTTTGATGTTCTTTTAGATGATAAATTGTGAGTAATTTTCAATTTTGTTGAGTGATGATGTTTGTATTTTAAGATATGAAGTGGTTGTGTATTTTATTGGATTATTTTGTCGGATTGTATGCATTTTGTTTGATTGTGTGTATTTTCAGATTTTTGGGAATTTTATTATGCATTTTGTGTATATTTTGTAATTTATGTTTAGATTACATTGGCTTAAAAATGAAATTTAGCATGAATATATACATTTGTTGGATTGTAATTTATGTTTATACCACATTGCCTTAAAATGAAATTTAAATGTATAAATTTGTATGAAATTGAAATATGCAAATTGGATGTATACATTTGGCTTAATTAGGTTATTACTAGCAACTTACTTCTAGGAATGTATTGTATATGAGTTCAAAGTGCTTAATTTTGTTAATGACTTAATATTTGGCTTTAATTGGATGAAATTGGCTTAATTGTAATTTATGTATAAATTTGGCTTAATTGTATGAAATTGGATGAAATTGAAATATGCAAATTGGATGTATACATTTTGTTTAATTTAAAAAAAAAACATTAGAAAAATAATAAATTAATTGTAAAATCAACTTAAAGTAGTTTTAAAATCAAGTTAATGTCAATATTAAAATAAAATAAAATTAGTTTAATAAATTAAACTAATAACAAAAAATAAAATATTAAATTAATTAGAAAATCTAATTAATTTACCTTTAGAATCAAATTAAGTTACCTTTTATAAAATCAAATTAAATCAATTATAAAACCAACTTAATAGAAACATACTTTTTGTGACTTAATATTGGTCATTACAACTTTAGCTTTAATTAGGTTATTAATAGCAACGTACTTCTAGTAAATTTAATTTAATTATAGAATAAAATTAAATTAATTTAAAAAAACATTAAAAAATAATAAATTAATTGTAAAATCAACTTAAAGTAGTTTTAAAATCAAGTTAGTGTTAATATTAAAATAAAATAAAATTAGTTTAATAAATTAAACTAATAACAAAAAAGAAAATATTAAATTAATTAGAAATCTAATTAATTTACCTTTAGAATCAAATTAAGTTACCTTTATAAAATCAAATTAAATCAATTTTAAAACAAACTTAATAGCAACATACTTTTAGTGACTTAATGTTGGTCATTACAACTTTAACTTTAATTAGGTTATTAATAACAACGTACTTCTAGTAATTTTAATTTAATTATAGAATAAAATTAATTTAATTAAAAAAAACATTAAAAACATAATAAATTAATTGTAAAATCAACTTAAAGTAGTTTTAAAATCAAGTTAATGTTAATATTAAAATAAAATAAAATTAGTTTAATAAATTAAATTAATAACAAAAAAAGAAAATATTAAATTAATTAGAAATTCTAATTAATTTACCTTTAGAATCAAAATAAGTTACATTTATAAAATAAAATTAAATCAATTATAAAACCAACTTAATAGCAACATATTTTTAGTGACTTAATGTTGGTCATTACAACTTTAGCTTTAATTAGGTTATTAATAGCAACGTACTTCTTGTAATTTTAATTTAATTATAGAATAAAATTAATTTATTTTAAAAAAACATTAAAAAAATAATAAATTAATTGTAAAATCAACTTAAAGTAGTTTTAAAAACAAGTTAATGTTAATATTAAAATAAAATAAAATTAGTTTAATAAATTAAACTAATAACAAAAAAGAAAATATTATATTAATTAGAAAATCTAATTAATTTACCTTTAGAATCAAATTAAGTTACCTTTATAAAATCAAATTAAATCAATTATAAAACCAACTTAATAGAAACATATTTTTAGTGACTTAATGTTGGTCATTACAACTTTAGCTTTAATTAGGTTATTAATAGCAACGTACTTTAGCTTTAATTAGGTTATCCCGTGTTGGAATACTTTTTGAATCATCAACTTTATGAATACTCTACTTGATTTTTGTTTCCCGTAAAGTAAACCTTAAACACTAAATTATGTTTCAGTTGTATCGTGTCTATTGATAAAAGATGGACTACTAATCCACATCATCAATCTCCTGAGTTCCAGCTAGGGCTCGACACTTTTGTCGAGAGATCCATGTTACACCTAGATTGTAAAGATGAAACCAAATGTCCGTGTGAGAAATGTGATAATCGTTACTTCATGAATTCGAAAGCAATGAGACGCCATGTTCGTATATATGGTTTCAGTCAATCATACAAAACATGGATATATCACGGTGAACCTTTAATCCCTCCAATTGTAGATGTTGTATTGCCAAGCAACGAGATGGTTGATGTTATTGACGATGTTATGTGGGAGTCGAGAGAAAATGATACAAACCTCGATGAAGGAACCTCGAATACATGGGGTAGTGGTGTCAATGATGATTTTGAAGAGTTCTTAGAGGCAGTCGAAACCAAGTTATATCATGCTTGTACGTTTTCATTCTTTGATTTTTTAGAAAATCTGATGCATATAAAGGTCAACAACAAATGGACTGATAGTTCATTTGATCAATTCCTTGAGTTATTGCATTCGACATTTCCACCAGACAACAAGGTTCACCATTCATATTATTTAGCAAAAAAGAAACTAAAGAAGTTAGGTTTGGGATATGAGTCAATTCATGTGTGAAAAAAAAAATTGTTTTCTCTTCTGGAAGGAACACAAGTCATTGCAAGTTTGTCCCGTTTGTAAAGAGAGTCGGTGGATTGATAAAAATACCAAGGGTAAGAAAGTGGCTCATAAAGTGTTACAGTACTTTCCAGTGGCCCCTAGACTATGCCGTTTGTATTGTTCACGGTACACTTTAAAAAATATGATATGGCATAGTATTGGGAGATCAGAAGATGGTGTGATGCGTCATCTCGTTGATGGAGAGTCTTGGAAAATTTTTGATATAGATTACCCTGACTTCTCGAGTGAACCTCGCAACGTACGATTAGGGCTGGCAACAGATGGCTTTAATCCATTTAGTAACATGTGTAATCCGCATAGTATGTGGCCGGTTGTATTCACCACTTACAATTTTCCACCATGGCTTTGTATGAAAGAGTCATCATTCATGTTTCCCTTGTTGATTCCCGACCCTAAAGCGCCTGGAAAGGACATAGATGTTTTTCCTTAGGCCGTTAGTGGAAGAGCTTAAGTTTTTATGGAAATCAGACGTACGCATTAAAGACATAGCGACAAACACATTCTTCACGATGAAAGCTATGTTGTTAGGGACAATAAACGACTTGGGATCTACCATCCGACAATGCTCATGTCCAAAATGCTTAGAGTGACTCTGTCCAAGATGTCGACAATGTGGAGGCCGAAAATGTTGACATAGTTCAAATCAACTCTTCATCTGGAGCAAGAATTTTTATCGACTTCTCACAATACTTTCAAAACAATGTTGACGTAGCTCAAAACAATGCTGATTATGAAGATGAAGACGAGACTGAAGTACCTCCGCCAATGGGTAGAATCGATAATGTTTCCGATGAAGAGACTGATTATAATGATGGCGATTCTGATTATGATACCAATGAAGAAGACATTGAAGTATATGATGAAGATTCTGATTAAAAAAAGAATTTTTTTTTTTTTTTTTTTGTAATAGAAACTTTATGTGAAATGTACCTTTAATTCATATTGTTTGTCTAACTTTTATTTATGTTGTTTGTCTATATTGTATATCTTACAATTTCGCAGGGTAACTAACTTTTATTCATATTGTATTTCTATATTGTACATTTTGTAATTTACAGGTTGCAGATGAGGTTTACTTGGGCGATACTCTTGGCCATGATGGTCGATGTTATGGGGCTTGGACATGCAGGTGATGGAGTCGGGGATCCACCACATCCAACATGCTTTGGTCGTGGTTAGCACGAACAGGATGGTGAGTTTTATTATGATATATTTATTAACTATTTTTATTATTTTATAATAAGTTATCATAACTAATATTTTTAATTGTATTTTTTCAGTCGAACTTCCAAAAAAAAGGAGCATGTCAAAAATATTGAGTTGGGAAAGTTGATAAGGGCAAATAAGGGAAAGCCTGTAGATTTGGATTCGACAAGGAGATCACATATTCTCCTGTCGGAAAGCGTGGTAATTGGTTCACACATGAAATTGAGAGGTATTTGTGGAACAATGTCCCTTTCAACGTATTTGGTTAGGAAAATGTTTTCCCCGCCTTAAGGAACGCGGCAATTATACATCTAAAGGTAACTTGGATACAATTTTAAGTTTAGTTGTGATTGTTATTTAATTAACTAAATTTTTTATATTTTGCAGAATAAATTTGATTTGGATAAGCTTAACATGGATCCGGAGCGTGCTCAATTGTTGCGGAGCATTGATTCGAGTCTTGCAAAAGTTTACAGAGGCCGAAAAAGTAAAGCTCATTCTTATTTTAAGGAAATCGGGGGGCCTGCAGAGATCTTATCCGCATTAAACAACCCCCTAACGGTATGTCACATGAAAATTGGGCGAAGGCAGTCGAACATTTTCAAACGCCAGAATTTTTAAGGCGTTCGGCGTCAAACAAAGAATGTCGTGCAAAACAAGTAGTTGTAAACAGAGGGGGGTCGAGCTCATACAGCAATGCATGTTTCAAAGAAGTAAGTTATGATATATTTAAATATTTATTTAAAGTATAAGTAATCTAATTTTTAATGTTAAATAGGATATCAATCGAATCGAAGCTTTTCATAAGGTTAATTCCAATCGCCAATTGGTGTTTTATAGTCTTGCAGTCGAGCAACAATATGTAAGTGGTTAATTTGTATTTTTCATATAAGTGTTTATATCATAGCTATTTAGTAATCTAATTTTAATGATTTTTATTATTTTTAAAAAATACAGAATGCTTTACTCGAGAAGATAAACCAACAAACCCAAGCTACTTCTAAGGCAAGCGGTCTAGCACCAACTGATGTAAAAGATTGTTTTGAAAGAATATTGGGTGTTCGATGCGAACATATCAGAGGCATTGGGAATAAACCCCCTACCGTTGTGTCCATGTACGATCAGGAACAACCAATGACATTAGAACAACCACAATCATAATCACATGTAATTGTTAGTAAATGCTATAATGGAAAGTAGATGTATGTTTAAGTGTATTTGATATGTTGATATTTTGTAAAATGGTATAATTAATTATAATGTTATTCTGATATGTTGTTAATATATTTTGTTTTCTTTCTATTTCGAAATACTGCAAATAATACTATAGGACTCGCCCTGTTCTGCAGCATTGGAAGAGTGGTTTCGCTCATTGCCTCCACCAAATAATAAAGGAAATGATGATGAGGACGAGTAGTTACTTTAGGATTTTATGAAATGTTTTGTAATTTGGAAGAATACTTAATGTGGTATGGATAAATATTTTGGATTGATTGTATAATATGCATTAATATTTCTATAAAAACTTATTAGATTTTTCAAATGCTATATGGATTAATATTTGGATTGATTATAAATTTAATGTTAAATAAATAAAATTAAAGAATTAAAAAAAATTAAAAGAGTATTAATGGCGGCATATTTTGTGGCGATATGTACTTATTAGCGGCGACAATGTATTAGCGGCAACGCGTGGCCATAGCGACGACACGTAGTATTAGCGGTGACTGTAAGTATTAGCGGCGACAATAAGCGTATTAGCGACGAAACAATACCGGCGACGCATTTGCAGCGACATGTCGCCGCTAAAGGTATTAGCGGCGACGCGCCTAACCTTTAGCAACAACAAGGTTCGCCGCTGTCGCCCAATCTTCTTATAGTGTTGGTGGCTTTTAAATTTTGTTGGCAAAATTGAAAATTAGGATAAAGTTGATTAGTAAGCAAAGTATGTGTTATGCAAGAAAACAAAACAAAATGATAAAACCACATTGGGATTAATTAGCATGGTTCTGTCGATGTGACATATATCTACGGAAAAAGAACCAAAGAGGAACCGAAGAACTAATCTATCACTTGACTATTACAAAGTAATTACAATGCAATCTTTAACTAGAAATACTTATAATAAAAAAAACAAGCAACAACACGGTCGAACCCTTATACAAGTAAATCCAGAAAAACTAAACGGCTTGAGGCATATCGTCCATCAACCTATTCCAAAAACTTATATCTTCGAAAATTTATTTATGTTTTCTTATTTTGTTCGAGTTGTGTTATTTATTCAGTTAACCAAAATTCCAAATCTTATATTAACAATCTCCACTTTGAATTAAATTGTCTTCAACCATTAATGCTTGAACTTCTTTTTGGCACGACTTTATCAACACCCAGGTTCTCCCTAGTGTTTATCTTTTGAATAGAGAACATTCATTGTTCCAAAACATTATAGATGAAATCGAGGCTTACATCAATATATTTTGTCTTTTCATGATAGACTAAATTCTTTGCAAGACAAAGCACTCTAGTTGTCACAAAGTAAAATGGATTTCTCCACCTTCAACCCAAGACTTTGAACGAGACCATGTAACGATATGTATTCCTTTATTCCTTCTTCATTAACATGCATTTTGTTTCATTTGTTGATAAGTCAATTGTTAGTTGTAACGTTGAGTACTTCCAACTTATAAGACATGAATAAAGTAAAGATATAATATATAAGTGATCTTATTTTCATCAGATCACCACCATGGTCCAATTCTCCATAGCCAACCAAGCCAATATTATGTATGCTCATAATACCATAAACCAAACAACTGTTAGTCGTTTCTTTCAAATACCACATAATATTCTTACTTCTTCCTAGTGAGTTTTCTCAGATTAATCATAAACATACGTATCATATTACTCGCACGACCCAAAGCAGGTTGTGACATCCCCATTTTTCACGGTCAGAAAAGACCGATTTTGTTTATACTTGTTTGAAATCAGAGTAACATTTTTCATAAAATTGTTGCGGAATTTGTTCCCAAAATAAAATATGATAAAGATTTATCAAAGCATTTCCGTAAAAATGTATTTCATTAAAAAGACTCGAAATGTCATGTTCAATACAGATCAAAAGCATAAACAATACAACATAAGCCTTACTACATTATTTCATATCTATAGGCCTATATCCGTAATCTCTCATCCAAAACATCACATCTATGCTCGAGCGCCGCTACCTGTAATACATGAAACTGAGTGGGTCAGACTTGGGAGCTTGGTGAGCACATAGGGTTTTCAACCCACAATAAATAAGTTTATTAATTTCATCAAACAACAATAACCCGATTACCCGTTTCAGTTATCCTCACAATACATCCCTAAAACACCTATCATAAGGGACCTAAACTAAGGATCAACATCGGGATGGACACTAATGCTAAGGGGATTCCTCAGCAATAAATGTCCTTAAGGCAACCATGTGGGGGATGGAGTACACCGATGAACACATCATTCACAAACACCTACAGGTTGCGAGCCTGCTAGCATTCCACTGGACTGTCTAGAAGAGTCTGTGGTCGTCATCCATACTCCGCTAGGTGACAGAATCAACAACAACAACAACAACATCGAGGCCTCTCATCATTTTATCACACATCATCTAATACATATACCCGTGTTTTACCCCAACATTTTTGTAGATATAAAATACATATACGGTTTAAATTATATAAAACTTGTATAAAATCGTTCATCCAGCATAGATAGTAAGTATACAAATAATATGCACACATAGCACGTAGTTTATATAAAATACTTCATATCTATGTGTAAGATGAAAGGGATCATGAACTCACCTGATAAGGTGGTGATTCTGAACTTAGACGGCGCTTCGTTACACTTAAAACAATTTCCTTCGTCAAAACCTAGTATCATTACCACTAGGGTTTAGTCTATCATTCACCGAGACTAATTAATAGTCTAGCTATTATTACTATTATATAAGCGTTAAACAATACTTATATAACCCATAATAATAGCCCAAGTACTCATTATATGCTCCTAATAACATTACTATAATTATTTAAAAGCTATATTAAAAGTTGCGTAGGCATAGCTCACTTACAGCGTATTTTAAAGAAAATCGGGCTTTGCTCGGAGCAGCGTTTCGAAACCGAAAGTCCTTTTTTCTCGGGATTCCGGGAGCCTCGGGGCTTCCTTCGGGTGCTAGGGATTCACCTAGGATTTAGGGGGGGTTAGAAAACCTAGAGAGAGAAAGTTCTTAAAGAGAGAGTGAAGAAAGGTGTGAAATTTTCGGAAGAGTTCGCACCGATTTATAGGCGCCAACAGCTTGGATTACGCTGGGCATACCGAGGAGGTACGTTGGGCGTTACTCGGATAAGGCTGCTAGCTTGCACCAGCTGGCTCGCACTAGCGTTAGAAGGATAAGGCCGAAGGTACGCGGGGCGTACCAAACTTCGTACGTCGGGGATGGATGGTCCGGATAATGCCACGTCATCTTAGTTTCACAATTTTCCTTCTCGACTTCTAAAAATCATAGATTTCGCATACGAGCTCCATTTTCAACGTTCTTTATATTCACGCGTAGGCGGGAACGTACTTTACAACTTTCGTTTAGACTCCATCGTCTAATTTTGATTAAATTTTAAAAGTTATATTTTTAACAAGCCGGGACACGATTGGTCCGTTAAAAATTCATAACTTCTTCATCCGACGTTCGTTTTCGTCTGTCTTTTTATCGTTATGCTAATATTAACGAGATCTTCGGTTCTCGTTTAGGTTGTGGTGACTAAAACCCGCTCGATCTAAAATTCGAATTCCGGGTTGTACACTGCTAAGTCGAAACTTCGAAAAATCATAACTTCCTCATACGAAGTCAGATTTGGGCGTTCTTTTTATGGACACTCTCAGTTTAACGTATTCTATGACTTTCATTTCGGTTGCTAAGGCTAAAACTCCCTGTATCATAAATTTACTATTTACACTTCCCGGTATTGTGCTGGTTCCGTCGCGAAACTTCAGCGGGTCATAACTTCTTCGTTATAACTTGGATTTCGGCGTTCTTTATATCCTCAGAATCCTTGTTTCGATCACTAAACTTTATGTAAAGATATCAGGCTTATCTCACACTTAAATTTTGATGCTTATTTTTATCATTTATTTAATATACATTTATAAATAAGTAATAAGCACACAAATACACATAATTCACATAAAATTGAAATGTTTCATATTTATTATTTCAAAAAGAGTTACAATAGTTGACCTAGACTATTACATTGTCTAAAATGCTTAGCCCCGAAACCCGGGCGTTACAATTCTCCCCCCCCCCCCCTTAAGATGATTCCGTCCCGGAATCATGCATCAGCAAACAGATGTGGGTAGCGACTCATCAAGTCACTTTCTATTTCCCAAGTAAGATTCAGCCCATTTGAATGTTTACAATGGACTAGCACTAAGTCAACCATCTTGCATCATAACTTCTTAGTCTTACGGTCAATAATTGCCTTAGACTCTTCGATTAGCCTCTTATTCCCATCCATTCTTAACTCTGAGATTGGAATTATATCGGGAACTTCTCCTATGAATTTCCTCAAATAACACACATGGAAAGTGTTATGAATACCATTGAGTTCTTCGGGCAATTCCAGCTTGTAAGCTTGGTTCCCAATCTTCTAAAGAACTTTGAATGGTCCAATAAACCTTGGACTCAACTTTTTTAATCGTTTCCCGAATCTTATAAGTCCCTTCCACAGTGAGACTTTAAGAAAAACTGAATCCCCAACTTCAAAGGTCATCGATCGTCTTCTCTTGTCAGCATAGCTCTTTTAACAATCCTGGGATCCTAACATTCTTTCCCTGATCACCTTCAACTTTTTAGCAATCTCATGAACTATCTTGGGACCCATAAACTGGTTTTCTCTAGCCTCGAGCCAACAAGACAGTGTACGACACTTCTGTCCATACAACGCTTGATATGGTGCCATCTTGATGCTCGAGTGGAAACTGTTGTTGTAGGAAAACTCTACCAAAGGTAAGTGCTCAACCCAATTGCCTTGGAAATCCAGACATGCTCTCAACATATCTTCGTGTGTTTGAATCGTTCTTTCGCTCTAACCATTATTCTGTGGGTGGTAAGTTGTACTCAAACACAATTTCGTACCCAATTCCTCTTGTAAACTCCTCCAAAACCTTGACGTGAAACGACTATCATGATCAGATACAATCATTAGAGGAACACCGTTAAGTCATACTATTTCCTTCACATAAGCGTTTGCGAGCTTATCCATAGACCACCTTTCGTTGGCTGCTATGAAGTGTGCACTCTTAGTGAAACGATCCACGACTACCTAAATCATGTCGTGACCGTTCTTCATCCTGGGAAGTTTAGTCACAAAATCCATGGTAATGTGTTCCCATTTACCCATGGGTACATGTAAAGGTTCTAAACTACCATATGGTTTCTGATGTTGTGCCTTAACTCTCGCACATGTCACACACTCGGCCACATACTTTGCAACATTGAGCTTCATCATCGACCACCAGTAATAGGGCATTAGGTCCCTATACATTTTAGTGCTACCGGGATGAATTGAGTACATGGTCTTGTACGCTTCTTCCATCAGAAGTTCTCTTATTCCTCCCGTCTTAGGTACCCAAATCCAATCATGGAATACCTTCAGTCCTTGACTGTTTGTACCGAAGACTAACATTTTGCCCAAACATTCTTCCTTTCGTTCATTCTTCTCTAAAGCTTATTCTTGAGCTTTCTTGATACTTTCCACAATCGTCGAGACCACTTTTATTAATGCTCTTGGCCTTTTCCTTTCAAGATTGACTTTCCGACTGAGAGCATCAGCGACAACATTTGTTTTACCAGGGCGGTAAAGTATCTCACAGTCATAGTCCTTGAGTAATTCTAGCCAACGTCCTTGCCTCATATTCAATTCTTTCTGATTAAAGAGATACTGGAGATTATTATGATTAGTGAAAAGCTTGCACTTCGAGTCGTAGAGGTAATGCCTCCATATCTTTAGAGCTAAAACTACCGCTGCTAACTCCAAATCATGAGTGAGGTAGTTTTTTTCATGCTCTTTCAATTGTCGAGATGCGTATGCTATCACCTTTTCTCTTTGGGTCAGAACACAACCCAACCCGACTCCAGATGTGTCACTATAGACCACAAAGTCTTCAACACCATCGGGTATAGAGAGAATTGGTGCTTCACATAACTTCTTCTTTAGCTTCTCGAATGCTTCTTCGTGCTTCTCGCTCCATGTATAAGTAGCTCCTTTGTGGGTCAAATATGTCAATAGAGCAGCTATCGAAGAAAATCCTTGGATAAATCGTCGGTAATATCCAACTAATCCTAGAAAGCTTCAAATCTATGTGGGAATTTTTGGTCATTCCCACTTCATCACCTCTTCGAATTTTGCTGGGTCAAACATTATCCCTTCTTGGTTAACCACATGACCCAAGAATCGGACTTCTCGGTTCCAAAAATCACAATTGGAGAACTTTTCATACAACTTCTCTTTCTTCAAGACTTCCAACACTTCTCGTAGATGCTGGCCATGCTCCTCCTGGCTTTTTGAGTTGATGAGAATGTCATCTATGAACACTATCACGGATTTGTCGAGGAATGGTTTACAAATCCTGTTCATTAAATACACGAACGTTGCTGGAGAATTGGTTAGTCCAAATGACATAACCAAGAACTCATAGTGTCCATATCTAGTTTTGAATGCAGTCTTCTCAATATCCTGCTCTTTCACCTTCAGCTGATGATATCCTGACCTAAGATCGATCTTTGAGAAATAGCTCGAACCTTGCATTTGATCGAATAGGTCATCAATCCTTGGCAATGGATACTTGTTCTTCACCGTTTCCTTATTCAACTCTCGGTAGTCTATACACATTCTCATGCTTCCATCCTTTTTCACAAATAACACCAGAGCTCCCAAGGGTGATGAACTAGGTCGAATGAAACTGTTATCCAACAAATCTTGAAGTTGCATCATAAGCTCCTTCATCTCCGTCGGTGCTAGTTGGTACGGTGTTTTTGCTATTGGTGTCGTCCCTGGTAACAAGCCTATTCTAAATTCTACTTGTCTATCAGGTGGTAATCCGGGAAGATATTTGGGAAAGACTTCCGGATAATCACACACGATTGGTATGTTTTGCACCTCCTTCTTTTCCTTCTTAGCATCGATAACAAATGCTAAATATGATGCACATCCTTTGGACAAACACTTTCTGGCTTTCATCAGGGAGATGATTCCAGAATTTACTTTGCGTTTGTCCCCATACACCATAAATGAATCTTTTCCGGGTGGGTTCACCCTTACTATTTTCTTCCTGCAAAGAATCTCAGCATCGTTGGCGCTAAGCCAATCCATTCCCAAGACAATGTCGAAACCGTTTAACTCTATGGGTAATAGCTCCTCGTGGAATTCGTTTACGTTTAGGTCGATGACGACGTTCCTAATACGATCACTAACAGGTACGAACTTGCCACTGGCAACTTCCACAACTAAGGCATTATCAAGTTTCTCTATGGGTAATGCTAGTTTCCCACCAAACTTATGTGACAAAAGGAGTAGTTTGCTCCAAAATCAAATAGTATATTGGCAAGAAAACCATTTACAAGAAAGGTACCTAAAGTGAAGTCTGCTGCCTCCTTCGCAGCCTCGAGCGTCATCTAGAAGGCTCTTCTCTTCGGCTTCTGTGGAATGTTGGGTCTTCCTACCTCCTTCTTCTTCGGGAAGTCCCTCGATATGTGACCTTCCTCATTGCACTCATAACAGACCTTCTTTGTGAACGTGCATTCGTTGGCATAGTGCCCAGGCTTTCCACATTTGAAAAAAGTGACTCCTCCGTCACATTTCCCTTGGTGCTTCTTCTTGCACGTGTCGCACCATTTGGCTTCACCTCCTTCATACTTCTATGTACCAGTCCTTGACAACTTTCTTTTCTTGTTGGATCTTGAAGATCCATCAAATTTCCTTTTCTCACCAACGTCAGCCCTCTCTAGACCCCTTTCCTTCAGCTGGGTCTCCACATTCTTAGCTGCTCGAATTGCTGATATCAGGGTGGTTGCCATCTTGACCGTCGGGCCAAAGTCGGATGGCAGTCTATTTCAGAACTTCTCAATTTTGGAGAGTTCAGTTGGCACTAGGTATGGAAACAACTTCATCTTTTTCATGAATGCAGCAGCATAGTCATCGATGCTCATTCTCCCCTTCTTCAAGTTTTGGAACTCATTGTTCAGATCAATCAGATCTATCTCTGAATAGTACTGCGCCTTCATTTGTTCCAAGAACTCATCCCATGACATCTTCAGATCTTCTCCTCACGGCATTGTATCTGCCAATAGCTTCCACCAGCTCAAGACTCCACTTTTTAGTTGTCTTACAGCGAAGACGGTCTTCTATTTCGCGCTACAGTCGCAGCTCTCAGACACCATCTCCATCTCAGAAATCCAATCCATAATGTCAACAGGCTTTGGGCTTCCTGAGAGACTCGGTGGTTTCGCTCCTAAGAAATTCTTGTACATTCACCCATCCTTTTCGTTTCTCCTCTTCGAAACGTTTATATGCTAGTTCTAATATCGTAGTCGTACGTTTAGAATCCTAAACACATAAGGTTTCCAGATCCGGTTGACAACATAGCATAGATCCAAACAAATAACAACATATCAGGCACAAATCATATAGCACATAAAAGCATTTTAGGCATAATTCCTAAAATAAGCTAGTGCTCACATTCCACAATCATTGCTTAGCATTCTAAGTTTAAGTCTAGAAATCCTACAAATTCCTAGTTCGCTTAAACTAATGATATGATACCAACTGTGACATCCCCATTTTTCACGGCCAGAAAAGACCGATTTTGTTTATGCTTGTTTGAGAATCAGAGTAATATTTTTCATAAAAGTGTTGTGGAATTTCGTTCCCAAAATAAAATATGAATAAGATTTATCAAAGCATTTCAGTAGAAATTTATTTCATTAAAAAGACTCGGGATGTCATGTTCAATACAGATCAAAAGAATAAACAGTACAATATAAGTCTTACTACATTATTTCATATCTACAGGCCTATATTCGTAAGCCCTCATCCAAAACATCAAATCTATGCTCAAGTGTAATACATGAAACTGAGTGGGTCAGGCTTGGGAGCCTGGTGAGCACATAGGGTTTTTAACCAACAATAAATAAGTTTATTAATTTCAGCAAACAACAATAACCCGATTACCCGTTCCCGTTATCCTCACATTACATCCCTAAACCACCTATCATAAGGGGCCTACACTAATGATCAACATCGCGATGGGCACTAATGCTAAGGGGATTCCTCAGCAATAAATGTCCTTAAGGAAACCATGTGGGGGATGGAGTACACCGGTGAACACGTCATTCACAAACACCTACATGTTGCGAGTCTGCTAGCGTTCCACTGGATTGTCTAGAAGAGTCTGTGGTCGTCATCCATACTTCGCTAGATGACAGAATCAACAACAACATCGAGGCCTCTCATCATTTTATCACACATCGTATAATACATCTACCCATGTTTTACTCCAACATTTTTGTAGATATAAAATACATATACAGTTTAAATCATATAAAAGTTGTATAAAATCGTTCATCCAGCATAGATAGCAAGTATACAAATAATATGCACACATATCATGTAGTTTATATAAAATACTTCATATCTATGTGTAAGATGAAAGGGATCATGAACTCACCTGATAAGGTGGTGATTCCGAACTTAGACGGCGCTTCGTTACTCTTAAAACAATTTCCTTCGTCAAGACCTAGTACCATTACCACTAGGGTTTAGTCTATCATTCATCGAGACTAATTAATAGTCTAGCTATTATTACTATTATATAAGCGTTAAACAATACTTATATAACCCATAATAATAGCCCAAGTACTCACTATAAGTTCTTAATAACGTTACTATATGTGACATCCCCAATTTCACGGCCAAAAAAGACCGGTTTGTTTATGCTTTATTTTAAAATCAGAGTAATCATTTAAAGAAAATGGTTGCGGAATTTGTTCTCAAAACAAGATATGATAAAAACTTATCAAAACATTTCTCAAAGAGAATGTATTTTAATTAAATAATAAAACCTCAAGATGTCATGTTTCAATACAGACACATAAGCATAAACAGAACATACATTCATTTACACTAGTGATTTACATCTCCTTTAATCTCTCAGTGAAATATGTCTTTGTATTGATACCTGTGATACAAAGAAAACTGAGTGGGTCAAGCTTGGAAGCCTAGTGAGCATATAGGGTTTTCATCCCACAATAATACATTTATTATATTCAATTATCAAACAATCAACACAAATACTCATTCCCATTATCTCCTTTATTTCTTAAGGATTTACCCTAAGAATCAACTATCATTTATCCATTTATTCCTAAGGATTGACCTAACGAATTGACACAAAGTCCACCACTGCCAAGGTCCACAAATTACGATTGGTAAACACTTAGTTCAACATACTTAACAAACACCTAGTTCTAACACTCATAGTGAAGAATTAATTCAAAACATCTAATGAATACTTAGTTCTAAAACACTTAGTGAACACACTCAGTTCAACAACACCAAGTGAACACATCTAGTTCAAAAATACTTAATGAACACATTAAGTCCAAAAATACCAAGTGAACACATAGAGTTCATAAATACCTAATGAACACATTGAGTTCAAACACCTAGTGAACACATAGAGTTCAAAAATACCTAATGAACACATTGAGTTCAAACACCTAGTGAACACATAGAGTTCAAAAATACCTAATGAACACATTGAGTTCAAACACCAAGTGAACACATAGAGTTCAAAAATACCTAATGAACACATTGAGTTCAAACACCAAGTGAACACATAGAGTTCAAAAATACCTAATGAACACATTGAGTTCAAACACCAAGTGAATACATAGAGTTCAAAAAAACCTAATGAACACATTGAGTTCAAACACCAAGTGAACACATAGAGTTCAAAAATACCTAATGAACACATTGAGTTCAAACACCTAGTGAACACATAGAGTTCAAAAATACCTAATGAACACATTGAGTTCAAACACCTAGTGAACACATAGAGTTCAAAAATACCTAATGAACACATTGAGTTCAAACACCTAGTGAACACATAGAGTTCAAAAATACCTAATGAACACATTGAGTTCAAAAATACTTATTATTTCGTCTCACATCAACTATTTCATCTACCCATGTTCTACCCAACATATTTGTACATGCAAACACATATACATTTTAAATCTTTTAAAACATGTATAAAAAATTATTTTAACATCTATCTCAAGTAAACAAACAATGTATAAACACCTACCACGTACTTCATAGCAAATACTTCATATGTATGCGGTAGAAGAAAGTAAATATACATTCACACATATAACAACAAAATATACACATAAGACGTGTTTCGTATAAAATACTTCGTATTTATACGTTAGAAGAAAGTAACCACACACTCACTTGATCAGAAGATGATTGGACAAGACTACGACTTGTAGAAGTAGTATTCTTCGGTGAAACTGGGATCACTTCACACACCTAGTTTCTCGCGGGTAGAGCTTCCGCTCGGAAAATGTTTTCTTCTCGGGATCTTCGGGCTTCGGGACTTGCTTTGGGTCTCAGGGTTGATACCGGGGCTTCGGGGGTACTTCTTTGCATGTAAATCAATGTAATATGGGAGAGAGATGAGAGAATGAGCAACCAAACTCGGCTGGCCCTTCAAATCTATTTATAGGGCAAAACTGGCCCTTGCCACGTCGTAGGCTTGGTCGTCACTGCATGCGTCATCTCAAGTTGCATCTGGGGGACTCCCGGAGGTGTCAGAAGACCTGCCACGTCGTGGCACTGCTTGCCACGTTGTGGTCTCTGACACAACTTTGGAGTTCGCGCCCCGAACTTCAGAAATTCATAACTTTCGCATACGAACTCCGTTTTTGACGTTCTTTATATCGACGCGAAGGTGAGATTATGCTCTACAACTCTCGTTTAGACTCCATTGGCTAATTTTGACTTTATTTTTAATATATCATTACTATATTACTTATATATTATCTTTAGTAGGCCGGGACAGGAAAACTCCGTTTGAAATTCATAACTCCTTCATCTGAACTCCGTTTTCGTCTGTCTTTTTATCGTTGGACTACTATCAAAGAAATCTTTTAGATCACTAAGGATAGATATCTATCTACCTTAAATTCACTATTTACGTCGCGCTGGGTCGCGCTGGGTTATGCCGGTTCTGTCGCGAAACTTCGATAGGTCATAACTTCTTTGTTATAACTCGGATTTTGGCGTTCTTTATATGCAAGGAAACCTTGTGACATATACTAAAACTTGGTTAAGATTAATCCTTCTATATAAACTTCCATAAAAAAGTCATTTTTGATGTTTGTTGTCTCTAATTTGACTAGTCCGGATCTACGGGCGTTACACTATTATTATTTAAACGCTATATTAAATGTTGCATAGGCGTAGCTCACTTACAACGGGTTTTAAAGAAAACCGGGCTTTGCTCGGAGCAACGTTTCGAAACTGAAAGACCCTTTTTCTTGGGACTCTGAGAGCCTCGGGGCTTCCTTCGGGTGCTAGGGGTTCACCTAGGCTTTAGGGGGGGGGGGGGGGGTTAGAAAACCTAGAGAGAGAAAGATCTTAGAAAGAGAGTGAATAAAGGTGTGAAATTTTCGGAAGAGCTCGCACCCTTTTATAGGCGCCAATAGCTCGGAGTACGCTAGGCATACCGAGGAGGTACGTTGGGCGTTCCTCGAATAAGGTTGCAGCTCGCATCAGCTGGCTCGCACTAGCGTCAGAAGGATAAGGCTGAAGGTACGCGGGGCATACCGGACTTCGTATGTGGGGCGTATTGCGAGGGGCTATGTGGCGTGATCCGAAGCGAGGTCTGATCAGCGATGGATTGTCCGGATGTTGCCACATCATCTCAGTTTCGCAAATTTTCCTTCTCGACTTCTAAAAATCATAACTTTCGCATACGAGTTCCGTTTTCAACGTTCTTTATATCCACACGTAGGCGGGAACGTACTTTACAACTTTTGTTTAGGCTCCATCGGCTAATTTTGACTCGATTTTAAAAGTTATATTTTTAAAAGGGCAGGATACGATTGGTCTGTTAAAAATTCATAACTTCTTCATTCGATGTCCGTTTTCATCTGTCTTTTAATTGTTACGCTACTATTAACGAGATATTCGATTCTCGTTTATGTTGTGTTGGCTAGAAACCGCTCGATCTAAAATTCGAATTCCGGACTGTACACTGATAAGTCGAAACTTCAAAAAATCATAACTTCCTCATATGAAGTCAGATTTGGGCATTATTTTTATGGACGCTGTCGTTTTAACGTATTCTACGACTTTTGTTTAGGTCGCTAAGGCTAAAACTCGCTCTATCATAAATTCACTATTTACACTTCCCGGTATTGTGCCGGTTCCGTCGCGAAACTTCAGCGAGTCATAACTTATTCGTTATAACTTGGATTTCGGCGTTCTTTATATCCCCGAAATCCTTGTTTCGACCACTACAACTTTATATAAAGATATCAGGCTTATCTCACACTTAAGTTTTGACGATTATTTTTATCCTTTATTTATTATACATTTATAAATAAGTAATAAGCACACAAATACACATAATTCACATAGAATTCAAATATTTCATATTTATTATTTCTAAAAAAGTTACAATATTTGACCTAGACTATTACATTATCTAAAATGTTTAGCCCCAAAACCCGAAACGTTACACAAGTCTAGTAAAGACCATTACATACATGAGGCTTTCCATAACACCTAAATATGGAACGCTTTTCATGTAATCTCTTTCTTCATCTATAGTCGATATGATGTTTCGATCAAGTTTAAAGTCTGTTGTCAAAGGATTTACAACTGGTATGGATGGACCGATATTGAATGATTGCAAGACTTTCTCAATGTAGCTTTGTTGAGAAATATATAACAACCTTTTTCTGGTTATTTCTCTATCAAATAGCTTAGGTTTACTCATGATTGACATACATTTCTCACCCATGTGTCCCAATATACGATGTCATATCTTTGTCTTTTCATTATGTTCTTCCAACAACCATTTTTCCTTTAACTAAATTTCCCTCCAAAAATTAAATCCATGTTGCAACTTTCATTTGATAACTACAATAACGTCTTTCCATATTTTTTCCATTTGTCTTTACGAGAATACTTCAGCCCACTCTTGGCCTAAGTGTCAAGAGATATAAAGTTTTTCTTAAAGATCAGGAATATAATAATAATCGGTTTTTTACCATACAATCATGCATTTTGATCCGCACCGTGCGACTGCCCTTGATACTATGTATACTGTCATCACCTATTTTATTTTTGTCATTTTATTCCTTAAAAGATTTGAACCAATTATAGGTCATATAATGGGATAACTCGAGTCCAAGATCTAAGCATCGATAAAACTACTTGCACATACAATCAAAACTTCACATATGGCCCCTTCATCGTAGTTGACATAAATAATAAAACCATTGACACTATTATTTCATTCAGCTTTTAAATTCCTTGTTTTTGTGGATAAACTCCTCTTACTTATACGGTGTCTCTTTTCTTTGTAGTATAGAATTTAATCTTACCCACAACTTTAGATTTTGACTTTGAATTTTCTCGGTTTCCATAATAACTTTTTCTATTTTTCTTCCCCTGCCTACAAACAATCCTAAACTAGAAACATCTTCACTTATAGGAAACCCTTTGTTTTAGTTATTTAATTAGAAAAGAATCCTCCAAATCATCATTGGTCTACCATACAATATGGTATCAACGGAATTCTCATGTAAATTTGATAGTGATCATAAGAGAATATGAGCATGATCTTCTTCATCAATTTTTATTTTGAAACCTTGTAAATCCAGGATAATAGTATTGAAGGTATCAATATGTTCTTTTACGTAAGTATTATCGGTCATCAACCTACTCCAAACACTTATCCTTTCATAATCGTCATTTGGGTTTTATTTATTTCGTTTGGGTTAGGTTTTATTCAGGTCACCAAAATTACAATTCATAGATTAAAATTATGAGAAATAAAACACATAATTTTTATCATTATTAATGTACAATAACTTTAAAAAGTTAAGATAAAAGAAAAATATAATTAATTTTTATCATTGTAAACGTTTTGCTAGTTATAAGTCATGTTTTAATAGTTCGGTGAAGAAATTTAAATATTAGCTATAATAGTTAAGGGATTGCATTGTAATTATCATTATATGCAAAATGTTTGTATGCAATTGATCACTCTATCATTTATGTCCTAAAACATTGTATTGTTTTAGACTATATTATAGATACATTCTTATTTTTTAATTTTAGTTATGTTGATATACACCAATTAGTATTGAAATAGTATATATATATATATATATATATATATATATATATATATATATATATATATATATATATATTTGTGACAATCTTAATTCTTGAAATATATCTTATTTATTTTAAATAATAATAATTTGTTTATTTTGGTGAAGGAACAATTTCATGCGTCACAAACTTGTATTAGGCTAAGACCAGTAAGTGTGCTAATCATTGTGGACTTGAAGTAGTGGATTTGAGGTTAGGCTTGGTATTTTCTTTTAAAAGTAAACAAGTTTGCATATGAAGATTGAAGCATTGATTTGTATTTCTTATATGCTTGGGTTTTTTAATAAAAAGTTCAAGAAAGCTTGAGTATTTAAGTATTTATTTCATTGACATGCTGTATATAAGCCGCGGTTTCAATATTAGACCCCATACACACCACTTACACAAACTCAACAAATCTCTCACTTCTGTCTATTGTTCTTCATCCTTAGTTCTAGGGATTGTACTCTGCAATCCTATTTAGGTTTTTGTATTTTTAATCATTTGGTCATGATTTCTCCATGTAAACTTTTCTTATTAGAGTTGTGTGTTTTTAGCTGCTAAATTTAACATTGATTGTGTTATCTTTTTAATTACAAGAGGTTCCTAAGTGTGTATATATATATATATATATATACATATATATATATATATATATATATATATATATATATATATATATATATATAATGTAGTTTCAATGTAACTTCTTCAAAGATCTAAGAATGAATAGTTATTTCTTGGATTATAGCAACTCATGTGAAAGACTAGTCTCCCGCATGCTTTCACTAAGTTACCACTTAATTAAGAAATATATACTCTTTCTTGGACCTTTAAACTTATGATTATCTCTGTCATCTTGAAGTTCCAGGACACTTCTTATTGGTAACATGACGATTTCAATTTATACAATTTTTTTTGTCTTTATGTTATATTTTAAGTACTGGACAAATCATAAGTAAGAACCAATATACAGGACTCTATCTAGGACTAGTTATTTGTTAGGACTAAGTTTTAGCTGCGTAAGAGGTAGTTACTTCGGGCCACATATCACAAACAACATTCTTTATACCAAAACTATATGTACATTTTGTAACGGGGAATAATATGACATTTCCCCCTATATATAAGATATTTTTTTCCCATGACATATATTGAAATTCGTAAGTTAGAATAGGTTGAGGATTTGAAATCATAAAAACTGTTCGAATCAATATGCCCAAGAATAATTATGGAGTGATATTGCTAATAATATATAATCTTATAGGGTCACATGTTTATCAAGTTAACATATTTTGTATATTTATTATTGATGTGATTATTAATAAATAATATCAGCTCTTGTAATTAATTAGGAAATAATTATTGTTTTATGGAAATAGTAATTATAAGAGAGTATAACTAGTTATTATTTCATTAGGTACGAAATAATACGTCATGCACAACCTTTTGGACTAGTTGAATTCTTTTGTCTTTTACCTAAAGACAAGGTTTATATTTATAAACTTTGAGTTTATAAAAATTAAAGATATCTTCTTTTTTCAAGAGGTATGACCAAAAATATTAATCAAATATGGGGTTGCTTATCAACCTCCATGCTTTGTCTCCTCATGCTTATATAGGTTACAAATACTTTAGAGCATTTTATTAAAATGCTATAGTTGCTTTATATTATTTTAATATAAAGGTATGTCTTGCAAAGTAGTATATAAAGGAGTGTAAGAGGCTTGCAAAAGTTTGTAGTTTTTGGTAAAACATTCGTTTTTCTTCTTCATGGTCGAAACCTCTCTCTTCTCTGTCTTCTTATTGTCTTTTGAAGATTGTTGCAAGATTAGAGTCCCTGTTGATTTGTCTTATTTAGTACTTATTTAAGTTAAGCACTTTAAAGCTTAAGACACTCAAGAATACAATAATGAACTAGCATTCCAAGTGTCTTACTCTTGCTGGTGGACATACATAGAGAAATCATATTCTTTGATTTTTGTTATCTTCATCAACACCCCAAAACCAAGAAGTTTCAAAGGCTTCAAAGGTTGTCAGTCTAAACACTCTTTGGTTGTTTTTTTATTTCATTCTAACATATATAAATGGATCCATGATATTTTATTTTGTTATGAACTAAAAATAAACTTGTTATTTTTTAAAGTCTTCCATTGCGGTTTTTGTGAAAAACAAGCTTATATTTCGTATCAAAACCCATCAATAACACCATTAAATAGGCTAAAGAAATTATAAATTTTCAACATTTTTTGGCATATTCAAAATTTTAAAGTTCCCTTGTCAAAAAAATAGGTTTGAAATTGCAAGTTTTGTTAGAAAAATCAAATTTAATTTGATTGTTTTTTATTTCAATTTGAAAATCATAATATAAGTTCAAAATTGAAAATTTTAGAATCCATGTTCATTAAAGTTTTTCCTAAATATGATGGTTGTTTGTGATATATGTTCACATAAGGTAGTCATTCTAGTAAATATTATACCTAATATTGCTAAAAAAAGTAAAGATACAAAACCAAACATTAGTTATAATGGTTTACCCTCCTATATATTATCTACTTCCATTTTCTTGGTTTACCTTGCTTTGCCAATTCATCAGTTATGTAGTCTCTGTGATAGCATATAAACCTTGGTACAACCATAATAAATAAAAGAGGTTTCATGTATAAGTTCTATCTTTGAACTAGTGAATAACTTACTCTAATAAAGTACTCATTATATATATATATATATATATATATATATATATATATATATATATATATATATATATATATATATATATATAACATAAAAGGCTTATGAACAGTACAATTTCTAGTTTAGTTGTCAGTTTTAAACAATAGGTGGTTTTTAGCCAGCTTGAAATTAAAATCGGACAGGTTTCCACCGTCGTTCTCTTCCAATCAGGTGCTATGAGAAACCATATGTTCTCCTTAGATGGTTCTACCATGTATACTACTTCCCTTAAGATATGTATTGCCTTCTCCTCTCTCATACTAACGACGACCCTCTTCTTTTTCGTTTTCCCGTCTTCCTCTTTTACTCTACAACCCTCTTCTCATGTTGAAATTTAATTTTGTGTACGATCGATTTAGGTTAAATCATTAGTTCCCTAACGATTTCACGAAGACTAAGATTGATGAATGTTGATCGGTACTTCCCTTTCAGAACTTTAATATTTAAATTAATTTATTTTAGCATAATTGCCATAAATTTCAGAGTGAATTATGACTTTTTTATTAAAGGCCTTTATCTAATATTTACCCAAAATTTTGGGGTTTTCTACAACATGTTTCTTTACTTTTGATGGATATTTTTTTGTGAATTTTATATCACTAATAATTGATATCATACATAAAATGACAATTACCAACTACTAAATGTTTCTTACAGTTAGTAATAGATTTGGAGTTTAGTGGGAAAGGGATGAGGTAAGATTCAAGTTTGTCAAAAGTCACCATGTCTTGCTTTTTCGGTAGGCAACACAATTTCATTTTTAGTTGATAAATTTATTAAGGGTGTTACATTCCACAGTTCCAACCTTTAATTTTTAAACCATACATGACACATCAAACATAGGCCCTCGATTTGAATTAGGTAAATTATTTATTCAAATAAGTTTAATTTTGTTGTCAACATTTTACTATTATTGATTTACAATGTATACTTTTAGTGTTGTATGATTCATTTTCAGAGCATCTACTAGATGCAATACAAGAAGAGATAATTGTGCTTGTACTTTTGTGGTTAATAAGTGATTCTCAAATTCCATGACTGGTCCTTATATGGACAAAATTATATATTGCAAAAAAAAAAAAAAACGAACATACAAGAGAACATACAAGAAGGGGAATAAAATATTAAACTCAATGGTTCCACTTATGTATGTTTAAGTTATTGAAGATTATGTCAGAGTTTCAAAATCTATTAGGTATGGTATATATTTCCTTTCTCTTATTTCATACAAACTTTTTTTAAGCAAAGTTATAAGACACAGCATGTTTTACTTGCTTTAAGTTTTCTATTTCTTTCTTTAAAAAATTTAAGTACAAAAATGTAAGTCGTAATCAAAGTTATGCAAGTTCATTAAACTATTATTTTAGGAATTGTAACTTTTTTTTCATTTGATATGTTCATTTAATATTTTTGATTGATATGTTATTAGACTTTTAATATGCAGGTTTTATGTGAAACTATTGAAGGAGAAACTGAGGTGTTCTATTTTGCATATTATACATGTTTGGAGTTGTGATTTTTAATTAATCTATGTATTTGTTAAATACGACTTGACCATTTGGAGAATTTTTATGGAGCATTTGGAACTAATGAACCACTTAGAGTGGAATGGATCATCTGTGAAGGGAATCGATCATCGCAGAAAGGAATGGCTCATCTGAGAAAGGAATAGATCTTTTGAGCAAGGAACGGAGCATCTGATAAAGAAACAGAGCAACTAAGAATAGAATGGAGCATCTTGTGATGATCCATGATGAAGATGTGCCATCCAAAGAGTGGATGTGTCATCTAGATGCTTGGATGCACCATTTAGGAAGAGGGTGTTCCACTCTAAGTCAAGGTGCACCACTTTGGAAGAAGGATGTGCCATTTTTGGAAGGTTGATGTGCCATTGTGAGTGTGAATGTGCCATCCATAAATAGGATACACCATCTTACACACAGGTTGTGTCATCTTGGTGCAAGGGTGCGCCACATGTGTCCCTAATGAGCCATGATATCCTATAAAGATCCACTTATATGACATCCCCTATTTTTCAGAACCAAAAAAAAGCTTTAAAATCATAATATCTTTATTTAGTGAACATTCCAGTACAATAAAACATTTTGTGGAAGCTGTCTCGTTTTAATAAAATATCTTTGAGTAAACATGTTGTTTCAAAATACAAAGAAACTCTAAGGATGTCATAATCAACACATAACATTGTTATAACGTAAAGACATAATGGTCCTAAACACTATTGTAGGTTGTCTCTTAATCACTCGACATCCTAAACAAGCTCCAGTAGCTTTTAACCTGGTTACCTTTGATCTATATAAATTGCGTAGGTTAGGTTGGAAAACCTGGTGAGAAATATAGGGTTTTCAATCCCATAATATTATTATGACAATAATCGATAATTATCAATCCTACCAAACCAACTGTTAAATAGTATAGATATATCTCTTAAGTTAGTTATTTATAAAACATTTTACCAATTCATACCCATCCCAACCGATTCTAATTATTTCTAGTCCATGGTTATCAACTCACCTCATGAATCGTTTAGAGCAATGGTTTAACTACACAGCTAGTAGCTTCCTTGGCTGCTATAATGAAACATCCCAAAATTTAAGACCAAAAATTTCATTTTTAAATTAAATAATTATAAAACCATTTGTCTGAAAACATCCATAATATAAGTTCATATCAAAACCCATGTATCAATAGTCAAAACATGTCATGGTAAAACTGTTGTGTTTTAAGTACTATAACACTCCTATAGTCCACATACAACCCTATAGCTTTGGATCTAAGTTTTCTCAAGTTATACATGCAATAAAATTTCCAAAGCTTAAAGCCTACAACTAGCATACAATTTTGGTACATTAATCATAAAATCAAATTAGAATAATAACTCTCTATTGTAGCTTGTAGGTTTGGCCTTTCAAGAGCTTAACACCTCAAGTGTGATGCCTCAAATGGTTCACAAACACCATGAACAAAGGAGGACGTTGAGAGAGAGTTTAGACACTATAAATCGATTATCTCTCTTCCTAGAACCCTTAAGGGCTGATTTTAGCTAATGGGTAACACACACACACACACATATATATATATATATATATATATATATATATATATATATATATATATATATATATATATTGTAGGATTCCAAGAGTCATGGGTAAACCTTAATCCATATACTTAGGTTATGATTCATATCTCATGTGGACTAACTCTTCATGGATACTTACATAAACTTAGCCCAACATGGATTAATAGGCCAAACAATATATATCACTGATTTACATAATCAGTCACCGTTAATTTAATTAGTCTCTTTGGATCACTAAATTATTTCCAAATTAATTCTTGATCAATACTAATTAAATAATATGATTTCACAATTAATATATTATACTTATAATATATTAATAAATCATAAATAACCTCTTTCTCAAATATCCATCCTATCAGATTGTTCTGGTGAAGGCAACCCAAATGGACCATGCCACTCTCGGGTCAAGTGCATACCAATTATAGTTATGGGCTTACACACCTAATCCAACAGTCTCCCACTTGGATAAGTCTAATAACTATTATTGAAAGTATGACTTTAAAATCCCGACTAGCAATCGTAGCTCTCAAAAGCCGTTGTCAAACTTTGACCTAGTCAATGACGCGCCCATTAGATAAGGGATCATATATTCCTCCTTTCTAAATATCATATGAACTGGAACATGGATTATAATCATTCTCTATGTTCATGTTTTGTTTTCTGATTTCTGATTTATGACGACTGACTAATTGAACAAATCTAATCAGTCAAAGCTTGGCCAAGAACTTAGGGTTGTCATCACTAAATCATCGATGGGCCCACATATATCGCTTTTATCCCTCTTACGGTAAAAGGAACAGATAAAGTTTAACTCAAATACTTTCTTGTACTTACTCATCAAATCACACACAACAATATGTTTTATAACACCAAGTTACTGGTGCATTTACGTATGTCAATGTGCAACCGACATGTAAACTACAACTTACATATATTGGTTTCAAGAATATATAAGATATTATTGTCTCACAATCACTCTTGATAAAATCCATGAAGTGATTAAGATGAGTGTTGTTTAATCCAATACTCAAATCTTATTACATGAGTACTCATAAACATTGTAACAAACTTGTGTTATGTCTAAACCCTTTAGACAATCTACAAACCCATTCATGACAGTGCAACTTCAATACCTACTTACAAAGTATGATCGATTGTGGATGGTTTGAATAACCTAGTTATTTGGGAAGTCAAAACATGCGAAGTGAAACACAAGAATAATTGAATCCAATATGGTCTCAAAACTTTTGAATATAAATAAAACACCTTTTATTTAATCACCATATTGATTGCACATTATTCATTGTATAATGTTTCGATTTATCAACTAATACTAAAATTAAAATAATAGTTATCCCATGCTCCAAGCATGCATACTACGTTTACCTATAGTCATTACCTTGTGAAATAGATCAATTGTAAACATTTCCAATGATACTCATTTCGGAATTCCAAATCCTTATTGCAAGTGTAAGAATACCAAATTCTTGTCACTGCTAGAATGTGTTAGATTCTAAACTATCATGCAATATAACATTTTGTAATTTCATGGTACTAAAGTCACAGAGACTTTGTCAACGATATTACAAAACTTTCCATTGGATATTATTACAAGAAAATTTCATAGATATGAAGTCTCATATTCAAAGCACATTCCTTTGAACATCCTTCTTGCATAAAAGTTTCTAACTTATTCATAGATTCTTGATATCCAATTCCCAATGTGGAACCATTTCCATATTTTCCACATTAAAATTCATTATTAATAGAATCCTGTCTATAATGTCAATATGATCCATCCATTACAATACTTCCAATTGCCCACAATCAACCAATCTTTAGAGAACCTTAGATTGTTCTTAGCAGTTGTTTAACAACTTTAGTCATATCCGATTCTGGTCCTGTTTCCTTCATAATGCCCCAGACATTTGGAATATTAGAACACATGAATATTATAGCATATGTAGTCGATCCTATATCTGAAGCATATGGGACAAGATTCATAATGTCTTACATAAAGACCTGATACTTTACTAGTCTCTTGCTATAACATTTCCATATATAGAATTTCCTTATGTCGAATCTTTTCAACATAACATTCATATATGTACATGACTAAATTTGATTAAAATCTTAATCTAAGCTTTTAGATTTGAAATGAAGTATAAGTTCCTCTCCCTTAATTATACCAAAACAACTTTTCAAACCCTGCAACTTTACGAATTGAAACCTTTGTTTTCTATAACTAATATTGCTAACTCGCAACACTTACCATAATATTTATGCTCCCACTATGTAACACCTAATTCCTGGTATGCCTACTATTCAAGTATTTTGTGATTTTCTCTGGGACTCGACGAGTTGGAGGCCCAACTCGTTGAGTAGAGTCGTGACCCATGGACAGTTTAAGTAACCTACTCGAAGAGTCGGGGGACTAACTCGGCGAGTAGGTGCTAGTTGAGTGAAACCCTAAATCTGAGGGTTTACACCATATTTAAACACCTTATCTCAGCCTTCATCGCCCTTATCACTCCCAGAAAGCTGTGTATCGAAATCCTAGCCATTTTTGTGTTTTCTAAGCCCATTTTGGTACTTCTGGTGGTTTGTGAAGCTTTAGAAGAAGAAAGAAGCATGAGAGTTCAAGTTGGGGGCATAGAGATTCAGATATCTAGTTCCATTTTCAGCACAATCAAGGTAAAATTCCCCTGTCTTGGTCTTATATGTGTTTATTCATCTTTAGACTTAGATTTTGGGCACATTTAGGGCTTTGCAAGCCATTTTTGGATTTGTGGAGTGTTATATGGAGTCTTAACTTCAGATCTAAGTCATTAGAAGGGTCACATGGCATAAAGGTTCCAACTTTATGGCCATGAGATCCCCATGCATCTTTTAGAGAACCTTTTATGGCTTTTTAAGCCAAGTCCCCCATACATGTGCACCAAGTTTGGAGCTTTACGTATGGAATGGATATTAGGGGCCAGATCTATGGTTTTGAGATGTTAAGACCCATCTAAATCGACTGTATAGTGTTGGTCAAGGATGGACTCGACGAGTTGTTCTTGGGACTCGGTGAGTCGTGGTCTAATGACCACCAAATCCTTTCTATCAATGGACCAGTTGTTAGGGAGGAAAGTCCCTTTTATGTTTAGAGATAAAGGTACCTGGGAATCATGGGACTCGATGGGTGCTTAGAACAGGCTCGACGAGTCCAAGTCAATCTCTGAATCTTTGAAGATGGACTCGATGATTTGTTCATACAACTCGACGAGTCTTAGACCGGACACGTTCTTCTGAGGGAGATGAACTGGTCGAATTCAAGGAAGAACTCAGCGAGTCGGATGAAGATGGTCCTGATAGTTTCAATGAAGGAGAACTCGTCGAGTTGTTGCTAGACTCGATGAGTAGAGTCGGGGTTGGATCGGGTTAGTGGAGTATACACTCGGCGAGTTGGTAGACTAACTCGACGATTCAGGTCAATGGGGTGTTGACTTTGACCAATGTTGACTTTTCCTAGTTTTGGTATTGACCCTGGTTAGGGTTGTATGTTCTCTTTGATGACTTGAGGGTTGTCGTGTAGGGATTGAGGAGTCGAGGAGAGTTGACCTTCACGCCGAGGACAGTTCAGACACTACGCGACATCGAGGTGAGTTACCTTCCAGTAGAAGTGGGTCTAAGGCACCAAGGCCGGCCCACTAGTAATTGTTAGTTGGGATGGTTATTTTTGTGATAACTGTTTGGTCTGTTATTGTTGGATATGTGAGTATGCTAGTCTAATAGATATGTGACTATGCTAGTTTGCTAGTTGCCATGTTATATGAGATAGTATCAGTAGGAGGGGACTAGTCCCCGATTCAGTCGTTAGGACCAATGGGTAGGTCAGACAGCCCAGATATGTCTGACAACATGATTATGATATGATATTATGTGTTAGTAGTAGGGGGTGTAATAGTCCCCAAATTCGGTTGAGATAGATCGGAGGGTAGGTCGGCACCCTAGAATAACTTGAGATAGGTAGGTCATCACCCTAGAATAGCTTGACATAGGTAGGTCAACACCCCGGAATGGCTTGACATGGGTAGGTCATCACCCTAGAATGGCTAGGACGGGTACCCTAGAATTTCCCGGTAGTATGTATGTTATGTGATTGTATGGTATGTGGTATGATGAGGGAAATCACTAAGCTTTGTGCTTAAAGTTTCATTTTTAGTTTCACGTACCTCTTCGTTCAAGGGGAAGGAGCCGGCGGTGTAGCAGCGCATCACATATACACACATGATTTCCGCTTAGAGTTTTCTGGGATTGTACACCGATATTTCGTTACTTCAGATGATTTGATTTTGAGACATGATATTATGGTTTTATGTCTTGGCATGATCTTTGCAATGTTTTGATAAACTAATTTATGAATCACTTAACAAAAAAAACGAAAATTTTTGCCTCAAATTTTGGGATGTTACACGTTCGTATCAGAGCCCTAGTTTGAGGGAATTGGGCACACCCTCGGGGCAGGGGGTGTCTGGACTCAAACCAAGGGACTAAAAGATTTTTCACCAAGAAAACATTTTCTAAAATTTTAAGTTAAAGAATTTTGAGAAAGGACAAGGTGTATGATGCATGCGACCAGCCGAGCTCAAGTAAGTTTTCCCCAAGATACCCATACTTGTTATGTTATGTGTATGATTTATGATTCTGAGAACTGCATGCTAGATTAAGGCTAAGGATCTAGTAGGATGCCTTGAATGCTTGTTGTATGAGCTGTATGCTAGGACTGTTTAGCTAACGGTGGGATAACATGACTAGGTTATGCATGATGTGGTTACTCAATGCACGAATGCTGATTGCTTTGTGCTAAAAGGGTCCTGGATAACTTTAACTAACTAGTGATCGCATATGTAATAGTATTCGTAAGCTAGTTAGGGAAGGGAAGTAGGGACTCCTAATGCAGCTGATGGCGGAGAGTGGGTCGGAGGGTGCCCTAGGAAAACCTACGACGAGATTAGTGGGAAAGGGTATTGATAAAGAGACTTGGTGAAGTTGAAGCAATCCTTGAGGAAAGTACGGATAGATGTGGAAGGTAGTATGGGCCCATACTACTAGTAGCAGAGGATCTGTACTCGAGTCAAGGAGGGCCGAGATGGAACCAGGGAACTTGGAGAGTGTGTGAGACCTCTCAAGAGCATGTATGATCCTAACATTTATGTGTTTATTTTTATTATGGTGACCACACGACATGGAGTGGGAGGTTCAAGATCAGGATCAGGATTAGGCTCGGGTGCAGGATCCGAGCAGGTTGATGATAGGCTACGCGAGTTCATCGCATCTGAGATCACAAGAGGTATCCTTGAGTCGACCCTGGTTATTTTTGGGTCGATCAAGGAGGGGGTTATCAAGTTGATGGAGGATCGCCTCCAATCATTCAGGAGTGATTTGGCATCTGGCCAAGCAGGAACGTGCACACTGTCCTTCAAGGACTTCAAAGAGAGTGGTACACTGGATTTTCACGGGTTAAGGACCTCATTGCTGCCAGGAGATAGATCGCAGACTTTGAGTCTGCGCAGTTGATGAGCTTCTGCCCAGAGGGGTTGAAGGTCCGCTTTGCTGCGGAATGTCTGAGGGATAGAGATTGAGACTAATTGGAGTCGGTTGGTGATTCATTGGGAGCCCCAGCTATCTAGGCTATGATGTGGTCAGATTTCGTGACCAGATTCATGGCTGAGTTTGCGCCGGCTTTGGAGCTTCAGCAGCAGGCCAGGGAGTTTTTAGATATGAGGAAGATGACTGAGACAGTGGAGGAGATCACCGACAAGTTCAGGGAGAGGGACCTGTTGGTACCCTAGTATGCGGGGTATGGGGAGATGCGGAAGACCCGCTACCATGATATGTTGAGGGCTGATATTCGGGAGCATGTCAGCTATTCAGCCTGCCCGACCCTGGAGTCCATGATTTCCAGGGCGCGGGAGAGGGAGCTTGATTTAGAGCACTTCAGGAAGAGGAAAGTTGAGCTTGAGCAGGTGACAGGGCTTTCGGGGAAGAAACCTAAGGGATCCGACGTTAGGTCGAAGGGACAGTCTGGCCAGATCCACTATAGGAAATGTGGCAGGCCGCATGAGGGAACTTGTAGAGCAGGATCATCAAGTTGCTACAAGTGCGGCAAGACGGGGCACTTTGGCAAGGATTGTACTGCCCCCGCCCCTACAGTACAGATATCAGACCTGATTTGCTTTCATTGCAATCAGAGGGGTCATAAGAATGCCAACTGCCCTAGATTGATAGCAGCAACAACAGTTACGCTAGTGGCGGCGCCGACCCAAGCATTACCATGGGTTACGGATGGCCGGAATGCCAAGGTAGAAGCTCCAATGGTGCGGAGCTGAGCATTTCAGTTGACAGCCGAGGAGGCATACATTGCACCTGATGTGGTGACGAGTATGATTTCTTTCTTATGCTTTTATGTTATGTCGATGTGATTTTGATATGTTATGTATGTGCTTTGTTTAGGATCGTTCCATGTGAATGGTATCCCAATTAAGGTATTGTTTGATTCGGGTGCTACCCGATCGTTTTTCTCGCTTGCGCTTAGCAAGAAGTTTCTTGAGTCCTCGGGCATGATGGATGGCCATCTAGAGGTCAAGATTGCGGATGACTGATCAGTGCGAGCATCAGAGGTCTACCGAGATTGTGTTTTGAGGCTGTTCGAGGAGCGTTACCTGATAGATCTGGTTCCCATACCTTGGGGGGACAAGGATATTATTGGTATGGATTGGATAAGCCCCAATGGGGCAGTGATTGACTGTGCGCAGTAGTTGTTGCGGATCAGGACCTTAAGTGGGGGAGATCTAGTGATTCAGGGCGAGAGGCCACAGCGAGGACCGGCTTTATGTTCAGCAGCGAGAGCTAGGCGCTACCTTCAACAGGGTTGTGCAAGATTTTTCGTCGATGTTATGGATACCTGGGAGGCGGGTAAGGCAACGGTGGGTGAGGTACCCGTGGTACGAGAGTATGCAGATGTATTCCCCGAAGATTTGCCTGGGATACCTCCGGAGAGGCACGTAGAGTTCAGGATCGACCTAGTCCCTTGTGCGGCTCTGATAGCCAAGGCACCATATCGGTTGGCTCCTCCTGAGATGCAGGAGTTGTCTACATAGCTGCAGGACCTATTAGAGAAGAGATTCATTAGACCGAACAATTCACCCTGGGGAGCCCCAATTCTGTTTGTGAAGAAGAAGGATGGGTCGTATTAGATGTGTATAGACTATCGGGAGCTGAATAAGGTAACGGTGAAGAATCGTTACCCACTTCTGAGGATTGATGACCTCTTTGACCAGCTATGAGGAGCATCTTGGTTCTCCAAGATTGATTTGTGTTCAGGGTATCATCAGATGAGGGTCAGAGAGGAGGATGTGCAAAAGACTGCTTTTTCAGACGTGTTATTGCCACTATAAGTTCGTGGTGATGCCTTTCGGGATTACCAATCATCCTGCCATGTTTATGGATCTCATGAACCACGTGTGTAGAATGATGTTGGATCGGTCTGTGATAGTTTTCATCGATGACATCTTGTTTTATTCCAAGACACGAGAGTAGCAAGAGGAGCACTTGCGAGAGGTTTTGCATACTTTGAGGAGGAAGAGATTGTATGCTATGTTCTCCAAGTGTGAGTTCTGGTTGCACGAGGTGCAGTTTCTTGGGCACCTTGTCAACCAGGATAGGATTTCGGTTGATTCGGCCAAGGTGGAGGTCGTGATGAGATAGGAGGCTCCGAGTTCTCCATTTGAGATTCAGAGCTTCCTGAGACTGGCAGGCTACTATCGTAGATTCATTCAGGACTTCTCAAAGATAGTCGTGCCCCTGACCCAGTTGACGAGGAATGTCGTGGTCTTTTGCTGTGGACCTGAGCAGCAAGCTGCGTTTGAGACATTGAGACAAAGATTGTGTGAGGCGCCAATCTTAGCCCTGCCGGAGGGCATGGAGGATTTTTTTGTATACTGCGATGCATCCATCTCGGGTTTGAGCGCGATATTGATGCAAAGGGGGCATGTTATAACTTACGCTTCGAGGCAGCTGAAGCCTCACGAGGTGAATTATCCGACGCATGATTTGGAGTTGGGGGCTGTTTTTTTCGCCCTCAAGATTTGGTGTCATTACCTCTATGGGGTTCGTTGTACCATTTACATGGACCACAAGAGCCTGAGGTATCTCATGGACTAGCCAAATCTAAATATGAGGCAGCATCGGTGGCTTGATGTGGTGAAGGATTATGATTGCGAGATCCTCTACCACTCGGGGAAGGATAATGTCGTGGCCGATGCGCTTAGTCGCAAGGCAGCACTGATCAAGGACATCTTTCTGAGGATGATAGTTGTGACTCTGCTGTTGGATCAAATTCGGGAGGCGCAGCAGGAGGCCATGAAGGAGGAATATCGTAAGAGTGAGCGAATTGTGGGTCAGGTTTCCTCCTTCGACTATGATAACCGGGGATTGTTAACTCTTCACCGTAGGGTGTAGGTCCCTTATCATGGGGGAGTGCGCCAGGTATTGATGGCAGAGGTGCACAAATCCAGGTTCTCTATCAATCTCGGGGCGACGAAGATGTGCAGGGATCTTCGTCTCGATTATAAGTGGCCCTGTATGAAGAGGGAAATAGCTTGGTTTGTGGAAAGGTGCTTGACCTGCACGAAGGTCAAGGCTGAGCACCAGAGACCTGACGACAAGGTCCATCCATTGAATATCCCACTGTGAAAGTGGGAGGATATTACTATAGACTTCATTACAAAGCTTCCCAGGACAGCGCAAGGAGTGGATTCGATTTTGGTCATCGTGAATCGATTGACCAAGAGCGCCCATTTTATTCCGATTCAGGAGAGTATTTCGGCCGAAAAGTTGGCTGACATCTATATCAGGGAGGTAGTGGCGCAGGATGGGGTGACAGTTTCAGTGATTTCGGACAGGCACGTGCGGTTCACTTCCAGGTTTTGGAAGAAGTTTCATGACAAGCTGGGTACTCAACTGCATTTTAGCACCACCTTTCACCCGCAGATGGATGGTCAGAGTGAGCGGACCATCCAGACTCTAGAGGATATGCTGCGGGCATGTGTTTTAGACTTTGGAGGTAGTTGGGATACATACGTTCCATTGGTTAAGTTCTCCTATAACAATATCTATCATGAGAGTATCGACCGTCCTCCCTTCAAGATGTTGTATGGGAGGAAGTGCAGGACCCCGATATGCTGGGGAGAGGTTGGGCAGAGGGTCATGGGGAGTACCAAAGTGGTACTCAAGACTATGGAGAGGATCCATCAGGTTTGGAGTAGGCTTCAGACTGCTCAGTGTCGGCAGAAAAGCTATGCCAACAAGCGACGGTCGGACCTGGAGTTCCAGGTCGGGGATATGGTACTCCTGAAGGTGTCTCCATTGAAGGGTGTCACTCGATTTAGGAAGCAGGGCAAGCTGGACCCCAGGTACATTGGACCCTTCATGGTTATAGCCCGGGTAGACAAGGTAGCATATAGGTTGGATCTGCCAGCCGAACTCAGCCAGATTCATAGCACTTTTCATGTCTCCCAGTTGCGGAAATGTCTGGTGAAAGATTCAGCAGTGGTGCCTCTAAAAGATATTCAGGTTGCTGACATCCTGAACTACATAGAGCGGCCAGTAGCAATCCTTGATAGGAAGTCGAGGGATCTGAGGAACAAGAGGGTGGAGCTGGTAAAGCTGCAGTGGCAACACAGCAAGGGCTCGGAATAGACCTGGGAGCCGGAGGACGATATGAGGGAGCATTACCCCAAGCTTTTTCAGGATCGAGCAGCAGACTTCGATGAATAAGTTTAGGATAATTGGGGGAGATTTGTAACACCTGATTCCCAGTATGCCTACTATTTAAGGATTTTGTGTTTTTCTTTGGGACTCAATGATTTGGAGGCCCAACTCGTCGAGCTGAGTCGTGACCCGTGGACAATTTAAGTAACCTACTCGACGAGTCGGGGGACTGACTCGGTGAGTAGGTGTTGGTTTAGTGAAACCCTAAATCTGATGGTTTGGACCCTATTTAAACACCTTATCTCAGCCTCCATCACCCCTATCACTCCCAGAAAGCAGTGTATCGAAACCCTAGCCGTTTTTGTGTGTTCTAAGCCCACTTTGGTACTTCTGGTGGCTTGTGAAACTTGAGAAGAAGAAAGAAGCACGAGAGTTCAAGTTGGGGGCTTAGAGATTCAGATATCTAGTTCCATTTTCAGCACAATCAAGGTAAAATGCCCATGTCTTGGTCTTCTATGTGTTTATTCATCTTTAGACTTAGATTTTGGACACATTTAGGGCATTCCAAGCCATTTTTGGATTTGTGGAGTGTTATATTGAGTCTTGACTTCAGATCTGAGTCACTAGAAGGTTCACATGGCATAAAGGTGCCAACTTTATGGCCATGAGATCCCCATGCATCTTTTAGAGCACCTTTTACAGCTTTTTTAGCCAAATCCCCCATGCATGTGCACCAAGTTTGGAGCTTTACGTATGAAATGGACATTAAGGGCCAGATCTATGGTTTTGAGGTGTTAAGACCCATCTAAATCGATTGTATAGTGTTGGTGAAGGATGGACTTGACGAGTTGTTCTTGGGACTCGGCGAGTCGCGGTGTAATGACCACCAAATCCTTTCTATCGATGGACCAGTTGTTAGGGAGGAAAGTCCCTTTTATGTTTAGAGATAAAGTAACTTGGGAATCATGGGACTCGATGAGTGCTTAGAATAGGCTTATCGAGTCCAAGTCAATCTTTGAATCTTTGAAGATGGACTCGACGAGTTGTTCATACAACTCGGTGAGTCTTAGACTGAACACGTTCTTATGAGGGAGATGAACCGGTCAAGTTCAAGGAAGAACTCAACAAGTTGGATGAAGATGGTCCCGATGGTTAGAATAAACGAGAACTCGTTGAGTTGTTGCTAGACTCGATAAGTGGAGTCGGGTTGGATCGGGTTAGTGGAGTATAGACTCGGCGAGTTAGTAGACTAACTCAGCGAGTCAGGTCAACGGGGTGTTGACTTTGACCAATGTGGACTTTTCCTGGTTATGGTATTAACCCTGGTTAGGGTTGTATGTTCTCTTTGATGACTTGAGGGTTGTCGTGTAGGGATTGAGGAGTCGAGGAGAGTTGACCTTCACGCCGAGGACAGTTCAGACACTACGCGACATCAAGGTGAGTTACCTTCCAGTAGAAGTGGGTCTAAGGCACCAAGGTCGGCCCACTAGTAATTGTTAGTTGGGATGGTTATCTTTGTGATAATTGGTTGATCTGTTATTGTTAGATATGTGAGTATGCTTGTCTACTAGATATGTGAGTATGCTAGTTTGCTAGTTGCCATGTTATACGAGATAGTATCAGTAGGAGGGGACTAGTCCCCGATTCGGTCGTTAGGACCAATGGGTAGGTCGGACACCCCAGATATGTCTGACAGCATGATTATGATATGATATTATGTGTTAGTAGTAGGGGGTGTAATAGTCCCCGTGTTCGGTTGACACAGACCGGAGAGTAGGTCAGCACCCCAGAATAGCTTGATATGGGTAGGCTAGCACCCCATAATGGCTTGACATGGGTTGGTCAGCACCCCATAATGACTTGACATGGGTAGGAAGGGCGCCCCAGAATTTCCCGGTAGTATGTATGATATGTGATTGTATGGTATGTGGTATGATGGGGGAACTCACTAAGCTTTGTGCTGATAGTTTCAGTTTTGGTTTCAGGTACCTCTTCATTCAAGGGGAAGGAGTCGGCGGTGTTGCAATGCATCACACATACACACATGATTTATGCTTAGAGTTTTCTGGGATTGTACTATGATATTTCATTACTTCAGATGATTTTATTTTGAGACATGATATTATTGTTTTATGTATTGGCATGATCTTGGCAATGTTTTGATAAACTAATTTATGAATCACTTAACAAAAAAACGAAATTTTTGGCCTCAAAATTTAGGATGTTACACACTAGCATAATAATTATTATCTTACTAGCATAACACTTATGTTCCCACTAGCTTTGACATGTACCTAAAAGTAAGCTGGACTTCTAGAAATCAATTGTAACATACACGTTTAGTTATCGTGTTTTGATAACTTAAAAGTCTATATTAATATATGATTTTGATCGTTGCGTTCTAACAAGATAGTTTTTATGAGAATTGAATTCGTAAAACTATGTTTAGAATCATTCAGAAAGTTATGGTAAGTCTTATGAGATTCTAATCAAAAGTCAAATACTTAAATGAACGAAAATGTAAAATTTAATTTGAAAATAAGTAAAAATAATGTTATTGGAAGTTGTAAATTATCTTGTTAGAAACATTTAAACGAAAACCTCACTGAAATCCGACATATAATGAAGAGGTTATGACTTATTGAAGTTTCGCGACAGAACCGACAAGATGTCGTACGACCTAAAAAGTGAGTTTACGATAAACTACTTTTTAGCCTTTATGATCTAAATGAAAGTCGTAGTATTTGTTAAACCGAGAACTTTCATAAATAGAACATCCAAATCTGACTTCATATGAGGAAGTTATGATTTTTCTAAGAATCGGCAAAGCAGTATTCATCTCGATATTCGAATTATAAATTGAGTGATTTTTAGCTGATACAACATAAATGAGAATCGAAGATCTCGTCAATAGTAGTTCAACAATAAAAAGACAGCCGAAAACAGATGTCGAATGAAGAAGTTATGAATTTTTGACAGACTTTTCCTGTCCCGGCCTGTTAAAAATATAATACTAAAAATAAATTCAAAATTAACCGACGAAGTCTAAACAAAAGTTGTAGAGTACAATTTCACTTACGCGTGGATATAAAGAACGTAAAAAACGGAGGTTGTATGCAAAAGATATGATTTTTTAAAGTTTTAGGAAAAAACTTCGAGGTTGGAACAATGCCCAGCGTACAAATTAATACGCCCAGTGTACGAGGTATGTACGCCCATCCTACGTTTATGTACACGGTCCAAGATTTCCCATGCCGCCTACTCCTTCGCATGGCTTACACGTTTTGTAGCCTTGACACGTCCAAACTGATCCCCTCGTACGCCCATCGTACGAGGGCGTACGCCCATCATAGAAGTTCTCAAGGCAGTACACCCCACATACTGAAACTTACGCCTAACGTAATGATGAGCTTCGGGTACGATAAATTGAAAGCGAAGGCTTCCGGTTTTTGGTTACAAATTCTCACATACTACATCTCAATTCTCTCTCAATTTACCCTAACACCCCCGAAGCCTAGGAAACATCCCCGACACCCGAAGCAAGTCTCGACGCACTGAAGACCCGAGAAAATAATCTTTTCAAGTTAAAATCTACCCGCGCAAGGCCCTGCTTTCAACAAAAATTCCCCGGTTTCATCACAAAAAGTCATTTTTAGAGACACAGCGCTGCCCAAATTATAATTTTATCAAATTGGATATTTCACGGTGAGTTCAACATAGAGTACATCATGTACAATATCACAACAATTGCAGGAATTGTCCAGTGTGACATCCCCAAAATCTCGGCCCGAAAAGACCGATTTCATTTATGCTTTTTAAAATAATTTTCAGAGTAAATCCTTTTAATTTTAAAAGAGATGCGGAATTTGTTCCCAAAAACAAAACATGATAAAACAGATATTTATCAAAACATTTCATAAAGAAATATGATTTCATTTCATAATCAAAAGTCGGGATGTCATGTTCCGATACAGATCATAAAGCATAAACGATAGCATTACAAGTCTTTCAACAAATATATACATATACAGACTTGTAAACAAAACAACTTGATGTTCGCCCATCTTAAGCTCTTGCGCCACTTCCTGTAAAATAAATCAACTGAGTGGGTCAGGCTTGGGAGCCTGGTGAGCATATAGGGTTTTCAACCCACAATAAATAATTAAATTAATTATTATCAACCAACAATAACCCAGTTACCCATTCCCGTTATTCTCACTTTATGTCCCTAAAATAACTAACACAAGGGACCTAGTCTAAGAATATTTCATCGGGGCGACTACACATGCTTCGGGGGTTCCTCAGCAATATAAGTCAAATAAGGCAACCATGGGGGGGATGGAATACAACGAATGAACACCCAAGTTCATTAACACCTACAGGTTATGAGCCTGCTAGCGTTCCACTGGACTATCTAGAAAAGTCCGTGGTCGTCATCTAAATTCCGCTAGATGACTGGATCAAAACAACATCGAGGCCTCTCATCTGTTTATTACACACCAACTATCTACCCATATTCTACCCAACATATTCGTAGATAAAATATACATTTTTATACGTAGTTTCAAAACCTGTATAGCATGCTCAATCAAAACATTTTTCACATAACAGATGAGGCATACACACATAACACGTATTTCATAGAGAATACTTCAGATCTATAAGATAGAAGAGAGTGAATATACACTCACACGTATAACAACCAAATATATACACATAACACGTATTTTATAGGAAATACTTCATAATATTGTGTTGGAATGAAAGTAACTACACACTCACTTGATCAGAAGATGATCGGGCAGCACTACGGCTTGCAGAAGAGGTGTTTCTCCGTAGATCTGGAAGATCTTCACAAAACCGGGCTCCTCGCGGGCAGCGTTTCGGCTCGGGAATAACGCTCTTCGGGATTCTCGGGGCTTCGGATCTTGCTTCGGGGCTCGAGAATATTACCGGGGCTTCGGGGTATAAACAGCACGCAAAACGAGGCAAAACTTAGAGAGAAAGAAGAGTTTGAACAAGAGAAAATGGCTGAATTCGAGTTCTATTTATAGGCTGCTGGGTCTGGGATTACGCGGGGCGTACTCAAATTACGCGGGGCATACTCAGTACGCGGGGCGTACTCGGGTTACGCGGGGCGTACTTTGACGTCACTGCGTGCGTCGACTGGTGGCACTCGAGTATTGGTCAGACAAGTTGCATCCGACTGAGTACGCGGGGCGTACTCAAATTACGCGGGGTGTAATTGACTTGTCAAACTTCTAAATTGCGTAACTTTCGCATACGAGCTCCGTTTTCGACGTTCTTTATATCCACGCGAAGGTCAGACCGTACTCTACAACTTTCATTTAGATTCCCTCGGCTAATTTTGACTTTTATTTTTATTATTTATTTTTAGAAGGCCGGGACAGAAAAACTTCGTTATAAATTCATAACTTCTTCGTCTGACGTCCGTTCTCGCCTAAATTTTCATTGCTTCGCTACTAACAACTAGATCTTCGATTCTCATTTAGATTGTTTCAGCTAAAAACCGCTCGATCTCAAATCGAGTATTCGGGCTGCATACTGCCACGTTGAAACTTCAGAAAATCATAACTTCCTCATACGAAGTCAGATTTGGGCGTTCCTTTTATGCACGCTCTCGGTTTAACGAAATCTATGACTTTCGTTTAGATCGCTAAGGCTAAATATCGCTCTATCTTAAATTCATATTTTACGTCACTCGGCGTCGTGTCGGTTCTGTCGCGAAACTTCGACAGGTCATAACTTCTTCGTTATAACTCGGATTTTGGCATTCCTTATATCCCCGGAATCCTTGTTTCGACCACTACAACTTTATGCAAAGATGTCGGGCTTATCTCACACTTAAATTTTGACGCTTATTTTATTCTTAATTTATTAAATTATAAAAATTAAGAAAATACACACATAAATCACATAATTCAAATAATTCACAAATAATACATTCTTATTATTTCAAGTTGAGTTACAAGGTTAACCTAGACTATTACATTGCTAAAAATGGCAAGCCCAGAAACACGGGCGTTACAATTCTCTCCACCTTAGAATGATTCCGTCCCCGGAATCACACATCAACAAACAAATGCGGATAGCGACTCCTCATGTCACTCTCCGTCTCCCAGGTGAGGTTTGGCCCATTCGTGTGTTTCCATCGGACAAGCACTAACTCCACCATCTTACGTCGCAATTTCTTAGTCTTTCGGTCAACAATTGCCTCTGGTTCCTCAATCAGCCTTTTGTTCTCATCAATCCTCAACTCTGAAAGTGGAATAATGTCGGGAACTTCTCCCGTGAACTTCCTCAAATAACACACATGGAAAGTGTTATGAATTCCATTTAGTTCTTCTGGTAGTTCGAGCTTGTAAGCTTGGTTCCCAATCCTCTGAAGAACTTTAAACGGTCCAATAAACCTTGGACTCAACTTTCCCCTTTTACCAAATCTTATAAGTCCCTTCCACGGCGAGACTTTAAGCAAAACCGAATCCCCAACTTCAAAAGTCATCGATCTTCGCTTTTTGTCAGCATAACTCTTTTGATGATCTTGAGCTGCTAACATTCTTTCCCTAATTATTTTCAACTTTTCAGCAATCTGATGAACCATCTCCGGTCCCATAAACTGCTTTTCCCCAGCCTCAAGCCAACAAGACGGCGTACGACACTTTTGTCCATACAAAGCTTGGTAAGGTGCCATCTTAATGCTCGAGTGAAAACTATTGTTATAGGAAAATTCTACCAATGGTAAATGTTCATCCCAATTACCTAGGAATTCCAAGGTACATGCTCTCAACATATCTTCAAGTGTTTGTATCGTTCGTTCGCTCTGACCATCGGTCTGCGGATGGTAAGCTGTACTTAAACACAACTTGGTACCCAATTCTTCTTGTAGACTTTTCCAAAATCGCGAGGTGAAACGACTATCACGATCCGACACAATTGTTAACGGAACACCGTGAAGCCTCACAATTTCCTTTACGTAAGAATTCGCAAGCTTTTCCATAGACCATTTCTCCTTGGCTGCTATGAAATGCGCACTCTTAGTGAATCGATCAACGACCACCCAAATCATGTCGTGACCATTCTTTGTTCTGGGCAGTTTAGTGACAAAATCCATGGCAATGTCTTCCCACTTACCCATAGGCACAGGTAAAGGTTCTAAACTCCCGTACGGTTTCTGATGTTGTGTCTTGACTCTCGCACAAGTCACACACTCGGCCACATACTTCGCAATGTCGAGCTTCATCGTCGGCCACCAATAATAGGGTTTCAGGTCCCTATACATTTTAGTGCTACCGGGATGAATTGAGTACATGGTCTTGTGAGCCTCTTCCATCAGAAGATCTCTGACTGCTCCTGTCTTAGGTATCCAAATCCGATCTTGGAACACCTTCAGTCCGTGACTGTTTACACCGAACACCAACGTTTTACCCAAACGTTCCTCCTTTCGGTCATTTTTCTCAGAAGCTTCCTCTTGAGCTTTCTTTATACTTTCCACAATGGTCGAGACAACTTCAATTCTCAACGCTCTTGGCCTTTTCCTTTCAAGATTGACTTTCCGACTGAGAGCATCAGCAACAATATTAGCCTTACCGGGGTGGTAAAGTATCTCGCAGTCGTAGTCCTTGAGTAATTCCAGCCAGCGTCGTTGCCTCATATTCAATTCCTTCTGATTAAAGAGATATTGTAGACTCTTATGATCAGTGAAAAGTTTGCACTTAGTGCCATAGAGGTAATGCCTCCATATCTTCAGAGCGAAAACTACTGCTGCCAACTCCAAATCATGAGTCGGGTAGTTCTTTTCATGCTCTTTCAGTTGTCGAGATGCATATGCTATCACCTTTTCTCTTTGGGTTAAAACACAACCCAATCCAACCCCAGACGCATCGCTATAAACAGCAAAGTCTTCAACTCCATCGGGTAGAGAAAGTATCGGTGCCTCGCATAGTTTCTTCTTTAGCTTCTCGAATGCTTCTTTATGCTTCTCACTCCAAGTATAAGCAACTCCTTTGTGGGTCAAAGCTGTTAATGGACTAGCAATCGAAGAAAAGCCTTGGATAAACCTTCGGTAATATCCGGCTAATCCTAAAAAGCTTCGAATCTCCGTGGGACTTTTCGGTTGTTCCCACTTCATTACAGCTTCAATCTTTGCTGGATCAACCATTATCCCTTCCTGGTTGACCACGTGACCCAAGAATTGGACTTCACGAATCCAAAAATCACATTTGGAGAACTTAGCATATAGCTTCTCCTTCTTCAAAACTTCTAACACTTCTCGCAAGTGTCTGCCATGCTCCTCCTGGCTTTTTGAGTAAATTAGAATGTCGTCGATGAACACTATCACGGATTTATCAAGGAACGGATTACAAACCCTATTCATTAAATCCATGAATGCTGCCGGAGCATTGGTTAGTCCAAACGACATAACCAAGAACTCGTAGTGTCCATATCTAGTTCTGAACGCAGTCTTCTCTATATCCTGCTCTCTTACTTTCAGCTGATGATATCCTGACCTAAGATCGATCTTCGAGAAATAGCTCGAACCTTGCAATTGATCAAATAGGTCATCAATCCTTGGCAACGGATATCTATTCTTTATTGTTGCCTTGTTCAGCTCTCTGTAATCAATGCACATTCTCATACTTCCATCTTTCTTCTTCACGAATAACACCGGAGCTCCCCAGGGCGATGAACTAGGTCTAATGAAACCTTTGTCCAACAACTCTTGAAGTTGCATCATCAGCTCCTTCATCTCCGTTGGTGCTAATCGATAAGGTGCTTTTGCTATTGGCGTGGTTCCTGGTAACAAGTCAATACGGAATTCCACTTGTCGATCAGGTGGTAATCCAGGAAGATCTTCGGGAAAAACTTCCGGATAATCACACACCACAGGAATACTCTGCATCACCTTCTTTTCCTTCTTAGCATCAATCACGAATGCTAAATATGATGTACATCCCTTGGTCAAACACTTTCTGGCTTTCATTAGGGAAATGATTCCAGAATTCACTCGGCGCTTGTCCCCATACACCATAAATGATTCCTTCCCAGGCGGATTTACTTTAACTATCTTCTTTTTGCATAAAATTTCGGCATCATTGGCGCTGAGCCAATCCATTCCCAACACGATGTCGAAACCATTAAGTTCAATAGGCAATAATTCCTCGTGGAACTTATTCCCATTCAAGTCGATTAAGATGTTTTTCATACGATGGCTAACAGGTACAAACTTGCCACTAGCAACTTCGACTAATAAAGCATTATCTAGTCTATCAACAGGCAAAGCTAGTTTTCTACCAAATTCATGCGATATAAAGGAGTAGTTGGCTCCAGAATCAAATAAAATTTGGGCAGGCAAATTGTTAACGAGAAAGGTACCTGAAGCGACATCAGCTTCATCCTTAGCAGCTTCCAGTGTCATCTGGAATGCTCTCGCCTTCGGCTTTGGTGGAATGTTGGGCTTAGCTGCCTCCTTCTTCTTCGGACAGTCTTTCAAAATATGCCCCTCTTCATTACAACCAAAACACATCCTTTTGTTGTTCGGACATTCATTGGCAAAATGTCCAACCTTTCCACACTTGTAGCAAGTTACATCCTCGCTACATTTCCCGAAGTGCTTTTTCTTACACTTTTCACACCACTTCGCTTCCCCTCCTTTACCCCCACCAAACCTTTTTGAATCAGATTTCGAAAATTTGCTTTTCTTACCGGAACCAGATGTTCCCTCAAACTTCCTCTTCTCACCAACCTCAACCTTGTTGGTGGTTCTCCCCTTTATCATGTTCTCAACAGACTTGGCAGCCCAGATAGCTGCCTCTAAAGTATGTGCCTGACGTACTGGCACCTCATACTCCCATGGGAGTCCCTTCGCATACCGGTCCACCTTCGTCATCTCGTCTGGAACGATACGCAAGGCAAACTCCATCTTATCGGTGAAGTTATTGGTGTATTCATCAACTGACATACTGCCCTTAGTCAATGTCAGGAACTTGTTCTCCAACTCCAACAGATTTTGAGCCGAGCAGAACTTGCGCTTAAACTGCACCAAGAACTCTGCCCATGACAATTGCAGTGGCTCATTAGGGCTCAAAGTCTTCCCTAGAGTGTTCCACCAACGAACGGCTCCACCTCGGAATTGACGCACGGCATAGATGGTTTGCAACTTACCTCTGCAACCACACGTCATGAAGGCTAGCTCCATTTCGGAGATCCAATCCATAACCCCAATCGGATCCTCCTTTCCATTGAAGGTCGATGGTTTGCAAGTCAAAAAGTCCTTGTACTTGCATCCCATTCCATCATTCCTTCCATCGCGGTTATCTTGCCTAACTATCGGTGGGTTGGCTTGACCAACTGATCCACTGAAGTTTCCACCTTCCGAGTGCCCTTCATTTAATTCAGGCTCTTCCACACGAATCGACAGTTCTTCACGATTTTGTTGAAGCAACCGTCTAGTTTCCTCCATCTGACGATCCAACATCATCTGAATCATTAATTGCACACCAGCCATGGTTATTGGCTCAGGTGCTGCTGCTACAACAGGTCTTTGTTTAATCACTGGTGGTTGATTCCTATTTTCATCAGCATTTCCAACTCCACTTCTTGTTCTCACCATTTTTGATCTACACACCGAATAATTTCACCTTATTACTCCAAACGATTACATGCTAGTTCTAATATCGTAGACGTACGCTTAGAATCCTACACACATAAGGTTTCTAGATCCGGTCGGCAACAGACCATAGATCCGAACAAATAATATCATATATGGCAACATATAACATTTAGCACATAAAGCATTTTAGGCAACTTTCCTAAAATAAACTAGTGCTTGTGTCTAAGATCCAACAGACACACATCTCAAAATTTCACTTAGCATTCTAAGTTTAAGTCTAGAAATCCTAAAAATTCCTAGTTCGCTTAAACTAATGCTCTGATACCAACTGTGACATCCCCAAAATCTCGGCCCGAAAAGACCGATTTCATTTATGCTTTTTAAAATAATTTTCAGAGTAAATCCTTTTAATTTTAAAAGAGATGCGGAATTTGTTCCCAAAAACAAAACATGATAAAATAGATATTTATCAAAACATTTCATAAAGAAATATGATTTCATTTCATAATCAAAAGTCGGGATGTCATGTTCCGATACAGATCATAAAGCATAAACGATAGCATTACAAGTCTTTCAACAAATATATACATATACAGACTTGTAAACAAAACAACTTGATGTTCGCCCATCTTAAGCTCTTGCGCCACTTCCTGTAAAATAAATCAACTGAGTGGGTCAGGCTTGGGAGCCTGGTGAGCATATAGGGTTTTCAACCCACAATAAATAATTAAATTAATTATTATCAACCAACAATAACCCAGTTACCCATTCCCGTTATTCTCACTTTATGTCCCTAAAATAACTAACACAAGGGACCTAGTCTAAGAATATTTCATCGGGGCGACTACACATGCTCCGGGGGTTCCTCAGCAATATAAGTCAAATAAGGCAACCATGGGGGGGATGGAATACAGCGAATGAACACCCAAGTTCATTAACACCTACAGGTTATGAGCCTGCTAGCGTTCCACTGGACTATCTAGAAAAGTCCGTGGTCGTCATCTAAATTCCGCTAGATGACTGGATCAAAACAACATCGAGGCCTCTCATCTGTTTATTACACACCAACTATCTACCCATATTCTACCCAACATATTAGTAGATAAAATATACATTTTTATACGTAGTTTCAAAACCTGTATAGCATACTCAATCAAAACATTTTTCACATAACAGATGAGGCATACACACATAACACGTATTTCATAGAGAATACTTCAGATCTATAAGATAGAAGAGAGTGAATATACACTCACACGTATAACAACCAAATATATACACATAACACGTATTTTATAGGAAATACTTCATAATATTGTGTTGGAATGAAAGTAACTACACACTCACTTGATCAGAAAATGATCGGGCAGCACTACGGCTTGCAGAAGAGGTGTTTCTCCGTAGATCTGGAAGATCTTCACAAAACCGGGCTCCTCGCGGGCAGCGTTTCGGCTCGGGAATAACGCTCTTCGGGATTCTCGGGGCTTCGGATCTTGCTTCGGGGCTCGAGAATATTACCGGGGCTTCGGGGTATAAACGGCACGCAAAACGAGGCAAAACTTAGAGAGAAAGAAGAGTTTGAACAAGAGAAAATGGCTGAATTCGAGTTCTATTTATAGGCTGCTGGGTCTGGGATTACGCGGGGCGTACTCAAATTACGCGGGGCGTACTCAGTACGCGGGGCGTACTCGGGTTACGCGGGGCGTACTTTGACGTCACTGCGTGCGTCGACTGGTGGCACTCGAGTATTGGTCAGACAAGTTGCATCCGACTGAGTACGCGGGGCGTACTCAAATTACGCGGGGTGTAATTGACTTGTCAAACTTCTAAATTGCGTAACTTTCGCATACGAGCTCCGTTTTCGACGTTCTTTATATCCACGCGAAGGTCAGACCGTACTCTACAACTTTCATTTAGATTCCGTCGGCTAATTTTGACTTTTATTTTTATTATTTATTTTTAGAAGGCCGGGACAGAAAAACTTCGTTATAAATTCATAACTTCTTCGTCTGACGTCCGTTCTCGCCTAACTTTTCATTGCTTCGCTACTAACAACTAGATCTTCGATTCTCATTTAGATTGTTTCAGCTAAAAACCGCTCGATCTCAAATCGAGTATTCGGGCTGCATACTGCCACGTTGAAACTTCAGAAAATCATAACTTCCTCATACGAAGTCAGATTTGGGCGTTCCTTTTATGCATGCTCTCGGTTTAACGAAATCTATGACTTTCGTTTAGATCGCTAAGGCTAAATATCGCTCTATCTTAAATTCATATTTTACGTCACTCGGCGTCGTGTCGGTTCTGTCGCGAAACTTCGACAGGTCATAACTTCTTCGTTATAACTCGGATTTTGGCATTCCTTATATCCCCGGAATCCTTGTTTCGACCACTACAACTTTATGCAAAGATGTCGGGCTTATCTCACACTTAAATTTTGACGCTTATTTTATTCTTAATTTATTAAATTATAAAAATTAAGAAAATACACACATAAATCACATAATTCAAATAATTCACAAATAATACATTCTTATTATTTCAAGTTGAGTTACAAGGTTAACCTAGACTATTACATTGCTAAAAATGGCAAGCCCAGAAACACGGGCGTTACATCCAGTCAACTGAATGAACTTGTTACACCCCCAAACCGGAACGGCGAAAACGTTCGGGGATGGAGTACATCATGTACAATATTACAACAATTAAATAATATTAATCAAAGCAACAAAAACTATTGTATTGAAATTAAAATGTTTACATTGTATTCGAATCATATATGACTTACTCCAAAAGTAAAGAGCAAAGTAAAGACTTAAAGCTACTTTGCTTCATCTTCTAGGAACCGGTGTGTGTACCTGTCTACTAATGTCCTGAGAATACAAGTGGTTTTGAAAGAGTGTAAACATTAAATTTGGTGAGTTCATAAGCATTTTGTTTTAGAAAACAGGTTCTTTGTTTTTTGTAAGACATGATGTTTTCCCTAAGAAATCCTATATCTCCTTATGTAATTAATGGTAAGTAAACATGACTCATATTAGTTACTTCTATGAGTACTTAGTGTATACAAGTTATATAAAATCCAGATTGAACAGACAATCGATTGTGTGGTTCTGCCCTAAGCCCACAACCAAACAAGGAAATGAGGAGGAAGGCACACATCCCACAGTTGTCGGATCCTCAATGTATATAACCTTGATGTATTCACTAGGTACTTACAGAGTTAACTATAATAATCCTTTAAGTTGTGATTAATGTGCTCCTTCAGAGAATCCTATATTTTCTTAGTAAGAATGTGATAATACTAGTTCTATCTATGACTGCTTAGCTTATGCTAGCTATATATAAACCAAGATCGAATGGAATGGACAAAAACCTTGAGGTCAAGGATGATGGAGCTCGTTACCTCATGGATCGAATATGGACACCAAGATTAGGCAGATATAGAGATGTTTTCATGATTGAGGCTCACAAAACCAAATACTCTGTTCATCCTAGTTCGGACAAGATTTATCTGGACCTCAAGAAACTTTATTGGTGGCCAAATATGAAGGCAGAGATCACTACCTATGTGGGCAAGTGTCTGACTTGTGCCAAGGTTAAGGTAGAATACCAAAAGCCCTCGGGTTTGCTCCAGCAACCGGACATACCCAAGTGGAAGTGGGAGCAAATAACCATGGACTTCATAACCAAGCTTCCCAAGGTAATGGGTGGACTTGACACCATCTGGGTAATCATTGACAAGTTAGCCAAATTTGCACACTTCCTACCAATAAAAGAGACCAACAAGATAGGGAAACTAACAAGGACATTGTAACAACCCAAAATTTTTCGAAGAGATTTAAACTTAAAAAATTTTTTTTTACACAAATAAAGGTTATTCAAACATCAACAAGTTCTAATTGCTTTCAAAATGTTTTCATATCAGAGTTCCCAGAAATCCAAAATCATAAAAATGGGGATGTGTACGTCATGCCTTCGCCTTGCCATGGTCAACTGATGTACCTGAAACAATAAATGATAGAATGTAAGATCGAAGGCTTAGTGAGTTACCCCCAAAATACCAACCTCTAGCATCCAATAGTAAATAATAACTACAACATGCATAATGAGCCTTCAGCATGACTGGATCGCCTCTTACGGGCCTATAGCCTATCTGGACCACTCCAGAGCCTTCAGCATGACTGGACTGCCTCCTACGGGCCTACAACCTATTCGGACCGTTCCGGGTATGTTGGCCTCAACCGCACAAATTAGGACACCGCCTCAACCCAACCCATCCATATATGTCAACATATAAATAGCACATAATCATACAATAAGCACATATCATACTAGCTGCTAAACATAGCACCATTCTATCCATCAAGGTACCAATACAACTGATCATGAATATGGAACACATACTAACTCCGAGATAAAATCCCAAGGGACCGACCTAGTGTCGTAGACCCTGTTGGTATAGTGAGGAGAACTCACCTAGAAATAGTGCAGAACTGAACTGAGAGTCTTCAACAGCTACGCCCGACACCCTCAACTAAGAGATAAAGAATATGAATTAATCAACGAAACCCAAATTGTCCAAATCTATTATTGGCCTAATTTATTAAATTAGGCCCACCACTCTATTGGGCCCACACAAAACCTACAAGTCCAACCTAGCCCAAACAGTATTATATCCATATCCTATTAAGGGATTAACCCAATCGACCCATAACCAGCCCACAAGCCAAAAGTACAACAGGGAGCGTACGCAAGGCGTACCTCCCAGTTACGCTGGGCGTAGCGTAGGTCTTCGTTGACCATCATCGGGACCGCTGACCATGTACGCTGGGCGTACAGATCTTACGTGGGGCGTACGCTGGGATTTACCAAGGCCTTAATAAGTGCTTAATGGGTTGAGATCTTGAACCCATATTCGAGATCCATCGACCAAATATGGCATAGAATCATAAAGTTTCGGAGTTTATCACTTTGGACGTACAAAAAGTCGTTAACTCATAGTCATAATCCATTAAGACCTTCTTATCACATGCATGGATCAAGTTTAGATAAAAAGAACCGATTTTTATCACTTAAGGCCTCTCAACACGTCTGAAAGGACAACTTATTTCGTCTATAACTTCACATGCATCAACTTGGGAAATCTAGGGACCAAAGGACCTTCATAAAGCTAAAATGTCTACATATAAAGTAAATAAGCATAAAGGTTCACTCTTTTTACCTGCTGGAGCCCTAATGGTGTAACCTAACTTCATATCCAAGGCCTTGCTTTCCTCCTCTAGCTTCTTGGTGCAATAACTCCACTCTCCAAAGCTCAAGATGCACACTAACTCACTCTTCACACACAAACTAGGGTTTTGGGGCGTTCTCTGAGGTATTGAGGCTGAGGTGAGGGTATATAATGAGTCATAAGGGTGTTTATATAGTCCATACCCTAAACATTAGGGTTTTTAGCTGACATGAGTACGCCCAGCGTACATAAGCTTACGCCCAGCGTACTCTTATGTACACTTAGCGTACTCTCTCTTTGGCCTAAAGTTTCAACTTTAGCCCCCAAACTCCCTAGGACTCAACATAACTTCTCTGAGGGCTATTAAAGACAATAATCCAAAGAAGGCGGGTTTCGAAATATACCTGCTAGGTTCGGGGCGTTACAGACATACATTAAAGAAATTGTACGACTACATGGGGTGCCAATATCCATCATCTCAGATAGAAATAGTAGGTCCACCTCATGGTTTTGGTAATCCCTACAGAAGTCATTGGGGACCAAACTCGACATGAGTACAGTTTATCATCCTCAAACTGATGGGCAAACAAGAGAACCATACAGACGCTGGAATACATGTTTAGAGCATGTGTGATAGACTTGGGTAAAGCATGGGATACCTACTTACCACTCATCGAATTCTCCTACAATAACAACTATCGCACTAGCATCAAAGTCGCGCCATTCGAAGCTATCTATGAGTGCAAGTGCAGATCACCTCTGTGCTGGGCTGAAGTGGGTGACACGCAGCTAGTAAGATGCAAGTGCCTAATAGCGCTCTTACTAGCCCAAATATCATATGGGAAACCATGGAGAATATTGTTCAAATTCGTGCACGATTAAAAGCATCTCGGGATCAGCAAAAGAACTATGCAGATAAACGACGAAAACCCTTGGAGTTCTAGGTTGGAGACCACGTGTTGTTGAAGGTCTCACCCTGGAATGAAATGATACGTTTTGGAAAACGTGGGAAGTTGAATCCAAAGTAGATCGGTACATTCGAGATCCATGCTGGAATCGGCCTAGTGGCTTACAAAATTCGACTACCATAGGAACTCAACAACGTACATCCCACCTTTCACGTGTCCAACCTGAAGAAGTGCCTATCCAACGAGACTCTTGTAGTCCCACTCGATGAAATCGAGGTAAACAAGAGTCTACACTTCATAGAGGAACATGTGGAAATCACGGACAGGGAGGTCAAAAGGACGAAACAAAGGCACATACCCATAGTGAAGGTCCTCTGAAACGCCAAACGAGGGCATGAATTCACCTGGGAACGAGAAGATCAAATAAAGCAGAAGTACCCACATCTTTTTCGTAGTTCATGAGTACCCACTCTAGAAACAATTTCATGATGAAATTCCCTCTAACGGGTGGGATGATGTGCCAACTGGCAAATTTTGGATCGAGCAAAGTCTAAAATGTATTACGTATAACTGAATCCACATCATAAATTTGTTGCAACAAATCCTTGAAATCCAAAATACATCATTTGTATATGTAAATATATATACTTTAAAAACCATATTTGAAATGAACCTTTGAAAGTCAACAAGTTAGAACATAAATTGTGAAATAACCCTTGCCTTTAGGGTTTTCAGCCTATGACCCCAAAACTATATGATTTCAGTTAGCATTAGGACCCCAAAACCATGTGATTTCGGTCAGAATTAGGACCGAAATCACCATGTGATCTCGGCTAGAACATAGACCGAAATCACATGTGATTTCGATGGATCTTGTGAGGATTTCAGTGGGAAATTGAAAAAGGAGTGGTTGACTTGTGACTTGATTTTTCATCTTTTCCAATACCAAAAATATTACCCAACATATATCAAGGCTTTTACCCAACAAATAACAAAGCGAGCATTATCTCATCCTTCCCTCCTTAATTACGATAGAAAACACCCACAAACCCCCACCACCTCGATCTTCTCCAAGTTACTCCATATTCTCTCAAAGAACAAGTTCAAGCTCTTCCTAGATAAATTTTTCCAAGTGGTTCTTGACAATTTGGTAAGTGTTTTCTTCATAATCTATTATTTCTACACACTTTCATGCTAATTTCATCCCATTTACACACATTGTTATGTGTTAAAATCCATAGGATAAAACCACCTTCAAAGAGTTCTTCAAACTCCTTCAAGTATTCTAAGCTTGAAGATCTTCACCATCATCTAGTCAACAAACCAAACCCACACTCAAGGTGAGTTCATACCCCTATATTTACGAGTTATTCATGTTTTAGGGGGGGGGGGGTGGGATACTAGTAAATTTTGTTTTTTACACAAATACTTGCATTATTTCATCTATATGTTAATTATAAAACCTTATTTGCATGAAATCTGGTTATCACTAGTTTTTAGACAATTATTTGTGATATATTAGTTTTGAGATACAAAACTAACACTAACAAAACATAAACTATGTTATATAATCATAAGGAAAGTTATGATTTCAAAACTACAAGGAGTTTTGGGACTTTTTACCAACATATAATTTTTTTTAAGAAAAAGAGTTACATTCTAGTTATTTCACAATTTTGAGGGTTACAACCCAAAAATATGATGTTTTGACGTACATTTTGAAACTAGAAAAGATAACTATTATGTATTTATATAAATGATTATATAAATTGAAACATACCAAGAATACTATCCAAAATTTTTGTTGTAAATCATTAATAAAACCATAGTTATCAAAACATTACATAAGTCATAAGTCATTGTTCTCAAAACATCATAATCATTTGTCAAATATATCAGAGTAAAAACATCCCACGTTGCATAAATGGTGTGTGCACTACAGTCATCCCGAGCTCTTCCCCTTGCTACCTGAACTACCTGAAACCAAAACTAAAAACTGTAAGCATGCAGCTTAGTGAGTATCCCCAAGCTACCACATACCACAGACATAATCACATGAATTGGTCCCCACCCCTTCCTCGGGCCTCACCGAAATCAGACAAAGTACGGCATAAGGCCCCACCTAACATCGAGCCCTGCTGGGTATACAGATCTGTTTCGACCAAGCCCCACCTGTCTCTGGGCCCTGCCCGCTATACACATGCAGAAAATAACATATAATCATAGTAGCACATAAAGAATAAGACACAATACTATATACACTCTTCCTAAGGTCTCGCCTATCATGGGCCCCGCCCCTACTCTACTGATAATTAGATATGGAACTCCGTCCACACTCAGCTAGCGGTGAGATACGGGACCCCCACACTCACCTCCCTACCAGGCATATACAAGTATCGCAAAGACAACAAGTATAACTAAACATGTATTCCTTCATTGTGTACCACCTGGCATCGAACCGTAGTTCAGAAAATTACATATAACCTGCCTCGGTCCCCACCCGACATCAGACTTTAGTCCGGAACATACTGATACCAAAAACTACCCATTCATAACATACTCAGATAATACTAAGATACGGGCCCAACCCACACTTAGCTACTCTACACGGGCCAACATCGGTGCCTTCCACCCGTTCCTATAGGAGAAAACTCACTTCACAAGCTGACTGCAGAATCCCGTGAATAGACCTCTAGCTGCTAGCTGGCAGATCCCTGAACTACTTATCTCTCGACTCCCCGAGCTACTGATCATCATACAAAGTACATAAGTTAGGAATTTTTATAACTTAACCATAGATCCTCACTGGGGTATAAGACCATTCCACCCCTTACAAACTCTTGTCCAAGAATGGACTCTACTCAACCCTCTTGAACCTTTTCCATCCTTCATAACCCCTATGGTCAACCTTAGTCAAAGTCAATGTCAAAGTCAACATTCTGGATTGAATCAATTCACCAAGATTCTCTATCAACTTGCCGAGTTCTATTAATCAAAACCATGAAATCACGATCCAACTCATCGAGTCACCCCTTGACTCATCAAGTTCCCTAGTTACACATAGTCATGATTTGGCCAATCACCTCGCAGAGTCACTTCACAGACTCGTCGAGTTCTACCTAAAACTAGATCAGGATATAACGATTCAAATGGTACACGATACTATCTCAGACTTATCATTTCTCTTTACCATTGGGTCAAATGACTTGACCATAGCCGATCCCTTTCCATTGGGAAGAGTAAGCTTTTTTAGACGTTTAATGTTACCATTGTAAATGTCTATGGAAGTTTGGGAAGTTGATCTTCCAATCAAATTTGCTTTACCATTGCTCCAAATCATTGTTGATTTAGTAGCATCGAGCAAATATGTAAGATCATTAAGCGCCATGTCATGGTCTGTCACTTAGTAGTCCTTAACGAACTCACTATATGACTTGGGAAGTGATTGAAGAACCCAGTCAACAGTCAACTTCCTTGATACTTTGACACCCAGCTCTCCTAACTTGCCAATATATGACTTAATCTCCAAGATGTAAGCACATATAGATCTTGCTTGTAAGCACATATAGATTTTGCTTGCCAAATAGGGATTCAGTGACCTTGAACTTGTGGGTCAGGGAGAATTATTGGAGGAGGTAGAGGAAGTGAAGCTCTATCCAAAAGGATGAGGAATACCATAGTTGTCTGAACTTAGACATCTATGAGGGAGAAATTCAAGTTTCAGTTGATTTAAATCCTTAACATAACACCCAATATGAAATACTAAGGCTAGGACCAAACAAACTTATTTATAACTTGGAAGAGAGATGCTCTTATCCAAGCTATAAAATACTTGAAGGTAGATAAATGACTATTTACCAATTTCCACCATGAAAAACAAAATAAATTATTAAGTTTTAATTGGATTGAAACTCCTAAATCTTTTGAGTTTCATTGAACTTTCAATGACATGTTTAAATCTCGATTGTTCCCTCTCAAATTTGTGACTAAGATGTCGAGGATCACAAACAAGGTGTGAATAACCATGCAAATTGACTTGGTACCCTTAATTTTATCACCCAATCGATGTGTCGGTTAACCACACGCGCTCCAACGATCTATGATAAGACTAAGTCACCCTTTGCCACACATTGTCAGTCCCACTATTAATTCATAATTTTATAGATTGTTTTATGTTGTGTAAATGATATATCAAACATATATTGATTTCTACGTATAAAAAGAAACTAGTATAAAAATAAATACTACAACTTTTGATGATTTTATAGAATGAATTAAGTTGTGGAAATTATATATAAAACATATGTGGATTTGTATATAAAACAAATAACAAATAATATGAAAAACACTATAACTTTTAATAAAATAAAAACACTACAACATTATAACATTTACATCAAACAAAACTTATTCAAGAAATCAATATACATTTGATGTATAGAGATATTGATATAAAATATTTGTGTTGAAATAACCATTGATGTGACAAAACTTATTCTTTTTAACTCTTTCATTTTGAATCACAAATCTTTTCAAACATATGATTTTTTTTAATCAAAACTTATATACTACTAATATAGCTACAATGTATATAATAAATAAGTGGAAAATAAAAAAGCATCGCATATTAATAACCATAAGTTTAAAAAATTGTTGAATGTAGTGGGAAATACAAAGGCAAAGTACATTAAATTTGAAATCCTAATTACATTTAAATAAAAAAAAAATTATTAAGTTGTAGTGTAAGTTTTAAACTTTTGGTTTGTGCTCAATAATGTAATATAAATATTAACACTTATATGTTATAAAAACGATATTATAGGTATTTATCATTGAAATAATAATTTTTATACTAAGTTGTAACTAATATTATAATAATTTTAAATATACGATAAGAAAGATATAAAAAGTTGCATTTGAATCAAATTGAATTAACTTTTTGATTTAAAATTAATTTAAACTGTAGGTATATTTAACTAATTTATAAATAATTTATTTAATATTTTTTTCCCTATATTATTATTATTCTTATTATTATTGTTGTTGGTGGTGGTGGTGGTGGTGGTGGTGTTGTTATTGTTATTGTTATTGTTATTGTTATTATTATTATTATTATTATTATTATTATTATTATTATTATTTCAAATAATAATAAATTTTTAATATAATATAACTTATTCTTTAGTTTTGCGTTATTTTAAACAATTATTACTTTTTACTAATTAAAGACTACTTGTTTGAAACTATTATTATATTTAAAAAAAAAAACTATCATACTTTTTATTGTAATTTTATTGTTTTCCTTAAATCTATGAAATATTAAAAGATAATGAACGATCAAAATAAAATAGTGATTTAAATTTCAAAACTATAGTAATTGTTATGTACTGCGACCAATCCTAAAAATAAAATATGTCAAGAGTAGATTAGGGGAGGAGGAGTGTTACACTTGAGGTATATTTTTATCACTTGTATTTTTCTTATGTAAATATTAATATTTTATTTATTTTACTTTTCCTTTATTCCAAAGAACTAATATGGAAAAAAGAAATTGACAAATGTAATAAGATCATTTATTTTTAACATTATAAACATATTTCAAATTGGGTACATCTATATAAGTTTTGGTAGAACATAAAGAATTCATTTTGATAACACACATAATTATTAGTTTTCAACAATAAAATCATATCAGATTAAAAATCATTCGTTCTAATTCGTCACTATCACAAACAATTTGGAATAATAATTATAAACTTTGTTCATCAAAATCAATTACAAAAAAAAAAAACTTCATTGATGTTATTTACAACAAAATAAGCGATAGAAACTAATATCGTATATACATAGCACAAAATACATTGTTGAATAATGTTCTCTTATACATAAAATATATATTATTAACATAAAAAAAAAAAAAAAAAAAAGAGACAACATAAAGATACATACATGTTAACAAAGTTAAATGCTTTAACTGATAAATAGCATGATGATTGATCTACCAAAAGCTCATGAGAAGTAATTATCAATCCCACTTCATCATCTTGTGATTATAGAAAGATACATAACACATAAACTTAAAAAATGATATCAAGTATACCTTTACAAACATACCTAAATATGAATATTGGTTAATATCTAAAACTTTACATGCATCCAATTTGAGTTTACATGAATTTATATTTGGAAAAGTTATTTGTAACTACGAGATTTTCAAAACAAAATTTTCATTTTTCAACAACCAAATTTTAAATATAAAACATTCTCAAAAAGTATTCCATAATAGTTATCACGTCAAACATATCCCAAGATCACAAATCAAATCTCCTCTTAGTGTGTACGGGTCACGTCGGCGCCTTTCCACGGTCTTCGCTAGTACCTAAAACACATAACACAACAACTATAAGCATAAATGCTTAGTGAGTTCCCCAAAATACCACATACAACACATACGCCACTCGAGGCTACTGTACAACCCTCTGGTCGGTGTGTCTCAGCGGGACCCTCCAGTCTCGTAACTCATTGGGCCCTCTGGCCCGGTCTAAATCGTTGGACCGTCAGGTCCGATCTGTATCGTTGGACCCTCCGGTCCGGTCTATACCATTATAGAACATACATATATCACATAGCACATAATCTCATCCATGGCACACAATCTCATACAAAGCACATAAGACCTTCCGGTCAACTCATAATACCACTCTAGGTAACGTATACTGAGAAGACTCACCTTGTGTAACTCGGTAACTTGGAAATCTCGGACTCCGTGAATTAGGATCTAGCCTCCACCTAATCATACGAAAATAAACAGTCAGCATCAACACATTTCCCAAGGCTAGACCATTCACTCTCTTAGCACTCACAGAAGGGTAAAAGACCATTTTACCCCTCTTAAGGCTCAAATACTCTAAAGTTGACCAAACCCTAAAAGTCAACAAAATTCAACGGTCAAACCTTTGACCAGACTCGCAGAGTGCACAATTGTGACTCAGCGAGTTTAGTCGTGAACTCACGTCCTCAAAATCCCAAATGACTCACTGAGTCACTTCCCCAACTCAGCGAGTTACCATCTGCGCGATTTATAGGGAAAACCCATCCTACTCGCCGAGTCTGTTCTTGGACTCGGCGAGTTCAAGCCATGCTCAAACTCAAATGATCTCCTGAGGTTAGATTTGTTCCTCTAACCTATAGATCTGGCCTCCTTAATCAAAATAAACACGTAAAGTTTGGATCTTGATGCCCATGCAAAGACCTAATGGCTCTATTTGAAGAAATGGCCCCAATATGCCATCCCAAGCTCTTATCTCCTAATGACATTCCTAAAGATTGAGGAGTTAAGGTCTCTGGACCACTTTGAATCCAGATCCAAATTCTCAACACAAGAAGGGACTAATTGCACCACAAGCCATGCTCTAAAGGGGCTACAAACCCTAACTCTCAAAGATTAACACCAAACAGAAGAAGGATCGAAATATATACCTCGGAATGAAGTCCTTAGCCTCTGAAATCCATAGGATATCAACAACTTTAGTTCCCTCTTGCCTTCGCCACCTTCTTCTTTCAAAAACACCCACACAAGGATCAAAAATGGCCTCTTCTTCCTAACAAACGCTTTGGTTCTCTTAGGGTTCTTCTCAGGGGTCTGGTAGCTGCAAATGGTGGCTATAAGCCCCTTTAAATAGGTCCCAAACCCCAGGGATTAGGGATTCATTAAACAACATGGACTCACCGAGTCCACGAATGTACTCGCCGAGTCCTCCATTGAATCAGTCCGACCAACCGCGATCCTACTCGGCGAGTCTGAGCGCCTACTCACCGATTCTCTCTCCAAAAACTCAATATAATGCATAAAATAAGATACCTGGGAGTCCGGATGTTACAATTCTCCCCCACTAGAATCAGACTTCGCCCTCGAAGTCTCATGTCGAAAACAACTCCAGATGCTACTCCCGCATCTTCGACTCCGACTCCTAAGTTAGCTCGGACCCTTTCCGGTGTTGCCACTAGACCTGCACCAAAGGCACTTCCTTGCTCCTCAGAACCTTGATCTTCCGATCCAAGATTGCGATCGGCTTCTCAGCATAATTCAAACTCGCTTCCACCTGGATATCCTCTAATGGTACCATTGCCGACTCGTCAGCTATACACTTCCTCAGTTGCGGCACGTGGAAGGTATCATGAATCCGGTCCAAATCCACAGGTAACTCCAAACCATATGCTACTCTGCGCACCCTCACGGTCACCCTAAACGGCCCAATATATCGGGGCCCCCGCTTGCCCCTTTTCCTGAAACGGATCACTCCTTTCCAAGGAGACACCTTCAGGAGCACAAGATCTCTAACGAATCGACGCCTATCCGCGTAACTCTTCTGGTGACTCTGAGTGGTCAATAACCTCTGTCCGACCAGTTTTATCTGCTCTGTCATCTGAAGCAGTATCTTTGTACTACCCATCACACGTTGCCCTACCTCACCCCAGCAAATTGGGGTCCGACATCTCCTTCCATACAACAGCTCAAAGGGTGGCATACCAATCCAAGAATGATGGTTGTTGTTATTAGAAAACTCAGCCAAGGGAAAATACGTGTCCCAACTCCCGCCGAAATCCAGTACACATGCTCGTAGCATGTCCTCGAGCATCTAAATCGCCCGCTTGCTCTGTCCGTCAGTCTGTGGGTGGTACGCGGTACTAAAATGCAGCCTCGTACTTAATTCCTCATGAAATTTCTTCCAGAATCTGGAAGTGAAACGCACATCTCGATCCGATCCGAGAAGATCGAGATCGGTACTCCATGCCACGATACCACCTCCCTAACGTACAACTCTGCCAGCCTCTCTGCGGAAGATCTCTCACTGATGGCAAGGAAGTGAGCGCTCTTCGTCAACCTGTCCACAATCACCCAAATTGGATCGACACCCCTAGCAATCCTCGGCAATTTGGTGATAAAATCCATGGTAGTTTGTTCCCACTTCCACTCGGTAATCTCTAATGGCTGTAACTTACCATGCGGACGCTGGTGCTCGGCCTTAACCTTGCGATAGGTTAAGCACCTTTCTACGAACCATGAAACATCCCTCTTCATACAGGTAGTGATGCCAGATCTTGAAGGCGAACACCACTGCCCCCAACTCCAGATCGTGGGTGGGATACCTCGACTCATGAGGTTTCAACTGCCTTAATGCATATATTATCACATGCCCCCTCTACATAAGCACCGCTCCCAACCCTGATATTGATGCATCACAGTATACCACAAAATCCTCCATCCCTTCCGGGAGTGCGAGCATCGGAGCTTCGCACAATCTCTATCGAAGTGTCTCAAATGAGGTATATTGATCTGGAACCCATGAAAAAGCAACACCCTTCCGGGTCAACTTGGTGAATGGCACGGCGATCTTAGAGAAATCCTTGATAAATCCCCGATAATAACCAGCCAACCCAAGGAAACTCCTGATCTCGGTAGGTGACCCCGGCATCTCCCAACTCATCACCGTCTCGATCTTTGCCGGATCGACCAATATCCCCTTCTGGTTAACGAGGTCCCCTAGGAACTGGACCTCCCGTAACCAAAAATCACACTTGGAGAATTTGGCGTAAAGCCTCTCCGATCTCAGAACTTCGAGGATCTCCCTCAAATGCTCCTCATGTTGCACTCTGGATCTCGAATACACCAAGATATCATCGATGAATATGATCACCGAACGATCCAACATCGACCTGTACACCCTGTTCATGAGATCCATGAACGCTGCTGGTGCATTAGTGAGCCCGAAAGGCATCACCACGAACTCGTAATGCTCGCAACGAGTCCTAAACGCTTTCTTCTGGATATCTTCATCCCAAACCCTCATCTGGTGATATCCCAACCTCAAGTCTATCTTGGAGAACCAAGACGCTCCCTGCAATTGATCGAATAGATCGTTGATCCTTGGTAACGGATAACGGTTCTTGACCGTCAACTTGTTCAACTCCCGGTAATCAATACACATCCGGTGTGAACCATCCTTCTTTTTGACAAAAAGGATTGGCGCTCCCCAAGGTGAGCTACTCGGTCTGATAAACCCTTTTCCCAGCAACTCCTGAAGCTGCGAGTATAACTCCTGTTGTTGGGTTTTGAGCATTCTAACACTCCTAAGTGTACATGCAACCCTAAATACCTAGGATCTATGTTTTCTCTATTATACATTCAAATATGAACTTCCAAGGTATTATCCTAATCTAGCATACTAAACAATGAATATAACAAGATAGAATACATAGCTCTTTGATGTAGAAAGTCTTCATGAAGCTTGAGTGCCTAGTACCCCAAGTGTGACACCTCAAATGGTTCACACAACACAAAATACACTTGGAATAACTTGAGAGAAACTTGAACACTCCTTGAAATCGTCTAGCCCTCACACTCACACATAGTGCACGATTTCTTGAGCCATGGGATTCTTTTATATGGTGGATATTAGGGTTACACCATGTAACTCATGACTTTACCCATTCCTTATTCTCCATGGATTTTAACCTCCATGGAGCATCCATGGGTCACCCCATGGACTTAGTCCAACATAAGGAATCGTGGATCACAAGCCCATATATATAAGAATGAATGATTTACACAATCAACCCATGTATTTAATTAGTCTCCTTTTGATCACTTAATTAATTCCAAATTAATTCTTGATCAATACTAATTAAATAACCTTCTTAATATATTAGAGCTTATAATATATTAACAAACCTTAAGTGTTATTTCTATTCTTTTAGTCTATCCAAATGCATGATGCCATGTAACCCAAATGGACCATGCCGAGTCGGGTCAAGTCTTACCAATTATAGTTATGGACTTAGACATTAATCCAACAGTCTCCCACTTGGATAAGTCTAAAACTATTATTGCATATGACTTCAAGAGCTGACTGGAAGTCGTAGCTCTCAAAAGCTTTTGTCGAACTCTAACCTTGTAGATAAACTCTGACCTTTGTCAATGACTTGTCCATTAGATAAGGGATCATATATTCCTCCATTCTAGATATCATATGGACTGATACATGGATTATAATCATTCTCTCTATCCATGTGTTGTTTCCTGATTTTCGATTTATGACGACTGACTAATTGAACAAATCAAATCAGTCTTGGCCCGGCCGAGCACTTCTATTTGTCATCATCAAATCATAGAGGCGCCCGCTTTTATCCCGAAGGTAAAAGGAATGGATAAACTTCGACTCATATGGCTTGTTCTACTACTTGTTGAATCATACACAAAGGCACGTTTTATAACACCGAGTTACAGAATGCGTTTTCGGGCAATCAATGTACAACCTACTCATAGTAACAACTCATATCTCTAGGTTTGAAGAATATAAGATATTATCATCTCATGATCACTCATGATAAAATCCATGAAGTGATTCCAATGAGTGCGGGTTGAATCTAATACTCAGAACTTATGAGCACTCATAAGTGTTGTAGCCCTTTGTCCAACATCTTAGACCTCTACAAGCCAACCCATGATAGTCTTGATTCATATCTACTTCCAACATATGACCGACTGTAGATGGTTTGAATAACTTAGTCATTCCGGAAGAATAACCTAGTTTATTCTGGAAGTCAAAACATGCAAAATGAAACACAAGCATAATTGAATCCAATATGGTATCAAAACCTATAAACATAAATAAAACACCTTTTATTTATCACCATATGATTACACATTATTCATTGTATACTGTTTCAGCTATCAACTTTATTCTTGAATTTAAAACAATAGTTGTCCCATGCTCTAAGCATGTACACTATGTTTTCTAAACACTAGTCATGTCATACACCAAGTATTCATACTATGTTTATCTATGATCTTTACTTTGTGAAATAGATCAATTAAACATAACTACAATGATCCTCTTTTCACAATCCACTACTAGAAAATAGCCCTTTAATGACGCGCGCTGATAGACGATGCGCATTTGTACATGCCCTAAAAAACTAATGTCAGTTCTGGAAAATTTGAAGGATAGACCGCATGCATTTTTGCGCGCCCTAAAATTAGTGTCCAGCAAAAAAAATTAAAAACACAGAGGGAACCTATCCTAAAAAGTGCGTCGTGTTACCCTATCGCTTTATAATTTTAGTCTATTAGCGCGCGTTTTCATTTTTTGGGGGGAATGAAATCCAAAAAATTAAAAACCCCGCTTGCGTCTCCTCCTTCCACAGGAATGCTCACCTCATCAGACTCTCTCTCTCTCTCTCTCTCTATCTCTCTCTCTTCTCTCTCCCTCTCTCTCTCTCTCTACAGTTCCCCTCCATACCACCTCCATGGTTGTCGCAGCTACATCTCACCACCTGCAACCTCAACACAATCGACCATCACCACCATTCCTACTATCCATCGCCGCCCTACCATCTTCTCCATCACCACCTCTTTCTTGTTCTATGTGAAACCCTAAAATCGGTACCAACAACTGATAGGGTTTGGAGAAAAAGTTGATCTAAGAAAAATCAAAGCAAACGACTTAGAATATGCTAATTTTGTCTTTAATTCTAAAGATATTTCCTCCGATTCTAACCCTAGTTCAAAAGATGTATGTCTCTTCTTCTCCTCTCCTTCAATCTTCTCCACATTGAAAGATGTACCAATTCAACGATTCTCCTTCTCTTCCAACAACATGTCGGTCTTCTTCCCTAACTTAACATTAACGAGGTCATCCACAAAAAGCCTTGATTTCTTGCCAAAAAATTCACTAGTTCATCTATTTCACTTGAGGACGATGCCATGGACATCAAAGTCGGTTCTTCATACCACCTAATATTCAACTGTGGTATGTCCCCTTAACCTTCTGGATATTCCATATTCTGTTTTCTTTTCCTCTGAAGACACTTTGTTTCGTTATTCTGTTCGAACCCTATCAGAGAAGAAGGCATGAAGTGTGATCAGGTGTAATTACATGAGTCTAATTCGGGATTTATAATGATATTTGGACCGAATGATGAATCAATTCCGTGGTGTCCTGGGAATTTTGCCTATTTCCAAACCCTAAACATGAAATTTGAAACCTGATTTAAAGTTTTCCCCTTAGGTTTTGTTAGATATATTGATGTTCTGGATTTGATTTTTTATTGTTAGATTTGTGTTTTAAAATAAGTTTTGGAATTCTTCTTCTAATGCTGATTTTTTTTTTGAATAATTTATGCTTATTATTCACTAATCCTCTTCATTGTTTATTAGTAGAACTAGGAAATTCGAAAATTTGTGCATTAAGCTCCTATTTTGTTTTAATTCTTATTTTATTTTGAGTTGATTTATTTAGTACTTATTTTGATCTTCTTTTCTTTATCAGAAACCAGAAAATCATCGATGACACATATCAAAGTGGATCCACACTGCTTCATGTTGGACTGTCCAATATCCAACTGATCTTCTGGATAATCCGGATTTATATGGTTTTTGGCTCATCTAGATGCACCTAAAAAAACCAATAGTTATCTTTAACAGGGCTAAGGAGTATATTAAAGACTATGAGGCTCAGGTATATCTATAATATTCTTACTACCATCATAGTCCTTTTCTTCATTGTTTAATCGTTTTCCTACTGTATATGTTAGTTTACATGTATAAATATGACCAATAGAGCCTCAGTGACAGATTTTGTAGGGTTCAATTAGCTTATACCTTTTGTTGAATCATTTATGAATGTAGATTAGGTCCTATGTGAAATTTCTAACCCAAATAAATTAATGAGGGATATGGGAAATCTTGACTTTAGCTTAAGGTATCTTAACTATTTTCTTTTACAAACATTATCATTTCCATAAACAGGTGATGGTATTTTGGTAATCTCACTTTTAGATATATTTTTTATTTGTTTGACTAGACCCGATGGAAGGGTTATAGACCTGAGGGAGACACCAGGGAAGCTATAGAGGGCTTAAGGTAGGGACATAATGTTGCATCCATATACTTGTGTACATGACAATGACACATGTACATTAACGGATTAATATGCATCCTATTTGTATATCGTATATGACATTTGTGTATGACATAGGTTACACTGTGTTATTACCATAATTAGGTACACCTCTATGTACAGGTGATTAGTAGTGAATAGATGGTATGCTTGATTTGATAAATGATTTTGAATCAGGTAGGTTAAAATCCTGATGTTGCACTACAAAAAGTTTGCAAGTGCAAACCATTTATAATTTGTGAGCTTTTATTTACATTCAGATATGCACAAATTTGGAGGTCTTGCTTCAGTTATTCGGGAACTTAGTAACTCAGATCCTGGAATAAGGGTGGCCTGTGCATGGATTGTTGGTAAAGCCAGTCAAAATAATCCTGTAGTTCAGAAACAGGTAGGTTAAAATCCATTTGTTTGTTAGCTTCAGAGTCAGAGGAGTTCAACATGGAATTAAAATCACTGTATATCTATAAAATTTAGGTCCTTGAACTTGGAGCATTGCCAAAGCTAATGACAATGGTGAAATCTAGTGTGTTAGAGGAAGAAGCAATAAAAGTGTTGTATGCTATTTCAGTGATTATTAGAAACAACCTAAATGGCCTGAAATTGTTCTATTCCGAAGGCGGCGACCTGATGCTAAAGGTAACGCATGTGGAAGTTGACAAATCAAAGTCTTTTCTAATTTAAAACTTGTTTTTAGGGAATTTTGAGCAACGCCACTGCCGAAGTTAGATTAGTGTCACTTGTAGCTCATCTGGCTGAATATCAGTTAGAATATACTAGCAAATAGGATGTTCCTTTTTTCTGCAATTGTGCACTGGTGAGGCTGCTGATTGATTTGACAGCATCAGGTGACCTTGATCTCTACGAGAAGGTTAATATGTTTATAGTTGTATTGGGTCCAATCTTCAATTAGGAGGTTCCTTTTCTCTACTAAAATCATCCCTTCAAATCTTGAATTAGGTGTTAGTTAATTTCCTCAGACCCGCTAAAAACCTCAAGAAAGACGGGTCATGGGTATTGGTTACGGGTCCTATAGATGGTATTGGTAATGCCTTTGCCTTCCAACTGGCTAGTAAAGGACTAAATTTGGTTCTTGTGGGTCGGAATCTTGCTAAACTAAACGACGTTTCAGATTCAATCCGAACTAAATTCAAACAAACCCAAATCAAAGTTGTTGTGGTTGATTTTAGTTGTGATTTAGATCATGGGATTGAGAGGATTAAGGAAACAGTTGTTGGTATAGATGTTCGGGTTTTGATAAATAATGTTTGGGGTTTGCTATCCTTATGCTAGTTTTTTCATAAAGTTGATGATAAGTTGATGTCTGATTTAATTAAGGTTAATGTTGAAGGGACGAATAAAGTTACAAATGTCGTCTTGACTGGAATGATCAAGAGAAAGAAAGGAGCTATTGTTAAGTGAAGAAACACTCATATATAGCTTACTGGATTAAGGGCTTGTTTCTTTCTACTTAGTATTTCTTACTGGTTCTGAACAAGCCTCTCATCTCACATTTGAGTTTATAGGAATCAACAATCACTGTGAAACTTCTAGTGTTTAGATTTCTTACTAGTTGTGAGCATTTGTTTCTTCCCTTTCTACCCTTCACTTGCAGGTTGATGATTTGTCAAGAATGTTCAAACTATTTTCCAAAAATACCCCATGGATTGGATCCTGTCTCTAGTATGTTTAAATAGGTTTGTGATTTTGGAGTTGGATTCTATTTTTTTAAGTAGAATGCAGTTATTTGTATTTATTATCAACTGTTTTTATCTTTTTGACGCAAGGCAACATGTTGCTGCTGAAGACACAGCCTTGGTCAAACAGGCAGAAGATGCTTCAAGTAATAAGAAGGTAGAAAAAAGATTGCAGGATGCTGCTACATGGCCAATAATGATCTTTAGGGTCTGCTAGAAGGATTGGAGATTGCAATTAAGCTTCTATCTAAGACTTCACGCCAAGGACTTGACGAATTTAAGCTAGCAATGTTTTACTTAGTTTGGACATGAACCCTAAGATATCATATTTTGGCATTGCTAGAAGCTTTGGAGGAAACGAGACTCAAGCAAAAGTAAACACACAAAGAGTTGTTGGCACATAGTAAGCTAGATAATGCAATTGTATATAAATGAGTTCATTTTTTTATAACATTTACACACTATTGGAATAATTATTTGTATTTAACATATTAGTGAAATGAATTATCTTTGTTATTTATGGTATTTTATTTTGTATTATGGGATTTTTAATGTATTATTTAATTTGAAAATTAGTAAATCAATAAAATAATATATTTTTTTAAACATTTAAAATTATGATACGCAAAAATGTGTGTCATCTTCATTTATGACAAGGCCTTTCTTGACAGGGGCTTTCTTGATACGCATTGCGTGTAATTAACACGCGCGTCGTAAGGTTACAACACGCGAATCTGTGTCGTCTTCCTTTATGACAGGGCCTTCCTTGATACACATTGCGTGTCGTAAACACGCGTCGTAATTGTGTGTCGTAAACGAGCGTCGTAAATGCACGTCGTCTATAGACGACACGCAAAAGTGCGTCGTCTCTCTTTATGACAGGGCCTTCCTTGACGCGCATTTGCGCGTCGTCTGAGCCTTTTACGACACGCAATGAGCGTCATAAAAGGCTGCTTTTCTAGTAGTGGTCCCAAATCCTTACTACAAATGCAAAAATTCCAAATTCATACGATTTACTGAAATCTGTTAGATTCTAAACTTATATGCATTGATCCTCTTGTAATGATTATGCACAAAGTCACAAGGACTTGACAACAAAGATTACAAAGTATTCCAAAGGAGATCAACTCCTTGGAAAATCCTTCATGCATTAAGTTTCCTTAATCTTACATAGATTGAAAATTCTAACTTTGAAACATTATCAAATTTATTTTGACTATCACTTCTGAACAAGAGTTGCCTCCTTACAGATTATGTCAATATGGTCCTTCCAGAATTATCACTATACTTCCAACTGTCCTTGAGCACCTAATCTTTGGTAAACCTTAGATTGTCCTCGACAATTGATTAATCCTTTTAGTCATATCCAATTCTAGACCTTTTCCCTTCTTAATGCCCCAGGCATTTGGAAAATTTTAGAAAGGATGAATATAGCACATGTAATCGATCCTATATCCGAAGCATATGCGACACGATTCATGATGTCTCACATAAAGACTAAACCAGTCTTTTGATATAACATTTCCATTTCTATTTGTCAAGTTCTCATAATTCAGATTACGAAAAGGGATGTCGTAATCATAATTGAAGTTTAGAATGCAAATAATGGACCCATATACAAAATTTTCTTATGTTGAGCCATTCCAACATGAAATTCATATATATATATATATATATATATATATATATATATATATATATATATATATATATATATATATATCCTTGACTAAATACGATTAAAACCTCAATCTAAGATTTTAGATATGAGATGAAGTATAATTTCCTCTCCCTTAATTATAGCAAAACAACTCTTTCCCAATTGAAACTTTTGTTTTTTATAATTAACATTGCTAACTTGCAATACTTATCATAATTATCATGCTTCCACTAACATGATGATTATTAGCATGACACTTATGCTCCCACTAGCTTTGACATGTACTCAGAAATCAGCTGACTTTCTTACCAAAGTTCAGATTTCTGATACTAGATTGTTTTGATAAAACTTTATCAAAATCATACACCTTCCCTTAGATAGCTCATATGTGTGTCTAAACAATTATGAAGAGGGATGTCGTAATCATAATGGTTAAACCTTTTTGCCACTTCTTACAAGTACAGGTTAGTATGCCGGTTAACCACGCACGCTCCACTAACGACTTTGAGAATGAAAATATCTCAATTGCTATCTAGCTAAAATCTACTTAGTGAAAGTGTTTCCTCACCATCATTTTCATGAATCGGAGAGAAACCTTATGATACTTAGATTTTTATGGTGTATGAGTTCCTACCCATATGAATTTGTCAAAACCATAATCACAAGACAAGGATAATGACAAATCAAAACTCATATGGATTGAACTCAATCTTAATTTCTTGCCACCTGGCAGCTCAAGAGCCTGCCATTGCTTCCAAGTTGTTGTGCAACCAATTGAGAACTCTAAAAACTCATATGCAAAGCCAACTTTAACTGGAATGGGTAGAATATTTCAACATGATAGGTTATAAACCTCAAGTCGTGTGCTAGTGAAGAACTTCAGGTTTTATTCTTGATTAGTTCTTGAGACTTTCAAGACCTTTAAGACTCCCACTGTCCTCTAGACCTATAAGACTCCCTTGTCAAACATCCAAGAGATAGTGCGGATTCTAATCAAGACAAACACTTCACATAATTGGCCTTAGTTGGTCTTTGTTTTATCCAAAACATCACAACTTACCAATTTCAAATGTACAAGAGTACGAAACTTTAACTCTTGCATTTGACAAGTGTTTTAAAACCTTCTTTAAGACATGTCACTCAAATTACAATCTTCGAGTATGACTCTAAGACTTGTATTGGAACGAAGTATGACTCATCTTCTTGATTTAACCATTTCAACAATTCAAGATTCCTCGTCTTAGTCATAAGAATGCACTAAGATTTCCTTAGAGAACTAATTGTGCTATGGTTTCTTAATCATTAAGATGATCAAAACTGATACTAAAGTACTCTCCCATCTTTTCAGATTTTAGAAACTTTTATCCTTCTGCCTAATTGGGTTCTTCTTATTCGCTCTACCATACATTGGAACCTTTTCCATTAATGTCTCAGAGTTACACTTAAGCTTGTAAGTATCATCATATTTACTGAGCTTTAGTAAACCATGACGAATAGTCTTATCGATCTTTTGTGGTGGACTTGACCAGTGCACAAGAATGTGTACTCGATTCCTTAGTCCTTCACTTGACTCACACATCCATGTGAACAAGTAGTTAGTCTAATTTTTTTTCAATGCTTGAAAGTTCTCATTCATCATGCTATACAACTTGCATGATTCCAAGTTTCTATCCAACTAAAACTTGGATGATGAGAATCTTTCCGTATTTGGTAAATTTAGACACTACCACAAATGAAAGAATCAAATTCACTTTCCAATATTGCTATCAGTGGAATCTTATAAGCAACAACTTTTCACAAATGCCATTGTAAGGATACTTAAAATAAATAAAATCAAAACCTTTTTCTTTTATTTTAAAACTTTGCGGGAAACTTATCCTTACAATCCATATGAAAACCTTGTTGTTATCTATTCCTAAGCAATATAAATATCATAACTCTTAAGTAATAGCCCAAAATTCTGATCACCGAACCATGAGATTGAAATCCATCTTCGTGATCAGAATCAGCATGAACTTAATAGAGTTAGACAATGGACTTTACCTGAAGTAGAGCCAAACTTATTGACTTTAACATCCTTAGGTAAATTTGGCAGCTTCACAACCAATGTCCCTTCCTTTGGCAATAGTTACCTATGGACCCTTGATAATGGGACTATCTCAGACTTAGCCTCTCTCTTTACCATTTGGTTAACCGAGTTGACTATGGTCGATCCCTTTCCATTGGAAAGAGAGAGATTTACTAGATATCCAATGTCATTATTGTCAATGTCCACAAGTTTTAGGAAGTTGATCTTAGCAAATAGATAAGATCATTAAGGTTCTTGTCATAGTCTGTTTCATATGAGTCCCAAAGGAACTCACTATGTGACTTAGAAAGTAGTTGAGGCACCAACTTTCTCAACACTTTGACACCCAACTCTCCCGGCTTGTCAATATGTGACTACATCTCCAAGATGTGATCACACATAGACCTTTGCTTGCCAATAGGGCTTGAGTGACCTTAAAATTTTCAAGAACTTGTGGGTTAAGGAGAATAATTGGAGTAGGTGAAAGAAGTATGATTTCCATGGGACATCATCTTCATTTAGGAAAGCTTGTTTCAAGAGATTTAGGAAGATCATAAATGTCTAAACCAGACATCTTTTTGGGAGATATTCAAGATAGTTGATTTAAAGTCCTTAATATGACACCCAATATGAAATATTAAGGCCAGAACCCTACAAACTGTTTTATAACTTAGAAGAGGGATGTTGTAATCCAAGCTATAAAATATTCAAAGATAGGTGAATGACGATTCACCAATTTCCACCAAGATAAACGAAATGTATGATTAGGTTTTAATTGGTTTTTGAAACTCCTAGATCTTTGAGATTCATTGAACTTTTCAATGGCAAGTTTCAATCTCGAGTGTGCCCTTCAGGTTTTGTGACTGGGATGTCGAGGATCACAAAACAAGGTGTGAAGTAACCATGCAAATTACTTGGTACCCTTGAGTGTTTACCCCTCAATCGATGTGCTGGTTAACCACATACGCTCCATTGATACTATGATAAACATTAAGTTACCCTTTTCCTACCTTGTTAAATACGAGTTAGTGTGCCAGTTAACCACACACGCTCCACTAACCGACTTAAACAAAGTGCAACGTGTAATTTCATGGATTAGCACCTTATTCACATTTTCCTAAGTAACTAAGATTGGGTATTTATAAGAGTTTAGTTACTTAGTATTTATCATTAATACTTTTAATGAAGGAAGAATTCTAGTCCTTGTCCTACCCATTCGGCTAACGACCCTCCACCGGTCAAGGAAGCGGTGGGTGAGAGTGGACACCCATTAAACTGTCATTTTATAGGCAGTAACCTTATACCCCCTTATAGACCGACTTCTAACGGTAAGACTGACTTTACTCTTATACATATATATAAATATTATTAACTTATAATATTATAAAGTATAAAGGTTGAATTTTAACTTTTAAAATTCTAAGGGCTAACTTGGAATTAAAGTATTCATGGGGGAAACTTTACAAATTCCAAAACTTGAAGGCAAGTTTTGAAACTATTCAAAACTCTTGGATTTTCATAACTTATGAGTTTAATTAAGTTTTAAAAACTTTAATGAAGTGACTCTTGAACATCCATAACTTGAGGACAAATTATGGAGTCATAAAACAATTTAATGAGTAAAAAGACTCTTCATTTTGTAACCTATGGCAACTTTTATGAGTTTTAAGATTCATAAATCTGACTTATAAGTTACATAAACACATTTTATGAACTTCTTTTAGATTAATTTGGATTAAAACCAACTATCACATAATTTTATTCATTAATCTATATTCACTCATAAAACAAGGTAACACAAAAAAACTTTTGGTGATCCATAACTTATTCTTAAGTTATGGAATCCTTTAAAACATTAACACCAAATTTTTTAACTCCATAAAAACTTGGAATCAATTTTTTTTAAAACCTTTTCAAATCCATAACTTATGTAGGTTTCAAAAAATAAAACTCTTTAGATCAAACTTTTAAAACTAATAAAATAATCATCATTTTATCTTTTATTAAATTTGCCCTAATTCACCTCAAAAAGCAAATTATTCAAATTTTACAAATAATTAGTTTTTCACAAGAACAAGTAATTATCTTAAAATTTGACAAACTTCATGTTTTTTTTTCCTTTTTTTCAACTTTGAAAATAAAATATTTGCATCAATATAACAGAAAACAACCTGTGGCTCTGATACCACTGCTGGGTCTTGAGCATTCTAACACTCCTAAGTGTACATGCAAACCTAAATACCTTAGATCTATGTTTTCTCTATTATTCATGCAAATATGAACTTCCAAGGTATTTTCCTAATCTAGCATACAAAACAATGAATATAACAAGATATAATACATACCTCTTTGATGTAGAAAGTCTTCATGAAGCTTGAGTGCCTAGTGCCCCAAGTGTGACACCTAAAATGGTTCACACAACACCAAATACACTTGGAATAACTTGAGAGAAACTTGAACACTCCTTGAAATCATCTAGCCCTCACACTCACACATAATGCACGATTTCTTGAGCCATGGGATTCTTTTATATGGTGGCTATTAGGGTTACACCATGTAACTCATGAATTTACCCATTCCTTATGCTCCATGGATTTTAACCTCCATGGAGCATCCATGGGTCACCCCATGGACTTAGTCCAACATAAGGAATCTTGGATCACAAGCCCACATATATAAGAATGAATGATTTACACAATCAACCCATATATTTAATTAGTCTCCTTTTGATTACTTAATTAATTCCAAATTAATTCATGATCAATACTAATTAAATAACCTTATTAATATATTAGAACTTATAATATATTAACAAACCTTAAGTGTTATTTCTCTCATTTTAGTCTATCCAAATGCATGATGTCATGCAACCCAAATGGACCATGTCGGGTCGGGTCAAGTCTTACCAATTATAGTTATGGACTCAGACATTAATCCAACACCTACATCTCAGGCAATGCAAGGCGATAGGTTGCCTTGGCAATAGGTGCCACCCCTGGCACCAAGTCGATACGAAACTCCACCTGCCTCTCGGGAGGAACACCCAGCAACTCCTCGGGGAAAACATCAGGGAACTCCCGCACAATCGGGACCTCATCAATCAAACTTGGCCTCCCAGCAGCCACTCGCGTGTCCATCACATAGGCCACAAATCCCCTACAGCCCTGCTGTAAACTCTGCCTCGCCCTAGCAGCCAAACAAAATGCTGACTCAGGACGGGTTCCCTCACCGTACACTGTAAGTACTCCCCTACTAGGGTCTGGAATCGTCACCAGCTGACGCTCGCAGTCTATAATAGTTCCAAATTGGCTCAACCAATCCATGTCCACTATGACACATACGTCCCCCATCGCAATCGGGACTAGATCGATTAGGAACCCCACCCCGAAGATCTCAAGTCTACATCCTCAAATCACCTCTGTGGCATACACTGCTCGCTCATTAGCTATAGAAACTCGCAGAGGTCGACTCAAAGCCTCTTGACAAATACTGATGTGATGACTAAAAGCTAACGACACTAAAGATCGACTCGCTCCCAAGTGAAATAGCACTAAGACAGGTACAAAATTCACAAGAAAGGTACCTACGATGGCTGGTCTGGTTGCAATGGAAGTAAACAAAAAATCCCTTGGGGTAATCCCTCGCAATATGCCCCTCCTTCCCGCACTTGTAGCATACTCCTGTCCTGAATGACCCCTCGTGACTCTTGCCACACTTCCCACAAGTGTATCCCTTCGCGCTCCCAGATCTCGAATCAACGGGTCTGGCCCGCTTGGCTGCCAGCTGAGACTGAGCCGGCTGCCGATCCATCCTCTATGACTCGGCCTCCTCCCTGGCCTGAGTCTCCAACTCAATATCCCTCTTCCAGGAATTTGCCTGGAGCTCAGCAAATGTCCGGTAAGTCGAGTTCGCCATGAACTCCCGAATATCTCTCCTCAGATTACTCAGATACCGGCTCATGCGAGCCTGCTCGGTAGACACCTGCTCAGGGCAAAACATCGCTCTCTCATGAAACTTCCGCGTAATCACCGTAACTGAATTAGTACCCTGCTTGAGGGTCAAAAACTCCCGAGCCAATCGTTCCCTTTCCATAGGGGGACGTACTCATCTCGAAACATGGTGGTGAACTTTTCCCAGGTCACCTCAAAAATCTCTACAGAGTAAACCTCGCCGTCACGAACTTCCACCAATCCTTCGCTCCCAAGCGAACCTGGTTTAGAGCGAACTGTACCCTCAAGTACTCTGGACAAGAACACGTGTAGAAACATCCCTCGATATCAGAGATCCACCCCATCGCAGCAATCGAGTCCTGCATCCCATCGAACTCTGGTGGCTTCGTGTTGCTGAACTCCTGAAACAACAACGAATCACCTCCCTGAGGTCTAGCAGCAGTCGTAGCTGCAGTAGCCGCAGCCTTAGTCACTGCTACATATTGCTTATTAAAGGTCTCAATCAATGTGGTCTTGATGTCCCCGAACATCTCTGGAATCTCGGCCCGGATGGCAGCAACCACCTCCTCATGAATCAATCGACAGGTCTCCTCGTCGTTGACGCCACTACTCCTAGGTGTGTGTCGTGTCCCAACCATGATGTCCTGAAATACAACATAAAAATATAAAAGACTCGATCGAGCATACTCGCACTCGATAACGCAACCCTACTCGTCCTCCAATATCCAAAGGATTTTTTACTTGGACTGCTCACTGATCTGGTGTTTTCAGTAGTATGGGCCCTATACTACCTACCACACCGCATCAGCATTCACCCCAAGTCCTCCTCCTTGGATCCCGGATCGCAAGTACTCTACTCTCGCTATGCATTGGCTACCCTCCGATAGACCTCTCATGAGCTCCTAACTGCTACCTACTCACTCTCAAGGCATCTCATAGCAATAGTAATCTCCTAGGCTAAGGCATCACAAATCAGGCCACTCTAGTCCTAATATGAGTACCTAACCTACTCTAGCATGCATAACATAACATATCATATCTCATAACTCATAATGTAAGGGTATTTTGGGGATTCACCGTTCGGGCACTGGCTAACCGTACACACTGCTCCGCTCTGGTTGTTTCAAAACTTATTGCTCTTTTTAGAAAATCAGTTCTTATATGTTGAAAATTTATCAAATCCTCAGTTTGAGTTCAGATACGCCTGAAAGTGCATCCGAGTCCCTCAAACCAACGTTATGATACTAACTTGTAACAATGAGATTTTCAAAACAATTTTTTCATTTTTCAACAACCAAATTTTAAATATAAAACATTCTCAAAAAGTATTCCATAATAGTTATCACAACAAACATATCCCAACATCACAAATCAAATCTCCTCTCTGTGTGTACGGGTCACACCGGCGCCTTTCCACGGTCCTCGCTAGTACCTGAAACACATAACACAACAGCTGTAAGCATAAATGCTTAGTGAGTTCCCCAAAATACCACATACAACACATACGCCACTCGAGGCTACTGTACGACCCTCCGGTCAGTGTGTCTCAGCGGGACCCTCTAGTCCCGTAGCTCGTTGGGCCCTCTGGCCCGGTCTAAATCGTTGGACCCTTCGGTCTGGTCTGTATCGTTGGACCCTCCGGGACGGTCTATACCATTATACAACATACATATATCACATAGTACATAATCACATACATGGCACACAATCTCATACATAGCACATAAGACCTTCCGGTCAACTCATAATACCACTCTAGGTAACGTATAGTGAGAAGACTCACCTCGTGTAACTCGGTAACTCGGAAATCTCGGACTCCGTGAATTAGGATCTATCCTCCGCCTAATCATACAAAAATAAACACTCGGTATCAACACATTTCCCAAGGCTAGACCATTCCCCCTCTTAGCACTCTCAGGAGGGTAAAAGACCATTTTACCCCTCTCAAGGTTCAAATACTCTAAAGTTGACCTAACCCTAAAAGTCAAAAAAGTCAACGGTCAACCCTTTGACCAGACTCACTGAGTGCACAATTGTGACTTGGTGAGTTCAGTCATGAACTCACGTCCTCAAAATTCCAAATGACTCACTGAGTCACTTCCCCAACTCAGCGAGTTACCATCTGCGCGATTTATGGGGAAAACACATCCTACTCGCCAAGTTTGTTCTTGGACTCGGTGAGTTCAAGCCATGATCAAACTCAATTGACCTCCTAAGGTCAGATTTGTTCCTCTAACCCATAGATCTAGCCTCCTTAAGCAAAACAAACACGTAAAGTTTGGATCTTGATGCCCATGCAAAAACCTAATGGCTCTATTTGAAGAAATGGCCCCAATATGTCATCCCAAGCTCTTATCTCCCAATGACACTCCTAAGGATTGAGGATTTAAGGTCTCCAGACCACTTTGAATCCAGATCCAAAGTCTCAACACAAGAAGGGACCAATTGCACCACAATCCATGCTCTGAAGGGGCTAGAAACCCTAACTCTCAAAGATTAACACCAAACAGAAGAAGGATCGAAATATATGCCTCATAATGAAGTCCCTAGCCTCTGAAATCCACAGGATATCGCCCACTTTAGTTCCCTCTTGCCTTGGCCACCTTCTTCTTGCAAAAACACCCACACAAAGATCAAAAATGACCTCTTCTTCCTCACAAACGCTCTGGATCTCTTAGGGTGCCTCTCAGGGGTCTGGTAACCGCAAATGGTGGCTATAAGCCCCTTTAAATAGGTCCCAAACCCCGGGGATTAGGGTTTCATTAAACAGCGTGGACTCGCCAAGTCCACGAATGTACTCGCCGAGTCCTCCATTGAATCAGTCCGACCAACCGCAATCCTACTCGGCGAGTCTGAGCGCCTAGTCGTCGAGTCTCTCTCCAAAAACTCAATATAATGCATAAAATAAAATACATGGGAGTCCGGATGTTACATTATAATTGTTTTCTTACATCCATGGAAACACTCACATAACTCTTCAAACCCTACAAATATAATTTATCATTCTGTGTTGACATACATGGAATATGTAATCTACAAATTTCTTATATAGGTTAAATATTTCATTTAACTCATCAATTAAATAACATAATTTGAAGAGTTTTAAGAATTACAAATCATAATATTCAAATTACTCATAAATTAATTTGTATAAGTTGAATAGTCATAGGAGTTTTAAATGCATGAGTTTTAAGAAAAGTGGCATTGAGAGTTTGAGAGTTTGAAATGCATGAGGTTCAAAGAAAAATTATAGCTTTATAAGATATATAGATGTGTAAATGTATTATCAAAATAAAACCGTCGTATTTTCCCGCCACAGAGCACCGGAAACCCACAAGTTTTGATTGTTAGGAATCTCACAATTTATATTAATAATCAATCAAAGATTATTGAAACTTGCGGTAAGATCTTGTGAGTTGTTTAGATAACTTTGACATAATAGGTGGTGACAAGGATGAAGTTCTTTTTCGTTAACATATATATGCTTTAAAATTTTTATTCAAAACGGTTAATAGAAAGTATGGAGAAGAATACAGTATTAAAGAACATTTGAAGTATGTAAGGCAACAAAAGCAGTCAACTAAATGGACGTTTGGAATCATACCCTCTAAACTTCTGAATGCTTAATACAAAAAAAAAAAAAAAAAAAAAAAAAAAAAAAAAAAAAAAAAAAAAAAAACTACGTTTAATGACCAGTCTAGTTTAATTGATACTTATTTCTATACCAATTCTTAATAATAAATCCAAATTTTGGAAAACATCTGCAAAACATGTGTTTTTTCAAATTTTTCCTTATTGTACTTAATTAATGATTCAAATTAGTTTTAAAGTACAACTTTTATAAAGATATTTTATTAAAAAAAATAGTTATTTATGGATCTGAGAATATAATTAAATTCTTCTCCGAGTTTAATAGTTTTACATACAATACAATTCTAACTTTATAAAAAAAAATCAAAAATAATTGAAATAATTCTCACCAAAAGTAATGCTAATAATTAAACATGCTTACCATATAAAATTCCTTTGACCACATTTCTAATTAATTTTTTGCTTACATGCAATCTTCATGCACCATCTCCAATATTATTATCCATACACCGTACGTATACTTTCTTATCATATTGTAAAAGTTCTAAATTTTGTTGGTCATGATTTTCTTAAAAGGCTTTTATACTCAACTTTTAACTTTGTTTTGATATGTGAAAGTTCTGAATCTTATTGGCTGGCGAGACTTTTCTTTAAATATCTTTCTACTCAACTTTTAACTTTGTTATTCGTGTCATTTATTTTTTTAATTATATTTAATATTTCATTAATTTTTTTGTTGTTCTCGTTACGTCAACACAGTACATTTTCAAACAAATAATTTTGTTATAAGATGTCATATACATCTAAAATTACATATATAACCAATAATATGCAATTTGTTATTCATGTCATTTATTTTTTTAATTATATTTAATGGTTCATTAATATTTTTGTTGCTCTCATTGCATCAATAGAGTACATTTCAAACAAATAACTTTGTTATAAGATGGTATAGTATATATAATGTTAACGTCATATACATCTAAAGATACATTTAAATGAACAGATTTTGTCATATGGAATGTTACGGTCGACAATAGTAGACAATGCTCATGTGGTGTTTGGAATAATATCGGTAGTATCAAGAAGGCATTAATTGAGTATGGTATGGATGTTCATGACGTATTCGATGTAGTGATTAAGTCGGGTGAACAAACCCTCTTCTGGTACGACACTTGGTTGGGGTCGATGAACCTGAAGACTAAATACCCATCCTTATTTGAACTGGAAGCAAGGAAAAGATGTAGGGTATTTGACAGAATCGTTGACTCAACCCAAGTATGGCGTTGGAAATCTAGACCACTTGTCTTGGGTTTAGAATCTGAAGTTTCTGCCCTATCTAGGGATATATCCGGTATTCATCTTGGGACGGGTTCTGATCATTGGAGTTGTAAATTATCTGTCGATGGTCAAGTTTAGAAAACACAGATAATCAAAATATCTCTTTAATTAATAGGAAAATAACTCAAAACCTATGTTGTGTTTTTATGTACAAACCATATCTCGGTATCTATACATATATATATACTCCTAAACTACCTAACTTGTAGAATAAGATTGCAATTAGGAAACATGACCAACTTGCCATATTTATTGATTACTTGGTCTCCAAGGTCCTACGTGACTTTAGGATTCCAACAATCACCCCCGAATCTCTAAGTCTTTCTAGAGAATTCTTCAACCCCGATCAAGCTCCGCATTTCCTTGAACTTGGTTCGAGCTAATGGTTTCGTAAGAATATCTGCCCTTTGTTCTTCACCGGGAATGTATTCCACCTCCACTTGTTCCCTTTCGACACAATTACGAATGAAGTGAAACCTTGTGTGAATGTGTTTACTCCTTCCATGAAAAACGGGATTCTTAGTTAGTTCGATAGCCGACTTGTTATCTACTCTAAGAATAACTTTCTCTTGTGCTTTGTTCATGATTTCCCCAAGTAAATCTTGAAGCCATATTGCTTGACATGCACTCGCAGTGGCTGCCATGAACTCAGCCTCACAAGATGATAAAGCAACGGTGTCTTGCTTTTGTGAACACCATGTAATTGGTGATGACCCATAGTAGAAAATGTGACCGGTTGTGCTTCTTCCATCAACCGGATCAACATTGTGACTACTATCACTATAACCAATAAGCCGCTTTTGTCCCTGATGTGCACGAAAGTACCCATTAATTTTAATATTTATAACCTAACAAACTTAGACTAACTATGCACTTATAGGCAGTGTACCTAGTCAGATTACAGTATAGCTTAGGTAAGTCGGGTGTCGATCACAGGGAACGGTGGATTAATTTAATATATTTAATTATAGGTTATATATCACACGAAAAGAATAATTTAATAAATCTCAAACTAATAATTAATTAACCATTCTCGATAAACTAACAGGAAAAACAAATCTCTTCAGGTACTTTGGTTCAGGCAAATTCCACCTTGAAAACATAAACAATTGCATGCACAAATTCATTTATTCATGTTCACCGATTCCTAAATTGATTAGATTCATGTTCACTATAACTAATCATTTAGCAAACAAGTTAATTCAAACAGGGATCAATTGATTAAACTAACATGCTTCCTAGTGTTCAGTTCGTATCAAGCAAGACTTGTAAACTTAGTTAATTTAAACATTTAATTAACCTCTTGTTGATGGTCATCAAACAAGGCTCACACATTAACTTATTTATTCCCATGTTAATCCTAGTTTCACATTTGTTATTTCTAGTCTTATAATCTCAATGGTCATCAAAAATCATAAGAGACAAGCAAATCAAGCAGGTTTTCATACAACTCAATTCACTTAACAATTAACAGCAAATAATCATCATTAACACATGAGGATCTTTGAACAAGCTTGGCAAGATAAATTAAACACAAATAAATTATTTAACATCACAATTAGTCTAAGAATCAAAACTTCATTCAATCATAAACACAAAGTAAAAGGTTTTTACACCCAAATCAGAAACTAAATACAAAAAGTACCATAAGGAAGTGCTAAACATGGTCACGTTAGCAATCCATATGATTACCGACATGTATCCGCTCTCTAATCCTTCAGATCTCTGCTCCCGTTAGCTTAACGGCCTTCCGGCCGCCTTCTAGACCCTCAAAACGGCTTAACAGAAGTTAATTGTCGACTAAATTAGGTTAGAAGTCGAATTCCCCCTCCTGGTTGGCTAAAAATCGACATTTATAATCTTTGTGGCCGACCTAAGTACGTTGGGCGTACTTAGGATTACGCGGCGCGTACTCAAGATAACTACGCGATCATGTATATACGGTGCACACAGGTACGCGGGGCGTACTCTTAAGTTACGCGGGGCGTAACCGCGACCTCAGCCCCCATTTTCATTCTTTTAGCTTCTAAGCCCAATTTCCGCTTCAGTCTTTTCTCTTGTGCTTTATTGACAACAAATAGCTGCAAAACATAATTCAAAGCATTATGAGTACTCTTTAGTTCTAAAACATAATAAATAAGTCCAAAATATTAAGATAAAGTGCATAAAAATATATCTAAAAATACACATATCAAAATACCCCACTCTTAGCCTTTGCTTGCCCCCAAGCAAATTCACTTTTATTTTACCAATATCGTACTAAACAATCCATTTAAAACTCAGCCATTATGCCAAGACCTCAACGCATGCATTTGTGTCTAAAATTTTCCTAAGTACCCCCCCCCCATACTTTAAATACTCACAATCTTCATAAACGCTTGCCCACTTTTTCCGAACAATGCTCATTTTATGCAACCCTCCGAATCCATCCTCAGAAAACCTCCTAACCTCAAGGTATTTTTAGTTGAGCAACCTAAGCATACATAATCTAGAATTACAATTTATGATACCACTATGGAGCTTTCTTTGAATTCTTCATTTGCTTGAACAATTTGATCTTGGATATCTTTGAATTCACCACCTTGTTGTTTGATTTTTGGTATCTTCAACTTTTTGGATTTCTTCAGAATTTTGATCTTTTGGTCTTCACTTTATTTGCTCCAAAATTCTTCAAACTTTTTCGTAATTCTCTTTTTTTTTTACATGTACCTCTCTTTTTTTTTCACTCAAAACCTACATGCTTAAGCAGAGGCGCTCAACCTCAACCTTTATTGGTTAAAGATAATAATTTCCCTGGATACATTTCAGGTTTAGGCTGCTAAACATATTGCATCCTTCAAACCGAGCGGGATTATGTTTTTGTTCCATGATTTCACTAAAATAAGGGAAGCCACAAATGCACTATAACGTATATTGGTTCAACTAAACATTTGAGTTCTCATCGGATCATCTCATACAATATTAGCAAAATTTTAAATTATCACTAGATTTTTCTAAATTAAACTATTATTTCAAGTTTTTTAAATTTCCCTAAATCTAGCAATTTCTAACTATTATTTCATTTTTATAATTTACTTTTACCGACCCCCTACCCCACACTTATTTCATACAATGCCCTCATTGTATGCTAAAACAAATTAAGAACATAAAAAGGGAGAAATAGGAACAGACTCCCCTGGGTAGTTGTGACGAGATCGAATGGGGCTGCTACATGTTGCTTCAAATATTGCTGAAAAACTGAAAACTGGAACTGCTACTTCTGAATATGCCGAAAAATAAAATCAAGACCGCCATCTATGAAAATGTGGTACAAAATATTGCAATTAGATGCAATGTATAATAACCATGACGTGGGAAAGTGTCGACCACGTCGTCTCGTCAAGAATGACATTCTCTTCTCGCGATGAAAAATCCCCCACAACATAGGAAAGTGTCAACCATGTCGTGGCAGCCGGGATGATACTTCTTCCTCGCGTCGAAATATAACTCAAATAAATATGCACCCCACATTTATGACAAATTGTGGGTCTTGACTATAATCTTCGAACTCTCACATGGCTCTCTAGCAATAGTCGGACCTAGCTGCTGAACTTACTGCCAGCTTCCTAAGGGCGAATATTCTGCATAAATCTAAACAACCATAGAGCATCAACATGGAAAACAAACTAAATCAAAGTTTAATTACATACCAAATACTAAAAACTAAACTTAAACTAAAATAAACACAAAACAAACAAATAAACAAAATAAAAAGGATCACTCGTCATCTCCATCATCATGTGGCTGTGTCCCAGAAGTACCGGCCCCGTCAAATCGTGACTGGAATGGTGGTGGAAAGGAAACCGAATACTGAAATCCCTGATGGGCAAAGAATGCATTCAACGCATTCCCTTGCCATCGCTGTTGCGCGTCCACATGTGCAACATACTCGCTAAGGTTCTGGACCCTCAAGTCAAGACGATCAATGCCCTGAGCTAAGTAGCGCATATCAATCTCCGGCTCAGGTCCCTGCTGCGCTCCCCGAGGAGCAGGTCTACGCCGCGGGACCCGTCTCGGCTGTGGCTCGGCGGCACCCTCCTCATCCGCCACATCATCTGCTCGAACCCTCAAAACACCATCTCCATCCCGCTCTAATACGCGCATCGACTCCAATAGCTGAAGACTCATCGGCCTCATGTCGTGAAACACCATCGATCTCGTGATCTCACGTGTCATCAACTGATATGATCGAGCTAAACGTGTGATAAAATGCCCTCCGCATATCGGGCTATCTCCACGAAGTCCCCTAGCCCTCCGTCCCAAATATGCAGCTAAAGCAACTGGAAGGTTCAAGTGCCTCCCTGGAGTAACTAGTGCCCATAGGAAATACAGGTCCGTCGAAGGCACTCTCTCACTATTCTTGTGATGCGTGAGAGACATAGAAATCAACCGGTGCAACATTCGGTATGTAGTAGACCGAATCATCCCCCCTCGAGCGGTAGATGGGGTATAAATTCCTCCCGTAATCTCGGCCCAAAAAGTGTTCTCATTGTAGTCCTCCGGCCGCTCCGTGAGACAATCAGCAAGAAATGTCAGGAAGTGGACACTCCTTGTTTCATCGGCTGTGTAAATACCCACCCGAGTAGCAAGCTCTATCACGCTGCATTCCCGGCTCACTCCTCCCAGTCTGAAAGCAAAGGCTGTCCTGTCATTGAGTGGCTTCCTAGGATCATAGGAAACTGTAGCATAGAACTCCAGAAAAAACTCCCGATATACCGGCTCCTGGATCCTGAACAAACGCGCCCATCCCTGACACACAAACAATTCCACACCACTCGCGTCCGAGTGTGTGTATTGCAAAAATTCCTGGATTAATGCAGCAAGTCCAGTCCTGGTAGCCAACTCCCAGTCGAAAGAGGGTGCAATATCAATCTCCTTTGTGAGAAGCAGGCTCAAGTTGGTGCTATAACGCGCCCTGGTAGCATCGCTCAGTGTTTGCGGAAATTGTAAAAAACGATGATCGGTCACATCCTCGGGAGGGTTGGTTCTTTGTGCCCTTCGAGCCATAATCTGCACATATTAACACAAAAACACAAAACCCACAAAATATGGCAGCATTAATAATTTTTTTTTTTAAACCAAAATAACAAAAAAAATTGATACTTGGACATGGAATTTATGTGGGGCGGACATCCAGGCACATGAAACTGCCCCCTGTTCGTTTTCTTATTCCCATATCCAAATAACGCAGTAAGGGCAACATTGCAGTCAATTTTTTTAAAAATTGCTTGGTCAACAAGATCGTAGGAGAGAACTCGGGACCTCCATAAAAATATGAATCAATCTCTATGAAAACATTTAACAGGGAAACATGTATAATAGTCAAAAATTCGAGCCAGAATCAAGAACTCGCAGTCTCGGGGGTACGCATTGCGTACGACCCCAAGCTCGAATCGATGGGGCTGGGATGGAAATTAGACAAAATTAAGCTCGAAGGTTTAATGTATTAACCGAAATCGGTCCATTCAAGCCCTAATCAACACATACATTTGCAAAATCGACCCTAATTCGAAAAATAAATAAACCCTAGATTTCAAGCAAAAGCCGAATGCAGCTTATTCCTTCGAATTAAACACAAATCCAAGCTATTGAGTATCCGAAATACTTACCCGTGTGGTGGATTTAACAAGAAACGAGAGAGAAGCGAGAGTGTTGGAGAGAAACTGCCGTCACAGTTTGCGCGAGAGAAGAAGAGGGAAAAGAATAAAGAAGAAGTCAACAGGTCAAAAGATATACCTGGTCGCCGTGTTACACGGGGCGTAACTCAAGAGTACGCGGGGCGTACCTCAACCCCCCTGAAATGTTCATTCGCGATCCGGGGCATATTACGCAAGGCGTACGTAAACTTACGCGGGGCGTAATTAATTTTAACCTTCTTCTTTTAATTGAATTTCCTTTTCTTTTTTTTTTTATTCATTTCATCTAGGAACTTAAAACTTATTTAATTTTTCCTTTTTAATTTCTTAAGCTAATGATGACTTCACGATGAGTGATAAAAAAATTGAGATGTCATAATCACTTATCTTTGTCAAGATCAAACAACAATGGTTGATCAAAAACCTTTGCATGCAAGAATTGGTTTGCGAAAACACCCACTTTCAGGACCCGTTAGAATATTTCCTTTGTTTTCCTTGCACCATTAACTAGAAGCGGAACAAGAAGTGACCTAACTAGTCAAGAACAGCAAGAGCTCGGTCTTCCACTTAACCACCACAATACGCCTTGCTATACTACGCCTCATGGATTGAGTTGGACAAATCAACAAAGTAGTAGGCTAAGCAGGTCAAGAATTCCCTAATCGCTTTCATTCTCGAAACCCATGCAAAAAGTAAAGTCAAGCAATGTGTACAATCCCAAATTCCTGCAAAATAAAAACAAGAACCTTCCCGACAAGTGAAAAGATATCATCGAAAATCAAACTAAAAAAATTGAGAACTAACTAAAAACAAATAACGAATAATCAAATAAAATAAATTAATGACAAGCCGTTCCCCGGCAACGGCGCCAAAAACTTGATGTGCACGAAAGTACCCATTAATTTTAATATTTATAACCTAACAAACTTAGACTAACTATGCACTTATAGGCAGTGTACCTAGTCAGATTACAGTATAGCTTAGGTAAGTCGGGTGTCGATCACAGGGAGCGGTGGATTAATTTAATATATTTAATTATAGGTTATATATCACACGAAAAGAATAATTTAATAAATCTCAAACTAATAATTAATTAACCATTCTCGATAAACTAACAGGAAAAACAAATCTCTTCAGGTACTTTGGTTCAGGCAAATTCCACCTTGAAAACATAAACAATTGCATGCACAAATTCATTTATTCATGTTCACCGATTCCTAAATTGATTAGATTCATGTTCACTATAACTAATCCTTTAGCAAACAAGTTAATTCAAACAGTGATCAATTGATTAAACTAACATGCTTCCTAGTGTTCAGTTCGTATCAAGCAAGACTTGTAAACTTAGTTAATTTAAACATTTAATTAACCTCTTGTTGATGGTCATCAAACAAGGCTCACACATTAACTTATTTATTCCCATGTTAATCCTAGTTTCACATTCGTTATTTCTAGTCTTATAATCTCAATGGTCATCAAAAATCATAAGAGACAAGCAAATCAAGCAGGTTTTCATACAACTCAATTCACTTAACAATTAACAGCAAATAATCATCATTAACACATGAGGATCTTTGAACAAGCTTGGCAAGATAAATTAAACACAAATAAATTATTTAACATCACAATTAGTCTAAGAATCAAAACTTCATTCAATCATAAACACAAAGTAAAAGGTTTTTACACCCAAATCAGAAACTAAATACAAAAAGTACCATAAGGAAGTGCTAAACATGGTCACGTTAGCAATCCATATGATTACCGACATGTATCCGCTCTCTAATCCTTCAGATCTCTGCTCCCGTTAGCTTAACGGCCTTCCGGCCGCCTTCTAGACCCTCAAAACGGCTTAACAGAAGTTAATTGTCGACTAAATTAGGTTAGAAGTCGAATTCCCCCTCCTGGTTGGCTAAAAATCGACATTTATAATCTTTGTGGCCGACCTAAGTACGCTGGGCGTACTTAGGATTATGCGGCGCGTACTCAAGATAACTACGCGATCATGTATATCCGGTGCACACAGGTACGCGGGGCGTACTCTTAAGTTACGCGGGGCGTAACCGCGACCTCAGCCCCCATTTTCATTCTTTTAGCTTCTAAGCCCAATTTCCGCTTCAGTCTTTTCTCTTGTGCTTTATTGACAACAAATAGCTGCAAAACATAATTCAAAGCATTATGAGTACTCTTTAGTTCTAAAACATAATAAATAAGGCCAAAATATTAAGATAAAGTGCATAAAAATATATCTAAAAATACACATATCAGTCCCATTCTCTCGTACTTGATTTTGTATCCCGTTGTTCCTCGTAAGTACCTTAGAATGTGTTTGATTGCACCACCACGTGATTCTCTTGGACTTTGCATATATCGGCTAACAATTCCAACCGCATATGCCATATCGGGTCTTGTTTGCAAGAGGTATCTAATACATCCTACCACCTTTCGATATTGTGTTGGGTCGATTTCGGGTTCATCTTCGGCCTTTGACAATTTATTTCCTGGTTCCATTGGTATATGGGTCGGATTGCAATCATGTATACCGGCTTCCTTTAAAATGCGTTGAGCATATGCTTCTTGGTTTATAGTAATCCCCGATTCTTCTTGCTTAACTTCAATGCCAAGGTAATAAGTTAATCTTCCAAGATCCGCCATCTCAAAGTTCTTGGACATCTCTAATTTGAATCTCTTGATCATGCTCAAATTTGTACCTGTGACAAATAAATCATCAACATAAATTGCTAAAATTAGCAAGTTAGATCCTTCACATTTCCGGTACACCGATGGTTCTTTCATGCACTTTTGAAATTTCATATTCTTCAAAATCCCATCAAGCTTCGTGTTCCATGCTCGAGGTGCTTGTCTAAGACCATATAGTGCTTTAGTAAGGTGATATACTTTATGCTCATTGCCTTTCTTTATATAGCCTTCTGGTTGTGACACGTAAACAGTTTCTTTTAATTCTCCATGTAAAAACGTTGTTTTAACATCCAAGTGGTGAAGCTCCCACCCATGAGTAGCTGCTAAGGCTATAAGAAACCGAATAGTTTCGATTCGAGCTACCGGGGCAAACACTTCCTGAAAATCAATACCAGGTTGTTGCACGTAACCTTTAGCAACCAACCTTGCCTTGTATTTATTAATGGTGCCATCTGCATTTTTCTTTAATTTGAACACCCACTTGAGTCCAATTGGCTTCACCCCCATAGGTTTGTTCACAATAGTCCAAGTATTATTTTTGTTTATCGACTTGATTTCCGCATCCATGGCCTTGACCCACTCTGGTTCTTTCTTCGCTTCTTCAACTGATACCGGCTCGTCTTTGGTTGTTAGAAGGAGTTCTTCGAGATTGTCAAGATCAAGCTCATAATCTTGAAATCGTCTTGGAGGTACTCTTGCTCTCGAGGGTCTTTGACTTGTAGCTCCTTGTTGAACATTATTATTTACCGGACTTGGTTGTTGGTTATCTTGTACTTCCCCTTCATCTCCAATCTCATGATCCGATTGAATTGGATCATTATTTACATTGTTTCCTTGGTTGGTGCTCGCATCGTCTCTTAGGTAGTCCCATGGTATTACGAATGAGCCCGGTTCTTCATTGTTGGTTCCTACTTCTTTATTCCAATCCCACCCTTTGGTTTCATCAAAAATAACATCTCGACTCACAATTATTTTTTGTGTTACCGGGTTAAATAATCGGTAAGCTTTCGTACCCGGTTCGAAACCAACATATACTAGCGGTCTTGATCTTGCATCCAACTTTTTTTGATTAACCGGTTCAACTTTTGCATGTGCTAGACACCCAAATATACGAACATTCTCTAAATTCGGTTTTCTTTTATACAACTTTTCGTATGGAGTTGTATCACCAAGGAATCTCGTATAAACACGATTGATTAGATTTGTGGAGTGATTTACCGCTTCTCCCCATAAGTAGTTTGGAACATGCATTGCCTTCATTATACTTCGCGTCATGTCCATAAGAGTTCGGTTTCTTCGTTCCACAATTCCGTTTTGTTGTGGAGAGTATGGGGCGGTGAGATGGCGTTTGACTCCGTTTTGCTCACAAAAAGAATTAAACTCGAGAGAGGTAAACTCACCTCCTCGATCACTTCTAAACACTTTCAAAGGCTTTCCAATTTCATTTTCCACCAAAGCTTTGAATTTTTTGAAGTGTGTAAACGCCTCACTTTTTTCTTTTATGAGATAAATCCACATAAATCGTGAAAAATCATCAATTAATGTAAAAATGTACCTATTTTGACCCTTGGTTGCCGGCGTGATCGGACCACATAAATCGCCGTGAACAAGCTCCAATGGTTGTTTCGCTTTGTATGTCATCATGGTTGGGAAGGACTTTCTTGTTTGCTTGCCGACTAAGCACGATTCACATAATTGATTCTCATGATCTAATTTCGGTAACCCTTTGACTAAACCCTTCTTGGACATCTTTTTCATTGCCTCGAAATTGATGTGCCCAAGTCTTGCATGCCATCGCCACACATTTTCACTTAGTCTTGAATGAAGGCAAATAGGAACTCCAATCTGTAATTTTATTTTATAAAGGCGATTTGAAGTTCTTTGTACTTTCATTAATAAGCAATTATCGGCATCGTGCATGGTTAAATAGTTATCTTTCATTCGAATATCACACCCGACTTCAGTTGCTTGTCCGAGACTTATAATGTTGTTTTTGAGATCTGGTATGTAGTAAATCTCCGTCATCAGCCTTTGTTGACCTTTCTTGCCTTGGAAAAGTATAGCACCTTTTCCCTTGATTTTTACACACGAGTTGTCTCCAAATTTAACCCTCCCGGTTATGCCTTCGTCAAGCTCGGAGAAAAATGACCGGTTCCCCGTCATGTGATTGCTCGCCCCATTATCCAAATACCACACATCGTTTTCTTGTGAGTTGTATCGAGACGGTATCACCTTTTCTTCATTTAAAAACACGGTCTCGTGTAAAAATACGGCCTCGTCGGTATCGTCATATTCAACAAAATTACTTTCTTGTAATTTTTTGATTCGGTCCGGACATTGAGACGCGAAGTGGCCAGGTTTATCACACTGGTAACAAATAATATTGGAGCGGTCCTTTTTAGGTTTGCGGTTCGTTTCAGAATTAGAATTGGGCTTTCCTCCTTGGGCTTGTGTTGTTTTATTTTGGTTTATTCCATGTGGGGTTTTTTTGAATTTGGGCCTATTTGAGTTTTGTGATCCAGCAGACCCAGACCCGGATCCTTCATGCTGATTATACCCACCCGATCCACCAGCCCCTTTCCATTTGCCCTTCAACGCTGTTCTTTTTCGATTCGAGCTATGATCGACGAACAGGGCCCTCGTCTGACCCTCACCTCCGGTCTCATCCTCCTCCCTAATCCTTTCTTCATACGCCTTTAGCCGTCCTACTACATCTTCAAATCCGACGGTTTTCAAGTCGAGTACCTGCTCTAATGATGCGACGATGTGGATGAACTTTGCCCTTGGTAGTGATTTCAAGAATTTCTTCACCATTCTTTGTTCATCGATCGATTCACCTAGTGCGGCTGCCTTGGATGCAATTCCATACAGCTTTCCCATGAAAGAGTCGATAGACTCCGACTCAGTCATCTTCAACCGATCGAAATCGGACATTAAGGTTTGTAATCGTGCTTCCTTCACACGGTCAGCCCCCATGTGTCTTGATTTGATTGCTTCCCAAAGTCCCTTGGAAGATTCTTGTTCACCGATTTGGATTATGAGTTCTTCAGGTATCGATTGATAAATTAAACCTATTTCTAAATCATCTTTGTCTTGATTTTTTGTAGTTCCAGGTTCAATTATCTCCCAAGCTTTGTGAATCTTTAATACTACCTTCATTCTCATTGACCACACCATGTAATTTGTTGACGTGAGCATAGGGCACTGAACAGAGGTTGATCCAATTTCTTCCACCCTCACCGAAGCCTCTCCATCCCCTCATGACATGTTGATCTTCTTATCAACAGGTAAGATTTGATCTCACAGCTTCTTGACTCAAGCTCTGATACCAATTCAAGTTTAGAAAACACAATCAAAATATCTCTTTGATTAATAGGAAAATAACTCAAAACCTATGTTGTGTTTTTATGTACAAACCATATCTCAGTATTTATACATATATATATACTCCTAAACTACCTAACTTGTAGAATAAGATTGCAATTAGGAAACATGACCAACTTGCCATATTTATTGATTACTTGGTCTCTAAGGTCCTACGTGACTTTAGGATTCCAACAGATGGCAGGTATTCCGTTAGCTCTCTTAGAAAGATCGTGGATGCTACACACGTCAATTTTCCTGGCACTCCCGATATTGTATGGTGTAAGGTGGTTCCAATCAATGTATTATGCTTTGTTTGGAGGGCTGCTCAAGATAGAATACCAACAACTGTGTCCTTGGAGAAGAGGGGTATTGTGGTCAATTCCAATTTATGCTGCTCGTGCATTGGGATACCTGAATCTACAGGGCACGTCCTGGTGGACTGTCCGTTTGCAACGATGATAAGGAACAACATTTTGAGCTGGTGTGGCGTATCAACTGTTCAGAATCTTATAAAAAATGTCCAAGACCTTCTTCAACTAGCTGCTACCTAGAGCATCAGTAATAGAAAGAGAGAAAGGTTTGTTGCCATCTGTTATGGTTTGCTTTGGAACTTATGGAGAATTAGGAATAAACGTCTATTTCAAATGGAGGGTATCTCACCGATACAAGGGTCTGATGTTATAAAGTCTATGGTCTTCTACTGGTTGAAGCATAGAAGTAAGCATGGTATCTGTAATTGGGAAGAGTGGAGTGTTTCACCTTTTGCTGGTTTGTAATTTCTAATCTGTTGTGTACTCTGTTTTTGGTCCCTTATCTAGTTCCTTGCTAGGTGAGGGTACCATATTTTTAATATATATTTGCCGTTTCCAAAAAAAAAAAAAAAAACAATGCGTAGGATTCAATATCAATTTGCCGATTGAAAGCTAGCCAATGGTACAATGAAAAAAAAAAAAATTAGTGACATTTAATTGAATTAAAATATAAATGACATAAATAGCAAACTTATTATTTGTTGCTATTGACGGATTGCACCTCACAAAAAGTACCGTCTTTCCAATCATCTAATTAAATACGAATGTAGGTCACAACACAGCTAGCCCGCATATCATCGTATTCACCGTTATTCAATGAAGTATAAAAGGTGTCGACATGGAATGCACAAGTCTATCGATTATCACTACAATTTCTTGCCATCGACAAAAGGGTCTTAACTCGTGCCATAAGCATCAAAAACATTTTTCATGCAATCTACATTAGAAAGTTCATGTTTGCACTTTAAGATATAAAATACACATAAGTCACCTTTCATAAAACATGTAGCATGAATGTGGATGCCAAGCCACAAAGTTCTATTTCTTTTTTTTTTTAAATACATTTGGATTATGTTTTGGTTTCTATGATTTAGTTTCAATTTTTTTTATTGAAAAGTCATTAAATTTCATTTTTTGTGATTTAGGTCAGTTTTTTATTTTTTTTGTTTGATAAAACATTTGATTTCGTTTCTTTGTTGAAAAACTATTCGATTTTAGATTTTGTAGTATTGAAAAACTAAACCGTAAAATTCGATATCGATTAGAATGCAACCTTCATACAAACACATGAACCATTTTTAGAATTTAGAATAAAAAATATTAACTTCTATTAATACCGGTTCGATTCAATATATTTGCTCGGTTTTTGCATTAAAACAAATCCATCGGCAAAAATTCGGCGTTCCAAAAACAAAAACCACATTCACAGAAAAGGCATCCTCACTAATATTTATTAGTATGAGAAAAAAAAAATTCTAAAACAAGGAAAACCTATGAGATTGTGACACCTCAATTTTATATTTTGGATAAGAATTCATCCAAAATTTGAACTACATAATGAAAATCGATAATATATGATAAATTGTTTCATATTACAAAGCATGTTTCATGAAATTTTTATTATGAAAACTTGAATTCAAAAGTAGTTAAAAAAAAAAAAAAAAAAAAAAAAAAAAAAAAAAAAAAAAAAAAAAACCTTCATAAATGGTCCCAGTGGTTTCACAAAATCTGAAGTTTGGCCCCTAATTTTAAAAAACCTCACGGATGGTCCTTATGATTTCAAAACTTTTAATGTTTAATCCTTCCGACTCACTCTGTTACCATTTAGTCGTTAACTCATTTTTAATATTAGATTGCAGGTGCAATTTTGTCATTTCACTTGTAACCTTCAGTATTTAATATGAAATGATTACTTATTGCTTGCACGTCAACTCCACAACTCGTCCCTCTCCTAAGAACATACCCAGTTACAGTTGTAATCATTGCATTAGTTCCATCTTAGAAGCATGAACAGAAATTGAGATTTAGGGTTTAAGCAGAATGAATCATAATGGTGTTGTCAATATGGTGTTTTTCGAGAAAAATTCGCAACTGTGCATGACTTGGGAAAAAAGATACGATACGATACTACAAAAACTTGTTTTTTTCATTGATTGTGTTCATGTAGAGAAATCGTTGACTTTACCCTTTCTTTTTTGTGTTTGCAGAAGGATATGACAACTATTTCACGTTGAAGATACACTACAGTAGTATCTTCACCAAAGCACCTGGAAGGAAATACATTGATGGTAGTGTAGCATATGTAGATGATGTTGACAATGATTTATTTTCAGTTCATGAGCTTAATAACATGGTTCGATAACTAGGGTACAAAACTAAGCAAACCCTTTACTACCATTTTTGTATCCCTGAATACCCTTTAGACTATGGCTTAATGCCTTAAGGTAATGACCAAGATGTACTTAAAATGGTATTGTATGTCCCTAAACACGGACTTATAAGGGTGTATATTGAAAATGGTCAGACTAGGGTACCTAGTTATTATAAGTCTCCTTCTAAAGTTGTTATTGAATAGTTGGAGCCTGATGGTGTGTCACCTTACATGAATAGAAAGAAACCTTGTAGGAGAGAATCAGGATCATATAGTGTAGAAAGCTTGATTTAAACCAGTCTATGAATCCTATTTTTGAGCAGTCACAAGTATTAGATGTTGATGAAGTGCATGATTACTCAAAGAGTATTCTACATATATAAGGTTACATGTTAGCCAACAAAGTAATGGCATTCATGTAGTCAATCATGAAATTGAAACCCAAGAACAAGTCGTCAATCATGATACTGAAACTCAAGAGGAAGTGGTCAATCATGAAACTGAAACTCAAGAGGAAGTGATCAATCATGAAGTTGAAACTGAAGAACCAGTGGGAACTTACCATGTAGAGGAACCAAGTTGGAAAGATGATGTTGAGTATATTGTCCAAAAATATTGTCAACATCAACTAGAAGTGGATTATCTAGTGATTATGGTGAGTGATGATAGTGGAGAGGCTTTTTGTTTTGAGAGTAGATTTGGTTCTGAGGGTAGTGGAGATGATTCTGATGATAGTGACTACAATGTGGATGAGTCCCACATACAATTTGATGTTGATGTAGACATTACTGAATTCCATAATGTTGTTGATGTAGATAAACATGGAACCTTAAACAATCATTCAACAGATTAAGAGAATGAGATGATTGATAATGAGTTGGAAGTTATTGCTACTGATGATTATCAATTTGAAGGATTTCATGAAGATGATAAGAAGACAATGCTTAAGGAGTTGAGTAAGTCAAGTAGATGCTCACATGGAGAGGTTCATGTAAAACCATTTAAGGTGGGACAGGTCTTCAATACCAAACTTGATGTTAAAAACTTCATGAATTTACATGCTGTAGAAAAAAATGAGGTCTCTATACCTAGAAAAAAATGTAACACCCGGAAATTTGAGGAGCAACTTTGGGTATAAGTCACCTTTTGAGGATTGAACAAGGCATGTTGGAGGCACCAACACAGCGTGTCCAGATAAGAAGAGGCGTGGTTTTCATTATGGGCAACACGACATGTTACCTCTTGGAACACGACGTGTTGATGGCTGGAATGAAACCCTAATCTTCCGAGTTATACTCCCGATTTAAAGGAATGTAGAGGCTTGGATTTGTTCACCCTCAACCCCCCATCATCCCCTTAAGCACCGAAAGAAACCCTAATCATCTTTTCCTCCCATTTTTGAAGCTAGTTTGGTGTTGTTGAAGCTAAAAAAGGAAGAAGGTGGAAGAAGGAAGCAAAGATCCAGCAAGTAAGCCCCAATTCTTCAGCTTGCAGCTATGTACTCTGATTCACATGTTGAATCAGCTACGATCTCCTGCTTGGAACTTTTCGTAGTCACTGATCCTCCATTCAGGGTAAAGACCCAGCCTGACTGAGATCGGAAATTATCTCGGTCGGTCTGAAACTGGCATCACTATATCCTCGCACTCTCAAGTCATCACTCCCACCAAGGATAAGAACCATTCCTTAGTCCTCTGCATGTACTTAAGAATATTCTTTGTTGTGGTCCAATGTGCTCCACCATGGTTCCCTTGATATATGTTGACCATGCTCAAAGCGAAGGCCACATTAGGGCGAGTACAAGTCATAGCATACATGATTGAGCCAATTGCGGAAGCATAAGGTACTCTGCTCATCTCTTCTATCTCGGCTTCGGTACTTAGGTTTTGATTCTTACTCAACTTGGTATTGCTTTGGATTGGTAACTCCTTTTTCTTGGAATTCTCCATGCTAAAATGTTTCAACACTTTATCCAAGTAAGTACTTTGACTAAGTCCTATTAGTCTTTTACTCATATTTCTTAATATCCTTATCCCAAGAATATAAGCAGCTTCTCCGAGGTCCTTCATAGTAACGCACTTCTTAAGCCAGGACTTAACCTCCTGCAGGGTTGGGACATCGTTTCCTATGAGAAAGCTAACTATACTCCCACTGGCTTTGACATATACACAGGACTCATCCTTGCTTCTTAAGAAACCAAACTCTTTGACTTTCTAATTGAAACAAATATTCCATCTGCGAGATGCTTGTTTCAATCCATAAATGGATTTCTCAAGCTTACACACTTTATTCGGGTACTTTGCATCGACAAAACCCTCTGGCTAACTCATGTAAACATCTTCAGCCAACTTCCCATTTAGGAAAGCAATTTTGGCATCCATCTGTTATATTTCATAGTCACGAAATGCAACTATGGCTAGCATAACCCTTATAGACTTAATCTTCACTACTGACGAGAAGGTCTCATCATAGTGGGAGTTTGAGTAAAGCTCTTCGCAACCAATCGCGCCTTATACATGTGTATTTTCCCATCCATGTCGGTCTTTTTCTTGAAGATCCACTTGCACCCGACCGTCTTACAACCTGGTACATTGTCAACCAAGTTCCAAACTTGATTGTCATACATAGACTGAATCTCGCTGTCCATAGCCTCTTTCCATTTCACCGACTCCGGGCCTGCCATGGCTTCCTTTTAGTTGTTAGGTTTATCCAAATTTATCAATTTACTATCACTAATAAACGTATCACCCTCAGCAGTTATATGGAAACCATATAATACGCGTGGAGCACTAACTCTACTGGAACGTCTAAGAGGTAAGGACTCGTCAATCGGTTCACCAGGAGTATCCTCTCCAGGTTGAGCGACAGTGTTAGAGGTTCCTTCATCACTTGATTCTTGAAGCACTTCAAGATCAATTTGTCTCCCACTGTCCTCTTGGCATATAAGTTCTCGCTCTCGGAAAACCCCTCTCCTCATAACGAAGACAACATTGTCACTCGGTCTATAGAAGAGATATCCAAAGGACTTATGTGGAAAGCCGATGAAAATACACCGCTCACTACGAGGTCCGAGCATGTCGTGAGTCTCTCTTCTTATGAAAGCCTCACAACCCCAAACCTTGATATGTGCTAACAAGGTAGCTTTCCCTATCTACATCTCGTGAGGTGTTTTGGCAACCTTCTTTGTCGAGACTAGATTAAGGATATGGGCGGCAGTCTCTAAGGCATACCCCATAATGATATAGGTAACGAAGCTTGAATCATCATGGAACGAACCATGTCCAAGAAGGTTCAATTGTGCCTTTCAGCCACACCATTTAACAGTGGTGTCCTGGGTGGCGTCAATTGTGAAACAATTCCGCATTCCTTGAGGTAGACGTGGAACTCGATACTACGAAACTCACCACCTCGATCGGATTGGTGCATCTTTATCTTTTTGCCCAGCTGATTCACCGCTTCTTATTTAAACTCTTTATACTTTTCAAAGATTTTTTAGTAGTGCTTGATTAAGTAGATATACCCATATATGCTATAATCATCAGTAAAAGTCACATAGAAGTGGTTTGCATCCCTTGTGGTGGATCTAAAGGGCCCACATACATCAGTTTGTACGAGATCCAATAAACCATCACCCCTTTCACAAGTACCAGTAAAGGGTGACTTGACCATCTTTCCAAGTAAACAAGACTCGCATGTATCATCGTCCTTAAGGTCGAATGACTCCAACACTCCATCCTTTTGGAGTTGGGTTATACACTTCTTGTTAAAATGTCCAAGATGACAATGTCACAAGCATGCTTTATCCAAACCATTGGAAGAATCGATATGCAACACATCATTTCCTAAGTTTTCTACAACCATCACAGTTTCATATATACCATTATAATGCAATGCTTCAAAATAGAAAGTACCATTAAAGAAAGCATTAATAGAACCACCTTCATTATGAAATGAAAATCTAAAACCTTGTTTATACAAACCATGAAAAGAAATAATGTTTCGTGTCATTTCTGATGAATAGAAAAAGTTATTGAAATCTAAACCTAACCCACTACTAAGCACTAAATAGTAAACTCCAATCTTGGTGATAGACGACACTTTCCTATTCCCCATGATCAAGTATATCTTCCCATGCTCCACATCCCTACTTCTTCTTAGACCCTTCAAATCAGAACAAATGTGAAAACCACATCTTGTATAAAGGACCCAAGACATAGCATGTGATGAGTTATTAGATTGAATAGTATAAATACCTGCGAATGTGGGCTTTATCTTCCTATCATTGATGTTTTGCAGGTACTTCGGGTAGCTTCATTTCAAATGCCCTTTGCCATGGCAGTAGAAGCAATATGCATCCTTTGGGTTTGAAGAGGGAGCAGCAGGACCAGCCTTGGTTCCACTAGAAGAGGTACCCTATTGGGACTTTCCCTTGTGGTGGATCTTTGAAGGATCCTTCCTCTTTTTTCGATTCCCTTGCCAAATAGCCAAAACAGGGGCAGCAACAACAGGAGTGGATGCAATAGATTTACCTTTTAGACTACTCTCAGCAGTCCTTAGCAAGCCTTGAAGCTTACTTAGAGTGACCTCCTCCTTCTTCATGTGGTAGGTCATATGAAACTAGTCGTAACAAGAAGGTAAGGAGTGTAGAATAATATCTATGACCAGCTCCTCTTTGAAGTTAACATTTAACTTCAGCAAGCGGTCCACGTATCTCTGCATTTTCTGCAAGTGGGTCGTGATGGACTCTACATCCCTCATTTTGGTAGTGATCATCACAGTGATGATCTCATACCATTCTTGCCTAGCACTTTGATGGTACCTATCCATCAAATCTTGGTGAATCTCGTACGGATAGTAGTCCTTGTAGGAATTTTGGAGTTTGGCAGTCATTGTTGCGAGCAAGATGCAATGAACCTTTGTAGCATCTCGCTCATGAGCCTCGTAGGTTGCAATCTCTTCAGGAGTAATAGTGTTCACATTAACCTCCTTCAGCTCCTTATCGAGAACATACTCTTTGTCCTCGTAACGAGTGACCATGCGAATGTTTCGGATCCAATCATTGAAGTTGGATCCATCGAATATTACCCTCCCATACAAGTTCATGAGTGAGAATGAGTCGGAATGGGTCAAGCCAGAAGCGTCGTTGTTGTTCGAAGCAGACATCTGGAAAAAAAAAGGAACAAAGTTTAGATTAGATAAGAATCCCCAATTTAACACCCAAATAAAAAATTAGGGCTAGGACCCCACATAATTATTTACAATTTAGAAGACGGATTCTGTAATCTAATTGTAAATAATTTGAAGGTAGGTAAATGACGATTTATCAATTTCCGCCATGAAAAACGAAAGAGACAATTTAAGTTTTAAATGAGTTGCATTTCCTAGTTTCTTTTGAGATTCATTGAACTTTTCAATGGCGTGTTTCATTCTCGATATGCTCTTCACGTTTGTGACTGGGATACCGAGGTTACAAACAAGATGTGAATAACCATGCAAATGTACTTGGTACTCTCGATGTCATTTACCACTTAATCAATATGTCGGTTAACCACACGCGCTCCATTTATGTATGATAAAAATCGAGATACCCTTTTCCACCTTTTCTAGTCCCAAATTAGAGTGTCGGTTAACCACACACGCTCCACTAATGACTTGTCAAGGTGCAAACTGTAATTTCATGGAATAACATCATTTTCCCATTTTCCTAAAGTAACTAAGATTGCAAATTTATAAAAACATTTAGTTACTTAATAGATCATTATACTTATTAATGAGGAATTAGTTTCCCTATCCTACCCGTTCGGCTAACGACCATCCACTAGTCAGAGTGCGGTGGGTAAGAGTGGATACCCAATGGCGGCCATTTTATAGGTTGATTCCTTAAACACCCCTTATAGACCAGCTTCGTGAATAAGGCCTACTAACGGCAAGACTAGATTATCTTATATATATATATATATATATATATATATATATATATATATATATATATATATATATATATATAATTATATATATATATATATATATATATATATAATATATATATATATATATATATATATATATATATATATATATATATATATATATATATATATATAGGGAAAAGTGAATATACCCATAAGGGTATATAAGGTTACGTACCCAAACTCACCATACTACACCATTTTGAATCATATATATACATTGTAATTGTCCAATGTTCTTATAATTAAACTTCTAACTTGATTTACTTCCAAAATTTCTATAATTTCACATTTATCTTCAACTCATATAATTTTCATTTTAAACTATAATATATATAACCTAATAGGTGTTCGGCAAAAAAATATGATGTAAGAGGAAGATAATAGTTAAGTTTTGAAAATCTTGAAAGTAAATCAAGTTAGGATTGATGTTTAAGAAAATTATAATGAATATATAAAAAAATGATGTTTTATGATGGGTTTAGGTACCTAAGCTTATATACCCTTAAGGGTATATTCACTTTTCATATATATATATATATATATATATATATATATATATATATATATATATATATATATATATATATATATATATATATATATATTAATCTTTTAATATTATAATAGTATAAGGGTGTATTTTAAACACTTCAAAATACTAGGGTCTTAATCAAATTTAAAATTTTCGAAAAGTAATACCTTTTAATTTGAAAATCTTAAATATTAAAACTTTGATTTAATAATTATCCAAAATTAACAATTAATTTAAAATGTTAAATCTTGAAGGATAATCCATTAAATTAGACAATTAATTTAACATAATCCCTTTATCCCCTAAAATTCGAAAATTTTGGGATGGGATAATTCAAAATCTTTAATTATATATTTAAACAATTAAAGGGATAATTATAAAAGATAGCATTATCCTAATCCCTAAAATCTTTGAATCTAATCTTGGGGACTAAGGCAATTTCAGAAACCCTAGGGTTAGACAACCCTAAAATCGAAAATTTAATGCCAAAGGAAAGGGTTCAAGAAACCCTAACAAGATTCGAAAACTAGGGTTTTGGAACCCTAATTTCGAAAATCCAAGCTCTAAGGTTTATTTTCCATAAACCTTAATTTGTCAAGTTCATACTTTTGTATTAAATCCAATTGAAAACAAAACCAAAGGCTCTGATACCACTGTTGGGTATTATACAAACAATCCTACGTGTGCATGCAACCCTAACTTGGATCTATGTTTTCACTATTAGACATACAACAAATGAACACAAAAGGAAACCCTAACATTCATATAATATTTCGAAATTCACAAACAAAAGGGATTAGAATACATACCTTTTTTTCCATATAGTAATAACAACTAAATCTTGAAGTTCCTTTGCTCTTGAGAACAAGTACCACAATTATAGTACCTCTAATGGCTTATAAACACACAAGAGTGAAAGGATAAATATGAGAGAGATGATAGAATGCAACTTTCTCTAGAAATCATCTCTTCTAGGGTTTCTCAAGGTGTAGGATGAAATCTTAAGCCTAGGGGTCCTATTTACACTTGAGGCCAGCTAGGGTTTTAGGGTGGAAACCCTAATCCCTTAGCTTAAGGCCTAAGCAAGTCCATGGACCTCCTTGCCTTAGGTCTTGGAAGAAAACTCCTAGATCCTTCTAGGATTTTCGGCCTAGCCCTAATAAGGGTGATCCAATGGCCCAAAGCCTCAACTATCAAATAATTACAAAACAACCATTGTACTTTTAATCAGTTCCTTTAATCCCAAAGTTAATTCCAAATTAATTTTTGATTAAATACTAATTAATAATATGATTCCAAATTAATATTATTCATATAATATATTAATAAATCATATTTATGACCTAATTTATTATACTTAATAACACATCACCCTCTCTCCTCGACAGTCATCTTGTCTAGTCACCAGTATGAAGACAACCTAAAAGGACCATGATACTATCGGGTCAAGTACATCCCATTTATAGTTATGGGCTTAGACACCTAATCCAATATGTTCCTCACTATACCTTTGGGTCGAAGGCACCAAGGCCGGCCCATTGGATTGTTATCCTGGTTTATCGCATGTTGGTATGTTGTAGTGATCAGTTAGATAAGTATCCTGGTATATAGGATGATGTTATGCTTAGTGATCTTTAAGATCTGCATGATTATATGTTGACTGGTTATATATTTAGCTACGTATATTTCGTTCTGGTGTGGACGGGTTGAGACTGTACTACTTTGTGTTCTCAGTCAACAAAACTGGTAATGTTTATATCGATATGTTATCACGGTTTACTGGGCTTAGATCTGTTTTGGATATGTATATGTTGACATGTACGGTTGGGTTGAGGCGGTCCTGCTATGTGTTGATGGCCAAGAGTGTAACGTTCGGTTCCTTGTATGTATTTTAAATGAGATTTATTTAGTTTTGTGCAGGAACTCGACGAGTTGGAGGCCCCAAACTCGTCGAGTAGGAATGGATTTTGGACGCGCATCTTAAAATCTGCTCGACGAGTTGAGAGACTCAAGTCAACGAGTAAGGTTGTCAGAATGAAACCCTATATTTTTGGGTTTTGCACCCTATTCGAATACCTTAATGCTTCATTGTGGCCTCCCTCATCGCCCCCTTAGTCTATTAAAACACTAATACATAATTTTAGACCATTTGGAGAGAGTGTGTGTGTGTGTGTGAGAGAGAAAGAGAGTGTGAAGAAAGTGTTTCCTTGGTGCTTTCTTGAAGGAGTTGAAGTTGAAGGTGTTTGGTTTAAGGGAGAGGATTTGGATCCAGGGATTTCTCTGTTGAGGCTGCCATATTAAGGTATAAAGTCGATAACGTGGCTATTTATTTGATAGATCACTTCTATGAGAAGTTTAGGGTCTTTAGTAGCTTATTTTGGGGTCCATTCTTAGATATGAGCATATCCTAAAGTTATGACTTCAGATCTAGACGTCCATGGCCTAAAGAGACTCAAAGGTGCCAGATTTATCACGTCTTGGCCCTTCTTCATGCCATAGACCTCTTATGAAGCTGAGATTTGGTGTTTTTAGCTTCATGACACCATGCATGGACGTAAAGTTAGCAACTTTACATGATATATCAGCCCTAGGGGAGCAGATCTATGGTTTGGAAGCATTGAACTTGATTAGAAGTGACTGAATAGATTTAGACTAAGAGAACTCGACGATTTGTTCATCCAACTCGGTGAGTTGAACCGTGGTCTCTCGACCTTTTCTAGTTTACTAAGCAAACGCGACGAGTCTAGGAGATGACTCAGCGAGTTGGCCATTGCTTTTGGGTTTTGAAGACTAAAGAACTCAACAAGTTCAAGGAGGAACTCGACGAGTTGTGTTGAAAAGTGTCGAATTTGTTATAAGGAGGAACTCGAGGAGTTCAAGAAGGAAGTGGACGATTTGGGTCGAAATGTCATGATTCTGTAAAGGGAAAAACTCGACGAGTTCAAGGATGACTCAACGAGTAGAATAGGAAAGTTTCAATACTATGGATAGGAGGAACTCGACGAGTTATGAAAGAACTCGCCCAGTTAGATCGCAATTTTTGAGTTTTATGATTTATGGAACTCGAGGAGTTGATGGGTCAACTCGACGAGTTGAGTCAACTCAGAACGTTGAATTTCACCAAGAGGTTGACTTTGACCAAGGTGTTGACCTTGAATTTGAACTTGACCAAACTTGACCCTTAAAGGGGTTATGAGCATGAAAGGGTAACTAAAGGAAATCTTTATGTGTATGTTGAGTGGGGCAGATTTCAGAGCCAATGATAGTTCAGCTACTTCGCAGCATTTGAGGTGAGTAACCTTTTAGTAGAAATGGGTTGAAGGCACCAATGCCTGCTCACTAGTAGTTGTTTGTAATTGAGATGATTGTCTTTGTGATAATTGTCCCGTATGTTACTATCTGTTATGCTTTATGTGTTAGGACGTTGTGATATTATATGATAGTGGTAGGAGGTGTAACAGCCCGGAATCTCAAGTTTTGTTAAAATTATATTTTGGGGTGTTTTAAAGGGGGGACTCGGCGAGTTGGAGCCAGACTCACCGAGTAGGATCGCAGACCTGGTCGCGGGTTCACGACTGGACTCGACGAGTCAGATATGGACTCGGCGAGTCTGCGCTGTTTAGCGAAAACCCTAGCCATTTAGGTTTGGGACGTATAAAGGGGACTTATTGGCCGTCATTGTTCTTTATAGCCTTCTAAGAAGAACTCTAAATCGATTATGTGCATCTAGATCAAGATTAAAGGCCATTGGTGATTTTGAAGGAGTTGTTGTGCAAAGAAGAGAAGGGCTTGGCTAAAGGAACAGCAAGGGGGTCACCTTCTGAGGATTGGGGACACAGAGAACACATTATCCAGGTAAGAATTCGTGTATACTCTGCTATGGTGATGTATTTAGAGGATTAGGGTTTATGGAACCCTTTAATGGATAGATTGAATGTTACCCTTGTTCCCCAAACGATTGTAACACCATGTGGGACCCTTGGAGGTCCAGAATACCCCCATGTCTGTGCATTTCGGGAATTGGTGAAGGTTTTGGATTGAAATCCTTATGCCTTAGGTCAACATGTGAATTATAAGTCTTGGGGTGTAGTATGAGCACCGAAATGAGGACCATACATAATGGATCAGTCTAGGAAGGCCAGACCTATGAATGGTCGGAGCAGTTCCGACCATAGGTTATGGGCCGGAAGGCAATATGTTATGGGCCGGAAGGCAATATGTTATGGGCCGAAAGGCGAATATGTTACGGGCCGGAAGGCAGGTTGTGTTGTGGACCGGAAGGTCAGGGCCTGGAAAGGCGTATATGCGTAAGTTGTATATTGGGGAACTCACTAAGCTTCGTGCTTACAGTGTTTTATGTTATGTTGTTTTCAGGTTCTTTCAGTAACACGGGATGGCACCGGCTCGATTGTACACACCAGCGAAAGAGTCAAATTTTGGAGGATCCTGGTTTTCTATTCAAGTGAAAATGAAACTATGCTTTGTAATTCAATTATGAACGAGATTTTTAACAAGTGTTTTAATATTAAAATGATTATTTTAAATGAAAATTTTGCCTTGAAATTTACGGCGTTACAAATTGGTATCAGAGCCTTGGTTTGAGGGATTCGGATGCGCCTTCGGGTAAATCTGGACTCAAACTGAGGAAGTAAGAAAAAGTTTTCAAATAAATAGTTTTCTAAAAGTGAATAAGAGTTCAAAGAGAAAGCAAGAAAGAGCAGTGTGTACAATCAGCCAGAGCCAAACGGTGATTTCCCAAAATACCCTTACTTTTGAGTTATGAAATATCTATGAGGCACTTTATGAGATATTATTGCATGCTAGAGACAGGCTAGGTATTTCATATCTTAGGACTAGAGTGGCCTGATTTGTGATGCCTTAGCCTAGGGTTTGTTGTTATATGTGCATTATGCTTTTGAGTATGTGATGAGTGAGAGTATCCAGTTAGAACGCACGAGGAGTAGAGTTACAGAGTTCAGGGGTATTTCCGAGGATGAACCGAGAAGGTGGAGTTATCACAGATAAGGAGTCCTATGTATTCTTCGATGCTCGAATGCTGCTTGCTTTGTGCTTTGTGGAACTCTCGATGATGGGAGTCAGCTACTAAGTGAGTATGACGATATTCAGGAGGTAGATGGCTGACATCATTAGGAGCTCTTCAGCAGCTGATAGCAAAGAAGTGGGAGGACGACGGAAGAGACTAGGGAGTAAACCTAGCCAGATGAGTGCGCTGGTAAACTAGAGGATTTCGCTGGAGAGCGGGCACATGCGATGGGATTGGTGAAAGAGCAGGTCGAGCAGCTACTTAGGAGCTCTGGGATGGTCCGTGTGGAAAGTATGGGTAGATGTGGCAGGTAGTATGGGCCCGTACTACTGAAAGCAGAGGACCCATACTTGTTACAGGGAGCATTCTGAAGGTCCTAAGGAACGGATTGAGGAGTGATGTTATGGTTCGAGTACCATACATCGGAGCAGATTGAGAAGTGATGCTATGGTTCGAGTACCATACATCGGAACAGATTGAGGAGTGATGCTATGGTTCGGGTACCATACATCGGAACAGATTGAGGAGTGATGTTATGGTTCGAGTACCATACATCGGAGTAGATTGAGAAGTGATGCTATGGTTCGGGTACCATACACCGGAGCAGATTGAGAAGGGATGTCATGGGATGAGTACCATGGTTCGTAGTGAATGATGCTGGTGATTATTTTATTATCCGGTCATGATTGATGAGGTAGAGATCGGACGCTATGGGTTTTAGGCCTGCAGACCATGATTGAGTATGAAGAGGCGTCCCTCGAGAGGAAAGGCGAGTGCCTATCAGAGTATTTTGGTAAGGAGTTAAAGGAAGGAGAAAATTTCGGTCTGAGTTGAGCAATCAGTCGATAGTGGAGAGGTCATCTTCTAGGTGGGTGGTGCTATTTTTGTTCGTGTGCAAGACACGGGAGGCTTGATGTTTCAGTTTTAGGTTTGGGGGTACACCCTACAGGTCGTATCGGTGATGATTTTCCCCAGAGTAGCAGGTGGCAGGTGTGCCGCGAGGCAGTGACTTATCGGGAGCAGACAGTCAGTTGGGACTGAGGTAGTTGAGGACCACACCACACCTAATTGAGAATAGTAGGTTGTGTTATAGTGGTAGTAGTGGGGAGTTCAGTTGAGTTTTGCAGTGCAGGGAGTTTTCATCTATGTTGGGAGTGGGTCCCTGTCCTTGGGACAATTCCGGTGTTGGAACATTGGTTGATGAGTTGAGGTGAGAGGAGCGATGATTTTGCGGTGTAGTCTATGAGACAAGGATGTTATTGAGCAGTTAAGATGCTTAGTGTTGGATTGGTATGAGATTTGGAACGATTAGAGGAAATCGTGATGAGAGGTTCTTGAGGAGTTCATCAGAGGTTCAAAGTATAGGGGGTTGATTGAGTTCCTTAAAGGGGAATTAGCGGGCGTGGTGTAGCACTTTCCGGGGGCATGTGCGATTTCGCTGGTGGAAAAATAGTCGTGGGTTGGTTGTGTGCTAATTGGTAATGGTTCGAACCCTAAGTGGGGGAGAACCGGGTGCAGTATGTAAGAAGGCAAAGATTTGTCAAGAGTAGATATAAGTGGAGTATAGAGATATGCTGTAAGAAATCATGAGACCAGAGATGTCGGTGATCGAGGAAAGGGGTCAGAGTGAGTTAATGCGGGAAGTACTTGAGAAGGAGGACGAATGTATCCATGACAGGTGATTGGTGTTGTTGCAAGTAGATAGAGAATGATTGGGCGGCCAACTCCCGGGGTCGGTATGCGTATCCTCGTTTGGATTTTGAGCGTCGGGAAAATGGGGTTTCGGAGGATTATCAGTATATTTCGTAGCGTCAGCGTTTTCTCGTATTCCAATCGAGAAATTATATGCACCGAAGTTGTAATGTGGGAAAAATGTAGATCTAATTATGGGGTTCAGAGGAAACGTATCATTGTGTTTATATGGTGCTTGGGGCAGGAGATCAGTGGTTGTGGCAGGATCTTGTGGTGTTCTGTTGGAGTACTCTGTGATATCCGGGTATGATATCCTTATTTCGGAGTTACTCGTGAATCCTGAATTGAATCGACGTGTGGCATATCAAGTATCTGTGAATCTAGTGGGAGCCCTTCGAGTATGGGAATCCAGGGAGATTATTGAGAGAGTGGATTTTCGCAAAGATGGGCATTTGTTACATTGATTGCCTCCAGAGTCTGTGATGGATATTCGAGCCGTAGTACTCCCTACTCAGAGGGTGTTGTGATGCTGCGTGGAGTTGCAGTACTCACTAGATGGCAAGAGAATTTCGATGTTGGAATGTTTTTCGAGCAGTGCATGATGTGGAAGAGTTGGGTTTGAGTAGCCCTGGTATTGAGTCCTTGGAGCTTGGATGTTGAGTCGGGGGCGAGACGGGGGTCTCCGTCTTTGTCAGGAGATGCGGGGAGATATGCAGGGAATATGCGGAGCAGAAACCAGAGATTTGAGTTGAGACGATCCTCGGTTGGATTGTATTTTTCTCGCATGAGGAAAAGAGGATTTCGTGACTTGTGTGTCACTGGGCCGGGATAGTGGTCACGGGAAGGAAGTTAGTGGGACACTTGGATCATGATATGGGTGACGTTGGGGGCTCAGCTGTGGAGCCAAAAGCTGACCTGGTACTCAGTCTTGAAGAGGAATATGAGAAATGAGCTTATCATGATGACGTTTGAGGACACATTAGAGAGAGTGAACGATCCAGACGCTCGAAGACATGCTTCGGGCATGTGTATTAGATTTCGGAGGAAGCTGTGGCACGTATTTATCCTTGGTTGAGTTGTTCCATAACAACAGCCATCATTAGTGCATTGGTATGCCGCCCTTTGAGCTGTTGCATAGGAGGTGATGTCGGACCCTCATTGCTGAGGAGAGGTAATGCATGGACCTGAGAGTCCTTACGAGCAGATCCAGAGCATGTGCGATACATGGAGTAGTGGCAAGGTCATCAAGCGGAATTCCCTAGGTAAGGGAAGAGGAAGGTATGTTGGGACTAGTGCAGCATGTGTATGCGAATACAAGAAGGGAACTCGTGAGAGTTGCTCTGAGAGTGCGAATGGGTCTCTCAGTCGTTCCGAAATGGATAAAGTGGGTTTTGGATCGGGGATCCGGTGATTCATGGTTTCCTAACCCTTATGGGTCGAGTGATCATTGAGATTTGGAGCAGAATTGCATCGTGGGTGATTCTTGGTTACAGGGAGTAGTGGGCAGTACAGAGATCGTGCTTCAGTCGACAGAGCAGATTCAGCAGGTTAAACAGAGGTTATTGATCGCCTAGAGCTGACAGAAAAGTTATGCAGACAGACGCCGGTACGAGCTTGAGTTTCAGGTCGGCGACTTCGTACTCCTGAAGGTCTCTCCTGGAAAAGGGGTGATTCGATCCAGAAGAGGGGCAAGTTGGGGCCCCGGTATGTTGGGCCTTTTCATGAAATTGTGAGGGTAGGACGGGTGGCCTACCGTTTGGAGTTGCCAGCGGAATTGAGATAGATCCACGACACTTTTCATGTGTCGCAGTTGAAGAAGTGTATAGTCGATGAGTCAGCAGTGGCTCCACTAGAGAACATTTAGGTGGATGCGAGCCTGAGTTATGCTGAGAGACCAGTGGCCATCAGGGATCGGAAGATCAAGGTTCTGAGGAACAAGGAGGTACCTCTGGTGTTGGTTCAGCGGCAGCCCCGGAAGGGATCGGAAATGACTTGGGAGCCGGAACGTGAGATGCGGGAGCAGCATCCGGAACTATTTTCAGAGTAAGACTTCCAGGGCGAAGTCTGATTCTAGTGGGGGAGAATTGTAACAGCCCGGAATCTCAAGTTTTGTTAAAATTATATTTTGGGGTGTTTTAAAGGGGTGACTCGGCGAGTTGGAGCCAGACTCGCCGAGTAGGATCGCAGACCTGGTCGCGGGTTCGCGACTGGACTCGACGAGTCAGATAGGGACTCGGCGAGTCTGCGCTGTTTAGCGAAAACCCTAGCCGTTTAGGTTTGGGACGTATAAAGGGGACTTATTGGCCGTCATTGTTCATTTTAGCCTTCTGAGAAGAACTCTAAATCGATTATGTGCATCTAGATCAAGATTAAAGGCCATTGGTGATTTTGAAGGAGTTGTTGTGCAAAGAAGAGAAGGGCTTGGCTAAAGGAACAGCAAAGGGGTCACATTCTGAGGATTGGGGACACAGAGAACACATTATCCAGGTAAGAATTCGTGTATACTCTGCTATGGTGATGTATTTAGAGGATTAGGGTTTATGGAACCCTTTTATGGATAGATTGAATGTTACCCTTGTTCCCCAAACGATTGTACCACCGTGTTGGACCCTTGGAGGTCCATAATACCCCCATGTCTGTGCATTTCGGGAATTGGTGAAGGTTTTGGATTGAAATCCTTATGCCTTAGGTCAACATGTGAATTATAAGTCTTGGGGTGTAGTATGAGCACCGAAATGAGGACCATACATAATGGATCAGTCTAGGAAGGCCAGACCTATGAATGGTCGGAGCAGTTCCGACCTTAGGGAGCAGTTTGAGCGGCTGCATGGCATGGACTCGCCAAGTCAGATGAGCAGACTCGGCGAGTAGCTTGAAGAATAACTGGGACTCGTCGAGTTGTTCCTCAGACTCGGCGAGTGGAGTCGGGGTGGCCCCGCGATTCTTCCAGGAGTAACTCGTCAAATCAAGGAGGATACTCGACGAGTAGAAGGGAAACCTTAGCGGATTGGAGGACGACTAGACTCGCCGAGTCGCCAGAGTACTCGCCGAGTCCGGTCGAGTTGACCGTGGACCGTCGACCAGAGTTGACCTATGTGTAATTTCTTAGGGTCAGTTGTCTTGAAAGATAAAAGTATTAATAAGAGAATACATTACCCAGGGAGCTTGAAGCTCGGCGGATCAAGTGCAAGTGATTTCAGGAGTTGATAATTTCCAGTATCCACGAGGTGAGTCTTCTCACTATACTGTACCCGGAAGGGTTTGACTATGTGACCGGAAGGTCGGGTATGATATGTGTTATAAGTGCTATAAATGGAAAGGTAATTGCTATGCGTGCTATGTATGTTTATATGGGCCGGAAGGCAATATGTTATGTGACCGAAAGGTCGGATATGATATATGATATTTGTGCTATATGTGTTAGGATAAATGTATTATGTGCTGTGTATGTTTATGGGCCGGAAGGCAATATGTTATGGGCCGGAAGGCAATATGTTATGGGCCGGAAGGCGAATATGTTACGGGCCAGAAGGCGGGTTGTGTTGTGGACCGGAAGGTCAGGGCCTGGAAAGGCGTATATGCGTAAGTTGTATATTGGGGAACTCACTAAGCTTCGTGCTTACAGTGTTTTGTGTTATGTTGTTTTCAGGTTCTTTCAGTAACACGGGATGGCACCGGCTCGATTGTACACACCAGTGAAAGAGTCAAATTTTGGAGGATCCTGGTTTTCTATTCAAGTGAAAATGAAACTATGCTTTGTAATTCAATTATGAACGAGATTTTTAACAAGTGTTTTAATATTAAAATGATTATTTTAAATGAAAATTTTGCCTTGAAATTTACGGCGTTACAGGAGGGGTGAAATAGTCCCCAGTTACTGGTTGAAAAAGACCGAAGGGATAGACATTACCCATATATGCCTAGCAGTATGTTTATGATATGTCGTTATGTGGTAGTGGTAGGGGTGAAATAGTCCCCGTAACCGGTTGAGATTAATCGAAGGGTAGGTTGGGCACCCAAATATGCCTGATAGGGGAAGGTCAGACACCCTCGTACATCTGACAAGGGTAGGTTAGGCACCCGGATATGCCTAACAAGGGTAGGTTGAGCACCCCGGTATGCTCAGCAAGGTAGGTCGGGCACCCAGATATGCCTGACAGTATGTGATTATATGGTATGTGGTATGATGGGGGAACTCACTAAGTTTTGTGCTTACGGTTTTCGGTTTTGGTTTTAGGTGCGTCTTCTTCGAAAGGAAAGGAGTCGGCATGACTGCAGCGCATCACACCACTATTTTTATGTACTATGATGTTCTTGGGATTTGTACTCTAACGTTATTATGACTTGTTTTGAGACATATGACTTATGGGTTTTTGTGATATGGGATAATGCAATGATGTTTTTAATAATCTGTTTTATGCATTATTAAATTAAAAATGAAATTTTTGGCCTTCGATTTTGGGATGTTACAAGTTGGTTTCAGAGACTTGGTTTTGGGATACGGACACACCTTTAGGGGTTCCTAGACTCAAATCGAGGGTTTGAAAGTTTTTACAAAGAAAATAATTTTTCAAAAAATAAAATAAAGAGTTTTGAGAAAGAACAAGGTGTGTGATGCATGTAATCAGCCGAGCTCAAGTAAGTTTTCCTCAAGATATGCATACATGTTTGTTATGATATATGATATGATTATGAGAACTACATGCTAGATTAGGGCTAAGGACTAAGGAAGGATGACTTATCTACCTATTGTATGTGTACGAGAACTGCATGCTAGATTAGGGCTAAGCATCTAGGAAGATGCCTTATGTGCCTGCTATATGTGCTTATCGAATTGTATGATAGTACTGACTAGTCAGTGATAAGATTGCCTAGATAATATATGCTTGGTTTGGGTTACACAATGCCTAAATGCTTCTTACTTTGTGCTTTTAGGAGTCCTAGTTACCTATAATTAACTAGTAAACATTAAGTTATATATTACGAGGACTAAATAATTTCAGAAGGTTAGGTCAAACCCTATTTCATAACTCTTGTCTGAGTCCAACCGTTGTAGGGTAGGGCCTCTCATTCGAAGAATTATCTGGTCTTAGTAATATTTAATGGTATTTGCAAGCTAGTTAAGGAGAGATAGCAAGGAATTCTTATTCAGCTGATGGTGGAGAGTGTGTTAGAGGTTACCCTACGGTAAGCCTAGGATGAGATTAGTGCAGCGAGCAGTAGTAGTGAAAGGACTTGGTGAATTCAAGGCAACCCTTGATGAAAGTACGAATAGATGTGGAAGGTAGTATGGGCCGGTACTACTTAAAGAAGAGGATCCGTACTCGAGTCAAGGATGTTATGTATGATCCTAATGATTATGTGTTTTGTTTCAGAATGGTGGTGACACATCATGGAGCAGGAGGTTTAGGGTCTAGATCAGGTTCAGGTTCAAGTTCGGGTTTGGGTTCCGAGCCGGTTGATGATGGATTACGTGAGTTCATCACATCTGAGATTACAAGAGCCATCCTTGAGGCGACCCAGGTGATTTTTAGGTCAATCAAGGAAGGGATTATTGAGCTGATGGAGGATCACCTCGGCGCATTTTGGAGTGACATAGCATCTAGCCAGATAGGGACGCACACACTCTCCTTCAAGGACTTCAGGGATGTGGTGCGCCAGACTTTCATGTGGCGAAGGACCACATTGTGGCTAGGAAATGGATTGAAGACATCGAGTTTGCACAGTTGACGAGCTTCTGCCCTGAGGGGTCGAAGGTCTGGTATGATGCAGGATATTTGAGTGACAGAGCTAGAGACTGGTGGGATGTAGTCAGTGAGACATCGGGAGCCCCAGCCACTGAGGCTATGACCTGGTTGGACTTTGTGACCAGGTTTAGGGCTGAGTTTGCGCCGGCTGTGGAGCTTCAGCAGTTGGCCAGAGAGTTTCTGGATATGAAGAAGACTACTGAGTCGGTGGCAGAGATTACCGCCAAGTTTAGGGAGAGGGACTTGTTGGTGCCTCAGTCGGTAGGGGATGAGGAGATGAGGAAGACCTAGTACCACGACATATTGAGGGCTAACATCCAAAAACATGTCAGCTACTCGGCATGCTCGACTCTGTATGACATGATTCTGAGGGTGGGGGGAGATGGAGATTGATATAGAGCACATCAGGAAGAGGAAGGCGGAGAATGGGCAGGCGACTAGGGTTTTTGGGAAGAAACCCAAGGGATTCGACTCGAGGTCGAAGGGCCACCATGGTCTGAGCGGCTGTGGGAAGTACTGCAAGCCGCACGAAGGGGTTTGCAAAGCTAGGGTATCAGGCTACTATAAGTAGATTCTCCAAGGATGAGGAGCCGAGCTTTCCAGCTGACCGCCGAGGAGGTGCGTTCCCATCGGATGTGGTGATGAGTATGTTTTCTTCTCTATAACTCTTATTACATGTCGGTTATGATATTTATGTTCTATGTTTTATGTGTTTTGTTTAGGATCGTTCCATGTGAACGGTATCCCAGTACAGGTGTTATTTGACTTGGGGGCTACCCGATCATGTGTACTTCTTACGTTCGGTAAGAGGTTTGCTGAGTCTTCAGGCATGTTGGATTGTCCTTTAGAGGTCGAGATTGTTGATGACCGATCTGTCCGGGCATCGGTGGTCAACAAGGATTATGTCTTGAGGATGTATGGAGAGCCTTACCACGTGGATTTGGTTCCCATTCCGTTGCGTCGGAACAAGGTCATCATCGGCATGGATTGGTTGAGCCCTAATGAGGTGTTGATCGACTATGCGCAGTACTTGGTACGTGTCAGGAACCTAAGTGGGGGAGAGCTGGTGATTCGGGGCAAGAGGTGACACGATGGATCACCCTTGTGTTCGGTAGTGAGGGGTAGATTCTACCTCCAGCAGGGTTGCACAAGGTATGTCGCCTACGTTATGGATACCCGGGAGGTAGGTAAGGCAACCGTGAGTGATGTGCCTGTTGTGCCACAGCACCTGGACATATTTTGAGAGGAGTTGCCTGGGATACCACCAAAGAGACAAGTGGAGTTCAGGATCGACCTAGTCCCTGATGCGGCTCTGATAGCCAAGGCACCATATCGGTTGGCTCCTCCCGAGATACAGGAGTTGTCTACACAGCTGCAGGAGCTGTTAGACAAAGGATTCATTAGGCCGAGAAGTTCACCTTGGGAAGCCCCGATCATGTGTGTGAAGAAGAAGGACGTGTCGCATCAGATGTGTACAGATTACCGGGAGCTGAACAAGGTAACGGTGAAGAACCGCTACCTACTCCCGAGGATTGATGATGTCTTCGACCAGCTACAAGGGGCATCTTTGTTTTCCAAGATAGATTTGCATTCAGGCTCCCACCTGATGCGAGTCAGGGATGAGGATGTACAGAAGACTACTTTCTGGACTTGCTCTGGCCACTATGAGTTCGTGGTGAAGCCCTTTGGGGTCACCAATGCCTGTGTCGCGTTCATGGACCTCATGAACCGCGTATGCAGACCGATGTTGGATCGGTTTGTGATAGTCTTTATTGATGACATCTTGGTTTAGTCCAAGACGTAGGAGCAACACGAGAAGAACTTGTAGGAGGTGTTGGATACCCTGAGGAGAGGGAGCTTGTACACCAAGCTCTCCAAGTGTGAGTTCTGGTTGCGTGAGGTGCAATTTCTGGGGCACGTTGTCAGCCAGAACGGTATTTTGGTCTACCCAGCCAAGGTGGAGGCTATGATGAGATGAGACGTTCCGAATTCTCCATCTGAGATTTCCTCGGTTTAGCAGGTTATTACCGGAGATTCATACAGGATTTCTCCAAAATAGCAGTACCACTGACCCAACTGACGAAGAAGGCCATTGTAATTTGTTGGGGGCCTGAGCAGCAAGCAACATTTGAGACTTTGAGACAAAGATTGTGCGAGGCGCCGATCTTAGCCCTGCCAGAGGGCGTTGAGGACTTTTTCATGTATTGTGATGCATCCATTTTAGGATTGGGTGAAATGTTGATGCATAGGGGGCACGTCATTGCCTACGCTTCGAGGCAGCTGAACCCTCACGAGGCAAACTACCCGACACACGATCTGGAGTTGGGGCGGTTATTTTCTCCCTCAAGATTTGGCATAAATACCTCTATAGGGTTCATTGTACCATTTACATAGACCACAAGAGCTTGAGATACTCATTGATAAGCTGAATATGAACATTAGGCATCGTTGGTGGTTAGATGTAGTAAAGGATTACGACTATGAGATCCTTTACCACCCGGGCAAGGTCAACGTTGTGACCAATGCACTTAGCCACAAGGCAGCCCCAATTAGAGAAATCTGTTTGAGGATGGCAGTGGTGACTCTATTTTTGGATTGGATCCAAGAGGCGCAGGTCGAGGGTATGAAGGAGGAGCACCGGAAGTGTGAGCGGATCATAGGCCAGGTGGCCTCATTTAACTATGACAGTTGTGGGCTGCTGATCCTGCATCGAAGGGTCTGGGTTCCTTACTGGGGCGGGGTACGCCAGGTACTAATGGATGAGGCCCACAAGTCGAGGTTCTCTATCCATCCTGGGGCGAAGAAGATGTATCAGGATCTTCGCTCTGATTATTGGTGGCCCTGCATTAAGTGGTACATAGCTTGGTACGTGAAGCGGTGCTTGAGTTTTACTATAATAATAGCTACCACACCAGCATCAACTGTCCTCCCTTCGAGATGCTTTATGGGAGGAAGTGAAAAACCCTGATATGTTGGGGTGAGGTTGGACAAAGGGTCATGGGGAGTACCAAAGTGGTACTCAAGACGACAGAGAGGATCCAGTAGGTCCAGAGTAGGCTTCAGACTACTCAGAGTCGGCAGAAAAGTTATGTCGGCAAGCGTCGTTTAGACCTGGTGTTCTAGCTCGGGGGTATGGTCCTTCTGAAGGTGTCGCCTTCGAATGGTGTCATCCGCGTCAGGAAACGGGGAAAATCTGGGCCCCAGGTATTTTTGGATTAGGTGTCTAAGCCCATAACTATAATTGCTATGTACATGACCCGATAGTAGTAAGGTACTTTTGGGTTGCCTTCACTGGAGCAATTTGATAGGATGGATATTTGAGAAAGTGAATATTTATGATTTATTAATAAATTATAAGAATAATATATTAATTGAGAAATCATATTATTTAATTGGTATTGATCAAGAATTAATTTGTAGTTAATTTAGTGATCAAAAGAGACTGATTAAATTAACAGGGACTGATTAAGTAAATCAATGATACATATAGTTTGGGCTATTAGTCCATGTTGATTAGGGATGGACTAAATCTATGTGAGAGTCCATGAATAGTTAGTCCAAAAGGCTATCAAATGAGTTATTGAATTGAAGGCCTAAGTGAATGAATTAGGGTTTACATGAAGAAACCCTAGGAATTTCACACTATAAATGTAACCCCTAACACCCTTAAAATCGGCCAAGACTTCCAATTAGAAACCCTAGACAATTTTAGGTGCCTCTTAACCTCTCTTTCATAATCCTCCATTGTTGTTGGTGTTTGTGACTTATTTGAAATATCACATTTGAGGTACTAAGCTCTTGAAAGGCCAAATTCTACAAGCTACAACCAAGAGGTATTCATCTAACTTGTTTTATGTTGTAAATCTCTAAATTGTATTCTAGTAAGGGTTCATGCTTTGGATAAATGAAAATTTCATGTATAGCTTGAGAAAACTTAGATCCAAAGAATTTGAGTTGTATGTGCACCATAGATTTGTTATGGTGCTCAAAACCGATCACGTGTATTGAACCTTTCAGGGTTATAGCCTAAGTGGGCAAGGTGGCGTATAGGTTGGATCTACCAACCGAGTTTAATTAGATCCACAGCACCTTTCATTTCTACCAGCTGCGGAATTGCTTGGTAGACAACTCTGCGGTGGTGCCTTTATAGAATTTTCAGGTACATGCCATCCTGAACTACATCGAGCGAATAATAGCCATCCTCGACAGGAAGACAAAGGATCTTCAGGTACATGCCATCCTGAACTACATTGAGCGACCAATAATTTTCAGGTACATGCCATCCTGAACTACATCGAGCAACCAATAGCCATCCTCGACAGGAAGACAAAGGATCTAAGGAACAAGAGGATAGATTTGGTGAAGGTGCAATGGCGGCACCACAAGGGCTCAAAATGGACTTGGGAGCCATAGGATGGATGAGGGAGCACTACCCAGAGCTTCTTCCAGACACGGCAGACTTCAAGGACGAAGTCTAAAATAAGTGAGCGAGATTTGTAATGCCTGATTCCTAGTATGTATTTTAAATCATATTTATTCAGTTTTATGCAGGAACTCGATGGGTTGGACGCCTAAAACTCATCAAGTAGGAATGGATTTTGGACATGAATCTTAAAGTCTACTCGACAAGTTGAGAGACTCAACTCGACGAGTAGGGCTTCCAGAATGAAACCCTAATTTTCAGGGTTTTGCTCCTTATTTAAATACCTTAATGCTTCATTGTGGCCTCCCTCTTCGCCCCCTCAGTATAGTAAATCACTAATACATTATTTTAGACCATTTGGAGTGTGTGTGTGTGTGTGTGAGTGAGTGTAAAGAGAGTTTTTCCTTGGTGCTTTCTTGAAGGAGTTAAAGTTGAAGGTGTTTGGTTCAAGGGAGAGGCATTGGATCTAGATATTTCTCTATTGAGGCTGCCATATTAAGGTATAAAGTCGATAACTTGTCTATATATTTTATAGATCTCTTTTATGAGAAGTCTAGGGTCATTAGTAGCTTATTTTGGGGTCTATTCTTGAATATGAGCATGTCCTAAAGTTATGACTTCAGATCTAGACGTCCATGGCCTAAAGAGACTTAAAGTTTCCAGCTTTATCACGTCTTCGCCCTTCTCCATGCCATAGACCACTTATGAAGCTTATATTTGGTGTTTTTAGCATCATGACACCATGCATGGACGTAAAGTTAGCAACTTTATCTGATATATCAGCCCTAGGGGACCAGATCTATGGTTTGGAAGCATTGAACTCAATTGGATGTGAATGAATTGATTTAGACTAAGAGAACTCGACGAGTTGTTCATCCAACACAGCGAGTTGGACCGTGGTCCCCCGACCTTTTATGTTTATTAAGCAAACTTGGCGAGTCTAAGAGATGTCTCAACGAATTAGCCATGGATTTTGGGGTTTGAAGACAAAAGAACTCGACGAGTTGTGTTGTCAAATCCCAACTCTATTATAGGGAGGAACTCGATGAGTTGGGTTGAAATGTCCTGATTCTGTAAAGGGAAAAACTTGACGAGTTCAAGGATGACTCGACGAGTAGAATAGGAAAGTAACGATACTATGGATAGGAGGAACACGAGGAGTTATGAAAGAACTCAAAGAGTTGGATCATGATTTATGAATTTTATGATTTATGGAACTCGACGAGTTGATGGGTCAACTCTGCGAGTTTAGTCAACTCAAAAATTGACTTTGACCAAGAGGTCGACTTCACCAGCGTGTTGTCCTTGACTTTGACTTTGACCAAAGTTGACCCTTAAAGGGGTTATGAGCATGAAAGGGTAACCAAAGGAAATCTTTATTTATAGGAGTTTGAGTGGAGCAGATTTCAAAGCCAATGACAGCTCAGCTACTTCGCAGCATTTTAGGTGAGTTACCTTCCCGTAGAAGTGGGTCGAAGGCACCAATGTTGGCCCACTAGTAGTTGTTTATAATTGAGATGATTGTCTTTGTGATAATTGTCTAGTATGCCACTATCTGTTATGCTTTTATGTGCTAGGATGATATGGTATTATGTGATAGTGGTAGAAGGGGTGAAATAGTCCCCGATTACCGGTTGAAAGAGACCGAAGGGGTAAAGGTACCTATATATGCCTAGAAGTATGTATATGATATGTTATTATGTGGTTGTGGTAGGGGTGAAATAGTCCCCGTAACTGGTTGAGATAAACCGAAGGGTAGGTCGGACGCCCAGAAATGCCTGACATGGGTAGTTCGGACACCCTGGTATGTCTGATAGGGGTAGGTTGGGCACCCCGATATGCCTAACAGTGGTAGGTTAAGCACCCCGATATGCTCAGCAGCGTAGGTCAGGCACCCAGATTTGTCTGACAGTATGTGGTTATATGGTATTTAGTATGATGGGGTAACTCACTAAGCTTTGTACTTACGGTTTTTAGTTTTGGTTTTAGGTACTTCTTATTCGAAAGGAAAAGAGTCGGCATGACTGCAGTGCATCACACCACTATTTTTCCGCGCTATGATGTTCTTGGGATTTGTACTCTAACATTATTATGACTTGTTTTGAAACATATAACTTATGGGTTTTTATGATATGAGATAACTCAATGATGTTTTTAACAATTTGTTTTTATGAATTATTAAACTAAAAATGAAATTTTTGGCCTTGGATTTTGGGATGTTACAAAGAGACCCGGGGCATCCCGAATAGACTATAGGTCTGAGGGGCGTACCAGTCAGGCCAAAGGCCCAAAGAACATTCCAAATAAGCTAAAGGCCCAATGAGGCGTGCCAGTCATGTTGAAGGTTTTGTGAGCGTACCAGAAAGATTGTAGCCGGTGGAGCGTTCCAGACAGGCTGAAGGCTCTGTGAGCATACCAGATAGATTGTAGGCCAATGGGGCGTTCTACTCAGGCTGAAGGCTCTATTTGATTATTGGCTAGTTATTTGTATGCTTGTTTATTAGATATGTGTGTCGACACGGTTTATGTGTGGTTGGGTTGAGGCGGTCCTGCTTTATGCTGAAGGCCAATAGACCCAAGGCGTCCCAGATAAACTGAAGACCAGTAGGGCATACCATTCAGGCCAAAGGCCCAAAGAACGTTCCAGATAGGCTGAAGGCCTAGTGTGGCGTACCAGTCAAGATGTAGGTTCTGTGAGCGTACCGGGTAGGTTGTAGGCCAGTGGGGCATTCCATTCAGACTGAAGGCTCAGTATGCATGTTGTGTTTTGCTAGTTTATTTGTTTGTGTGATGGTATTTTAGGGGAACTCACTAATCTTCATGCTTATTGTTTGGTTTATAGTTTCAGGTACCTCAGTGGACAGTGGCAGGGCGAAGGCGTGACCGTACACATCCTTGGTTTTACAACTAACTGGATCTTGGGAGACTCTAATTTTAAATAATGTTTTGAAAATAATAGTTTGTAAACACTTTTATTAATAAATGGGTCTCTTTTGAAAGGTTTAAATTTGTTGAAATTTTTAGGTTGTTACAAGTTGGTATCAGAGCCTTGATGTGAGTGAATTGGAGGAACACTCGTGTGAATCCAATCTAAAAGTAAGGAAAAGGATTTTTTCAAATGATTTTGAAATAGTTTTCAAAATACACAAGGAAGATGCAATGTGTGCGATCAGCCGGAGCTAGTAAGTAGACCCCAAATTACCACACATTTATTTGTTATTATGTTATGTTATGTTAGAATAGCATGCTAGTGATAGGCTAGGGATCTTCAAGAATTGAATGATAGAATTTCTTGATTATACGATGCCTGGTAGCCTAGGGTCTTCTTTTTATGAAATTGACATCATTACTATAGTTGCTTAGTGTATGCAACATAGTTGTACATAACTAAGATTCTATAGCCTGAGAATGTTTGGTTTAGCCTTATTTTCTATTCTTGTTTGATAAAGGGCTTATGGTCGAATCAAGTATTCGACCATCTATAGGATCCAATGTTATGTATGATTAGCATACACGAGTGCTGCATGGTTGGTGGAAGTTTCATGAATGGGTGCAGTATATGGCAGGTCAGCATGAGGATTATTAGCCACTCTTGAGAGAGTGAGGGTGGGGCAAAGGTGCATCCGAGATGCTGGGAGATAGAGATCGAGGATTTCATATGAGGATTCGTCTGATTTTATTATGTTTTAGTGTCAGTCGACTCCAATGCTCGAATCTTGCTTGCTTTGTGCTTTGTGGGACTCACATTGATGGGAGCTAAATATCAAATGAATACATTAAGTTACATGTTATGGATATTAAATAATCCTAGAGTGAAGGATTTGGCTCTATTGCACAGCTCTCGTTTAAGTCTAACCATTGTAGGGCTGGGTCCTTTAGTCAAAAGATTATTTAAGTTTTGTTGTATATAATTGTATTCATGAAGTGGTTGGTTGGCATTGATCGATCAAGTAATTAGTTTCAAATTTTGGTGCGTTCATCCCTGCAAGGAGTTTTGGTTCATTCGATTATTGGTGCGTCGTTTCTCATTCAACATAGATTCTCTGAAGGTTTTGAGAGTGGTAGTTGAAGTCCTATGGATGTGTCAAATTATCATCAAATTTTGTATGTTATATGTTCCTTTGGTATTTGGGTATGCTTACCCCCAATAGTGGTGTAGAATTTTGGTTCATAGCAGGCTTGAGTTGTAAGGCATTCAGGATCACTTCAGAAACTTTCTTGAGTTGGTTGAGTATTGGTGGAAGTTGTTTAGTCTAAATCAAGTATGGAATCTTGTTTCAATCGATCATGGGGATGTCTTCTGTTAATGATTGATATTCTTCGTTCAATAGAACTTTGCTATTTCTACCCTTTTAGATGAGGTTATGGGTTCCCTAAGGATATGCATTGTGGTAATTCATTATGTGTATGTGGCCTGGACAAGATAACATTGGGACTTGGATCGAATTATTCACATGGTTCTTCTGGGCGATAGCCTTTGAATTGGATTAAGGATGCAACTGTTATCCTGTTCACGGGTCGTGGGTTGTGACATCCCTAATTTCACGGCCAGAAAAGACCGATTTGTTTATTCTTTATTTAAAAATAAGAGTATTCTTTTGAAGAATAATATTGTGGAATTTTTTCCCAAAAGTATGATAATGATATTATCAAAGCATTTCCAAAGAAATGTATTTTAATTATATTAAAAACGTAGGGATGTCATGCTCAATACACTACATAAGAATAAACATAAATAGTACAGACCTTACAACTTCTATCATACTAATGGCCTATAATCCATTGATCTCTCATCAGATTGTCACTCTTGTGCTCTATTGCCACTACCTGTAATACAAGAAACTGAGTGGGTTAGTCTTGAGAGCATGGGGAGCACATAGGGTTTTCAACCCATAATAATTAAGTTCTTTATTATCATCAAATCATTCAACCTGATTACTCATTCCCGTTATCCTCACTTTCTGTCCCTAAAGCATCTAATTTAAGGGACCTAGCCTAAGGATTATCACCAGGATGGACAACACTACTTAGGGGATTCCTTAGCAATACATGTCAAAAAGGAAACCATGAGGGGGTGCAGTACACCTAGTGAACATGTAGTTCAAATTCACCTACAGGTTGTGATCATGTCAGCATTCCACTCGACTATCTAGAATAGCTTGTGGTTGTCATCTATACTTCGCTAGATGACTGAATCAGCTTATACATCGATGCCTCTCATAATTTATTTCATCATCTATATCATCAACCCATCTTTACCCATCATAATTATAGGTATAAAATCCATACACAATTTAAATCAAATAAAACGTGTATATTTTGTTCATCCAACATAGATATCTGGAACACAGATAATATGCACACATAGCACGTAGTTTATATTAAATACTTCATATCTATGTGTAATATGTAATTAACTATGCACTCACTTATAAAAGTGGCGATTCGCATTTCGGGTAGCACCTTGCTTCTAACAATTTTATTTTCCTTCGACGAAACCTAGTATCATTATTACAAGATTTTAGTGTAATATTTTTTGCGACTAATTATTAGTATAGATTTCTGATTAACTCAAGGTCTACGAGCAATATTGTTTTTCTTGTATTATATAAGTTTTAAACTATACTTTTCAACTACTATGTACAGATAGGGGCCAGACATGAAACACCAATGGGAATGACCATTTTAGCATGTAAGCTATTCTGAAATCCAACAACCCTATGCGGCCCTTCAAACCAGATTTCCCGTACAGCGAGCAGTTAAAGGTATTAAAATAACATCTTTTATAATTTATAAAAATTAGCAAATGTATTGTTTATAGGTTCATAATAATAATAATGAACTTAAACATAAGTTTTACTTAAAGTAAGGTAAGCATAATGCACTTACAAGGGGGTTTTAGCTAGGAGTTGGGCTCTACGGGGGCAAAACTTTTGAGTTGAAAGCTCGTCTTCTTTGAGCCTTATGGCGTTCCAGGCTTCACCTCTAACGCTTGGGAAGTACTAGGGAATGGGAGGGGCTAAGGAGGGTATTTTGGAGAAAAAGAATCGGAAAGGTGTGAAAAAAATGGAATATTTTTGCATATATTTATAGGTTGAGAAGTGGGAGTACGCGAGGCTTAACTTCAGAGTATGATGGGCGTACGAATCCCTATGGTGGTCATACGTGGGACAAGTGTCACAATCCGATGCGAATCCATGGAGAGAAAGGAAGGGTGAATATCTTGCCACGTGAGTAGCCTCGCATCATAAACCCACAATTTAATTAACTTATAAATTCTGTAACTTTTGCATATGAGCTCCATTTTTGACATTCTTTATATCCACTCGCAGGTAGCGACGTGATCTACAGCTTTTATTTAGACTTCATCATCTAATTTTGATTTTATTTTTAAAGTTATATTTTAACAGGATTAGACAGATAAAGTCCGTCAAAAATTCATAACTTTGTCATCCGACATTTGTTTTCTTCTGCCTTTATATTGTTGAGCTCCTATTAATGAGATCTTCGATTCTCATTTAGATTGTGTCGGTTAAAAATCGATCGATCTAAAATTCGATTTCCGAGTTGCATACTGTTATGCCAAATCCTATAAACTTCCTCTAACAAAGTCAGATTCAGACGTTCTCTATATACACGCTCTAAGTTTAACGTATACTACGAATTTCATTTAGATCGCTAAGGCTAAAAAGTATTTTATCGCAAACTCACTTTTTACAATACACAGCGTCGTGTCGGTTTTGTCGCAAAAGTTCGAAGGGTCATAACTTCTTCGTTATAAGTCGGGTTTTCTTTAACACCGATTGCCCTGAGAAAGGTGGATTTGTGGATGGGCACGATTCTATCACCCGTGATTGTTTTTCAAGAACCCCATTATCAATGTTGATTCTAGTGAAGGCAGTGTGCAGAGGAGTGAGAGGTAAAGGAGGTTCTAGAACTTTGGTGAGTGGAATGGATATGGGATGGCGAGCAATGAAATCAATCTTCGCACTCACAGGTTCATCAAAATCCATGGGATTTATCAAGAAAACATGGGTCGTATCTCTTAGAAAACGCTCAGATGATTGTGAGGATGAAGATTCCTTGGAAGATTTCTTCTTGGTGATAGATTTCTTGGGTGTTGAAGCAATTGCAGCTAGTTTTTGAGAAGACGATTTCGACACCATTGATAAAGGATTATGGTAGCTTGAAGAACACGATGAACACAATGGATTTGAGAGTATTTTTTTTACAATATGGGTGCGTAAAGAAAAAGAAGGGTTTTTCAGGGGTATTTATAGGTGATGAAAATGGATCAGGTCAAAAGGGGTAATAATGAGGATCCATATATGGAAACGGGTTGCATTTAATGTTTTACACTGTACGGAATGAATTGACAACTGATGACGAAGGATGATTATGGAATGAAGTGGGGAATAAAAACCGCCAAACGGCGATGGGATGTTTACTTTATTAAACATGTAAACATGGTGAGGATTTCTACGATGACAAGATAAGCATCTTTGAAAAGTAACCGTTTGAAAAACATTTCACCCTAAAATCCTTTAGATATCTGGAGCATTTTGGAATAAAATCAGCTAGAATTTCGAGGCAAAATTTATTTTGAAAATTTTTGGAGCAGATTTAGAAGAACATTTCGGAGCATACTTGAAAAACATTCCGGGGAAAACTTGAAAAACATTTCGGAGCAAACTTGATTTGCAAAGTTCTTGAGCAAAGGAGAGGATTTACTACCAATCCAGATTTGAATTTCGATATGACCTTATGAAGTGAGTTCCGAAATGAGATTGTCACCGATGTAACCATATTGCTCTTTGAACATCAAAAGACTTGAGAGTTGTACAACTTATACTGAGGCAAAGGTTAGATAAAAAAAACACATAATATGATCCTTGATGGTTCTGAGAGGAAATAGTTCCAAAATGTAAAAGAATTTTGCTTCGGAAGCAATTATACTTTCTGATGTTGCCATCAGAGAGTACACACCTCCTGAAAGAATTAAGGATCATGCATCATCATGCCCATTTTTTTTCAGAAAACCATTGAATTTAGTTTCGTCTAATGCCTTAGTAAAGACATCAGCAATTTCATCGTCAGATGGAACAAAAATGAGTTAAATATTGCCATATAAGACATGATATTTTATGAAATGGTATCGTATGTCAATGTGTTTCGTCATGGAGTGATGAATTGGATTGCGCGAGATTGCAATGTCACTTTGAGAATCATAGTAGATCGTAATGCGTTGAAAGTGGTAACCATAATCCAAGAGTTGAGATTTCTTCCAGAGAACTTGGGAAGTACAGCTGGCAGCAGCAATGTATTATGCTTCTGCTGTAGAGAGTGTGATGCAGTTTTGTTTGTTGGATGACCAACTAACCAATCGACCTCCTAAAAATTGACATCCACCCAAAGTGATTTTCCTATCCAATTGGAGACCACCATAGTTCAAATCTGAATAAGCTTGAAGAAGAAAACTCTCATTAGTTACATACCAGATTCTGAGACTCTTGATTCCTTTTAGATATCGGAACATTTGTTTTACAACCAAGAGATGTAACATTTTCGGGTTGACTTGAAATCTGCGACAAAGATAGGTATCAAACATGATGTTTGGACGACTTTCTATCAGATAGAGTAGGTATCCAGTCATTCCTCTGTACTTCTTTTCATTAACTGCTACATCTGATGGGTCCAAGAAGATTTTGTGACCAAAACCCATAGGTACCTTTGATGAGGCACAAGTGTCTATTGAGTACTTTTTGAGGAGTTCAAAGATGTATTGCTCTTGATGAATAAAGATTCCACTATTAGTCTATTTAACTTGGAGACCTAGAAAGAAACTCAATTCACGATTCATACTCATTTGAAATCTAATGGCCATTAATTTGGCAAAGTCAGCAACCATTGATGAATTGGTAGATCCAAAAATGATGTCATCAACATAAATTTGGACAAGCATGAAATGTTTTCTATTTGATCTTCGAAACAGGGTTGGGTCAAGAATTCCTCTTTGGAAACCAAAGCTTTTGAGAAAGTTGGTGAGAGTTTCGTACCAGGTGCAATGAGCTTGCTTCAGACCATATACGACTTTTTTGAGCTTGTAGCAATAATTCAGAAATGAGAGGTTGACAAAACCAGGAGGTTGTTGAAGATAAACTTCAGTATCTAGTTCATCATTGAGAAAGGCACTCTTAACATCCATTTGGTAAACCTTAAAGCCTTTGTGAGTGGCATAAGCAAGAAAGATTATGATTGCTTCAAGACGAGCAACAGGGGAAAAGGTCTCGTTATAATCAAGTCCTTCGATCTGAGTGAATCCTTAGGCAACCAGTATGGCCTTATTCCGAATGATAACTCGAGTGTCATCTAGCCTGTTTCGAAATACCCATCTTGTACCAACTATAGGGTGATCCAAAGGAGTAGGAACAAGAGTCCACACTTCGTTTCTATCAGACTCTGCCAAATCTTCTTGCATGGTTGTGATCAAATGAGCATGTTCTAATGCTTCTTTAGTGGATTTGGGTTCAACCATCAAGATAAACTCCGAAAAATGACATTCATTTTGAACACTAGTGGCAGAACGAGTTTAAATTCCTGCATTTGGATTTCCGATTACCTGATTTGGAGGATGATCTCGAGTCTAGATATGAAGTCTTGGTAGTTATTCTGCAGAAGATGATCCTATATCAATAATCGAGTTGTGTTGCTCCCCCTAAATATTTTGAGTTTGAGGATTATGCTCCCCCTGAACTTCTGGACCAGAGAGGTTGACATCATCATCAGGAGGGAATTCAAAGAAATTTATGTCATCATCATTGTAACCAGATAAATTCAACAGCTGCATCAAGGAATCCATCCATATTTGATTCTAGAGAGGGTTGAGCATTCTCCCTCTCAACCTGAGAAGGTTGAAATGGTTCAGAATCAAATGGAGAAAAAGTGGGCATAGAACCGGAGTCATTTTGAGAAATAGGAACTTCAGGAGTTGAAATTTGCCTTGTCTGAGATTCCGAATCAAGGGCTATTTCAGATGGTCCAAAGAGAGATTCAAAATTTACTTCATAAACAACTTGAATGTTCGGAGATTCAGGAGGAGGAGCATCGGACTCCATAATGTTAGTAGTGACATGAGTTGAACTAGAATTCTGAACGAAATTGTCAACAAAGCTGACATCAAAACTTTCTTCAATAACAAGAGTATGATGGTTGAGTATTCGATACGCCTTTGATTTTGAAGAGTACCCAAGAAAATTTGCTTCATCAACTTTGGGTTGGAATTTTGTAAGTTGATCATGATTGCTTTTGATGAAACAGCGACATCCGAAGATGTGGAGAAATGAAATACTTGGCTTCCAACCATTCATGGCTTCATATGGAGTCATGTTGAGGCGTCGATTGATAATACTTCGATTTTGAGTGAAGCAAGCAGTTGATATGGCTTTAGCCCAGAGATAAAGTGGAAGATTAGAGAAAGTGAGCATAAATCGAGCAGCTTCAACAAGGGTTCTATTACGTCTTTCAACAACACCATTCTGCTGCGGAGTGTAAGGAGCTGAGAAGTTGTGATCAATTCCTTTCTCAGTGAGGAATTTCTCAATGGTGCCATTGGTGAATTCCGATCCATTATCACTTCGGATTCTTCTTACAGGAAGTTTGATGAGAAATTATATTCCTTTGATGAAATTGATGAGTTCAGAGGTTATATCAGACTTTAGCCTAAGGAAAAAGACCCACATGAACCTTGTAAAGTCATCAACAATCACAAGAATATACTTATTATGATGAAGACTTTTTGGACTGATTAGGTGGTTACACTAGATATTTTTGGAATGGGACTTACCACTTTCTTTTGTTCTATATGACTTGGAGTATTGCAAGGTCTCTTGAGAATCTTAGTAGGTGTAAAGGAGTTTTGACTGGGAATTAAGGAATGACAATTCCGAGATACACTATTTTTGGTGTTCTCTAGGAATCTGAGGTTTTGTCTTAACTTAACTTCCTTTTTGAGAGCATTTTTAGCTTGTTGTTCAGACTAATGACATCTTTTCGGTTCAAGGATGGTTTCTTCCTTTGGTCAGATGTTGCCTTTGAGGATTGACCATTAGAAGGTTTTTCAAACTTGGGTTTAATGGGTACCAAGGTTGCTTTGTAAGTTACTAAGGATGTTGATTCACGTGAATCAGAAGAGACATTGCTTGATGTTTCAATGTTATCGTCCAAGGATGCCCATGCAAACTTAAAAGTAACATTTTCAGTTGTCAAAGGAATTATTTCTTCAACAATACAATTATTGGGAGGATTGTTTTTTGGAACATAATCTACACAATTAGAAACACTATGATGGAATTTTGTGGTCCGATTCAGGTTCAGGTTTGTCAGAGGTAGAAGCAGTGAGGAATCGGGACACTTGACAACAATTGGTTTAAATTCAGGAATCAAGGAAAAACTGTCAATTGTCTCCTGAAGGGGTGACAATTGAGAAAGAGGAGTATCCAAAGTGTGATGGTTCATAATATCTCCCATAAAAGTTAGGTTTTGTAACTCTTTCAAGGGACTAGCTATTGGTTTTGGAAACTCGCTTCCGAGACCTGGAGCTTTTGACCAAGGATGACGAAAGTTATGTGTCATCTTTTCATTTTCCTCAAGCAAGTCAATGGAATTATGCAAAGCATCAATTTTGGCATTAAGACATTTGTTATCCGAAATCAAAACATCTCTTTCAGAATAAGTGATTTCACATTTGTCTTTAAGAATGATACATTCATCTTGAGACATTACAAGCTCTCACTCTAAAGACTATAACTTTAATTTCTTACCCTCAAAACGTAACCTAAGACGACTCCATTCACTGTCCTTCTTCTCACTTGCTTCTATGGCAGACTCATAGGCTCTATAGATGGTGTTCATATCTGTTTGGATCTGGGTCAGATAAGATTCATAGAGAGACATATCAAAGCTACTATAAAAAGTGATAGCTTTACGTGCTGGACAATGCTTCTACCATGTAGATCATTGGTGGCCATTTAACAGTAGTTTGGTTCATCAATATCCTCTTCATCTTCTGACCCCGGATGACCAATAGCCATCATCACACTTGATTGTTTGTCTTGCCATCAGACACATGCTTTTACCAGTAATCACCTCATCATCATCTCCTGACGACCAATATCCTTCCATATCTCTAGACACAATTGTAAGAAAGGCCTTTTCACTTTCAGTCATCTCTTGTGCTTTTCGGGAATAGTAAGCAGAAGCCTTGATCTTTGGTTGAGTTAGGAATAGAAGGTTCAAAGGAACTAACAAGAGCAAGAGGACCTCCGAAGAGTTCCCTTAAGGTTTGAGCAACATTTGATTCATGACCTTGAAGTTCATCAAATAGTTGATAGAGCTTCAGCTTCTTCAAAGAACCATTTCTTTGAAGACAAGACTTCAGGTTTCCCCATCCTTTACCAAGGCTATTTATAAAGTTGAGATTGTACTCCAAAGGAGTTTGGACAATTGATGTGTGTGAAATGAACTAGTTTTAATTCTTCTAACTTAGACACAAAATAAACACACGAAAGACAGTGTACCTATCGATTAGTAATATATAGTTCAAGCAAGTAGGGTATCGAACACAGGGAACAGTAAACAATTAAAATAAATGCTAATGTTATCTAAATAAAACAAGTAATAGAAAGGGGGTTTTTCTAATTTTGCAAGACTAGAAACTTAACAATGAAATAAAACTCAAACTAAGCAACTAACAGCTAAAGCAAATAAACAGTCACTAAATTCAATAATGGAGAAGACTTTTGTTTAGGTTCAACTCATTTACTCCTATGGTTGATTTCAAGGTAAGTGCAATGGATTACTCATTATTGGCTACCGATTAGTGTGATTAGGTTCACGTTCGCTATTACTAATCCTTAGAAAACAAATAAATTTAAACATTGTCCAATTGGTTAAACTAATGAGTTTCCTAGACTATTGATTCGAGTTAAGTAAGACTTGAAATTAGCTAATCAAATTACTAATTCAATTAAACTCTTGTTGATGGTTCGTCACACAAGGCTCACACATTAATTTACCTATTTTCTAGTTAACCCTAGTTTCACATTCATTATTCCTAGGCACATAACAATGTGTTCACATAAATCACATGAGATAAGCAGTTAAGAGATGTTCATGCAGCTTAATTACTTAGCTAATTAATAGAAAATAGTTTTTGTTAACACATGAGGATCTTTAACAAGCTTAACAAAACAAATTCACCAATTTCAATTAATCCAACCACAAAAATCAACACATAGTCATAAATTCATCTACCCTAAACAGAAGATATGAGTTTTAGCTCATGATTACAGCAGAAAGTTTATCAAAAATGAAATCTAATAGTTTACACATAGTTCAAACAAAAGATTAAGTAAAGAGTAAACCTAAATTGCCTTTTATCTTCTCAAAATTGAAAGCTAGGGTTGTTCCACGAGTTCCAGGGATTCTAGTTGCACCTCCAGTCGCAAATTAACCCCCAAGGGTTCCCCCATTCGTTAGGGTTCGAATGAGAAGCGTTTATATATATATATATATATATATATATATATATATATATATATATATATATATATATATATATATATCTGAAAACAAGGGCTACTCGGCGAGTCTAGTGACCTACTCGATGAGTCCATCACTTAAAATCCAGTGTACGGCAAGGCAAAGTCAAAAATCGTGAAACTTTTGACCAACTCGTCGAGTTAATGGCCTATTCGGCGAGTCCATTTCGAATCAGAATTTTCTCAAAACACAAAAGTCGTCCAAAATTGTATCTAGTTTTCAAAACATTTTGAATCTCGTCAATCAGAGTTACGGTTCATGAGATATCGCCAGAACACTGACGAGGGGTCAACTTGTCCAACAACATCCTTCTTTCTTCAAAATCCAAGATCCAACCCTCCAATCGCTAGTTTCGCTTCCTTTTCCTTCCAAGCATGTCATTATTGCTAAAAAATGAAATTCTAAACTAATTAATCACCTTTTTTCATTAAATGAGACAAAAACAACATAAAGTATTAAGATAATGCAAGAATTTTATAACTAAATATGCCCATATCAAAATACCCCACACTTGACTTTTGCTTGCCCCCAAGCAAAACTGAATTTTAACATACTAATACCACATAAGACAATCCCAATTGAACCCAGCCATTATGCCAAGACCGAAATGCATGCATTTATGTCTAGAATTTTTCCTAAGGACCCCCCTCAATTCTAAATACTCACAATCCTCATAAACACTCACCCACTTCTTTTGAACAACGCTCATTTTATGCATCCCTCCGAATCCATCCGCAGAAAACTTCCTAACCTCAAGGTATTTTTGGTCAAGCAACCCAAGCATACATAATCTAGAAAAAAAAATACAACTTTTTCGATGCAACTATGGAGCACTTTTGGAATTCTTCACTTCTTTGACATTTGATCTTTAATTTTTAGGTATCTTCAACTTTTGAATTTCTTCAGAATTTTTGATCTTTGAACTTCATACTTTAACTTTGATGCTCCAAAAATTCTTCAACTTTTTCTTGTAATTCTCTTTTTTTTAACATGTAACTCACTTTTTTTTCACTCAAAACCTGCATGCTTAAGCAGGGGCGCTCAACTTCAACCTTTATTGGTTAAAGATAAATTTTCCTGGATACATTTCTTGTACACGATGCTAAACATATTGCATACTTCAAACTAAGCGAGATCGTGTTTTTGTCCCATGATTTCACTAGAATACAGGAGGCCACAAATGCACTAGAACGTATATTGGCTCAACTAAACATTAGGGTCTTCATAGAATCATCAGATATAATACTAGCATGATCCCTGATTGCTTTACCAAAATTTTCTAAATTAGCCCTAGCAATTTTAATGCAAAAATTTCAAAATTAACTAAAATTTCAAGATTTTCGAAATTTAACTAAAATTTTAACTAATTTAACCAACCCCCTACCCCACACTTAATTTATGCAATGTCCCCATTTCATATTATGCATGATAAAGAACAATAAAATAAAGAGACAATTGGAACAAACTCGCCTGGGATAGTAGTGTGAAGTTGATATTTCGTCTTTAAGCTCCATCTTCAATTGACTTTAGACATGGGAACAGCTCATCCATGTCTTGGGTGTCAAAATCTCGTGTGATATAGCTCCAATTATAAGGAATAAATTCTTGGAAATGCTCGGAAAATGATCCCCAAAGAAAAGAACCAATACCCGTATCAAATGTGGTCAAATCTTGAAAATATAATTAAAGAATGACTTGTCGAGTAGATATGCTTACTCGCCGAGTTGTAGCTTGACTGGCAGAAAAGTCGTGAAATTTCACATGGACTCGTTGAGTCCATAAGATGCACTCGGCGAGTAGATCGTTGTGTGGAAAAGTTTGTATTCTACCCAGGTTCGTTTCTGATGTATGGGGGTTATATAAACTAATACTTCCCCTCATTTTTCTTCAGTGAATAAACACTCTATAACCCTTCTATCAATTGGACTCATAGCTTGACTCAAAACTTCGTTTCCTTTCTCACCTAGACTCGATTGCTCGCTTCGTTTAGCCTTGAATCTAGACCCTCACATGCAATCCTAAGCTTCAGACTGAAAAGATCAAAACAACACACAAGTAATAGAAAAACGAAAACAAACATCAAAATTAAAATCCTAAATTACCCTAATAAACTAGAAGTTTAAAAAGAAAAAGAAAAGCAAACTCTAATGACGGGTTGCCTCTCGAAAGCGCTTCTTTTTGTGCAAGTCTTTACCTGGACTCCCAACTTAATAAACTTCCAATAAACTTAATGCCAATCCATTCGTTGCATTAAATATTTTCATTGGTGGACCAATTTGTAAAATTCGACTCTTTGCTTCAAAAATTGGCCAAACGAGCTTGAATTCATAAAACCCAAGAATATTAACAAGGGTTGGAAGCGGTTGGATACTAATCATAAATGGATTGTGATTTAGAACTTTCTCCAAATTTGGCATTATCACCCCATGCTTCGAAACACAAACCGGAAGAACAGGGGACCATGTCGTGGTAATGGTCAAACCACAGCTTGGTTCCTGCAACTTAGCTTGTTCTTGTTCTTCATCTGACCCCTCTGCTAGCAATCTTTCCAGTTCCTCCAAGTCTCTTTCTGCATTAAATTCTTCATCTTGTAACTTTAGCTCTTGTGACTCATATTGTTCTTGATCGTTAGACAAGATGTTATCTAACCATCTTCCAAATATCTTCAAATCTTCATTTGAGTCATACTCCTCATCTTCTTTCTCAATTTCCTGCACTACTTCCTCAAGAAAAGCATCAAAAGCATTGAGATTTGGAAAATACATAATAAATAAAAATTAAACTATATAAAAAATAAAAATATATGATAATAATTAGCAAATAAAATTAACTATTTAGAACCGTTCCCCGGCAACGACGCCAAAAACTTGATGTATGTGAAATGAACTAGTTTTAATCCTACTAACTTAGACACAAAATAAACACACAAAAGGCTGTGTACCTATCGATTAGTAATATAGTTCAAGCAAGTAGGGTATCGAACACAGGGAACGGTAAACAATTAAAATAAATGCTAATGTTATCTAAATAAAACAACTAATAGAAAGGGGGTTTCGAAGGTTAGGTCTAGCTCTATTGCACAGCCCTTGTCTGAGTCCAACCGTTGTAGGGAGAGACCTCTCATTAGAAGAATTATCTAGTCTTTGTAATATGTAATTGTATTCGTGAGCTAGCTAGAGATGGTTAGCATAAGTTCCTTCTGTAGCTAATAGCAGATAGCGGTGTGGAGTTTGCTCTAGGAAAATCTAGGATGACATTTAGTGTTGAGAACCCTAGGTGTGAGGGATCTATTGGTTATATAGTAACTTGGCTGAGTGAAGGCACTTCTTGAGGAAAGTACGGATTGATGTGGAAGGTATTATAGGCATGTACTATTGGAAGCAGAGGATTTGTACCCGATTCAAGGAGGGTTGTAATGAAGTTAGGCAGCTTGTGTAGTTATGATTTCCCCGATATGCGCATTGATGCTTATTCTGATAGTTTTATGGTCTATTTTCAGTATGGTGGTATTACGAGGTAGTCCAGTAGGCAGTTCCGGTGTAGGGGAGGGTTCAAGCTCAGGATCAAGAGTTGGACAGCTTGAGGACCATATGAGGAAGTTCATCTCATCTGAGATTACACGCAGCATCTTTGATCAGACTCATGTGATCTTTGGCATAGTCAATGAGGGTATTCTGGAGATTCTTGATGAGAGATTAACTGCCTTTCATGCTGAGATGGTGTTTTTCAGTGGGATGCGCTCTCTGACTTTTAGGGAGTTTTGGGCATGCAGAGCGCCAGACTATCATGGGGCTAGGGAACCCATTGTGACTAGCAGGTGGTTGACATATGTTGTCAACACCTTCCTTACCAATCGTTGTACCGAGGGGGAAAAGGTTAGGCTAGCATCCTGCCTCCTGAAGGATAGGGCACGTGATTAGAGGGAGGAGGTAGAGCATGCTGTGAGAGGTGATGCTATTGATTCGATGACCTGGAGTTGTTTCTCGACCAGGTTCCGAGCCGAGTTTGCACCAGTGATCAAGGTGCAGTTGCTAGCACGATAGTTTCAGGATCTCCGTCAAACTACTAAGATGGTGACTGAGATCACCACTATGTTTAGGGATAAGGCACTCCTGGTTCCACAATATGTGGAGGACGAGCAGATGAAGAAGGCCAGGTATCACAAGATATTAAGGAGCAACATTCGGCAGTTTATTAGTTAATCCAGCTGCAAGACGCTAGAAGACATGATAGTGAGGGATAGGGAGAGGGAGATTGACTTGGAGATGGAGAGAAAGATTATAATGTAAGTGTTGAGGGGTCGGGAAACAGGACTAACGTATCTGATTCTAGACAGAGAGGTTGGCAAGGTCGTAGCCGTTGTGGAAAGTGCGGAAAGTCGCACACGGGGACATGAAGAGGGGTGGGTTTTGGCTGCTTAAAGTGCAGTCGGACGGGTCACAACAACAAAGATTGTATTGCTACCACCCCCATCACTCCGGTATCTGATGTGATTTTCTTTCAGTGCAATCAGAGGGGCCACAAGAAGGCCCATTGTCCGAGTTTAGCTGCGAGAGGACCGGTGTTAGCACCCGCTCCTCTGACATTAAGGATTACTGATGGCCATCAGGGCTGGACAGATCCGCCAATGGCGAAGAGCAGGGCATTCCAGCTAGCGGCAGAGGAGGCGTGTGCAGCTCTGGAAGTTGTGATGGGTATGTATCTCCTACTTATATCTTTATTTATACCGAATTGTTGCTTATGTTTATGTGTTTCATTTTAGGATCGTTCCTCGTGAACGGTATCTCTGCCTTGGTATTATTTGATTCGGGGGCTACCCAATCTTTTGTATCTCTTGCGCTTAGCAAGAGATTTGCTAGAGCTCCAAGGGAGTTGTATCGTCCTCTTGATATGGAAATTTTTGATGATAGGATGGTCAAGGTCATTGTACTCTCAGTTGTTTAGCAAGTAGTATTCAGTGGATTTAGATCCCATTCCTTTGTGCAGGAACAAGGTTTTCATGGGCATGGATTGGTTGAGCCCTAATAGGGCGGTGGTCGATTATTAGCAGCATTTGGTTCGGGTTTGGACCCCAAGTGGGGGAGATTTGGTGATTCTGGGTGAGAGATAGTAGAGTAGACCGGTTATGTGTTCTGTAGTGAGGGCCAGACACTAACTTCATCAGGGTTGCGCAAGTTTTGTCGCCTATGTCATGGATACCCGGGATAAGGGTAAGGCGACCATGGACGATATACCAATTGTGTGGGAGTATCCAGATGTATTCACGGAGGATTTTTCGGGTTACCACTGGAGAGGCATGTGGAGTTCAATATCGATTTAATTCCAGGTGCGGATCCGATAGCTAAAGCACTGTATTGTTTGGCTCCTCTCGAGATGAAGGAGTTGTCTACATAGCTGCAGGGGCTGCTATACAAGGGATTCATTAGACCGTACAGTTCACCTTGGGGAGCCTTGATTTTGTTTGTGAAGAAGAAGGACGGATCCCAACGGATGTGTATTGACTCCCAGGAGTTGAATAAGATAACAGTGAAGAACCGTTACCCACTCCCGAGTATCGATGATCTCTTCGACCAGCTTTAGGGTGCATCTTGGTTTTCCAAGATTGATTTGCAATCGGGCTATATCAGATGAGGTTTGGGGATGAGGATGTGCAGAAGACAACTTTCCGGACTCACTATGGCCATTATGAGTTCATGGTGATGCCATTTGGGCACACCAATGCTCTTGCCGCATTCATGGATCGCATGAACCGCATATGCAGACCGATGTTGGATTGGTCTGTGATAGTCTTTATTGATGATATCTTGGTTTATTTCAAGATGCAGGAGCAGCATGAGGAGCACTTGAGGGAGGTGTTGGAGACTTTGAGGAGGGAGAGACTTTTCGTAAACTTCTCCAAGCGGAGTTTTGGTTGTGCGAGGTGAACTTCTTGGAGCACCTTGTCAATTAGAAGGGTATCCTGGTCAATCCGGCCAAGGTTGAGGCCGTGATGCAGTGGGAAGATCCGGCCAAGGTTGAGTTTTCTTGGTTTGGTAGGTTATTATCGAGATTTATCTGGTATTTCTCCAAGATTGTTGTTCCATTGACCCGAATAACCAAGACGTCAGTTGCATTTCGTTGGGGGCTTGAGCAGCTGGCAGCTTTTGAGACTCTTAGACAGCAATTTTGAAAGGCACTGATCCTGACCCTGCCAAAGGGTGTCGATGATTTTTTTGGTCTATTGTGTTGCTTCGATCATGGTTTTGGGTGCAGTTCTAATGCATCGGGGGCATGTGATTGCAAACGCTTCGAGGCAGCTGAAGTCTCAGAAGGCATATTACCGATGCATGATTTGGAGCTGGGGCGGCAGTTTTTGCCTTCAAGATTTGGCAACATTACCTCTATGGGGTTCGCTTTACTATTTGGACCACAAGAGCCTGAGGTATTTGATGGATCTATCGAATCTGAATATGAGGAAGCGTCGTTGGTTGGATCTGGTGAAGGATTATGATTTTGAGATCCTGTACCACCCGGGGAAAGCCAATGTGGTGGTTGATGCTCTCAGTCGCAAGTCAGTCACGGATCTAATCAAGGATATATGTTTGAGGATGAGAGTGATTACTCCATTGCTAGAACAGATTCGGGAAGCTCATGTCAAGGCTATGAAGGAGGAGCACCAGAAGTGTGAGCGGATTGTGGGTTAGGTGGCTTCCTTCAATTATGATAGTCGTGGATTGTTTACCATGCATCGGAGGGTTTAGGTTCCTTATTAGGGTTGTGTAAGCCAATTTCTCATGTAGGAGGCTCACAATTTGAGATTCTCCATTCATCCCGGGGCAACGAAGATGTATAGGGATCTTCTCCCTGATTATTGGTGGCCCTGCATGAAGCGGGATATAGTGTGGTTTATGGAGTGGTGCTTGACTTGTAGGAAAGTCAAGGTTGAGCATCAGCAACCTCACGGCAAGATGCAGCCGTTGGAGATTCCCGTATGGAAATGGGAAGACATCACGATGGATTTTATTACGAAGATTCCCAAGCCAACGTGCAGAGTGGATTCTATTTAGGTCATCATGAATCGATTGACCAAGAGTGCACATTTTATTCTGATCTAGGAGAGTATTTCTGTAGAGAAGATAGTTGAGATTTATGTTCAGGAGGTAGTGACATGTCATGGGGTGCTGGTATCAGTAGTTTCAGACCAGGATGTTTGCTTTACTTCTAGGTTCTAGAAGGGGTTTCATGACGAGATTGTCACTCATCTCCATTTCAGTATAGCTTTTCATCCGCAAACTAATGGGTAGAGTGAGCGGATGATTCAGACTCTTGAGGATATGTTGTGTGCATATGTATTAGATTTTGGTGGGAGTTGAGACACGTATCTTCCGTTAGCGGAATTTTCGTATAAAAACAGCTACCACGCTAGCATTGATCGACCTCCTTTTGAGATGCAATATGGGAGGAAATGTAGGACCCCGATTTGTTGGGTCGAGCTTGCTCAGCGAGTCATGGGGAGTACCGAGGAGGTACTCAAGACTACTGAGACGATTCAGTAAGTTCGGAGCAGGCTTCAGACATCTCAGAGTCGACAGTAAAGCTATGTCGACAAGCATCGATCAGATTTGGAATTCTAGGTGGGATATATGGTTCTCTTGAAGGTGTCACCTTGGAAAGGTGTCATTCGGTTTAGGAAGCGGAGAAAGTTGGGCCCCAAATATTGTTGGATTAGGTGTCTAAGCCCATAACTATAATTGGCATGTACTTGACCCGAGAGTAGCATGGTCCATTTACGGTTGCATATCACCAGGACAATTTGATAGGATGGATACCTAAATAAAGGTTACTTATGATTTATTAATAAATTATAATTTCTAATATATTAATATGAAATCATATTATTTAATTAGTATTGATCAAGAATTAGTTTGGAATTAATTATGTGATCAAAAGAGACTAATTAAATATATGGGGATTGATTTGGTAAATCAATGATTCTTATAGTGTGGGCCAATTGTTATTTAGGATGGGCTAAACCAATATGGTAGTCCATGGATAGTCCATGGAGGTTTAACCCATGGAGCCAAAGTAATATGAAAGGTCATGGGCATTAGGGTTTTCATGGATGTAACCCTAGACTTTGCCACACTATAAAAGGACTCCCTTAGCACCCAAAATTGGCAACTACAGCTATTGGAGTTCATTAGAGCCGATTTTGGATCTAGTAACATCTCTCTCAAGTTCTCCTTTATCCTAGGTGTGTTGTGAACTGTTTGAGGCATCATACTTGTGTTGATATGTTTTCCGGGCTAAGGCTCGATGTCGGGTGTGGCCTGATGGATATTTGTATGCTATGTATCTTTGTGATTATTGTATATGTATATGTTTATTTGATATATGTTATTATACATTGGGAGGGGGCCGTCGTACCGAGCTTAGCTCGATGTCGGGTTGGGCTCGTTGTCGGACGGGATCCGATATCGGGCGGGGACCGATGACGAGCAAGTCCCACTATCTGTTTATTGTATGTTACTATGTGGTATTTTGGGGGAACTCACTAAGCTTTGTGCTTACGGTTTTTAGTTTATGTTTCAGGTACTTCCGGTTGTAAAAGGAAGAACTCGGGATGACTACATCGGACACACCATTGAGATTTCGCTAAGACGTTTTACTTTGATTTACGACAAATAATACATTGGTTTTATTTAAAAGTTTGGATGTTATGGGAAAAATATTATTTTATCTATTATTAAATTAAAGTTTTTGGGACCTTACTTTTTGATGTTACAAGTAGAGATAGAATCAAAAACTAGTTGGACCTGTTTCTTGGAACTGTTAGGAGAAGATTTGGATCTGGGAGCAAATTCCAATTTTACATTCATGTCTAATAAACAAAAGGTATGTATCACCTAACTATTTTTCTTGTTACTATTGCTGGATAGATTTGGATAATTAATGTTGCTTACATTTACTTTTGTTTAGGGAATAATACCAGCAATTGAGAAAGTATTCTCTAATGCAGAACATAGGTTTTGTTTGAGGCATATCCAGGAAAATATGAAGAAACAACATAAAGGAAAATACTTAAGTCACCAACTTTGGGAGTGTGGTAGAGTAACAACAGTTAATCAATTTAACAAAGAAATGGATTAGTTGAAGAAGATCAATGAGGAGGCTCATGCTTGGGTGTATAATATTCCAACAAGCACTAGGTCTAAATCTCACTTCAGTGGTATGTTTGTATAAAATTAATGATAAATCTTAATCTTGCTTGTTGTTCTTTTTTACTATAAGTGTAATTGTCTTCTCTTAATATATGTTATACAGGTAGGGCAGAAACTGATTATTTGTTGAATAATCTTTGTGAGGTATTCAATTCTAAGTTAGATGAGGGTATGGATAAATCTATTATCACTTGCTTAGAGCATACTAGAGAATATCTCATGGAAGAGATTATGTGTGGTGCAAAAGGAAATAGATAAGTGTGAAGGACTACTAACCCTTACAGCAACTACAATGTTTTGACAAGATTAAGACTGATGCAACTAAGTATATGGCTAAATATAATGGGGCAGTAAGTACCAAGTGTCAAGCACATGGCAAGATCAGTCTGTGGTAAACTTGAATGGCCAAATTTCCAGTTGTAGATTTTGCGACATTACAGGTTTTCCATGTAGACATGTTGTTTGTACTATATGGGATAGAATTGAAATTGGAGAAAATGCCCCACATGTTGATGAATGGGTCCATCCTTGCTATAGGTTATCAAGATGGAAATCCATGCATTTCAACAAAATTGATCCATTGAACGGACGTTCAATGTGGCCTAAAAGTTACTGCCTATTCACTTTAAATCCACCAAAACATATAACACGGGTTTGTATTTCAATTAGGCCTAATATGTAGTTTGAATGTGAACATGCAATTAATTCATTTTTAACTATAATAAATCAATATGTCTATGTTAGGAGGCCTAACAAGAAGAGAAGGAGGGGTATTGATGAGCCCAACAGCCAAGCAGGTAAATTAACCAGGAAATATATGGTAGTCACTTGTTCAAAGTGTCATAACAAGGGGCACAATTCCATAACATGTAAAGGGCAGGGAGACAGTGGTCAGGTTGGAGGGGGGCTGAAAACTGTGTTTAGTAGTTATTAGGATATTTGTATTGTAGGACTTTTGAAACTTAAGTCATGTTTGTTAGTTTGAAATTTTAATTTATGTATGGGTTAAGAACTTAAATCATGTTTACTTGTTTTGAAACTTAGTATGATGGTTGTGTTAAGAACATTACAACTTGGAATGTAATGATGTGTATGCACATTTTGTCAATGCATTAATCTGTTTTGTGTATTACCCTTAAAAGATTCATTCATCACAATGTACATTTATAATGCACATCCAAACCATCCAAAATATGCATTTACAATACACTTAACAATTGCAAATGAAAAACATTCAAGAAATTCAACATTTAACTATAACAAGGTACATTGCATTACCATCTCATAATATTGATCATCTAGAAACTAAAGTTCATTAAAATTCCATTACATTGATCTGATGTAACGACCCATTTTTTTCAAATAAGTTTTTCATTTTTAATAAGCAAAACATTCCCATAAAATGTGAAGTAATATTAACCACTATTTTCAAATTTCATAACATTATCATTTATTTAAAACATCAGAGTGTCTCAACAAAACAAATTCTGGAGAGTGCAAGTTGTGACATCAAGCCTTGCCCCTGCCCTTAGTCTTCAAAGTACCTAAAACAAATCAACAAATTGTAAGCTAATGCTTAGTGAGTTCCCCAGAGCATACCCCACACACAATCCACATAAACACATATCATATTAGCCATAAAGCTACATATACCACATAAGCCATGCATATAACATATAGGATGATGTGGGATCGTCCCCAGGGTCTTACTCTAGGATTCCATGGGCTTCCCACATCGTCCTACACCTAAGTGCCATGGCTCTCCCATGGTATTTAATAGGAAATCCATGGGCTCTCCACATGGTCTTACATCTGGTTTCCATGGGCTCTCCCATGATCTTTAGTAGGAAAGTCATGGGCTCTCCACATGGTCTTACATCCAGGTGCCATGGGCTCTCCCATGGTATTCCAAACAAGCATACAACATGTAAAACTAGCATACATCCTAGAACACAATCCATCTATCATATCTCAAAACATAACATCAGCTAGTGTACCACATATCATCGAATGGGCCGGCCTTGGTGCCTTCGACCCATTGGAATGGTGACAAGACTCACCTCTCGTGAATGCTAAACTAAGAAACTAAGATCAGATAAATCCCATGTGTTGCTCTAACTCAAAAGCCCAGACTCATCATGCAATTGACTTATCACAATCCTGAATTAACATAATCATTCCCAAAGTCAACCCTGGTCAAATTCAAGGTCAACAGTCAATGTTGACATCAACTCGTCGAGTGCATCCAGCAACTCATCGAGTTCCCAAGTAACTCCTCAACTCGCTAAGTCACATATGTAACTCGTCAAGTTCCTCAAGGTCCAGTAGAACAAAGACCTATGCAGCCCAAAAACCCCAATCCTTCACAGAACTCACTTAGAAATCTTGAAAGCGGGTAAACCCTACTCAACTCGTCGAGTTGCCTAAGGGACTCGACGAGTTCCTTCAGTCCTTTTTGTGTTCATTCCTTTCCAATGAGATCAAAGGTCCCAACTTCATATCCAACCTATCCTAGTGTAGTTAGCACGTAAAGTTGCAAACTTTATGTGCATGCAAGGCCTCACAAGGCTAAAACACCAAACTAAGGTTCCTACAAGGTCTTAATTCATGGAAAGGGCCTAAGATGAATAAAGTGAGCAACTTTATGTCATTGAAAGCCTAGAGGGACACAGATCTAGAACCATATCCTTATGACAAGTCCATATTTGAAGGTGACACCATTTTGGCACCAAAATTGACCATTTAATTCCAAGAAAAGAGATCTAAGCAACTAAAGGTCAAGATAGTGACTTTATACCTCAATATGGTCACCAATGCAAGGTGGATATCAGATCTATTGTTTCCCTCTTTGCTTCTTCTTCTTTAAGCTCCAAAATCTTCATAAACACACCAAAAATCCCTCTTAAAAGCTCTCTTTCTCTCTCCATAAGGTGCAAGACTCAAACAAGGGTTTCACTGGCTGTACGAATGATGGAAGAGGCTGAAAATGAGCCATAAGTTCTTTAAATAGGGTACAAACCCCTGAAAATTAGGGTTTCTCGTTACAGTGCCTACTCGTCGAGTCAGGGCCTTCCGACTCGTCAAGTAGGATCTAAATCCCACGTCCTCATAAATAACTCTACTCGATAAGTTGGAGCTTCACAACTCATCGAGTCAAAGCCTAAAACCCTAAAACTTGAAATTTTAAATAATACCTAGAATATGTGTTATAAATCTCCCCTACTTGAACTAGACTTCGTCCTCGAATTCTGCTGACGCGAACAAGTCCGAGTAGTGTTCTCACATCTCCTATTCCATCTCCCACGTCCATTTGGAGCCCCTTCAGTGCTGCCATTGCCCCTTTACTAGCTTCACCTCCTTGTTCCGAAGAACCTTGGTCTTCCTATCTAGAATCACAACATGCCTCTCAATGTGGTTCAGGCTCTCATCCACCTGGATATCGTCCAGTGAAATGACCACGGACTCATCAGGGACACACTTACGAAGTTGTGACACATGGAAGGTGTTGTGAATCTGGCTAAGCTCCTCTAGCAGTTCCAGGTGATAGGCTACTTTACCCACCCGAACTGTAATCCTGAACGGTCCAATATGTCGGCCCCCAACTTGCCTCTCTTCCGAAACCTGATGACTCCCTTCTGTGGAGACACTTTTAGCAACATAAAGTTCCCCACCTAGAACTCAAGATCCGATCACCTTCGGTCAGCATAGCTTTTCTGACGTCTCTATACGACTCGCAGCCAGTCGCGCACCTGCAACTGAGTGCCTAGTTCTTTGTGGAACTTCCTCCAGAATCCAGATGTAAATCGAACATCTCTATCAGAGACTACCGATACTGGCACCCTATGTCTCGCCACCACCTCGCACATAAATATTTGCCAATTTCTCAGTGGAGATGCTCTCTGAGATCAGAATAAAGTGGGCACTCTTCGTCAGTCTATCTATAATAACCCATATGGCATCCACACCCCTCGTTGTTCGCGGTAACTTCATGATGAAGTTCATAGTGATCTCTTCCCACTTCTACATGGTGATGGGTAGCGGCTGAACTTTGTCATGAGGCCACTGATGCTCGGCCTTGACCTTTTGGCAGGTCAAGCACCACTCCACGAACCAGGCGATCTCCTGCTTCATGCAGGGCAACCAATAACTTGGCCTTAAGTTTCTATATATTTTTATAGCCCCTGGATGTATAGAGAACTTGGACTTGTGTGCCTCCTCCAATATTTTCTGCCTCACCCCTCCCAATGTCGGAACCCATACCCGACCACACTGAGTCAAGAGTCCCTGACCATTCCGGAAAAATAGGGGAATTTGTTCCTGTATCCGCTCTAATTTCCAATTTTCTTTCTTCAAACCCTCCACTTGAGCCTCCTTGCTCATACCCAACAATGGATATATCACCTTCATCCTCAAACAAATGTTTCCAATTGGGGAACCTGCCGTCTTGCACCTCAAAGCATCAGCTACTACATTGGCCTTTCCTGGATGGTATAAAATCTCGCAGTCATAATCTTTCAGCCCATCCAACCACCTCCTCTGTCGCATGTTAAGGTTTTGTTGGTCCATCAAGTACTTCAAGCTCTTATGATCAGTGTAATAGTACATCATACCCCATAGAAGTAATGCCTCCAAATCTTGAGGGCAAACACCACTACCCCCAATTCCAGTTCGTGAGTGGTGTAATTCGCCTCATGAGGCTTCAAATGTCTCGAGGCATAAGCGATCACATGCCCCCTCTGCATCAGTACAACCCTAACCCCGAGATCGATGCATCAAAATACACTGCCAAATCATCCAGTCCCTCAGGTAGCATGAGAATCGGAGCCTCGCATAACCTCTATCTCAGGGTCTCAAAAGCCAACTACTGATCCGGGACCCACCAAAATGTCACATTCTTCTTGGTCAAGCGGGTCAAGGGCATGGCGATCTTGGAGAAGTCTTGGATGAATCTCCAGTAATATCTTGCTAAACCCAAGATGCTACAGATCTTGGATGCATTCCTTGGTACTTTCCACTTCATCATAGCATCAACCTTGGCTGGATCCACCGAAATACCCTCCTGGTTGATGATGTGCCCCAAAAATTGCACCTCTCGCAGCCAGAAATCACACTTTGAGAACTTGGCATAAAGCTTTTTTGCTCTCATTGTCTCCAATACCTCCCTCAAATGTTTCTTATGTTGTTTCTTGGTCTTAGAATAGACCAGTATATCATAAATAAAAACTATCACCAACCGATCCAGCAACGGTCGATACACCCTGTTCATGAGATCCATGAACATCGCTAGAGCAGTGGTGAGCCCGGATGGCATCACCACAAACTCATAGTACCCGTACTGAGTCCTGAAAGCTGTCTTCGGTATGTCCTCATCCCCAATACACATTTGATGGTATCCCGACCGGAGATCTATCTTGGAAAACCAACACACACCCTGCAACTGATCGACCTAGTCGTCAATCCTCAGTAGTGGATAACGGTTTTTCACCGTCAGTTTGTTCAGCTCCCGATAATCAATACATATCTTATGTGACCCATCCTTCTTTTTCATGAATAGGATCGAAGCTCCCCATAGGGAACTGATTGGATGGATAAACCCTTAGTCCAGTAGCTCCTAAAGCTGTGTAGATAGTTCATGCATCTCGGGCGGAGCTAACCGGTACAATGCCTTGGCTATTGGAGCGGCACCTGGCACTAAATCAATGTGAAACTCCACTTGCCTCTCCGGAGGCACTCCAGGTAATTCCTTGGGAAAGACATCCCGAAAATCCTGTACAACCGATATACTGCCCAAATCCCTCGGGGTCTCAACCCTTGTATCCGAGATATATGCCAGAAATCTCGTACATCCCTATTGTAGAAATCTCCTAGCCCTCGCAGCTGAACAAAAGTTCGGCCCCTGTGATGCCCTCTCCCCATGAATGACTAGTGCTCCCCCACTTGGAGTTCGAACTCTCGCCAACTGGTGCTCGTAATCTATCATGGCCCCGTTGGCCCCCAACCAGTCCATCCCGACAATCACCTTTAGCCTTCGCAATGGTTCGGGACTAGATCAATAAAGAACCTCTCTCCCAGCACATTCAGGAAACAGTCTTAGTACACCCTCACAGCACTCATGGTGTGGTCGTCGGCAATCTCAACCTCAAGTGGGGAATCCAAAGTCCCCAGTACATCCCGAAACTTCTTGCTGAGTGCAAGAGATACAAATGATTGGGTAGCCCCCGAATCAAACAATATGTAAGCAGACATACCATTGACCAAAAAGGTCCTTATACATAAGCACCAAGTAAACATAAGTAATGCAAATAAATTTAGAGCAGAAAAGATAAAACACGTACCAGCCACGACGTTTGGTGCTGCCCGAGCCTCCACGGTAATCAACTTAAATGCAAGACTCTTCACCGTTAGAGCATCCACCTTAACAGGGTATCCATCTATGATCCTCATGGTGGTGGGTGCAGGCACTACCACCACCCCTCCCCCTCCCTGTAACCTTGGATAATCGATCCACTTGTGGCCGGTCTGGTTATAGTGAAAACAAATCAAGCCCTTCTTGGGGAAATCCCTGATTACGTGGCTTGATTGGCCACACCCGTAGCATCTTGAATTGCCCGTCAATCAAGCTCCACTGTACGGTTTACCGCACTTAGCACACCGTCCCCAGCCCTGCTGGCCCCTACTATAAGTATCTAAGGTCTTAGGCTTTTTAGCCTGGCCTACTGCTAGCTGCGCCTGCTCAAGCTTCCGCTTAGTGCGGAAGTCCAACTCCATCTCCTGCTCACGGGCCTTCTCCACCATCTCATTCAGGGTTTTTCACCCTGTAAAACTCACAAAATTGTGGATATCATCCCTTAGCATGGAATGATACCTCGTCCTCCTCATGTTCTCATCGGTAGCATACTGTGGAATCAACAGTGCCCGCTCCCGAAACTTGGCGGTGGTCTCCACCAAAGTCTCGGTGGTCTGCAGAAGCTCATGAAACTACATCACCAGTCGTTGCACCTCAATAGATGGTGCAAACTCCAAATCAAATTGCCTAACAAACTCGGCCCATGTCATCTCAGCCATACCGGCTGCTCCCACCTAGCTGGTCACCTCTCCCCACCAATCTCAGGCCCGATTCCTCAGCATACATGAAGCAAACCCCACATTTGCCACATCAGGAAAAGAACTCGTGCACTGTGTGTTCTCTATGTCCTCCACCCAGCGTCAGCTAACAATGGGGTCCCTGACCCCAAAAAACTCTGGCACCTCACGCGCCTTGAACTCCTGAAACGAGGGAGTTCGGGCCCCGACCTGACCTGCAGCGATCTTGGATCTGAATGCCCTGAGCCTCTCCTCCATGATCTCCATCATACCTTCCTTGACCGTCCCAAAAATCATTGGGGTAGCGTCAAGGATTCCCCTTGTAACCTCTGCTGCAATAAGCTCATGCAACCTCTCGTCAATGGGCTCAGTAGTGTCACCTGACCTAGACCTAAATCCTAATCCTAATCCTGATCCTCCTTCTCCAAATGGTGTCACCACCATACTGCTCTGTAATACCATAAAACCTAATGATCAGGATGTCCATAGAGGGGATCCTCCCACACCAATCCTCCTTAGAGCTTCCAGATCTAACATTGGTTCGGGTACAGGTCATGTGCTTTCAATAGTACGGACCCAATACCACCTTCCACACCTACATGTACCTTCCCCAAGGCTCTACCTGATAACTCTAATTTGTCCCAAAACAAATCATATCTTACAGGCTACCGTATAGATCAAATTCTAGGTTATCCTAAGATTTCCTCCACCCCTATCAAACCAGAACTCAATCATAACAGATTGTCTTATGCATGCAATTTATACACAAAAAAGGATCAAATAGATTTCGAATAATAGACTGTACCCTAAGACCACAATCGAACAAGGAATATGAAATAAGGCCAAATCAATCATTCTGAGGCTATAAGACCCTAATCGTATACAATTTGAAAGCATACACATAGCAAGATTCATATGATTATTATAACTCACATATCAATATAACATGGCTAACATACTGGGGGGACTACTTACTTGGCTCAAGCGATCGCATGCATTGCACTCTCCTATTTCTTATTCTAAAAAGTTTTTAACTTTTATTATTATTATTTATTTTTATTTTTTGAAAACAATTTTACCATTTCCTTGGTTTGAGTCTTAACACACTCCAGAGTGTGCCCGAATCCCTCAAACCAAGGCTTTGATACCAACTTGTAACAACCCATTTTTTCAAATAAAATTTTCATTTTTAATAAGCCAAACATTCCCATAAAATGTGAAGTAACATTAACCACTATTTTCAAATTTCATAACATTATTATTTATTTAAAACATCATAGTGTCCCATCAAATCAAATGTCGGAGAGTGCACACCACGCCATCAAGCCTTGCCCTTGCCCTTAGGCTCGAAGTACCTGAAACAAATCAACAAACTACAAGCTAATGCTTAGTGAGTTCCCCAAAGCATACCCCCACACACAATCCATATAAACACATATCATATTAACCATAAAGCTACATATACCACATAATCCATGCATATAACATATAGGAATGACGTGGGCTTGTCCCCAAGGTCTTACTCCAGGATGTCATGGGCTCCCCATATGGTCTTACACCTAAGTGTCATGGTCTCTCCAATGGTCTTTAATAGGAAAGCCATAGGTTCTCCACATAGTCTTACATCCGGTTACCATGGGCTCTCCTATGGTCTTTAGTAGGAAAACCATAGGCTCTCCACATGGTCTTACATCCAGGTGTCATGGGCTCTCCCATGGTTTTCCATACAAGAATACAACATATAAAAGTAGCATACATCCTAGCATACAATCCATCTATCATATCTTATAATATAACTTCAGCTAGTGTACCACATATCATAGAATGGGTCGGCCTTGGTGTCTTCAACCCATTGGAATGGTGACGAGACTCACCTCTCGTGAATGCTGAACTGACAAGCTAAGATCAAATAAACCCCATGTGCTGCTCCAACTCAACAGCCCATAATCATCATGTACTTGACCTATCACAATCATGAATTACCATAATCATCCCCAAAGTCAACCCTGGTCAGCCATGGTCAAAGTCAAGGTCAACAGTCAATGTTGACCTCAACTCATCAAGTGCATCTAGCAACTCGTCGAGTTCCCGAGTAACTCCTCAACTCACCGAGTCACCTATGTAACTCGTCGAGTTCCTCAAGGTCCAGTAGACCGAAGACCCATGCAGCCTGAAAACCCCAATCCTTCACATAACTCACTTGGAAATCTTGAAAGCGGGTAAACCCTACTCAACTCGTCGAGTTTCCTAAGGGACTCGACGAGTTCCTTCAGTCTTTTTTGTGTTCAATCCTTTCCAATGAGATCCAAGGTCCCAAACTGCAGATCCAACCTCTCCTAGTCTAGTTACCATGTAAAGTTGCAAACTTTACGTGTATGCAAGGCCTCACAAGGCTAAAACACTAAACTAAGGTTCCTACAAGGTCTTAATGCATGGAAAGGGCCTATGTTGAATAAAGTGAACAACTTTATGTCATTGAAGGCCTAGAGGGACACAGATCTGGAACCATATCCTTGTGGCAAGTCCAAATTCGAAGGTGACACGCTTGTGGCACCAAAAGTGACCATTTACATCCAAGAAAATAGATCTAAGCAACTAAAGGTCAAGATAGTGACTTTATGCCTCAATATGGTCACCAATGCAAGGTAGATATCGGATCTACTGCTTCCCTCTTTGCTTTTTCTTCTTCAAACTCCAAAATCTTCACAAACACACCAAAACTCCCTCTTAAAAGCTCTCTTTCTCTCTCCAGAAGGTACAAGGCTCAAACTAGGGTTTCACTGGTTATAGGAACGATGGAAGAGGCTGCAAATGAGCCATACGTTCTTTAAATAGGGTACAAACCCCTGAAAATTAGGGTTTCTCGTTACAATGCCTACTCGTCGAGTCGAGGCCTTCCAACTCGTCTAGTTGGATCTGAATCCTGTGTCCTCATAAATGACTCTACTTGGCGATTTGGAGCTTCCCAACTCATCGAGTCCAAGCCAAAAACCCTAAGACTTGAAAATTTAAATAATACCTGGAACAGGTGTTATATATGATACATAAACCAAAATACACCAACACCGATTCCAAATCCCCCTACATAATCTGAAAGCAAAAACCTGATATTCGATTAAAATCCAAAAACCCCTACACCAGTTACAAACCAAAAACCCAAATTCCATTACCATCCAAACTTTCACAAGATACTTACTAATTAAAACAAAACCAAAAAAAGAACACCCATGAACAAAACATCAATTGGTAGTTCCACAGTTATGCATTCGCAATAGCAACCCTCTCTTCCAATCGATTCATTGATCTTATCAAACATGGAATCACCACCAATGCCCTAGCACATATAGGAGGGTCATACCATCGAAGGAACCCACATATTGTACGGTTCCATAATTACCTTCCAGGGTTACGATCCATCCATGAAGTGATCTTCATTCCCATATCTGCAAGTCACCATCTTTGAATGCGAAGCAATTGGATATTGTAAAGGGTGCAACGTGCGATGAACAGTGGAAGGGAGAAAAGAGATGATGATCGCAAATAAAGGGTTTGTCCAAAAATCAGACATGCAATCTTTCTTTTAAAGAGTGAAGGTTACAAGTGAAATGACAAAATTTCCCCTGTAATATAATATTGAAAAATGAGTTAATAGCTAAATGGTAACGAAGTGAGCAAGAAGGATTAAACATTAAAAGTTTTGAAACCATAAGGACCATCCGTGAGATTTTTTTTAATTAGGGACCAAACTTCAGATTTTGTGAAACCACAAAGACCATTTATGAAGTTAAGAGAAACGGTTTTTAACACCACCTTTAAATATATAGGGAAAAAATGCAAAAAATAGTCTCTGTGGTATGCATTTTTTTCTGAGGTTTAGTCCAAACCTCGACTTTTTTGGCTTCGTGATCCTTTTGAGCTAGTTTCATTGCAGATTTTGTCCATCGGTAAACTGAAATGACTATAATACCCTTGGCGTATTTATTTTTCATTTTTTTAAAATCTAATAGTTATTTTTTTTAATAGTTAAAAAATAAAATGACCTCTCTCTCTCTCTCTCTCTCTCTCTCTCTCTCTCTCTCTCTCTCCAAGAATCAAGTTGGTGTCATATTCTTCAACGCCACTTCTTCAAAACCCAACTTATATCATCTCCTCACCGGTCACCACCATCCCTCCTTCCAGCCACCACAAATCATCGACCAAAACCTAATCAAAAATCAAAATCACCCCACTTATTCCTGTTCCATTGCCTCCGGTAGAAAATCTACCGAACCCAGTCCACCACAACTAAACCTGCACTCTACTATCAAATCGCCGCCGGATCTACCCCCTACCGACAGATCGCCTCTTCACCCTTTCCACTCGTCGGTAAATGCTCCAACCTCCACTCTTTACTCGTCCTATTTCTACTCTCTACCGTTGCAAAATCCCTTATTCCCTTTACAAATCATGATTCTCTATTCTCTAGCCGGAGCTCTCAGGAAGGAGGAACCAGTTGGGGGGGTTTAACCCAGATGACGGTTTTAGGTAAATCAAACGTCCCAAATGCATGGAGGTAACTCGTTTCCTCCGCCACACATCCATATGCATAATTGATCTTTTTTTGTAGGATTTAGTTTTGATTTGTGGTTAAATTGAAATGTAAGGTTTTCATGTATGTATTTGAGTTGAGCATCGGTAGGGATGATTTCTTGATCCATCGGAAAACAAGTTTTTGCGATGATTTCAAATTGGTGGTGGTCAGATTTGATGGTGGCGAAAGCTACGGTGATGTTGGTATGCGATCGGGAGATTAGAGAGAGAGAGAGTGTGTGTGTGTGTGTGTATGTGTGTGTGTGAGAGAGAGAGAGAGAGAGAGAGAGACCTCTATTTTTTTAGTTATTAAAATAAATAAATAAATATTTATTTTTTAAAGATGAAAGAAAAATGAAAAATAAATACCCTAAGGGTACTATAGTCATTTCAGTTTACTGATGGACTAAATCTGTAACAAATCTAACTTAAAATGACCACGAAGCCAAAAAAATTGAGATTTGAACTAAACCTCAGAAAAAATACATATCACAAGGACCATTTTTACAGTTTTGTCAAATCTATATTACCATAACACCCTCCTCCAATGTAAGTTTATTACCTTTAATTTATTTCTAATAAAGTTAATTTCTAAAATATATGTGTTTGATTTTTATAAGATTAAATATTTTTTCGTATTTTCGCAAAATATTTATGTTTTCGCATGAACTTGTGTTGCGATATAATTTTTGAGAAATTAAATTACCTCCTACCTTTTATGCCTACAATTATTCATACCCTCTAAAATTATGATAAATTACTATTCAATTTTATTTTATTTGATATATTCATAATATAGTTTTAATGAGTTAGTTAAAAAAAATATGGAATGATGACATTTATCATAATTTTATTGTCATAATTTTATTGGGTAGGAACATTTGTAAGCATAAAAAATAAGAATCAATTTAATTTCTTATAATTTTTTAACCTAAAATGGGTATTTTTTTTTTCTAACACAAATTACAATTAAATGGTTAAACCTGTAAAAATGAAAAAATATAGTGCTCTATGTGTTATTAGCTCTTTCGTAAATCAAATAAACGTCACTAAGCTGTGCAAGCCTCTTTGATTCTTTAAAAAATACTATCATCTATACAAATCACAACAATGTTGTATCTTGATTTGGTTTCTATCATATAATTTTATTTTTGAAGGACTCCTAGTCTAAACTTGCTAACCAATTAGAATTAGTCAAGTCATTCTTGGATTTCTTCATGCCAATAAATCTCTCCTTCATAGCCAATTATAATTTGTCACACCATTCTTAAAATTTCTTTTATGCCAATAAATCTCTAAGTACCCTTAAAGTGCTCTCCATCTAGAAACAAATCACAATTACTTATCTTCTCATTTTGTAATTTAAAATGCATCATTTTATTTATTTATATATATATATATATATATATATATATATATATATATATATATATATATATATATATATATATATATATATATATATATATATATATATTAAGCGGCTTAAGTTTGGTTCAACCCGTACAAAAATCTAGCCACAAGACCTCATTCCAAAAGTCGCTAAAGCTAAAATAATTCATGAAATATCGTTTATAAGCCATTCCAAAACTTTTTGTACATTTTTCATAGATCTATATGTTTAACCACTACTAAATCGTAATTTAGGGGTGAGGACATGGTTGGATTCGGTTTTTTTACTAAATATTAATATAATAATCATTCTAAAAAAAATATATTGATACTCATTTGTGTAGTCCAATCGGTCTCAGTTTCATATCGGTCCTCAATGGCAACTTATCTGAACGTACCATTTACGTAAATTTGACACAAAAAAAAAAAAGTTTTTATGCTAGATATGAATGATGTGGCCAAGTTATGTCCTCTTTCAATATATGATAATGAATACTCAAGTTGAGATACAAGTAGTGAATAACGAGCTTCTATTGCAAGGCCATCAACTTATCAAACCACTTCTTCGAGATCACCTAGTTTCATGAGTATCAGCACCTCATGATTTAATGGCATTCAATCAGAATGTTCGAGAGTTCAAACGTATTTAGACAAAATTTCAATTTATAAAGGAACAAACTACACTTGTAATGTAATTGCCGAATAATTAATACAACTTAATATTTTAAAATGGCGGCAAGAAATATAACGTTTGATTCAATATCTTTCATCAATGGCTAAGGATGAACATCTTCCATGCGAGTAGAGATGATACAGTAAGTAAATATGAGGATTATGTGATACAGTAACATGTAGAATGGATCAAAATAGAAATAGTCGAAATATTATATTTCAATACAATTAAGATTTCTTGCATATTTTTTCGATTTAGTCTATATATCTTTGGAAATAAAAACACACACGAAATTAGTGCTTTTCTTCTTAAATATGGTTTGAAGTTTGAACTGGGCTTTTTTGGACCTATTCGGGCGGCCAAACCGGTTTTTTTCTTAATGAATTAAAAGTACGCATTTTTTGTAAAATTATTTTATTTTATTTTCTCTAAAGAGTTATATTTACATAAAATCTGAACAAGCCAGAATACCGAATTTCATTTTACAACACTAAACGAATGATGTTCTTTTGCTATATAATATATTGAAAACATTTCATTTACATATTATTCAGAACAAATGCACACTTAGCAATAATCTGAAAACTCAAAACTTTAAGCCTGACTATATATATAACAAACAAAATGAAAATAAATTTCTTTTAATATCTGATGTAAAATGTTAAGGTATACCTTGTGTATGTATGTATGTTATTCACAAGCTTTGCATTTCTTAATTACTTTCAAAGCTAGCACCCTCCCCTGCATGATATCGAAATCAACAGCGATGCTAATTAATTAACATGCATACATATCTTCAAAAGTTTTTCTAACTTACCAGGGGTAATTTTGTCATTTTTACGACAAAAAGTCCTCATCTATCAAATCATTTAGTTGGTCGACATCTCTTTCTCAATTCTTGAGGTCGTTTCTGGCATTTCCTCATTAGAGTCTAGAGACTCCAAGTCATCACCTAGCGAAAACTGAGATGTTTCACCAGATTCTTGATCTGTCAAGGGTATTTTTGGTATTTCATCGCTAGAGTCTAACGTAAGGCGTTCTTGATCACTTTTTACAGTTGGTTTTTGGTGTAAGGTTTCGTCGTCAAAGACCAAAGCGGGATTTGATGCATCTTTTTCAGTCTGATACTCAAATGTTTTTCTTTCATTGGTTGAAAAAGGAGAGTTTTCTGGGGAGGCGCCTAAGGGTATATATGGTTTTTGTCTAGGAGACTTGATCAACAATTTCTGAGCAAAAATGGATTTAAAATCCGGCATGACACGTATAGGAGGTGGAACCATAACTCCTTCAGGGCCTCCTGTTGTTGGGGTGTGTTCACCCTCGGTTACTTTCTCGATACTTAGATTTGGTCTTTTTATGATTTTGAAGTCGATTTTTAACTTTTCAATTGCTTCTAATAACTCCGTGATCACTTCAACACCTTTCCTGACAACATATGATTGGAATTAACAATCTCCTAAGGAAGGATTCACCCGATTTTATCTTTCTTACCTAGAAGGATCATCGATTGTAGTGTAGAAATGGTCTTTAATGCTTTCCACTGCATCAAAGATGTTTATAACCTTGACTTCTGCATCAAGATATTCCTGCTCAACATTTTCCCTTTTCTTGATATCTTGCAAGAACTCTTCATCTGGATCGATTATTTTCCGAAACCTACCACACACCAAAACTCTAAGGAACAATATAGTGTATTTGTTTTAAACAATTTTTCCTCCAATATACTTCTAATGGACAAAGGAAGTATATATATATATATATATATATATATATATATATATATATATATATATATATATATATATATATATATATATATATATATATAATGTACCCTTTCAAGCTCTCCTCAAGCTTCCTCACATTGGCAATAGCAGGTGGCAGTTGATCCTGATAAGTGAGATATAATTATTTACTGAATGGTTGAATATAGTCAATGTAATAAGATTCAAAGTACCTTGTAAGCAGATAAGAAACTAATAGTTGTATTTACAAAATATACTTCATGATCCTGCAATTGATCACTTCAACATGCCAGAATATATTATCATAAGCACAAAGTTAATCAGATAATAAATGATTGAATAAGAGAATTTATCTCATTCAATATTAATAAATTTGACATACTTGACCAGTTTGTCCCTTTCTTCCACATATGAGGACTGGAAAGCCCAAGTAGCTTCTAGAAAGTTAACAAATGCATGACAAGTATCCGCTTCAGCTCTATATGAAACAATTGTATTTGAGAGTTCATCCTCCTATAGTCATAATAATATCATTAATATAAGCATATCTAGATGAGTAGAAGAAAATATCCTAAATGTGATGAGTAGAAGAAAAGAAAATCTAACCTTTTCCTTTAAGAGTAGAATAAAATCATTGTTATCTTCATCAAACTGGAACCTTTCTTCCCTGGCATGTTGGAGACGAGCATATGCAACCGACAATGTGCTATTAACCTAAAATGGAAATCTAATCAGACAAAACATTGTGATAATGATTCTTAATTTTTTTTTTCTTAATGTGTATTTCAAAAAACAGATTCAAAACAATGACTTTGAGGAACTCATTGAGCAGGAAGGAGATTACCTCTCTCAATTCAGCTTCAATTTTGTCTCTTTGCTTTTCAAGCTCACTAATTTCAGCTCCCAACTCCTGAAAAATGTGCTAATCTTCAAATTAAGTTTAAAAAAAAATATAAGTAAACTTCCAAAATGCCATCAAACCTTCTCAATTTGGCTGACTTCATTGCTTCTAGCTACACGAAAAGTAAGGGCTTCGTTTTTCTCTTCCCTACCAACACATCAAGAAAAATACAGTTGTATAAATTAAATACAAAGTCAAAAGAAATGATAAAATAATTACTTACCTCTGCTCCAAAATTCGCTTTTCTGTTTTGGAGGCTGAGTTATGAAGAGATTCTACTAGAACTTTTAATATATCAACCTGTATAATAATTACACAATCATACAAAATATAATTAAATTAATCATTTAATAAACTAGATGAACCATACTTTCTGAGCATGAGTCTCTATTGTATCCCCGTATCTCAACAATTGTTTCTTCAGTAAAAGTGACTTCAATCTGCAGCACAACTGAATATGTGTAACAGGTTCTTCAATTTCCTGCATCAGAACAGGTGTGTTTTTTCACATATGGTTTCCTTCTATTAGGGTCTATTGCTTTATTGATTTCATCAACAACTTAACCATTAATGATGCAGTGTTTGTTGCCTCAGAAGAATTGCATTTCATGCTATTCAATCGTTGATGTATTTGTGAGATTTCAAAATCTATTCTGAGGGCAGATCACACAACAAAGAATAGATATAATATAAAAATTAGCTTAAAAACAAGAAACTCAGCTGATTTTTTTACAGTTTTAGACTCTTGCCTCACCTACCGTGCTATGTCACCAGTTTCTTTAAGCCCAGTGATTGCAGTTTGCGCAAACTGAAGTAATTCTTCCCTTCTTACCTGTGAAACAAGTTGTGGGGCATACAAAAGTCAACTCTGTAGATTCTCCAAAATCAAAAGTTTTGAAGTGATGATATTATTATTATTACTATTATTATTACTATTATTATTACCAGCATTTCAACATCGTAAAGTGAGAATGCTTTTGCCAGATCTTGAATATTTTTCACAACTACATCATGGACTTCCCTCCCTCCTACTAGACACAATCTACACAATATGAAGAAAAATGAGAAGATGAAAAAGAAACAAAAGAAAATAATCAGAATAATGAGAGAATTGTTACCCGAATATTTCGTGGATTAACAAAATTTCCTCCTCATTTGGTGCTCCAAGAATCTGATTCAGACAAAAGAGTGAACCTGCGGTTAAACTCCATGAATCAGCAAATACAAAACAATTGATATATAAATTCAGTGGATTAGAGACAAGCATAAAGATGGGACCTTATAATGAATTATGGGAATTTTGTATGGAAACAGTAGTAGAGCATGCAACCGAATCACTATACTTTCAAAATCGTTTCACTTAGGTCATTTGATACAAACAGTTTGACTTTCTGTAGTTATTTCATCAACATTTTGGTTTAATACAACAAAACTAAACCGTTTGCAAAAGCATTACTTAGAAATCAACAAAATACAACAATCATCCCTACACATGTGCAAACATACTTTTTAAAGTTTTCATTAATATGATAATATCTTTGCAAATGATTTAGTATTGCTGTATTCTGTTATTTTTTATTAATAAACTTTGCAAATAGTTTAGTATTGTGAGTCTGTGACATTAAACCAAAGTGTTAATCAGATGAATCAAGAAAGTCTAACAGTTTTAACTAAATGACTTAAGTGAGATTTTTTTTAAAAGTACATTGATTAGGTATGTATAAAAATAAGCAGTGACCTAAGTGGGCCAAATCAGAAAATATGTTGCTATTTTATGACCTTATCCCACATTTAAATTAGCATGATTTAGAATTTGTAAAAGACTGATGGCATAGTCGCATAGATTGACCATATAATTAAACAAATCAAGGAATTTGTAGTTCCACTCCATAGCTTCAGCTACCAAAATTAAGGGACTTTTGGGTGTTTTTCTTGTATTTTGTTAAAATTATGATGTGAAAGTTTTCTAAGAACATGAAGGCACCACAAGAAGCCTTCTCTAAAACCATCATTGAATTGTCTAATTAAAAGTGCATCATGAATGAACACAATAAAGAGAAAAAGATAAACCATACATTTCATCAATAAACTGTACATAAAAACAAATAACAGTTGGTTGTTTTTCATGGACTTATACTTACCATAGACACTGTCATGCCTTCAAGAGCTTGACTCTGAAGAAAAACATCACGGAAATTCATAGGTGAGCTACCAAGATCAGGGTCATAATATAGAATCTGTTAAAAGAGGAAAGAAATAAAATGATAGATATGTCCATCAAGAAAATAAACTGTTCTGGTAAAAAAAATCTAACATACAAAATGACACAAATACACGCCTGAATGCAGTGGTAACACAATGAAAACTATAGGATATCAGAAACTGGATCCTCTTTTCTCACTTACCATAGTTGATTTTCCAGGAGTAACATTCTTATCGCTTGGTGAACTAGGATCCTCAGAACTTTTCCCATCAATCTCAACAAGACTTCCATCTAGTTTTTCAAATTCTCTTAGAGAAACTAACCACCTTCTTAGCAACTGAACTCTATCTTCCCGTTTACAAGAAACAGAAGCTTCTTCAAGCCTTCTAGCTGCTTCACTAAAGCTTTTCATGTTCCGAGAAGCCTGATTTTTGATAATGAACAGTGTTATATCCTTTCATGAAGTGATCATTCAAACTATTGGGGGAAAATATATCTAGACATAATACAATTTTTATGAGCACCAACTATCAATAGCCACAATGTAAAGTTGTAGAACGTTTAACTCAAGTGCTTTCATGGTGCTTAGAATGATGCCTAGAGGATTATCAGATGTTAGAATCGAATTGCATCTACTTTCCAGAAATTCTATTCAAACGCAACCGTTAAGATGCCTATTACAACAATCAGATTCACGCAGTTCGTTTATTAATAGAGATTTGGAGTTGCTTACGCCTGAATATAAAAAATATTATATTCCCCTGAATTTTTATGTTTCTATGAAAAAGGTATATTTACATATAAGAAACACAACAAATTCATTCCAGCATGCACGAGTGTCTAAGGAAGAGGAAATAGGTCAGTAGGTACAATGCGATCTTGAAAAATTCTGGCGGCACCGGAAACAGAATAGCCGGCGTGTTGGACGAAGGAATCGGCGTAAGTACGGACAGCGGCTTTTAATATGGCGCCGCCGGGTACTTCGGCAGCTTTGTTCATCGCCGATCTTATCCATGACATCAACACAACCTTCTACCACCTCAATCAAAATGCGAAGGAGAAAATACTGCAATTTTGGTGGATTAACAGGAGGATGACGGAAGAGAATGGCGGAATTTCTTTTGTCGATTAAAAAACGGGAAAAATGTTTTGGGAATTTTGTTTAACGTTTTGTACGTTCGTACGGCTCGTTTGCCTTCAATTTCGGTTTCATTTTATTAATTTACCGATTTGCCACTCCCCATTACCAACGTCCAACGGCCGGGCCATTCAAAACTCGGAAAATATGGGATCATGGGATCACAAAGATAAAACGTATTTTATATTTTTTTTTCATAAAACCGACTGATTCTCGTTCGTAGGCTATAGAGTACAATAAATAGGCTAGACCCGAATACAACAGTGGGCCGATCCAATAGAAGACCTATGGGTATACATATGCTCTAGTAGTTTGGGCTAGAGGAAAACGTTTAAATTGGAATAAAAATATTTGAATAAAAAGGACATATGTGACATATATATAACACTAGTGAATTCGGTTACATGTTTTAATATTTAAATAGATGGAATATTCAATTAAATGTAACGATTAATTTTTATCAAATAATTAAATACAGTTTATAATATTTTATGGGTCTAATTAATATAAAAAGTGTGTATTTGAAATCAAATTAATTAAGGGTGTTAAATGTTATAAGTAGCAATTAGGTCTTCTTAAACATCAAAATAACATATTTACCTAACTTAATTTCTTAATATTATATTTATCATTTATAATCTTCAGAATATCATATTTTCCCAAAAAAAAATTGTAATATTTTTAATAGTTTATAATCATTTTTATATTTTAGAATTATTATAACAATTAAAAATTTTAACCATATTATTCATACATCTATAAAAATGAAACTTTTATTTTTAAATTGTTGGAATGTTGCGCTTTTGACAAACAAAACTTTTTCATCTTCAATCCTCTACATGGAATGTATGTCTTGATTGGTTTAGCTTTTGTTCTTATCGAATATTGTCATGTTGGAGATGAAGGATAGTTTATATATTATTATTGGTATTTTGATGTTTAAGAATGGTATACATGATATTCTAATATTTAAGAAGAGCACATATGATATTTTGATGTTTAAGGATATATAAGATAGTTTAAAATTTTATGAAGTGTAAATAAGATATTTAGAAATTAAGTTTGGTAAATATGATATGTTGATGTTTAATAAGGATATATACGAAATGTTGAGGGAATGAATGTACTAATAGACAAACATTTTAAGAATATGATAGATTATATCAATAGAACACTTCATAGGGACCAAAAATGTAAAGTTGGTATTTGAATTAGATTTGCATGCAAGAATTACGGATTTGCGGGATTTATTCTGATCCTCACCCCGATACGTACGCAATCCGTATCCGTCCCCTATATATACAACCCTCCATGTATATATATACGTAAGATACAAGCCATAAAAGAGTGAACCTGAATATCGATGAGTTGTGCATGTATGAGATTATAATTAAGGAGGGATGCATGATGGATGAAGAGCTTGTAACGTGAATAGGTATCATTCTTCTTAATTGCCAATTGTTTATTACTGTATTCGACATACACACGCATATAATAACTTAGCGTGCATCAAAACGTACAGAAAAACAAAAGGAACTTGGTGTTGTGAATCTTGAGGACGCAACACACAAGGGATTCATGAGGCTTTACAACTTTGATATTACTATCAACATCATGAAGTTGATATGCAGGAGGCTTATAATGGCTTTGCCATTTAGTTCTTTAAATAATAAGTAATCTAATTAATTAATTAGGTTAAAATATTTATGATATGAATACTATATACCAGAAGGAAAAACGGTTTAATTATTTTTTACAAAGTTATATTTCCATCTGAATACAACTGATTCTATGCATCCTTGGGTATCAGGAATACTGATGAGGTTAGTTACAGGAAAACAGGGATTCCAATGGTTAAAATCTTTATAATTAGCCCTAAAGTATAAATATACGTTTTCCTCTGATTTTCTTTTGAAATAAAATAACACTTATTCTGTGTTTTTTTCCTCCTTTAGTCTGAATAATTTTTGTTTGAAACGGCAGGGTGAAAATGGAATAATGAAATATCAAATATATAAGTATAAGTAATAAGTAATGCCTTCCCTAGTTTATTTGAAATTGCCAATTTAAGAAATTTATAAGCGAATTAAGCGATATGATTTTAACAATTTCTTCTAGAGTTGCATCAACTAGAGTCGATTTACAAACGAAAACTGACCAATAGGTTTCATGAATCAAAGCTTGACCCTATGTGGCATAACTACACCATTAACACAGTAGTGATTGATCAAGACAAAAAAAACTAGAATAGCTTGATTCGATAGCAAACAAAAAGGTATCATGGCATGGCTACTCGACATCTGGCAATGGCACTCTCCAGTAATTCCATGAGTTAAAATCTTCCTGTTCAATCATGGATGTTGGGGGAAACATGTCGTTGACTAATGTGTGCAAAGATGTGTAAGACTTCCCCTTCATGTCCATACGATGACTAATCGCCACCTCACCCTACAATTTTAATCAAAAATTATAGACTAGAAAAAAAAAAAAAAACATAAATAGCGAGATTTTGAAGGACAACTAATTTGAGGAAAACAAATAAATAAATACCTTAGGGTTGATTATGAAGATTTTGCCCTTTGGAATTCCTATTTTCCTGTAACTGAGTTCATCAGTATCTCTGTTACCGAACCCTGCATAGAATGGGTTGTAGTCGGATGGAAACAGAGCTTTGATATCCTGTAAAAAGTATTTTACATTTAATCCGTTTGTTTTTTTATGCATAATTAATCAAAAATATCTTATTTTTTGATCCGTTGTACTTACTTCTAAGCAGGCGATCTTGAATTCATGAGGAGCTCTTCTAATAACTGTCACAAAGAGGATACAAAAAGGCATTACAATTAGATATAACTAAATGGATACTTATGCTATATGATTTTGTTTATAATCCATGAAGAAAATTTTGCACAAAAAAAAAAAAAAGTGTCTCACCTTCACGAAACAAGGATGGAAACAAACCATCGGGTGAAATAACAACAGGACCATTGGGTAAGGCTTTACCATCCTACAAAAATAAAACATGCCAAATAATTGTAACTCAAAAAAGAAAAATACCAATCCACTTTTTCATTTGTCTCATCCACGTCACTTTAACTTTTTACAAAAAAAAAAAAAAAAAAACTTTCTACTCAAATCTGGTCATTTTTAACTGGTAATTTAATTTTTGGTGACATAACATGACATGTATTTGACACATCATAAAAAGTTAAAGTAATAAACATTGTACTTTTTTCATTTGTCCCTTGTAGTTGCAAAAAGTAGATTTAGATTTAGTACCTGCTTTAGATTAAGGAGAAAACTTCTGGTCAAATACGCTTGAACAATTGCACGAGCACTTAGAAACAACAATTGATATCCATTCTCCTGCATGTTACAAATACAAGAAAAAACCAAATATTTCAATTTCCCATCTTTATATACTTTATACATTAAAATTACATTTTTGGTCCCTTAGCATAGCTGATTTTTTCAATTTTGTCCCAAAAATTCTCGTGCAATTTCAGTCCTTGAATAAAGTTTATGTAACATTGTTGGTCCCTATTCCGAGTAAAATAATACACTTTTGGACCGGTATTGCAAACACGGACCAAAAATAGTCATTTTACTTGGAACTAGAGCAAAAAACATTACAAGAATTTCAAATAAGGACAAGAATTGCAAGAGAGCTTTTGGGGACCAAATTTGCAAAAATTAGCTATACGCAGGGACCGAAAATGTAATTTACTATATCTTATATTGATACATCAAACAAATTACAATACCTTTATAGCAGAAAACAATCGAGCTACCCCAGATTGAGTCCAATCCTTCCCAACTAATGGCATAAATTGACCAAGAACATCCGATCTACAACACAAACATACAAAAAAAAAAATCAATAAAAAGATTATATTATTATAATATAAAACTTTTGGTTTAAAAAATATAACGAATAGAGACACAATCGATCTTACTTTGTAATTGTCCCATCAACATCCGATATCACAATCCTTGCATTCCACTTCCATAAGTAAATATGAGCATCGACTTTTTGAACTCCTAAAACCCTAGTTGAAAAAATAAACGACACCATGTTTTGGCCATCTTTTAAATTCAAAGATGATATTTGCTCAGTAGTGGGAACTTGTGTTCTAGCAAACTGTTTCTGAGGAGACTTTGAAGATGTTGGAGTCGTTTCCACTGGTTGAGTAGTAGGGGAATCAAACACGGATTCGGAATCAAGAAACACATCTTCACCGGAAAGATTACTAGCATTATGGTCAAGTGTTTTCACCCTCCGGAATGGAATCGGCCAAAGCCGCCATCTACGGGATGGAGTCGAAGGTAGACCGGAATCCTCCACCGGAATGGAATCATTCGGGTCAACGGCCATTTCTAATCCGTATGCAGCCATTCCAAGAACAATGTGAGCAGCTTTCTCCCATGTGAAGTATTTATCATCGATTTTTACTATTAAACTGTCGTTTTTAATAATTGATGTGGCAGAATTTTGAAATTCCTCTGAGGGTATTCGATGGGCATTGAAGGTTGCTGCAGCTGTACTCAATCCCATTCCTGGACGAAGCAAATTCCCACATAGAGATAATTCTATTCCTGAAAATATTGATTAAAGGTGATATGTATTAAAGAAGACAAGAAAAAAGTTTGTATTGAAGAAAATAAAAGTAGGATTCTATAACAAACAAATCACTTACTCGTTTGTTTCGGGCCTTCAAAATTTTCATTATCATCAGAATATGATTGAGGCTCCTCGGTTTCATCTCCCTTATCTTCAATCATTTCAGATTCTTCCTGATTTTTATCACTAACAATTGCCACATCAGAAAGATTCTCTTCCATGTCCAACAAATTCACCCCTGTAGAATTGGTTTCAGTTCTTTCAACCCCTTCAGGTTCACTAATTACACCAAATGGTCCCTTTGGATCTTTATCACCAACAATTGCAACATCAGAAAGCTTCTGTTCATTTTGCAGTGAATTTGAATTCACCCCTGGAGAATCGATTTCAGATCTTTCAACCCCTTCAGGTTCCCTAATCACACCAATTGGTCCCTGTTGATCTTGATCACTAACAACTGCAACATCAGAAAGTTTCTCTTGTGTATCCAGTGAATTTACCTCTGTACCCTCGGTTTCTACCTCTAAAGTTGAAGATTCGATGCTCTTCAAACTTTCTTCAACAACCACTTCAGAATCACCACCATCTTCTTGCTTTCCAAAATCATCTAGTGCTAAACAGCTCTTAAAGATGTCATCTTTCTTTCCATCACTTGACACATCTTCAACAACAACACTTTTTATCGATACTTCATGCTCTAAATTCACTACATATTGAGCATCATTAACCTTGGAGATATTGCTATCTATAGGTCTGTTGAAATCGCTTAAATAATGGGCCCACGTAGATTCATTACTCAAATCCAAATCACCTTCAAATTCAGGTCCTTCAACTGGTCCCAAATGAAATTGAGGTGTACTTAGTTGCACATTCTCTGTGTTTTCCTCCATTGATGTTATAGGAGCAGACAAAATTTGACCATCTCTACACAACAAAACCACTTCAGAACTCTGACTCTCTGATTCTGAATTATCATACAGCTCATCTAGAGGTGATGACTCATCATCTTGCAATTCGTAAAATCTTTTTTCACTATCGGATTCTGTAATAATATCTGCATGATCATGAAATTGTACATCGATTTTGTTGCTTTGATTATCGATGTCTTCAAAATCATCTTGTTTTGACTCTAATGAACCGTTGGAATCATTAACACTTGTATCTTTTTCAGGGTTAACTTCTTTGATAAAATAAGCTTCACCTGAATTATCAAGATACATATGAAAATCGGCTTCCACCCCATTAACTTCTATTTTAACAATCTTTTCTGCCCCTTTAAGAACACCTTGAAATTTTCCAAACCTAACATACCAAGGGGTGGTTCTGAAAGATCCATCTTGTTGTTGAACAACTATTATGTCAACAGCCCCACCAAATGGATGAAATGGGGTGGCAACAGAATATACGATTCTTCCGAATCTACTTATCATCTCAAAAAATGTATAAGATTCTTCACTCTATATCACCATTAAACGCAAATCAAACACCCAAAATTTGATATCTTTCCAAAATCGATTAAATAATCTTGAAATGCCAATTGGGATTGGTCTAAAAACAGAAAAAGTTTGAACTTTTAGCTTCTTGTGTCAAGAAATCTGCAGACAACACAAATTCTGAGAGTAAGTAGACTGAAGTGTTACAGTTATACTACTTTAACCAGTAGAAGCACAGCTGATTATCTAATTCTGATGGACTGATATCACATTAACACTTTCAGAGTGCATATTGAGGCCCCCTTTTAGTTCTAAGTGTACAAAATCCTGAAAGCAACAACTATACAAAAACCCAGATGAGTATTGCTGCAAAATAATCATATAAGTACTATAACCCACCATTAAAGGCAAGCAGAAGTATATTTTGAGTGCACTAAAACCCCCAAAACAAGAATAAGATTCAATAAGTTTAAAGAATTAAATAACCCCAGATGAGAAAAAAGATAAATGATAAGACAAACACCCAAAATTTGCTATCTTTTCAAAATCGATTAAATAATCTCAAACCACCAATTGGGATTATCTTAAAATCCTATAAAGTAGGAACTTTCAACTTCTTGTACCAGCCTCGGTATCAAGAATCTGTAGATAACAAGAAATTTACATGATCATGAACACACTTATATTAAGTTTAAAGAATTAAAGAACCGCAGATGGGAATCGAGAGATGATGATATAAACTGAAAATTTTTTAACGTTCAAGGACACATTTCAAACTTGCATTTACAGATTGGTCAAACTTAAGCGGTTTGACTTCCTTTTGTTGATCCAATGATTAAAGAAACCCTGATTAGATTTGATGGAAAATATACTGAAATTGGAAGAAAATGCGGGAATGATGAAAAAAGTGTGGATTAAAACCCTAAAAATGGCTGCAATGACTTAAGAAACCGAGATGAGAAATGATACAACCAACTGAAATTTCAAAAAGACTTCAAGAAGACCATATTGGAAATTACAAATTCAGCAAACTGATCGAAGTTACTTACATCGCTCCAAAAATTAATGAGACCCGGTCGAGAAATGATCCAAGATATACATAAACCGAAAGAAATGCGAGAAAGATCGAGACGTCCATACAATGATCAAACAAGATACCATTTAAGACAATCACAGGAACTGTCTGAGTGCGCTAAAACCCTAAAAACACTAAATAAAGTTCACAAGTTCGAATAACCACCGCAACCCAGATGGAAGGACGATCAATAAAACAGAGATTCAAAACGAATTCGAGAAACCCATGTTGAAACTTACAGTTACAAATTCGTCAAACTGGAAGAATTTGACTTTGTTTTGCTGCTACAAATTAAGCACAATCCAGCAGCCCACCTTCTTGTATAACCGAATTTCCCTGTTTTCGCCTTGCAAGGAGTTGGTAGAAGTTACAGGCGATGTTATCTAGAGATCGTTTTAGTTTTTTATGTATATATTTGGCTTCAAGTTTGGACTTCGGGTTGAGTGTCGGAATCGGGAATTCGGGATATCTAGAGATGCCATATATTGACCAACTTCTAATTCTATTAATAGCCATTGCCAATTGCCATACATTGAAGATTAGTCCAAGATTAATGGCCCTTCATTTCAACGAAAATTACAGAAATACGTCGTCCAATGGATTGGATTTCAATCTGTCTAGGATGGGGTTTTCTGGTATTATGGGTTGGAAATGTGGAATATTCTTAGTTTTGATTCTTACAGTCTAACTACATGAGGTCTTAATATTTACACTTTACACCCTTTATTTGGATTGCCAATTCTAGAGAATACTCGTAGTCTCGTAGACCGATATCTAACAAGTATTATTTTTCGACTGTTTTATCATTTGATTTTAGTATCGTGTTTTTGGTCGTATAGATAGGATTTTGGTTACAAGTATGTATGTGTGTTTGGATATAAATGAACAATATTACGTGTAAAACACCATATGAAATAATTGGGTTATTAATGTCCTAACATAAATGGTCCCATTTTTGTTGTAACGATTTGTCCCACCTACAGTATTGATTTAGTCCTTTTTTTTTCTGTGTGGGGTTTCAAGTTGCATTGACGCTACTTGCCTACTTTTCTATCTTACCAACATGGCAACATGCCAACATGGCAAAAATGAAGGCAATATTATTTCATGGGCTAACCATAAAGTGATAAAACTGACCAAGATAGGAAGGGGATCTATGTCTATCGCTAATGATTATACCTTTTACATATATTAATAATATTATAAAGTAACTAGATATTTTATTTAATAAACTTTGTACCATTACTCTAATTTTACGATTTTACTCTATGAATGGATTTTGTTGTTTGTGTCACTCTTTCGCAAACCTACACAATAAATAAATAAAATAAAATAAAATTTGAGAATGGATTTCTTTGCCAATGGTTTGAGCAACATAACGACTTCTAAGCAATTGAGTGTTCTTCGATATTCAAATTTAGCTTAATATATACTTCTACGGATTATGTTGATAAAAGAAAATGTTATTTACTTACTTTAGCAACCAAAGTAACACAATACACTTTGATTAGATATACTTGGACTTCCCCATGTCAAAAAATGAATTATATGGTTGTAATGGGTCATTTTATATTTGATTAGATATACTTTGATTAGATATATTTGGACTTCCCCAATCAAAAGACAATCAGACAGATCTTACAGATCACTAAGCATAGCATCATCCAATCTACCCAGATAAAAAGCTAACAGATCACTCATCTAGTGATGAAATACGGGCCTCCACCCACACTCACCTCCCTGCCAAGCACATACAATTATCACAAAGACAACAAGTATAACTAAACATGCATTCCTACCTCGGGTACCACTCGACATCAAACCATAATTTGGAAACATACATATAAACCTTCCTCGGGCCTCGCCCGGCATCGGACTGAAATCCAGAACATATAAACTGCATCGGGCTAACCCCAGCATTGGATCTAAATCTGGTATACACTAACATATTGTAGGTGCATTTCATGCATTCATTTTGTAGTTCTAGTTCATAAAAGTGCATTGCATTTAGGTTTAAACTCATGCATCTTGCATATTTTTCGGGATTTTTCATGAGGCAATTTTATTCAAATACTTTTGTGATATTTCAGGGACTTTTGGAGGTAGAATATTATTGTAGGAGGTAAATAAAAGTTGCGGACAAAATTTCAGGACTTGTGGAGCACTGAGGAGCAAGATATCAAAGAAATGAAGATTTTGGCTTTACAGAGATTTATACAGCCGTGTAAATGCAAGCCTTGCGTTTACGCGGGCCGTGTAAATGTAGATTTTTGCGCAGTATATTTTTGCGTTTACGCGGGCCGTGTAAATGACAGTGTTAATTTACGTGGGCCGTGTAAACGTAAACATGGGTTTTAAAGCAGTTTTTCACCATTCTTAAAGTGGGGAACCGACTTTTTACTTAGGGAGGTCGGATTTTGAGCAGAGAGAAGACGATTTTCAGAGCTTTTGGAAGTAGATTAACAATTGGAAACACTTTAATTTCCTTTTTATAAGTCAATTTGAAGTTTAAACTTGTTTGATTTGTAGTTCAACCTAGACATGTGTGGTTGATTTCACGTAGGGATGAGCATCGGAACCGGGTACCTGCTTTCGGAACCGGAACCGCCTTGGAACTGCCGGTTCCGAAACTGGAACCGCCTTAAGCGGTTCCGGTTCCGGTTCCTAAAGTTACGGAACCGCCTTAAGTGGTTCCGGTTCCGGTTCTCATTTTTTAGGAACCGCTACCCGCTGGGTACCCGCCGAAACCGGTATATATATATATATATATATATATATATATATATATATATATATATATATATATATATATATATTGGTATCTAGTATGAATATATGTGTGCGCTATTTTGACCGATTTAGAAAATATTGATCCGATTTTGTCCGTTTTTGTTCCGAATTTATTCGATTCCGACCGAAATAAATTATAGTTTTATTGAAATTTTTTAATAAAGTTGATGTAACCGGGTTACCCGCTCCCGGAACCGGAACCGCCGGTTCCGGGACTGGTTCCAAAAATTGAAGAACTGCCTAGACCGGTTCCGGTTCCGATTCTAACTTTCTAGGAACCGCCGGTTCCGGTTCTCGCCAAATGAGGCGGGTACCCGCCTACGCTCATCCCTATTTTCACTATCATTTCCGAATCTGAATTCTTAAGTATGTGTTGTTAGGTTGTAACTTGAATTTGACTTGTGTTTAACATCTAGTAATCTTTGATTTGATCTTAATCATGTGTTTGGTTGGTTCTCTTTTTCACTTGATCAATGAATTAGGGTTCTAGTCAATATAGTTAATCAAATTATGAAATTCGTATATGTTTTATGATTTGATGTTAGTAACACACACTTACTTGATTGTAATTAGATCAAAATTAGTGCAATTAAAGATTAAATGTTTATATTTCCAAGCTTAAGAGGAATGTTAAACATTGTTGGTAATTAGTGCAAGAACTTAATGTCATTTAATGATTTGATGCAAGAACTTATTTGAACTGAATCAATTAAATGAAGTTTTATTTGAAGAACTTGTTTTGAATAAAATACTTTTGCCAATTTGGATATTAGAGTTTATTAATATCCAACTTACCAACCTAGATTGAACATGAGTTATAATCATATTACATCTTTCAACATAATACATGTATAAGAGTCAGAATCATATTACATCTTTTACTATGTTTTGTTATCAATCTTTCTTATTTATGAAGTTTAATTCAAGTTCAAACACAATCCCCCATTTTAATATTATTTGTATATTGTGTAAAAATATGACAAGATAAGAAGTCCTGTATTCCAGTGGACCGACCTTGCTTACTCTATACTATCTTTAGTATAAGAAATAGCAGTGATATGAGCTTTATTAATATTATTTTATCCCATTATTTGTTGGTTTGACAGCCAAACACATATATAATCGAGCCGACATTGGTGACTTTGACCCGTTCCTACTTGAGAAAACTCACCTTGCACTATTGAAGCCCTGTTGAAACTCCTCTAACTGCTAACTGAAAATTCTACACTTGCTACTCCTTCGGCTCCCCGAGCTACCAATACCAAAATAACACGTAGACCAAATACCCTCAAAAGTCAAACTAGGTCAACCTTGGTCAACTTGCCGGGTTGCTCCATCAACTCGTCGAGTTCTAAAACTCGGAATCCTGAAATCACAATCCAACTCATCGAGTCAACCCCTGACTCGTCGAGTCCCCTGGCTACTCATGGTCGTTATTTATCAAATCAACTTGTCAAGTCATTCCTCTGACTCGTCGAGTTCTACCGTGAATAACATCGGGACAACTCACTTCAATTCGTCGAGTCCCTCACTAGACTCGCCGAGTCCTTCGGTCTGCTTGGGCCATCTTAACAGATTAAGCCCCTACACTTCATATCCAAACCCCAAACTTCGTTTAAATGCTGGAAATGACCTCTTAAGGGTAAAGCTTCCAACTTTACCCACTCCTAATCCTTCTTAATGAGTTTAGCTCAAACCCTAGCTCCTTAAGACACAAATCTTTATCCAAAACCCTTATTACTCTAAACCAATGTAGGAGAACCAAGATCTAGGCTCTAAACACCCAGTAAGCACGTAAAGTCTCAAACTTTACTTCCATGCATGGCCCTTTGGGGCTTAAAGGCCATAGCAACATCCTTAGGGTTTGTATAGGACTCCAATGGCATAAATTTTGCACCTGCCTTCACAGCCCTCAAGGACTTCAGATCTAAAAGTATAATCAACTTGGGACATTCATGACCCATAAATCAAGCTCCTTGGACAAAAACTCATAAAAGTGACCACAAGGAGATCTAAGAGGCTACAATGCAAGTTAGAAGCTTGATTACCAGAAAGTGATGAGAATGGAACGCAATCGTTGGATCTATGACCTTCTCCTTGTACCGTTAAGCTCCTTATTCTTCTTTTAGGCCTCAAGAACACACAAATCACTAAAGAATGGCTCACACTCTCCCAAAATGCTCTAGGGTTTCGTGGGTTAGGTTTTAAGACTTAGAGGCTGTAAATGAGGCCAAGGGGTAGAGAATAAGATGCTTAAATAGGGCACCAAGACCCAGATTTAGGGTTTCCCAAACCCATACCAACTCGCTGAGTTGGTCCTCCAACTGATCGAGTAGGTCACTTAACCCACAACCCAAAATTCGTTCCTACTCATCAAGTCATTCCCCAGACTCGATGAGTTGCCTTCTTGTATTGAGGTTTTCCTTTCCTTTATTGTTCTTATGGATTTTGGGTGTGACACATACATGTCGATAGTTAAAGGAATAAATTGCATGGAAAAATATGATATTTGCAAGAAGACTAGTGTATTGGAAAATTCATAATTACATCTGGCCAATGATATTTTTAATTCATAAATACATGTAGTGTGTATGCTTATTGTTTTATGTTGACATAATTATATCATTATTTGATAGTGGTAACTATGGTATAGTAAGAACCATATTAATAATTGTCAACATTTGTTGGAAAATATGGGAGATTAAGTTTAGAAGTTTATACAAGATTGGACAATGAACTAAAGGCCTTTATAAGTTCTTGGGATATGTCCCATGAGGAGCCAATAACTCCTATGTATGTACATGATGATGTAGATAATGGTTTGTGTAGACATATTTGTTAAACACATAACACCATTCAACAACGACTATCAAGATGAATTGTATTTAACGACTACATAAAGTCAAAATGATATTGCGGATCCGATAACGAAATGCTTGGTATGAGAGGCCGATATGAGGAATGAGACTAAAACTCATAGATTAATAATTTATTACGAAGGAAAACCCAACCTAGTTGACTGGAGATCCCAAGATCTAGGTTGAATGGGACAACCTACTTGCATATAACATTTGTGAATCACTACGGGGGTATCCCCAACTCATTCCTAAAACAAAAGTGATGCAGGTTAAGCTTATAGTCATGGATGATAAAATGAAATCATCATGAATTAGCTTTTAATGATTATTATATAGTCACCTATATGAGAGAGAAGTGGGGTCACTTTAAATGGAATTGTATGGGAACATTCCTAAGAGTTATTATAGAATTAGGCAAATGCTCATGACTAAAATGGACACATCAATGAGAACCTAACTAGGCCAGGGAGAATCATGTGAGACACATATTGATTATTTACACAAACGACAAAACAGTTCAAGGACATCGAGTCTACTGGTCCGCTAGTAAAATAAATATGTATCTTAATGGAAGGTTCAAAGGGTAACACCTACCTATCCTATGCATGATTCAACTGTTGGATTTTATCTATGTAGCTTAAAAATACCTGATCAGTTTTCATTCATGTAGGGGATTGTTGGAAAATTGATGTTAACCAATTTATAAAAATGGGTTTTTCCCATTTTTTTAAGATATCCAAAATTTATGAATGAGAAATTAATCCTTAAAGTAAGGGTGTTGGAAGAAGTAAATAAAAGAGTTTAATGGTTAGGAGAAAGAAAAAAAAGTTCAGGGACCTTTATTGCCAACATTTCTTTCTTTTGTAACTGAAATTATAATTAATATTGCAATTTAATTACATATTAACACATAATAATTTTGTGATTAATAGAGATGTTTAACTGGGAGTTTATAGAATGTGTAGTATAAATACTACTACTATACAAACATTTGAGGACACCAAGAAGTATACAAAAACTCTCTTCTTCTCTATTTCAAGTTCTTAGTTTTCTTGCTGAATTAAAGGTAAAATTCAGATCTATTGAGGGTTCGGGTGGTCTAGAAGAACTACTTTAAACTGTTGTATCATGGGAAACAAACACCCGGTAGCGGACGAATTTGTTTTAAGGACAATGTGTTAAATACATGCCTCAATTTTTCTGCTTTCTTGTTAACTTTCGTACCTTTTCGTAATATTATCTCCTACATAATGGTGATCTATGTTCGCAAACAGAGGAGATGAACCCTCATCACAATTATTGAAGAAAAAACCACCACATAGGGAAAACCAACTCAAACCCAAATATATAAATCGAATAACAAATTAAAAAACATGTACATTGAAGATCTAAGGGCCTTCTTTAAATCTTGGAAATATAAATTGATTTAAATATGTTTAAAAAAATTGAAGAACAAGTTGAATGATGGCCGGTGGTGTAGGTGTGGAGATGTTCGAGACACCCCCTTCAATTCGTCGCTTGCAACCCATCCCTACCTCCATAGACCGTCTTATCCCCTCATCGACCGGCTCCACCCTTCCACTCCGTTGGATTAAGAATTGTCAATATGCTTTGCTACACCTCTTAGATTTGCTCACCTATCCCTCTATACTCTTTGTGTTTCCCTAATTAGATGTGCAAAAAAATATGGATATAATAGAAAACAATTACCAAAAGATCAGCAAACCACAAAGAACAAAACATATTTTTACTAAAAAAAATAAATAAATAGAAACACATATTTTATGATCGAGAGAGATAAAGAAAGATCCAGATAACGGTTTGGATGCACAGATTCTCTTGGGTGGATGCAAATAATAGTTGGCACTTGGTAGCTTGGAAGAGGTAGGATGAATGATGGGAGAGGTGTGATCTGGGATTTAGTTATGTTTGTTAATTTAAATATTTGGTTCCTATAAGTTATTAAGTTATAAAAAAGATAGAAAAAACGAAAAGAGGGCATGTTGGACATTTTATTCAGTTTCTAAGGCTGGAGGTAGTGGTGTCACAGAAACCACATGTTCTGCCCTTCCACGTCACTATCATGTCATTCTTACCACAAAAGTATGGTTTCTTTGCCACACACTTTTTTATATAAAAAAATTTAATAAAAACTTCAAATTTCATTAATTCAAATAAGAAAAATACATACTAAAATTAAAAATAACTTGAAAATGAAAAACACAAAAAACTTTAAAAAAAAATTACAAATAAAATAACTAAAACATACTACATGAAGTCTTCATCCGAGAACGCGTCTTCTGAGTCACCCGGGGGATCCAAATTGAGATTAATGTGTTAAACCACGTAAACGTGTTACACCAAGTCCATGCGAAGATTGTGAAATATTTCAGTGCCACGTGTATTTTCTCTCCTATCCATGTACTCATCGGCACCAGTTTCTGTTGGTTGTGTCTCGGGGATGGTTTCATACTCGTCATACACATATATCGATCTCCTTTCATCTTCAATAATCATATTATGCAATATGATACATACATACATGATTTCTTGAAGTTTCCCCCCGTCGAAAAAAGTGTTGTTTTTTTCAATATGTACTTGTCACACCTCCGAACCAGACGGTGGAAACGTCCGAGGGATCGCATGACTAAAATTGAATATCATCACAACGAATATACATGAATCATAACATAAACATCACCACGCATCAATATATTACAGCTAGAATTGTTCACATCAAGTACATTGTTTAACATTACAAATTCATACATAAATTGTTTGATAGATTCCATAAGCAAAACACCCTAACATACTCGGTACTTATCCCACGGCTTACCTGTTACCTGAGAATACAAGTTATTTTGAAAAACGATCAACATATGAAATGTTGGTGAGTTCATAAGTATGTTGTATTTAAATTAATTTGCGTAGTTTGTAAACCCAGAAAATTCGATATTTTCTGAAAGACCATTGTAAAAAAAAAAAGTGTGAAGATCCGTAAAATATGCATGATGATTTTAAAACATGTTTAATTGAAGAACTTAGTATTTAACGTGCAAGTGAAAATGTTGAACTTCCCTAGAAAACCCGATGTTTTCCAAATACATAAAATATAATGATTTCTCAAATTGTTATACCACCACAATGAATGATTTTTGAATACCCTTCCTTGATTACTCGGGTAGTGTTGGATTAATTAAGGTTTGCGAGTTGTTATAAGCATGCATTAGAAATGCCTAGTTTATAATTACAGTTTACGAACGATCCTTAGAGGTGTCGCTCATTATAACTCACTTAATCCAACCACCTTGATTACTCTTGATTATCGCCTAAATCTGTTTACGCTGATTACTCATAAGCCTAGAAAACGAGGAAAAGGAGGGGTACAATCCTGCTACTTTCGTGAGTTTACATTAGGCCATCGGGGATGCGAAAGACTCGTTGGCCCACCTCGCATTTAACCACCTTGACCTTACTGGTAATACTATTGGATCACTAAGACCCAAAAGCATTTGAGAGCCAATTAAGGTCTCTTTATATGGAATTGGACCATAGGAGGCCCAATAACACACAAGCGTTATCCCTTTGGGCCCAAAGATCACGTGAATGGACTTGCAAGGTCCAACAAGCATGATTTGAAACTTTTAAGCCCATAGTTTGAATAACTACTCGTCTTAGGTATCGCTTAACTTTTTGTAGGGTTTGATTCAACGGCTGTGGTTTTTGTATCGATTCGAGACCGATCGATTTGTTTATAACGATATTTGGAGTTAAACGTGTATTCGTCTTTTGATTTTTCGGCAGTCGTGGTTTTTGTATTTTGACTCAATGAGACAATTTGTTTAAAAGTAGAAGTTTGACCCTTTTCACACCTTTCTTTTTTTTATATAAAAATAACAAGTTTAGTCCTTTATATAAAAGAAAAGACATTTTTAGTCCTTAAATCATTTTCTTGACACCTTTGTATCATAAATTTGTTGAAATGATGGTTTAAACTCAAAATTTATTTTGTTAGTGAAACAACCCAAAAATACGACCCAAAAATTTCGTTTTTCGATATAATCAAAACCATAATCAGAGTGTCATATAATAAAACCATACGTGATGTATTCCAACATAATAGAAAACACTGTGCGGAAACTGTATCATACTACGGCAAATCAAAACAAACTAAATCAATCCCAGGCTAAAAGCTAAAGCCGTGGTGTGTGCGATGCAGTCACCCCGAGCTCTTCCCTTTGCTTGTGGAAGTACCTGAAACCAAAACTGAAACTGTAAGCACGAAGCTTAGTGAGCTCCCCCCCCCCCCCCAAACTACCACATACCATACAATAACATATAAACACATATTGGGCCTTGCCCACTGCATCGGGCCGAAGCCCGGAAACTGCATCGGACCGAAGTCCGGAACTGACCGGGACCTTGTCCCCTGCATCGGACCGAAGTCCGGAACTAACTGCATCGGACCGAAGTCCGGAACTGACTGGGACCTTGTTCCCTGCATCGGACCGAAGTCCGGAACTAACTGCATCGGACCGAAGTCCGGAACTAACTGCGTCGGACCAATGTCCGGAACTAACTGCATCGGACCGAAGTCCGGAACTGACTGACTGAACATGGCATAGCATAACACATCAACTAGCATAAACACATATACGGCATACTACATCGGGCCGTAGCCCGGAACACATAATACTTAACGCATAAAACATAGCACATAAATCATGTTCGAGCCACGAAGGCATCGAACATACTAGCTACTGCATCGGACCTAAATCCGAAAACTACTGCTAACTGGACGGGCCGGCATTGTGGCCTTAGACCTGTTCCTACTGGAAGGAAACTCACCTCGTAAGCTGGCTGCTGAGTGTGTGGCTCGGGAAGCTAACAAATGCTGCTCCTGAATCTCCTCGGCTACAAGTCCATAAACACACTCAATCAAATACTAAACACTGCACTTGGGGTAAAATGACTATTTTACCCTTGGTCAAAGTTACTCTCATTTGGACTGACTCGCCGAGTTGGGCCACCCAACTCGCCGAGTCCTACTCTCACTTTCACTCGTACTCGCTGCTACTCGTCGAGTCTGGCATCGACTCGACGAGTACCCTCTTGATCCAAGAACTCAGACAATCTTCATCCGACTCGCCGAGCCGGATGAACAAACTCGACGAGTTGTTCTTGATCTTAAGGAGATTGCCTTGGACTCGCCGAGTTGATGAACAACTCGCCGAGTCCCTCCATCACTGAGTTTACCCTCAACTCGCTGAGTCCACTCTCTAGCTCACTGGGTTCACTCGACACTGGTAAAAATGAAGGAATCGGGAACTCGCGACCCAACTCGCCGAGTCGTTCTTCCCGACTCGCCGAGTTGCCGCCATGCAACTGATTTTTACTCGATTTTGTTTGAATCCAACACATACAATTGATAGATCTGGGTCCAATAAGCTGATTTACCACGTAAAGTTTCCAACTTTACGTGCACAACCTCATGAATAAGGGAAATAAGGCTAAAAGATGCACAAAATGGGTAGATCTATGGTTAATATGCAAAGTAACTCCAAAAAGACAGTAGATCTGGGCTCTACAACACCCCATCATTCAGATCCAAAGATATTTCGACTTATTAAGACCTTCATGCAAACATAAGGCTTGGAACAAGCATCAACTAGCTCTTAGGAGAGCTCTAATGGAAGTTTAAAGCATATAACAAGAAGGAAACTCCGAAAATACCTCAATTAACTCAGATTTGCCCTTGGATCTTTGCACTACAACTCTTCTCCTTGCTTCTTTCTTCTTCTCCTTCTTCAAACCTTCACAAAATGGCACAAAACACTTAGCTCACACAAGGGAGGATTAGGGTTCTTTCTCACAGTGTTCTCAGGGTGAGGGAGGCGAGAATGGGGGCTATAAGGTGGTTTAAATAGTGGGCAACCCGGTGATTTAGGGTTTCACCCAGACGGATGGACTCGCCGAGTCAGGGATATGGACTCGCCGAGTCCCCGGCTCACGCGTGCTCGAAGTCGCGACCCTACTCGGCGAGTCAGGCTAGAACTCGCCGAGTCCCTCTTGAAAACTTACAACAATTACTAATGAATTAACGTACCGGGAATGGGTCGTTACAGTTAAATGTTTTAGTCCTTTTAGAATAGTAATTTTCGGTTAAAACCCAATTTTTTACAAATTTTACAGTTTTGGCTCGAAATCTAAGAACTTTACATTTTTTATCCTTTTTGGAAATAAAAAACATTTTTGACCCTTGAAATAGTTTTATTACCCTTTTTATCCCCTATTTTAAAGAAAGTTTCATTTCAGCCCCTTTAGTTGTCATTTCTCACATTTTTAGACTTATTGGGCCAAAAGGCCCAAAATTGGCCCATTAAGCTAAAAATTTACATTTCAAGTCCCTTGAAAAATTTAATATTCGGAAAAACAATTATGGAAACTGTTTGACTCTTTTGGCCCTTAATAAACCGTGACCTGGCAAGTTTTAACACAAACTTTGTGTTTTTGACAATTTAAGCCCAAATGTGGGTTTTATGTTAGAAATATGTTCTTCAAAATCTTATAAGTTATTATTCTTGACTTGTTTAGTGTAAAATAACTTAGATCATGTTTGTTTCCTTTCTCATGTCATATATCTCGAGTATCACTCCTTTTTTGTTACATGTTCATCATAAAAACACATAAAATCATACATACATGCATAAAATCACACATAGCATACACATACACATAGATCTACACATTTGCTTGTATTCTCCCCCATAAAACATATGAAAACCAAAAAGAGAGGGGTATGAAACTCACCTTGAGTTGTGGTTTCGGTTTTTGAAGGAAGAGATGAAGAAGTTTCAATCCTAGCAAGTCCTCTTGGTAAATCTCGAACTTATATGATTTCTAAGAGAGTGATCATGATTTTGTATGGATTAGGAGGAGGTTTTTGATAAAACAAAGAACCTAAATCATAGATCCAATCATGAACTTACCTTAGATGATGAGTTTTGTGGTTTGATTTCCTTGAAAGCTTCCTAAATCTCGAAAACTTGGAGAGGAATAGAGAGAGTTTCCTTGAGAGAGTTTTGAATGAAGTGTGTGTGTGTGTGTGTGTGTCCTCTTACTCTCGGCCGAAGATAGAAAAGAGAGGGGAAGAGAGAGTAGATGATATGATGGTTACTTGGAAGCATGAGACTTTGCGTGGAAACCCATCAAATATTAGTGAGGTGGCAATTGAAAAGTCAACCCTTCCTTTCTTTTGTAGTTTGGGCCGAGAATGGAGAGGGGGAAATAATTGGGCCTTGTATGCTTAAGCCCATTTTATGGTTAAGTTAGATGATTTTTGGCCCAATAAAATCAAATAATGATTTTTTATGACCTGTTAGGGCTAATTTAAACTTGTTATGGTCCAATAAGGTCCATTAAGGCATTTTATTTCATCCTAGGCCCAATATGGACCAAAATATTAAAATAAATGGAAGTGGGTCCAATTAGAGCCCATTTAAGAGTTCTAAACCCAAGATAGTCTAATTGGAAGCTTATTGGCCCCTTGGGCCCAATAAGGAAATCCTAGTCCAAAATGGACTTAAACCGGGATTTCTAGGGTTTCCAATTCTTTGTTAACTATTTGCAGGGTTTGCATGAAGTGTTTGATTGAAATTCTGTTGTTATTGAATAAGCATCCTACATGCTTTCACATTGTTGGTTCACATTTGTTATCATTGTTCAATGTTTACAAGGCATCAAAATTCCTAGTTGTGACAATACCAATGTTTCTTAAGAGCTCAAAAGGCCCGCTCGACATACTTCCTAGCTCTTTCTTGAGCTCTCTTGAAAAACATGTGGGCACGAAAATGATTAAAAAAACAGCATAATCAAGATAGATCTCATCAACAAGATAATAATCATACGTATATATGTTCCATGCACTTGAAGATAATAATTTTGTGCAGATTTGTCATATATGTTGTTAAATATATATGTGAACGATTAAGAACGTTGATGTCGTTAATCGAACTGGAAGAACCAAAAAAACGAATGCCAAATTCACAGATCCTATTACGTCACCGCTTCAAGTATGACCGTTGGGTGACCATACACCTTGGGTAAATTGACCATGGTGTGAGGTACGGTAATTTTCTCATGCCCAATAGAGACAATCTAAACTTCCTATCATTCCAGGAAAGTCATGTACAATAGCATGATGAACTTGCAATTGTAAGATGCCATTGCATGTAGGCTTACGTAAATATTTTGGACCATAAATCTCAATCACATGTTTGCAACAAAAAAAAAAAAAAAAAAGGGAGACTATCTCGTGCGGTCCTAGCGGACATCCTAAAATTCTCGTCCAATGCATAAGGAGGGATGCCATATGCTAATTGACGAAGTGCGATTGTATAGGTATTAAATCTTTGACTATATGTTCATATAAAGGTTTGAGCATTCTAAAGCGTCTTCGAAAATAGTACCCTTGAAAAGTGGCATTCCCGACAAAGTAATGTTGTATCAAACGTTGCTAGGCATCTTCACGGTTTCTCTAAATATGTATCCGTGTTCTCCATTGTGAACTTTCGGCTTTGTCATTGGATAAAGTGTTATACATTTGATCCTCTATTTGAGCAACGCCGACAACATCAAACATAAATTGAAACTCTTCAGAAGACGAAGATGACGATATTTTCTAGTGATTTTGAGAAAATGGGAATAGAAAGATATAAGAATTGGATTTAGGTTTGGAGAAATAATGTAACAACGTAAAATTTTTGACCAAATTTTTAATTTTCAAACACATTCATTCCAATGATAAAACCACAAAGTGCCACAATGTTAATTCATCAAAACTCATGTCCAAAAGAAAACTGTATATAAAACTCCAAGATCCTATCAATAATAAAACAATCTCTGGTGTGTGTGTGTGTACAATAAAGTCGGCGCCTTCCCGTGATCCTTAGAAGTACCTGAAACACATAACACATAACACGGTAAGCACAAAGCTTAGTAAGCTCCTAAAAATACCATACACAACTCATTAGCCACTCTAGGCCATAACTTAATAAGACCCTCTGGTCTGTGTCTCAGTGGAACCCTCCGATCCTAACTCAATAAACTTATAGTAACAATATTCAACATAAATCACATAAACATAATGCAAAATATTACAATACACAGATAAACACATAAAACAGCTCAATCACATAAAGATACCACTCTTGGTAAGTATAGTGAGAAGACTCACCTCGTAAGCTAGCAAGTAACAGACACGTACTCGGAAATCCCGAACTAGCCTCCGCCTAACACATTAGATAAGCATCTCTAATCAATGCCCCACTCTTACTCAAATACACCCAAAAGTTTCTCTTATTCCCTCTCTAACTCTTGGAATGGGTAAAAGACTATTTTACCCCTCCACGGTCTCCATTAACTATGTTAGCCAAACCCTAAAGTCAACAAAAGTCAACTCGAGTCAACAGTCCCAGTTTGACCCGACTCGCCGAGTGCACTCATGTGACTCGTCGAGTCCAGTCGTTACTCAGAGGTCCTTGTGATGGTCCAACTCATCGAGTTAACCCCTAACTCGTCGAGTAATAGCATCGAGAGCTCATCGGGACAAACCTTAACCGAATCATCGAGTCGGCTCCTCGACTCGGCGAGTCCATTCAGACTATTGCCCCAACCAGACGATTTTAAGGCAGAAAACCTTCCCAAACTCTGGATCTACACTCTCAAGGCTCAATTATCACGTAAAGTCACAGACTTTACGTCCATGCATGGCACTTTGAGCTTGAAATGCCAAGAACAAGTTCAAATAAGGGTTTTTCACTCAAGAGTTCCGTTAAGGCTGAATAAAGCAGGGACCTTTGGATGCTAGGGACCTCACAAGGTCTAGACCTGAAGTCCAAACTTTCATATGAACTCAATACCCTCAAAGCCCAATAATATATAGAAAAGAAGCCCTAATCTCCAAAAATATGAGATATATCCAAAAAAAAATGTGAAAGGTTCGAACTTTATACCTCTAACAGGAGCTCTTGGATGAATAACAACAGATCTAATAGCCTCCTCTTGCTCCTTGCTTGAAATCATTCTCTTCTCTTCTAAAGATACACCAAAATACTCAAAGTTAGCTCACACACACACTCTCTCTCTCTCTATATCTCTCTCTCTCTCTCTCTCTCTCTCTCTATATATATATATATATATATATATATATATATATATATATATATATATATATATATATATATATATATATATATATATATATATATATATATATAAGCTCAAAGGGCGATTAGGGTTTCTCTCAGGGAAGCATAGCCGCAAATGAGGCTATAAGTGCCTTTAAAGAGACCCCAAACCCAGGGATTTAGGGTTTCTCATCCCAGCATCTACTCGGCGAGTCGGCTCTCAGACTCGTCGAGTATGTCATTAATCTCACGTGACACATTGCGACTCTACTCGACGAGTTGGAGCACCGACTCGTCGAGTAGCTCAATAGTCCTCAAAATAGATAAATAAATAAATAAGGATTGTGTGGTTATATATATATATATATATATATATATATATATATATATATATATATATATATATATATATCGATATTTGACCATTCAAGCCGAGAGAGAGAGAGAGAGAGAGAGGGGTAGGGGGAGAGATTACTGCGTGCGGTCAAACTGTGCTCAAACCGCACGGTGTGGGCGGTGTTCCTCAGCACCACCATGGCAAATCCACGGTTCTACCGCACCCACTCCGTTGGGTTTAAGGTTGGAGGAAGTGGTACCACAAAAATCATACTCCCACCTATATCATGTAAACGCAACATTGGCTCCATGTCAACTTTACCACAAAAAGTGTGGGTATTTGGTACACACTAGATGTGTGTGTGTAAGAGAGAGAGAGAGAGAGAGAGAGAGAGAGAGAGAGAGCCATGTGCAGCCAAACCGCACACTGGAGGCGGTGTTTCTTTTTGACACTGTGACAAAACTACGGTAGAACAATGACTCCCTCGAGTCTAATGGAGTTAGACAAAATGAGCAAGCACACAAACAACCGGAAAGCCACATAGACAAACACGTACGGATTTGTACTCAACTGATTAATTTGCAAACCACAAGGACCGATCATGTACTTTGTCAATATATTATATATAACAAAAAAGATAAATATCGTAATACACGGTTCATCTTCTGCATGGCTTCCCCGCCTGTATTTTTTGGCATAAAAATCTCCGAACCATAAATCTCAAAGCAACCTATTTCCTTCTTTAGCCACCACCTTCCACCGCCGTCTACCACCACCGTAATTCTCAAAATGACGAACTTACCGACAACGTTCGCCGTTATCCTCATTTTACTCTTTATATTCACCTCTACGTCCAACGCGGAGATCAAATCGTTAAAGATACGATCAGACGACCGTCCAATGATCCTCTTTGAGAAGTTCGGTTTCACACGCCATGGCGTTGCCTCCGTTGAGATTTCTTCTGTCTCCGTCACCTCCAGCATCTCCCAAATCGACGCCTCCCGCCTCGGTTTCTTCCTCCTCACCGAAGAATCATTGATTCAAGTCCTCATCGAATTCCAACAAAACCCTAATTTCTGCGTTGTTGATTCCAAATTCATTTCGCTACTCTTCACATTCCGCGATCTCTCCCCTCCGCCTCATCCCTCCTTCAACAAATCGTACCCTGTCAACTACCCGAATGAATACTCCCTCTTCTTCGCCAATTGCAATCCTGAATCGATCGTCTCAATGGACGTCCGTACCGAGCTATACAACACCGACGGCGACAAAAGGGATTACTTATCCGCCGGATTAACTCAGCTTCCGTTTCTATACACCATTTTTTCCCTCTCATACATGGCATTCCTAGGGTTTTGGATCATTGAATGCGTAAAAAACAAGCTATCTGTTCACCGGATTCATCTGCTAATGTGCGTTTTGCTTCTCATGAAAGCCCTCAATTTGATCTGTGCGGCAGAGGATGAACATTTTGTAAAAGTCACAGGGACTCCCCATGGATGGGATGTGTTGTTCTACATATTTCAAGCCATTAGGGTTGTGCTATTGTTCACTGTAATCGTATTAATCGGCACTGGATGGTCGTTTCTGAAACCATTTCTGCAAGAAAAAGAAAAGAAGATCTTGATGATTGTGATCCCACTCCAGGTTTTAGCCAATGTAGCATCCATAGTAATAGGCGAAACAGGGCCCTTTATCAGAGATTGGGTAACTTGGAACCAGGTGTTCTTGTTGGTTGATGTGATCTGTTGTTGCGCCATTATCTTCCCCATAGTCTGGTCAATCAGATCATTGAGGGAGACCTCTAAAACAGATGGGAAGGCTGCTAGGACTCTTGCAAAGTTAACCCTTTTCAGACAGTTCTATGTTCTGGTTATTGGGTACTTGTATTTCACAAGAATCATTGTTTTTGCTCTGAAGACTATCGCAGATTATAACTACCAATGGGTGGCTAATGGGGCTGAAGAATTAGCGAGTCTTGGGTTCTATATAGTTATGTTTTACATGTTCAGGCCAATTGCATCCAACCAGTACTTTCTCATTGAAGACGAAGAGGAGGCTGCAGCAGAGGTGGCTCTAAGGGAGGAGTTTGAGCTTTGATCAACTTCTTGTTCTTGATTCAGGTTGCTTTTTCGTTTTTATGTTCATATTAATTACTTTCTAGCTAACCATATCTTTGTGAGTAAATTAGTGATGATACAAGTAGTTTCGATTCTCTTTGTTTTATGTTATGAGAACGAATTATTATGTCATTAATGATAATGATAATGGGATTCTTTCAAATTTTGTTTTGGTGTTGTTTGGACGGGTTTTATTGGGCTTTGGATTAACTGGATCGGGTGCGGGCAGTTTTTCCAATCCACTCAAAAGATGTTTACTATAATAGCCCGATAATCATATGGGCTACTTTTCCAGGATTTACTTTAATTTTTTCATTAGTGTAATATCTTGGATATGAATGATTATAATTATAGGAATACTAATTCTAGAACACGTGTATGTGTAGGTGTTTGTTCCCATATGTTGTGTGCATATAATTTAAATAGATTTTTTTGTTTTTTCAATCGAGTGTCACGTGGACACATTACCTACATATCAGATGTTATAAAAGCTACAAACTTGGCCTACATATCAGATTTACTGATATATTTAGGGAAAAAAAAGTCCAGCTTATTTATATACAATGCATAATCTGTATGATTGTAACTTACAGGCTACAGCAACCTCTGACATTGAAATCAAACAGAAGCACAATAAAAGGTGGACACTCAATTTTACATTTAAACACTCTGAAAATCCTCTAAAATAAAGTTGATGACATGGAGGGTTTTCTGTGCGCCATGGTTGACATGAGTCTTGAGAACTGAAGTGTTGAAGTCTGAAAAGTGAAAGCAAAAGGAGTTGTGTTATAATGAAATAAAAAGAACATATTGAGAGTATATTATTTTTCGTTCATAAGATTTTCCAATTTTGTAGTAAGATCTCACCAATACTCAAAATAAGTAAATTGCATTCAACCATTTCTCTAATCAAATGTTGCATATATTTTGTACAGAGAAAGAAGTGAAAAACAAACCTTTAGTCAAAGTTATCAATTTTGATGGGAACAATTTCATCAGCCACCTTAAATCCTCCCACCAAACGTGCAAAAAACACCATTTGTTGTTCAAGTGTAAATTTGATATTTTCAGCCTGCATATCACATATCACAAATCAAATCAATAAAATTTCTTTTCACCTAAAAAAATAAACCAAATATTAAAAATAAAAACCATTTACTTATCTCTAACCTTACGAAAACCATGTTGCTCCCCTTCATATTCCACTAAAGCAACAGGCAATCCTTTTGCTTTCAAAGCTTTATATATTTTTCTTGCTTGATCAGGTGGCACAACCTGCCCAACAATTTATATTAAAAAATACTTATAATCATTTCAAAGTAATTTATTTATTAATTTAAAAAGTAAAAACACAAACCTTGTCTTCTAATCCCTGAAACAGAATTATAGGGCAAGAAAATTGATCCACAAAATTGATAGGTGACCTCTCAAAGAACTCTTTTTCACCCCCTGTTGCAAATTAAACATTTAATTAACTAACACTAGATAATTTATTTATTTACTCAAGTTTAATAAAAATAAATATATAATATTTAGTTTACCAACAAGATTATCCATGTATCGAGACTCAAATTTGTGAGTTTCTTCTTTCAACAACTTCAAATCAGCCACCTGTTCACATATTTTAGATATTTGACTCATACTCAAACACTTTCATTAAAATTATAAAATATGTATTTGGTCAAACGTTGACCACTTACACCATATAAAGAAGCACCAGCTTTGAATGTTTTCTTGAATGCAAGTGCAGCCAGAGTTGTGTAACCACCAGCAGAGCCTCCAGTTATGCATAGTCTTCCAGCATCTGCTTTTCCACTATCCACCTATAATTTTAAAAAAAAAAAAACAATTAAATGTATCATAATAAAATAATTATGTGGAAACTGTATGAGGGGTAAAAATGTAAAATACCAAGAACTGAGCACAGCTGCAACAATCATTGACATCGACTATACCCCATCGTTTCAAAAGCCTTTCACGAAATTCCCGACCATACCCTTCAACACATAATGTAGAAGAATTTCAAATATAGCAAATGTCAGAAATCGTCCCTATAGTATGTCTATAATTACAGATTTGGTCCCTTAAACCTATTATTCAAGATGGGTATGTCTACTTAATTACAGATTTGACTTTTACAAAAAAACAAAAGACGATTTTACCCTTGGTTTATATTTACATACCAGTACTTCCACCGTAATTCACATCCACAAAAGCCCAACCACGACTAGTCCAAAACTGGACTACAAGACTCAAGATGCCACGTGTCTCAGCAGTGGGTCCCCCTGTTTTTATTATCCATAAAAAATGTAAAATATAAAAGTTGCAGATTTGATTTTTCTGTGTATATTAAAATGATTACCATGGCTTTTTAACAACAATGGAGGTTTCTCTTCTTGACTGGATTGATAATTCGGATTTGTTGGGGGGTAATAGTATGCATACGCATTTTCTCCAGGGACTTCTGTTGGAAATTCAATAAACTCTGGGGAGCTAAAGTAAGATTTGTATTGTGAACTAGTAGGTGAAGAAGACCAAACAATCTTGAAGTCAACCACATTTGATGCCACGTCATCTAAAGTCACCTACAATTAAGTCACGAATAATTTTGAATAAAGACAAAATATACAAAAGTGTTAGATATTAAAGTAAAAAAAAAAAAAAAGCACCTTAGCTATAGATAAAGGATGAACTCCAGATGCCCCTTCAACATACAGACAACGTACACCTGAAGTCTACATAAAATATTTTTTAATTAATAAAAACATAAAATAAGGAAATAGATAACTAGAAAATACAAAGTGTATTGAGATTAGTCAGATTACAATGTTCATTAAATCTGTGAAAGGAGTCTGGAGAATGGATAACGTGTTCTTATTCTTGTCCACAACTCCAAGATATGATCTTCCTTTTTGCCTAAATATTCAAAAACATGAAATGGAATAAATATAACAAAATGAGGCGATGCAAAAGTTTAAGTAACAAATTACTTAAAATAAATAAATACCTGTAACTACAAGCAATTAAGTTTTTATGTTCCTTGAGAATTTCATAAGAGTTCATGCCAAAAACCCATAAAGGTTTTGCAAACTCAGCTTCTAGTGAATACACTGGTGCCACTGTGTTATCAGATTCAACCTGTTACATTGTAACATAATAAATTACAGAAAACAGATGCTAAAAAAACATTTCATTAAATAAATAAAAAAATAAAACATTTCTGAAATTACCCATCTGTGAAGATTCCAGAAACCAGTTTTTCTATCTGTCACAAAGAACAATTCTCCTGCAGTAATAAGAGATACATAATGCAATTGAATTAGTGTTAACATGTATAAAATCAAAGTTTATAAAAAGTGTAATTAATTACCTTCATCAGACCATTTTGGTTCAGTTGGAGATTCTATAATGGCAGAATCACCCCCTGCAACACATACTCGTTTGTACACATCTCTGCACAAAGCAACAAAATTGAGATATAGAAACAAACACTCAAAATATAACCAACTATTACTAATTAATAGGAATATTGGCATGAAATAAAAATAAATGAATAAATAAATAATAATCAGTGTGTTTAATGTTTACCCAGTGTCTGAAATATAGCCAACCCATAGTTCAGATCTATCCCATGGCATGTTAGGGTGGCTCCATTCAATCCATGCCAATCTTTTTCCTTCAGGATCAAGTCTAGGGAACGCATAGAAATCATTTCCACTGATTAACAGTTTTGGTTCTACATATCACCATATGAAACAATCAAAAGATCATTATTTATCAGTTATCGCCATGTCTGAATTGAGAGAAAAATTAAATGAGTAACTCTGTAAGTCTGTAACAGTACCTTTAACACCATTATCACCGAGGTCTATTGACACGATGCTTGTGATTGCATCCAAGCTACTTTCGCGTCGATCTAACAAGATTATATATGACATGATCAGTGATTGAAGATAAATTGTTGAAGAAAAGTATGTAAGAAGTCAACAATGTACCTTCCATAACACTGATGTATCGATTAAGTGATGTATCATAAACTCCATCTGCATAGCTCACTAGAGGTCCACCATAATCAGGGGTAAGTGGCACAGGTGCAGAATCTACAGGCATAAAACAAGATGTTAGGTATATGATTATAAGGTAATTTGAAAAGCATGGATGCTAATCCATCTGATGTGATTATCATGAGGTCGAACCTTTTGAATCTAGAGACTGTTTGTAAAGTCTCTGGTCTTTGTGATTGGAGAAAACTAGAGTGCCTCCTGAAATTGAAAAATCACCTCCACCATATTCTTGAGCAACTGTACGCACTGAGAACTCCTTGGGTGTTACATCAATGGTTTCTTCATTTTCATCATTTCCCCCTTTAACTATAACCAATCGTCTGAAAGTATGAACAATAATACAACAGTTAGGGCTTCGGAGAGGAAGTCAACGATTAATTAATTGATAAAGCTATACACTTACCCTGATTCCGAAGGTCGTGATTCAAGCCAGAACAATCGGCCCTGAGAGTCGACGGCTGTGCCTCCCAGACCCTTGGAGGCTCCTGATACGACGTCTGAGGTGATGGGAGAGGACCATGAACCGTATGGTGCGGTGATTTTTTGCTCCGGTGTAAGCGTTGAAGAAGCCGCCATTGTTGTTATCAGCTTCCGAGAGTGATGAGGAGAGTGTTTTCTGATGAAGAGTAGAGTGAGGGTGGTAGTGAGGCTAGTAGTTGATAACGATTTTGATAGAATTGGGCGGCGACTGGTGGTGGTAACGGCAGCTGCTACAGCCGAAAGTGCCATTAATAGGGAAAAGAACCTCCGCTATATATTTACAAAGCTAAAATAATAAAATAAATATGGATAAAAAAATAAATATTAAATACTTTTTTTTTTTTTTAGAGAACTTCCAAAATAAATTAGTTATCAATAACAAATAAAGCTTTGAGCGAAGAATTCGTTAACCATTCAAAAGAGTATCATAACTCAAAAGAGGATTTCACTAAAGGAAAATCAAGTAAAGATGGAGGTCAAGATGATAGTAATCGCAAGGCTCGACACAATGGAAGAAAATATTACAAAAATGAGTGGATCAATTCAAGATAAATGCGGAGCTTATGAATGACCACATTCTACTAAGGACTGTGAACTGGAATACAAGAGAGATCGAGATGCAAAATAAATTCAACAACTTAAGTGTGGTCTCTACTAATTAGAACAAGTTCACTCTGAGAAAATATTTGCTTTTGAATCCCAGATTGGGTATCTAGTTCATTTGTGTAACACCCAGGGTATCTAGTTCATTTGTTTTTGACCATTAAAACCGATAATAAGAGCCTTTACTCATGCATGGTCCAATATAACACATCAAAATTGCATTTTTATGCACAAGGAACCTCAAAATGCTAATATCTACCATCTCTAGCTTATGGAGTAGCTCATACTCTCAAGCATGACTTAAGGGGCCATAAAATATACAAAAACAAGCCCTAACTTGATCTATCATAATGAACCGTCAAGTTAAGAGCTTATACCTCCAAAAGCTTTCCAAGTTAATGATGATTCTGGATCCACAAGCTCCAACCACACCAATGCAACTTCCCAGCGTTGTTTTTCCTTCAAAATCACCAAAAACACTCTCAAATTTAGATTTATGGATGCTAGCGAAAAACGACATAACGCTACAGATGCAACACTTAGAGAGCAACAAGCATCTATCTTAAGCATTTGCACACAAGTCGGGCAATTAACAAAGCTTGTACAAGAAAAGCTATCATATTCACCTTCCAGAAAAACTGAACCAATCCAAATCTCTCGATTCATGGTTGTTTATAAAGAAGAAGAAGAAGAAGAAGAAGAAGAAGAAGAAGAAGAGGAATTAGAGCATATGGGGGTCCTTGACTCAATAGAGAAGCAATCCAATTTGTCGCCCAAAGAAAAAGAAAATATAAAGTGTGACTCTGCTCAGTAGCCACGACGTGGCACTATTGGTGCCACGTCGTGGGTGATAACAAATTATTATGATTTTTCTATCATTAAGCCATATCGACCCCCTCTCCCTTTCCTATCTCGTACCAAGCAAAATCTGGTGAAGTAGGGAAACAAAAATTTCATGGAGCAATGGAGCATAAAGAACTTGAAGAGAATTTGGAAAAAGAAATGAATTATTCGAAACCTCCGGTTTCAACACCTATGATTTTTTGAGGTGTTTGCTTTTACACACCAGATCAAGTCACAAAGTCGATCGAAGAAAAAGAAGAAGAGAATGATGAGTCCAATTTTGATAAGAAAAATCTGGAGAGATACAAGGAAAAAGCTAAAGACACGGGAATGAAGAAAGAACTTAAGCGAAAGCACAAAGAAGATGTCAACCCAACAATGAAAGAAAACTCAAAAAATGCATGCAATTAAAGGGTTACGTACAAACGAACAAGACTCAAAATGATGGAGAATGGGGAATTTACACTTCCACCTGAAGTAACATAGATGGAAAGGAGTCCATCTAACGACTCCTCAAAAAAAAGCGTTTCTCGGGAGGCAACCCGATGTTTTTACTGAGTTTGCATTTTCTTTTTATCTTTAGTTTTTCGTTTTTTGTTTTAGTTTTAGTTTAACCGAATGATGATGTGTTTCTCTAGTCTTTGATCTTATTTTGTAATGTTGAACAAAAGTGAATAAGTGAATGAGTTTAATTAGAAAAGTTGTGCAATTTTTCTTTGAATATTATAATTAAAGACCATATTTTTGAATAAGTTTGGGGTTCCCACCTGATGAAGAGAAGAGTTTTGACTATATTTTTCGAAAGAAGATGTTGGGAATGATCCTAAGCCATTAACTATTAAATGAATAATTTTGGATCTAATTGGCGTTCTGAGAAGTCACCACGACGTGGCCATCATCACCACATTGTGACGTTTGTTTTTATCGCGATTGAATTTCATCAGCTTTATACACACATCGCGACATCTTTAAATTAGCGAATGAGCTTAATTGGAAAAGTTGTGCAATTTTTCTTTGAAGATTAAAATTAAAGACCATATTTTTGAATAAGTTTGGGGTTCCCACCTGGTGAAGAGAAGAGTTTTGAACTATATTTTTCGAAAGAAGATGTTGGGAATGATCCTAAGCCATTAACTATAAAATGAATAATTTTGGATCTAATTGGCGTTTTGAGAAGTCACCACGACGTGGCCATCATCACCACATCGTGACGTTTGTTTTTATCGCGATTGAATTTCATCAGCTCTATACACACATCGTGGCATCTTTAAATCATGACGTGGTGTTCTTATTTTTCGCAATCATCACAACTTTTACCTCAAAACCACAATGTGGCGTTGCTTTCCTACGTCATGGCTGACGTTCATCACATTTTTTGAAGATGGGTCTTTTGTTCATTTTGATCTGGCACATTTACATTCACAATCATGAGAGAACAAGGCTCAAAAGTACCGTTTACAGCCATTATTACGTAATGTCCAAAATTTGATTACACCGCTACTACCTAGCCCCAAGGGAGTCTGTTCCAGTTCTTCCTTTTTAAATTTATGTTTCTTAATTGTTTTAGTATGCAATGGGGACATTCCATTATTTAAGGGTGGAGTATGGGTTGAATATAGGAATACAAGCATTCTGATAAAAATTGGAAGAAAAATGACTAGGACTTAAAAAAATTATTAGAAAGATTTGAAACAATAATCTAAAACTAAACCTAGTTAAAAATTGTTATGTTGAGATCTAGGTCGTTAGTGTTGTGTGGGACGATTCGATGTGATTTTCAATGTTTATTTGAGCCAATATATGTTATAATGTATGAGTGGCTTCCTTATCCTTGTGAAATCATAGAACAAAACACGACATTGCTTAGTTTGAGAGACATAATATGTTTAACATCGTGTATTAGAAACGCAACCAATAAGGGATGAAGTTAAGTTTGCTTGCTTAAGCATATGTTTTTATTTTTAGGATTTTAGTTTTGAGTGAAAAAAAATGAGAAAAGAAAAAAAAAAGTGAAAAAGTTGTGAAATTAGAAAAAAAATAAAAATAAATAAATAAATAAAGTTGCAAGGTTTGAGCGAATAAGAGTATACAAAGTTATGAAGATTAAGAAATATCATGAAGAAAAGTTCAAAGGTTTCAAATTGTTGAAGACTCAAGAATAAGACAATTTGCCAAGTTATTTTTATTGCAATTTTTTCTTTTTAGATTATTTTTTCATATGTATGTTTTGGAGCATAACAAAAAAATACATTGAGGTTAAGAAAGATTTCTAAGGATATATGATGAATTATGCATAAAATGAGTGTTGTTATGTAACACCCTGATCCAGGTTTGACTCGAAACCCTCAAAGAAGTTACATTGTTAAATATATTTAAATGTTCACTTCAGTACATTGGGCATACTCGTGAGTACGTTGGGCATACTCTGCATGGTTGGTCGCGGAGGAGTTGGACGTACGTTGGGCGTACCAGAGGTACGCTGGGCGTACGTGCCGAGGGTGCAAACCCTAAATCTCAGATATGTCCCCTATTTAAACATCTTTTAGCCTCTTGAACCAAACCCTATCAGTCTCTTTAGCCTCATTTTGTCCACTTTCAACTGTGATATTGTGTGTAAGGGTTTTAGAGACCAAGGAGTGGGTTTTGTGGCCATTTTAGAGTTCTTTCAAGAAGGAGGAGTTGCTAAGCAAGCTTGGTACAAGTTGGTGCTTTAAAAATCTGCATATTGGTCATCTTGCAAAGCTCCTGGAGGTAAAAAATTTGCACCTTTCCACTTAAATCTATAGATCCAGCTAGGGTTTTCTAGCTTTGTTCATTTTGTGGATTTTGGACCTCCATTTGTGAGTTTAGCAACTCCAGAAGATGGGAATGACAAATTTGAGGTCCCTTGGTCCTTTAGTGACATAAAAATGGAGTTTTGGTGGGATTTTGGACCTCATGCATGGTTTAAGAACCTTGAAAAGGTCTTAATGGGGGTGTTGGGTGCATATATGGCATGCAAAGGCATAAAGTTGCCAACTTTATGCCTTAGGACATCTTAACAAGCTTAGATCTGACTTTTGGACGTCAAGGAATCGTGTATTAAGCACTTAATAGAGAAAGTGCTTAACCAGAGTTCACTTAGGAATGCGAGCACAAACCGTATAGGAAGTACTCTCTTACCTCTACTTGGCCATTCATACCTACTTCCTTGCCTAGACCTGAATTTCGGGACGAAATTCCATCTGACGGGGGGATGATGTGACAACCCAAAGTTATTCCCGTTACATTACCCCGTTACCGTTAACGGAATATTCCACTGTATAAAAGTTCCGTTATTTAGAGGTCGCCAATTAAATAAATATTTCATTTATATAAACCGTTAAGTCGTGATAAAAGGAAATAAAAACACATAACACACATTTCCATTTAGTTGGAAAAGTTAGTTTTTATTATTACGACCACTAAATCGGGTGCGACCAAAAGCCCCGTATAACGGCAGTATCGGGTAGAATTCTACTGAGCTCCAACTCCCACCCATATATAAGGGGGATTAAACTCCATTTGAGCCTTTTCCACCCTCTCTCTCTCTCTATACTCTCTCTCTCTAGACTCGTTTTTAACCCGAATCTGCAACCGAACGCTTCCAAATCGTAAGTCCGCTTACCCTAGCTTGTTCTAAACATTATGACTTGTGATTATACCCCAAAATTCGACCATATAAGCTGTCAAAGAGGATTTTACGGCCCAGGAACACTCTAGGGCCGTAAACCCCTTAAATGTGGCCAAAATGACCCGAACTTGTCCCATTGAGCCTAGGAACCAATTAAGGAATTTGTCTAGGAGTGTTTAATCATCAAAACATAGGATTTTAGGGCATAAAAGAGAGTTTACGGCCCAAGCACATGCTTAGGCCGTAAACACCTCTAAACCTTGTCAAAATGCCCCAAACACACTCCCAAACCACCCTTAGGCTTAATACATGAATTAGGGGCTTGCTATTTTGGTTTAGATCATTTAAACACAAGGATTTAAGGGGATAAAAGGATTTTACGGCCCAGACATGTGTCAAGGCCGTAAACACCCTCAAACATGCTAAAATGATAGTTTTAAATCCCCCAAATGGCCTCACACTTCATTATAAATTACTAGGAGAGTACTAAGGGCTTGAAACTTCAATAAACTCAAGGAATGAGAGTTCACGGACGTGAACTCCCTTAGGGATGGTTCATGGGCCGTAAACTCCCTAATGAAGCCCTTAAAGACCTTAAACTCACTCATGCCTTTTGGATTTGGACTTAAAAAAAAAATTCCACTAACAAGATAGAGCCTTAAAACACACTAGAACCCCTCACCATGAGTTTACGGTTGTAAACTCATGGTGAGATGTCCCTGGGCTGTAAACTAAGCTTTGGGAGTTTACTCTCGGAGAGTAAACTCCATTCCTAAGCCATACACACCTTTAGACGCTACCCGGGACACCCCAAACACTTAACCAAAGTGTTTTCCGCTCCTTTGAGTGCGTATACGTGTTTAATTAGTATTAAATATACTAATTGTATGTGAACATATGTTATCATATGTTAAATAGGTCATTGAGTGTGTTCGAGTCTTTACGTGACACTGAACACCCAACCGGCACCTCCGTCGGACCTACTTACACCAGGTGAGTTCATACCCCTGAATGAACCTTTTTAAATGTTTTTACATGTTTTATAGGGGAGATACAAGTTAAACATGCCAGTTATCATATCAATCACATGTGATTGATAACCCGCATGCACGAGATTTTACCACACTGTACACTGTTTTACCGAGTAGGATACTATAATGGTTTTCAAAAAGGTTTTCATTTGTTTCAAAACTCTTACTTGTACTGTTGTATCTAAAATCATTTCAAACTGGTTTATAAAGGTTCTAAAGATTTCTACAGGTTTTCAAACTTATTTTACCAAAGAATACCAAAATGTGATTTTCCTAAGTATAAAGGTTTTCCAAGGTTTTCGTCAAAGTTCTCTTTCACGTCGTATACTTCTACTTGTTAGATACCGCTGCTTCGCTTTCACTTATTGTAGAATCCTACCTGATAACGCTTTCACTTCTTGATACGCTTATACCTGTTATTGCCTCTATTTCGCTTATACTTGTAGTCACTTATACTTGTTAGACGCTTCTACTTCATCAGTTGTCGTTTCCACTTCGTGATACACTTATACTTGGTACACTTATACTGCACGATTAGATTATCCCACACTGTTTGTTTACACTTTACGATTTAGTTATTCCATACTATTCGCTCACACTGTATGATTTAGTTATTCCACATTATTCGCTCACACTGTATGATTCAGTTATTCCACACTATTCGCTCACACTGTACGTTATACATCTCGATTCGGTTATTCCACATTGTACGTTTACACACCACGACCCAGTTATACATCACGATGCGTTTCCACTTGTTACACACTCAATCATAGTTAGATGTATGTCTGTACTTGTATAGGTGCATATAAATTATGATTGAAGGACTTAGGAAGGCTTGTTCGCCATATTTCCTTTTCTTCGTTGAGATGTGGTCAGGTGGGATCGGATGGCCGTCCGAAGGTCGTTGATTTATTAATTGTATGTTATGTATGCAATCATAGACATATAGGTTTACTCTAGTCAGTCTAGTTATGAGTCTCTACCCCTAGTTCAACACTTACATATGAAACCCACTACCCACTATTTGGGATGCATCTTCGGGACACGGCCTTCTCCGTCGTCTAGTTGGTAACCAGAGTCTCCTATAAAGAGAGCGGACATTGTGTGTATAGATCTATACGGGATTGACACCCCCACACCATGACTGCTTGCTACAGTCCATGGCCCACCAAGCCAAGGGGTGACAAATGTCATATTTATAGACACTTGTAGGGCATCTGGAACTCTAGTCAGTATGGTTACGAGTATCTCGGGTTACCTTATAATTCATGGCCTTAAGGTAACGATATTTCACCGGCAATTTACACTGTATGCTGGTAACTCATTTTCAGAGTGACACTGTTTTGACCTTGCAAGATGTATCTTTCATTTGATACTGTCTACGGTCTGTATTCTCTGTTTTGACCTTGCAAGATGTATCTTTCATTTGATACTATCTGCGGTCTGTATTCTCTGTTTTGACCTTATAAGATGTATCTTTCATTTGATACAGTCTGTGGTCTATATTCACTGTTTTAGACCTTACCAGATGTACCTTTCATTTGGTACCTTCTGGGGTCTGTGTCTCCATTTGTTAGACGGAACCAGGCGTGTCGTTCGTTCGATACTCTCCTGGAGTCTATGATTCATTTGCCTTAGTCAGCAGTCCTCACTGCTGAGGCATATGCTATTTCCCTGACTTCTCTTGCTTCCATTAATAATCAAATTCAGTATTTTGATAATGATAGCGATTAAGGGAAAACTACTTTTTACCACATAACTCCGTCCAGTCTTGGTAGAAGGCTGTTTTTATTAAAGAAAATATAGGATTTTCTGGAAAGAACTCTAATACACTGTAAACTCTTAAACTACTACATTATAAAGTTATTTGAATAAAATGTCACTAATTACTTATGAACTCACGAGCATTTGTAAAAATGCTGATACTCGCTTTTCAAATAACCTGTATTCTCAGGTTAGCATTAGACAGGTACATCCCCGGAGCTGTTGATTAAGATAGCTTAGTACCATGCTTTTCTTATTACATTTGTCTGTATTACTTTGATACCCTGTTATGTAAACTATGTAAAACTATTACTATTAATGCAGTGTTTTGTTGTACTTTGATTACTATAATGCATGTGTTGTGATACTTGACATGACGTCATCCACCCCAGAACGTTTCCGCCGTTCCGGTTTTGGGGTGTGACAGTATCTTGCGAGTCGGTTACACATTAATAATATGTAAAGGCACCAGTAACTTGGTGTCATAAAACATATTGTTGTGTGTGATTCGGTAAGTGAGTGCAAGTAAGCATTGGATCAAAGTTTATCCGTTCCTTTTATCCAAAGTAGGATGAAAGCGATATCTGTAGGCCCCTCGATGATTTAGTGATGACACCTAAGTGCTTGGCCAAGCCGGGACTAATTTGATGTGTTCGATTGTAGTCTGCTGTCCGTCGTCATAAATCGGAAATCGGGAAACAACACATAGACAGAGAGAATGATTTAAATCCATGTCTCAGTCTATACGATATCTAGAATGGAGGAATATATGATCCCTTATCTAAAGGACGCATATCTGATAAGATCAGAGTAGACAGCGACTTTTGAAAGCTACGATTGCAGATCATGATCTAAAGTCATACGCAGAATAGTTATTAGACTTATCCAAGTGGGAGACTGTTGGATTAGTGTCTAAGTTCATAACTATTTTGGTATGTACTTGACCCGATGGTGCATGGTCCTTTTGGGTTGTCTTCACCAAAGCAACTTGACAGGATGAATTATGGAGAGAGAGGATTAATTATGATTTATTAATATATTATGAGAATAATATAAGGAGAAATCATATTGTTTAATTAATTTAAGTCAAGAATTAACTAATAATTAATTTTGTGGCTAAAAGAGATTAATTAAACTTAATGGACTGGAACTGTAATTATAAGATAATTGCATTTGGGCTATGGATTACTTAATAAGATATAAGTTGGATGAATTCTATGGGGAAGCCCATTAGAAATCGTCCAAGGGATATACCAAAGGAATCCATGGGCTGCTTAGGGCTTAAGCAGTCAGATTAGGGTTTCCTAGTTTAAAACCCTAATAGCCTACATGTATATATAGTACCCTTAAGCCCCAAAAACGTGAATAAGAGTTTTCTTAGGTTTTGCACACGTTTTTGGGTGCCTCCTCTCTTATCATTCTTCATCCTCTTGCTCTTAGTGTTTGTGAGCCATTAGAGGAGTGACACTTGTGACTCTAAGCTTTTTAAAGCCATTACAAGGAGGATTTGAGTTGTTATTGCAATATAACAACAAGAGGTATGTAATCTAATCTTCTTGGTGAATTTCGAAAATAGTATGATTCATTAGGTTTATTTTGTGTTCATAAAGTTGTACAACTAATAGTGAAAACATAGATGCAACTTTAGGGTTGCATGCACACATATGATTGTTTGTATTAAACCCAACACATATAACATACATCGGGCTTGCCCCGACATCATACCAAAGCCCGGAACACATAACACATAGCATATAAATTAACATGCATCGGGCGTGCCCTGACATCGAACATAGGTCCGGAACACATAACACATAACATGCATGAATCACAAAGACATCAAGCATACATAAATACTTATCGGGACCGCCCCGACATCGGACCGAAGTTGGGAACGCAGCCTAACGTCGAAAGTCTTTAGGTAGATTCCTACTTTGCCAGCGGGCGGGGAAAAAATCATCGAGCCAGCTGCTGGAAATTCCACAACATCGATCAAAGAAAAGCCATAAGCATCACTAAGAATCTTACATTCAACATCAGAAAGAACAATGACAGACTGAGCAACCATTAGAACAAGAAGGAAGTAGATAAAACCCTAGGCGAAAAAAGAAGGAGAAATAAGAGGAAATATCCTCACCCTTATAAAGAATAAGGAAATGCAGGATATTTAAAATCCCAAACGCGATGACGTAACCGACTGTCATAATGGCAGTCACATCACTGGAAAAATTGAAACGACGATTGAATCAGAACTCAACGCGTGTACTAAGCAGTTAAGTCGAGAACATCATAATTAGTCTAGTAACGCTACGATTACTGGAATAGGGTAATTGATGACGTGCCCTCAACATGGACCGATATTCGCGCTCAGACACACCAGAGAACTCCCTAAGGCAGGTCACGCTTAATAGAACAAGCCCGACGGAACCTCGCGCTCGTGAACGCCCTAACCGTAGGGTGCCTGTGGAAAACGCTCGACCCCGCCAATGACTCCTTCTACTTTGCGACAAAGCGTAATGGCTCTAGACGACAAAGAGGCTGCTCAACGCATTACCACAAGAACTAATTGTTAGCTTTGATAGATCAAGGAGCACGATTGCCCAATCAGCATGCCCGATCCTGTCGGGTCTGATGTCATTTTCTTGTACGGACTATAAAAGGCCTTCTTCGGTACCGAAGAAAGTAAGTCGTTATCTCCCTGTTCACTCAGATAACCACCTAAGCCCGTCCACTGACTTGACCATCAGAGCGTTTTCCCGGGATCCCCTCTCGTAGAACGGCTGACGGTTCTACCCTGTTGTGACCTTGTAGGTTAACCAAAACGGATACAAGCAACAAAGATAAATGTCCGGTTGCCAGGTACCATAAATACCGATACTAATACTGAAAATCGATATCATTCCTGATACCAGTACCGATAATATTAATTCGGTACGATACTCAAGATTAACTTTCGATCAAATTCGGTATTCGTGAAATCATAAAATGGTACCGGTTCCGTCCCACGCTCATCCTTACTACAAATACAAAAATAAACATGGTAAACACAATGATTTCTCTTAATGACACATACTACGAAAAAAGCTCATTTCGTGTAAAATCATACCGTATTTTGCTTGTAAGTCCTTCAAGCTCAGATATTTTTCATGCACAGTCCATTTTGAGAGAACCATTGTCCATTCCTTCTAAATAAACCATAAAACCCAATTTTTGCTCTTATACGTGAATGCTTGGATGAATAAGATGATATGTGTTTTCTTGGGAGAGGGACAAGGTTAGGAGTTGACGTAAAGATGATCGGATGCCATTATCATTTCCCTCATTTAATCAGAGGTTACAAATGAAATGATGGAAATGCCATCCTATTATTTTAATCAAATTGGAGTAGTTAAAAGCTAAAACCTGGCGGAGTGAGCAAAAAGGTTTGTTTGTTAAAAGTTTTGAAACCATAAAGACAATCTATAATGTTTTTTAAACTTAGAGACCATATCCCGTATCTCTGAAAACCATGATGACCATTTATGAGGTTTTTTCAATTGTTTTTTTATAATTGCTATGTATCATAATCAACAAATCAATGAAATGACACATTACAATAGAAAAAAGTTGTTTGATTTCTAGAATGAATAAAATTGAATATTTTTATGCAATGTGGTTCATTATAATGAACCAACTTTTTTTATTTTATGAAATATAAAATCGTCATTCTTTTAGAGAACTTCCAAAATCATTTCATGTCTCATTTATTCTATATGTTAATCTATCTCTAGTAAGTGACATCTATCATAGTCCATGAGTCAGTGAAACGACACATTACAATAGAAAAAATTTGTTTGATTGCTAGAATGAATAAAATTGAGCATTCTCACATAATGTGATTCATTATAAGGAACTTATTTTTTATTTTATGAAATAAAAATTTTCATTCTTTTAGAGAGCTTCCAAATAATTGTCTCATGTTTTTTAAATTTTCCATGTTAAACTTTCTCTAATAATTGTCATATATCGTAATGGACGAGTCAGTAAAATGACACATTACAATAGAAAAAAGAAAGTTTGTTCGATTGTTAAAATGAATAAAATCGAGCATTCTCATGGAATCTTATTCGTTTCTAACGAACTAATTTTTTATTTTGTGACATAAAAATCATCGTGCTTTTGGAAAACTTCCCAAATAATTTCATTCTCCTGTATTTGATATGTTAGATTATCTCTTATAATTGTCAGATATCATAATCAACAAGTCAATTAAACAACATATTACAATAGAGTATTATTTTGATTACTAGAATGAATAAGATTGAGCATTCTCATGAAATGTGATTCTTTATAATGAACCAATTTTTTATTTTATGAAATGGAAATCGATATTCTTTTGGAGAACTTTCAAAATAATTTCATGTCTAATGTATTTTAGATGTTAAACTATCTAATCATTGTCTAAGTATCATAATTGATAAGTTAATGAAATGACATGTTACAAACTTACAATAAAAATTTGTTTGACTCCTAGAATGAATAAAATCAAGCATTAGAATGTGATTCATTGTAGTGATTTGTTTTTATTTTTTATTTTATTTTTTTTTATATTTTATTTTTTATAAAATGAAAATCGTCATTCTTTTAGAGAATTTCGAAAATAATTCCATGTCTATTTTTATATGTTAAACTATCTTCATTATTTATTTATTTATATTTTTGATTGTGCGGTGTTTTTTCTCATTCTTTTGGTAATTAAATGATATATATTTATAATTATAAGTTATTGCTATTTATTATATAATTTTTAATACTATTAAGTTTTTTCAAAACTTCAAAACTTCAGTTAATGAGATGGGAAATTATGGTGACCCGGGTCGAGAATTAGGATCATACTATCTGTATGTTTGCGTTTATTGCGTACCAAACTTGTCTAAAAAAGATTTAAAGCTTTTGGTATAGTAGAAAAAAAAAAAAAAACTAAAATACTTACTATACTAATGAAAAAAAAAAAAAGAGATAGATATCTTATTGAAACAAAAGTTGATAACCAGACCATGGCCCAACCCATGGTACGTAATTATATTATGACCCGACCCAATTTCAGTCAGTTATTGTCCCTACGATGCGATTTTACTTCATCCGACGGTCAAAATTTGTCGGTTTAGAGTTTAAAAGGGGGAGATCTCTACATTTTCTCCATCTTCGCAAGTCTAGGTCTAAATCGGATTTGGGGAAAATTCGCTAAGGTTCGTTCATATCTCTGATTCTTCATTTACTCACTAAAACACGAAATTAATTTTATGAAAATTTCGATTCATCTTGAGAATTTTTATTTAACGAATCGATACGTGAGTACAGTAATTTCTGGAAATGTTCTTGCGTGAGTGAATTTTATCCAAATGTAACGAAACAAGCAAATAAGTTATGTATATGTCTTTTATCGATATTAATTTTGGGGTAATTCATGAAGGGTTTCGTAGTTAGGTGGATAGAAGGAATTCACGACGATATGTTTTAGGAACAGTAATCTTAGTGTTTGGTAGGAGATGCAGTAGAATCAGTTGATAATATAGAATAAAATCATACATGATTTCAATTTTGAGCCTAAAATTTATTGCTTGTGAAAGATGATTTGGTTTTCAGGCGGCCTCCCAGTCGTAGATGAACTCGATGCGCATAACACTTTATGCGTGGTTAGGTCTCTTTAGCGAAAGTTCTCTTATTGAGCAACCCTAGCATTCTATTTTGTATTTGGGGAAGTGTGTGCAAAGTAGCAAGTGTAAATCGTTCTGATCGCACTAATTTGAGTATCGTGCTTTGAATCATATCTATAATTCTATATATAGTTCTGTTCATCCGTCATTACATTTTTCATGTGTATCAGGAACTCTTTTTATTAATGATTCCATCTTCTGTTTGTAATCCTGCTCATCTATAATTGTTTATGATTATATTGTAATCCATGGAGGCTTTATATACCTTAACAGAGCAGTTATCTTTTCAGGTTGAATATGCCTCGCTATGATGATCGATATGGTACAACTCGCTTATATGTTGGTCGTTTGTCTTCACGGACACGCTCTCGTGATTTGGAGTACCTCTTCAGCAAATATGGAAGGTAAGTGTGCATTTTGATCCCAAAACTATTTCTTTTTGGTGTTACTATATGTTCCCATACATGATCATGCATTTATGGAATAGATGGTTTTGGCTGAAATTAGCAGTCTTTTTGGTTATATGTGTATCTAGATGCTTAAACCTTTAGGTTTTAGGAAAAAGAAAAGTTTAGCTGTGGCAGTGGGTTATGGTGAGTTTTCCATTAGAGTGTTGGAAAATGGGGAATGAATGAAAACTGAAAGAGAGGTGATTATGTATGGAAATGCAAGGGGCATTGTGATTGTACCTGTAGGTAGTATGTGATTTAACTTGAATGAATTTGTTGAAGGTTTTCGGGCTTTTGCCTGACCTGGACTGGAGGTCAATGGTGATTGGTGGAAAAATGGTGGGAAGTCTTGCCGAGTGTTATAGGAGACAGACTTTTGGCGAATACTTTCCCTCTCTCCCTCTCTGTAGTCTTAGTTCCTGTTTTTATGAAATTGGCAACATTCCAATCCAAATTCCAAACTGGTGTTTAGTTGGTCTTGAAGGGCGATGTGATGTATGATGCACTCTCTTCCTGTCCTTAAGTAATGATGCCCTTACTGTTTATGGAAACCGTTTACGCAGAGTACGAGATGTGGATATGAAGCACGACTTTGCCTTTGTTGTATGTACCCCTCTTCCTTCTCTCTTCTTTCTCTTCCAAATTCACTTATATTCTTTTTATCACGTGATTATGTGTTTCTCTGGGGTTTTCTTCCCTTTCTCTCTTCTTTCTTGATTTCAAAACAACAGGAGTTCAGTGACCCTCGGGATGCTGATGATGCAAGATACAGCTTAAATGGTAGAGACTTAAATGGGAGTCGGCTGCTTGTGGAATTCGCCAAGGGCGTAAGTAGTAACTGTTATAATTTTGTAAAATTACAAATCTACCCTTTTTTTGGTTTTAAAATTTTACATTTTCCGGTTTCAGACTCCACGGGGCCCGGGCGGTTCGAGAGAATACGTAGGGAGAGGCCCTCCGCCAGGGTCAGGGCGGTGTTTCAACTGCGGGCTTGATGGTCACTGGGCCCGCGACTGCAAAGCGGGTGACTGGAAGAATAAATGTTATCGATGTGGTGAAAGGGGCCACATTGAAAGGAACTGCCAAAACAGCCCTAAAAAACTCAAGTTTGTTTTCCTTCATATCTCATTTATTGAATGCTATTTTTTATTTAAATTTATATATATTTTTTAATTTATATATTATTTGTTTTACAGACGTGGCAGGAGCTACTCGAGATCACCGGTCAGATCACGGTCTCCCCGCCGTCGCCGGAACCGCAGTCCAAGTTACAGCCGAAGCCCCAGTTACAGGTAAGTAAAGTTGATTGAAGGACCAAAATTGGCAAAATCAGTTATACTGGGGGACCAAACATGTGATTTGTTTATTTTTGGTAGAAGTCGTTCCAGGTCACCTCCTCAAAAGAAAGAGCGCGTGGAAAGGAGGACAAAAAGCCCGCGTTACTCGAGGAGCAGGAGCAGGAGCAGGAGCCCTGAGCCATCTAAAAGAAGGAACCGTAGCCCAACACCGAATGAAGACCGAGTTAGCCCGTCTCCTGAACGAGTTAACTCGGAGTATAGCATGAGCCCACAGAGGGGAAAGAGCCAGAGTCCAGGTGGCAGCCCGTCTGAAGCCAATGGGCGTAGTAGGAGCCCTAGCCCGGTTGGTGATGTGGGTGGGGGTGAGGGTAGCCCAGTTGATGAAGAAGGTGAGGGTCCGGTTGTTGAAGGGAGTCCCAGCCCGGGTGAGGGTGAGGAAGAAAATCGAGAGGGTAGTGAGTAGTGAGTGATGAAATGTCTTTTGGTTTAAGCAAGACTTTTGAAAAACTACTACATTATGTTTTTTCTTGTTGAGAAATATGACTTGAATGTTGTTCAGACTTATACCTTTTACAACCCAGTGCCCTTAACTGAAACTATGATTTTTTTTAACCTTTGAACATGTTTTGGAATGATATTTTTACCTTTTCTATTTGTTTGCTATGTGTAATTATTGGTTAACAGGTCATATGGTTCGTTTGTGGAAGATGTAGACCAAGTAGGGGCTCGTAAAAGGTAGTTTTATTGACATTTTTAAATTTCGTAAATAACTTTTTTTTTTTTTTTATTTTAAATATATAAGTATATTAAATATGTAGCTATAAACATTATAATAATTAAACTAATAGTTTTCAACATATAGGGCATTGGTTTCACTGTTAGGTTGTGTTGGTGCGTTACAATTAACTTATTTTTTAAGTTTTATTAACTTGTAATATTGTAAAATTAACTTTTATTAGGTTGTAATGTTTGGAAAAGTAAAACCTAGCTTATAAGCTATTAAAAAACTATTTAAACTTGTTTCTAGAAGTTTTTTTGTTTATAAATATTTTTTACACATTTTTAATTTAATTGTCAAAAACTCATCCTAAATATCATTTTATATCTTCTAGATAGATTATCAATTAATTTTTACTAAACATCATTTTTTAGGCTAATATTTAGATTTTCAGTTATTAAGCCAAACATTACCTTAGTTTTTTTTTTTTTTTTTTTTTTTTTTATTTTATTTTATTTTTTATATTTTATTATTATTATTTTTTTTAAAGTTGGATGACAACTAGTACTTTTTCTAACCGTAATGTTATTTTCAGCCTAGGCTTAATAGAAAAAATAATCCAAATTAATTAGACTTAGAAATATCGCTCCAAGTACTACAGTTTGATATACATTTTGTGAGTAAAAAGGTATTTAGAAAAATGAAGACAATTAAAGTAAAATTTATTTAAAATAGGTGAAATTAGTCAAAAGTCGTCTAAATATTGTTTTCAGTGGTCTGGTTTCCTAAATTGTTTCATTTAAAATATTAGATTAGACATTTAAAATATTTGACAAAATATGTTTGACATCAACATGACAACTAATTTTTTTGTTTCCTTCATGCCATCCAACCCACCCAACCAATTGTGCCACTTTTAAATTCTAATAATTAGTATAAGAGTTCCAGCATTCTCTATCAGGATTATGCATTTAATAACAAATTTTCTTATAGAATATACAGTAGTATTACAATAACAGAATTTCATTTTCTATTTGTTCAAATCAATTCATTCCCTCTTGCAGTATAAAGAAACTACTATTATCAATCACATCATAATACCATCCATATACCCACTCTTTCAGTACAAAAATGCTCTCAACTGCTTTCTTTCTTTCTTTCTTTCATATACACGTAAAGGTAAATCAAACATTTGTTAAATTGAATCACTAAGAGGACCAAGACCTAAATCATCTTCTATATCATCTTCTTCTTCAAACAGTTTCAAAAACCTCGCCTGTTCTTGCTGTCTTTTCCTCTTCAACCAATACTTATATGCCACAAATACTCCCATCATCAATAAAATCGAACCCACAATACTCGCAACTATAATCACTATATACCATTGCACCCCATGTCCTTCATTATGATGATGCGAATCACCATCTAAGTTATCAACTGCACCTATACCTCAATCATCAAAATATTTTTACATAAAATCAATTTCATGATTTAAACTCAAGTTAACATACCTCTTTTCACGCATTCATCACACAAGAATGTGGCATTGAATTCCTTGTCTTTGGAGTGAATGTATATACCATTTGGGGATGTAAAATCAGAAGGGCAGAATTCCCATTCATCAAACACATCATCGAATTTGATGCGATCCTTTTCATAGAACCCACATCTCTTGCATTTTTTACTTGTGAAATTCGTGAGAGGCTGGAAATGTTGAGGAAAGTTATCAATGGAAGTTGTGAAGCAGTGAGAAAAGATATGATTGTTGGTTGTATACCTGGAAAGATTCTTCACCTTTAAAATGATACACTGCGTGTGCCTTCTTCACATCTGGAAGAACTGTCTTCTTCTCCTCGTTACATTTAAAGTAGACTGTGGGTGTTGATGTTAGCCATTCATGGGTTGTGTATATTTCAAGAGAATCGAGTGTAACAACTGCTGACAATAAGAGTTCTGCAAACAGAAAAGGGAAATCATATTGGTGTATTGATCGTTTGATTGGTTCCTAACAGTTTGAACCAAGATTTCATTTTGTTATGCGATTTATGATTTAAATCAGAAGCTCAATTTCCTATATAGAAATTGTCGATAACCAATAATATACTCACCACCTCATTCAGATAGAGAATCATAAACAGCTAAAGATGATTTATTCATGAACGATTTTCAATCTGATAATCAGTACTCAAGTACAGTAATTATCGAGAAGAATTTACCTGGAAAACAGAAAAGAAAAATAATCGAAACCCTAGAATTCCAACGACTCGCCATTGACGTGATGGAACAAATCAATCGGTCATTGAGAATCTAAACTTTTTAGGAGGAATAGTTAAACAGATCAATTGCTTCGTCTTAACGGAGGCGATGGTGGCGTGTCTTGCTCCGGCAGCGACAGAGAAGGGAAGATTCGCGCGTGATTCAATATTTGTAGTGATGGGTCCGTCAATTTACGTCGAAGGTGCAGTTTAGATCAAGAGTATGCTGTTAACCGACTTTATTAGGTTAGTTGATTGTTTGATATCATATAATACAAAAAACAATATTAAACAAGATAAGTTAATTGAAGACTAAATTACATAAACACTACTCTGATTTATACAATAAATAAATAAATAAATACTTCAAGATAAGTTAATTGAAGACTAAATTCCTAAATAGTCTTTTGATTTATAAAAAAAATTCACAAATTTAATTCCTAACTTCTTTATGGTCAATGTCATTATAAAAATTTACACTAGTCGTTCTTATAGCTCACTCCATTTGATTTTTGCCGTTTAGTGTAAAATTATAGCCCACTCCATTTGATTTTTGCAGTTTGGTGTAAATTATCGCTCACTCCATTTGATTTTTGCCGTTACGTGTAAATATGTGTCCATCATGTGAAGGTAGTTTTGACACGTCTTAAATGATAAATTAGACAAAGATTTGCACAATCAATCCCTAAACTATTATTGTTTATCGCCCCTAAGAAACCATGTAGGATGTTGGGGAATAAAATAGGGTGATGGCGGAGAACCGGATTCCTAATACATCGTTAGTGGCAGAACCAGAAATTTTGATACGGGGTACAAACATTGTCAATATATTATATATAGTTATCCAATGTAAGACATTAAAAAAATGTTATAATCCATTTAGTTGGGGGTACAATAACATGAAAAATATTTACAAATAATATTATATATATATATATATATATATATATATATATATATATATATATATATATATATATATATATATATATATATAACAATTTTTTGGCGGAACCAGAATTTTTTTGGGGGTACTGTAGTTCACTTTGTGAACCAATATTTTCATCATATGTCTGTGTTATAAGAAATTCAGTATAAGATAATTTAAAATGACATTTGTATATCTATGAGTGTCAATTGATGACTAGACACGACAAAATACAGGACACAAAATGAAACTAAAATTCGGATTTGTGTTCGTGTCAAATGTAAAAAGCACGACGCTGTGTCGTGTCGTGTTCAAAATTCGATACGAAATTAACATGATTTAACATTTATCTGTTGTGTTTTTTCGTGTTTGTCGTGTTATGTATGATTAAGTATTAATTAAATAAACTAATTGTTATATTTTGTTATCTTGGCCGTGTCGTGTTTGTCGACTTTTAATTTATCTGTTTCCGTGTTAGTTACAAAAACACAACATTGTGACGTGTCGTGTCAGACAAAACACGACACGATAACCCAATTTACCATCCCTATGTGTATCTAGGCACATAAACACAATCTAAATTGTCATACGAATTTTGAGATTGTAGTAGAATAAAGAGAGCTCATAAGGGTTCCGTACGACTCAAAAGAGGAGCCATATATATATGCATGACAAATTTGAGTTTTTATATTTTAAATTAGTTACGAGAATCTCGAAATTAATGGTTTTCAAATCTGACAAGATTTGTCAATCTTACCATATTCACCCATTAGAATTCAGTTTTCCCATCATGAAGCTAATTCAAATTTCCGAACACTTTTTGGGGCGCTGCCCCTAGGACCCTGCAAGGGGGCGTGACCTCCTTGACCTTCGCCATTCTATTGTACCGACTTATATTTGATATTATATGCATGCATTCCACATCCACTGAACATACAATATATAGTACAAATAAGAAGCCCCTTACTTAGCTCACATTTCAGTTCTGGTTACCCAAAATATAACATCCCAAAAATTACGACAAAAAAATTCATTTTTAAATAAACAATTACAAAACCATTTGTCTGAAAACAATCATAGTATCAACTTATATTGAATCCAAAGTATCAATAGTCAAAATATGTCATGATAAAACAACATCAGAGTAACAATCCCAAAGATCTCCAGTGCGGAAAATATACTGTGATACGCTACGATCATGTCGACTCCTTTCCATTCGAAGAGGAAGTACCTGAAACCAAAACTGAAAACCGTAAGCACAAAGCTTAGTGAGTTCCCTCATCGTACCACATACCATACAATTGTTGGATTAGGTGTCTAAGCCCATAACTATAATTGGTATTTACTTGACCCGATAGTAGCATGGTCCTTTTGGGTTGCCTTCACCATAGCAACTCGACTGGATGAATTATGAAGAAAGAGGTTAACTGTGATTTATTAATATATTACAATAATAATATATTAATTGAGAAATCATATTATTTAATTAATGTTGGTCAATAATTAATTTGGAATTAATTTAGTGATCAAAAGAGATTAATTAAATTAAAGGGACTAATATTGTAACTATAAGATAATTGCAAAGTTGGGCTTGTGGATCCCGAAGGAAGGGCTGGACGAACTTTATGTGGAAGCCCACATAAAAATCGTCCATAGGGGCCTTTTGGAAGGATCTTGTGGACTACTTAAGGCCTGAGCAATCAGATTAGGGTTTTGACTGAAACCCTAGCAACTCATCTATATAAGGAACCCTTGGGACTCTAGAATTTGGTCACTTGAACCCTAGAAGAGTACCGGCCGAAATTGTGATCCCTAGCCTCTCTCTCATATTCCTCCAAACTTGCTCTTGGTGTTTGTGATCTATTAGAGGCATCATATTTGAGGTGCTAAGTTCTCAAATGTTGAAGATCAAGCAAGCTACAAAGAAAGGCAATCATCTAACCTTGTATTAGGTGTTAATTTCGAAAATAGCATGCTAGTTTAGGGTTAAAGGTTTGGATGATTATTGTTGCATGTGTTACTTGAGAAAACCTAGATCTAAAGCTTTAGGGTTGCATGTAAACCATAGGAATGATGTTATGCTCAAAACCCATTAGTGGTATCAGGGCCTAGGTTGTTTTTTTGAAGTATATGATGCATTGGTTAATTGTTCTAAGTTGAAAAAGTCGAAAATCTGGATTCTGGCAGCAGGACTCGACGAGTTCGCGGGTTTGTTGGCAGAATTTTCAAATTTTTAGCCTAAATTAGATCTAGATAATTACCATAAACTATTTTGACTGATAAAATTCAAATTTTATATTATGGTAATGAGTATCTTCAATAAAAGGATAATTGTCAAATTATAAGATAATTACTAGTTTATATGATAAAATTAATTATTTATATTATTTGATTTGAATTATCTTGCCATAGAAAGTAGATTAGGTCAAAGGATTGAAAGAGCCATGAGTGGCGGTATAGATAGGGCATTTATTGTCAGGTGAGGTATCCTTCGGAGGTCGCATGGGACTGTTATGCGTGTTTTTGGCCCAACAATCAATTAGGTGTCCAGTGTTTTGAGTAGTTGACATATAAGGTGGGATCAGAGAGGTCTTGACTACTTCTGAAAAGCAACAAGTGGTAGCAAGAAAAGTCGAAGCGGGTTTGAGTGAGCTGAGATTTGTGTGTGGAGTTGCTTGTATTCGGGGTATACGCTAAGTTGTTTGCAGTTAGATTAAATAATATTAGAGTGGTTGATTTGACCCTGTTGCGCAACTCTCGTATGAGTCTAACCGTTGCAGGGATAAGTCTCTAACTCGAAGGATTATCTGAGCTTCTATCAGGTATAAGTGTTCTGCAGGGATATTTGGTTTATGATTATGTTTCTAGTGGGAACTTCAAGTTATTAGAAGCTAGTAGTCAGTTGGGGAAAGTAATGGGATGGATTCAGCAATGGATCAATATGGGCGGTCTTTCGGGGATTCAGACCATCTTGGGACTTCAGATTTCAGATTGAGTAAATGTGTTTATGTTGCAAGGAATTCGTTTATATTCGGATTGAAGAGCCTACGAGGGTTGGTTTCGGGTACCTTGGGAAGGCTGTGGTTTGCTCGGGACTTTGGCCATGTTGCCCAGGCTGTTTGGCGTGTCGGGGATGGTAAGGAATGATTTCGAGGACGAAATCTAATTTAAATGGGGGTGAGTTGTTACACCTCGTTTCGAAGACAAACCCTAAAGTCCGAGAATGCATTTTAAGCATTATTTTATTTTGATATATAAATTTTAACTAAAAGAGTTTTAATAAAAAAGTGTTTAGTTGGCATTATAATTTGTTTTGGAGGTCTAAAGAGTGCTTTCGGGGTTCGATGGGTAAAGAGTATTTGAGCATGTGGCTAAAGAATAATCGATTGGGCGTGTTTGGTAAATATTAGACTTAAATTGAAAGGATTTTGGAATGCTGAGGGTTGAATGGTAATATATGGACTTAAGTTGAAAATATTTTGTAGATGAGGGGTTATTTGGTTAAATTTGAATTTAATTTGAAAGAAAAAGAGAAGGAGGGGTTGAAAGTGTTAATATGGCTGAAGTTTTGATTTTGGACGGGGGTATATATCCCGTCAACTTATCCTTCATGACCATAACCTTACTTCTAATACATCGGCCGCCACTATCCTTATACCTCCCTTCACCTCCGGCCGCCGCCACCGCTGTTGGAGTCGGAAACCACCAGTCGAGTGCCATTATCGCCATTTTCATGGTTGTTGAAGACAAAGACCGATGGTGGGACTTCGTTTCAGTCAGGAGTTAGGAGAAACAAGCCCTAGCCCCATTCTTGGAGCCTTTCAACCGCCATCTGTTGCCTTGCTGTTGAACGTCGACCACCACAGCTCCGCTGTCGGGGACGTCGTGAGCAGCCCGTGAGATCCACTGAAGACCAGAGGCGGAATAAGGAGTGCTGGTGCATGGGATGTGAACAACAAGTATTTCTGCCGCCGTTGCGCCACAACCGTTGAAGATGAAGCCGCTGCTAACGTTGGCGGTTAGCGCTGCTGTGACCTGTTGTCCCGCCGCTGACGTCCTTCGATCGTTGCGTGCCGCTAGGTGGGTGGTTGCATCCGTTTTTGGCATGTGTAGTCGAGTGCTACTGCTGATGCTAATTGTGTATGTGCGTGTTTTCTATTGGCCGGAACTCTAAGGGAACCACCATGGTGGCTGCCACCTTGTACCACTGCCTGCCGACACAAGGGTGGCTGTGTGTGTTATATTGTGTGCGTTTCTTTTTGGATATTATGTTGTATGTATATTGGTTGACAGATTTCAACTCGAAACCCACCACCACCACCACCACCGTAAGGTGGTGGCTGCCGTCTTCTGCCACCACCAGCCATCGTGTTGGATGGCGGTGTGCATTTGTGTGTGTGAATGGATTTCTATTTGAGATATGCTTGGACATGTTTTGGTCTAGAATCATAACCACCATCATCGCAAGGTAGTAGCTGCCTCTGTGGGCCTCTGTTGACCACCACTACCCGAGGTGGTAGTGGGTGGTGCCTGACTTAATTAACATTAATTAACCTAATCGTTATTTTATGTGAAAACCCCTAGTTAGGTTTGGGTTCTTGTCAGACCATTTCTTGGACTAAGTTGTTTTGGGCTTTCGTAGGCCAATTGGGAACATGTTTATGGACTAAGGAAATTATTGGGCTTTAGGATAAGTCCCATTGGAAAGGCTTGGACCCAATTTAAAAATTGCACCATAGGTGGGCCATAATTAGGTCTTGATGATTATGAGATATTGGACCATTGGAATGCCAAGTGTTTGGACTAGAATAAATGGTTGATCCTTAAGGTAAGACTATGTAGAGGTTTGGGCCCAATTTGAAAAATTGGGCCATATGTTGGGTGTAACACTCCAAATCAGGTATGACCTTGTAGCCCTTGAAGTATTTCAATTATAACATAAGCAACCCTTAAGTACGCTGGGCGTACCTATGAGTACGCTTAGCGTACTTGGCAAGGAGGATTGCGGAAGGGCGGCACGTACGCTGGGCGTACGTACCGGATGTCCAAACCCTAATTTTCGAACTTGTGACCTATATAAACACTCTTAACTCATTTGAGCCTCACCCTTATCAGCCCCTTTAACCTTCAAACATCTTTGGAAACCCTAATACCATTTGTGAGTATATTTTGAGCTTTAAGAGTGCATTTTTGGTCGTTATAGTGTTCATTCAAGAAGAAGAGGTTGTCAAACAAGCTTGGAGTGACCTTGGACTTCAAGAATCTGTATATAGTCGACCTTGAGGAGCTTCTGGAGGTATAAAGCTTGCACCTTTCCACTTAAATCACTAGATATAGCTAGGGTTTTCTAGTGTTGTCCCTTTTGTTGATTTTAGACCTCCTTTGGTGAGTTGAGCAACTCCAGAAGATGGAAGTGACATAGATGAGGTCCTTTGGTCCGTTTGCAACATAAAAATGGAGTGTTGGTGGGTGTTTTGACCTCATGCATGGGTTAAGGACCTTGAAAAGGTCTTAATGGGGGTGTTGGGAGCATATGAGTCATGCAAAGGCATAAAGTTGCCAACTTTATGCCATAGGTCGTATTAATAAGCCTAGATCTGACTTTTGCACGTAAAAGAATCGAGCAATAAGCACTTAATGGAGAAAGTTCTTAATCTGTTAGTACGTTGGGCGTAATAAAGTGTACGCTGCACGTGAGTCCCAGAAACCTAGTTCGTTGTGCGTACCAGGGTGGTATGCTAAGCATACGCACCACAAATGGGCTTGGATCTGTTTTGGGCCTCATTTGGTTATTGGACATTGTTTTATTTTGGGAATAGTGGGCTATTTTATCTGTTTTGGGCCATTGATGATATGGTAGGACCTTATTGGGCCAAGAGGCCCATTAATGATTTTTGGACATGGACTTGGGCCCATTAAAAAAGAAAGGATATTTGGGCCTTTATGGGAGAACTTGGGGTTTTGGCTTCCCTTGATCATGTGATGTCCTAACATGAGTTAATATTATTATTCAGCACGAGAGGTTACAGAGTGTCAGGAGAGCGGCTTTCAGATTCGTCAGACAAAAGGTGAGTCAGCACCATACCATTGGGTCTAAGGCACCAAGGCTGGCCCATTTTATGATAGTTGGTATACTCGTTGTGTAGAGATATGTGGCATAATTATGTGGTAATATGCGGTAGAGATAGCCTTTATGGCTATGGTATAGATAACTTTATAGCTAACAGTAGAGATAACCTTTATGGCTAATGGTAGAGAATACTTTTATAGCTAACGGTGGAGATAGCCTTTATGGCTAATGGTAGAGATAACTTTATAGCTAAGATGATATGTGATATGTGGTAGAGGAAGCTTTTATAGTTGTTATGATATGTGTTATGTGACTTGTGTGTTGGGGTATGCTCTGGGGAACTCACTAAGCGTTAGCTTACAGTTTGTGGATTTGTTTCAGGTACATCAGAGCCTAAGGGCAAGGGCAAAGCTGGATGGCGCGATGTGCACTCTCTTATGCGTTTTCACGGGACACTCTGATGTTTGGAATAAAAGTTATATTTGACTTATGTTTTGAAAACAATTATAACTGGATTTTCTTAATGTTGGACTTGTGTTTGATTATTCTAAAATGAAAATTTTCTTTGTAAAATTTGGGTCGTTACTTTGGGCCTTGGTTGATTATATGGCTTTTGGGCATTCAGAGTGTGAGTTTGGGCCTTGGTCATGGACCAAGCTAGGTTAAAGGTAAAGTGGTCCTTTTATCCTACGTGTGGATTTATGGTTATGTATTAAAATCCAAATGGTTAATTGGATGTTGTCTTGATATTGACAGTTCGGGGATTTGCCAGCCAATAGCTAGAGTTTTATCCACGGGATTTCGACAGTGTGAGGTGAGTCTCCTCACCATACCAATGGATCGAAGGCACCAAGGCCGACCCATTTATCTAGTTGTGATGATTATTGCGGATGTGCTATCGATACATTATGTGTTTATATGAAGACCATGTGAGGGGTTCCCATGTCAATTAGTTATATGTGGTATGCTAGTTGATTGTGTGGTATGTTATATGCTAGTTGTCTTTGTGATACTTACATGGAAGACCCCGGGTGGGGTGGGGGGGGGGGGGGTCCCGAGGCCATTGGATATAAGACCATGTAGGGGGTTCCCATGACAGTGGGCTAAGACCATGTGCGGGTTCCCATGGCATCCGGTGTAAGACAATGGAGGGTTTCCATGACACCTTTATATGTTTGTATGTATGGCTTATATGGTTTGCATTACATTTCTGTTGATTAGTTAAGACCATTCCGGGGTCCTCATGGTAGTTAGTTAAGACCATGTACGAGTTCCCATGACAGGTAGTTAGGATGTAACACCCGTAGATCTGGGCTAATCAATTTAGAGATAATAGGGGTCGAAAACGACTTTTTGACAAAATATTATTTAGAATAAATAATCTTAACCAAGATGTAGAATATTTTTCAAGGATTTCGTGCATATAAAGAACGCCAAAATCCGAGTTATAACGAAGAAGTTATGGCTCGTCGAAGTTTTATGACAAAACCGACACGACACTGGGAGACATAAATAGTGAATTTACGATAGAGGACTTTTTGGCTTTAGTAATCTAAACAAAAGTCGTAGAATATGTTAACCTGAGAGCGTCCATAAAAAGAATGCCCAAATCTGACTTCGTATGAGAAAGTTATGAATTTTCTAAGATTTGGCTTAACAGTGCACAACTCGAAACTCGAATTTTAGATCGAGCGGTTTTTGGCCTACACGAACTAAATGAGAATTGAAGATCTCATTAATAGGAACTCAACGGTAAAAGGACGGATGAATACAGAGTCCGTATGTAGAAGTTATGAATTTTATGCGGACATTTAACAATATAATCTCCTCGTACTGTTAAATTTAAGATAGGTCGAGAATTAGATGACGGAGTCAAAATGAAAGTTGTAGATATTATTTTTACCTACGCGTGGGTATAAAGAACGTCAAAAACGGAGGTCGTATGTGAAAATTACGGATTTTAGAAGTCGGAAGTGTGCTGTGCGAAAATGGGTGATGTTGCACAATCTTGGCCATTGCTTTCTCCCCAAGTCTTGCCACTAGATGATGACATGTGGCACCAAGTTCAGTCATTTTCACCCTATAAATAGAACCTTCCCCACCCTCATTTTCTTCACACATTTCCTATTCTTTCTTCTTTTTACTCTCTCTCTCTAGCCCCAAAACCCCCCGAAAAACCTAGGGAACCTCCCTAGCACGAGGCGGAAGCCCCGGAGTGCTCGACGACTCCGAGAAGAAGAGCTTTTCCGCACGGGAATGCTGCTCCAAGCAAAGCCTGGTTTTCTATAAAACCCGCTATAAGTGAGCTACGCCTACGCTATTTTTAATATAGCTTTTATTTAATTATAGTAACGTTATTAAGAACATATAACAAGTAATTGGGCTATTATTATGGGTTATATAAGTATTATTTAACGCTTATATAATAGTAATAATATCTAGACTATTAATTAGTCTCGGCGAATAATAGACTAAACTCTAGTGGTAATAATACTAGGTTTCGTCGAAGGAAATTTTTTTTTTCTTCAAGAAGTGAAGCGCTGTCTGAGTTCGTAATCACCACCTTTTCAAGTGAGTGCATAGTTACTTTCAGCTTACACATAGATATGAAGTATTTTATATAAATTACGTGCTGTGTGTGCATATTATCTGTATACTTGCTATCTATGCTGGATGAACGATTTGATACATTTTTTTTAAAACGATATAAAGTGTATATGTATTTTATATCTACAAAATGTGTTGGGTAAAACATGGGTAGCTATAATAGTTGTTGTGTGACAAAATAAAATAATAAGTGGCCTCATTATAGATGTTATTGATGATCCAGTCATCTAGCGGAGTATAGATGACAACCACAGACTATTCTAGACAGTCCAGTGGAACGCTAGCAGGCTCGCAACCTGTAGGTGTTTATTTGAACTGTGTGTTCACCAGGTGTAATCCACCCCCACATGGTTGCCTTAAGGACATTTATTGCTGAGGAATCCCCTTAGCAGTAGTGTCCATCCTGATGAAAGTCCTTAGACTAGGTCCCTTGTGTTAGATGTTTTAGGGACGTAAAGTGAGGATAACAGGAATGGATAATCGGGTTTGTTTGGTTTGATAAAGTTAATAAACTTATTTATTGTGGGTTGAAAACCCTATGTACTCACTAGGTGTAACACCCGAAGTTTCAAAGGCCAAGAAAGGAAAGAAAAGCCCTAATTTAAGGGCCGACTCGGCGAGTCCAAGGAGGGACTCGGCGAGTCCGAGTGGGATCCGGGTCGAGGTGTAAGCGAACGACTCGGCGAGTCGGTCAAGGTGAATCGGCGAGTCTGGTCTGTGCGTGGAAAACTCTAAATTCGGGACTTGGAGCCTATATAAATGTCTTAATCTTCTTCCTAGGGTTCCTTACTGCCTCTTTGGCCCTGTATATCAAACCCTAGCCGTCACATCTCCTAGTTAAGCTTTGGAAGGTGCATTAAAGCTTGGAAAAGGAAGAAGGAACTTGGAGGAGCAAGAAGGAGCTATAGATCTGGGATTGTGAGTTCATTCTGAGCACTTGGAGGTAATAAACTAGTTCCTGGACCCTTTTTGCACCTAGATCTATGTGTGGTTGTTGGGGCTCTTTTGCCATAATGTTATTATTTTGGGTTAGAAGCCGGATCTGGAGTTGCTACTTCAGATCCAAGTGTGTTAAGGCTTGGAGAAGCATAAAGTATCAGCCATTAAGTCGATTTTGAAGCCCTTGGCCTTACACCCTAGTTTATGGCATATTTTGCCTAGATCTCCTTCTCTACACGTAAAGTTTGCAACTTTACGTGTGGAATAGGCTTGGTAAGGGTAGATCTACAGTTTGGAGTCCATGCATGACTCTAAAATCCTCTACATGTAAGGAGATCTGAAGGGACTCGGCGAGTCCTTTGAGTGGACTCGGCGAGTAGCATGAAGTTGTGGAGAAACTCGATGATTTAGATGAACAACTCGTCGAGTCGTATGAAGATTGCCTTGTACTCGGCGAGTCTGTTCTTGGACTCGGCGAGTCAGGTTGCGAAACCCCAAACCCTTCGAGTTGTGACTCAAATCAGTGAGTCGGGTGGAGGCTCAGTGAGTTGGACAGGTCTGGACTCAGAAATCGGTAGACTCGGCGAGTCGAGTCAGGAATGGAAGGAATCTGATCATTTTGAACTCGGCGAGTCAGTAGGGTGACTCGGCGAGTAGGGTTGACCTGGAAGGTTGACTTTGACCAGGACTTTGACTTTGGACCAGGGTGTCTTTCGGGGGTCAGTTAGACTCAGTGTTGCATTGATATTGGTAGTTCGGGGAGCAAGAGGAGCAGGAGTTCCGTGGGTTGTCAGGCAGCAACTAGTGAGAGCATCAGCAAGTTCAGCCAGTGAAAGTGAGTTTCCCTTTGTGTGAATGGGTCTAAGGCCACAATGCCGGCCCATGTAGTTATGAGTAGAAGACCCGGGGGTTAGCCCTAGGCACAGTATGCTAGTATTGTTTGCAGGACGAGGTCCAGTAATAGCGGGCGGGTGCCCAAGGAATTGTTTATATATGATAGTTTATACTTGTTGTCTGTGTGATACATGTATGTGCCTGGTAGGGAGGTGAGTGTGGGCGAGGTCCCGTATCTCACCAATAGCAGAGTGTGGATGGGGTTCCATATCTCATCAGTAGCAGGACATGGGCGAGGCCCAGGATAGGCGAGGCCTTAGGATAGAACTAGTTGCATGTGTCAGTTATGTGTTGTGAAATGTTTATGTGTTATTATTTGTTGACGGGCGAGGCCCTGTGATAGGCGAGGCCTAAGTAAAACAGATCTGTATCCGAGCGGGGCTCGAAGCCAGGCGGGGCCGTTGTAGCGGGCGAGGCCCGAGGTAGGGGCGAGGCCCAAGATAGGGGGTGTGGCCCAGTATGTGCAGTATGTGGTTATGCATGGTATGTGGTAGGGTGGGGAACTCACTAAGCTTCGTGCTTACGGTTTTCAGTTTTGGTTTTAGGTACTTCCGGTAGCGGAGGAAAGAGCTCGGGGTGATCGCATGGCACACACCATAGATTAGACAGCCTGGGATTGTTTACTCTGATAACGAACATGTGTTTTGGAAACTTATACTCATATTATGTTTTGGAATGATGACTTTACTTTAAGTAATGATTTATTAAAAGAATTTTTTTTTGGTCTTAAATTTTGGGTCGTTACACTAGGTTTCCCAACTTTACCCACTCAGTTTATTTATATCACATGTGTTGATATGAAGTCACATTACACTGGGAGATTAAGGAGATATAAATCACTAGTGATAATGAATGTAAGTTCTATTTATGCTTATGTTTCTGTATTGACGATGACATCCCAAATGTTTTAAAATGAATAAAAATACTTTTCTTCGGATATGCTTTAAAAACGTATTTATCATGTTTTACTGGGAACAAATTCCGAACATTTTTATTAAAAGATGTACTTTGATTTTTATAAAACATAAACTAAACCGGTCTTTTCTGGCCGTGAAAATGGGGATGTCACATACGACCATATGGGAGTTCCCATGATAGTGGGCTAAGACCATGTGGGGGTTCCAATGGCACCCGATGTAAGACCTTGGAGGGTTTCCATGGCATCCTTAGATGTTTATCTGAATTATGTGGGGCATGCTATGGATAACTCACTAAGCTTCGTGCTTACAGTTTTTTTTATGGTTCTAATATCATCGGTTTGGAAAGGAAGAGCCCGACGTGATCGCATCGTATGCACCCATGTTTTTACACATCAGGTGATTTTGGGATGTAATGTAATTATGATAAATGTTTTAATTAAACCATGTTTTTGAACGTTTGCAATAAGTGAGACTTGTGTTTCACTATACTGAAAAAAGAAAATTTTACCTTGGATTTTTGGGTCGTTACATATTCAAAATCGTCTCTATCAATTTTCTAAGGGTTTCGAGAACATTCCAACTAATTAATAATAATTAATATTCATCCCCTTTAATTAATTAAAACTATTTAATTATTTCAAAATAATTTATTAAATGTCAATAAATTAAGAGACTTGTTTTCTCCTAATTCCTTATTGCTCATATAGGTCATGGGGACAACCCAAAAGAACCTTGTTGTTATTAAAAATATTATCAATAGTTAATGACGTTGGACATTCATTCCAACATAAACACAATTTTTTCTTAAAACATATTCATGAGAATATTAAGCTCAATTTGACGGAAAAGAGTTGAAGGATCAATGTTGGAGGTTTAGTACACCTACAACTATGAATCACTTTCAAACGAACATGCAAATTGTAACATTCTAAAAATTCAAACCAATTTAAACTTTTCAAAAACATCCCAAATTCATTAAGTTATTACAAAAAGGTTTTCAATACATTTATTATCAGAGTATTCCAAGAACCATAACATAAAACATAAACATGAGGAGCGGTACGATCACGCCTTCGCCTTGCCACAGTCTCCTGAAGTACCTGAAAAATATTAAACCACAACTGTAAGCCCGAAAGCTTATTGAGATACCCCCAAAATACCAACCACATATTCCACGCATGACATATCATAACCGAACAGAACAACCATGCATTTCGGGTCTACTGTGTGACTGGTCCGCCGCACCGGGCCTTCAGTCCACCTGGTCCACCCTCCGAGTCTAGCCATGTCCCTTGAGTCTGCAGTGTGGTTGGTCCGCCCGCACCGGACCTTCAACCCTCCTGGTCCACTCTTTGAGTCTACAGTATGACTGGTCCGCCCGCATCGGGCCTTCAGTCGGCCTGGTCCACTCTCCCAGCCTCGGCACGTCTGGTATGCCCTCGTGGGGCCTACAGCCTATCCGGACCGCTCGCTGGGCCTTCGGGATAACCGGTCCGCCCTGGGTATGTTGGCCTACATTACAAAGCAGGACCCGCCTCAACCTAAACCCAGTCAAACAACCATGTGCACATAAACATACAATCATATAACAATTCACATCCAATCAAACCGATCTAGCAGATCACATAACATAACTTACTCTGATCAGGATACCGACCTAACTGGTCACTAACATAGCATCATCCTATATACCAGGATGCCGACCTTAACCGGGTCTCTAACATATACCATCCTAACTACCAGGATGCAAACATAGCAAAGCAACAACATAACAACGATACCCGGATTACAATCCGATAAAGGGCCGGCCTTGGTGCCTTAGACCCTATTGATATAGTGAGGATAACTCACCTTGCAACTGCTGACTGAAAAGATAAGATCACGTTGCTCCAACCTCCGACACGAACTCCACCCCTGATAATACCAAAAGAATGAACCCAATAAATACCAAAAATTACCAAAATGCCCTTGGAAGTCAACTGGTCAACTCTTGGTCAAAGTCAAAGTCCTCAGTCAAAGTCAAACTTCATGACTGACCCTACTCGCCGACTCAGCCCGCTGACTCGCCGAGTCCCTCAACTCTGAAAAATCTCATCTCAACTCACTGAGTCATCCCTTGACTCACCGATTCTCAGCTTAACCAGAAAAGGCTAGGACCTCAAGACCAGACTCGCCGAGTCCAAGGCTATCTTCAACCAACTCGCCGAGTTGTTCTTCCAACTCACCGAGTTTCTTCCCATCTTCAAGCAACTCGCCGAGTACACCCATGTGACTCACCGAGTACCACTAGCTCTTAACCCATACAGAGGCTTTCCAAGCCATGCAGGGGTTCCAATCCATAGATCTACTCTTCCACAAGCTATTCCTCACGTAAAGTTGCAAAATTTACGTGAATCCAAAGAGATCTAAGCATTATATACTCTAGGGCTAGGGTTTGGGACAAAAGAACTTCACCAACAACTCTTGAGCATAGACTTTATGGCTTTCTGGATCATTAACAACCTAGATTTGAGGTAGCAACCTCAGATCTTACACCAAACTTGAGATGGACCTCATTCATACCACAAAAAGCCCACAATTGATAGATCTAGATGCACAAAAGCTCAAACAACAGATTAGTACCTTAAATGAAAGCTCCAACTGAAGAATAAGCTATATCTCTGCAAATCCCCTTGCTCCAACCTTCTTGTTCTTCACTTCCCCTCCAAGACTCTATATGCTCTCCAACTCTCTCACAACCGAAAGTTAGGGTTTCTGGACTTCAAGGGAGAGTAAAGAGGCTGAGGAGAGGGTATTGTGTTCATTATATAGGGCTCAACCCCCAGGATTAGGATTTTCTCCATACTGCAGCAACTCGCCGAGTCCACCCATGAGACTCGCCGAGTTGGTCACTTATCACGCGACCTGAACGCGACTCGACTCGCCAAGTCTATCCATAGACTCGCCGAGTCCGACCTTCTTATTTCCACTTTTAGTCCTTCAACTTTACTTCTAAATTCCGGGATGTTACACAAATTATTGCATAAAATGTTAAATATAATGAAATATGTGTTTTACCATATTCACATGGGGTCCTGAACAAGTTGGGGCTAGCTCACTTGGCTGACATGAATGTTCTATACTAACAGCTAACTAGGGGATCTTATGTTCAATCCCAAGGAGAGGAGACAAAATAATTATTTGTCGTTATTAAAAAACATGGGGTTTTGAGGATTATGCATGTATTAGAAAACTTGATAAACAAAAGAAGCAATTTCAAAATGAGTAAAAAAAAAAACAATTGGACAACAAAACTACAATATGGAGCCAAATCAGAGAAATGTTTACAATCATATGACAATTTAGGTTTTATGTTTATAGGTGTGTTGCAAAGATTGCACATGAACATGTTTTCACGTGTAAGAAATTCATGAGCAAAAACAACTTGAGAGAGCAAAATACCGAAAATGAAGCATCAGACAACAATATCAAGAAAACATAAAAGAGGATTTAAGTTTGTCTTGATAAATACAATAGAGAAACGAGATATGATAAAATGTATGATAATGTTTAATATCAACTATGTAAATTAGTATTAAAATTATTATTTCATAGTTATTAACAGCCGACTAAGTTATTTCTACTAATATATATATATATATATATATATATATATATATATATATATATATATATATATATATATATATAGGTTACAAAAATCATGTGACGAAAAATAACTTAACTCTTAAGCTCACATGCAATAGAATTGAATTTATGTTTTCACTATTGAATGCTATAATCTATGAATATCAAAAACCATATGGAAACCCTAGTATTTGCAAAAATCATAAATAAGTTAGGGTTTACATACATTTTGATTATTCTTGTAAATAACCAATGAAATCCTTCTTCAAAAGCTCTTGGAAGCAAGCACTAGAAATCTCGTACATCTGATGGTTCACACGCAAACCCTAGAAACTAAAAAGACTTGGAGAGAGAAGACAAGGGATGATTTCGGTTGTCCTTCTAAAGGAATGAGCGGCCGAAAAAGGGTTAAGACCCTATTTATAGTTGCATTATGAAACACCGAAAACTCTAATTTGAATATAATACTATTATTTCAAATTAAGTAATTATCCAATCTCTTAATTATCTTCAGTGATATTCTAGAAATCCTAAAATACACCACAAAACCATCCACCACCTTAGGAAGGTTCTGGAACCCCTTTTGACCAATTATTAAACAATTACAGCTTATGTCCTTGTAGTTTTAATTAATCTAATCAATCCTAAAATTAATCCTAATCAATTTATGATTAATTTTTAACTAAATAATACTATTTATAATTAATATATTATTCTCACAATATATTAATAAATCATTTATTTCTGTTTATTAATCATATAATAGATCAATAAATCGGTCTCTCTCTCTAGAAGTCATCCTATTCAATTACTAGGTTTGAGGACAACTCAAAATGACTTTGCATTTAATTCAAGTATATACCAATTTAGTTATTGGCTTATACACCTAATCTAACAATAATTACATAATTTTATTCACATAAAAAGTACTAATAAGTAGGTAAAATGTTTCAAAATGACAACCAATAACACAAAATTTATACATTAGGCCACTAAAGTTTTAATTGCACCAAATTGAACAATAAACCTTTTTTTTTGTTTTATTATACCATTAATACTAGTGATAGTCGATTACCAACCCACGTGGAGTCCACGTCACATGTTGTGTCCACGTAATCAATCATATATTAGAATAAAAAAGAAATGTCTCTTGGTCAATTAGATCATATAAGTTTGGTGATTTAAAAAACAAATAAAATGTTATTGGTTGTCAGTTTATTTTATTTCCATAGAAAATATTAGAAAACTTTTAAGCATCATTAATATATATATATATATATATATATATATATATATATATATATATATATATATATATATATATATTCGAAATCTTTGATTTTGATACAATTTACTTGTCTTAAAAATATTTAGATCAGCCATAAGACAATTAATATTTTTTTCAACGAGGATTTTTCATTTTCTTCTAACTTCATTGTTAAACCCATATAACCATTTCTAAGTATTAACAATTTATATGTAGTGAATTGTTTGTGAAAAGAAATAATGTAATAAACAAAATAATTTTTAATATCTTTGAATATATAATGCATAAATTGTTAAGTCTTAGAAATAATTATATCAGTTTAACAATAAAGTTAGAAGAAAATAAAAAATTCTTGTTGAAAAAGATCTTCATTGTCTTATAGGTGGTTTGAATATTTTTAAAACAAATAAGTTGAGATAAAATCGAAGATTTTGGATATATAAATGGTGTGTAAAAGTTTTCTAATATTTTCAATGAAAATGTCATAAATAGCAACCAATAACATTTTATTTGCTTTTTAAGTCACTAAAGTTATATAATTATATTCAGTTGACCAACATTTTTTTTTCCAGTTGACCAACAATTTTATTTGTTTTTTTAAATCACTAAACTTATATAATAAATGTATTGACCAACATTGTTTTTTTCGGTTCTATTATAACCCAATATCACCGATATCAATTTTATAATAAAACGAAAAAAAATAGTTTGATGGATGCAATTAAAACTTTAATGATCTAATAGATAAATTTTATGTTATTAGTTGCCCATTTTGAATAATTTCCTATAAGTAATAGTCATCTAAAAATCCTCAAATATTTAATCCCAAAATAAATGGAAACTAAAATATATTATTCTGAATAAAAATTATATCCAAGGCCCACCAACCCACCCAATAGGGACAGCACACCTCCACTTCAAGAGCACCTTTGTATTGATCCATATTATAACAAGGCATTATTGCATTTGCATCATCTAACCCTTTATTTTGTAGGAACAATACAAAATTTAAAACTGTTAGTAGTATCTTTCAATGTAATATTTAAATTCAAATTTAATTGAAAAAAATATTAAGACATGTATGACGGAAATTTAAAAAGGAAACTATAAATGCTTCAAATGCTAACAGTCAAAAGTTGCTAAACGCTCATTAATCATCCTTCAAGTAAAACTTCTTTGTACATGTTCTTCGTAACGCCATAGCTCACAGCTCTCTGTAGCTTTTCAATTTTGTAATCCTCTCTCTAACACACGCACAAGAATACAAAATTACCATTTTGTTTTTCTCGAGAAAAAGGTAGTATTCATCGCCGATCGTTTGTTGACTCCTTGACTTGTCTCTAATCAGCCGGCTGTGGTTGTTTACCGACTTTCTTCATCACTTTTTCACTGTTTTTTCGTTGAAAATTTTGTAATTATTGATCAGGGGATCACTGTATCAATCTAATTTAATCACTATACCACTAATCAAGCAATCATGTACGTTCCCCACATGTTTGTAAATATGCCTTTTCCAGAAATTATTAGTAATTCGTTAATTTTTTACTCCAAACATGTTTCTAATTCGTAATTTTAATATGGTAATCATGTAGCTATACTCGATTCCAGTTTTTTGACATGCTCTGCGCTCATAAATTTCGCTTTTTTATGAATTTTCAGGCAACGAGTTGCTAATCGGGCTTCATATATGGATAATACGAAGCTGCATCAACAGAGAAGAGGGAGTTTAATCCCTCTTTCACCAACGCAGATGCTATGGTCAAGTGAAAATGGCACCACGTGTATCAAGGATGATAAAGGTGTCAACGTTCAAGTTATCCTTCGTTGCAGGTTTGTGTCAAGCATCTTTTTCTGTATTTTTAACTTATAATTAACATAAACTGAAATTCTTTCTGTTTATCAAGGTTAATTTCTTTGTTAATGTGTGTTTTTCACTTTTCAGGCCATTTAGTGATGACGATGTAAGGGCAAAAACACCAATGGTGGTTACTTGTAATGAAGATAAACAAGAAGTTATTGTTACCCAAAACATTGGTAATAAGCAGACAGATAAAATCTTTGGTTTTGATAAGGTTTGTTTGTTTCTTAATTGGTGTTTATTTATAGTTTTATATCGAATTCCATTTTTGTTTCTTGATAAAAGATCTCCTTTTTCTATATAGGTGTTTGGTCCATCTTCAAAACAAAAGGATTTATATGATCAAGTTGTTGATCCTATTGTTAAAGAAGCTCTTGAAGGCTATAATTGGACCATTTTTGCATATGGTCAAACTGGAACAGGAAAGACTTACACAATGGAAGGCGAAGGAGGAAAATCCAAGGTCAAAACTTTTGACTTTTGAAGTCAAATCTTGAATGGTCAAACCATAGCATAAGAACTAAATTGTTTTCCTGTTTATGTGCAGAATGGAGAGTTTCATGAAGATGTTGGAGTTATTCCAAGAGCTGTTGAGCAACTTTTCGACACTCTTGAAGCTCAAAAAGCAGAATATTCAATGAAAGTGACATACATTGAGCTTTACAATGAGGAAATAACAGATCTTTTGGCTACAGATGAAAAGTTAAAGAAACACATATCTTTAATGGAAGATGGAAAAGGAGCAGTTTTTATGAGAGGCTTAGAAGAAGAACTTGTAAAGAGTGCAGATGAAATACACCAAATTTTACAAAAAGGGTCAGCTAGAAAACACAAAGCTGACACTCTTATAAACACACAAAGCAATCGTTCACATTCTTTGTTCACAATCACAATTCAAATTAAGGAAATTAGTTCAATTGGGGAAGAAGTAATCAAATGCGGAAAGCTAAATCTAGTTGATCTTGCTGGATCAGAAAACATATTACGTTCTGGTGCGCGTGAGGTACATACACAATAACTCCACAAAAAATAAAGTTTGACTTTTTCCGGTCAAAGTCAAAATGTTGACTTTTTATGTTTATGACAGGGAAGAGCAAGGGAAGCTGGTGAGATAAACAAAAGCTTGCTTACACTTGGTCGTGTTATAAATGCATTGGTTGATCACTCTGGACATGTTCCTTATAGGTAATAATAATTTGTTACAAAAAACATTAAAAATATAAAGTGATTTTATTGAATTTGTGGTGAATAATAAATTAATAATATGATGGTTGAAAATATCAGGGATAGTAAATTAACGAGGTTGTTGAGAGATTCTTTAGGAGGGAAAACAAAGACATGCATAATAGCTACTGTGTCCTCTTCTATTCACTCTTTGGAAGAAACACAAAACACTTTAGATTATGCGTACAAGGCTAAAAGCATCAAGAATAGACCAGAGGTTAGTGTGTTCTTTTCTAGAAGGGCAAATTTGGAAAATAGCAACGTACATTATGAAAAAAGTTTAATTTTTTAATTTGGAATCAGGTTAACCATAAGGTGACAAAATCAGCGGATGTTAAAGAATTATACACGGAAATAAAAAGTCTTAAACAAGGTAAAAAAAATTATATAATTTTTTTGTGGTTATTGAGAATTAAAAAATACGTAACTTTTTTTTTTTCTTTGTGTCATTAGAATTACATGCTACAAGGGAGAAAAACGGAATTTACATACCACATGAACGTTACATGAGTGAAGAAGCTGCCAAGAAGGTTTACTTCTATATTATTATTTTTTTTCTTATTTTCTTATTCAATCTCATGAAAATCGCATGTGTTACTTAACGCGTAATTTAATGAAAGTGTAGCATTGTGTGACTCCACATTAAGTTGATTAAAGTTTCTGATTAGTACTCAAATGTCCAAAATACCCTTTAAGTAATAAAAATAGTATCAAAATCAAAATCATGGATAATTAAATTTCCGTAATCAATTTTTTGTAGGCAACATCCGAGAAGTTAGAGTTAAAAAGTAAGGTAAAATATCTATTTTTAAATATTATACATCGCCTCTCGTTATACTATCAAACACTGAGAAATTGATTGTTTTTAATAGGAACTCATAGATCTTCAAGAACTCTTAATTCATCAGCAAAATTTGACTTCAGAACTAAGTCAAAAACTTGAGAACACCGAGGTTAGATTAGATTCCAAAAATGGTTCATTTTATTTTAATTACAATTTAAGTATGATTTGTTTTTTTTTAACAACTTCAGAGAGAACTCAAGCAAAGTAAGCAAGATATCTCGGATCTAAAAGATAAACTGAAACAAGCGAATGAAACGACAAAAGAAAAGGAATATTTTATACTTAATCTTCTTGGATCAGGTGAGTAAATTTAAAGTGATATTCACTTACAAAAAAGTTGCATTTTCTAACAATTTTTAGTAATGTTTAGAGAAAACACTCACTGAAAGAGCAGTTGAGCTTCATAGTGAGCTTGAGAATGCAACATCAGAGGTATCAAGCTTGTTCGCGAAAATTGGTTTGTATCTTTCGTTTGAAAAACAGAGCCTTTTCTTACAGTTTGATATATAAAAAATTGTAACAATATTGTATTTTACGTGTTATATAGAGCACAAAAACCACATAGAAGAAGGAAATAAAGCGGTGATCAAGAGCTTTCAGAAGCTTTTAGCTCAACATCTTGAAGTTCTTCACAAGACGATTGTTGATTCAGTAACGCATCAAGAGCAACAACTAAATGCAATCGAAGAACATATGAAATCTTTTGTTTCTGAACACAATTCGGTAAGTTAAATCTCGTTTCGGCATTTCATCGAACAGTTGGTGTGCATTCAGCTGTGAAAATGTAACGATGTAATGAATAGGCTGCTGAAGGACTTCAAATTCGGGTAGAAAAGATTAATGACGTATTTGCTGGTGGAATCAAATCCTTAGTTGAATTAGCGACTGAATTCAGTGGTAATTCAGAGACAACACTTGGAAATATAAATTCTGAAGTCGTGAAGCATTCTTCAGCCCTAGCAGAAGTGAGTAAACTAAATCTTGTTCACTTACGATTTTTATTCAAAAACTTGATTTGATGTTCACAATATTTATGGTGCTTTTTAGCTAATAAGAGAAGCTTCGGTCAAAGTTGGTGATATACTTGATGATTTGCATGGTAACCTTGATGATCAGGAGCAAACTATAGCTGCAATTTGGCAAAAACAGCATGAGGTACATAAATAGATATTAGTCAAATGTCTGAAATACCCCTGACCATGACAAATAAGAGTATGAATTTAACCTTTTTTGTGATTTTTCTGTATAACCAGAGTCAATTGCGAGCTTATCAGACAACTCAATCTGCATCTAGTATTACAGTGAAGTTCTTCAAGACTCTAAGCACAGACATTTTCAGTGTGATTCAAATGTTGGAAGAAGCTAAAGGGATGTATGATCAGAAATTAGATGAATTCAGCAAGAAATATGAGGTTTTTTTGTATCATCCATTATATCAACAACTCCCTTTTCATCTTTAACTACAATCATTTTATAATCATCTTAAAAAATTACCTTTTTAGGAATATGCCGATGATGAAAACAAGCAACTTTTAGACAAAATGGCAGAGCTTTTAACAAGTTCAAATGACAAGAAGAAACAGATGGTAATTAACTAATTATGATATCTCTTGATCCCTTTGATTGGAAAAAGTAAAGTGTTGATTTTATTTATTTATTTATTGTAATGTGCTTATTAAAGAATGTTGATTTTTTTATAGGTTCAAACAGAAGTGGATGGAATTCGAAGCTATATTGGGAGTAAAACCTACACACTTCATGGCAAAATGTCAAATATTCATAGTCTCACATCATCAACAGACGATGAATATGCAAGTTTTTTGGGAAAAACAGAAAAGAATTACATTGAGGATAAAACCACAACTCAAAATGGAAAAGATGGTGTCATATCCATATTCAAAAACTGGTAAAATATTTATAAAATATTTGGGTATATTTTTCAAAGTAGGAAGAAAATGAAAGCACATTGCTATTTCCTGATTTTAAAAGTATGCATTAATGATGTTTTACTTGAAAATGAAAAGGACAACAAAGGCAAAAATGGGTAACGAAGGGTGGAGCCAAGTTCAAGAATCTATTAACAGTCTACAGAAATTGCATTTAGAATCTTTTGATTCCAAAATCAAGTAAGTTTATGTAAAAAAAAAAAGTTACTTCGACTTTCAATTTTTATTAGAAAAGAGTGTTTTATTTATTTATTTGTTTAATTTTTATGATTTGGATGATTTCCTAATTCAGGGATGCTCTTGAAACAAATCAAGCAATCCATAATCGATTGTCATCTGTGGGCTCCACGACACTAGAAGAAGTACACAGTCAATCTCTCACATCCACTGAATGTAAGCCATTTCTATTTATGTAATTTGTAATATGATAAAACTTTTTTAAGTATTTCTTGATTTAACTGATAATTATATTATGTTTTAATATTTTTATGTTGACTTTGTGCAGATTTTTTGAAGCTTAACGAGGAAGAAAATGAGGGGATTGATTCCTTAACAAGAAATTCTCGTGATGCTATGAAAGATATGGAAGTTGCTCACTCTTCCAAAATAATTGAGATCACAAAAGATACCGAAAAGTGCTTGATAAATGAATACATGGTATAGGAAAATATTAAGGAAAAAAAATGCTGTTTTTATTTTACTTTGTAGAAAAATATTCTAAGTTGTTTTTGCAACAAACAGGTGGATGATTCTTTTTTCTCAACACCAAAATTCTGTAAATTACCTAGCAAGATAAACACAGAAGAACTCAATACTCCACCATTTGAGGTGTTGTTGGATTCATTTCAAAAAGTACAAGAAAGTGGAGATGCAAATGGAGTTTTTTTAGGGATCATCAATGGAGGGTGAAGACTTATGTACAATGATTTTTTTTTCACCTCTTTTTATAGTTTTTGTTGTTGGCTAGAAGCTTATTTCAAGAACTCAACTTTCGGGTGCTAAGGTTTTAATCTTAAATAATCTTTATTAAATTGTATGTCAAGTCACGTGTTGCATTTATCTTGGGACGTGTTAATCTAGGAAGTTGTATATTCCTTCTCAAATGTAACAATTAATAATACATGTGAAAAGCAAAAGTGTGCATCAATCAAATTCTTATGCAATCTGTAGCCTCCTTGAACCCTATGCATTGTGTTGGACCGGGATCCGGATCAACACCGGTACCTGTTTATATGAATCAAGCCGGTTATTGGTTCTTGCTAAGCTACAATACTGATTCCAGGTAACAGTTGTAGACCGGAAGTTTAAAAGACAATCTTTGAAAAACTTTAAAATATCACAACTCATTCGTTGAAGTTGAATTGACATATATCTATCCCAAAATGTAGTTTAGTGTTTTTACTGTGTTTTAGGCTATAGGCTATAGTTTCACCTTTTTGGGTTAAATATTCATTAAGTTAAAGTCTCCTGATGGGGTGTCAAATTATAATTAAAATACAAGTTTTGGTGCTATGATAATTACTTTTGTATGTTTTTATCACTAATCAAGAATACAAATTGAATTTCTCTGTATGTATTCAATCTGTTTACATGTTTTTATATGCAAATAGATATGGATCTACTTAACCCTATCTCCACATAATCAACATAATTAGGAACTATATGCATGTACATAACAAAGGCTAAAGACTAGGACTATTTAACCAAGTTATAAAGACCAATTCACATGAAATTAATGATTTATTTATTAGCTGTTATCACCGCCCTACAAGCTCAAGTGAAGGTTGAACTTGAAGCTTGGACCTTAACTAAGAAACTCGATCTTTTCCCAATGGTTTAGTAAAAATGTCAGCCAACTGATCCAGAGAGGACACTTAACAGATTTGAAGGGCACCAGCATCAACTTGTTCTCTGACAAAGTGAAAGTCAAGAGCAATGTGTTTGGAGCGTATGCTAATAACTGGATTTTTGCACATGAAAGTGGCACCAACATTGTCACAGAGTATAGATGGTTTTGGAAGATGAACATGACGGTCATGAAGAAGATGTTGAATCCATAATAACTCAGCAGTGGTGTACGCAAGGGCACGATATTCATCCTCTGTATTGGATCAAGCTACAACTTTTTGCTTACGATAAGACCAACTAATTAGATTTGGACCATGAAATATGGCAAAGCCATATTGAGATCTGCTGTCGCCTTTGTCGAACATCCAACGTGAATCTAAGCAAGCTAAGAGGGAGGTGGCAGTGTGTGGTTTGAAATGAAGATAGTGGTGTAAGGTTCCATTTAGATACCGTAAAATATGCTTAATAGCTTGCCAATGGATAATAGTGGGAGAATGCATGAACTGGAAAACTCGGTTGACTTTATAAGTGATGTCCGATCTAGTAATTGTGGCATATTGAAGAGACCCAACTGTTTGTCTGTAGAGTTTTGGATCAGGAAATGGATCACCACAAGTCATGAGTGGAACCGATGGATCAGCTGGTGTTGATACAAGCTTGGATTCAAGCATTTTATTTTTTATGAATAGATCTTGAATGTATTTCTGCTGGGAAAGTTGTAAACCTTCAGCTGACTTGAGAATCTGTACACCAAGAAAATAAGTGAGAGTACCCTGATCTTTGAGTGCAAAAGTTTGATGTAGTTGTTGAATAAGCTTGTGAATGATATGTGGATTTGTGCCTGTTATTATTAGATCATCAACATAGACTAAAATGTGGATTGTGGCAATAGATGGTGAGTGAACAAATAGAGATGTGTCCAAATGGCAGGCGCAAACCATGTTTGATCAGATGTTGTTTTAGTTGGTTGCACCAGGCCCTAGGAGCTTGTTTTAAGCCATAGATGGTCTCGTGTAATTTGCAAACAACATATGGACAAGAAGGACCTTCGAAGCCACGAGGTTGATCCATGTATACTTCCTCTGATAGTACATGATTTAAAAAGGAATTGTTTATATCCAATTATCATATCGTCTAACCTTGAGAGAGAGCAATAGATATAACCAATATAATGGTTTTTGGTTTAATAACAGGACTGAAAGTTTCAAAAAAGTCAACGCCTTCTTCTTTAATAAACCCTTTAGCAACTAGTTGGGATTTGTAGCGTTCGATGGCGCCATCAGAATGTCTCTTGATTCTTAAAATCCACTTGCTTCCAACAACATTAGTGTTAGTGGGATGGGGGACAAGTGTCCAAGTCTTATTTCTCATTAAAGAATTAAATTCATGTGTCATTGCATTCAATCAATATGGATTTTTAAGTGCTTGAGGGATGTGTTTAGGTTTGATAACTGGTGGTGAGTCAGTGAAGTTTATGAAGGTCTTGGGTTTTAGAGAATTCGTTTGGCACGAGTGATAATTTTATGTTGAGTATGAAGAACTGGGCATAGAAAACACATAGAAGATTGTTTTGCATGAGAACTGATGGTGGGACCCTGATGTAGTGGACATGAAGGTGGTGAAGATATGGGGGTTGTAGATGGGGATGTACTATAAGAAGTCTCAGTAGAGGAATTATTGTAGTTGGTAGGGATATATAGACAATACACATGAACAAGAAGGCATGTTGAAAATGGTGAGGGAGAGCTGGTAGGTAAGGAGATGGAAGATTGATTTGGATGAGTTGCAAAAGGATACACATCTTCATTGAAGACAACATGGAAGGAGATATAAATACAGGATGTAGGACGATGAAGACATAGGTAACCTTTGTGAGAGGCGCTATAGACCAAGAAGATGCAAGGGAGAGACCCAAAATCCATCTTATGAGTTTGATGGGGATGTAAGAAAGGATATCAAGGCACCCAAATGTGCACATGAATGCATAGTCGGTTGTCTTGTTGTAGAGGATATAACAGGGAGATTGGTATTTTAGTTTAAGTGTTATAGTATGATTGTGAATATAGGTTGCAGTTTTGAATGCGTGTTCCCATTATTCTTGTGGAAGAATGGATTGAGCAAGAAGAGATAAGCCCTTTTCAATAACGAGACAATGTTGATGTTCTACAAAACCATTTTGTTCGGAGGTGTGGGGAATGTTGGGGTTATATTGTGTTGTGTCAATTTTGTATTATATTGTTATAGTCCATTTGTAACAGTGTAACATCCATAAAATTCGAGCCAATTTAAAACTTTTTAAAGCATTTAAAACCATTCACTTATTACAATTAGTTTTCAAAATAATTTATACATCAGAGTTCCCAGAAATCATAATCATCAATCGAGGAAGTGTACGGTCACGCCTTCGCCTTCCTGCGGTCATCTGATGAACCTGAAACAATAAACTGAAACTATAAGCCCGAAAGTTTAGTGAGTTACCCCCAAAATACCCATTCACACAACCATACACATACAGTAATGAATAGCATACTATGGGTCCAGTCAACCATCGAGTTGGAATACCCCTGGCCCTCAACCATCGGGTTGGAATGCCAACATACCGTAACACATATTAAAATAATCAACATGTACTGGATCCACAATTTTACAGACTGGATTACCCCTGGCCCCACAGTGAGAGTCAGGATTGCTTTCCGGGCCCACAGCTCACATCTGGATTGCCATCGAGCCACAATACGAGTCTCCCTCAGCTCGTATATGGAATGCTCCCGAGCCCACAGTACGAGTCTCGCTTAGCTCATATATGCAATGCTCCCAGGTTTGTTGGTTACCGCATGGAGCAATTTCACCTCAACCCATCCCACATAATATATCGACATATAACACAACTAATACGCATACAGATAATCACATCATACTACAGGTAGTCCTACAGATCTACCTATTGGCATAACAACTAGCATGCAGACAGTTAGACCAACTATAGGTCACTAAGCATAACCACATCCGATCTATCAGGATACCGATCTAACAGATCATACTAGTGAATAACCATCCTATCTACCAGGATGCCGAGCTAACATATCACAACATAAACTATCTCAAATAACAAATCAAAGGGCCGGCCTTGGTGCCTTAGACCCTTGAGTATAGTGAGGATAACTCACCTTGCAATGCCGAATGGAACCACGAAACCATGCTCCCGAAACACTGCCCCAAACTCCAACACCTATAACCATCAATGATCCAATTCATAAATATCTGCTTACTAATTACTCTCAAAAGTCAAACTGGTCAACCCTTGGTTCGAGATCAAATTCAACTGTCAAGGTCAACAGTCCATGTTGACCTCAACTCATCGAGTACCCTCAACTACTCGCCGAGTTCCTTACATAACTTGCCAACTCGCCGAGTCAACATGCCACTCGCCAACTCCAAGGCAATCTTCATCAGACTCGCCGAGTTGTTCATCCAACTCGTCGAGTTCATGACCATCTTCATATGACTCGCTGAGTCTACCATGCGACTTGCCTGGTCCCTTCAGTCGTTCATCCATACAGATGCTTTTTAAGCCATTCCAAGGCTCCATACTAAATATCCAAGCTCCCAAGGCATGCTTATCACGTAAAGTTGCAAACTTTACGTGCATGCAAGGCTCTAACGACTCAAAATGCCAAAACCAAGCTTGAAATGGGGTTTTACACTTAAGGAGGGGTTCATGATCGCCAAAGCTGATAGCTTTATGGACTTATAAATCAAAGAGAGTTCAGATCTGAAGTTACAACTTCAGATCTGAGCTAATACCCAAGAATAGCTTCATAACCAAGACAAGAAGCCTAACTTCATCCAAAGAGATCTAGAAAGGAATGAGGCCAAGATCATGAATTGATACCTCAAATGAAGCTAGCTGAGATAGACTTCAGACCCACAAACATTCTTGCCTCCAACTTGTTGATCTTCAAGCTTCTTGCATCAAGGTCTTCTTTCCAAGCTTGAAATTTACACTAATATGGAGCATACACACGAATTAGGGTTTCTGGACTCTCAAGAGGTTGCAAAGGAACTAAGGGAGGCTAATGATCCCTTAAATAGGGTGCCAAACCCCAGAAATTAGGGTTTCACCCTCCAGCTCTAACTCATCGAGTCATTCTTCCGACTCGGCGAGTTGGTCACTTAAACACGTGGCCCAAACCCACTGCTACACGATGAGTAAGGCAACCAACTCGTCGAGTAGATCTTGAATTCATGAGAATTCATAAACATAAATTGGTATTCGAGAATCGGGGCATTACAATTCTCCCCCACTCGAACTAGACTTCGTCCTTGAAGTCTGCTGCGGTGAACATCCTCGGGTAGTGCTCCCGCACTCTGCCTTCGGCTCCCACGTCCACTAGGACCCTCTTTGGTGCTCCCGCTGTACCCTTACCAAAGGTACCTCCTTGTCCCGTAGAACCTTTACCCCTCTATCCAGAATGGCCACATGCCTCTCCATATAATCCAAGCGCTCACCGACCTGAATGTCATCCAACGATACTACAGCCTCCTGATCCATGATACACTTTTGCAAGTGCGAATCGTGAAAGGTGATGAAAATGTAACGACCGAAAAGTCCAACCAATTTAAAATTTTCAAAAACAACCTGATTTCATTAAATTATTACAAAAAGGTTTTCAATACAAATCATTTAGAGTATTCCCAGAATCACATTACTACAAAATCATGAGGAGCGGTACGATCACGCCTTCGCCTTGTCACAGTCTCCTGAAGAACCTGAAAAACATTAAACCACAACTGTAAGCCCGAAAGCTTAGTGAGATACCCCCAAAATACCAACCACATATACCCTACACATAACATGCTATCTCATAATGAATCACAGAACAGCCATGCATATCGGGTATATTGTGGGACTAGTCCGCCTTGTCGGGCCTTCAGTCCACCTGGTCCACCCTCCGTGTCCAATCATGTCCCTCGAGTCTGCAGTGTGGTTGGTCCACCCGCACTGGGCCTTCAACTCACCTGGTCCACTCTCTGAGTCTACAGTATGACTGGTCCGCCCGCATCGGGCCTTCAGTCGGCCTGGTCCACTCTCCGAGCCTTGGCACGTCTGGTCCGCCCTCGTGGGGCCTACAGCCTATCCGGACCGCTCGTTGGGCCTTCGGAATAACCGGTCCACCCTGGGTATCTTGGCCTACAGCACGAAGCAGGACCCGCCTCAACTCAACTCCAGTCCAAACAACCATGTGCACATAAACAAACAATCACATAAAAATTCATATTCAGGAAACCGATCTAGCAGATCACATATCACAACATACTCTAACAGGATACCGACCTAACCGGTCACTAGCATAGCCTCACCCTACATACCAGGATACTGACCTTAACCAGGTCTCTAATGAATACCATCCTAACTACCAGGACGCAAACATATCAAAGCAATAACATAACAACAGATACCCGAATCTCAAACCGATAAAAGGGTTGGCCTTGGTGCCTTAGACCCTGTTGATATAGTGAGGATAACTCACCTCGAAACTGCCAGTTGAAAGGATAAGGTCCCGCTGCTCCAAACTCTGACACGAACTCCTCCACTGAACACCAAAACACTCAACTCAATAAATACCCTTAATAACCAAAATACCCCTGGAAGACAACTGGTCAACCCTTGGTCAAAGTCAAAGTCAAAGTCTACCCCTGACTGACTCTACTCGCCGAGTCAACCCAATGACTCGCCGAGTCCTCATACACAGAACCTCCTTCGCTTCGCGACCCAACTCGCCGAGTCACCCCGAGACTCACCGAGTCCAACAACTCTGAGTTCACTCGCACCCAACTCACCGAGTCATCCCTTGACTCACCGATTCTCGACTCAACCAGAAAATATTGGGACTCTTCGACTAGACTCGCCGAGTCCAAGAACAGACTCGCCGAGTCTAAGGCTATCTTCAACCTACTCGCCGAGTTGTTCATCCAACTCGTCGAGTTCCAGCTCATCTTCAAGCAACTCGTCAAGTCCACCCATGTGACTCGCCGAGTACCACCGGGTCTGAATCCATACAGAAGCTTTCCAAGCCATGCAGATGATCCAAACCATAGATTTACTTCTCTTAAGGCCATCCATCACGTAAAGTGGCAATCTTTACGTGAATCCAAGAAGATCTAGGCATTTTTACTCTAGGGTTTGGGGTTTGGGACAACATAGCTCCATCAACAACACAAGAACAGGGACTTTAATGCTCTTAAGACCTTCTCCACTCCAGATCTGAGGTAGCAACCTCAGATCTATCCTTCAAACTCAAGATGCCACAAATCTAAGCTTCCCACACAACCCCAAAATGAAGAATCTAGAAGAACACAACCCAAGAACGAGATATTACCTCAAAATGAAGCCTCCAACAGCAAGAGATCCGAATCTAAACAAAGCCCTTTGATCCAAGCCTCTTCTCCTTCAAAATTTCTTCAAAAAACACCTCCCCAAGCTCCAAATGCACTCCAATCTTCCACAATCACGCTTTCTAGGGTTTTTGGACTTCAAGGGGGATCAAAGAGGCTGGGGAGAGGGTGTAATGTTCTTTAAATAGGGCTCATTCCTCGGATTTAGGGTTTTCTCCACTCAGCACCTACTCGCCAAGTCCATCCATAGACTCGCCGAGTAGGCCACTTGACACGCGACCAAAGTCGCGACCCTACTCGCCGAGTCCATCCATAGACTCGCCGAGTTGCCCTTCAAGATTTACTCTTTTAGCCCTTCAACTCTACTCTTGCTATTCCGGGATGTTACAATTCTCCCCCACTTAAATTAGGCTTCGTCCTCGAAGCCTACAACAACTCATCTCCAAAAATACTCCCACAATACGCCACCTGGCCTTAACCGGACCAGGTCCCTCAAGGCATACCCATCGAAACTCGAACTCACTTTCTCCTTCCTTGTGGTGTCCTGACCACCGTCTCAAACTGGGAACCGACTTTACCTTCTGATAACCACACACAACAACTGAGTACCACTCATGATGCAACACTACTCAAAATCACAACCATTACTCGATCCATATGAGCTATAAATAACTATGTACCACCCGATTCCCGATCCGAGTCTAACTCTATCCATTCCATGCTGATAGAAAGACACACTCTTCAGAGCAACTCCCATGAGTTCTCTTCTTGCAATCGCATGCACATGCTGAACTAGCTCTAGCACCCTCGGGTTAGGAAACCCATCACTCTGATGACCCTCAAAACATCCCTCAGGATGAACCACTGATACACAAATCCTTTACCGAAATCAAGCTGGGAATCCAAAACTCCATATCTGCATCCCTTACGAGCCTCTTGACTTTACAGCCACGGAATTCCCTTCTGCGACCCCAGCAGACATCCCCTCATGATGTCATCCCAAACCGCCGCCGCACACGCTGCTCAATGACCACCGTCGGACCACTCCGATCATAACTCTACACTGCCGCTTTCACTTTCGTGAATTTGCACTCCCCTTCGGAATTACATTCCTCCCTTTTTCCTTACCAAGGAAAACCACTCGACCACCTTGTCACGACGACAAGTACTACGGTGCTCACCCAACGCTACACCACCTCTTTTATATGCATTACATAGAAAAGCTATATCTTTCACAGATTCAAAAAAGTAGTCAAGTGATATAATGGTCAAATACATGACTAAATGTGATTTAACTACAAAATAAACATCACAAGCCTAAATTCGGGCCAATAAACTCATCAAAAGCTCTTGAAAGAGAAAACAAATAGAATTATCACCACAATTCATTGAAATAAAAATAAAAATGAGACCCCATCTAATTTCGTCAAAATCCCATCAACAACAATTACATCTGAAACTAAAATTCAACCCAATAAAAAAAATGAATAGCATGATCAAATCGAAACTCAAATCTAATAATATGTTGCAGATGCAGAATAGAGTTTGGAGTTCCTATCATTCTTGTTTCCTTTTTCATCATCACTCCAAAGTCCAAACCATGTGAAAAAAAATGATGTTTGATCTTAGTTCCCTTCCATCTTCTGATGATACATGAAAACCCTTATTAGAATTTGGGCCCTCCCACGAGATTTAGGTCCTGTGCGGTTGCATACCCTCAGGGTCGACTAACGAAATTGAAGAACATGCATCATAGAAGGCGACCCATGTTTCAACCTCCTCACAAATCATAGTTGGGATGATATAACTAAAAGCTTTGTTAGGTGATTATCAACAAAAAGAAAGCATTTTACCAATGAAGAGAATATGGATTAGATGAGAAAAGAGACGAACATAAAATATCAAGGAGCATAGAAAATATCCCAAGGATGTCCGGATCCTAACAGAATTCCAACCGGGTCCAATACTTTGAATGAAAAAAATTCGATTCCTAATTTTTAACATACAATCTTGGAGACTAAAGGGAACCATTTGATTCATTCAATGACAATTAATTAAGAAACTTTTCATTTCCCGTCTATTCACAACTTACTTAAATAACAAAATCCACTTTTACTTTTTTTTATTGTGATATTTGATGTGTGTAAAACCAACTAGTTTTATCCCTACTTTTAATTAATAAATTGAGCACACAAAGGCAGTGAACCTGTCTTTAAGTGGTATAGATTGATAAGTAATGTATCGAACTCAGGGAACGGAAAATTAAACTAATAACTAATTTTAACTAAAACAAATAATAAAAGTAAAGGGTTTTTCTCTAGTTTTGCAAGACTAGAAACTTAGACAAACTAGATTAACTAATTAACTAAAGCAACAACTATTCACCAAATTTGATAAAGATGTTTCCATTTAGGTTCAACCAATTCACTCCTATGGTTATTTAAGTTTAAGGTAGATTAATTGCAATTGGTTACCGATTATAATAGTTAGGTTCATGTTCATTACTCCTAACCCTTAGACAATTAACTAATTTAAGTGTTGATCAAATGTTTAAACTAATTAATTCTCTAAATTAATTATTTGGATTAAATAAGATTTGTAATGATCAATTAAGATATTAATTCAATTAACCTCTTGTTGATGGTTTCTCAAACAAGCTCACACATTAATCTTCCTATTTTCTTATTAATCTTAGTTTCATAATCATTACTTCTAAGCATATGGTTTAGTATTCACATAGACATATGAGGTTAACAATTAAGTGATGTTCATGCAACCTAATTGCCTTCCAATTAATAGAAAATAGTAGTGATTAATACATAAGGTTCTTTAACAAACTTAATTTAATAAATCACCAATAGACAATTAAGCAAAAATCAATAATCAAACCATAGGAGTTCTTTGGTATTCCCCAAACAGAAACAAAAACGAATTTAGCTCATAATTGCAGTAGAAACAAACATAAAAACAAAGTTTACTAAAGCAAACATATTCAATTCCTAAGTCTAAGTGGTAGAATTAACCTAATTGCTTGAATTCTTCCAAATATTGAAGCTTAGGGTTCCTTAGCATCTTCTGGGGCTCTTAGTCGCAGCTAAACCTTCAAAAATCGCCAGGAGTATGATCTCATGAGATAAGGATTCGTATTTTATAGATATCCCAAAACAGGGTGTACTCGGCGAGTGGCAGAACCAACTCGCCGAGTAGATCCATACTTATCCGTCTTGAATCAGCAGTCGTATTTATTTTCTGGAACATCCTCGTGTACTCGCCGAGTAGGGTCGATCTACTAGCCGAGTATATCACCTTCTTTCACTCTTTGATCTTCAATTGCTTCCCTTTTCTCCTTTTTACTTCCAAGCATATCTTTTGGACTGAAAACAAAATTCACAACATTTTAAGTACCTTTTGTCCACATTATTCACATAATTAATCAAAAATCACTAAGAATATATGCTAAATAATTAACTAATTATGCACATATCAATATTCTTATATCTTTTTCACTTAAGACATAATATTTTCAGATTTGTTTTAATCTTGACCACATAATCGATTTATAGACCTCTAAGGTGTTGTTCGTTTTTTTTTCTAAAAATCACTTCATGACCATTTATTGTTGCGTCACGCAACACTTGGCCATTCGCAGCTGTTTGTTTTTCAAAAGACATCTAGCTTAAAAATTGTTGCACGTGTGTTGCGTGGCAAAACACTAGACCTTATGCTTCAAATTTCTTCACATCTTACTTTAACTTATTGCAGCAGTCTGCAGACGTTAAAAAATGAAGAAACTTTTTATTACATGTTGCAGTCATTTGGTCCACCTCTTCTGCTACAGAGGGTTGCAGAGATGGTCCGCAAATTTCAGAAATTTTTGCTTCGATAAAAAAATAAATAATAAAAAATAAACAGCACCTAATACACCCTTGCCACATCAGTGATGCTCATAAACCCCCTTGTCTCATTCACTTGTTTCCCAAATAACTCCACTGAAGCATCATATTGAATACCCTAATTTATTCAGGTTTGTTTATTATGGTAGAAGAAAGGATCAAGTAAACTTGACGTAGGTAGTGTTAAAATTAATAGAGTTTATATTGTCAAACTAACATTTTGAAGTTGAGGATATATTTTGTTTTAGTTGTTTATTTATAGAGTGCATGTTGTCCTTTATATTTGTTCAAGGGTTGGAGTGGAATAATCTGTTTCAGACAGCAGGTTTGTGCATAGGTCTACGGGTCATCCTTGACCCGGCTATATATATTGGTGTGATGTGCTATTTATGGGTCATTATGCTTAGATATTTTACGCAATTCTTTCTTTCTTCTCTCGTTCACATAGTTAACACAAGTTAGGGTTTCCTGCATATTGATTGTTCTTGTTTTGAGTTTCATTCTCAGATCATTGTAGTTTAGGTTGTGTGATACATTGTGAGAGTAGTATAGGTTTATTGTAGTGAGTTTTTTTGTGTATAAGTTGATGTAAACCTTCTGAATCTTAGTCCTCTAATGATATAAGAGTTGATGACGTTATGAAAGCACCGTGTTTAAGGTTTTTTCATGGTATCAGAGCGCAGTGTTTCGATTTGCGCTTTTCCGATCGATCATCAACATTTCTTCGAAGAGGTACTGTTGATTAATCTTTTTTTTTCATCTTAATTCATTCCTATTCTTTCTCATCTGATATTGTTTAGAGTTTTTATAAAACTCTGAGTCTTTGACTAAGTCCGTGAAGATTTGACGTAGTGAGTTCTCATTTAGGTTTTTTAAAAAAATAATAACCTAAATCGAAACTTACTTCTTGGTTCTTCTTCAGTTAAGATCTTGGTTACTACAATTTTTTTTGTATTTCTTTTCAGATTTTTTTGGAGCTTTGTTGTTGTTGGTAGACTAACATTTGTGGCCCTTTGGTGAATCTGTGGTTCTTTTCTTGATCGATTAATCTCGTTTATCTTTTGAAATAACTTTCTAGAGAACAGATGTCATCACCGTTTAACTCTATAGGGAATGGAATAATGAGAGTCGATCTGTAAAACTGTTCTTCAAGGTGTCCAATAGGACATCTGTAAGAATATCTTGTTCCCTTCTACATCTAATTCTTAGTATAGTTGTGGGAGATCCTGGTGTACTGAGTACACCAGTTACTTGTTGTTTATTGACTTGTTTTGTTTGTTTTATATGTTTTTTATGGTCCTGGATCCCAACATATTGTGGATATCATTTGGACATAGTCATTGCAGTTAATTGTTTTTTTTTTTGGCTTGTTTGATTAATTGTTGGTATGGCTGGTCCATTTGATGAGTCTTCTAGTGGTAGCAAAAATGATTCCATTATTAATGTAGATGATCATCTTTATGTGCATCATTATGATAATGATGTTACTAGTGTCATTAAATTCAAACTATTAGGAACTGAGAGTTACAGAGTTTGGCGTAGTTCCATGATTAGGGCTTTGAAAGCTCGAAACAAACTTGGTTTTACTGATGGAACTGTGACCAAACCTGTTAATGATCATGTTAAAGAATCCAAATGGGAAAGAGCAAATGTTGTTACCTGTTCTTGGATTCTTGGGTCTATTTCAGAAAATATATATGCTAATCATTCTTGTTCTGAGAGTGCTCAAGAAGTTTGGGCAGAATTGTTTGAGAGTTATCATAAAGCTGATGGGTCTGTCATTTTTAATGTACATCAAAAAATTAACTCTTTTATCCAGGGTAGTTTATGCTTGTCGGATTATTTTAATAAATTGAATACTTATTGGAAAGAATTTGATGGTTTAACTAATCTAACTGATTGCACCTGTGAAGCTTCTGCTAGTTATACCAGTCATTCAAAATTAATTAAGCTAATGCAATTTTTAAGTGGCCTAGATGAGTCCTACAATCAAGTTAAAAGTCACATTTTATTAATGGATCCTCTACCATCTGTTAAAACTTCCTTTTCTTTGGTATCACGTGAAGAGTCTAATAAAAAACATGGGTTAATTTTTTTTTAAGTTCCAACAATAAGACCATGCCTTCAGTTTTTGTATTAAGGTTTTTGATCAAAAGAAAACTAAATCTAAGGGTCTAGTTCCTCAATGAAAGAATTGTGGTTTAAGGAGTCATTCTATAGAAAAATGTTTCAAAATAATTGGATATCCCAAAGATTATAAACCAAGGTCTGAATATAATCATCAATCAAAAGGTTTTTCTAGTAACAGTACTTCTGATTTTAAACTAGAGTCTTCTGGTTCTAGTGTTTCTGGTTGTCATTATCTTACAAGTGAGCAATATGCTAAGTTTCTTAGTCTCATTTATGACAATAAGCAAGAGTTGGATGAGTCATCTGCTAGTGCCAACATGATAGGTATTTCATGCAACTCTTTTTTTACATTCCAATTTTCCTAAATGGGTTGTTGACTCAGGAGCTAGTCAACAAATGATTACTTCTGAGTCATTACTTCAGGATTCAATTGATGTTTCAAAATTAAATTTAAGATTTAGTCACCCAAATAGGTCTTCTGCCCAAATCAACAAAATTGGGAACTTACACTTGTTTAATTATTTGACTTTGTTCGATGTTTTTGTTGTCCCTGATTTCAATATAAATTTGTTGTCTATTCACAAGCTTTGCAAAGATAGTAAATGTGAAGTTGTTTTTAATGAGAACAACTGTTATGTTCAGGATTCACAGTCTAAGGGGATGGTGGAGACAGATAATGAATATGGGGGGGCTTTATTATCTTGATCCCTCAATATCAGGTAATAATTCCTCCATTACTGAAACTTCTTGTTGTGTTTCTAAGTTCACCTGGCACAACAGGCTTGGTCATCATGTTGATCAGGCTTTAAATGTACTTAAAAATAAACTTAAGTTTAGTAATGATCCGTTATCTCCTTGTGATGTGTGTCATAAAGCAAAACAGACTAGGGTTTCTTTTCACAATAGTCAACATGTCATAAAAGTTTTAGGAGATCTTATTCTCCTAGACGTATGGGGACCATATCGTATAGAGTCTGTTGGTGGTTTCAGGATTTTCTTGTCTATTGTTGATAACTTTACAAGAGCTACATGGGTGTTTCTTCTGAAGTATAAAGATAAAGTTTATCAACGTTATGTTACTTTTTTCAAGCTATTAAAAAATCAATTTCAAGATAATATTAAAACTATAAAGTATGATAATGGAACTAAAAATTTAAATTCCCGGGTAAAAATTTTTAATCAAGACAATGGAGTTGTTCATCAGACATCTTGTGTTTATAATCCACAATAGAATGGTGTTGTGGAGAGAAAACATAGGCATATTTTGAATGAAGCTAGGTCTCGTATGTTTCAGTAAGGAGTTCCTTTAAAATATTAGGGTGATGCTATTCTTACCTCTATTTTTCTCATTAATAAGACTCCTTCCTCTATTTTAAGTAGTTTATCACCTTATGAATTGGTTTATAAAAGGTGTCCCAACTTTGATAGTCTTCATGTTTTTTGATGTTTGTGTTTTTCTACAAATTTGAATAATATTGATAAATTTGCTGCTAAAGCTAAAAAAAATGTGTGTTGTTAGGATATTCGGCTATAAAGTGTTAAGTCTTGACTCAAATTCTATCTTTGTTTCCAGGGATATAAAATTTTATGAGTATGTTTTTCCGTTTAAAATGCAAAGTTCTAATTTACGTAAGACTAATGAAAACTATTGTGGGGTTGATCCTTTTTCCTATGATGAGCATAATCAATCTAAATCATTTTTTAATGAACTTAATAATAATCAGAGATTGGATCATCGGTCAGGTGGTACTAGTTCACCTAAAACCTAAATAGAACAAATGATACAAAAGATAGTTCAGATACTACTTTTAGTTTTGGGGAGTCCCCTATGCCTCTATCTGTTGGGTCTGGTACTGATTTTGTTGAAATGTATGAGGAACCTAGTCAGTCTAATTTTGAGTCACTTGATTCTCATCCGATTGGTCTCACACGTGCTATGAGAGAATCTCATATTCCTACTAGATTTAGTGATTATGTTATAGAAGGAAAATACAAGTATGGAAGTGAAAAAACACTTAACTATTCTTCTTTATCTGATGAGTCTAAATGTTTTTTTACCAAATTTGGATAAAACTTTAGAACCACAATCTTATTATGAAGCTTCTTTTAATCCTGACCATTAAGGCTATGAATCAAGAAATGGAGGCTTTATATAGGAATAATACTATGGTTATAACGGATTTACCTAAAAACAGGAAACCCATTGGCTTTCGTTGGATTTACAAAATAAAATACAAAGCCAATGGGGAAATAGAAAGATATAAAGCCCAACTTGTAGCTAAAGGCTACAATCAAAAGGAAAAGATTGATTATGAGGAGACTTTTGCTCATGTAGCCAAAATTGAAACAACTCGTGTTATTATTACTCTTGCTATAAATTTTGGCTGTGATCTTTATCAATTTGATGTTAATAATGCATTTCTTTATGGTTCTTTAGAAGAAGATGTATATATGTTGTTACCTCCAGGGTATCATACTAAAAATGATAATAGAAACTGTAAATTATTAAAGTCTTTATATCATGAAAGTGGAATGAAAAATTAAGTGATTATTTGATAAGTTTTGGTTTTAAACATGTTGGTGCATGAAAATGCTCCACAAATAATGAGAATTTATTAGGTTGTATTTTCCTTTATTGTATTGATGATGTAAATACTCTCCCTCCTATATAAAGGGAGAGTTGGTCATTTATTCTTTAAGCTAGCTCACTTTTCTTACAATGTAGCCTTTAGAAAGAGAAAGTGGTGGGTTCTCCCACCCAGGGAGAGTTTCTCTCCCACAATGTTCTTCATGGATATCAATATTATTCTCTCTTTGTTCTTAGTCTTTTTCATGAACTCATAATATGTTCTTCGTGTTCATACTTTCAAAAACACAATTAATCTCGAGATATCCTTCTTCCGCACCAACCGTTCGTTATAAAAATGGGTCTCTACAAAATAAAGTCTTAATGATTATTCTAAGTGTTAAAGATTCAATAGTTATTCTATTAGTATATGTTGATGATATTATAATTACTGGTAATAGTGAATTTGAAATTAATACAGTAAAAGATTTTCTTAAAACCTAGTATCTTATAAAAGATTTAGGAAAACTAAAATATTTTTTAGGTATTGAAATTGTAGAAATTCCTAGTGGAGTTTGTTTGTCTCAAAGGAAATATTGCTTAGAATTACTTCATGAATTTGGAATGTTGGGGTGTAAGCATGTAAAGACTCCTCTTGAGTTAAATGTTGTTATTAGTGATCATAATAGTTTTTTGCTTGAGAATGTTACAGAATTTCAGAAGCTTGTTGGAAAGCTTATCTATTTGACTATTACCAAACCAGATATTGCTTATTTTGTCCAGGTATTAAGTCAATATATGCATAATCCTAGCAAGTGTCATTTGCAAATTGCTTTGAGGTTGTTAAGGTATCTTAAAAATAATCCTGGAATGGGTGTTACTTATGTTAAGTATGGGTCTGATTCTCTTCATCTAAGAGGTTTTTCAGATGCAGATTGGGCTAAAATGTTATTTTCTTGAAAATCTATTAGTGATTATGTGGTTTACTTTGGTTGTTCTCCAATATCACAGAGAAGTAAAAAACAGTCCACAATATCTCGGTCTTCTACTGAGTCTAAATATAGGGCTATTGGATCTCTTTCATGTGAGTTAATATGGGTTTTGAAAGTGATTAGTGATATAGGGTTAAAAAAATATAGTTCCTGTGAATATTTTTTGTGATAATGAGCCAGCAATTAAAATTGCTCTTAACCCTGTTTTTCATAATAAAACAAAGCATTTTGAAATAGATGTTCATTTTATAAGGGAAAATTTTTCAAAAGGTGTTATACTGTCATTTTTTTAACTCAAAATAACATAGGTTCTTCGTAAAAGTTCACAATAACATAGGTTCTTCGTTAGTTTAAGGAATTTGGATATGTTCTCAAAGACCCCTTAAGCATACAGATGAACTAAATAAGCTTACATAGAATGATCAACATTAGTTTCAAATAACCACCAAGTCCAATTATAATTTCAAAACCTCAAAACTATTAATTAAAAGATACAAACTAAGGTTTGAAGATATACTAAGGATCTTTTCAAACCATTTGTCACTAGATTTGTTTAAAAAATTGATTATGTAATTTTGTAAACAAATTACAAAAATCATTATGGTATTTTGAATCAAAAGTTTGACTGTAAACATAAGAATAATCTAGATGTTCTTATAAATTTGCATTCATGATATAGAAAATAAAACCCTCATAAATATTTATTGGATTTACCCAATGTTAGATACAAGAAACTTAACTACACATAATCATAAATGAAAAATAAAATGTACCAAGCAACCCACAAGTTCACAAGTTTCAAGCTTACAAAAATGTCTCTAAAAACCTTCAAAACTCAAGAGAAAAATGCTCCAAAACCTCTATGTTCAATTTAGGAAGAACCCACCTCACATGCCACAAATAACAATCAAAATGCGAAATAAAAAACAACCTTTAAGTACTTAGACGAATCGACTAGGTTCGAGAGTTAAATCCTACTCGGACCAAGTAGTTCCATTGGCTCTGAATTTTGCAGCCTCATGTCCTTTTTGGATGAGATTAGGCATTTCTTATTGTCTCTTTTTGACTTAGTTGGACTAACCATGTAACCCATCTTTTGTGTACCATTTTTGGCCCAACCATTTGAACACCCATCTTTTGGTATCTTCATGATGTCCAAATCCACTTCATTTGCCTACAAAGGGTTAACCTAAGTTTTCTTTTTCAATCTCCCCATCTTAGCCTAATTTGCACAATCTCACCCATCATCTCCCGTATTTTCTCAATCTTTTAAAATTTTGAAATTAAGCACAAAAACTATAAAGTACAGTAAAAAAATAGAAATACGCATGATGATTTACACAAAAACGAACAAAAATATGCAAAAATAAAATATAAAGAAGTAAATAAAATGCAAGTATCATTACATCACAATACTTTTGTTTTCTATGTGATTAATATATGTATATTGTAATTGTTGCATCCATATAACCTATTTGAAAGGGGGTTTCTTTGGAAAATACTATATATGATTGAAAACGTATTTAAGCATCCTACTAGTTGCATATCACATAGGACGAATTGAACTAAATGTTTCCAACGCTCATAGGAATTTACTCCCATTTTTGTTTTCGTGACTATACATAATAGAACATTTGAGTTTAATTAATTAAATGTTTCGAGATCTAAAAACGAAGAATTCCATATTTAACATTATTTCTAAAGTAATATATTAGACCGCAAAAATGCTTTTTCCTTTTGGGATGAGGGGGATTTTATTTACATAAAATTTAGTCATTTATTGTTTTTGTGCATTGTTTATAAAAAAAAAATATTGAATACTGTAGCAAAATAAAATAATAATAATAATAATGTTTTGCCATAAATGATAAATCTAGTAGACAGGGAGACTAACTTCTGAACCCAACATACAATTTGGTCCCTTATTGGGTTAGCAATTCAACCAATGTAGCCCATAACATGTTTTCATGTAGCGACAGTAGCGTCACCAAATTTCCACTTTATTTATATTTATATTTATATAATATTAAATAGGTAACTTTTCATGTAAAATTTGTGTATCTTTTTTAACTTTAAAACTTAAATACAATAAAAGATAGAAAATATACAATTAAGCTCAAAGGAATACTTAGTTGTTTAAATATTTTTTTTGTTAATTAATTAAACTTAAATATATAGGATGTGCTCTCATTTACTTAAATCCTTCTATAATGCTATTTATATATACTTACATGAGTAAATTACAAGAATGGTCCTTATGGTTTAGGGTATTATGTGCGTTAAATCCCTAATTTATTTATTTAACTCGGAAGGTTCATATTGTTTGTTTTTGTTACGCGCTTAATCCATATCTTACCTAAAAAGACTATTTTGTCATTAATTTTCTAATTGATTTAAATAAACATACCCCCAACTCCACCCTTCACCTTACTTTACTTACCCTATCATTTTTCCCTATTTAAATAATAATCTTTTTAGGTAATATAGGGATTAAGCGCGTAACAAAAGCAAACAGTATGGATCAAACGTATAACAAAAACAAATACTAAGGACCTCCCAAGTGAAGAAAATAAGTTAGGGACCAAACGCGCAAATTATTCCAAACCAAGGGACCATTCGTGTAGTTTACTCTACTTACACCAATCGTCCCTCGTGTACATGCCAAAAAACGTGTTTAGTCCCTATTTTCAAAAATTAACTCGGACCGTCCCTCGTTTGGTTAAAAGTTGCACCATTCATCCCTCGTTAGTTTAAAATTACATGTTGCATCCTTTACCAGACATAAAATTACTATATTACCCCTATTATTTTCTTTTTAATTTAATTATGATTTATTTTGTATTTTAAAAAAATAAAAAATTAAATTTCATTTCCATCCCACCCAACCTTCCATTATCAGCTCAAAAATTAATCACTATGACCACCATTCCTTTCCACCACCGCCAGAGCATCGACCACCACCATCGCCGGAGCACCAATCACCACTATCGCCAGAGAACTGTTCAATACCATCGTTTTTCTCCGATCAGATACACATTCTTCTCAAATCTGATACTCTCTCATTCCGGATCTAAGATCTCTAATGAGGATGGTTTCAAACCGTCGAGTAGGATATCGAGGACAGTTTCAAACAATGACAATCTGATAAAAACGATGAAGACCTGATGGAATCAGTGAAACCACTGTTGGGAGTCTTTAGAGAAGATAAAGGGTTGTGATCGTCGTTCTAAAAATTTTGGTCATTCCGATCTGTTAAGTTTTTCTTGCAAAATCACAGTCGCAAGGTCATTCTAATCGGTTCTTTTTCTCCAGCGAAATCTCAATCGCAAGGTCACTCGGATCGGTTCTTTTTCTCCAGCGAAACCATCACCGATTCTGGAATCTGGTGCTCGTCTTCTTCACCTATGCGTCGTCATCGTTCTCCATTGGATAGGGTTTCGAGATCGATGAAGAAGTCGTTGACACATATAAAGATCAGAGAAGAAGGTAGGTGCAAGGTTTAGATTGAGGAAAAATTCGTTGAAATATGTTCAAATCGATATCCTTCTTCACCTATGTTCATATCGATTTTCGTCTAGGGTTTCAGATCGAGGAAGAAGGCATATGTAAGGTTTTCATATTATGGTTTCGTTATAGGAGGTGTTGGCGGTGATATATAGTGGTACCAGAGGCATTGGCGGTGATAGGTGGTGGGGATTATCTGTGAAAATTTTGGAGCTTGGGAAATGGAAGGGGAGGGGTGTGGATATTTGTTTTATTTTATTTTTTCTTTTTTAATTTAAAAATGGTAAAGAAATAAAAGAAAATGAAAAAGAAGTTATTAGGGGTAAAATAGTCATTCCATGTCAATAGGGACCAAGTGTGCAAGAAAAAACAAACACAGGGACAACCCGAGTTAATTTTTAAAAATAGGGACTGAACGTGCGTTTTGACATATACACGAGGGACGAATGGTGTAATTTACCCAATGATAAAAGAGAAAACATGAAACCCTAGAACAAAGACATCCAATATATCCGATATATGTAAATTTTTTATAAATAATTTGAACCCATAATACTTTAAAATCATATGTGACAAATGGTCCATTTTTGGTTGTTTGTGCCTTTGTTGGTTCTTATGCATTAGAAGAAGAATGGAAATGCTACAATGATATTAGTGCTATGTAAAGGTCATGTTTTATGGGTGTGTGGGCCTAAAAGGTCTCCTTTCATGTGTCATACACATAACATAGGGATGGAATATGAATGGTGTTAAAACATGTTTTAAAACAACTTAGGTCATATCAAACTATAGTCCAAATAAAATAAATAAATAGAATACAAGTAACTGTACCCAATCCAATTGTGGTTTAGAATTTGCTCTCAAATCGGACCAAAGTGTATATAGTCCATACCCTGGTAATGTTTTTCTATTAAGACAGACCTAAGATTGAAGTTTGTGGGATTTAAACATATGTTAACTATATTTTGGAGTGTTTTATATCATCAGACGATCACAACTAATCCATATTGATGGTGGTAGACTGACAATGATTTTTTTTAACTTTAGAACTGAAAAGCAATTTGAATATATTTGAATATGGTATGTCCTAATTGTGCTATGATAGTTTATCATCGAATATGTAATGTGCGAACTAGGATTGAAGCACCCACTTTATATTACTAGATAAACATTTTTTTTTATATATTTTATATTTTTTACGTATGGATGAGTTTTGGACATCACGCTTCTAGTATTTTCTAATGTTCTTGCAACTAAAACTCTAAAAGTCTAAAATCTTTTACTATGAGATCTATCATTGTTCAACTTGGACTTCGTATGATCTTTGTTGCTTATCTAAAAAAAAAAGTATTTTATTGAAAACGGTTATGTGATCCCACTCAAACGAAACCCTAGGGAAAATATTTGAATATACTCTAATAAACGAAAATCTCTTTGTCATATATTATATTTTCATTGATTTGATGATATGTTATTTTGTGATTATTTTTAATTAATTTTATTTTTATATGATATTTTGTGGTTTTTTTTCATTTTCTTAAATTCACATAATATTTAAATATAATAATTGTAATAAATGTAATGATAAATGCATATCAATTTCAATAATTGACTTTTCTTTAAATTTCAACATTTTAAATTAAAATTTTATTAGTTATCTTTGTTTATTTATCTAAATTATAGTAAATTACACGAATAGTCCCTATGGTTTAGGGTAATTTGTGTGTTTGATCCCTAACTTATTTTTTTAACTCGGAAGATCCTTATTGTTTGTTTTTGTTACGCGTTTGGTCCCTATCTTATCTAAAAAACTATTTTACTCTTGATTTTTTTAATTTATTTAAATAAACACACTTCCAACTCCACCCTCATCACCTTACCTTACCTACCAAATCATTGTTCCATATTTAAATAATAGTATTTTTTAGGTAAAACAGGGACCAAACCCGTAACAAAAACAAAAAGTAAGGACCAAGCGCGTAACAAAAACAAACAATAGAGAATTTCCGAGTTAAGAAAATAAGTAAGGAGCCAAGCACGCAAATTACCACAAACCATAGGGACCATTCGTGTAATTTACTCTCTCAATTATTTGTTTAAACTTAAAAGAAAAAAAAACACATTATTTTTAATAATTCAGTATTTTTCCTTTTTTTTTTTTTTTTTTATATAAATTCAAACTTTTTCAAATGTTTAAAATTTTCATATATTTTCTTTAAATGAACTCATGTAATACATGAGTCTTATACCTAGTTTCTTTAATAAAAAACAATAGCAAACAAATTTGTATATTGTAAGTTGTAACCATTTCCTTTTATGTCGAGTGAGTTGAGTTTGCAAAAGCTCAGTATTGGCTTAGTCAGCTTGGCAAACACCATCCCCTTAAGCTCGACATACCGAGCTCGACACTCGAACTTGGAAGCAACTCGTGGAGTTTCTCTCCTCCCTCTCTTCTCCCCACATTCCTTTGTCATGGTGGTGGTATCAACATGTCTACCACCAGCTGAGGTGGATGGTTGTTTGGCTGAGATAGAGCTCGTGAGCTCAACACCACTACATCCAACCTTAACCGTTGCTGCAAAATCCTCATTGATCATAAAATTAAAATTTGAGGCTAAGACATTGTTTTAATTCGATTAACATATGAAAAAAATGCAACTTTTTAGATGTTTCTTAAAAAAACTTAACAGGTTTTTGTTACTAGGTTTTTGTTACTAAAACTTCATGTCAAAATCCAAAATTGTTGATGTTGGAAACCTATATAAATAATGTGATTTTTGACTATTTAATTAAAACAATGCTTCCTATATCATATACATATATTAATTGATTTTTGACTATTTAATTAAAACAATGCTTCCTATATCATATACATATATTAATTTATCTTCATATATATCGCATATTTTGTATTTCTACGAAAAACTTTGTTTTGTTTATATGTTAATGTCATGTATATAATATATTTTGTTGTTTTTAAATATGAGGTGTGATTAAAAAACCATAAATTAGATTATGACATTTTATAAAATATTTCATATACATGAAGACAAGATAAATTAGTTGTGTTTTAGAAAAAACTCTTGAAGAGTTAACCTTTTGAATATGCTTGCGATAACAACTATTTATTCAAATAAACTAATAAAATAAAAAATAACAAGTCATTGAAAAACTTAACCATTAGACCATGTACATTTTACAACCGTTATTAAGATGAGTCAGCAACAATGTTTTAAAAATCGGTTTGAACCGAAAGGTTGATCCGGTTGGACCGAAACCGGATAAAACGGTTCAATTAGCACCAAATTTATATCTATTTCTAAATCGAAATGAAACACATGGATTTTACAAAAGCCGAGTTGAATACATTAATTTGAATTAAAACACATACAAATAAAACATTTTACATAATAAATTTTGGTGGTCTTTTCATATCTAATTAAACATCTTTTAAATTAAATAAAAATACATGGTAAATGTTATGAAATTTTTCGATACATTTGTATTCATTTAAAATTATATTTTGTTTCAGTATTATAATTTATTTTCTTTTTGGTGTATGTATATGTGTTGGTGTGTGTGTGAAAATAAAAAAAATAAAAAAAAATAAAAAAATTCTAGAAACTGATTTAACCCGGCGGACGAACCAGTTAAATCCAAGATCGGCCACCATACTTATCCAACTAAAAAACCGATTTTTAAAAGATTGATTAACGAATTGTCTTTTAAAATTTCTAGCCTTCCAGAACATAGAGGACAATCAATTTATAGGATATTATGTATTCTTATATTATTTTACTTCTTAATCATTTATATATAGTTATTATATTATTTTATGATTATATAAATATATTTATGTATTAAAAATCTTTAGTTTATATATTATTGCTATATGTTTAACTAAAATTTAAATTATAAATATATATTTATTAAGTAAAAATAAAAAGAATATTTATTAAGATAGTTGTTAAATGTTAGTGGTGACCATCTTTGAAAATGTTGGTAATGCATTGATGATGATAATGGCATAATTAAAAGATGAGTGTATACACATAACTTAATTAAAAGATGAGTTCAGTTAAACCGATATGTATGACATAATTAAAAGATGAGTGGACTTTTTAAATCGATGTGGATGACTTTATGGATGACCATCTTTGAAAATGTTGGTATTATACTAATGTTGACGATAAAGGATATATGTAGAAAAAAACAACGAATTATATATATATATATATATATATATATATATATATATATATATATATATATATATATATATATATATATATATATATATATATATATATATACAGAAAGAAAGAGAGAGAGAGCGCGCTAAGTTCAAATATTTTTCACATCTATTGTATGCTAAAATGCACTAATAAGAATTTAGTAAAAATTAACTTATTATTTAATCAAATAAAGATAGATATTAAATGATTTACATAATTATATGTATATTAAATGATATCTATAATTATAATTTATTTTTTATGAAAACTAAATTCATCATTAATATCAATAATGTATTTTTTAAGAATGAATTTGCATCTAAGTTTTCATGTATCGATTCATATTTTGTTTTATGATTCATTCACTCCAAATACAACAAAGCTGTTTGGAACATGGAGAACGAGAATGTGTTCTAGCAGAATGAGAGTTTATTTTAGAAAAATGAGAGTATATTATAACAGAATGAAAGTGTATTTTAGTAGAATACATTCTCGTTCTTCATGTTCCATACAATTTTATTGCATTTTAAGTGAACGAGTCCATAAATAAATCACGAATCCACCCATGAAAACGTAGATGCAAATTCAATCTAAATAAATGTTTTTGATGACATTAATGACACATTTAATTAGTTTTCATAAAAAGAGAATTATAATTATGGATATATATATATATATATATATATATATATATATAATTATGGAAATCATTTAATACATATTTTTATTTAATTAAATAATTATTTAATTTTACTAAGTTTCTATTGATGCATTATAGGACACAATAAATATAAGAAACAAATGAACCTAGGTTTATATATATATATATATATATATATATATATATATATATATATATATATATATATATATAAAACCTTTATATTATTTTTATGTTCAAAAAAACTTTTATATTAATAGTTATCATTCAAAAAATACCAAAATATGGGTTTTTAAGAGAAATTAATGACTGCAAATATGATGTTGCTTACATTTTTGTTTTTAATACGATATTGATATGATAAAAACAATTAGTTAAGGAAGGAAAAATCAATCATATAATTCAATATGGAGAACACAATCGAGCAAAAGCCATTGAAATAAATATAGGTTTTAACATGTTTTCGCATACAATCAAGGAAATATAAAGAATATATATGTTACATCATATATTTTTAGCTGATCATTTCTCTTAAATATTTATAATTTGGTTTTATTTGAAACTTAAGTAATAAAATAAGGTTTTTTTTTCAACATAAAATTAATATAATGTTTTTTCTGCATATATACATGTATAATTAATTATGTTTTTCCACACATATCTCTAATTGTAAAAACTGATATTACATAAGGGTGGAAATAAACCGAAGTGGATGATATAATTAATAGATGAGTAGAAGTATACGGATATAAATGACCTAATTAGAAAATGAGTGAAATTAAACTGATGTTAATGGCTTATGAATATTTTAAAATCGAGCATATCTTCATCGTTATCATCATTTTAATGTGTTATTTTTTTTTTCTTTTTTCTTTCAAATGGAAATTGAAAATATATTTAACAATTATAAAATTAGAATACAACTTACAAAAATATTTGATCAAATCATGGCTTTTACCAAACTACCCTTAAAGTAAAGGAGTGGTCCACATACATGTAACGAAACATTCAGCCAAAAAAGGCTAAAAACGTGGATTACTATTCGAACAAAGTCATAAAATTCTAATATTCAACCATCCACCCACAAAACAAATCCAAATAAAAAGGAGAGGTAAAAGAAATCTCAAGGTCAAATTCAGTTCAATTGGGGAAGAAAAATAAACCCTTCTTGCTAACAATTTCTAGAGTTTTTCTCCTTTCTTTAAAAACCTCATCAGCCCATCATCTCCAAGATCTCAAATTTACAAAGATTTTCTGCCAAAAAACGCCAAAAACCCTGCCTTCTTCATCTGATCCATGAACATACTCTGTCAAAAAATCAAAATCTTATGGGTTTTACAGCTAAGGATGTTCTTGAAAAGGGACAAATAAATAAGAGGTATAGGGTATGTACTTGAAGAACACATCTCCATATTCTCTGAACTCCATTAAAGACAGTTGTTTTCTTGTCCTTTGAGTCACACTAGATTCGTTTTTAGGCAATTTTAGCCCATACCCATTTTGCCCCCTTTTGCATTTCTTGACATTAATGGTGTCTAGTCCTTTTATCTCTTGTGGGTCTTTTATAAATTCAAGAATCTTGGTCGTTGGGTTAGAACATAAGCAGAAACTGGAGCTGAGATTGACTTTACGTTTGAGTCTTGATCATAATTCGACAAACATATTGTTTGCTGGTTGTTTTGGATGATAGAAATTTCGATCATGTATTTGGATTAATCTGATTGGTGAAAACATATAAGTAATATTTATGCTAAAGTTTCATGTGGGGTAATAGTTATAGCTATTTAGATATGATGAAACCTTTTTGGAGACCATGTGTTGGGGGTGCACAAAGTGGAAGAACAGATGGGTTGTTGTGGTATAAAGATTTGGGGTCTCATGTTAATGGAGAGTTTTCAATGGCTGTGGTTCAAGCTAACAGTTTGATGGAGGATCAAAGCCAGATCGAATCAGGACCGTTGGATTCAATGAATTTAGGGCTTTACGGGACGTTTATTGGGGTCTATGATGGACATGGTGGGCCAGAAGCATCACGGTTTGTCAACGAAAATATGTTCTCCAATCTCAAGAGTAAGTTGTCAAATTCTTATATTGAATCCTTTTTTATACTTTGATTCAAGAATGATATGATATGAGCTAATGTGTGTCCTTTTTCTTAATCATTTTGTGTACCCCTTAATATTTTTCTTTTGTTTGTGTGTTTAATTGACTATGGTTATGATTTTATTACTATGGTTATGATTTTATAACTAGTTATTCTAAAAAGAAGGTTTACCTGCAAGAAATAACAATAATTTGTGTTGGTTTGTTTATACTAGCATCCATATTTTCATTATTTCATATTATAAAATTGTATTTTGAAAAATCTATCGAATTACAACAATGTCATCCAAATACAAGCAATTTCTAAGTACAACTCGGTGATACTAATAAAAAAAAGAGAAAATACAATGCTATGATTGGACAAATCTTTCTAAGTACAATGACATAATAAGAAAAAAGTCTGAAATTAAAAAGCAATTCTCACTTGCTATAATTTGGTAGATATTTCTCAGTATAATCTCCTAATAAAAGAATTTTGAAAGTACAATGATATTGTAGGGTAGTTCTTTCAAAGTATAATGTCATAATAACTAATTAAAATTTTTTGGAAGTACAATATTGTAATAGGAAGAAACAAAAGTAGAGTCAAAATTGAATTTATTTGTTAGCATGATTCAATTAGTTATGTTATTTATCTATTTAGATTTTTGAATCTATTTTAGATATTTTCTTAGAGATATATATTATAGATAAAAGTTCCAATCATACAAACAAAACTACAATACACAAATAAATGAAAGTACGTTGTCGTTTCTTGCTTTTAGCCCACAAAAGTTAAACTTACTAGAAGTTACTCTAAGAAAAAAACCAATCATTTAGATAAATGTAAAATTAACTACGCATCACCTAGCTACAATCAATTAATTATTTATTTATCTGATTATCTGATTTTGATTTCAGGGTTTGTATCCGAAGATGAAGAAATGTCGGAGGATGCAATTAGAAAGGCATTCTTGTCAACCGAGCACCAATTTATATCTCTTGTTAGAGATCAATGGCGCACGTGCCCACAATTTGCGTGTGTGGGCACGTGTTGTTTGGTTGGAGTTATTGTTGATGGGGTCATTTACACTGCGAATGCGGGGGATTCGCGTGTGGTTTTGGGGAGAGTAGATAAGGATAGTGGTGGTGTCTCGGCTATTCAGTTATCTCAAGAACATAATGTCAACCATGAGTGTGTAAGAGATGAGCTTCGTTCTTTACACCCCGATGATCCAAAGATTGTGGTTATGAAACATAACGTTTGGCGTGTTAAAGGACTTATACAGGTATAAGACTTGTCTTAATTCATTCAGATATATCATATATGTATGTAGTTGTTTCATTTAGCATCTTTTTAGACAAAATGTAGAAAGACCACTTAATCGTTTAAGGAAACTAGGGTTTCTCAATTAAGTTTAACTTTATAAAAAATTTGTCCCATGTATTTTTCCCTTTCTATTTCCCCAAATGTGCATCAAGAAGTTAAATTCATTTGAAACAAATACGATTTGATTATGTTGATGAATTTTCTCACAGGTGTCGAGATCAATAGGCGATGCGTATCTGAAGAATCCGGAGTTCAATCGAGCACCACTTTTGCCAAAGTTTAGGATTCCACAATCGTTTTCAAAGCAAATTCTTAGTCCTGAGCCAACAATCTCCATACAAAAAGTTGATCCAAATGACGAATTTCTCATATTCGCATCCGATGGCCTATGGGAGCAGCTCAGCAATGAAGAAGCCGTCGATATTGTCCACACTTACCCACGTAACGTAAGTTCATAAACTATTTCCCTGAGAAAACGCCTGCATACCTGAGGAACTGAATCGAACAAGAACATCATTTTCAATGTTAAGTTGTTCAATTGGATTAAGCATCTTTATTTTCTGTCTTCATGCAGGGGATCGCAAGGAGGTTAGTGAAGGCAGCGCTTCAGGCAGCAGCGAAGAAAAGAGAAGTGAGATACTTGGACCTGAAGAAGATCGAAAGAGGGGTGAGGAGACATTTTCACGATGATATTACAGTTGTGGTCGTTTTTCTCGATTCCGCGAACCCTAATTCGAGTGTCTCGATGAAAGGGGGCGTAGGATTACCGACGACTAAAAAATTCTGAGGTAGACATGGAATGTTGGGCTTGGACCTGACCCGGCCCAAAGGTGATTGTTACATGAGAATTGAGCTTATTTGATTTCAATTCCATTTCTAAACAACTTTATAGGAAGTCTTGGTATGCATTTGAGTTCGACCTATTTATGTAATAATATATTAATTTGATATGTTCTATTGTCACATTTCAAATACATAAAAGGAAAGGTTTAGTTGTAAAGAAAATGGAGCAAATGTCTTTGTACTCTCAATCTACTAATGTGTTAATAATAAGAAATGGATATTTGGTTCAATTATATTTCATATACTAGTGTGTAGTTATATATGATAACTATCAAGGATCAAAATCGTTGTGGGTTCGAATGTGCTTGACATAATCCATTTCAACTCGAAGATAGTTTACCAATTTAAATCTAAACTTATTTTGAACGGTTATTATTAAACCTGTATAGGAACCTTATGTCAAAAAACGGTCAACAAAGTATGGTCCTAGGAAATTTATGGGAAAAAAATTTCCTAAGAAATTCCTCAAAGATATAATTCCTCGGAACTCCTTGCAAGATGGGTATATGGGAAAAGTGTGGCGACTTCGGACTTCCGACAAAAGAAGCTCCTTGATCACAATTAGTTTCCTATAATATACTTTTTTAGAATTTCTTTGAAACACCTTTCCCTATGAATATATGAGGAGGAATGTGTTCCTATGAAAAGCGCTTTATTTTAGTTGTGATTTGACCTTTTGTGCACTTCTGATGTTAGATTACATTTCTTTTAAGGGGGGTTTTAGATTTATACTTTGATCAAATTTCTAGCAATCGAGAGAAGCATAAAATATTATTTAATATCCTTAAATACACAAAAAAATCATATATTAAAATTATATCATATAGTGTATTTTCAATCGTTTACCTATACTATAACTCAAAATAAATATCACATCATCATCCCTTTAACTTTAACACAACAGTTTCAATGGTTAACCTATTATATAGCCCATTTTTTTTTAATAAATTTAACGAATTTATCCCAACTATCTAAAATATTTTATAAAACTTCTTCGTATGTATTGCAATTAACTACAAGTTTACTAATGTTTTTGCTATGGTTTGTATTAAACTTTATTATGATTTGTAATATATAATAATTGTCATATATGGGTATTTAATGGAATACCTAAACATTAGAAAATAAAAAATATTCCAAACTTTAATATAATTAAAATGATATTATGACATATTATTAAAAAGAAATGGGTTAGATGTTCAAACTAACATAGTATATTGACCATTCAATTTAGATTTGTCACTAAAAAAATTAAATAAGCTATATACTCCAATAAGGATGAATGTTTATTAAAAAAATAATAATAATAAGTCATAAAAAATCTCCATTAGCGTTGAAAGCTCAATAAACACGGGCGAACACGATGCAAGGCATAGCATAAATGAAACAGTTGATCATTTCATAAAAAAGATATGTTTGACCTTTCTCGATGTTTTTTTTGGGTGACTCACCAACCAACCCAACTGTGATTGATGACAAAATGGTACGAACAAATCAATTTCATTGGATTTGGTAGTTCTCAATAGACTTCTCTCTTTAGCCCTTTGTATATGTTCATAAAAGGGTGTGCACCTCCAGATGGTTGTGGGCTGGCCTCCCACTTTTTTAGCTTATGCAACATTTATTGGCGGTTGGGTGTATCGTGCAATAAGCCTCTCTCGACCCTCCAGGAGAGGAACAACAAACACATTTGGAGGCAAAATTCATTCCAAACCTAGGAAAACTGCTATCAATAGCAATGACATTCTTAATTAGTCTTAGTTTCCACAAAACACTCATTTTCAAGGGCAACCATTTGTTCCAAAGATTTTGATAGAATCTTCTTTTGAGAGAACAACTCAATCAACTCAGCGGATCCTCTCTTGTCAAAATACTGAAAACGAGAGTGAAACATGTGTTTTGTTTACATTCTAACTATTTTACCATAGTTAAGAGAGTCAAGACGATCTTCCTTTTCTTTTTCCCTAAGACCCAATCATATGTGGAGCCTTTTTTCATAGCTAGGCATCCTCTTTTTTATGACTTAGGAGGGAAATTCTCTTCTCGCAATTAGGATTCAGTGGATGATATCCCATTCTACGAGTTTACTTACAACTGGAGTAAGCAGAGAGTCAAAAAAGTCCAGGGAAGCATTTCAAGTAGGATTCAAACCTGCGCCCGACTAGTCATTTACTTGCCAACCGCTCTACCATTAAGCATGAAATAAAAAAAGGGTTTTCTGGTCGGAAGGTAATACTAGGAAACTAAGAACAAATCCTCGCTTTGTAGCCAGCCGGTCTAGCTTTTGAATATAAGTGAAAAGTAGCTTCTGCTTCGTTATTAAATCCCTCACTTTCTAAGAAGATTAAGGGCAAACCCTCCTACGATTACGATGACTGTAATGAAGTCTCGAAAGATAGATAACCTATTTCTTTACATGAGAGGAGGAACCATACAACAATGGTTCTAGACCCGTAACCCCATAACATGTTGATAGCAGAATACAAGAATAGGGTTTGTTAGGGAATAATGGAAAGACATCCAAAGATGTTCTTAGATTAATTAACTTCAAGCTTATTTAGAAAAATGTATTGCGTTTAATAATTTATAATAAATTTACATTAGAAAAATGATCAAGAATTCCACAACACTTTATTATAAGCTCTTCATTTTTATCTGAAACTATTAGAGAACTTATGAGACATGACATTTAGTAATATAACACGACATGTTAAAGTGAATTTACATTACATATCGGCACCTCTTACATTATGAAGGGATATTATAAAAAAAATAATTCAAAATATCATATGGGTTTAAGGCTTTACTCATAAGTTTTATCTCAATACACCATTATGTTATTGAGAATGAGTAGTTTTTAAGAGTTCCTACATGTAATGGATGATAGTGTGAACAAATCAATGACATTATGTAGTATATGGGGGCGTTGAAGGGGGGAGGGGGAGGGGGAGGGGGGGGGGGGAGTGGGCAACTGCATATGACCCAATTTTTATTATTGTATATTTTTATTTAAAAATAAAAAATTATAATAAGGATAAGTGCCCATTTTTTCTTATTCGTCCTGAGCTTTTAAGAGTATTTAATTTTTTAGGATCGACCCTGATTTAGAATATGACATTAGATTACAAAGTTATGGTGCGTGTTTAACCTATGATATCAACTTTTGTGGGTTTGTTAACTTGGTTTCTTCCAAGTCAAGGTTGCAAATAATTAATGATAATGATGTCAAATATTTAGTTAGTATTATCACTAACATGTCTTCGCATCCGATGCAATTTTTTTGTTGTAAATCATATCGAAAATGGTGTTTACGAATTACTTACAAATAAATCTAACATATCATGCTATTCATTTAAATATGTATCATACTTCAATAAACACACTTTTCATTTAAATAAGAAATTATAAAACAAAACTTTAATACGTTCACTTATATGTGATGAAATATAACAATATGTAAGGCATTCTAAACTATATACCCTAAACTTTAAACCATTGGATCAAACCTTACTCAATAGAGTAAGTGATAATGTTTCTTCCTCTTAAAAACGTAAGTCTGCAACCATGATTTTTATGTACCAAGACCATAACTCGATCGAGACATAAAATTGTTGCCACAGCCAACAAGGTCTAGGTCCTCTAGGACTAGAAAAATTAAAACAATCACCATAGACAAAAAAAACTAACTTTTCAAAATTCTTCTCGATAAACGATCACTTTTCAGATTCTTTACACTTCGAATTTAAGTACATATATTAAAAAGACAAATGATTGGCTTTAGTTTTAGTAAATAAAATATGTGGATTTAATATATCTAATTGTTTTGGAATGGCAAATAAATGATCATTTGCTAACTACCTGAAATGTTAATCATATCCAATAAATCATATAGATCATAGATAAGTTGTGGTCATTGTGTTAATATTCCAAATAAAAACAATATACCAAATATTGATGGATTTTAAAATATGTGCTTAGATAGAATAAGTTTATAAACGAGGGGAACAAAGTGAATATTTTTCAATTTTTCGGTGGATCATAACCACTAGCGACGGTGGACACCCCTCTCATATCAACAACCCAAAACCCCCTGTGCGTCTCACATTCATCTGCAACCAACCGTATTCCGTTGATTATAACACGAATTGAATTTGGAGCCATGAAATTAGCTTCGATAATTCAAAATGGGATATATCACCCGCTTAAATTTGATTTGGGAGTGGGATTGCTTAGATTTACTCCAGTTTCAACTTCTACTCGGTATCCCAAATGGGTTCATCTTCAAATCACTCATTTCCCCAATCGTTCGTTCAGTTCAGGTAACGTTACTATTTGAATGTTGAGGGCGATGGATGTAAGAGACAATAATTTTTTCCTCTGAAAAACAAAATTTGATTGCAGGTGTTTGTCGAAATCGTTGGACGCGGAAGTTATCGATTGTACGCTCGAAAGGAGTTGAACAAGAAGAAGGATCTGTTTCTTCAGGTGAGAAAATAAACATCTAATGTTTCTAATGCGATATTCAGAATAAACAAATGCCTACGTACATATACATATACGTCTACATATCATAATACTAGTGATCTTTGCGAAATGAATGCGTTTACCATAAATTACTCACTATTTGTTGCACAACATGATCTTACTGGCAGAGAGGGAGACATCCTCCTCCAATCCATTCGATGACACCACCAAATCTAAAGGCCATCTCATTATTGATGATGTTCTAGAAGAAAAGACCAAAGATGTTGAAAATTACAAGACATCCGTTAAAACTGTAGCCTTGTGCGTAAGTATAACCTCACTATAAGTTCAAATTCATGAAGTTTTAATTACCCTCGTTTAAAGATCAAAAATAGTATTTTCATTGTATTAGGTGTTCTCAGCTGTAGCATTTGGTGTTGGTCTGGGATTAAAAGATGGAGTTGGAAAAGCATCAGAATTCTTTGCAGGGTATGAGATTGAATTTCTTTTTTTGCTCATGAAAGTATTTCAATTATCTTAGTTATCTCATCATTTCTTGATTTTTTTTTTTTTTTTGAAATTCACATAGGTATTTGCTTGAACAAAGCTTGTCTGTGGATAATCTTTTTGTGTTTGTTTTGATATTCAAATACTTTAAAGTTCCACTTCCTTATCAGGTAGTCTAATCTCTAATAAACTCTCTCATCAGTCAAAGTCAAATCACTTAATAAAACAATCATTTATTGATATTTCTTCATGTTGTAATTACAGAATCGAGTGCTTTCATATGGTATATCTGGTGCAGTGATCTTTCGATTGTCATTAATACTTCTTGGAACTGCAACACTTCAGGTAATTTTTTACATTAAATAAATAAAAATACTCAATTTGTTTTTATGAAAATTGCAACAAATCAATATGAAAAGTTACTAAAACTATTAATGTAAAACATTTTAGAGGTTTGAGGCTGTTAACTTGCTACTGGCATCAATACTTCTGTACTCATCCTTTAAGGTACTGTTTCTTTCCTTAAATAATTAATTAGTTAATATTTAATACATTAAATATGATTAAAGAAAGTATTTACTAAAGTTTATTCTAGCTAACACTTTAAACCATGATCATAACATTTCCATCTCTTTCTATAGCTGTTTTTTACTGGTGAAGATGATGATGAGGATCTATCAGAAAATTTTATCGTGAAAACATGCCAAAAGATTATTCCTGTAACATGTAATAATTAATTTCTTTTCAATTGTCAGAAGTTATAATTTTTTTGATTTGGAAAGATGCTAACTTTCTGCATTGTTCTTCAAGGGTAAATCTGGTATTTATTTCATTCATTATTTTTCCTGATTTGGCAGCTCAATATGATGGCAATAGGTTTTTTACAGTTGTGAATGGAGCTTGGAAAGTAAGTGAAAAGATATGGGTATTTTTTTGATTTGTTAATATGGTTAAAAACATGTGTTTTTTTTAAATGGGAATCTTTTCTTGATTCATTTTTTTTACTCAAAAAGTGTCATCTTGAATTGTTGGTTTCTAACAGGCATCAAACATTTTGGGCAGGCTACACCTTTGCTTCTAACTGTAGCAGTAATTGAACTCAGTGACATTGCATTTGCTGTAAGTTTATTCATTTAACATATTTTTATAATATTTTAAAACTTCTGTTCACTTATTTTATGTAATTTTTTTTTCTAGGTTGACTCTATACCTGCAGTTTTTGGTGTGACAAGAGATCCCTTCATTGTTTTTTCATCTAATCTCTTTGCCATTTTAGGTAAAGTATGATGCCAGAGTTGACTTTTATCTAATTGGTCAAACACAAAAAATTTTGGGCTGAATTTTTTGCTTCTGATGCAGGTCTACGATCTCTATATACACTGATTTCAGAAAGCATGGCAGAGTTAGAGTATCTACAGGTAAGTTTTTTTGTTTGAAAAGTTTTCATGTTAAATGACGTATTTGCCCATGTCCATTGTTATGAATGAATTGGTAGTATATATAGTATCTATCTACAAATCAATTGATGTTAGGTCAACATTTTCTTCTATATCTCTGTGTTTGAATTTACATATTTGCCCATTATTAACATTAGAAATGAGTCAATGGTGTATTGATTTTGCTTCAAGATTTCCTTTTTGGTAATTTATAATTTCTTTATTCAAACCAATAATATGTTAGCATTGTTTGGTATGATCATCAGCCCTCCATTGGCATAGTTTTGGGCTTCATTGGATGCAAAATGATTCTAGATTTCTTTGGTAAGTGTATTATTGATTAGGTCACTCATAATCAAAGATAATTCCTTATGGTTCCATTTATGAGGGCAAATACGTCTTTTGCAGGGTATCATGTATCAACTGAGGTTTCTCTAGGATGTGTAGCCACGACTCTTAGTGCTGGGGTTCTGCTGAGTTTGTTGAAGAAATCAGCTTAGAATTTGGTCATTCTTGAAAGAAACTAAAAAAAAAAGTAGTGATCTATTGAATAGAAGGAGAATTTTGAGAGATTGTTGAATCTTCATTTATGTGAAAACATGTGATGAAGCATGACAAGCATCTCGTTGATCATCTTCTATGAATAATAGTAATATTATAATAATAATAATAATAATGCATTTTTGTTTGTTAATAATATGATGGATACATATTGCTAAACATTGTTTACTTTATTTTAATAAGGAAATAGGGCGTGTTTAAGTAGTACTTGTTATTCATAGATGGATTGACTAAACATATCATGCATATTATTTAGTTTATAATTGACCAAATTGATCATTTTAAACCCAAAAAAATCATAAATCAAAATAAATTTAACGTCAGACTCTACCAAACTACTTATTGTAAACTAGGTGTGATACTCATATATTACATGAGTTTATTTAAATAACATAAAATATGAAATTTTAACAATTTGAAAAGTTTGAATTTATAAGAAAAATAATAAAAATTTTGAATTATTAAAATTAATAAGGCTTTAATGTATAGAATATATTACATATATAAACCCTTTCTAATAAATACATTACATATATATTATCTTACGTATTAAATATAAAATTTTAATTTAATAAAATGAAAATTACAATAAAATCATAAAATCACAAGTGAAAAATAGAAAATTTTAAAATTTTAAAAAATACCATGTGTTCAAATGAAGGAGAAGAGGATATGTACCAAAAAGTTATTTATTTATTAGGGAAGATTAACTACTGAAATAATTTTAATTTTTTCTTGTTTTAACCATTGAGGTTTTTTTTTTTAAATCGTAGTAAGTTTTTCTCGGTAACGAATTGCAAAAATGATTGGAAGAATACTTTTCCCGATGGAGTTGCTTTGTTTAGAAAAGGAAAAAACCAAACTATGATAGTTAAATCATAAAGAAAAATCTTTTGGATGGTTAAAATCAACTCAATCCAATTTTTATAGAATTCAAAATTTTATAAAACCAAAGGAGCTTCTTTAGGGCTAGAAGGGGTTGTGGCTTCCTTTTTTTTTTTTTTTTTTTTTTTTTTTTTTTTTTGTGTTCGAAGTATAAATTTTATATATCTTAGGTTTTCATACATATTATACTTTTGGCTCTTCTAAATCAAAAGTTCAAAGCCCGCCGCTGAGTAGTTTTTGTAGAAATAAAAAATGCAAACTCTTAATGGCTAAACAAGAAAAAAACACTCATCCAATCATTAAACAAGAAAATAAAAATAAAATCATAATAGTTTTTATGGAATTTGACCTACAAAATATAAAAAAGAACTCATAGAACGATAAAAAAAAGTTATTTATTTTTTTCTTTGCATCAACAGTTCCACACTACTCATTGATGTTAACAATTTTGGGTTAATTTGTATATTTCTATTTTGTTCTACTTGATATATTTTAAATTAGACTAACTATAACTCATTTAGTATTTTCAGCTGAATTCAGAAGAAGATGATTGGCAATAGGAGTTGAATTGTGCTATTGGGTTCACGGTGGATGAAATTAGAAAACTTATTAATTTTGAGTGTTTTCCAGATAGCACACATGCAACTAGGTGAAATTGTTTTGTCCCTATAAATGTAAACATTTTTATTTGGTGATTGTTATTAGATTGATTACCTACTAGGTGAAATCTTAGCATCAAAGAGTTAGATATTCATTCGTTGCTTTGCCCTTTATATGATAAACATATGGAAAAAATAGATCATGTTTTTATTATGTGAAGTATGTGTTATTTGGCAAAGAGTGTTTAGATGGATGGATTTGACGCTATTGAGTGTAAGTATTTTAGGGGTTTTTTTTCTTGGATCAATACGATCTTGCTATCAATTAATAAAAAGATGGTTTTGGAGACTATTATGCAGACGACTTAATTGATGATTTGGAGATATTGCAATGGTATATTTTTGGAGACTCCAATCTCATTAAAAATTGTATTTTTTTTTTTTTATGCAATAGAAGATTTTCCTTATAATTGATTTACTTTTAGAAATGTAAAAACTAATAGTAATTGGGTTGATTGGTTTAAAAATCCACTTCTAATTACTTCCTTGTTTCTAGCTAGTTTATATATATATATATATATATATATATATATATATATATATATATATATATATATATATATATATATATATATATATATATAACAAAATACATATAATTTTATTGTTTTATGTGATATATCCTTATCAACTATTCAATATTTTAACCTTATATCTCTTATCATTCTATGTAAATGTTATATAAAATGGTAAAGGATCATAATGATGTTATATAAAATTATAATTTTATTATATACTATGTTTTTAGATTTTATATAATCTAATACAATTTAAATTTTAAAATACATATTAAACAAGCTCATAAGATGGTCTCAATGTGTTAATTTTAGTTAACCCTTTAAATTTTGCTTCATCATCAATATTTTCCATATAATCAAATAAAGTGTTAAATTGTACAATTTGCGGATATAAACCCTTTTTAATTCTCTAGAACAAGATCTACTCTTCAAATCTCACCAATCACCACTTCAAACTGAATCATAACTTCGGCGATTTCGTGAGGAACAAGTCCGTCGCCGTCGCCGTGGCTCTCGCTCTCACTGTCTTCATTCGCTACACTGTAATTTCTTCTTCTCTTTTCCGATTTGAGAACGTTTTCATCTAAACTTCGTTTTGTCAGATAATAGTATAAATTTGTCTGTCTGAACTCGTAATTTAACTGGTGACCTCAGTCTCATGCTCCTTTGGTTTATAATTGCATCATCCGATTCCCCAAATCGTCATCATTTTAGCTTAGAGTTTCCTCTATTGTACTTTCCAAATTCAAGTTGTAAATAAGTTTTTTTCTTCTTTCTAAAACGTTTATAGAGATCTAATTGAAATTGAAATTGAAATTTGAAACGAACCAGTTTTTGGTTATAAAGTTGCTTATGATGAGATCTAATTGTCATGAGTCATGATGTCTTGTTAATTACTACTCCCGTCAACTTCTTGTGTAGTAAATTGAGACAAAGCTGAATCAAATGGACGAGCTAAAGACAGCTATGAATGAGCACATGGATCAAATGCAAGAACTTGTTGAGAAAATTTCATCTGAGCTTCGAATTGGAATGCAACCAGCAATGGATAACTTCATTGGCTTCTTTCATGCCATTGATTGGAAGGTAAGGTAACACCTTTCCACATGGATCCACAAGTTTATATAACATAACCTAACCTAACCTAGAAAAACTTCAATTTGGTACTTGTGATGTGTTTGTTGTTCTTTAAGCTGATTGCTTTCTGTTCTATATGTATCTCTCAGGAACCATGGTTAGTGGGGTTGATGGTGTTCCACTTTGTGACACTTATAATAATCCTCACTTCAAGGAAGAATATCAATTTTCAGATGTCCCTTTTCCTTCTGTCATGTAAGTTTACTATAGTATCCCTTTAGCAACAAACATATAATATAGGTTAAGGAAGCTGTTAACTGGTGAAATCTCTATAATACCCTTGAATCTTGATTCTTGATGCAGTGGTTGGTGTGTATCTTGCTGAAAGACTAAACACAGTTTTGAGTGATAACTGGAAAAGCTTTGCTGGTCAAAATTATTTTGACCGCAATGGAGTCTTCCTCTCTGTGCTCTGGTCTGGTCCTCTTCTTGTTTTCTCATTGATCATTCTGGTAATTTAACTTTTGAATGTTCTTATTTTTAATCTTATAGTTAAAGTTTTAGTATTATAAGATTAACTATTGGCTATTGTTTTTGCAGGTGAACACACTGTTTTCTTTATGTCAACTTATGGTGAAGTGGAAAAGAGCAGAACTCAGGCACCGAGCTAAACTTTCTACCACCAAACAGGATTGATGTTCATGATTTCTATCTAGCCTTTTAGGGGTAGTTGTTACTTCATTAATCGTTAATGGTGTAGATTTTTACATACTTTTTTTAATCATGTTTTGGAAGATTTCAGTTTGTTGCTTATATTATATTTATATGTTTTTCATACACAAATTGAAGTTCACCCCCTCCGCTTCTTTTGTTGTGATATTGGTTTTGCAATTAATGGGTCAAAAGAGGCTTTGGTAGTAGATACGTATGTCCACTTTTTTGTATTTTATATAGGGTAAAGCTTAGAAAACATGAAAAATCCAACGTATTACCATTTGATGCTTAAAAACATCATTATGTTATTTTTGTGTGTATTAAAATCATTATATGATGTAAATAAATGACTGTTTCTTCAAAAAGTGTTCTATAATGCCATTTTGATTTATGATGTATTGTAGTTATATAATGAAAGAAGGAATAGTCCTCAATAGGCAAAGATAACATTGGACATCTTTAATAGCAAAAATCTACTCAAATACTGTGTATGTGACACAAGCTACTCTATTAAAATTAGTTATTATAAGACCCTATTTGGAAGTGGGTCTCATCCTTTTGGCACTTTTTTTTTTTTGAAAATATTTTTCGCCACTCAACACATGCACCATCACAATTCAATTTATGAACCAGAGATGAAATTCTATAAATCGTGCAAGAAGCAGTCGCCATTAGAATAAATTTTAATTTGTTTGTTTTAGTGATTTTTGTGGAATTTGAGCCACAAATGGCGCTTGATTTCTTTGAAGATATTGAGACCACACAGTGATTTTAGATAACTTAACAGCCTTTAGCCTACCGATATTAGGAGTTCAACAGATATGCATGCATTAGCCAAAGGTTCTCGCTTGGAACAAAAATATGTGTAAGCAGTTTTATAATAATAATAATAATAATAATAAATTAACAGTCTAGTCTTTTACTAACACTGTTAGTCAAGGGGCCATTTCCAAACCCAAACATGACCCATCTAACCCCTTTAACTATATGGGTAGGTTAGTGGGTCATATAATCAGATTGGTGGGTCATTTTTGTTTAATTAGAGAAAATTCCAGAAAAAATAAACCACTAAACACATCCAAATTCTAGAAAAATAACTAATACACACATCCAAATAATGTTAAAAATATTTGTGCAAACACAAACGAACACATCCTAATAAAAAATAAAAACCTTCATGCAAACACATCCAAATCCAAGATACAAATAAAAAATAAAAAACGTTAATGAAAAAAAGACATGGCTACAATTCCAATTTCTTCCCCAAACAAATTCCTGTGTTTGTGTTCGCAAGTAGTTTCACGGATTGACCCATCAACCCTTTAATTTTATTAGATTAAAAAGAAAAAGATAAATTTTTTATTTATTAGATAAAGGAGTAAGGAGAGTAAGGTCTATATATTTCATATCAGTCCTTGCTCTCATTTTACTATTTTATTTATTTAATAAATAAATATTTTAATTTTTTAATCTAACAAAAATAAGCCGATCGGGGTCAATCCACACGACCCGTATAATAAACGGGTTATTACACCCCTACTTTTGATTATAGTTGTTATCATCATTATTATTAAAGTAAATTACAGTTGGTCCTGTGGTTGGCAATTTTATCAGATTTGGTCCCTAATTCCCTATCCCATTATCCTCAATTAAATACATATAAAATGACTCATTTTCTCTTGCATAAAATGACTAAAATGCTCTTGCTTTTTTTCATTTTTATGATTCCCTTTTCTTACCAAAACTACTAAAACTAATAAACTACAGGACCGTTTATGAAAGTTGCAGGAAATTCGAATAAACGACTGGGATAGGGACCATTGGTGTCAAAAACGCAAACCACAGGGACCAAAATTGTAACTTACTCTTATCATTATTGGTTGTGAAAGAAAAAAAAAAAAAAAGCATTTCTCATTGATTTAAGTAATTGAGTATACACTTTTACTTACTTTCTCCTATCTCTTCTTTGTCTCCTTCGACACTCCAAACAATCATTACATGTATACGTATTTGTACCTGAATAATACCCATTGACTTTGACTTTAAACTTATCAGGTGAAACTTTCAAGTCTTCCACTAATATTTCCCGAAGCTTCTCATTTTCTTCCTTAAGTTTCTCAAGAGCAAGTTGTTGTTTTAAAACCTACAACAGACATATTCAATCATTTTACTTGCTACTTTTCATACCAATTGAAACTTCGTTTTCACTTCAAAAGTCAAAAAAACATACCAATTCAATGACCTCCTCCTTAGAATGCAAGGGACCCACCTACAAATAATACATTCCTTAAAACGCATCAAGCCACAAGTTGTAAACATTTCAAGAAAAAAAAAGTTACATTTTTGTATACCTGATTCTTCGCTTCACCTTCTAGAAGAGGATTTTTCAAGAAGTTGTTGATAACCTTCTCTGTATGATTCGCATACGATGAAGTCAATGGAGGTTTTAATGACACATTTTCTTGTGTCATAGTTGTGTTTATGTTCTTAGTCTTAATACCACTTTGTAATTGTAATGATTGGGGAAACATGCCTCCAGTAACACTTGATAAGTTGGGTGTCATTCCAAATTTCATCATCAACTTTGTAGCTGTTTGCTGGAGAATATTTGAAGTATTGTCATATAATTAAGATGCAAAAAACTTAGGGTTTATAGAAAACACAACAGACTAGATGATGATGATTATGTTCAAGAGAAGTGACATACTACAAGGCTTGTTTGTATTTGCTGTAACACCCAAGGCTTTATACCAAGACCTGTAATGGAAATAAAATACTGTTTTTGATTTTTTGATTAACAAAAAGGGTAAAATAAATTGCTAAAAAATCAATATCATCACAATAGGTGATATATAAAATGCATACCAACTCCAAAACCATGGCCAAAACCAACTCCACACCCAATGCCTACTTTAACGTTTTTTGCTCCTACCTTATTCAACTGAAATGGATATGATTATTATTATTATTTTATGATCTAATAATAATATAGAAAAGTAAGTAGTATACAACCTAAATGAGCTTACAGAGTTGTTGGCATGCCTTCCAACACCTGAAAAAACATCTGTTGCTCCTCTAGCAGCACCCATTACTTCATTTAATACTGGTATTGCACCTGTTAAATTCAAACATAACCACTAATGCATTCAAAATTGTAATGGAATGGGTAAGAATAGAGGAAGCAAATGAACATTACAAATGTCACATACAGTTTCGTTACTTCTATAAAAGCTTAAACTTTTGTGAGTTTTTTCCAGTTCGTAGAGCTAATTTTACCATGTATTAACATTAAGCCAATCTTTTGTTGGAAATTATGACCTAAAGGGACAGATAAAGCTATATATTGCAACCGAAATGACATAAATATATCTTCAAGGGACATATAATGCAATCAAAATTCAATAACAAAACAAGCCCACATTTCAAAATAGCAAAACATGCAATTAAATAGTTGAAAAAAACAGCATACTAGGATCATGGTTTTCCCCCTCTTTAGGTTTAAAAATTCCCCCAAATTTCATCGTGTTATTGAACAACATAGATGAAGAGAAATTACCTAGATTTATAGGCCTGCCAACGCCGATACCAGCACCACAACCGACGCCAAATCCAGTGAATACTTTACCCACCTTCAAAGTAAATGGATTCTGCATCCCTTTTGATACAATTACGCCTCCGCTACTACTTTCCATGTTTTAGAAGTCGCAAGAAGCTTGTCCAAATTGTGGTTGATTAACTCAAAAGATGGCGGCTTCCTTGGGGTTTTGAGTTGACGATGGATCAGTAGAATTGGATAAACGAGGCAGCAGTCAAAGGCCTTCTATTTTTCACAGAAATTGATGTCCCATTGATGTAGTAGTTGCTGTAGTGTTATCGGCTTTTTTGTGTAAGCATCCATTGTCTCAGTCCGGTTTGGAAAGAAAACCGGTCAAATTGAACTTTTGTAATTGTCTCAGCCCACAAGAAGTGTTCTCCTTATACTTTCAAAAGCCTGTTTATGTGGTTTTGTGTCTTAATGGTTGGCCCAAGAAGAAAAAAAAAAAAAAGTGAATGTGAACCTGTGGCAAAGTGAAGGCATGAGACATTTTTTGGGAGCAATTTTCTTAATTTTCTTTTTCATTTTTTTTGGTTATAGAAATGAAATAATACATCTTCAAATATAAAAACATAAAGCATAAAGCATAATGTCGTAGTTCTTGTTTTTTTTCCTTATTCTTTTTGGTTATTTTGACTGTTGATAGTAATTGTTGTTTAGATTTAGTCTTCTTGTTCCACATTGCACAATTCTTCTTGTTTCACAATGCATAATTCATCTTCGTAATAACACTTTTGTATAGTAACTTGTATTGACATTCACATCATTATTTCTTCCTCGTAGATTTCTTGTTTAACCCTCTACAATTCGTTTTCAAGTGGTTAAATATTTTTATATTTAATATTTTTAAATAAACGATATTATTGATGTAATCATTAATAATTATTATTTAAAATAAAATAGGAAATAGGAAGTTACATCGCTTCATCATTTTCCATATTGGGATTTACCCAATGAATAGTAACACGAAGTTCAAATCCAGTAAATTATGTGGAGTTGTCTAAAATTACAGGTTAACATAGTTTCTAGAGATTAAAATCGTGAAATCATTTCAATTTGTACAAGTTTCCACAATTCTATACAATCATGTCTAAACGTTGAACGACTTGCATGAAAATAATATGGTTGCTGAGTTCTCATGGATGAGTTTTGTCAAGAATTGTTGAAGTTGTCAAAAGACAAACTCTTTTGAATCACGAACTTCGCCATCCTATTCCGAACTCGACTCGCTCCATAATGCCACAATGTAGCACCGTTCCTCATTGTTGTTTGGTTATGTCTATCCAAATTTCATCGCTTTGCAATAAATATTTGAATGTTTTAGCAAAGTTGAATTTTCGTCTTCCTGAAGAAAAAAAAACTCACATTTCTTGCATCGTGCCTTTCTCGAAGCACTCAACATTTTACACAAATCATAATTCACCAAATTGTTGGATTTCTTGTCGTCATTTTGATGGTGACAATCATAATATTACTTGGCGATTCTCCAACACCAACCAAAGATTATGATTGCCCACATGCAGACGCCGTTGCTTGAGAGTGTTTTTGCGTTTTATGAATGTTTTTGAGTTGGGTGATTAAACCTCAAGATCCAATATCTATATAATACAATCAATTGAGGGGAAAAATGGACTTTTAGGTAAAAATCGACCATAAAAGCTGAAAAACAGTCATATGACTTTTCCTCAAAGAAAAGAGGCGACAAATGATTAGTGTTCTTCTTGGAATAAATGATTTCAAATCAGATAGAATATCGATTCGTCAAACCAGTTTGTGAAAAAACAGTCTCAAACGATGCTAATAGCTATAATATAAATATGGATCGAACCAATAGATCAAATTATGAACCGAACCAGTTTCACCAAAATTGGTTTAAGAGAAGATCTGACTTCGGATTCAAAATCGGTTTCGCATCAGGAAACAATTTTTTTGCCCACCTCTAATCTCAATCGGTAGTGAACATTATGATGTCAAACGGGTCTCAAAAACTACAAGTTAATCTCGATCTGGCCGGTCTTAATTGGTCTATATTCTAGATGCGAGTCCAATGGTCACGAATCAGCCAATAAAGCTTCAACCTTCGACACAATGCAACCTATAAAAGCACCAAGTAATTTTCTTCTTCTTTCCGTAGATGTGCACCACCAAAACCAAACAATCTTCTCTTTGTCTTTCATCCTATATCAAACTTTCCTAGATCTAAGAAATATCAACTTTAAACTTTGTATCGAAATCTTAAAAGATTCCTTTCTCTAGTACTTTTTACTATGATTAATAGCAATAACCTCTTTTCTGTGAATACCTCACCACCTTTTAATCGACTTGGTAATGATTTGGTGCAATCACATTTTTTAATAAGCGTGTTTGTTAACAAATTTATAGAATCGGAAAACTTCAATATTGTAATGCCGTAAAATTCCAAACAATTTTTTTTTTCATTTTTAAATCACATAAAACTCGTTATCATACTTTCTCAAAAACCATAATGTATCAAATATCAAAAACACAGATCACCAAAACAACTAATAATATCCCAGAATCCTCAACACAGTCTTGAACAGGTGTGTACAATCAAGTCAGCGCCTTCCCGTGATCCGGAAAAGTACTTGAAACACATATCACACAACACGGTAAGCACGAAGCTTACTGAGTACCCCAAAATACCTCACACAAATAATTAGCCTCTCATGGCTATATCTCAATAAGGACCCTCCGATCATGTGTCTCCGTGAAGACCCTCTGGTCTCATAGCTCGGGTTGGACCCTCCGGTCCGGTATCTCAATGAAGACCCTCCAGTCTCACAAGAACAAAATAACTCAATAAGGCACAGGAGTAATATACATCATAAATCACAAAGACAAAATGCATGATATCACGTAACTCAGTATAAGCACATAAGTGTGACATCCCTAAAATCTCGGCCAGAAAAGACCGATTTTCATTTATGCTTTTAAAATAAATTCAGAGTAAATCCTTTTGATTTGAAAGAGTTGCGGAATTTGTTCCCAAAAACAAAACATGATAAAACAATGTTTACCGAAGCATTTCATAAAAGAAATGTATTTTCATTATAATCAAAACTCGGGGTGTCATGTTCCGATATAGACCAATAAGCATAAACGATAACATTACAAGTCATTCAACAAATATTTACATATACAGACTTGTAAACAAAACAACTTGATGGTTCATCCATCTTACGCCCTTGCGCCACTTCCTGTAATACAAATAAAACTGAGTGGGTCAGGCTTGGGAGCCTGGTGAGCATATAGGGTTTTCAACCCACAATAAATAATTAAATTAATTATCAACCAACAATAACCCAGTTACCCATTCCCGTTATTCTCACTTTATGTCCCTAAAATAACTAACACAAGGGACCTAATCTAAGAATATTTTCATCGGGGTGACAACACATGCTGCGGGGTTTCCTCAGCAATATAAGTCAAATAAGGCAACCATGAGGGGGATGGAATACAACGAATGAACACCCAAGTTCATTAACACCTACAGGTTATGAGCCTGCTAGCGTTCCACTGGACTGTCTAGAAAAGTCCGTGGTCGTCATCTAAATTCCGCTAGATGACTGGATCAAAACAACAACGAGGCCTCTCATCTGTTTATTACACACCAACTATCTACCCATGTTCTACCCAACATATTAGTAGATAAAAACATACATTTTTATACATATTTTCAAAACCTGTATAGCATGCTTGATCAATACATTTTCCATATAATAGATGAGGCACACACACATAACACGTATTTCATATAGAAATAATCATATCTGTAAGATAGAAGAAGGTGAATATACATTCACACACATAACAACAAAATATACACATAACACGTATCTCGTATAAAATACTTTATAGTTATACGTTAGGAGAAAGTAACAACGCCTTCGCACGTATAAACGACGATAAACTTAATACACTCAAACCATACTTGTATTATTATTGCGTTTATGAAAGGTAGTATACACTCACTTGATCAGAAGATGATCGGACAGCACTACGGCTTGCAGAAGTCGTAATCCTCAGCAGATCTGGAAGATCTCTACGAAAATTGAACTTCTCGCGGGCAGAGCTTCGGCTCGGAAACCGCACTTCTCGGGATCTTCGGGATCTTGGGACTCGCTTCGGGACTCGGGAATATTACCGGGGCTTCGGGATGGCTTCGGGGGTAAAAAACGTAGAGCTTCGGCACAAAAACGAGAGGAAATTAGCAAATAAACCCGGACCCTTCGCATCCTATTTATAGGAGGCTGGATCTGCGATTTACGCGGGGCGTAATTCATGTACGCGGGGCGTAACGGGGATAAGGCCGGTGACTCCCCTCCCCATGGATAATATCAGCGAATTTTTATTTAAATTAAATACCGAATTTATTAAATAAACTTCAAAAATTCATATCTTCCTCATACGAACTCCGTTTTCGACGCTCTTTATATCCACGCGTAGGTGAGACTACGATCTACAACTTTCGTTTAGACTCCGTAGGCTAATTTTTACTTTATTTTTTATTATTTATTTTTAGTAGGCCGGGACAGGAAAACTCCGTTATAAAATCATAACTTCTTCATCCGACGTCCGTTTTCGCCTATCTTTTTATCGTTTTACTACAATTAATGAGATCTTCAATTCTCATTTAGATTGTTTCGGCTAAAAACCGCTCGGTCTCAAATCGAGCATTCGGGCTGCATACTGTTAAGTCGAAACTTCGAAAAATCATAACTTCCTCATACGAAGTCAGATTTGGGCGTTCTTTTTATGCACGCTCATGGTTTGACGTACTCTACGACTTTCATTTAGATTGCTAAGGCTAAATATCGCTCTAACATAAATTCACTTTTTACGTCGCGCTGTGTCGTGCCGGTTCTGTCGCGAAACTTCGACAGGTCATAACTTCCTCGTTATAACTCGGATTTCGACATTCTTTATATCTTCGGAAACCTTGTTTCAACTACTACAACATTATCTAAAGATATCAAGTTTATTTTACACTTAAATTTTGACGCTTATTTTTATTCTTAATTAGTCAAACCACATAATTAAACCACATAATTAAGCAATTAAGCACAAAACACATAATACTCAAATAATACAATCTTATTATTTCAAAACGGGTTACAAAGGTTAACCTAGACCATTACATTGATAAAAATGGCAAGCCCGGAAACACAGGCGTTACAATAAGACCCTCCGGTTACACAATATTACCACTCAGGTAAGTATAGTGAGAAAACTCACCTCGTAAGTAAAACAAGTATGTCTCGTACACGAACCACCAGTCTAGCTTCCGCCTAACATGTATCGTAATTAACTCTAATAATAAACGACCCCCAAAGATGTTAGGCTAAACCCTCTACTAACTCTTAGAAGGATAAAAGACCGTTTTACATCTCCATGGCCTCAAAAGTCCACAGTTTGACCAAATCCGAAAAGTCAACAAAAGTCAACATCAAGCGCGTACGCTGGGCGTACAACCCTTTACCTTGGGCGTACTACTTTGCGATGCATGCATCAGGAAACTTCGTCGCTACGGTGAGCGTATATGGGAGTACGCCCAATGTACGCCCCAGACTTGCTTATCCCATTCTCTTGGTATTAACCCGTTAAGACCATAACTATAATCTCAGATCTGGACTCACTAAAGCCTAATACTCCATAAAGTTTGTGACTTTAAGCCTTTGCATGGCTGAGCAAGTCTAGAACTCATAAACTCCCACTCTTTACTCACAAAAGTTCTCATACATTATGCATGGGAAGATCTTAATGTCCAAGGTTCCATTTTAATGAGTTTACTCCACTAGAGACACTTAAAGAGACATGTATTAGGCTGTGGAGTTCAACAAACTCATAATGCTTCAAGCTTTGGGACATAAACCCTAAAATGAACCATAAGATGCACAAATCAAAACAATGAGAAAGCTTTGAGCTTGATACCTTCAAATGATACACCAACCACACGAAAACTCAGATCCAAAGCTTGGACTCCAACTCTATTCTCTTCAAAGCTCCTTCTTCACACAAAGAATCTTACAAGAACACTCAAAAGCTTAAAATGGCCACTTAATCTAAGAGAACGAAAATTAGGGTTTTGAGGGGAGTTGATGACTGGAAATGGTGGCCAGAAATGAGGCCACCATGTTCCTTAAATAGGGACACACCCCATATTTAGGGTTTTCACTCTGAGCCTAGTACGCCCAGCATACCCTCTGGTACGTCCAGCCTACTAGGTGGCTTCCGCGTCCAAAACACGCACATGAGTACGCTGAGCATACACATGCGTATGCCCCGCATACTCAGCTACCACCTTTCTCAAATAAAGGACTAAACTTGCCAAAACTTCAAACTATCATAACTTCTTCATTATAAGTCAGTTTCCAACGAACCTTATATCCACCGAAAGGTGGCGAGAAGCCCTACGCTTCGTTATAAGTTAGATTCCTCATGCCCGGGTTGCAGCCCACAAACCCTAAATCATACACTATCCGAAACAGGATGTTACAAATATACTTAACTAGCCTAGTCATAACACGTTATGTGCATTTTCACCAATAACTATTGCCTTAAACCTTTATTTTGCATATATTTTGATATTTTATTGATAACCTTTTTGAACACATTTAAATCCAAAGAGCTAGTCGAAGAGCTTTGTTTTTTAACGTTTGTAGGTGTTACCTTTATTATGATATACAAATTAATAAACTAGGTTTGGATATGGCATTGTGGGGGATCATACCGTAGATTGATGTTTTTATTGCATCATTCTGACAAGCCATCTTTGAAATTACTTTAATTTTTTCAATGTTAAATATCCCCAAATAATATTTTAAAGGCTCTCGATGAGGAGGTATATTAAAATCATAAACAAGAAGAAGCACATTTCAATAATGATAATCCTTATATGTAGCAACATCACCATCAACATATGTAGCAACGTTGTCATCACCGAAATACTTATAATTCTCCAAAGAAACCTATTGAATAAGTTTATTGGTTTCTACTGAACCCTCTTCCACTAGATCAATTTCTACACATAATAGATTTTGCTTGATTGTTGCTTTCCACACTTAATTGATTTCTACCGGATGTGATAGATTTTTATCAGACCCTCTTCCACTACATTGGTTTCTACCGGACCTCTTCCACTATATCAGTTTCCACCAACTAATGGAATCACTTTAGTAAATGTACATATATGGGCAAGACTTGTGGATGCATTTGAGTGTCCTTACTAGGAGGAAGGCTATGTGTATGTAAGGTTGGTCCAATGACCCACCTATTTTTTTTAGTTTATATAACATTACTATAGGAAAATTTTGGTGAACCACCTTAAAAATAATTTAGGACCTATCTTACCCATAAAATCCTTAAGTTTGTATAGAAAATTTTCTATAGAAAGGAGCCATATAGTTTTCTGTTTTAGACTCGTCATTGGTCATTACACACAAAGTTTATCGAGGTAAGAGTCTCACAGAAGTTTTTTACATCCTCTAAAGTCTAACTCATTACTCATACATCTAGTCAGCTATAATAGCAAAAATAAAATAAAATATTTCTTTTATAGTTTTTTTTTTTTTTTTTTTGTAATAACTTCATTATTTGATATTGAATAAATTCAAATGAAACCGCTGGATCAATCGAAATTGCCGGAAATGGCGCTATATTTCTTCCAGGATATCGAGACCTAACGGTAATTTTACAAGCACATACATGATGCATATACGTATCGTTATATCTATACATACAACACTGCATGCATAGATATATGTGTTCTTTAATTACACGCGTACTCAATTCCGTTATTTTTAGTTAAATTATTTTTGAGCTATCGTTTTAGATAAAATTAACGTCAGAAATTTCAGGAAGGTCGTTTCAGACATTCGCAATCAAGGTGAAGAAGGGGATCGATCACATTTCAATCGAGAATTAGGGCTGTTTGTTCTACGAGTTTTCGGAATTGGGTTCATTAGTTCGATTATGTTGGGGTTTTTCCACTTTTTGACGCTAAAAGAAGTCGGTATTCGATCTCAGCTTTTATGCGCATTCAGATTTGATGGCATTATACGGGTTAATCTCTGTTTCTCCGTAGGGTTTGAGTTATTTGATTCGGATTAGTTTGACGATTTAGTGGGAAATATTATATTATATGATGATTATGCTCTGGATTTCGTGTATTTGGCACCAACAAATAGTGTAGAGTGGGAATCCTAGATCTTAGTTTTCACTTCAGATTTTAGAATAACATCAACTTCGCATTCATGGTTTGAAGCAAAAGCAACGATATGGGAAGTAGAATTGGTAACGTTTATGAAGTATGTTGTTATCCTTGCTGAGTAAGAGAACATTAAATGCAGATTCCAGGTATGATTTCGGTTATCTTCTTCGTTTTCTTCCAGCTTATGTCTTTTTGCAGCATAAAAGATATACTACCTGAGAAATTACTCGCTCCTTTTTCATGCACTTGTAATTATGCTAAGTTATCTAACAATTCATGAATTAATTGGTGATTGAAATTGAACCCACAGGGATGCATATGGATTTACTGTGAGACCTCAGTACCTTGACACATTCAAAGAGTTTGATAGTATCTATAAGGTAATATGTGAATGTTTCAGAATTCTGAATTAGGTAAAAAATATGCATCAATTATGTTCCATTCATACTGCAGAAGGAGGAAGAAGAAAGGTCAACAAAATGGAGGTCCTTTCTCGAGCAGCAAGAAGAGCTTGTTCGATTGAACTCGAGCATCAAAAAACCTGATGATGCTGAGGTTACAGAAGAGAACACCAATCATGTCTTGGAATCAACTCAAAAAGAGGGAGATGTTTTAAGTGACAAGAAGCCAACAGAAGATAATAGTAATAATAATACTAACAACAATCAAACAGAAAATGTTCCTGAAAAAGTTGTCTCAGAGGCAGCAAAACCAGCAAAGAAGCATGCCTTGCAAAACTGGACAGATGTCAGAACATCTCTCAACACCATGGAAGATATGATGTGTCATCGTGTCAACAATCCTCAAAAACATGTTCAAGAGGAGGGAGTGGGACCCTCCACAGAGGAGTTAACAACAGATGATGAAAAACCAAATCCTGTATTTCCATGGAAAGAACTTGAGTCACTTGTTCGTGGTGGTGTGCCTAGAGAGCTTAGAGGAGAGGTGCCTTTTTCTTCTTCTTCTTCATCATCATCATCTTCTTCTTCTTCTTCTTCATCATCTTCTTCTGCTTCTCAATATTATTATACTTTTTAAGCATTAAAAAAGATTATTAGTTATATAATTGTTACTACAGGTATGGCAAGCTTTTGTTGGTGTGAAAGCACGTAGGGTGGAGAGATACTACCAGAATTTGTTGGAGGTAGGAGATGCTGGAAACAAACAATTGCATGATCAGATCAAATCAAATCCAAAAAGATTAGGGGAAAAAGGAGAAAAGGCAGCTGTGCCTGAAAAATGTAAAAAACAAATTGAAAAGGTTATTAATTGGTGTTGATTCCCCCTTTTATTTACCTTAACTTCTTCAAATTTTCTTGTGGACTAATAGTGTATTCTTTTGAACAAGGCAGGATTTACCAAGAACATTTCCAGGTCATCCTGCATTAAATGAAGAGGGTAGGGACTCCTTGAGACGCTTACTTTTAGCATATGCTCGCCATAACCCTGATGTTGGGTATTGCCAGGTGTCACTTTGTTTACATTTTCACAAATTCATTCAATGTTTTGTTTCTTTTCTTTATATTGACATATATAAATAAACCTGTGTGTGTAGGCAATGAATTTTTTTGCTGCAATGTTACTACTAATGATGCCTGAAGAAAATGCCTTTTGGTATGTATTCGTTTTTGTTATCCTTCTTTCATTATCACTCTTTACACAACTAAGATAAGATACTGTAACTTTTTCACCAAAATTACCTTTTTGATAAACCCATTGACATATTACTTGATTACTTAAAACTACAATGAATCTTTTCAGGACTTTGGTTGGCATGATTGATGATTACTTTGATGGATACTTCACCACAGACATGATCGAATCCCAGGTATGTCTTTCAATTATCCCTACATTTCATATAAAACAATACTTTTTTAATAACAGGTGAAATTGGTTATTATCTTTATGTTATATGTTTACTTTCTGAATTCAAGACTCTTGTTATTCAGGTGGATCAACTTGTTTTTGAAGATTTAATGCGTGAACGATATCCTAAACTAGGTTTCTCCATTGACACCACTTATAACAGAATTCATTTTACCTTTTTATTTATAAGTTATAACTTACAACATCCCCATGATTAATTTTCTTCTTTTTCTACAGTTAATCATTTTAACATGTTGGGAGTTGAAATGGGTTGGATTTGTGGACCATGGTTTCTTTCCATCTTTGTAAACATGATCCCATGGGAAAGTGGTAACCCCTTATTATATATCTTTCTTTACACATAACACTCCACAAACAAAAAAATTATCTTTCAACAATAAACATCACTTTTCTTTTACCTTCAGTTCTTCGTGTTTGGGATGTAATTTTATTCGAAGGAAATCGCGCAATGTTACTACGAACTGCATTGGCTTTAATGGAGCTATATGGTAATCCCAAACTCATTCCCATTTTAATAATTATAATTATTATTATGTATCATTCCTATGTGGCTAATAAGTAACAATAAGTTTTTTACAAACAGGTCCTGATTTATGTACAACAAGAGATGCAGGAGATGCAATCACTTCAATGCAATCACTTGTCAGTTCAACATTCGATAGCAGCAATCTTGTTGTGACTGCTTGCATAAGTTTCTCATATGTAACAGAAGATACATTACAACAACTTAGAGAGAAACACAGACCTGATGTGATTGCAGCAGTTGAAGAAAGAAAAAGAGGAGATGCTATAAGGAAAGATCCAAAAGGACTTGCTACTAAATTATACAGTTTCAAACATGAACCTAAGCCACTTGTACGACAACCTAGTATGAAACAAGGATTAACAAATGACAACACAAATTTGAACACTGCTCCTAAACCTGATGACTCTCTTAATATTGCTGCCATGACTACAGAAGTTGACTCTCTTCCTGATTTTCAAGATCAGGTAATTCAATTAATCATAGGAAATATATAGATTATAGCACTTGTATCTATTCAATAGTTTATATGTATGTATAGGTTGTATGGTTGAAGGCTCAGTTGTGTTCAATGCTGGATGACAAGAGATCCGCTACAATAAGGTTTATTTTTTTTTAGATTTTAAGAAATGTTTTGGCATAAATTCTGTTGTTAAATTTGTTTATGGTTTTTTAGAGCTGAGGAGTTGGAGATAGCACTCATGGAGATGGCTAAAGAAGATAATAGGCGTGAACTGACAGCAAAGGTATATATTCATTCAGGGAAATTACAGAATTGCCATTGTATTTTGGGCAATTTTTATGGTTTAACCATAACCGTTTATACGTTATTGTTTCCCAATTAAACCATAAACGTTTCAGACATGTTTCCAAGTTAACCATTTTGACTTGTATATAATGGTTAATTTGGAAAATTACTGATATAAAGAAATATGCCAAATTAGTGGTGAATTTGGCAAAAATTCTCATTTTGTTGCTTGATAAAAATTTATATACACCAGAAGCTATGTATATGCTTTTGGAAATGTTATATTGGTATGTATGCCTTAGTAAACATGACTTTCTACCAACTTTATTGATTAAATAAAAAGGACTCCCTTATGTTATATGTGGCAACACATAATGGAAAAAATGATTATTAATATAATAAATTACAGATTGAGCATATGGAACGAGAGGTTAATGAGTTGCACCAACTTCTTGCTGATAAGAAAGAACAGGAGAAAAAAATGCTTGAGGTTTAAATAAATGTTTTAATATTTAATTGTTGTGATTTATTGTTCATATTGATACAGATCGATCTAAAACTTTAAAATGTATTAATTAATTTAGGTTTTAATGCGAGTTGAGCAAGAACAAAAGGTGGCAGAAGATGCTCGTAAATCTGCAGAGCAAGATGCAGCTGCTCAGAGATATTTAGTGAATGTACTTGAGGTAAACTACTCTACTCTTTATAAACAAATATTAATTTACTCTTCTAGAACAAAGGAAATCAAATGAATGAAAACTAAATAATTTTTTTTTTTTTTTTTTTTTTTTTTATTTTTTTTTAAATATATGTTATATGCAGAGGAAGTATGAAGAAGCTGTGTATACTCTTGCTCAAATGGAAAAGAGAGTTGTAATGGCGGAATCTACTTTAGAGGCAACAATGCAATACAATTCTGGTCAAGTCAAAGCAGTACAACCAACAGGGTAAGGCTACTTATCTTATTGCTATTATTACAATTACTATTATTAATAATATTACTATATGTTAAAATATATATTTTTAATATATATAGGTTAATTCGTCCGGAATCTAACACAGCTGGAAGAAGGCCGGGGATACTTTCATTTGGACTTGGTTGGCGTGACAGGAACAAGGTAGGTAGTATTCTTGATGGGATCCATTTTGTTGATTTTTTCTATTAAGTCTTTTTTTTTCTATATTAATTTAAAAAGAAACGTGAATAAATGTGGCAGACAAAAACTACGGGTGAAAGTAAAAGCAGCAATGAGGTGTCAGATGCAAAAGCTGCATCTGAAACCAATGGTTACCAAGAACCAGAAAAATAGAAAGAAATCATTGAGATGGGATTTCTCAAATTGCGTAAAATACATAAATGTCCTTCCTCTCCTTGTCATAAAAAAATTCTTACCTTGTATCAAATGCAACCTAGCTTATTTCACACTTGAATTTTGATTTTGTTTTAGATTAGTTATTAAAGTATTTCAATTTATTATCTAAATGACATTGTTTGTTTATTCAAAGTAAAATAAGAAGGAATTACACCGAGAACAAGGTTTTTTTTTAATTGTTAAATTTAGAATTACTGTTGGTTTATATCAATAAGTTAAACTTGGTGATTTTGTATTATTGTGTATCTAGAATAGAATGCAAGGGTAGAATATATATTACATAATATTACACATTACTACCATCAAATATTATTATTGTCTAGTTTAATATTCTCCTGCAAGCTAAGGCAGGGAAGCGACCTTTAGCTTGTTTCTTAAGTCTAAAAATCTTTGAGAGGATAAAGGCTTTGTGAACACATTTACAATCTGATCGTCTGTAGAGATAAACTCTATCGATAAACTTCATTGAGCCACCTTTTCACGAACAAAGTGAAAATCTACTTCAGCATGCTTTGTTCTGGCATGAAACACCGGATTTGATGAGAGATATGTCGCTCCTAGATTGTCACACCATAGTGTCGGGACTTTCTTCATTGGTACTCGAAGTTCATGTAACAGAGTTGGTAACCATGTGAGTTTAGCAACAATATCTGCCAATGCTTTGTATTTAAATTCCGTTGAAGACCGAGATACACTCTTTTGTTTTCGTGCCGACCAAGAAATAAGATTAGATCCGATGTATATAGCATACCCCCATATGGATCGACGGTCATCAGGGCAATAAGCCCAATCAACATTGGAAAATGCGCTAAGATTGGTAAACACTGAGTCACTGTAAGCATAAAGAGAAGTCTCAGAGTTGTGATGGATTAGAAGACCATAGAAAGAAGTACCCTTGAGATAACGCACGATTCTCTTGACAATAGACCAATGATTAACTGTTGGTGAATGCCTAAATTGACATACTTTGTTCACAACGTAGGCAATGTCAAATCGAGATGGAGTAACATACTGAAGAGCGCCTACAATCTGTCTATATTGAACCTGAACCAGATCTTTGAGGGGAGGACTGTCACCGAGAGCAAGGTTGGCATCGGTTGCTATAGGAGTAGGCATAGGATTTGCGTTGTAAAGGTGTGCACGCTCAAGTAACTCCATAATGTATTTTTGTCGTGACAACACAATATCCTTGTCTCATGGAATAATCTCGATTCCCAGAAAATAAGACAATCTGCCCATATCATGAATAGCAAACGAATAACCAAGACTGTGAACAACTTGAGTAATAGCCTCCGGGTTATTTCTTGTCAAAATAATGTTATCCACATAGACAAGCATATAAAGAAGAGTGTCGTTTTAGTATAGATAAAGAGTGATGGGTCGGTTTTGAAGCCAAGAAAATCAAGGCGTTGTAAAACCATAGACAGTCGTTGAAACCACACCATTGGTGCTTGTTTTAAACCATAAAGAGACTTGTGCAGAAGACACACATGATCCGGTTTCTTGGGGTCAACAAACCCTTGTGGTTGTTGTAAGTAGACAGTCTCCTTTAAATCACCATGGAGAAAAGCATTTTGAACATTAAGTTGCCGCAGAGACCAATTTTGTGCAACTGCTAAGGAAACAACAAGACGAATGGTCGTAGACTTTACAACTGGACTAAATGTTTCATGATAATCAAACTCAGGTTGTTGTCGAAAACCCTTTAACACCAAACGAGCTTTGTAGCGTGTGACAGACCCTGTTTGATCACGTTTAACCTTGTAAACCCACTTACAATCAACCACATTAGTATCAGGAACACGTGGAACTAAAGACCATATGTTATTCCGTAAGAGTGCAGAGTACTCATCAACCATGGCTTGACACCATTGAGGATGTTGTTAGCAATAGTAAATGATGTTGGTTCATTTTCAGAGGTGGAAGGCTGAGTATGAAAGGAAGAGGCGTATTTGGTATTAGGTTTAGGGTTTTGTTTGATATGGGAAGGACATGTACGAGTTGTGGTAATGAAGGTCGTTGTGGAGTTGGGTTGGTTGTTTGTGGGTGTTTTTACGATGTCGGGGAGGTCGGAAGGTGGTGAGGATTCGGTTGATGGTTGAGGAATAGCGGAAGAAGGAGGTGGTTCTGTTTGAGTGTAACAGTCAAAGGCAGAAGTTACGACATGGTCTTGTGATCGCTGAACATAGGTATGTGGTAGGAACAAAGATAGAGAAAGTGTGATTAGGTTGGTGGAAACAACAATGGAAGGATGTTCAAGGTTAGGACTAAGAGGAAGTGGAGTGGGATATGATGAATAATATGGTTCTGTGTGAAAAGAGAAGTATCTGGAGAAATGGCAGTTTTAGTAAATGGAAATGAATGTTCGTTGAAGCATACATGACAAACGATGCATAGTTGTTCGGTTTGTAGGTCATAACACTGATAACCATGATGGGAGGTGCTATAACCAAGAAACACACATGATGTAGAGCGAAAGTCCATCTTGTGTTTGTTGTATGGACATAAATAGCCATAACATTGGCACCTAAATACATGCATAAATGTGTAGTCAGGAGGATGATGAAACACAAGCTCAAAGGGTGAGGTATTTGAGTTTGTACGAGAAGGCATTCGATTAATGAGATAGGTGGCAATATCGAAAACAAAGTGCCAAAACGTTGGTGGAACATTGGATTTGGCAAGTAAGGTAAGGCCGGTTTCAATGACATTACGATGAAGACATTCGTCAAGGTCATTTTATTCACTTGTATGTGGGCAAGAAAAGTGATGGATAATGCCGATGGTGGAAAAGATGGAGGAATGGTTATGAAATTCATCCCCCCCGGCCAACATTCTGTTTGAACTGATTTGAGCTTGGTGTTAAATTGGCATTCAACAGTGAGAAGAAATTGCTTAAATGTATCAAATACATCATATTTGCGTTTGAGTAGAAAGATCCACATGAATTTGGTAAAGTGATCAACGCACAATAAACAATACCGATGACCATCAACAGAGGTAACTAGGGTGGGGCCCCATACATCACAAAACACAAGATCTAAAATACAAGTACTTTTAACATTGGAATGAGATAAGTGAAGTTTTTAAGATTTTCCAATAAGACAAGAATCACACAAAATACTAGAACAACTGTTTGTCAAAGGTCAACTATACTTAGAACACATAGATTTCAAAATTGTGGATGAGGGTGACCCAAGAGATGATGCCAAATAGTTGGGGAAGCACGAATCGCAGAAAAAGACACTTTATGTTGAATGCTAGGAAAATTGAATGAGTAGATACCTCCATTATTTGGACCCGTGTGGAGGATTTTGTGGGTAGACGTGTCCTTCACAGTAAATAAAGTAGAGTGAAATTCAAAATAAACATTATTGTCAAAACAAAATTGCTGAATTGAAAGAAGGTTTTGAGTTATAATAGGAACATGAAGAGTTTTTTTGACGTCAAACGTTTTATTGGGTGAGGAAAAACGAGAAGAACCAACATGCAATATGGGTAAACCCTTACCATTACCAACATGAAAATTATCCTCACCATAGTAGGTTTCAGAGTGGTCAAGGTTGGAGAAATTGGAGGCGACATGGTGACCGGATCATGTATCCCGAAGCCAAATATTTGAAGCTTGTGAATGATAATCATCATAGTTGGTAGGGATGAGCAGAGGCGGGTACCCGCCTCATTTGGCGAGAACCAGAACTGGAACCGGCGGTTCCTAGAAAGTTAGAACCGGAACCGGAACCGCTCTAAGCGGTTCTTAAATTTCTGGAACCAGTCCCGGAACCAGTGGTTTCGGTTCCGGGAAATGGGTGACCCGGTTAAATCAACTTTGTTAACTTTTGTCGATAAAACTGCAACTTAGTTCGATCCAAATCAAATCAATTCAGACCAAAGAGGGACAAAATCAGACCAATATATTCTAAACTGGTCTAAGTAACACACATATTTATATGAAACACTAAACCGGTTTCGGTGGGTATCCAGCGGGTAGCGGTTCTGAAAAAATGAGAATTAGAATCGGAACCACTTAAGGCGGTTCCATAACTTTAGGAAGCGGAACTGAAACAGCTTAGGCAGTTCCAGTTGCAGAACCGGCAGTTCCGAGGCGGTTCTGGTTCCAAAAGCGAGTACCCGGTTCCGATACTCATCCCTAATAGTTGACGGATGGTGGTTATCGAGATCGGAAAGTATTGGGATCTCGGTTTGGACATTGGGATGGTACATGACCTATACTACACCTGTTACACGTTCCATACAATATTTTGGTTAGATGCCCAACTAAACTGATTTCGGTTACCTTAATTCTGGTTGGTGTAGTTGCCACGTCCCATGTTTCCAGATCGGTTGTTTTGAGGGAGATCACAATTATTCTGTGATGGATTTGTGAAGTTTGATTGAGGTTGTTGTAAGCTGAAAGGGTGTAGTTGAAAGCCTAATTTGGCAGCAAGTTTTTGTATTGCTTGAACCGCATCTGGAGATGATTATGAAGAACATGTTGTGGTATTTGATTTTCGAATGGCAGTTGTGGTATTAAAGGCTTGTACATGAGAGACTTCAGTAGATGTTTTTGAAATCATGTAGTCATGATCTAATAATAAAGCATGAAGATCAAAAAAGGCAATAGGAGTTTGGCGAGCACGAATCGTAGACTTAAACCCATTTTATTCTTCACGGAGGCCAGATAGAAGAAGCATGACAACATCTTTTTCGTTTTTTTGGTTCGCCTATGTTTCTTAAGCCCTAGTAAGATAGGTAGAAGTGGATTCACCAGGTTTCATTTGGAGCTTTAATAACTGAGTTTTCAAGGTATATTCCCTTGATGACGTGTGTGAGGCATAGACACGTTCCAAGGCCAACCATAAGTCACGAGATGTGATTCCCTAGACATGTTGGAAGGCATTTTCAGAGATCGTGGATAAGAGTAACATTCTGATGTGAGCATCATTCTGTACCCAAATTGTGTACTCCGGTTTAGCTTGTGTTGTAGTGATCTGTTCTTTATCTTTGTCAAAAGAGGATGCAGCCAAAGAGATAGTAGGTGGACATGGAATCGTACCATTGATATAGTTGAACAAGTTGTTAATGATAAGGAAGGGTTAGAGCGTTGTTTTCCAGTACCCATAATTTGTGGAGGAGAGTTTGAATCCGAACTTGTGTGTGTTGTGGATTGTTTTCTCGACTTGGGTGAAAGCGACAAGAGTTGTCATCGTTTTGAAATCGATTAAGCAGATGGAAGAGGATTGGATGGCGACGACTAGGGTTAGGGTATACTAGCTCTGATACCAAGTTCAACTTGGTAATTTTGTATTATTGTGTATCTAGAATAGAATACAGGGGTAGAAAAGGTATTACATAATATTACACATTACTACCATTTAATATTAATATTGTCTAGTCTAATACTATACAACTTCAGCCGTCAGTTTTATGTCCCATACCAAGTTTTGCATGCACCTCAGATCCTACTATATAAGTATAACCACATGTACTACAAGTCTACAACAAATAAAAGCTCTCTAAACTTAATTTACATTCGGTTGCATCACTTAAATATTTAAACATTATATCTATCCATTTGTCTTGACTTGGGAGTTGGATTATTGTTATTACCGAATTATATTCCATAGCTAGATTTCGGTATTGCTTACTAGGCTTTCCAAGCCCAACGTATTATTTTTGTACTCGTAAATGAAAAGGAAGCATAGAGTTAGCATGTTGAATTATTTAAACTTGTATGGTTTATTTAAACTTTTGCGTAGATTTTGGATTGTAAATACCCTCTTAGTTGAATTATTAAAGCGTTAAATATACACATGTCGATATATACATTATATTAATTACAAAAAATATTTCGAAGTTCAAAATTTTGGACTCCATCGAAAAAACAACAATCTACAAAGATCATTTTTGTAGTTTTCTCTATATAGAATGAGGAGTAAATTGCAAATTTGGTCTCTATGGTTTGCAAAAAAAAAAAAAAAAAGGATTAAAATAATGTCAATTACTAAATATATAGAAGATGAACTCATAGATCCCTAATTGCCCCAACAACTATAGTTTAAGTCTATGAACTGTCCTAAATAACACCTAGTTCACTTAAACCATTGCTCTGATATCAATTGAGGACAACCCTCTTGTGGGCTCTTTTAAAATGAGTACAATTTTATTTTTAACAAAATCAAATATAAACCATAAAAGTTTACGAAGTCCAAACAATCAACTTAAAAGTTATAGTTGCGGAATATTCGGTCCCAAAAGTTTAACAAAACATAATTGTTTAAAAATGCGAGGACGTAACAACTGAATATCATGAAACATCGGTAAAGTATAATCATACAAGGCAAAGTCTTCTAAAATGTCCAAAAACATGTTTCTTTCTAACATCATGCAAACTAAGTCCATGTCACACTACAAGCGTAAGGCTTTGGAAAGTATCTTGACATTACCTGAGGTTGACTCTTTAAGGGCATTAGTTGAGCGCGACCAACCATTCCCACGATCAAACCCTCGAAAATATTTGAAAATACTTTCGTAATATAACACCATAGAGGTATACATAGAACTTAGAAATTCATCATAAATCACCTTTCGAAAGTAATGAAACATAACGTCTAGAAACACCATAATACGTGGTGACCATAACATTCCGTCGGTGATCCATCAAAATGGTCAAACCAGGTCATAGCTGATCAAACCCCATTCTGTCGTAAATCCATCAGAAATGGTGAAAGCTGGTCAATGATGCTCAAAGTTGGACAAACCCCAATGTATTGGTAATCCGTCAAAAATGGTAAAAGTTAGCCAAACCCCATTTTCTAAAAAACAAAATATTCCATCGGAAATCTGTTGTAAATGATTTCCCACAACCCTTTTTCTTATGGAAGTAATTTTGTCGGAAATCCTTTAGTAACGACTCGGATCACCGACAAAAATGGCCGTCTTTTTTTTTTAGTGCTTGAGGTTTCTCATTATATAAATATATGTCTTGATATTTTCGATAATTAATAAGGTCTAACGGGACAAACTTGCTCCTATATAAATATATGTCTTGTCTTGCCAGATTACTGTTAATGTCTTGATATTTTCTAGTAGCATATAAATATATGTCTTGATATTTTCTAGTAGCGTAAGACTTGATATTTTTGATAACTATATAAATATGTCTTGATATTTTCTAGTAGTGTAAGACTTGATATTTTCGATACTTAACGAGGTCTGATAGGACAACCTTGTTCCTATATAAATATATGTCTTGTCTTGCCGGATTGCTGTTAATCATCTCCCTATGCGGGTCATCAATGAGGCATTGGTCTTCACTTGTCTCGTTGCCCTATCATGTGACAACACAATTGAAATAGGGGATCCCTTATCCACACTCCATGTCATATTGCCATCTCGCTTTAGGCTAAGGCGTAATATTCAGAATCCTTCGTATATGGACATCCCTTCTCTTAAACGGTTCAGATGCAGGAGTTCAAGATGTATGGATGTAGTGGTGCTCAACACTTTTGGGGCTATATGAAGCTATTGTAATGTTGTTTTCAAGGAGAAAAAGTCGCCAAACAATACTTTGTTTGAAAAAATTGTGATTCTATTATTTACTTGGATTTCAGATAGATCTAAAAAGTATAGTTGTGACCGGCAAGTTTGATGCCTTATCCCAATTGGCTTAATTCTCTCTAATGTAATCCTTTTTAGCTTGCCATTGGCTAGTCCCATCTAAAACAATCTTATGTTTTATAACAATTAATGATGATGTTACAATGCAATTGAATGGAGAAAAATACGATCAATGGCTATCGTTAATGGTGTAAATATTGACATAATTAATATTGTATAAGCCTTATTTTGGTTTATAAAACCCGTAAGCACCCAAATGCGACACTAAGGCATTGATGAAAGCAATATGGATATGAGGCTAGCTCGGCATACAGAAGTCCTGATGATGAAGTTGCAAATCTCAAACATGAGTTCTCCTCTAAACCATGCAATTGGATCACAAATGTAGCTACATGTAATTGATGTTCGTTCCAGATTTGAAATCGCACAATTACACTTGTTAAATAGTAGATGGAAACTTAAAGATATTTCCTTCATATTGCTAATAACATAAAATCAATGAAGAATCACATTAACAGCCTAATGATAGGAAAAGCCTTGTGCAACAACAAGGTGCAATGAAAGGGGAACTATTACCTATTTTCAAAATCTCTTGTTCAGTCCTTAGCTGAGAAAGGAGATATGCGCTAATGTAACAAAGCTGATTTTTTCAGATTACTTTCAATAACATGCACAAACTGAAAAGCTGTCAACATTTGTATACATGATAAACAACAAGTGAAGATGATCGATATCTGCATTCCATTCCAGTTTTTTAAACTCAGGAATGCATATATCGATCGCTGTATGCATGCTTTTATAGATCTGCAAAGTATCTACTCTCTACATATATGTATCCATGTATCCCACTCATCTAAAAGGATATACATACATTTTGTTCTTCAGAACTCAACTATCTTCCACTTATAGTTGTCATCGTTACCTCATTTACACTTTCAAGATTTCTTTCTGCAGTTGTAGAAAACCCTAATCCCATCATAGACCTTCCTGCAAAAAAACCAGGTTCATCTGGTTGGCGCACATTAATACAATGTTCACCTTGTAGTATGTTGACCACTTCAGACATTGTAAGCCGATCTTCAGGCTGTTTTTGGACACACAACAAACCAATATGTATACACTTTACAATCTCATCCTCCTGAATGATTGAGTCACCTAATACAGGTTCCATCAGTTCTGAGGACCTTCCTTCAGTCCACAACTTCCATGCCTGCAACACACACACACACACACATATATTAATCTTGTATAATTTCTACTAATCAGAATGCAAAACTATATAGCTACACAGCATGATGAATCATAGATTTCATTTCTTACATGACCTAACAGGTTCAAGTTATGGTCAGGATGCTGAAATCCCCAATTCTTTTTCCCACTTATTATCTCCAAAGCCAAAACACCAAAGCTGTAAACATCAGACTTGGTAGAAAAATGGCCATTCATTATGTATTCTGGAGACATATAACCACTGCATGTGTGCACATAAGAAAGCAAATAGTTTATATCCAATACACATGAAGTTGTGTTTTTTTTATCTAGAAATCTGTTGCACATATATACTTACTGTGTTCCAATTACTCGGTTTGTCGTTTCCCCTTTCTCACTTGCAAGAATTCTTGCCAATCCAAAGTCAGAAATCTTGGGGTTCATTTCACTATCAAGAAGAATATTACTTGCTTTTAGATCACGGTGAATTACTCTTAGCCTAGAATCATCATGGAGATATAAAAGTCCTTTTGCTACTCCCTTGATAATCTTGAAACGATTGTCCCACATCAGGAGTCTTTTCTTGAATTGATCTACACATTTCCAAGCATAAATTATAACAAAACTAAAAGAGTACGTACGTATATACGATAAAACATGAAATTCTATGATATTAATTTACCAAAAATGATATGATCTAAGCTGTGGTTTGACAGGTATTCATATACTAGTATTCTTTCATTTCCTTCAATGCAATATCCCAAGAGCTTCACAAGATTCCGATGTTGGAGCTTTGCTATTAAAGTAACTTCATTCTTGAATTCCCGAATTCCTTGCCAAGAACTCTCGGCTAGTCTCTTCACAGCTACTTTTTCTCCTCTTGGTAATTCACCCTGAAAATAAATCATTTGATTTGATCATATCTATATATTTTTTCAGGAAATATGGCTTTCATCAAAGAAATTTACCTTATAGACCCTACCAAAACCTCCTGAGCCAATCTCATTAGAGGTACAAAAGTTATTAGTTGCAGTGGCAATTTCATCCAATTCAAAGACACGACAATCTGAATCTTCCTCTTGAGATCCTCCAAATTCTGTCAATGGACTTTGTTCCTGTTCCAATGCTGAATATAGTGTGGCAAATTTAGAGAATACAAAAGTTATGGCAAAAAAGCTGCAGGCATATATATACACGATATGTGAAAGATAAAAAGGGCATTACTACCTCTTGTCTTTGACCTTTTTAGCATAGTAAAATATCGAGCTATGATAATAAGTAGAAGTGCACAAGTAATAATTGTTGACACGAGAACAATAGAGGCAACCCATATTACTTTCTTCCTCTTCGTCTTGTGGATGATGGAATCTGAGTATGAAAAGATTTCAAAGAAAATCCAACAAGTAGATTATAGATTATGATCAGATCAAAACAGTGTAGTAAATTAATGTCATTAAAACACAAATTTTGTTTTACATTTTGAGGTCTAAAAAGGTAATGAACTGAAGAAGATCATGTAGTTCTACTGCACATTGTGTTTACCATTATGATGAGTTCAAGAATGATGAGGATTATGCAAAACTGAAAGGACAAGAAGGAATGAATAAAAATATGAGATCTAATGCTTTATATATGACCTTACAAATAGTCTTAATGAAACTTAAATAACCGAAAATATTCTTAATAGACAACTAACTTAACTTGAGAGCCAAGCAAATAACTCCATAATGAAACAGCACTTCAAAAACAGTTCAAGCAAGAAAAAAAAGTTTCAGAGTATTTTCAATAGTCTAAACCTTATAGGGATCCTCAAGAGTTAAAGTAACTATAATTACATAAATAAAAGGAAACGAAAATCAAAACAAATTAGTTAACAGATGGATACCTAGCTCGATGTGTGACATGCGTATGTAAATATCATTTCCACCTCCATGAACTGTTCGCAGATCAATAAGATCATTAAGCCAAACCACACAAATAATACTCCCATTTCCATACATGTTCAAGCTAGTGTATCCCATACAACTGCATTCCTTTGCACACTTATTTTCACATTCATTGATGCTTAAAGCACCCCAAACAGATGAATTATCAGGCAGCTTCATTTGTTCATACTTCAGAAACCCATCTCCTGCAGTGCAATTCAGATCATTTTTTCTCTTGCATCCACTTGAGCACTCAAATCCACACCAATCCACTGACGAAATTGCCATGAATCCTTCTTCCAAGCATCTACAACTTGGATCATCACTATAACATATACCATAAGGTCCACATGATCCAATTCGATCACAGTTATCTTTATTTAGAGTCAGAATTGTTATCCAACCTTCGTTTTTACTCTTCCACCACAAGAACTGCAGACTCCCTAGTGGACTTAACACCAACCTCAATAAGATCGATTGGTTTAATGCCTCGAATTTCAAAGAAACTTGGTCGTCATCAAACCTCAATGTGGGTGACAAAATTGGATTATCCATTAACGAGTTCATACCACTGAACTTTTGGCCATCCCATGGACCCCATCTTGAGAGTCGAACGCCATTCTCTTTCGTGAGCACCAATTGGGGAGCTTGAACAGATCTGTCGAACCCAAACTTAAAATCGCCATCAGATGGATCGTCTTTCTTTCTCCATGAAGTGATTGCGCGATATCGAAGCCTAGATCCATAATCCAGACTGAGCTCCATTCCTGGTAATAATGTATCACTTGGATGATTAAAGCTTTCCCAGATGTATCCACCGCATGATAGATTAATATCACAATCTCTAACCACAAGATTTCCAGATTGCAGAAGCTGCAAAACTGGTTTTCGACCCACAGATGGAGAGTAATTCTTGGGAGGGCTCCTCCAGATGACTCGCTTACTACCATCTTGAATAACAAAAACCCCATAATCGTCTAGCATCAAATGTACACCTGAAGATGTTCTTCGAATTGGCCTTTTCCGATTGGCTACCCAAACAACAGTAGTCGGTGCTATGTTTTTGTACCAAATTCCCAAGAATTTTACATCTTTGCATGGATTTGAAGGGCAGAAAAAACCTAATTCAAATCGCTGATCTGGAGAAACTAAGGTTTCTCCATCATAGAGTTGTTGATTTGTAGCGAGGCTCTCGATGGTTTTTGAACTGGAAATACCGGTGATCGGAGAAGCGTTTGATGTGTATAAGTAGAGGGTTGTGAATACCCAAAAACAAGCAGACATTTTTGCGCTTTCTTTTTTTATTCTTAATGGAATAAAGAATCGAAGAAGATTTTCTGATATGATGTTGACCTCTTTGAATTGTTTACCCTAAACTACAGACTGTAGTCCTCATTTGTCAATGCCAGACGCGCTTTTTTGGTGTGAAAATCACGAATAAAAGAATTGCACGAGTGGGCTGAGTTTGTGTTGATACTGTAAGCCACGTTCAAAGGGTTGACGTTTTTCAAAATAAAAAAAAAAATCAAAAGTTAATTATTTTTAAACAGCGATAAAGACAACTCTGCAAAAAGCTACGTGCTTGGTCGATACCAAGACACACCTTTCTTCCTAGCTCTCTTTTTCCCAATTCCGTCTTTCTCTCCCTCATCGTCGCATGGGGGAGTTTTAAACCAATTTTACAATATGGGTCCCTGAAGTTTCGGATCTTTGCGAATCCTGCTCCAAACCCGATTTTTCTGAAATAGTTGGTACCTTAAGAGTAGGGATGCAAATGAGGGCGGATATTGGTGGAGATTGTGATCCCCGTCCCCGCCCTCTGATTACCACATCCATCCCCGCCTCCGCCCCGTTTAATCCCCGACGGAGTCGAGTAAAAAGATCCTTATTGGATTCGGGGAACCCGTAGGATACCTGTTTAGTAAATGAAATTCATTTTTATAAATATGAAATTCAAAAAACATAAACAATAATCACAATAAATAAAAAGTTCAATGATTCACATTTCATTCTTAAAGACAACAAAATACAAAAACTAAAATAAGAACTTCACTCTAATCACAAAAAAAGTTTTTGATATTAGGACCGGTCTAAACATATATAAGGCCCGGGGTAAAAAGAAAAAAGAAGGTTCTTTAAAGACAAATATAATAAAGATTCAAAAAAATATTAATTTCTCTTCAATATAGACGTGTTAAATTAGAAATAACAAACAAAATAAATTATTTACCTTTTGAATTAATTTGAGTTTCAACCAACTTTAAACCCTAAAAATGATTTAAGTAATAATTTTTTTACATATATAAACTACATAGCCCATAAATTTTGGACCCTTAGAGTCGTGGGCCATGGACGGTCGCCCACCGTCTGGACCGACCCTGTTGGGTATTCATCACCATCAGTGCCGGTCCAAGACAATTTGAGGCTCGGAGCAAAATAAAATTTGAGGCACTTCACTGCCGTACTTCGGAAATTTTTGTTAAATTTAAAAATTTAATACAATATTTTAAAATTGTCTTTGATCCCTTACAAACTTTGTTTTTATAGTTTTCGTTTTTATTAATATAATTTCTTAATTATTATTTACTCCTTCATACATAATTGTTTGGACAGAAACTTTATTTTTATAAATTGTAGTCCACTTTGCAAATGAGTTCTCCGTTGTATCGTGTGTTGTATTAAATACTAGTCGTATAAAAGATAAAGTTAATACGATAAAACAAAATAAAATAAAAAAATCTCGTAAAAATCACCTTATAGAAGAAAACATAAACCTAGCATAATCTAATTGATTAAATCAACCACGAGCAAAGGTTCACAAAAAAATAATGTTTTGTTATTGAATTAGAATTTAATCTCCTTTCGGAAGCTATCAACATGAACTAATAATATTCCCTTCATTATTTTTTATCTTTCCATTTGAATTTGTATAACATAATAGGAAATTTTGTTGTGGAAATGAAAGTTTTGAAAGGATATATTTGTAGAGTGCACTTTTGAGAAAAAAAAAAGAATATGTTTATATACAGAGAATTTCAACAATAACAATTTTTGATGTGGGTGATTTCTTCCCCAGTGGCTCCACGTTGTTTAGAGTGGCCTCAACATTTAGTAAAATATAAGAGCAGTGAGATTCGAACACGGATCAACAACCACAACCATTCCTACGCTTCAAAACAAATAAACTACAAGCACCTTTGGTTATATATTTTTGGGATGCGTATAGTATTTATCATTTTAAAACTATATATATAATATTAATCCTTATTTGGGACCCCGAGATTTGGCGAGGCTTGGGGCGGTCGCTCAGCTTGCCCACCTTCTAGGGCCGATCCTGATCACCATCAACCACAGATGCAACATTAGTTGTTCCGGTAGCTTCTGAACTTGGTTGCACAAGTTGTTGAATTTGATCGTGAGTCTCACTACAAGAGCACATCAAACAAAATGCATTAAATTAATACAGGTAACTAAGAAAACAAACAATGCATACCAGGTAACTAAGAAAACATATTAAGTTAATACTAGGTAACTAAGAAAAAAGACAATGCGTACCATGTAAATAAGAAAACATACGAAACTGATAATAATCAAGCAAAATAAAAAATAGAAAGCAATTGAGTAATTGTGTTGATTTTAAACAGAAAACAATTGTAAAAAAAAGATCAAACTAAAAAGAGAATGGATTTAAACAGTTAAAGAATGTAACTATAGAAACGTTAAAATATAGCACTAAGGATCAATTATTGCAATGAAATTCATATATGTTAAAACCAGGTAACTAAGAAAACAGAAAATGTACATAAGGTAACTAGGGATGTGTATGAGACTGTTTCGTTCAGTTATCGATCAAAATCGAGCTATAACCATTATGATTAGTTAATGTATTTTGGTAACCATTATGTATGGTTAATATTGGTTATGGTTAATGATTTTTGTTGGTTAACGGTTTTGGTTAATGGTTAATATTGGTTAACCATAATGTTCAAAATAATATAAATGACAAAAGTATAGTGGCATAAAAAATGAAAAGAAAATACAAAAGGTCCTCGGCACCAATGTTTGTAACCTAACTTATAGTAATATAATAAAATGTGTATCTTTGATACTCAAAGTGAAATAACACATAATCACATTCAAAATAAAAAAACATTTAATAAAAAGTATAGAACATTAAAAAATTGATATTAATAACTTCATATATTTTAACATTAAAATAAAGTCAAACATTGATGCACGTTCAATGCGATAAAATAAAAAACTATAAAATAAAATAACTAAACATTTATATTACATATCTCCCTATTCTAATAAAAGAATAACTTTAATCTCATATTGACAAGTATCATACAATTAGAACCCCTCATTAATGTTGTATATATCATTTATCATGCCACTTGTCAACCTATTAATTATTCATTTCAAATTTCAAATTTTAAATTTCCCACTCTAATTTTATTAAATTAATAATTGATTCTTCATTTTAAATTTCAAATTTTAGAATTTATCCTTTTAATTATATTAAATTAATAACATTAGATTAAAAAATAAAATAAAATTAATATAAATGATAAAATAATATAACTCCATGTATTTATTTAAATCAACGATTATAATTTTATATAACTAAAAAAGAATATCTTTTAATTAATAATTTATTTAAAATAATTGATTAATATTTTTGATTTTTTAATACGAAAATTTAATTAATTTTATAACCGTGGTTATCACGGGTTATAAACTAGTTATATAGATATAAAAAAAACAATCATTCATATACATTCAATGTGATTAAAGTCAAAAACAATAAATAAAAAAAGAAAAATTAAAAAACAAAAAATACATTCTTAATATATCACAAAGTGAAGAAGAACAAAAAACTTAACTTGCCTAGAAGTTTTAATTATCAATTATAAAAATCCTTCGAATAGAATTATAAAGTCAAAACAATCTTTGATTAGGATTAACGGTGTGAGAAGCCTTCGATTAGGATTATGAGTGTTGAGATTAAACTAATTGTGAATAATGTTTACAAACTATAAAATTAGCCGATTAAGAATTATAACATTAATCAATAATCTAACTCAATGCATGATTTGAAAATTGTGTGTGTCTGCATGATCTGCGTGATCATCCTTTGATGGTTTGATTACACTTTCGTCTCCTAATAAGTGAGGATAAATGAGTTATATTTTCAAATTTTAATGGGTCTTACATAAGTTTGACTATATTATTTTATATATAATCCATAATTTTTATGTATTAAAATATAAAGTTAACGGTTCGGTTAATAATGGTTCGATTAACCTATAAAACCATAACCGAATCGTTTGTTATCGGTTAACAAAAATTAGAAACCGAACCAATGGTTTTTAAAACGGTTCAGTTATTATGGTTCTGTAATATCGGTTAATTTGGTTATGGTTCGGTTTTTCGGTTATTATGCTCACCCCTAAAGGTAACTAAGAAATCGTATGAAACAATTATATATATATAGTAGCAAGGATAAATAGCAACCGAAAATTCCAATTTTTTTTCACACATGAAATTTATATCAGTAAGGATAACCTACAAACATGAAATTTATATCCCCAACATAACCTGCTTCAAATATCCCTTATATAAAACTTCAAATACTCTCTTTTGGAAGGATGTTTAGGCATTGTTCTTATTTTATAAAACAAGCCAATAACTCTGGTGCAGTAAACCACAACAATGCATCGATTTTTCAAAACACAAGTAAATGAAATGGGTTATTGGAACGATTATAGAAAAAAAGATTTTTTGAATACGATTATTGCAGAAAATGATTACAAAAAGTGATTGTTGCAGAAAACGATTATAGAAATCGATTGTTGCAAAAAAAAAAAAAAAAAAAAAAAAAAAAAAAAAAGACTACAGAAAACATATTAAAAGAAATTTAATTTATAAATAAAACGAGTTCAATATGAAAAAGAAACCGATTGATCGATTGGAGAGTAATCATTAATGGTATTGGCCAATATTGTTGTAACATCCAGTTTGCATGTAATATTCTTTTCATAAGTTAATCATTTAATATTTTGGAGTTTTTTATAGCTAGGACGTGACATCGGGGGGTCCACGACATGGCATTGGCTGAGAAGAATGCATTTTTGGTGCAATGCCACGACGTGACGGTATGTTTGCCACTACGTGGCAACTATTTTGGGCCAAAACCCTAATTTCGGGACTGGTTCCCTCTTTAAGGGCACTAACTCTTAGGGTTGCCTTATTTGACAGCCTCCACCCCATGAGATCTTATCTCATCCAACCCTAGCCTCCATTGTTGAAGATCTTGAGCTTTTGTTGGTGTTTTTTGTGTTTTGAAGGAAAAGGAAGCACACTTGGTGGACATATCTAGCTTGCAAACCTCATGATCATATTCTATTTTATATTATGGACTCTTGGAAGTATTCAAGATCCAAGCTTTATTGTTCTATGTCTCTAGATCTAGGTTTTTGTCCCATTTTCTTCAAAAACAAGCATGTTGGAATGGTGGGATTCAATAAAGCTAGCAACTTTATGGATCATTGTAACACCCGTTGCTAGGTATTTTCTTTTCCAGTCCCTTATATTTTTAAGAGATTGCAGAAGAGGTCCTTACGTTGGGCGTACAAAATCATACACCGGGCGTAAGTCAACACATTATGGCAGGTCAACATTTGAGTATGCCGACCGTACATGTGTGCACTTAGGGCGTACTCGTGCATTCTCCAAACCCTAATATTATGGGTTGTGACTCCTATTTAAACATCATAATCCCTCTTGGACCTTCTTATGACCAACATACATATCCTCCAAACACTAAAATCTACCCCTAGCTTTTGTGAGTGAGATTTGAAGCTTGAGAGTAATTCTCGAGTGTTCTTGATAGAGAAAGAAGATCATTCAAAATGTGGTGGTGCATCCTAGCTTCTAGATCCAGAATCTTCATCTCCGTGTCCACTTTTTTGAGGTATAAAGTTCAAACCTTGGAGCTTATTTTGATAGATCTTGTTTGGTCTTGGATTTGAGTTCATTTTGTCACAAAATATGGATCTTCATGAGTATGGAATTGTAACATCCATAAAAATCATGCCAAATTTAAACTTTTTAAAGCATTTAGAAATCCTTCAATTATTACAATTTTTTTTTCAAAATGGTTCTACATTAGAGTATCCTAAAAACAAAGTCAGAAAATGTGAGGAGCTGTACAATCACGCCTTTACCTTCCCGCGATCATCCGAGGTACCTGAAACCAAAACCAAAACTGTAAGCCCGAAGCTTAGTGAGTTCCCCCAAAATACACATACACATAACAATATACATATAATCACAAACTCATTACTATGGGTCCAATCAACCATCGGGTTGGAATACCCCAGGCCTTCAACCATCAGGTAGGAATGCCAACATACTATGAGTCCAATACTCCTCGAGATGGAATACCCCAGGACCACAACCATCAGATTGGAATGCCTACATACTACAAGTACAATCATCATCGAGATGGAATACTCACGGCCCAGAACCATCGGGTTAGAATGCCCAGGTGTATTGGCTTTCGCACAAAGCAAATAAGCCTCAACCACCAATCAAACATGTGAACATATAACATATAATCACATAACAGTCTATAGAGAGACAAACCGATCTAACGGATCATAACAACATAATAACATCCTATCTACCAGGATACCGATCTAACATATCATAACAGCATAATACCATCCTATCTACCAGGATACTGATTTAACAGATCATACTGGCATAACATATCAGGATAACAATCTAAAAAGGGTCGGCCTTGGTGCCTTCGACCCTTGAGTATAGTGAGGAAAGCTCACCTCACAAATGTCAAACTGAAGTGATAAGCTCAAACTCTCGAATCACAGCCACAGACTCCGCCACCTATATTTGCTATAAGACTACTTCCATAAATTTCCAATTTACAAAAATACCCCCTAGGGAATCAAACTGGTCAATCCTTGGTTAAATTCAATGTCAACGATCAAGGTCAACAGTCCATGTTGACCCAACTCGTCGAGTGCAACTCACTGACTTGTCGAGTCCTTCCATAAATGGAGAAGTCGTGAAACCCCTAGTTACTAGTCAAGTTTCCAGAGAACTCGTCGAGTCCATGCGTGTTCTCAAGTCGAGAAAACCCTAACTGACTCGTCGATTCGTCTTTCTGACTCGCCGAGTTCATGCAGAACCGTCAAAGGCTAATCTTCATCAGACTCTTTGAGTTGGCCATGCAACTCGTCGAGTCCCTTCATTCCTTTCTCCATTTAGATGTTTATAAGCCACCCCAAAGCTCCATATTGTAGATATAAGTTCCTAAGGCATATTTCCTACGTAAAGTTGCAAACTTTACGTACATGCAAGGTGCTAAGGGCCAAAATCAAGCTAATGAGAGGTTCAAGGCGAGGAAAAGGTATTATCTCGCTAAAGGTTGAAGCTTTATGACTATAAGGACCAAGAGAGCCTAGATCTAAAGTTGCAACTTCAGATCATGCCCAACACCTAAAATGAATTACCAACATGCTAAAATGGCCCTAATCTCAAGCATGGAGAGATCTAGTTAGAAGAAAGTTAAGTAACGAATTGTTACCTTCAAAGTGATGCTAAGATGGAGTAGAATTCGGATCCACAACTTTCCTTGCTCCAAGCTCCTTGATCTTCAATCTCTTCTCACCAAAATCCACCTTCCAAGCTTAATAACACACAAATATGGAGAGTAAATACGATTTAGGGTTTCTGAGCTCAAGGGGGCTGTAAGGGAGGCTAATGACCCTTTAAATAGGGTGCAAAACCCTGGAAATTAGGGTTTCATCCTCTAGCTCCAACTCATCGAGTTGTGTCCTCCATCTCATTGAGTTGGTCACTTAAGACACGCAGCCAAATCCGCTCTTACTCGACGAGTCAGGGCATCCGACTTGTCGAGTAGACCTTTCAAAATGAATATAACATTGTAAAGTTTATACCAGAGAGTCGTAGTGTTACAATTCTCCCCCACTTGAATTAGACTTCATCCTCGAAGTCCTCTGCGGTGAAAAACTTCGAGTAATGCTCTCGCATCTCAGTCTCCGGCTCCCAACTCCACTAATATCCCCTCCGGTGCTCTCATTGTAACTTTGCCAAATGTACCTCCTTGTTCCGTAGAACCTTCACTTTCCTCTCCAGAATGGCCACTGGCCTCTCTATGTAATTCAACCGCTCGTCGAGTTGTATGTCATGCAAAGACACCATTGCCTCCTCATCTAATACGTACTTTCACAATTGTGATACATGGAAAGTGTTGTGGATTTGACTAAGCTCCTCTAGTAGCTCTAGTTTGTATGTCACCTTTCCAACCTTGGCAATGATCCTGAACGGCCCGATGTATCGGGGACCTAATTTCCCCCTCTTCCTGAAACGGATCACACCCTTCCAGGGGGAGACCTTCAGGAGTACCATGTCACCGACCTGAAACTCCAAGTTAGATCGGCGTCTGTCAGCGTAACTCTTCTGCCAACTCTGTGCGATCTGCAACTGCTGTCTGATCCGTTGAATCCTCTTGGTAGTCTTCAGAACCACCTCGGTGCGACCCATCACCCTATAACTGACCTCACCCCAACAGAATGGGGTGCGACATCTCTGTCCATACAACAACTCATGTGACAACCTGATACTTTTCCAATCAACAAAAGTCAATTATGTTAAATAAAATTTCAAAATTTAATTATTCTATTAAGCTCAAAAAGGTTAGAAAACCATTTAAATTATATAAATAAAGTTTATATAAGTTTTCGGAACCAAAAACACTTAAAAATCTGGATTTTTCCTCGAAAAACAACTAATCTTGTTCAGCCATGCGTTTTTGGCCGAAAACCCTCGGACCGAAAAAGGATTTTGGCCGAGAACCCACTTTCTAGCCAAAAACTCAACCGATATAAAGGGTTTTCCCCGAGAACTTGTTCATTTCTCACCCTTTTCACCCGAAAACACTCTCAATTCTCTCCCAAGAACATTCATATCCTCAAGAACAGTCCTTTGAATCTTCATATTTTCACCAAGAACACCAAGAACAACCTTCATATCTTCAAGGAGCCGAAAACACCAGCAGAACCGAACACCTATTTTCGGCTGCAAACCATTTTCATAACTTATTGTATCTTCCTAGTTAACAAAAAATGTACACCATGTTGTTTTTTAAATTAAAATTGAATTTTTTTGGTGTACTTCGTGTTAAAAAATGTGGCGTTACACATAATTATGTGTTAGAACATTAGTGTTATTTATTTGTTGGTGTCAACAACCACCAACAAGTGAGACTAGAAAGTTCATTGATAATGTTTATATGTTGGAGGGTTGTTTATATAACGAGCTGCAGTTGGCTTGTCCCAAGCAAATTTAAAATTTTTGTTTGGCGTGCTTATCTTGATCGACTTCCTACTAGATGGATTTGAGTTAGAAAAAGGGTTGCGATGTCTTCCTTGTTGTGTCCTATTTGTTCAAATTCGATGGAAATTGTCAATCACGTTCTCTTGGCATTTGAAATTGCTGCTAATATTTGGAGGTGAGCGTTTAGATGGCTTGATTTTGTTATTCTGGACTGGGTGGCGGTTGTTTATATCTTCACTTGGATCGACGAGTCTCACATCAGTTCAGTGAGAAAGGAGTGTTGGAGCCCTTAGCTTTTGTGGTTATGTGGGTTGTTTTGAGGTTGCAAAATGAGTTGTTGTTTGATGATAAACCCCCTTGTCGAGACTTGTTGTTTGATAAGTATCGTAGATTTGTCATTTAATCGGTATATGAATATAAGCAATAAGGTTTTGGCTAAGTGGACTAATGGGATCCAAAATCCCTTTTTTAGTTATGTGTTTGTAACTGTTTCTTTTCTAGCCTCTTATTAATTTTAAAAAATTCATTTGTTCAATATATATATATATATATATATATATACACACACACACACACACATATATATATATATATATATATATATATATATATATATATATATAAAGAGAGAGAGAGAGAGAGAGAGAGATAGAAGCAAGTTCAAATAAAAATAGTAAATAATCTGACAACGTAAAAACACTATATTTATGTTATTATTATGTAATGAATGTTGTATATGTATGTTGTTGAAGCAATTCTAATATGAATATTAACCTTTTGATTACTCATATATTCGTTAGAATTTTATTATTCTATTAGATTTATATATGTGTATTTTTTTAGTAAATTCTATTTTTAGTTTTAACATGTGATTATTTATTTATTCATTCCTGAATAATGACATAAAATTGTAGATACAAAATTCATTACAGAATAATAACATAAAAATAATGTTTTTACGTTTCACACTATATATATATATATATATATATATATATATATATATATATATATATATATATATATATATATATATATATATATATATATATATATATATATATATATATATATATGGTACGAAATTTTTTTTGGTAGGAAGGTAAGAAGTTTTTTTTTCTATATATTTTTTTGACGAACAAAAAAAATAAATCACTAGATGATTCATTTGTAAGATGATTCACAAGAAAACATTCTTAAAAAAACATCTATATGATTCATTTTTAAGTAAATTAAGAAAAAATCCACTTTTATGACAATTTTAGTGAATAACAACAAAATCATTATATAAATGAATCGGCGAGATGTTTTTTTGAGAATTTTTTCTTGTGAATCATCTTACAAATGAATCATCTAATGATTCATTTTGTTTGTTCGTGAAAAAAATATGTAGAAAAAAAACTTGTTACATTCCTACCAAAAATTTCCTTTTTATTTGATGTTGACTCTCTCTCTCTCTCTCTCTCTCTATATATATATATATATATATATATATATATATATATATATATATATATATATATATATATATATATATATATATATATATATATATATATATATATATATATCAAAAGTGTTTAAATATTTGCATGATAGTAGAACTCTATTATTGGGGAAAAATATTTCGAACACATACATTCTCAAGAGATTTTTATTAAAAAAATATCAAAATAATAGGCATATTATAAACTTTTACATTGACAAAAAAATTTATTAATTTATTTTAGAACAACTGCATATACTCTAATTAATTATAGTTATCAAACATACCAGACCTGAATCTCCAACGATTTTGGTTATGATCATCATTTCAACATCATATATCAACAAGAGATGAAAATGGGGTACCAAATCTCCATCCATGTATCCTCATTTAAATTTCTATCCTCATTCCTCCCACCGGAAAATATAAATTAATCCCTATCCCCACCCCGCCATTGGGGATCATAGACAATCAGAGATTTTTTTTTTTATTTTTTTTTATTTTAATATGAAAACTTTTATATAAGGAAGAAATATAAATTTCAACTTTACCAACATAAAATTAAAGATTTTAAAAACTATAAAACTATTCATAGATTGCATAAAAACTTTAAAATTTTTTCTACCAAATTAAAATACATACATAAAAAATCAGGTAGAAATTTTTTTATGAATGTGATATTTGAGGTAACAATAAATAAACCAAAGATAAAAAATTATACATGAGATTAAATTAGATAAACGAATAAGAAAAAATATAATTCAAACCAAATAATTATAATGAGTTAGATTACTTGGATCAAATTTTAGGTGTTGTAAATTTTTACTATAAATATATTTTTGTTTTATTTTTATATATATTAATATCTACCGGAGTTAGGTTTTCGGTCGGGAAATAGGGGTATCATCATACTTGTTTTTTTATTTGGGCATTTCCATATTCCCGGTCAACTTAGGGATTCACCTGGCAAACCGGACACGGGTTTCTGATTCCCATCGGATACGGGGATTTTTCCATCCCTAGCAATAAGTCCTTCGGTTCTACTATTTATATAATCTCATATTTCTTGTGACTTACAACTAAGCATTATAAAATCAAAGGCGGAAATGAGAATGTATTAAATCTAAAGCTCAAATTTTACAAAAGAAAAGAAGAAAAAGAAAAAGAAAAAGAAAAAGAAAAAGAAAAAGAGAAGAAAAAAGGAAAAAAAAGAAAAAAAATATCGACTCTTTTATCCCTTTCGACGAAACCTCAAAAACATCTTAAGAATGGCATCAAAAGTCTCCATCATCATAATTCATTTAAAGTTTCCAGAAAAGGGAAAATGCTACCCACGTTGCGTACCAAACAAAGGCTTATATTAATTTAAAGCCTTCTATTTTAAGTATTGTAGTGAGGCTGAGGTAGCTTCCAGTTTTATTATGCAACTTCCAGGAAACATCATTACTGCCATGAATTTCCTCAACAAAACCAAACACAACACCAAGAAGAAATCATGATCTGTAACTTCGTTGGCATCTCCCCTACCTTCTTTCCTCGAATCCATGGCTTCTTTTTGTCTATATAAACATACACATATCTCATCTTCTATTCCACGATTAACTTTGCCTATACTATATATATAGTACTCTGAAGAAAAATAACTCATGGGTTTGAAATCTGGAAACTTTGTTGTTGAATTCGAGGATCATTTCCCATCCATGGTGGAAAAGTTGGGTGCCGAAGGATTTATGAACGAACTGTACAAAGGGTTTGAGTTATTGGAGGACAGAGACACGAAAGGGTTCATAACATTTGATAGCTTGAAGAGGAACGCATCTTCGCTGGGGTTGCAGAAGATGAACGACAGTGAACTGAGATATATGGTAAGAGAAGGTGATGTTGATGGAGATGGCAAGTTGAGTGAGATGGAGTTTTATGTTCTTATGTTTAGATTGAGCCCTGGGTTAATGGAAGGATCGCTTAGATGGTTGGAAATTGCTGTTTTAAATGAACTTTAATGTAGTTTTACTCTTAAATTTTTTAATATATTCTATATATAACATGGTGCTAATTATTTATTATGGTGTTGCAAGATATATATACATGTCTTCATGTACCAAACTTTTTGTACATTAAAACATTCATCAATAAGTCGGTTCGTAGTTAAGATAACAAAGATAAGGCTTCAACTACAAACAGACACGTATGCCTCTACTTATTTCCAAGTCTTTTTCGGTATAAAAATCTTGATCTATATATTCAAGCAATTAGCCGTTCTAGCTCAGTTGGTAGAGCGCGTGGCTTTTAACCACGTGGTCGTGGGTTCGAGTCCCACGGATGGCGCTTTTTTCAGTTTTGGCTTAAATTTTTTTTTCTTGTTTTTATTTAATAGAAAGGTATTTCATATGTCATTATTGAATATAAAATATTACATTTGTTAATTTTAATTTTTAAATATAATATTATTATAGTAAGTTTTGTTTTTTATTCACTAAAATCAATCCAAAGAAAAAAAAGTTGATATTTTAATCTAAAATCAATCACCTTCTTTGTAAAGCTAGATGTATTGCAAATGTGGTGTCTATTTTGTAACGCTTATTGTTTGCCCATATTTTATATGTACTCTTGTGTGTTTGAAAAGTTGTTGAACATGATCGTACGGGCGAGCATTTGACCCGATGGAACTGGATCTGATTAGAAAAAAAAGTTGGAACCAGGATATTCGATTCGATTCTCGGTTCTCCATTTCCCACAAAATTGGTTCTCAGTTCTTCAATACTTGTTCTAATTCAAATCGGGTTCGAAATTGAACACATCCCTAATTAAAGAGCGCACTTGTAGAATCGGAATCGGAACCAGAACTAGGGTATTGGTCTGGTCACGGTTCTCCATTTTCCACTAAATTGGTTATCAGTACTTCAGTTCTAGGTCCGGGTCTGGACTGATGCTCAGCTTACATAATCGTTGCTTATTGCTCATTCTAAATATATTAACATGTTTTTGAAAAATAACAAACCGATACAACTAAAACAAGGTCAATAAATGAGTTGAGAACATGATTTGTATTACAAGAAGGAATAAATGATATTTTAAACTTAGATTTTTAATACGGTTATAACATTCTATTGAGAAACCTAAAGATTTGAAATGATTATAGAATGTCTAAAAACAAGTATTTGGGTAAATTGGATATTTGAAAGTTTATGAAGAGTATATATGATATTTAAAAATTAGGTTGAATAAATATGATGTTTTGATTTTTAAGAAAGGTATATAAAAATTTCTCTAAAATTTAGTATTACTTTTAATAAGAAAAAAGAAAATATTACAAACTTATAGGGATAATGACTTGAAAGGGTAACGAACTTTCGACTTTTGTCACATTTAGTCACTAAACTTTTTTTCGTTATCTATTTGTTATTGAACTATTGAAACTGTTCACATTTTACCCTTATAACCGGCTGTTACCGGTCATAAGGGTAAAATGTGAACAGTTTCAAAAATTTAGTGGCAAATAGATAACGAAAAAAAGTTTAGTGACTAAATGTGAACAAAATCGAAAGTTCGTTTCCCTCTAAAAAGTTCAATGACTAAATGTGAACAAACTTCCTATTGTATTATGTTTTAGCAAAATTATTTATTTTTGTTTAATTGTAGCAACATTTGTTGATGAAGAAATCTATGAAATAAAAAAACAAAATGTAACATCCGGATTTCCAGGTATCATAATTTAAGTATTTTTCTTTTGAGTTAAGAAGAGAGACTCGACGAGTTGACGCCACAACTCGTCGAGTAAGGTCGCGACTGATGACTCGGATTAATGAATGGACTCGACAAGTCGGTGAGGCGACTCGACGAGTCCGCGCTGTTGGCAAAAACCCTAAATCTTTGGGCCCGACCCATATTTAAAGGCACTTATGGCCTTCAATTGTGACTACCTTTCCCATAAGTGAGAACCCTAGTAAGCTTGAGTGTGTAGAGTGAGAGGAAGAGCTATCTTGAGCTTTTTGGTGTGATAGATCTGGACCCTTCTAGGTCCAGAAAGCTGAGAATATGAAGCTTTAGTAGAGTAAACCTTGGGGTTTGAAGTTAGGAAGCATAACCTAAACCAGCAATGTGATGAAATAAAATGATGAGAGATAGGTGATGATAGAAAGGTGATGATAATTAGGTAAATAGATGATGATGAATATGTGATGTAGGATGAAAGGAGATACCATAACCTTAACCAACAATGTGACGATGTAGTAATCTACCAGAGTATAGATGGCGACCACGGACTATTCTAGACAACCCAGTGGAAACACCAGCAGGCCCATAACCTGTAGGTGATGAATTACGATTTTCAGGCGATGTTGTAACTACGTATTCATGCGATGATACTCTAACCCCTTACTATGAATTACGAGTTCACATGATGTTGTAAATACATATTCATGGGATGTCACAAATTTCGCATGTCAAACCAATGGTCATAATTGATATCAGTGAGAATGGTTCATTTTTTTGTAAAACCAAAATCAGATTGGAAATTTTGATTTTTTATTTTGGAAAATGTCAAACCATTGGTTTTTTATTTCGGTTTTGGTTTTTTGTTTTTTTTAAATATATTTTCAGGGTTTTGTTTTTTGTTTTTTTTTTTTTTTTTTTTTTTTTTTTTTTTTTTTTTATTTTATTTCATAGATTTCTTCATCAATAAATGTTGCTACAATTTAACAAAAATAAATAATTTGGTAAAACATAATATAAGAGAAAGTTTGTTCACATTTAGTCATTGAACTTTTTAGAGGGAAACGAACTTTCGATTTTGTTCATATTTAGTCACTAAACTTTTTTTCGTTATCTATTTGCCATTGAACTATTGAAACTGTTCACATTTTACCCTTATAACATCCCAAACTTATATGAGATAAAGAAGAAGAAAATTATGGAAACCGATTGTTTTCTCTGTGTATTGGATGACATAATTATAAGATAGAAATTAAATTGTTTGTATAGTTGGATTTCTATGAAAAATAACCAAAAAGTTGTGGCAACAAATATTATTGATTATTTGTGATATCATTATCATTAGCTATTTTATATAATTAAAATTAATGTGTGTTAAATTGGAATTTATAATTGTAATCTAACATGTGCAAGTTAAGTGTGCAGAGTGTAAACTTGGATATAACATGAGTTTGAGTCATAACATAAAGAAAGGTGGGTGTCAACCTTTACACAATTTTAGACTTGGAATGAAGTGGATAACATTAGAATAAAGGTAGCTGGAAAAACATACAAAATGGAGTTAGCTCGAATGTAACTTACACTGCCAGGTAGCCAAAGTTGCTTGTGATAACTGTGGTCAAACAATTCAAGTTTTTTGGGCAATTTCTTAAGAAACCATTTTTCAACACAATTATCGACAATATTATCCAATTGTTGGGTCAATGGGTATATACACTCATTTATCATTTATTTTTAACTCTCTTACGAAACTAATCGAACAATCCATATACTCTCTCTAGAACTTTGTTTTCTATTTTGTGCCTGAAACACCAAGTGTCCTGCACGATATTTCAGATTAAATTTGTTATTAACATAGACATATGAAAGAAATATCAATATATACGAACATTGAACTACACGATCCGTGAGGTATCCACATATATGGTTACTAAACTTTGTTTCCTACCCTATTCGCTAACAAACATATCTTTAAAATAAATATAACTAGAGCTATTAACTAAAATGATGATAAAAGTTGAGTTCATTATTGGTTGTTTGTATCAAGAGTTGCATTCATAAAAATCCATAATGAATATCACAAACAATTGGCGTGAACAAATTACCATAAATAGATTGGCATTGGACCAAATCCAATGTCTCTTTTAATCAACTTCCCCGGTGATTATGTGTGTTTATTTTTAATTTTTGATGTGTGTTGTTGTATGTGTTGTTTGAATTGCAGCAATGGAAAGAGGGAGAGGTTGTTGATGCTCCTAAATCATTGACATAATTGCAAAAATGGTCCCTGTGTTATGCATTTTTTTGGGGTTTTAATCCAAACCTCAACTTTTTTGGATTAATAGTCCTTTTGAGCTAGTTTACATGTAGTTTTGGTCCCTCAGTAAACTGAAATGACTGTAATACCCTTGGGGTATTTATTTTTTATTTTTTCTTTGATTTTTCTTAAACATAATATCTATTTATTAATTTTAATAATAAAAAGGGCCCACTTCCCTCTCTCTCTCTCTCTCTCTCTCTCTCTCTCTCATACCTCACCGGACCAACATTTCTCTTCCTTCTTCTTCACTTATAACCAAGAACCACTGTTGCCGACCACTGGAGCAGCTCCCTCCGCCACTACACGCTGCCATGGTAAAACCCCACCACCACCGTGTTTATTTTTTCTAGTACAGCAACCCCAAACATCCTCCAAACGTCCCCGACCCTTACTTCTTCCTCCCATCGTGTCTCACGCATCGACCTCGCTTGAAGAAATGGACAGAAGCATCGGGAGTCGCCGAAGCGAGCACCACCGGTTGTGTAACAGCCCGAAATTCAGGTAGTCTTGTTTTTGGCCCTACATCTTGGTTATGTTGTTAATTTAGGGCTTTCATGATAGGCGAGTATGCTGGGCGTACAAGGTGTACGCTGCGCGTACTCGTACGCCTCATTTGGACGCCTTCACCCTCAGGTACGTTGGGCGTACCCAAGGTTACGCATGGCGTAACTTGCCCAGATCTAAAAACCCTAATTCCTTTGGAGGGCTATAAAAGGAATGTGTGGCTGGACTTCTCAGCGACCATCCCTCAGAGTGAAACCCTAAATAGAGTGTACCTTCGTTCTTAAGCCTTTTGGTGTATATTCTAAGCTTGGTGGTGCCATTCCAAGGTTGCAAAGGAGAAGTAGAACTCATTGGAAAGGCTAGAAGTGGTGTTCAAGTGTAGATCTGAGCTTTGCAAGGGTTAAAGCTTCATTATCAGGTAAAAAGTTCGGATCTTGTCATTTGGTTCATGTTATTTGCTTCAAGCCCGATTTTATTTGTCAAGAAAAAAGATGGTTCACACCGGATGTGTATCAATTACCGGGAGTTGAACAAGTTGACGGTTCAGAACCGGTATCCGTTACCTAGGATCGATGATCTGTTCGATCAGTTGCAGGGGGCATCTTGGTTCTCCAAGATAGACTTGAGGTTGGGTTATCATCAGATGAGGGTTCGGGATGAAGATATTCAGAAGACTGCATTCAGAACTCGTTATGGACATTATGAGTTTGTGGTGATGCCTTTTGGGCTCACCAATGCCCCGGCTGCGTTCATGGATCTTATGAACCGGGTGTGCATGCCGATGCTGGATCGGTCGGTGATCGTATTCATTGATGATATCTTGGTATATTCGAGGTCTACGGAGCAGCATGAGGAGCATTTGAGGGAAATTCTTGGGGTATTGAGATCGGAGAGGCTGTATGCCAAATTCTCCAAGTGTGATTTCTGGTTATGAGAGGTCCAGTTCCTTGGGCACCTTGTTAACCAGAAAGGGATATTGGTCGATCCGGCCAAGATTGAGGCGGTGTTGAGATGGGAGGTGCCGAGATCGCCCACTGAGATCAGGAGTTTTCTGGGATTGGCCGGCTATTATCGGAGGTTTATCAAGGATTTCTCCAAGATCTCCGTGCCACTTACTAAGATGACCCGGAAGGGTGTTGCATTTTCGTGGGGACCGGAGCAGCAATCCTCATTCGAGACTCTTCGTCAGAAATTGTGCGAGGCCCCGGTGCTTGCACTCCCGGAAGGGATGGAGGACTTTGTGGTATACTGTGATGCATCTATATCGAGTTTAGGGGAGGTGCTTATGCAGAGGGGACACGTTATAGCGTATGCTTCGAGGCAGTTGAAGCCTCATGAGTCAAGATATCCCACCCACGACCTGGAATTGGGGGCTGTGGTGTTTGCCCTCAAGATCTGGCGGCATTATCTTTATGGGGTTCGGTGTACCATCTACACGGACCACTAGAGTCTGAAGTACTTGATGGATCAGCCAAATCTGAATATGCGACAGAGGAGATGGTTGGATGTGGTGAAGGATTATGATTGTGAGATTTTGTACCACCCGGACAAGGCCAATGTGGTGGCCGATGCGTTGATCCGTAGGGTGGAAAGCGCCCCGATCCGAGATATTTGTATGAGGTTGACGGTGATGACCCCGATTTTGGATACCATTCGTGGAGCTCAGGCTGAGGCTGCAAGACCAGAAAACCAGAAGAGGGAGCGAGTTGTCGGTCAGGTATTAGGATTCGTTACGGATGGTCGAGGGCTTATGACATTTCAGGGTCGGATTTGGGTACCGTTTGTGGGCGGTACGCGTACTATTTTGATGGAGGAAGCGCATCGATTGAAATTCTCTATTCATCCCGGGGCTACAAAAATGTATTTGGACCTAAGAAAGAAGTATTGGTGGCCCTATATGAAAATGGATGTTGCATGGTTTGTTGAGGGGTGCCTAACTTGTCGACAGGTTAAGGCCGAGCACCAGCATCCGCACGGTAAATTGCAGCCGCTAGAGATTCCCGAATGGAAGTGGGAGCAGATTACCATGATTTTATCACCAAATTTCCGCGGACTGCGAGGGGAGTCGATGCAATTTGGGTGATCGTGGATAGATTGACGAAGAGTGCTCATTTTCTAGCCATTAGCGAGAGCTCTTCTGCGGAGAAGTTGGCGGAATTATACATGAGGGAGGTGGTATCGCGGCATGGGGTTCCGATGTCGATTGTTTCAGATCGGGATGTGCATTTTACTTCCAGGTTTTAAAAGAAGTTTCATGAGGAGTTGGGTACGAGACTGCATTTCAGTACCGCATACCACCCGCAGACGGACGGACAGAGCGAGCGGACGATTCAAACGCTTGAGGATATGCTCCGAGCATGTTTTTTGGATTTTGGAGGGAGCTGGGACACCTATCTACCTTTAGCAGAGTTTTCGTACAACAACAGCCATCATTCGAGCATTGGTATGCCACCCTTTGAGTTGTTGTATGGGCGGAGGTGTCGCACCCCCATCTGCTGGGGAGAGGTGGGGCAGCAGGTGATGGGTAGCATGGAGATTGTACTCCAGACGACCGAGCAGATTCAGCAAGTCAGGCAGAGGTTGTTGACCGCGCAGAGTCGCCAGAAGAGTTATGCGGACAAGCGTCGGTCCGAGCTTGAGTTTCAGGTTGGTGATCTTGTGCTCCTAAAGGTCTCTCCTTGGAAAGGAGTGATACGATTTAGGAAGAGAGGCAAGTTGGGACCCCGATATATTGGACCCTTCAGGGTAATTGCTAGGGTATGCCGGGTAGCCTACCGGTTGGATCTACCTGCTAAGTTGGGGCAAATCCATGATACCTTTCATGTCTCGCAGTTGAGGAAATGTATTGCCGACGAGTCGGCAGTGGTGCCATTAGATGATATTCAGGTGGATGCAGGTCTGAAGTATGTGGAGAGACCAGTAGCGATCAGGGATCGGAAAGTTTAGGTTCTGAGGAACAAGGAAGTAACCCTGGTACAAGTGCAGTGGCAACATCGGAAGGGGTCCAAGATGACATGGGAGTCTGAGTCCGATATGCGGGATCAATATCCAGAGTTGTTTTCAGTATGAGACTTCGGGGGCGAAGTCTGGTTCTAGTGGGGGAGAATTGTCACAGCCCAAAATTCAGGTATTCTTCTTTTTGGCCCTGCATCTTGGTTATGTTGTTAATTTAGGGCTTTCATGATAGGCGAGTAAGCTGGGCGTACAAGCTGTACGCTGCGCGTACTCGCGCGCCTCATTTGGATGCGTTCACCCTCAGGTACGCTGGGTGTACCCAACGTTACGCATGGCGTAACTTGCCCAGATCTAAAAACCTTAATTCCTTTGGAGGGTTATAAAAGGAATGTGTGGCTGGACTGAGATCTAGGATGGGCATTTATCATTTTCGGTTTACGAACATATTTAATGTTTAAGGGCTAGAATTGGGTGAATTGGATGGAGAAGAGGAACTTAAGGTCGCTTCTTGGGTGGAGAGAGAGAGAGAGAGAGAGAGAGAGAGAGAGAGGTGGGCCCCTTCTTATTTTTTATTATTAAAATAAATAAATTAGTATTAGATATAAAAAAATGAAAGAAAAATAGAAAATAAATACCCTAAGGGTATTACAATCAATTCACTATTTGGAGGGATCAAAAACGCAATGAAACTAGTTCAAAATGACCACCAATCCAAAAAAGTCATGGTTTGGATTAAAACTCCAAAAAAATGCATACCACTAAGACGATTTTTGCAGTTTTGTCTAAATCATTTCTTCATTTTTAGTATACGTGTATGTTAAGTTGTATGTTTTTTATAATTTTTGTGGAATGTTTGAGTTATATGAAAAAAAGTAAATGGTAATTTTTATTAGACAAAACTATGTGCTTTCAAGAGATATAATTTTTAAGTTAAAAAAAACCTCAAAAACTTTTAACAAATGGTATTTGGTATTTGGGCGTATTTGGTCATACTAACCCTAAACTTCAATTAACCACTCGTCGACTGCCTTACCTCCTCCCTAACACCCCGTTCCCGAGTTCAATTTAAAGAGAGAAAAGAAAGGAAATGAGTGGAAGTGGGAGGAAAGTAAGAGAAATTGGTGTTCCCGAGTTTCATTAAAGGAGGGAAGTGGAAGGAAATGGAGGGATCACTTTCCCTCCTAACTTTCCTTCCGATTTGGAAGGATTTGAAGAGAAAGAACAAAATGTTTAACTTTCCTTCCATTTCTCTCCAACTCGGGAACACAAAACACAAATTTCTTTTTCTTTCTCTTCTCTTCTTTTCTCTCCTTACTTTCTTTTCTCTTCTCTTCTTTTCTTCTTTATCTGCTACAACTCGGGAACGGGGTGTAAATCACAAAATACCTCCCCCTTCCCCCCTCCACTATCCACCGTTTTCACCCCACCACTAATCTAGACGATAAGGGTTACTATCCTTGATCAAATTTGAATGAGCCGCCGCCTAAGAACATCAATTCTCTAGATCATTAGTTACTCGTTTATTTGGGTTAATCGATCCAGTTCTGAACAGGTAAACTCTAGATCTCCAGTTACTCGTTTATTTGGTCTATGTATTCACCCATTCCCCTTACTCTGCCATTTCATTCATGTTTTAGTTTCAGTTTCAGTTTCCGTTTCCTCACATAGGATTTGTTCAGAAACTGATGATCCTCCCTGTAATCACCTTGTGTTATTTTGAGTTCAAAACATTGATAGTTTGTTGAATTTTTTGTTTTCTTCTCGGATTCCATTGAATTGTGATCTTGACAGCTTTCCTGATTCCATTACTTGAGAATCTTGTTCTTTCAACAAACCCATGACCTGTTTCATGGCGAATAGGATTAAGAAAAATAAGGTAAGGAATGATGGTGATTACATTTGGTTATCATGTTTGCTTAGCTTGAATGACCGGAATGAGTCATTCAAACCTCTTGTTTGTTGGTATTATGTAATATTAGAAAACTAAATGAACGTATATTGATAAATAAAAAAAGGATAGATATTTTTTTTTTTACAAATAAAAAAAGAGACGATGATTGCTTTTTCATCTTAAACTAAATTTCTTCTCATCACATATAAATATGATCCATAAAATCAAAATCTCAGGTGATAACAAATGGGTTTCTACTTCTAGGTTTGTAATATGGTTGATATGTCTTTGTTTTGTCATTATTTTAGACATTTGACTAATAATCAAATACACTTGCTTCATTCCACTTCATCATTTTGCAAATCATCAATGTTGGCTTTGTTTTCAGGATGATAATAAAAATTCCAGAAGTGACAGTTGAAACCCCCTGTTCAAATGATGATGATGATGATTTTGGCCTTATTGACAATAACCATTTAACTCCATTACAAGTCGCATAATTATTCGATTCCATTCTGGGTTAACTAAAAGCCCATATATGCAACATCAAGGTTAAATAGCCATCACTCAGATTATAGATTCATATGCTTGGCATTCAAGCAAAGGTTTTACAACATGAAAACTTTGATGTTATACTACTCAAACAAGAAAAATGCGTAAATATCATACAAAATGTTTATTCATTGATAAAAAAAAAATAGTTGAATTCGATGGCATGATGTTAAAGATTATTTACAGCTAGATACAAAGTATCTTCATCACCTTAATAGCTTTGACTACAGATATAAAAATCCCAAGGCTCATAATATTGAAAAAATGCATAGCTTTTCAAGAAATATCATTATACCCTCTAGAACTAAATTTCACCTTAAGTACATTCTCATTATCATCAAGTATACGGATCACTCTCTCCTTAAGAAGCTCAATAATGAGATGAAATATACGTATTTTGACTTGACCTCGTCTAGGTGGAAGCCTTGCATGCGGTTTCGTTAAACTCAAGCTTTTCGACATGTGTTTTTTTTTTCTAAAATAAAAGATTCAATCTTGGAGGAGATAATTTGATGTGTTGAAGTATGAGGACATATATATACCACACAAATGCATTGGTCTTTGGTACTACATGTATACCTTGGAAGACACGAAATTTAAGTGGCAATAATAGCTACATTTCTAACAGTTCACACGAGATAATTCGATTATTGGAACATTAAGAGAATAAACAACATGAAGTTTTGAGTCGATTCAAAGTGTTGACAAAAAAAAGGAAAGAATAGTCGCACGATATATCCAACATGTTCCCTTTGAAAAGGGCTACCACCCACCAATGCCCCTTTGACAAACAAATTGTTGTTTTCTTAAACATAGTATAGAACAGAAGCTTCAAGAAATCAAAAGTGTGAAAAAATATCGGAGAAATCAAAAGGAATCGTATCCAGAAAAAAATCTCTTTTTTGAGTACCGACTGACGTGTTTCGGATGGGACCCACCTGTTCTTGAGGCTTTTGACCAGGTACATCATACATGACAACATATCATCTTTCGTTCATGTATTCAATGTATCACAAGGAATTGGAATTTTGAATTCTTTACTCTAGTGTTTTTGGTTTTCAAACTAAATATTCAAGTTGCTGGAGATTCCTTCAAAATCCATGTTTGGGGGATTTCATCATCGTACGAGTGGTTTGGTAACAATTGAGTTTCATTGTTCAGATTTCCATCAAAAGAATAAATTAGAACGTAAACACATTCTTTTATTATCTATGCATTGCTATCATAGCAAAAGAAATGTGATTAAATTCTATTTCATTTTCTACCAATAAACACATCAAAGATTGCAATTCCTTCATATTTTCATTTCATACAAATTACAATTCTTTTCACTGATTTCATTTCTTCCAAAAGCATTTTCCACCAAACGACCTCTAAGAGTTAGAGACGAAAACTCAAATCTCTAATCCAAAATCATGCTCTAGATGTCCATGACTCAACTTTAAGAAAAAGTAAAGTCGTTTTTGCACAATCATGCATATGTTCATGTTGTCAAAAGTGGTGACTGCCTTTGAGCCGGTGAATAGATTTTCAAGACTAGTACTAAAAATCCGAAGCTTCATAATCTTGAAAAAATAAACAGATTTTCAAGAAATACCATACTCTCTAGAACTAAATTTATATAAGAGTTTACCGCTATGATTACGTTATTGACATAGTCACGATTTTCAAGAATCATGCATTCAATATTGGAGGAGAGATTCCGTGTGTTGAAAGTGGATAATGATACAAATTTATCTAATTAACCACCACAATGATAACTAAAACACGAAGAGAATAATTAAAAAATCAGAAGTCAAGTCACTTTAAAACTTTATAAAACCCAACATGTTGTTTTCCTAAAAGCAAAATGCAGACCAAAAGAAAAAAAGAGACATCAGTAGTTTGAATATAATTCTTTACGTAAGACCTACGATAATATGAAACTCAAACTTTTAAAGCATCAACTAGCTAGCAGTTTAGTTTACTGATTACAAGAGCATTAAAGAACAATCTTGTTAACACTTCTAGACATTTGGATCATGCATCAATAGCGTTGAATTCTTGCAACTCCTTAAAGTTCATCCATGGCTTCACCAAAACTTTAGCTTCATATACTCGACCATCTTGTGCCTCCAATGTCAGATAGTACATCTTACTAGTCATCACCTGCTTTCTTGCCTTTACCAATCTATCAAACTCGATTATGCAGTTCTGCATACAAAATCCAAATAATTCATAACTTATATAGAATCCATACATTGTTCATTGAACTCATCTCTCGATTTCCTTATAACAATAAACATAAATATGATCATATAGTTAATTTGTTCCAATCATAAAACCGAATAATTTAAATCTGTGTTATACGTTCCTCGAACTTTCGATAAATACATTTCAAACTGGAGACGAATACTAATCAATTACTTACTGAAAAAGCAAACATGTATCCGATCGTTGATTATCAAACATTCACAATCAGATCAATATTGGAAGGCTCGATCGTACAAATCAAGAAACAGTACGTACCACATGTTTGGTGTGTTCTTTGGCGGCGAATCTGGCGAGGTTTTCCATCGCGGTCGCGTTTAGGCATTTTCCGGTAATATCACGAATTCTACCTGCCTTTTGCACGTTTATCACATCACCACAATCACATTCACCTCTTTCAATCCCCAAATAAAGATACGTCAAAATCAATAAGATAGCGATCATCAGAAATGATTCAACACTTTTAGGTTTCATGGTTTCGAATGGTGCGTCGTTTTTTATTCAGTAGACCGATGCGTTGTGTCTGTGTTTCCTAGCAAAGAATGAAAGTAACGAAAAGGATTGAGAAGAATGGAGAAAAATGTATGAACTTTTATACAACGTTTTAATTTATTTGTAAATCCTCGACTATAATAAAAGATCCTCTACTGTAATACTACGGCTTTTCCTAAGCTTGCCCCCAAAACTTTTTCCCGCTCCTTTTTGTTATTGTCAAATACCCAAAATACCCTTAGTTTCTCTATTAAAAACTGCTTTCTGCATTGAAGCTTCCTGTTCTGCCCCTGTTGACTGGATATATCCATGCTGTCCGATAGCTGTAAATCCGTTAAATAAGCTAATTGGATATATATTACCTTTATATTTTATATTTTCTCTACTTTTGATTGTTAACTGAAAATCTGGTCACCATATTTAACTGAAAACATATCACAGCCTTATTTAATGTGATAAACATAATATCTCCAAATTTTAATAAGATTTTTTAACGATTTTCTTGGTTAATCTCATTGTATTTCAAATAAATAGTTCTCACCTTTCTCATAATTTCCTTCACAATTCCGTCCTTTAACATATCTGTCTCTTTTTTTGTTCATTTTCCATAATATACATGAAAAATATTCACAACTTGAACATTAATACTACAACTTAAAAAATATGACCATTCCTGCAAAAAGATCCACAACTTCTTCATGATCATATCATATCAATAAAGTATTTAGAATCCCATATTTTCTTTTATTTACTATTGAATATCTTTATGTGGAAACAGATTTATCGATGCTTCACATCTACTTTTTTTTTTTTTTTTTTTTTTTTTATACATACGAACTTCTTATAATGCTTCACATATCTTTATTGTTTTATTCAATCATGCCTTTTATTAGTTAATAATTTATAAATAAAGGAATGATGTCTAATTTTGCATATCGAGTGGCCTTACAGGATTGCGCCTTGAGCCCATAGTCTCCCGACTGGATTGCCCCTTGGGCCCACAATCTCCCTACTCGATTGCTACTGACCCGGTCTATGTTGACATATGCAACATATAACCATATAACCAGTAAGTACAAGTAATCATAAAGATCTATCAATCTAACATATAACCAGCATATGCAGATAATCATACACATCTACCAGACTAACATATAACCAACATAACATCATCCTATATATCAGGATATATAACCTATTGGGTCAATATTGTTGCCTTCGACCCACAAGTATAGTGAGGAAAACTCGCCTTATAGTCTAAAATATAGCTAAATTGATAACTGCTCTAAAGTTTGTCTATACAGGTCACCTATGCAATAGATAGGGACCAAGTCTCAATCTACTATTCAAATTACCCTAAAATGTCCTAAAGTCAAACTTGGTCAAAGTCAACATTTAACGATTAAAAGTCAAAGATCAACATTAGACCGAGTGCACCCTGCGTACTCCAGCTCTACGCCCTGCATAGGGTGTTGCTTGGCTTTTACATGGCAATTCAGGTCTATGCGTTGCGTACCCATATGTACGCCCTGCGTACTAATGCTAAAGCCAAACTTCTCCTTAAGCCCTTATTTCAATAATACCCTTCACCCAATACTCAAATCTAACCCTAATGAGCATTCTAAATCATAAAGTTTCCAATTTTATGTCTTTACATGGCTACAAAGTGTCCAAATCAAAAACCTTAACTTATCACAAGATCCTAGGCTCCACAACTCATGTATGGATTGAAATAGAGGACGAAGATTGCATATAACTCCATGCACTAAAAAACGTCTGAAAATGCTACTAATAAGGTGTGGATTAGCTCATACCCAATTAGACCAAGAATATGTAACAAAAAAGGACATAAACCTAAAGCTAACAAGATCTATCAAGATGTTCATCATGTTCTGAACTTAATACCTCTTAGAGAATGCTTAAGATATGCAAATCCTAGATCCACATGGCTTCAAGCTTTACAAGAACCACCACCACCTTCTTCTTCCTTCAAAAGCACCAAAAAACATACTTTTAAGCTTACAATATACTAATATGGCGTTAGGATTTCAAAGGATTCGCTTGGAGAAAGGGAGGCTGAGAATGGAAGATGTTCGTGAAGGCTAAGGTGTTTAAATAGGTCTCAAAACCTCGAATTTACGGTTTAGACTTTGGTTGAGTACGCCATGCGTACTTCCAATCTATGCCCCACATAGTTCATTAAAGTTCCGTCCACAGTTTCCTTTCTATGTCGCGCGTAGAGGCTATCTACGCCCTGCGTAAATCAAAAATTCATACTTACACTTAAAAAATATAGAAATGAATTAACTACAAGGACCGGGCGTTAAAATTCTCACCCACTTGAATCAAACTTCATCCTTGAAGTCCGGTGTTACGAATAATTTGGGTAGTGCTCGCGCATCTCTGCCTTGGGTTCCCATGTCCAATTGGAACCCTTCCAATGTTGCCACTGAATCTTGACTAAAGGTACCAATTTGTTACAAAATAGCCACCAGCCTCTCCATATAATTCAGACACTCGTGTACCTGAATATCGTCCATGGGGAACACAACGGAATCTTCAACCAAACACTTCCGAAGTTGAAAACATGAAAGGTGCTATGAATCGAACTAAGTTCCACAAACAGATCCAGTTGATAGGCTAACCTGTCTATGCTCGTTACTACTCGGAACGATACAATAAATTGGGTCCCCAACTTGCCCCTCTTCCTGAAGCATGTAACACGCTTCCAGGGGGATACCTTCACTAAAATTGTATCCATGACATGGAACTCTATCTCAGATAATTTTCGGTCGACATAACTCTTCTATCGACTATGGGATGTCTGTAATCTCTGCCTGATTTGTTGGATAAGCTCCGTAGTTTGAAGGCCTACCTCGGTCTTACCCATGACCTTGTGGCCAACCTCTTCCTAACAAACTGGTATACAATACTTCATTCTATAGAGAATCTCGAAGGGAGGTGCTCCAAAACTATAATGATAATTGTTGTAGTAGGACAACTCATCTAGGGGAAGGTAAGAATCTTGCCTCCCAACTGTCTTGCCTGGCTAATCCTTACTTGATAGATCTTGATGTAGACTTTGGGATTGTCGAGGAATCTAAGTCCTTACGATAATAAGTTCCATGAAATATGAAATTAGACTAAGAACTATATATATATATATATATATATATATATATATATATATATATATATATATATAGGTCTTTTGGAAAAGGTCTAAGGTGAAGCTCTGACCGATTTACCAATCACCAAACATTTTGTCAAGTGATTGCATAGTTACTTTCATCTTACACATAGATATAAAATATCTAATTAATTAATTGCTATATGTGCTTATGTGCAAAGATTTTATGTGTTATAGAAATGTTACGAAGATATGTTAAGGATTTATACCATATATGTATGTCATAAATATAATACATTGGGTAACAAAGGGTAGTAATAGATGTCATGGTATAATAAAAGATGTAGGCAATGAAAGAATGCCACAACTATAGAAATGGTACTAGTGTGCCAACGATATAGGAAAGGTACTAGTGTACCAATGATGTAGTCACCTAACAAAGTATATGTAACAACCATCAGAATATTCATGACCCTCTCGTAGAACACTAGCAACGATGGTCTTCATGCCTAAACACTAGCAGTGATGGACTTTGTGCCCATTAGATAAACACTAACAACGATGGACTTCATGCCTAAGCACTAGCAACAATGGACTTCATGCCTATTAGATAAACACTGGCAGCGATGGACTTCGTGCCTATTCCTTATGATAAACACTTAGGAATGAAAATAGAAAGGAACCTACTGACATGTATTGTAGAGAAATCCCTATACCAATACTATCAGCAATGATGATTAAGATGACCCTTAGGATAGATCCTTAGGGGAGAATAAATACGTAAACTTGGGTGGGTAATCGGATTAACTATTTGATAATTGAACATATTGACTATATTATTGTGGGTTGAAAACCCTATGTACTCACCAGGTTTCCCAACCTGACTCACTCAGCTTCTTTGTATCAAAGGTAGCGATACAAAGGTACATGCACAATGAGAGATTTAAGGACATGTAGACTGTAAGTATATTGAGACATCGTAAGTCTTCATTTATGCTTATGTTTGATATCAGTTATGACATCTCGAGTTTTAAAAATATAAACAAAACACATTTCTTTGAAAATTCTTTGATAATATCATTATCATGTTTTTGGGACAAATTCCGCATAATCAATCTTTTTAAAGGAATATTATGATTTAATAAGCATAAACAAATCGGTCTTTTCTGTCCGCAAAAATGGGGATGTCACATTTCATATGTTCATTTGTAATACAACATAGTTTAAAGGAATCCACAAATGCAAATGTGATTTTATGCATGAGATGATTTTTATTTTATTACTTGGGTAATTAAAAGATGACAATTTTTCCCTTCAGGGTGTACATAAGGAAGGTCCTCTTAACCAGTTTGCACATGAAAGGGAGTTATTTTTCGTAAATAAGGGATGTCGGTAAACTTAAATAAAGGTATGAATTCTCTCTGTCACTCTCTTTCTTTCTTTCTCTCTATCTTTTCTCTCAATCTCTCTCTCTCTCTCTCTCTCTCTCTCACACACACACACATACACACATTACTATGTCATATTTTGAATTTGCTTCTCATGAAGATGTGATACGTAGATATTTTATTGTTTGTGAAGAGGAAAACCAATATCACCCCAACCATCTTACATTCCGGATCGTACCGACTGTTTTGGTTTTTGTCAAGGGCATTTTCTTCATTTGTGGGGTTTATATTTCCATCATAACTCCGATCTTTTTTATGTGAATGCAATGTTTAATAGGGATAAAGAGGGAAACATTCAAAGTAACTCCATATTGGTTAAAAACACCACCATCTATATCACCACCTTGGGTTAAACATGCATCACTTAAAATGCTTGAAGGAACTGTGAGTTATATTCTTGCATAAGTACATTGTTATTAGAAGTTCGAGCTTAAATTAGCCTCAAGGTGATGGTATTCAGGTCCTACTTAAATTTGTAATGTCTTATTTACCCTTTTCTTTAAAATAATGGTATTTCCCATTAGTAATTCATTTTAATTGGAATATTTGTAAGTAAATACAAAATATATCCTTTTTATATGTGGTAGGGCTAACTGATTTAAGGACCTAGACCTGGTCCTGCTGATTTCCTCCATGATTGTGGTGTCATTGTTGTCTATGTAAGGCTCTATGAAATAAATAATATTGTATTTTTATTAATTTGTTTATTGTAGCATTCTACTTTTATTTCTTCTTATTATAAAAACTGATTCTTAATGCTATATTTGGGTTGCTTTTGTAAGTACAACACCTCGTGATTGAAAGAAATGAAAGTAGGATACTATACTATAATAAACAAATCAATAAGCGAGATCTGTACTTATTTGATAATTTTAACTTGAGGCATCACGAATATGTATATTTATAACTTTGTTATGTTCAGGGAGACTAAAGCAAATATAAACACCATTTAGTATTTTTGATTGTTTCCAATTTTGAACTTAAAACAATACCAGTGTTTCCGATTGACATTGTGGCATGCTACTTCCGTTGGTCCCCAAACATTAAAAAAAAAACCAGCATGTGCAATGCACATACCTCATCACTAGTTATATTTAATGAACACCTTTTAGCCTATGTATCATAACTAAATAATAGTTTTTATATTGTATTAATATATAAGGTTGGTGATTGTCGAGGCCAACAAAATAAATTACCCTAAAGCTTGTACATAAAAAATATTATATAATTGTAATAGGATTGAATCCAAGGAGATTGGTTGAACTTGTTACTCAATGTAAATCTCTTTGCAAAATACTTATAAAATAACAATAAAAGTAAAATGGGAGAGAGGGGGGGGGGGGGTGTTAGTTTTTTTGATATTTTTAAAGAAAACTAGAGTTAGACTTGGATTTAAAGATTACAATTAAGCAAAAGCAAGAATTTAATGTAAAATCAATGAGAGAAAGATAGTTAACTTAAGGTTTCATCACTTTAACCTTTGGTACATATATCATTAGAATCCAAAGTGCAATACTTGTCATAAATCTCTAATTTGGCTATAGTAATCCAAGAAGCTTGAGATTACTTAGACTTTTCTTAGTTATTAATATAGCTAAAGAAGCTCATAACATATTTCCTTAGTGATGCGACCTTGATCTTCACCTTGTGTTTGCTCTCCGGTATGGTGTTAGAAGGTATCTGTACGAAAGAACAGCCATCAGCCGCTTCCCGGGAGGTGGCTCCCGGGAGAACGCTCTGATGGTCAAGTTAGATGGAGTTTTTGGTGTATCTTTAGGAAATTACTCTTAGAAAGTTGGCTTACCTTTAGGGCTCCTGAGTGCGCCCTTTTATACCTAGCGATCATGCTTGTCCGTACGATACATAAACGCTTTTTAGGGGACAAGGTCAGAGGCGCTGATTGGAGGGTTGTGCGCCTCTTTATGTCAGAGTACTGCCATTGGCTACGACAGTAATACTCCGAGTCTCTACCTTGTCGCTTGACCGTATCTTTTGTCTTGACACTGGAAGCACCTCTGGCGGGCGCAAGCCTTTTGCCAGGGCGTCCTGCACTTAGGGGCGCTGGCGGGCGCTGAGCCTGCTCCTCTTGGCTTGGCCGGAGCGCCAGGTAACTTAGGCAGGTGTGAGTCTTCCGTGCCAACTTAGGAACGTTATTAAGTCCCCCAATTTAGTAGTCGTAGTGTGGTGTTGCTAGATGCGATGTCCTGGACTTGATTACTTTACACGTATTACTTCCCTGTTCATTCGTTGTTCTGATTTTAATGGTGACGTGACCGCTCATGATGGCTAGCGGTTCTTCAACGTGTCAGACATTTTGAACATCCTTCCCTTTCCATTTTATTATAAGAGTACTTATCATGCCTTCTCATCTACATTTCCTCTTTCTTTCTATCCTTCTTCCTCAAATGTATTTTCTCTCCATTCTTTTCATGGCGAGTCCCCCAGGCATTGTTCCCTCTGCTTCTGGGTACTCGTTTCTCGAAACCACTTATGGCCTTACTTCTCTTGATGGTGTGGAGTTTCCTTCACCAGGTTCTTCCATCCTTCCCCCCTCCTGGAAAAGTCAGAATCTATCAGAAAACCCTAAATGCCGACCTTCGTCTCCCCTTGACTGATTTCCAGGAGGAGGTGCTCCAGAGAGACGATTGTAGCATTCAAATGCTAACACCCAATGTTGTAAACAAGGTTGTCGCTTTTGAGATGATCCGTCGGGCTAAGGGTTATCTTCCTCATTATTTTGTGTTTAAATACTTCTTGTGCTTTTATTGCACCGGTGATAATTTCACGTTTTCCGTTCATCGGGGAGGACATACCCTAGTGCCTAACGGCCAAACGCCCAAAAGTTGGCAAGATAAGTGGTTTTGGGTTAATCAGGGCTTGGTGGGTAGTGGATGCTACCGTGCCAACACTTTTGCTGATACTGCCCCTAAACTCTTTCCCCATAACTAGGGCGTGACTGATTTTCTCAAGAACATCCAAGTGTCCCCCGAGGACTACTCTGAGGCCCTTCTCTCTAGTGTAGGAATGAGCTCATCTTGGAGGCGTCGCAGTAAAATGGCGGTTTTCTTTTGCGTCGTGGATGGTAAGTGTCTGCGTTCTCGTTTTGTGCATTGATGCTAGGGTTTTATTATCTAAAAATCTTCCCCTTTTTGACTTTCCTTAATACCTTAAACTACCCAGGTAACGAGTCTTCTTTGTCTATAGATGAGGTGCTTTGGAAATGCTACAGGGGTAAGTTGGATCATCAGGAAGCAGATCTAGTCGATCGTCTTCCCCCCTCGCCGTATGGATCAACTTGCTCTTACTGTCGCTATGCCTACTCCTCCGACGACAAGTATGGCTACGCCGTCTGTGGTGTGGATCCCTTTGTTGTTCTCCCACTTTCTTTTTTTATTCCTTTAGGTGGCATTCATACTACCTCCACCGAGGGTGACGAAGACAACAAAGATGGCGTCATTGCTGATATTCGACGACTGCAGACCAAGCGGAAGGCCATTCTAGCCATGGGCGAGACTATGAGCAGTGCACCTAATGTCGTCAAGTGAGTTCAAACCAGACGTAGTTTCTCGGGCATTTTAAGCTCGATCTCCTCGTCACTGGCACCCATTGTTGTTATCCATGATGATGACGCTCAACAGTCTGAAGGGATTGATGGGGTGCATAAATAGCTCGTAGTTCTTGCTTCAGTTGTTAACCCTGTTTCTACCAGTTCTTCTCCTCCAAAGGTTATTCGTTACCCGGACCCCACCCATGTTTCCCCCATCAAGAACTTAGGTGGAGGTTCTTCAAGACCCTCTCCTTTTATCCCCACTTGGAATCTTCATAATGAGTCTCATGTCTTTGTTTGTGCTAATGCTTTAAAGTTCGCTCAGCATGCCTTTACTCCTGCTACTGCCGCTAATATGGAGGCTATGGGCAGTCCTGCCCTGCCCCATAACATGACCCGCGTCGTTGCGCAAGCCATGTTTTATCTTGTTTTCGGGGCTCGACGTATTCAGACGCTCAACGAGATGGAAGTTGTGCATGCCAGTTGTGGGGCACATTTAACTGAGTTAGAGTGGCGTATTTAAGAACTTACTGGTGATCTGCAGCATGTAGAGCATAGGTATCAACATCTGGTTTCCGAAAAATCTACGATGGAGGAACTCAGGTCCAGTTTGGAAGCCAAGGTTGACTCTCTTTCTCAGGTTAACAAGGGTTTAATGATTCAGGTCTAAAGCCTTGAATGTGATGCAGTCGATCGTGATAGGGTGGTTACTAACTTGCAATCAAATGTGATCACCACACAGCGTGACCTGAACTGGTTATTATAGATGAGGCTTGTGCAAGTTGTTGCTAAGCTAATTGAGCATCCAGAGTTTACGGGGGTGTTGTGTCTCATCCGTCATGTCGCCTTTGTTTCCAGAGCGGAATTTGTGCGTGGTACTCTGGTCACTGCTGGTCACCCAGGTCTTGTAGATTCCCCTACTGCTGGCCCCATTACTAGTGTCAATGAGGCTCTCCTAGCATTTTCTAGTATGGATCACGCTTCATTGCTAGGGTTGGGCGAGTTGGACATACAGGGGGTTCGTGATCTTTGTGCTTTCTCTGGTTTCGATGATACTCCTGAGGATGTGGTGGGTGGCAACGATGGGATTGATCATGTTAAGAGCATTGTTGGTGGTGGCGAGAGTGATGGTGGTGGTGGTTTTGGCGATCATTTGGATGCCAACGTTTGTTTAGGTGGTGAGCGCAATGATGTTGTTTCTGAGCCGGGTCATATGACATTGTTGAGAATGCTGGAGGTGTAGAAAACGTTGTTGTGCATGGAGGTGGCGACGCTAATGATGAAGGGAGTGGAAATGATAGTGATGGCATGATGTAGGTTTTGTGTGCTACCCCTACGGGGCGTGAAGACTCTTGTTTGTTTGTTGTTTTGATGTATATGTCTTGAAATCTCGTGTTTGGTTATTTTGGCTTTTTTTTTTGTTGACGATGTTATCCTTGCTGTGACATTTTGATGATATATGCAATGCAATCGCTATGTGTTTATTACTCCATATATCGTTAGTTTCTAAATTTATTAACGCTATAGGTCCACGCACTAAGAGATTGACCTTGTGCTGAGCATAAAGGTGATGTCTTGATTAATTCGACGCACTAAGCGTCCACATGAGCCAATGTGTCGACCCTCGTATGGGTTGGCTATCAGGCTTAATACTCTAAGTCTTAAGACTGAATGCACTGGGTTTTAATATATTGGGTATTTAATACACTAAGTATTATCATTGAATGCACTAAGCATTGTAATTTAATACGCCAAGATTTAAGACTTAAATGCACTAAGCATTGCGCGCGTTAATCATTAAGAGTTGAGTACACTAAGTACATATTTCATCACTTTAATTGCTTAGATTTGTACACTGAGCACAAGGCTTTAAACACATCGATTATCAGTACCTTCTTTAGTGCTCACGCACCCGGGTTTTGGTCTTGGCTTCTTGCGCTTTGACACTTGGATTATCCACTAATATTTACTCCAACCTCGTTACTTTCTTGTGGGGGCTTTCTTCTAGAAGTAGAATTTTCTCAAATTCCTTGCGTTCCACGTTCTTGGAATCTACCTTCCTTCCATTGTTTCTAGTGTGTACACCCCATTCTGGTTTGCTTCTACAACCTTGTATGGACCCTCCCATATGGGTCCTATCTTACCCTGAAGCTGAGCCCGACTTGCCTCATTCTTTCTTAGTACGTACTCTCCCACTTTGAATGCTTTTTCCTTGACTCTTTGATTGTAATATCTCTCTGTTGTGCGCTTGTATGCTGCCTGGTGTATGTTTGCCTTCTCTCGCCTTTCCTCAAGGATTGCCTCCGCTCCATATGTCAAACTGAATGGTGTCTCCCTTGTGCCCGTCCGCGGGGTGGTCCTATACGACCATAGCACTGTCGGTATCTCTTATGCCTAATTTCCTTTGGCCTTTCCTAACCACTTCTTAATCCCATTCACAATGGTTCTATTGGATACTTTTGTCTGTCAGTTTGCTTGTGGGTGTGCTACTTACGTGAATCGTTGATTTATCCCCTTGCTGGCGCACCACTCTTTGAACGGGTTTTCAGCAAACTGAAACCCATTGTCACTTACCAGCATTTTAGGTGTGCCAAACCTAGTCATGATCAAGGTTGTAGAAGTCGTTACTCGGTACCTTCTCAGCCGAATACCGAATAGCGAGTACTCGGGGAGTACTCGGATTCGGTAATTCATGTAGAAATATTTTTAGGAACATTATATATTGCAAAATCATAAGTTAAAATCATAAGCTGATAGAAATATATAACAAAATTAGATACATGTGAATACCTAAAACTGAAAAAACACATAATGGTCTTACTTCGTGAATAATTACTAAAAATTTAAGATATATATAGTAATAATCACATGTGAGTGTGTTAATAATAAATCATTAATTATATTATACATATTAATCACCGAGTTGACCGGGTGTTACAACATTGCTCAGTTTAGAAATGGGTCGATCGGGGAGTACTCGAGATTTTCCAACTCGCCTCGATAAGGGGCTGAGTAGCGAGTACTCGGAGGAGTAATCAGTCAACTCGGCGAGTTTTACAACATTGGTCATGATATTCTTCCATACAAACTTGATCATGTGCCTTCCTGTTATGCATGCCAACAGCTCCGCTTCGATTCATTTCGTAAAAATAGTCCACAACCACGACCATATATTCTAACCTTCTTGGTGCTTCTGGGAATGGTCCCACAATGTCAATTCCCCATTGATAAAATGGCCAGGGGCTGGATATATTGGATAAAGGTGCCGGAGGATTCGCTTGGACCAGGGAGAATGCTTGACACTCCCCACATGCTTTCTTCAGCTCTGCTGCACCTTGATGGACGGTGGGCCAGTAGATCCCCATCTAAAACACCTTTCCCGTTAGAGCTCGTGCACCCTCATGTGTTCCTGCTTGACCTGCATGTTCTTCCTGCAACACCTCTTTCCCTTTAATGTCGTCCACACATCTTAGCCATGGGGTTGTGAACCCTTTCCCGTATAGCCCCCCCCCCCCCCCCCCCACAGTTAGAGCGTATGAAGGTGCCTTTATGGGTATTTTCTGGCTTCGTCATGATTATCAGGTAGGAAGCCTTGCTGTAAGTAGTCTATTAGTGGGGTCATCCATGTGGGTCCCGTTGTTGTGAGTGCGCCTACCTGGTGTGTCTCTATGCTCCTTTCCTTGAGTACCTCGACCAAAACCTTATTTGATAGGTGATCGAAACATGTCGACGCCAGTTTGCTTAGGGCGTCTGCTCTCCGGTTCTCACTCCTTGGGATTTTCTTGATGGTAAACTCCTTAAAGGATTTGGTAAGCTGTCTCACTGTCTTAACGTATCTTTCGATTCTTTTGTCTCTTGTCTTGAAGCTTCCATTAACGTGGTTGGCAGCCAGTCTTGAGTCTGTCAGCGCAGCTACGACCTCCGTCCCTATTTGTTTGGCCAAGCATAGGCCGGCGAGCAATGCTTCGTACTCCGTCTCATTATTTGAGGTGTGGAAGTCGAAACGGAGGGCATACATAACATCTTCTCCTTCCGGGCTGGTTAAGATTAGGCCACGCCCTGAGCCCTCCCTGTTGGACGCTCCATCGGTGTACAACATCCATTTTCTATTTCCTTATGGCATTTCTTTTACCGCCATGAATCCTTTTCTGATTACACCTCCTTCCCCTGGGACTTTAAGCAGAAAATCTGCCAGTGCTTGCCCTTTGATGCTTGTCCTTGGCTGGTAGCTAATATCATGTTCACCCAATTCGATCACCCATTTTGCGAGTCTTCCTGAGGTTTCGGGCTTGAGCAAGATTTGTTTAATCGGACAATTCGCCAGGACCTCTATTTGGTGGGCATGAAAATACCGTCTCAACCGTCTCGCAACATAGATCAGTGCTAGCACCAGCTTTTCCAGAGTGGGGTAATTGAGTTCAAGGCCTTGTAGCGTTCTTCTGACGAAGTATATTGGCTTCTGTTCCCCTTCTCTTTCCACAACTGGTAAAGAGGATATGGCTTCAGCTGAGGTCGATAGATATACCTACAATATCTCACCCGGAATGGGGCTAGCTAACGTGGGTAGCTTGTGCAAAGCTTCCTTGATTCCTTGGAGTGCTACCTCTGCAGCCGTTGTCCACTGGAAATTACTTTTATCGATACAGCCTTTCAATGTGTTGAATAGTGGCATAGCCTTTTCAACCGACTTTGGAATGAACCAACTGAGCGTCGTGATTTTCCCATTCAGGACTTGTGCGTCTCTTGGAGTATTTGGGGGTGGCGTTTCCATGAACTCGTCCACTTTTGTTGGGCTAGGATGGATGCCTTATCTGGTAACATAGTATCATAGGAATTGGCCTTCTTCCACTCCAAGCATACACTTGCTCGGGTTTAGCTTCATCCTTGCTTTCTCCAATGTTTTAAAAGACTCCTCGATATCCTGCAACATCTTTTCCTCATCCTCACTTTTAATGACCATATTGTCAACATATACTTCAATATTCCTCCCAATCTAGCTTGAGAACATGGAGTCGACTAGAAGTTGGTATGTTACCCCCACGTTACTTTAAACCAAAAGGCATTTTAGTATAGCATAATCTGCCATGGTCGGTGTAGAAGGCTATATTCTCCTCATCGTCCTTATTCATCAGAATATGGTGATACCCTTTATACGCATCCAGAAAACATTTTAATTTGAAACCTTGTAGTGATTCTACCTTCTGGTCAATTTCCGCGAGGGGGTAACAATCTTTAGGGTATGCATTGTTAAGGTCGCAAAATGTCACATGTAGTAATTTAGCTAGGAAATTCTATGCTCTTGTAAACATCATCCATTGTGAAACTTGTAACCCTAATTTTGGTAACATGAATTATGAGTATTTAATGACAACAGATCTTCATCAAAATCCAATTATAAAGCCAAAACTTCATGCAAAATGCTACAAAGGTCAATTTAGGGTTGGAAACACTAAGCGTTCCGATCTAAGTCCATTTTGGACTAGGACTTCCTTATTGGGCCTAATGGACCAATAATCTTTCAATTTGACTATTTTGGGCTTTGAACTCTTAATGGGGTTCTAAATGGATCCACATTCATGAAACCAAATCTTTTGGGCCATCATGGGCCTAGAATGAAATGGTTTACCCTAAAGGACCATAAATCCATTTCTTTATACAATTTGGGTCGTGAACTACCCTAAAGGTAGAATGGGCCGAAAGTTTTCTTTATGGACCTCATAATTTCGAACCAAGATAAGAAGTGGGCCAAATTAATTTACCTCCTTCTTCCTAGCCCTAAATTCTCGGCCCATGAGTAAAAAAAAGAAAAGAAAGGAAAGGATGAAATGAGGGTTGACCTTGGTGGTGCCACCTAATTTTTATTTGATGTATAATTAAGCATCTTACACCTCAAATAACCAAGCATTCTCATGTTCCCATGCATTCATCTCTTTCTTCTTCTTCTTACCATCTCTTGTCCGAGAACAAGAGGTAAAACACACACACACACACACTCCTTCAAAGCACTCTCCAAACACTCTCAAAGATCATCCTTCTTCTTCTTCTTCCAAGATCTCGAAAATTTGCTAGAGTTTTAAGGATCTTTACCAAGTCATCCCAATTATTGGTAAGTTTTTGTCAAACACAAGTATCTTCTTTCATCTTAACATGAAAAACTCCTTCTTAGATAGCTTTATTCCACGATCACACCTTAGAAGCGTTATAAGCTCGAGATTCACTTCAAGGTGTTGCTAGGACCAAAAATCATTTCCATTCCTTCTTCAAAAGCCGACACATCAAGCAAAGGTGAGTTCATATCCCCTTGTTTTGGGTTTTTACTTTTTTGGGGGGATAATACAAGTATTATGTGATGATCTATGTGTGTCTGCATGCTATATGTGATTTCTGTAGTTTTTGGTTGTAATATTGTGTAAAATTCGTTAAATTTCGAGATCTATAGAAAAAGGTTGAAACAATCATAAACAAAAACATCATAAACAACATACATCATAGATCTAAGAGTCTTTATGATTAAAAAGAGAAAAACAAAACCAAAAGAACCTTACAAGTGTCATATTTGCAAAAATAGCAAAGATTGGGTATAAATTGAAATTTGTCGGTTTTATGAGGGTTATAAGTTGTTTATTTGTATAAAAACTGATTTTTATGAAAATAACACTTTCCAAAGGGTCAAAAACATAGATTTTAGCTTAATGGGCTTAAAAATGGGCTTAATAGGTTTTGGGCCCAAGTTTGCGAAAAATGGGGGTTTAAGGGGCTAAATTGGAAAAAAAAATCAACAAACTATGGGTCTAAAATTTAAATATGCTTTTTCAAGGGTTAAAAATGAGTTTATTACCAAGTTTGGACTAAAAATGCAAAGTTTTTGATTTTGGGGTCAAAACTGTAAAACTTATGGAAATTGGGCTAAAATGTAAACTTCTTACAAAATAAAAGCTAGAAATGACAAATACAATAGTTTTGGGTTGAAATTACCATTTAAACAAAGTTTCGGTCAAAACGGTCAAGAAAAATGGTTTAAGGACCAAAAATGTCGATTTTCATAAAAAAGGGACTAAAAGCGCCATTTTTATAGAAAAAGGGGCTGAAATGGTCAAACTTAATGTTTTTGGACCAAATAAACAATTATAAATTTTTGGGTTAAAATATCAAGTTTATAACTATATATATATATATATATATATATATATATATATATATATATATATATATATATATATATATATATATATATATATATATATATATATATATATATATATATATATATATTTATAAATATAAATATATATACCCACACACACACACACATACACGATATTTTTGTTTTATGATTGCGAATAAACAATTAACATACAACAAATATCAGCACTATGAACTTAAACCCGACAAACCATAAATGATTCAAAGATTGGGCTCAAATATCTCCTACTCGTGCTATTGGGCCTTATGACCCAATATCATGATTTCTTGGGCCAATATAATCGCACATGTTTATTGGGCTTCCGGTGACCCAATAACATGCCTAACGGACCCTCAATGGCTTTTACATGTTGCCGGGAATTAGTGGCCCAATTGCATTGGTACTATGGTCTAAAAATCAATCATATGCGTGATGGGCTAACGTGTTCGTCGCACACTCGACAACCTATAATAACATACTTGATTAGTGGGCCTCTGTTTCCCTCTTCTCTTTGTCTGTTAGGCTTACCTTTTTGTTTAAGTAAACATAAATCAGGTTGTTAAACAATGTTATTCAAATTCAGTTTGATTTAGTGGGAAATAACGCGTGACACCAATGAGTGTCGGTCGTAATCTGTAGTTATAACCAGAGTCTCCTTGAGGGAGAACGAGAGTTTGTGTTTAGATCTATACGGGGGTGACTCCCCCACACCTAATTAAGTTGTTCGCTACAGTTAGACTCGGCCAGTCTATGGTGACAAAATCTTAATTGAATACAGGCATTCGCAAGAATGCCAAGACAGACAAACTAGTCATTATTATGCATGGTTATAGCGACTCATATAGAGATCCAACACCATCTAAGTAATCGTGGGGAATCATATTCATTTGATTGCGACGATACAATAATACAAAACAATCATACTACTTATATCGGAAAACATCGGGTTTTCTGATGAACGACATTATTCACTTCTACATACAACAACTACAATACAATGGCCAATTATGAAAGTCATTCACTCTTACATGTTTTGAAATCACATACATATACACTTATGGGATCATCACATCTTTTTCGTAAACAACTTTTGTTACATGAAATATCGGATTTTCTAGGTTTTACAAACAATACAAACCATTTTATGTCAAACATGCTTATGAACTCACCAGCATTATATATGTTTACTGTTTTCAAAATAACTTGTACTCTCCAGTAACCTTTAGAATGAAGAATCATCAAGCGTGTTTCCAAAACTTCTTTTGTGCAATGTTAGTCGTTAAACAATTTATGTTCTGTGATGTTGTAATGTTAAACAAAGTACTTGATGTAAACAATGATGGTTCTTATATGTAACACATGGGGATGTTTATGTTGTGATTCATTTATATTCATTGTGGTGATATTTCAATTTAAGTCACACAAACCCCCAGACGTTTCCGCCGTCTGGTTCGGGGGTGTGACAGGTTGGTATCAAAGCATTGTTTATAGTGAACTGACATATCTAACCATACAAGATATGCAACTATAAATACAATGGGACTAAACTAGTCTGAACATAATAATTAAAATACATACTTATGTGTGCATTTTAGAGTATTAACACAACAAAATAGTAAAAGTCTTTGGAGGATTTGAACATCGCTATTAAACCCAGGCAGTTATGTAGTCATATTGAGGGTGAATGTAGCCTGATCAACTACATTCATTCAAAATACAACCAACATGTGTTCGGGGATAATCGTGATGGACAATGAATATAAAACTTACCATTTAATTATCCAAAGTGCTTATAGAACCAAACCTAAAGAAAATTTAAAATACTATAGGAGCAATTGGTGTGCTATTTGTTTCTAGTATTTATACCCCTTCGTGCCACATACTATGGATAAGCATCATTAGCCAGGAGACCCCTATTCCCCTAGCTAGGGGAATGCAGGGTGGCTTGACCCGAAGGAAGACTCAAAGGAAGAACCAGAGGGGGAAACATGAAGTAGAGCTTACAGATGAACCTGCCGAGCCAGTATTGAACCTTGAAGTGGTAGAGCTTGTGGGCGACGATGATGATGACTCGGATGCAGAGTCCAAGGTCATCAATCCTCCATACATGGCCAGAGTATCGGATTATCGTATGGGCCCCGATGGCCCCACGCCCCATGGGCACACAATGTTAGGAGATGGAGTCATCATCAAGGGATACGGCCACCCTACGGTATAAACTTTCCGATCTTAGTCATAGAGGATCAACTGACCGGGACCTCCCAGGAATGGCTCGACACACCGAGACATTGGCAATAGAGCTCAAAACATCCCCAAATCAAATGGACCAAATACGGACTGCTGTTGAGAGAGTTGAGAGACAAACACATGAAGTGAACGGAGACTCCCGAGCAAGATAGTTAGTTTGGGAGGTACGACTACTTGATACCGAGCGACAATTAGCTCATCTCTAGGGTGCATCCACTTCATCAGCACCACCCCCAGACACTTTTTGCCACGAATAGGATCAACATTTTCTTTTCCCCCCTACTATCCGATGTGACTCTCTTTCGTGTACTAAAATGGTACTCTCCAATGAAACAATTATGTGTTATCTTTATTTCATGTTATTGGATAAATTCAATTATATACATAAACGAACCCTCAAAACTGCTAGTTACTCAAGGATTTCAAAATCCAAAAATAATCTATAAACTCTATAGATAGACTTAAAATTCGTGCGAAAAAATGCGATTACCTACTACTGTAAATACATCATAGGGGTGTAGATGGAAACAACGAGAATCATACGACAAGATGCGAAATTTATAGAGTACAACCAGGAATGACGATTGTTACTTACGATTTGGCTTATCATCATGCAGCAGGAAAATGACATCCCACAGGAATAACAAACACACTCGCGAGACACCACTCCTGCAAATGGACTCTGCTACATTTCAAGTTGCTGTAACAATGAAAGTAACCGTTTCTATGCCACATCTCAACGTAAACAATGCCGATAGAGGTGGAAATAGCATCGACAACTCCAATCGAAGGGACAAGCACAGAAACCAACAAGTGACAACTTATCTAGGCACTCCAAACCCGAAGCTTAGGAGCAGGAAGCGGAAGTCCGGAAGTAAGAGGAAGGGACAGCTAACTCAAGGGTTCTCGAAGAAGCAACATGTTGTTGATGTCCAGGCGACCATGACACCTACTACAATAACACCAACGAGACCATATTCTAGGAGCCTTAAAAAATGCAACCAGTGCAATCTCCATCATAAGGGAGCCTGCCGAGAGCCGTATTGTAAGAGATGTAACCGAAAGAGTCACACCACCAAATATTGTAGAACTTATCCACGATAGAATCAACAGTCAAATAAAAACAACAACAATCACAACAACCTTAACAACAAAAACAAAGTTGGGACCAATCACACCTGCTATGGGTGTGGAGGAACCGACCATTTTCGATGCAATTGCCCCAAGGCTAACAATCAAGGGGCGGGAGGATCAGGAAGGGTCCTAACCCTAGGTCAAGGCGAAGCAATTCAAGTCCCGACGGTTGTTACTGGTACGTTCCCACTTAACAACTCTTTTCTTGCATCTCACTCAATAGTGGAGCTGAGCGAAGCTTCGTTAGTAACAAATTCAAGCACTCACTAAAATAACAACCCCAGAAGCTAAACGAAGCCTTCACGGTGGAGATGGCTAATGGAAAAACTGAATCAACCACAAATATTTATGTAAGGTGCAGCTTAACACGAAACAATTATTCATTTTCCAATAGAATTGATGCCAGTAAATATTAGGAGTTTTGAGGTGATAACCAGCATGGTTGGGTTAAGCCCCCACCATGCTGATACCATTTGTCACGAGAAGGCCATTTTCCTTTACCTCCCCAATCATTAAACTCTAATAATCTATGGTGATAAACATGGCGCCCATCTTCGTCTTATCCCGTGCATCAAGGCACAGAAGTTCCTGCACAAGAAGAATTATACGATCCTCGCTTATGTTGTAGATAAAGAAAAAGAAGAAAATCAACTTTAAAGACATCCCAGTGGCAAGCAACTTTCCGGACGTAATTCCTAAAGACATTCTGTCACACACCCAACGAAGAAGGGCGGAATCGTTTGAGGGCGGATGACTTCATGTAGTTTCGTAACAACTGAATAGTAAAGAAAGTATGCACAACCATCATATACATAATTAAAAAGTTTACATGATTGTAGTATTACATGTTTGCAAAAGAAATCAATTACATTATGGTGTTCAAAAGATTAAACTTACGCTTGGGCGTATGTCTTCAAAAGCAATTGCTTATCCTGTTTAATGATTCCATGAGAATACAAGGTATTTCAAAGAAAAAGTGTCGACATTTAAGTTGGTGGGTTCACAAGAAGTTCATTTGAATGATTGTATGCCATTTGAAAAGTCCGCGTTTGATTTCAGAAAATCCGATATTTTCATAAGAATGATGTTGTAAAACCGTAGTTGTATAGAATGAATGTATTTGAACCACAAAATCCTATATTTTCCTATATGTGAGAAGTAGTCTTAAATAAACAAGACTGTAACCTATAAGCAAATATGCCATGCTTAGAATGAAGAATGTATAGTTGTATATTTAAGTAAAACTGGTTAAGAAGGTGTTTATCCTAATTTATGAACATGCTAATAATACCCAATTGTATAGTTATTACCCCCTAAGCATGATTGAATTAAATATATTACTACGTACAAGAGTCGTTGTTTCCTCGGTTTGTGAGTTTCTCATAACCATACTAGACGTAGTACTAATGTCGACATTTGTCACCCCAAAATGATAAACTATAGCTAACAGCCAGGGTGTGGGGTCGTCTACCCCGTATAGATCTATACACAAAGCCGCACTCTCCCTCCAGGAGACTCTGATTAGATGGGGACTTTTGTTTGGTACAAACAAAGCCATATGTCTCACATGATTGCTAACAATGAGTTCACGAGTAATATATTGAAATACCTTTTGTATGAAAAGATGATCCTTGATATGAAGAATGCATACTTATAAATAAAACATAGTTTACCATTTATAAAACGCATTGTAATCCAAGAGGGTAAAGAAGTGTTTGTGAAGTGTTTCTCATGATAACGACTTTAAATGATAGTTAAAACAATAGTATGAAATGCATAGCAAAAGGATAGATATTTTCACACGATAATAACCGGGTGTTTACTTGTATTCCCCCCCCCCCCTCTAAAAAGTATTTAAAAAACATTTAAAACGTATTTAATGCGGGTTTGTAGGGGTATTAACTCACTTGGTAGTTTGAAGAGGGTGAGATGAAAATCGAGCAGAACTTCGACTAGAAAAGCTGATTACTTGGGATTATGGGGAATCTCGGGTATCTCGGGAGCGTGAAACTCCCTTCCGAACTTGGATATGAAAACCAGAATGTCGGGATGGCTTCGGGAGTTTAAACGCAGAGCTTCGACACGAGAAAAGGAAGAAATTAGCAAAAATGGTCGGCACCCTCGCATCCTATTTATAGGGGTGTGAGAGGCTTCATACATTGGGCGTAATTCGGAGTTACGCGCGGCGTAGTGCCTTCGTAACTCGTATGATGGGTGTACTTCGGAGTTACGTTGGGCGTCCGCGTGCGTTATGGCTTTCCGTATCCTCGGACGAAGCATTGGATAGGACAGGGGCATAGAGGCGTAGAGGGGTGCCGTAGACGATCCGAAGCCTAGCACCCGAGTACGCTGGGCGTACGAGGGTACGCTGGGCGTAACTCGTCTCGGTTTGTGCACCTCGAACTTGAAAAATCCGTAACTTTTGCATACAAGCTCCATTTTTGATATTCTTTATATGCACGCGTAGGTGAGAATGTGATCTATAACTTTCATTTAGACTCCGTTAGCAAATTTTGACTTTATTTTTAATATATCATTTTTAATAGGCTGGGACACAAAAAGTTCGTTAAAAATCCGTAACTTCTTCATCCGACGTCCGTTTTCATCTGTGTTTTTACCGTTGTACTACTATTCAATAGATCTTCGATTCTTGTTTAGGTTGTTTTGGCTAAAAAACGCTCGATCTATATTTCAAGTTTTTAGCTGTCTACTACCACTTCGGAACTTAGAAAAATCATAACTTCCTCAAACGAAGTCAGATTTGGACGTTTATTTATGTATGTTCATGGTCTAACATTATCTACGAATTTCACTTAGATACCTAAGGCTAAAAAGTGTTTTATTGAAATTTCGCATTTTTTACGTTCAACAGTGTTTTACCGGTTTTTATACGAATCTTCGATTGGTCATAACTTCTTCGTTATAACTCGGATTTGAGTCTTCTGGATATCTCTGAAAACCTTGACACGATATCTATCATTTAGAAAACCCAATTGAGACTTTTTGAACATTGTATTTTCGCAGATATTTTAATAACTTAAAACGGGTTTCAAGGTTCGACTAGAATTCGTTACATTGGCTTGAAATTTCGGGTTCTCACATCATCCACCCGTTAGAGGGAATTTCGTCCCGAAATTAAATGTAAGGTAAATATCTGTGGATTAGGGAAAGAGATGCGGGTAGTTTTGTTTCATTTGATCTTCGCGCTCCCAAGCATATTCAGGTCTTCGCTTTGCATTCCAACGGACCTTCACAATGGGTATGCGACTTTGTTTTGTTCCTTTAAATTCCCTATCCATTACCTCAATTGGTTCCTCTACAAAGTGGAGACTCTTGTTGATTTCGATTTTGTCTAGAGGGTCAATAAGGGTCTCACCAGACAAACATTTTTTCAAGTTTGACACATGAAAGGTAGGATATACGTTATTGAGTTCCTGTGGTAGTTGAAGTTTGTATGCTATTTGGTCGATCCTTGCAAGGATCTCGAATGGTCTGATATACCTTGGATTTAGCTTTCCACATTTCCCCAAGCCTATCAAGCCCTTCCAGGGTGAGAATTTCGAAAGAACACGGTCTCCCACCTGGAATTCCAAATGTTTCCTTCTCTTGTCAGCGTAGCTTTTCTGTTGGTCTCTAGACGCTTTCCATCGTTCACGAATCTGAACAATCTTCTCTGTCGTTTCACGAATGATCTTCGGACCTTCAGAAGAATTTCCACTGCCCCTAACTCCAGATCATGTGTTGTATAGCTAGCTTCGAGTGTATTAAGTTAACGGAAGGCATAGGTAATGACCTGACGTCATTGCATTAGAATACAACTGAGTTCTTGATTGGATGCATCGCAGTAGACCACGAGGTCTTCTATTCCTTCCGGGAGGCATAGTATTGGTGCAGTGCATAAGGATCGCTTCTGCATTTGGAACGCTTTCTCTTGCTCCTCTTCCAGTTAAGGGCCACGCCCTTTTGGGTCAAAGTCGTAAGAGGTTTTGCAATTCAAGAGAAGTTCTGAATGAACCTACGATAGTATTCAGCGAGGCCTAAGAATCTGACGATTTTCTGTAGGTGTCTTTGGTGCTGACCAGTTCTCAATGGCCTTGATTTTTTTTGAAGGGTCCACATGAATTCCCTCTTCACTAACAACATGACCCAGGAATTCGACTCTTCGAATCCAAAACTCGCATTTAGAGAACTTCACGTAGAGCTTCTATGATTGTAATGGTTTCAAGATCTGACGTAGATGCTTACTATGCACTTCCTTACTATGAGAGTCGATAAGTATGTCATCTATGAAGACAATGACAAACTGATCCAAGTAAGGACGGAATATCCTATTCATTAGGTCCATGAATATTACGGTCGTATTGGTTAATCTAAATGGCATCACTATGAATTCGTAGTGTCCGTAACGGGTTCGAAAGGTTGTCTTCAGGATATCCTCCTCTAGTACTCGTAACTGATGATACCCGGATCTCGGATCTATCTTTGAAAAGTAACTCGCCCCTTGAAGTTGGTTGAACAAATCACCTATGCGAGGAAGAGTGTAATAACCCTTAATGGTAAGCTTGTTGAGCAGTTCGTTAAGTTGACCAGATAGTTCTTGCATCTTAGTTGGTGCTTGACGATAGGGCGATTTGGCTACTGGGGTAGCCCATGGAGTTAAGTCGATTCCGAACTCGACTTGACGTTACGGTGGTAATCTTGGCAGTTCTTCTGGGACAATGTCGGAACTTTTTGATGAATTAGATGTAGTGATGATCTAAAAGGAAGAATGATTACTAGGACGAATAACTAACTTTGGTATTTTTATCAAGAGTTATTTTGACTCAACTTAGATGAGTGCCAACTATACGAGGGTTTTGATAATTTGAAATAATGAACTTTCATGATGTGATCCCTACAAGGTCTCTCCATAACCGTTTGGTGTATACAAGTCAGGTACAATTAATATTGGAAGGACGGTTAACTGAGTGACTCTGCCCTGAAACCACATCCAGAAAAGGAAAAGAAGATGAGGCAGAATCGCTCACTCTCAGTCTACAAATATTAAGTATGAATGGTCCTAATGTATACATTAAACCATTATAGTTTATCTAATAGAGTTACTAGTTTCATACAAGTGCTTAGATTTGATTCGAACGAGAGGGTAATTATAATTATAACTAATTATTGGGTTTTGGAAGCGTACCAAAATTGTAGCAAAGTCCTTTGATGTCTTTTGATATTTTGGGGTCAAACTCCTCCGGTTCCCCCGTTATTCTCGTTTATTGGATAGTCACTTTTTAATTGTCCTATTTCACCACAAAGGTGGCATATTAGACTGGTCCTAACATTTTTGGTTGAAGTGATGCGTTGGATCCGAGTTCTGCAGAAACGGGTAGTGTGCCCGTTCTTGTTGCAGTGCTTGCAGTGCAACTGTCGGCAAACGCCTAGATGATGGAAACTGCACTTTTTGCACTTCGGTAGATTTCCAGCATACTGCCTTGCTGGTGCATGGGTAACTGGAATACTAGTAGGCACGATGATAGGAGCAACAGATGTCGTGGCCGCAGGGGCTGCCACAGGATGATGTCTTTTGTTCGTTCTTTTGGATGATTTGCACTTCTTGCTATCCCATACTTTCATTTGTTTCCCTTGGGTTTGAGATTTGGAGTGCCATTGTAGTTTGACACTCGTTGTTATACTTGGTTGTTACTTTGATTTGAATTCTTGATAACAATTTCGCTAACATTTGCGTTGTTAGTGTTAAGGTGAGTCATGACAGCTGCTACGACAGTTGTGACCGTAGCTTGGAAAGTAGCCGCATCTATCTGAAGGGTTGGTGTTTTCTTCGAAGGCATGATTTTGTTACATGAAAAGAAGATGAGTTCGTGAGTGATTTTGGTTGGCCCTAGATGCATTCTAACCATTCGCGCGAATGTAAGTTTTTTTTGTTATACTATTCTCGATGATTTGACCTACAACCCTATGTTGCAGTCCTAGTAAAGAGTTAGAAATAAGTTTCTAAAATGGTTACAAGACAAGTGTTATCCAACTAAATTATCTTTGTTTGGAGGTATAATGCTTCCCACTTTCCAAAGGATTTGATAGTGATGCATGATGGAGTCTACACAAGGTGGACTTATGAGTTTGAGAATTATTCACTCTCGGCTGGAATTCTGTGATCCGATATATTTCTATCAACCATAACGGAAAGAAGATAAGCTTAAAAACCTAACGCGAGAAATGTAAATCACTAGGTGGAATTAGTAGTTATTACTATGACGAGGGGTATTCAAGCTCTTCGCATGGAACACACATGGTTTTCCCCTTGGTTGTATAACTTAATCTGGGTAGTAATGGTTCATTCTCCCTTGGTGTCTACATGGTGTCCTTCTCCTCTGAAGGTACATGGAATTTCTGTGTTGTCTTACTTCCAATTCTAACACTGATCCCCATTACTTCATAACGGAGAGTTTGAATTTCAGAAGTTCATGCGAACTTTTCCTTGATTTCTTTAACAAGGTAATGTCATGTTGTCGTTTCTATAGTTCCCTCTTGGTTGCGAATACAGATGGTGTTACTTTTAGAGGCAACATCTATCAACTAAGTTTGCAGAGATGGAGATAATGATAAGAATTCAAGAGTAAGAATAATGAAAGTGATTCGTGAACTCAATCATCATAGCTCAACCATTAAGTGATGGTGCGATTTTTGGTAGAGTTCTAACAATAGAAGGATGAAAGTATTTGGACAAAGATCATCCTGGGAGATTAGACGTTCTCCGATGTCATTGGTAGCAAAGATGTGATAAGTTTAGGAAAATTAACCGTGGAGCAAGTCTTACATAACACCAGAATAAAAAAATTTATAGCATTCAGACCCCCGAATTATGTACTCACAATCCGCCGGGTTTACATACATAAAGGAAAGGTGTATTATTTGGAGTACATACGAAGGTTATTCCATAAACCAAAAGAAAAGGTGAGTAGGGTGTCCTCTACTCACGATGGGAACTTCTTGGATGATCCTTGGGTTCTGCCAATTGACACTCCATCTCGCGTATACGACTTTCATACATTGCCTGGTGTGCTCGAAGTTTTCTGACTGCAGTTTAAGTTGTAGTTAACTCTCTTTGGAGGGCTTCATTGTGATTCATGGTTCTTCTATGAGCTGATTCTAATTGTTGGATGTGAACTATATTGACTCCGGTGTTTGCATCATTCTCCACGATTCGTTAGATAGCTTCCCTTCCTTGCTTATCATTGCGAACAATCCTGCGGACCATAATGGGCAGGACTTGGTCAGCTGAGCCACACTCGCTTAGGTTGTAAAAGCTTCGGTCTCCATTCTAGGGTAAAGGTTGACCTTGTTCGTGACTCCATTGATTCAAGTTTGATGCCCACAAGGGTGTGAGACCTGGAAATGCAGTTCGGGGGTTGAGGTTTAGGATTGGGGCCTCTTGAGGTAGGTTGTTAACTTCTGGCTCGGAGTCAGAATCATCCGAAAAGCCTTCTGCACAGTGATCATCTAATGGGATTCGATGATCCTCCTCTAGCTCTTCATCAAGCCATCCAACATTGTCTTGGTTTGGGAAGTAAGGGTCGCCAGGAGGATGAAATCCAACCATGATATCAGTTATTTCAATACATACATAGTGCATACTAGTTATATGAAATCAAAACAGGATAGACCTTCGAATAAGTGACCTTAACTTCAAATCCACAATCAAAAAAGGAACAGGAGGTAATGCAAAGGTCACAGATTCTAAGTCTATGACACCTTAATCTCATATAACTTTAGCGTATCCACTCAGCAACTATTGATATGCTAATAAGGACCCTTTTAGTTCTCCAATAAGTAATTATAGTAACACAAAATACTCCTATAGTATTTTTTTTAATGTTTTGTTCTAATGTTTATCATTGTAGTGGTGTTGGTAAGTTTTTAGACTTGTTGTAATATAACAACCATTTTCGGGCATATGCTTATCACTTCTCGGACCAACATAGTTGATCAGGCTATGTTACTCCCAAAACTGACCACACATCCCCAAGCCTAGTTGTGATATCCAACAATCGTAATACTTTTGTTATGTCCTAGTGACACTGTTTTTAGTATGAATGCAGGTATGTAAACTTGATTAAATATTTTATTAATTAAAAGTATAAACTCTTGGTCATAGTATTTTAATCCCATTGTGTTTATAGTTTGTATATATTTTATGGGTTGATATACTCGATTCACTATAAACAATGCTCTGATACCAATTTGTCACACCCCCAAACCAGAACAGCGGAATCGTTAGAGGGCGGATGACTTCATGTAGTATCGTAACAATTGAATAGTAAAGAAAGTATGCAAAACCATCATATACATAATTAAAAAGTTTACATGATTGTAGTATTGCATGTTTGAAAAAGAAATCAATTACATTATGGTGTTCAAAAGATTAAACTAACGCCTGGGCGTAAGTCTTCAAAAGCAATTGCTAATCATGTTTAATGATTCCTTGAGAATACAAGGTATTTCAAAGAAAAAGTGTCAACATTTAAGTTGGTGAGTTCACAAGAAGTTCATTTGAATGATTGTATGCCATTTGAAAAGTCCGCGCTTGATTTCAGAAAATCCGATATTTTCTTAAGAATGATGTTGTAAAACCGTAATTGTATAGAATGAATGTATTTGAACCAGAAAATCCTATATTTTCGTATATGTGAGAAGTAGTCTTAAATAAACAAGACTGTAACCTGTAAGCAAATATGACATGCTTAGAATGAAGAATGTATAGTTGTATATTTAAGTAAAACCGGTTAATAAGGTGTTTATCCTAATTTATGAACATGCTAATAATACCCCATTGTATAGTTATTACCCCCTGAGCATGATTGAATTAAATATATTACTACGTACAAGAGTCGTTGTTTCCTCGGTTTGTGAGTTTCTCATAACCATACTAGACGTAGTACTAATGTCGATATTTGTCACCCCCAAATGATGAACTGTAGCTAACAGCCAGGGTGTGGGGTCGTCTACCCCGTATAGATCTATACACAAAGTCGCACTCTCCCTCCAGCAGACTCTGATTAAAGATGGGGACTTTCGTTTGGTACAAACAAAGCTATATGTCTCACATGATTTCTAACAACGAGTTCACGAGTAATATAATGAAATACCTTTTGTATGAAAAGATGATCCTTGATATGAAGAATGCATACTTATAAATAAAACGTAGCTTACCATTTATAAAACGCATTGTAATCCAAGAGGGTATTGAAGTGTTTGTGAAGTGTTTCTCATGATAACAACTTTAAATGATAGTTAAAACAATAGTATGAAATGCATAGCAAAAGGATAGATATTTTCACACGATAATAACCGGGTGTTTAATTGTATTCCACCCCTTAAAAGTATTTAAAAAGCATTTAAAATGTATTTAAAGCGGGTTTGTAGGGGTATGAAATCACTTGGTAGTTTGAAGAGGGTGAGACGTAAATCGAGCAGAACTTCGACTAGAAAAGTTGATTTCTTGGAATTCTGGGGAATCTCGGTAGCGTGAAACTCCCTTCTGAACTTGGATCTGAAAACCAAAATGTCGGGATGGCTTCGGGGGTTTAAATGTAGAGCTTCGACACGAGAAAGGGAAGAAATTAGCAAAAATGGTCGGCACCCTCACATCCTATTTATAGGGGTGTGAGAGGCTTCGTGCACTGGGCGTAATTCGGAGTTATGCGGGGTGTAGTGGCTTCGCAGCTCGTATGCTGGGCGTTCGCGTGCATCATGGCTTATTGCATCCTCGGATGAAGCATTGGATGGGACAGGGGCATAGAGGCATAGTGGGACGACGTGGACGATCCGAACCCTAGCACCCGAGTATGTTGGGCATAACTTGTCTCGATTTGTGCACCTCAAACTTGAAGAATCTGTTACTTTCACATACGAGCTCCGTTTTTTATGTTCTTTATATGCACACGTAGGTGAGAATGTACTCTACAACTATCATTTAGAATCCGTCGGCAAATTTTGAATTTATTTTTAATATATCATTTTTAATAGGCGGGGGCATGAAAAGTCTATTAAAAATTCGTAACTTCTTCATCCGATGTCCCTTTTCGTCTATCTTTTTACCGTTGTAGTACTATTGACGAGATCTTCGATTCTTGTTTAGGTTATCTTGGCTAAAGTATGGTCGATCTCTATTTCGAGTTTTTAGCACTCTACTGCCACTTCGAAACTTAGAAATATCATAACTTCCTCATACGAAGTCAGATTTGGACGTTCATTTATGTATGTTCATGGTCTAACATTATCTAAGACTTTCACTTAGTTACCTAAGGCTAAAAAGTGTTTTATTGAAACTTCGCATTTTTTACATTCAATAGGGTTTTACCGGTTTTTACATGAATCTTCGGTTGGTCATAACTTCTTCGTTATAACTCGGATTCGAGTGTTCTGGATATCTTTGAAAACCTTGACACGATATCTATCATTTAGACAACCCAATTGAGACTTTTTGAACATTTTATTTTCGTAGATATTTTAAGAACTTAAAATGGGTTACAAGGTTCGAGTGGAATTCGTTACATTGGCTTGAAATTTCGGGTTGTCACACCTTACGGAAATACCCTAGAAAGGTAGGTTGGATGTCAAATCAATCTCATACCAGGAGCCACATCAAGTGCCAATTCACACTACAGTTTAGCATCCACCGAAATTCAAGATTTATCTAGTTAATCGAGAGAATTGTTGCGCAAAGGATTCATCGGACCGAGCTTCTCACCCTGGGGAGCTCCAGACTTATTCGTCAAGAAGACGGATTCTTTAGAATGTGCACCGATTTTAGGGAGTTGAATAAGCTCATTATCAAAAACCGATACCCACTTCCTCGGATTAACGATCTATCCGACCAACATCAAGGAGCTAGTTACCCCTGTAAAATAAATCTAAGATTCGGTTACCATTAGCTTCAATTCTGAGAAGTGGACATTTTGGAGAATTGATTTCTGAACTCATTGCGACCATTTCAACTTAGTTCTGATGGCCATCCAGTCTAATAATGCCCCAACGGTATTCATGGACCATATGAACCGAGTTTTCCCAACAAACCCTAGTCAGCTTTTTCATTATTTTCATCAATAACATACTCACCTACTCACAAATAAAGAACAAGACACTGTCGACACCTACGACCGGCCTTGAAAGCATCAAAGTCGGGGAATATTGCGAAGGAAGCATTGCGTGGATTGGATAAAAATCTCGAAGTCAACAAAGCAAAGCTTATTATTACAAGAGTTGTATTGGGCACTATCTGGGTAATCGTCTATAGGTTAACCAAATCTGCCCATTTCCTGCCAATAAAAGAATCGTACAAGATGGAAAGATTAAAACAGATCCATATCAAAGAGATCGTGAGATTCTAATGGAGTGCCATTGTCTCAAAATCTTGGATCGGGATAGAAGGCCTACCTCACGATTTTGGCAGTCACTCCAGAAGGCGATGGGATCACAGCTAGACATGAGCACTGCTCACCACCCTCAAAGAGATGGCCAAAGCTAACGAACCCTCCAAACACTTGAAGACATACTCCAAGCTTGTGTGATTAATTTTGGCAAGTTATGGAATACCCAATTTCCCTTGATTGAATTCTCATACAATAACAACTATCACACTAGTACCAAGGTTACTCCATTTGAGGCCTTATACGGTCGCAAAAAAAGGGGCTAGCACTGAACAGTACTTTAACCGGACCAGAGATCATCCGTGAAACAACTGAAAAGATAATCCAAATTAAGGCTCAACTACAAGCGTCGCGAGACCGACAAAATAGCTATGCTGACAAGCGGCAAAAGCCTCGGGAGTTTCAAGTCGGAGACCGGGTGCTATTGAAAGTCTCTCCCTGAAAAGGGATGATTTGCTTCGGGAAACGGGGAATACTAAACCCGGGATACATTGGACAATCCGATATCGTTAACCAAATCGGCCCAGTGGCATATAGGCTGCAGCTACCTGTAGAGCTCAGCAACGTACACCCCGTGTTCCATGTTTCCAATCTAAAGAAATTCTTACCCAATGAGACTCTTGTTATTCCATTAGATGAAATAAAAATCAACAAGAATCTCCTGATCGTGGAAGAACCATTTGAAATCATGGACAGGGAGGTGAAGTGTACTAAGCAAAGTCACATTCCAATTGTGAAGGTTTGATGGAATGCAAAGCGTGGACTGAAATTCACTTGGTAAAACGAGGACCAAATGAAGCAGAAGTACCCTCACCTATTCTCTCGTTCAAAATCCTCTCTTTCAAAAGAATTTTGGGGCCAAATTCCCTCTAACAGGGGGATGATCTCACAAGTAGCAATTTAGCTAGGAAATTTTGTGCTCTTGTAAACATCATCCATTGTTAAACTTGTAACCCTAATTTTGGTAACATGAATTATGAGTATTCAATGACAACAGATCTTCATCAAAATCCAATTATAAAGCCCAAACTTCATGTAAAACGCTACAAAGGTCAATTTAGGGTTAGAAACCCTAAGAGTTCCGACCTAAGTCCATTTTGGACTAGGACTTCCTTATTGGGCCTAATGGACTAATAAGCTTTCAATTTGACTGTTTTGGGCTTAGAACTCTTAATGGGGTTCTAAATGGATCCACATTCATGAAACCTAATCTTTTGGGTTATCACGGGCCTAGAATGAAATAGTTTACCCTAAAGGACCACAAATCCATTTCTTTATACAATTTGTGTCGTGAACTACCCTAAAGACCGAATGGGCCGAAAGTTTTCTTTATGGACCTCATAATTTCAAACAAAGATAAGAAGTGGGCCAAATTAATATACCTCCTTCCTCCGAGCCCCAAATTCTTGGCCCATGAGTAAAAAAAGGATGAAATGAAGGTTGACCTTGGTGGTGCCACCTCATTTTTATTTGATGGATAATTAAGCATCTTACACCTCAAATAACCAAGAATTCTCATGTTCCCATGCATTCATCTCTTTCTTCTTCTTCTTACCATCTCTCGGTCGAGAACAAGATGCAACACACACACATACACTCCTTCAAAACACTCTCCAAACACTCTCAAAGATCATCCTTCTTCTTCTTCTTCCAAGATCTCAAAAATTTGCTAGAGTTTTAAGGATATTCACCAAGTCATCCCAATTATTGGTAAGTTTTTGTCAAACACAAGTATCTTCTTTCATCTTAACATGAAAAACTCCTTCTTAGATAGCTTTATTCCATGATCACACCTTAGAAGCCTTATAAGCTCGAGATTCACTTCAAGGTGTTGCTAGGACCAAAAATCCTTTCCATTCCTTCTTCAAAAGCCGACACATCAAGCAAAGGTGAGTTCATATCCCCTTGTTTTGGGTTTTTACTTTTTTTGGGGGGAGAATACAAGTATTATGTGATGATCTATGTGTGTTTGCGTGCTATATGTGATTTCTTTAGTTTTTGGTTGTAATATTGTGTAAAATTGGTTAAATTTCGAGATCTATAGAAAAAAGGGTGAAAGAATTATAAACAAAAACATCATAAACAACATACATCATAGATCTAAGAGTCTTTAAGTTTTAAAAGAGAAAAACAAAACGAAAACAACCTTACAAGTGTCATATTTGCAAAAATAGCAAATATTGGGTATAATATGTAATTTGTCGGTTTTATGAGGGTTATATGCTGGTTATTTGTAAAAAAACTGATTTTTATGAAAATAAAACTTTCCAAAGGATCAAAAAGATAAATTTTAGCTTAATGGGCTTACAAACGGGCTTAATAGGTTTTGGGCCCATGTTTGCGAAAAATGGGGTTTTAAGGGGCTAAATTGGAAAAAAAAATCAACAAACTATGGGTCTAAAATGTAAATAAACTTTTTCATAGGTTAAAAATGAGTTTATTACCAAGTTTCGACTAAAAATGCAAAGTTTTTGATTTTGGGGTTAAAATTTTAAAACTTGCCGAAATTGGGCTAAAAATGTAAACTTCTTACAAATAAAGGCTGGAAATGACAAATACAATAGTTTTGGGTTGAAATTACCATTTAAACAAAGTTTGGATCAAAACGGTCAAGAAAAATGGTTTAAGGACCAAAAATGTCAATTTTCATAAAAAAGGGACTAAAAGTGCCATTTTTATAGAAAAGGCGGTTGAAATGGTCAAACTTAATGTTTTTGGACCAAATAAACAATTATAAATTTTTGAGTTAAAATATCAAGTTTATAACGCACGGCTATATATATATATATATATATATATATATATATATATATATATATATATATATATATACACATAAAACTAAAGCTTCGTTGTAAATCAAACGTTAAGATATTTTTGTTTTATCATTGCGAATAAACAATTAACATACAACAAATACCAACACTACGAACTTAAACTCGACAAACCATAATTGATTCAATGATTGGGCTCAAATATCTCCTACTCGTGCTATTGAGCCTTATGACCCAACATCATGATTTCTTGGGCCAATATAATCACACATGTTTATTGGGCTTCCGGTGACCCAATAGCAAGCCTAACGGACCCTCAATGACTTTTACATGTTGTCGGGCCTTAGTGGCCCAATTGCATTGCTAGTATGGTCCTAAAATCAATCATATGCGTGATGGGGTAACGTATCTGTTGCACACTCGACAACCTATATTAACATACTTGATTAGTAGGCCTCGGTTGCCCTCTTCTCGTCGTCTGTTAGGCTTACCTTTTTGTTCAAGTAAACATAAATCAGGTTGTTAAACAAGGTTATTCAACTTCGGTTGGATTTAGTGGGAAATAACGGGTGACACCAATGAGTGTCGGTCGTAGTATGTAGTTATAATCAGAGTCTCCTGGAGGGAGAGCGAGAGTTTGTGTATAGATTTATACGGGGGTGACTCCCCTACACCTAAGTTGTTCGCTACAGTTAGACTCGGTCAGTCTAGGGTAACAAAATCTTAATTTGATACCGGCATTCGCAAGAATGCCCAGACAGACGAATTAGTCATTATTATGCATGGTTAAAGCGACTCACATAGAGATCCAACACCATCTAAGTAATCATGGGGAATCATATTCATTCGATTGTGACGATACAATAATACAAAACTATCATACTACTTATATCGGAAAACATCGGGTTTTCCGAGGAACGACATTATTCACTTCTACACACAAAAACTACAATACAATGAACATTTATGAAATTTATTCACTCTTACATGTTTTGAAATGGGAAATCTCCAGAAAAGTCCTTAAATTTTAGTCTAAATTATGATAAAGTCCCAATTTAAATTTTGTTTACAGTAAAACACAGAATAGCGGCTAAAACTTCGAAAAAAACCCTTGTCGGCCAATTTCACAGATTTAGCAGGAATTTTGTCCTTTTTCGTTAGTTTGCTCAAAATTTTGGGACTTTTCCGAAAAGTACCTGATAACCAAAATATTGGGACTTTTCTGAAAATTACCATGAAATTATTGGATATTATTATTAACAAATCATTTATAAACATAACAAATATTTTTATTATATAAAAAAAGAAATACACTTGCTGCTAATTTCTAGGTATAAATTGGTGGTCTAAGTATTCCTCTATTGATTATTGACCATATTAAACTCTCTACGTTCCTCTGATGCATCATTGTGGGTATGATGTGAGATGTACTCAGTGATTTTTCCTCTAATATTGGTGGTCCTGTTATGTTGTTTAACCTAACTACCACCCAAAATCCATATCTCACATTGTAACAACCATAAGCTAACACACATCTATCAAATGTGAATGAAGGTTAGGTGGTATTTAGATTAAAGACCATAATGAAAGATGTATATGTTCAAGAATCATTGTATAATGATATTTTCTAATAACATGTGATCCTATAGCATCACACCTAATAGTAAGTAGACACTTATTGACGGGGTATTAATAAATATTATCAACTCTTGTATTTAATTGAAGAAACATATAGAGTACATCTCACTATGACACCCACAACGATACATAGGAGAAACACACGAGTTTGAAGTGGTCAACAAACAATACAGGAGTACCTAGTCGACCATTTTTTTCTTAGAAATTAGAAACAAATGTATTTCCTTTGTTTATAAAAAAATATTTGTTATGTTTATAAATGATTTGTTAATAATTTGTAACGTCCGAAAAACACAACCAATTTAAAATTTTCAAAACAACCCGATTTTCATTAAAATGTTTACAAAAAGGTTTTCAATACATTTCATTTAAGTATTCCCAGAATCACGTTGTTACAAAATCATGAGGAACGGTACGATCGCGCCTTCGCCTTGCCACAGTCTCCTGAAGAACCTGAAAAACATTAAACCACAACTGTAAGCCCGAAAGCTTAGTGAGATACCCCCAAAATACCAACCACGTATACGCCCTTCCAGGCCGCGACCTTCCGGTCCAAAACATATAAAGCATACGTAACATAACAGAACATAGAACAATCATGCATAACGGGTCTACCGCGACTGGTCCGCCGTATCGGGCCTTCAGTCCATCGGATCCATCCTCCGGGTCTAGTCATGTCCTTCGAGTCTATAGTGGGGTTGGTCCGCCCGCATCTGGCCTTCAACCCACCTGGTCCACTCTCTGAGTCTACAGTGTGACTGGTCCGCCCGCATCGGGCCTATAGTCGGCCTGGTCCACTCTCCGAGCCTCGGCACGTCTGGTCCGCCCACGTAGGGCCTACAACCTATCCGGACTGCTCACTGGGCCTTCGGTACAACCGGTCCGCCCTGGGTATCTTGGCCTACAGCACAAAGCAGGACCCGCCTCAACCCATCTCTATTCCAAACAACCATGTGCACAAAACATACATTCATATAACAGTCATAATCGACAAACCGAGTAAACAGATCACATAGCATATCATTACCCTAACCGGGCTACCGACCTAACCGATCACTAGCATAGCATCACTCCGCATATCGAGGTACTGACCTTAACAAGGTCCCCTAGCATGTACCATCCTAACTACCAGGATGCAGACACAACCAAAAATAACATGATACACGTAACTGAATCTCAATACAATAAAGGGCCGGCCTTGGTGCCTTAGACCCTGTTGATATAGTGAGGATAACTCACCTCGAAACTGATGGCCGAAAAGATAAGATCCCGCTGCTCCGAACTCTGACACAAACTCCTCCACTAAACATCAAACAACAACCCAATAAATACCCATAATTACCAAATACCCTTGGAAGACAATTGGTCAACCCAGGACAAGTCAAAGTCAACTCCTGACTGACCCTACTCGTCGAGTCAACCCGATGACTCGCCGAGTCCTTATGCTCAGGACTTCCCTCACTTAGCGACCCAACTCGCCGAGTCACCCCAAGACTCGTCGAGTGCAACAACTCTGAGTCCACTCGCACCCAACTCACCGAGTCGTCCCTCGAATCACCGATTCATCGACTCAACCAGAAATATTGGGACTTCCTCGACAAGACTCGCCGAGTCCCACTGGACTCGTCGAGTCCAAGGCCATCTTCAACCTACTCATCGAGTTCAAGGCCATCTTCAAGCAACTCGTCGAGTCCACCCATGTGACTCGCCGAGTACCACCGGTCTGAATCCATACAGAAGCATCTCAGGCCATGCAATTGATCCAAAACATAGATCCAACCTCCTACAATCCATCCATCACGTAAAGTGGCAAACTTTACGTGAATCTAACGAGATCTAATCCATTTTCACCTTAGAACCAAGGTTTGGGACATGGTAGCTTCATTAACAACACAAAGATTGGGGCTTTAATGCTCTTAATGTCTTCTCCACTCCAGATCTGAGGTAGCAACCTCAGATCCATCCTCCAACATCAAAATGTCACACAACCAAGCACCCCATACAACCCAAAATGATGGAGTTGGAAATGCACAGCCTAAGGACGAAGATATTACCTCAAAAAGGTGCCTCAATAGTGGCTAAACTTGAATCCAAGCAAAGCCCTTTGATCCAAACCACTTCTCCTTCAAGATCTCCTCAAACCACACTTCTCCAAGCTCTAATTTGCTCCACAATAATCTCTCCACGAACTTAGGGCTTCTGGAACTCAAGGGGGAAATAAGGGAGGCTGTGGAGTGGTGTATTGCTCTTTATATAGGGCTCAACCCCGGAAATTAGGGTTTTCTTCATACAGCACCTACTCGCTGAGTCCATCTTTGGGACTCGCCGAGTAGGCCACTAGACACGCGACCCAGCCGCGACCTGACTCGCCGAGTCTACCCATGGACTCGCCGAGTCACCCTCCAAACTTACACTTTTGGTCCTTCAACTCTACTCCCGCGATTCCGGGATGTTACAATTCTCCCCCACTTAGATTAGGCTTCGTCCTCGAAGCCCATGGCATCTCATCTTCAAAATACTTCCCACGACGTGCCACTCGACCTTTACTGAACCAAGTCCATCAAGGTACAACCATAGAACTAGAAGTTCGCTTTTTCCCTCCATACGGTGTCCTCACCACCTGCTCAAACCGAGCACCAACTGTACCCTCCGATAACCACGCTCAACAATCCGAGAATTACCCATGATGCATTATTACTCAAATCCTCATCTTTCACTTGACTCATATGGCTTATAAAGCCACGAACCATCGGAGTCCCGATCCGAAATCCCCTCTATCCATCCCATGCCGACCTAAAGACCCATCCCTCCATTTCGGAGCAACTCCCCCGAGTTCTCCTCTCGCCATCACACACACATGCTGATCTAGCTCTAGCACCCTCAGGTGTGGATAATCTGATATACTGACGATATCCTCAACATCCTTCCAGGATAAACCACTGACACATACCCAGAACCCTGATCATAATCTCACTGAGAGTCCAAGACTCTTGCTCTGCATCCCTTCCGAACTCCTCTCCCTGGCTCCACGTCGCGATATTCCCTCCGCGCCCTGAGCAACATATCGAGTCGAATAAGCTTATATTCCGCTGCTGCAACACACTACTCAAAGACCATCGACGGACCACTGCGATCGCAACTCTACACTGCCGCTTTCACTTCCGTGAATTCGCACTCCCTTTCCGGAGTTTCATTCCTCCCTCTTTTCTTACCAAAGAAACCAATTGTCTGACCAGTCACCATGACAGGCACCATGGTGTCCATCCTACGCCACATTACCTCTTTAAAGTGTACCCAATATCCATGCATTACCGCTACTCTGACTCTCATTACAGGGACTCTCAAGCCCATGCACTACCTTCACTGCTCAAGATCGCTAGCCGGGGCCAGACCTCCCAATGTAATCCCATTGCGACATGCACAACCCATAACCTCGAATCGATCCGACAATACTCGCAGAGTCTTCAGCATGACTGGACCGCCTCCCCAGGCCTTCAGCCGATCTGGACCACTCTCAGAACCTTCAGCCAATCTAACTGGACCGTCCTCCGAGCCTTCGGCCTGACTGGTATGCCTACCGGCCTTCAGTCTATCCGGACCGCTCAACAATCACTCATCATTCCGAACTATCTCTTCGGGAAATCCTCCCGTGCATACCGTTCTAGCCCTCTAGGGGTTCCGAACCCTATCTCCATCATACATACTCGATCCCGGCCTACCCCCATGCCTTCCTCCATCAACTGCTCTAGGTCTGTATTTCGCCCCGCACGCCTATTGCTCACCCATACGAGCCTGCTCTCATCTGATAGGAATACCGCTGAATTCCCCAAGCGGCTAAACAACCTTCCATGCCCAACGATCATCCGGAGAATTTCCAATTCTCCCCCACTTAAGACACTGACAGATAGTCACCGGTCGCCATCACCGATCTCCCCAAGCACCTTGCAGGAATCAACACATGCACTCCAAATGTTTTTTTTTTACCAGCACCAACAGCTTTCATACAAATCATGCTTCCACGCTGCACATCCCGCTCGAAAGCGACTCAACCTTCAACTATCCATTCCTCAGATTGCAGAATCCAACTAGCCTCCAAACTAACGCCGCATCCGCCACCAATCCTCACAAAGATAATCAATGATGGCTCGAAGTACAATTCCATAACCATAACGATCCCTCAGGGAACACAAGATACTAAAACGAAATCTCGATCACAACTCGCCAAATCCTCAAGGAACCACGAATACCACACGAAAACCCGAAACGCAATTTCCATAACCAACCAATGAAACTAGCAGTTAACAATACTCTACAACAATCATAAATAATCAAAATAGCAAAAAGAACATACCCGAAGCAGCAAGCTGAAAAACACGACCCTAAGCCCTTGGGGGCTCCGCTCCACCCTGACCTCCACCTGTGATCCTCAACGTAGCCGGTGCTGGAGCCTGCACTGATCCTGCAGCAAGCTGTGGACAGTTGACCTTCAAATGTCCAACCTGATGACAATGATAGCATATCCTCAAATCCCGAACCGGCACAGACTGCCGACAATCCCTCGCATAGTGTCCCTCGTTCCCGCACTTGCGGCATGCTCCACCGGACCGACAAACCCCGGCATGACCCCTCCCACACTTACCACAGACGTGGCCACCCTGATCTCCCATCCTGAAATCAACGGTCTTAGACCGTTTCGTCGCCGGCTGCGACTGAACCGGAGCTTGCCTCAGCTCACGCATCTGTAACTCAATCTCTAACTCACGCCGCCTGGCGGCCTCCTGCAACTCCAGCAAAGTCTCGCACCTCTGCGCAGACACAAACTGTCTGATGTCCCTCTTTAGCATGCTCAGATATCGGGACATCTGGGCCTGCTCCGAAGTGAACTCAGGGCAAAACATCGCCCGCTCAGTAAACATCCTGGTGATTTCCGTCACCGACTCCGATTCCTGTTTCAGCTCCAAGAACTCCTGAGCCAACCTCTCCCTCTCGACCTGTGGGACATAACGAGTGCTGAACATCTCTCTAAACCGATCCCATGAAATCGCAGCCCTCTGCGCATCCTAGTACGATCCCGTGGTCAATCTCCACCAATCCTTTGCTCCGAGCCTCAACAGGTTCAAAGCACACCTCACCCTCTGATCAGCAGGGCATGAAAACGTGAAGAAACATCCCTCCACATCTGATAACCATCTCATAGCAACGATCGGATCCTGAACTCCGTCAAAAGTGGGAGGCTTCGTATTATCGAAGTCCCTATACTGAAAACCTCTACTGGCTCCTCCCCCTGCCGCCGCTACTGCTGCGGTAGCCGCCGCGGCAGCCGTCTCCGTGAGAGCCGCATAGCGCTCATCAAAATACTCCACCATGGCGGTCTTGATCGACCCAAACAACTCTGGCAGCTCAGCCCGAAACAACGCGGCAACCTCATCATGCAGGATCTCACGAATCCTCGCATCCAACTCATGCGTACTCATTTGGCTGACAACCTTTGGCTGTGCAGACCCACTTGGAACTCTCTCTCCTGCTCCTGATCCTAACCCGGATCCACTCCCAGCGTGCCCTGAAATCTCCATACTGAAAATAAAACACCAAATCTCAGACATATTCCACTATCCCGGGAACCAGCTCTCATCCCAACCCTAGAGGTCATGGATTCCCTGATACGCGTATGAGTCCGTGCTTTCAGTAGTACGGGCCCATACTACCTTCCACACCAACCCATGTTTGTATGAAGTACTCCCACAACACCCTAGCGACACACATAACAACGCTCTATCCTCACCACTAGAGGAACACTAGAAATCTTTCACAAGGAACCCTAGGCTAGCAGGCATCATAATTCAGGCAACTCATCAATAAATCCTGAAGATCCCTAGCCTAACTCTAGCATGCTGTTCTATCAAAGCTCAATAAGACAATTGCCATGTATGATATTTTGGGGTTACTTACTGGCTCCGGCTGATCGTACCTCCGCGTCCTCCTTTACTTATTTTGAAAACCATTTTAATTTCTCTTTTTGAAAACTCTCCTCGATTTGAGACTGGAGTCACACAAGTGTTCCTCCAATTCACTCAAACCAAGGCTCTGATACCAACTTGTAACGTCCGAAAAACACAACCAATTTAAAATTTTCAAAACAACCCGATTTTCATTAAAATGTTTACAAAAAGGTTTTCAATACATTTCATTTAAGTATTCCCAGAATCACGTTGTTACAAAATCATGAGGAACGGTACGATCGCGCCTTCGCCTTGCCACAGTCTCCTGAAGAACCTGAAAAACATTAAACCACAACTGTAAGCCCGAAAGCTTAGTGAGATACCCCCAAAATACCAACCACGTATACGCCCTTCCAGGCCGCGACCTTCCGGTCCAAAACATATAAAGCATACGTAACATAACAGAACATAGAACAATCATGCATAACGGGTCTACCGCGACTGGTCCGCCGTATCGGGCCTTCAGTCCATCGGATCCATCCTCCGGGTCTAGTCATGTCCTTCGAGTCTACAGTGGGGTTGGTCCGCCCGCATCTGGCCTTCAACCCACCTGGTCCACTCTCTGAGTCTACAGTGTGACTGGTCCGCCCGCATCGGGCCTACAGTCGGCCTGGTCCACTCTCCGAGCCTCGGCACGTCTGGTCCGCCCACGTGGGGCCTACAGCCTATCCGGACCGCTCATTGGGCCTTCGGTACAACCGGTCCGCCCTGGGTATCTTGGCCTACAGCACAAAGCAGGACCCGCCTCAACCCATCTCTAGTCCAAACAACCATGTGCACAAAACATACATTCATATAACAGTCATAATCGACAAACCGAGTAAACAGATCACATAGCATATCATTACCCTAACCGGGCTACCGACCTAACCGGTCACTAGCATAGCATCACTCCGCATATCGAAGTACTGACCTTAACAAGGTCCCCTAGCATGTACCATCCTAACTACCAGGATGCAGACACAACCAACAATAACATGATACACGTAACTGAATCTCAATACAATAAAGGGCCGGCCTTGGTGCCTTAGACCCTGTTGATATAGTGAGGATAACTCACCTCGAAACTGATGGCCGAAAAGATAAGATCCCGCTGCTCCGAACTCTGACACAAACTCCTCCACTGAACATCAAACAACAACCCAATAAATACCCATAATTACCAAATACCCTTGGAAGACAATTGGTCAACCCAGGACAAGTCAAAGTCAACTCCAGACTGACCCTACTCGTCGAGTCAACCTGATGACTCGCCGAGTCCTTATGCTCAGGACTTCCCTCACTTAGCGACCCAACTCGCCGAGTCACCCCAAGACTCGTCTAGTGCAACAACTCTGAGTCCACTCGCACCCAACTCACCGATTCATCGACTCAACCAGAAATATTGGGACTTCCTCGACAAGACTCGCCGAGTCCCACTGGACTCGTCGAGTCCAAGGCCATCTTCAACCTACTCGCCGAGTTGTTCTTCCAACTCGTCGAGTTCAAGGCCATCTTCAAGCAACTCGTCGAGTCCACCCATGTGACTCGCCGAGTACCACCGGTCTGAATCCATACAGAAGCATCTCAGGCCATGCAATTGATCCAAAACATAGATCCAACCTCCTACAATCCATCCATCACGTAAAGTGGCAAACTTTACGTGAATCTAACGAGATCTAATCCATTTTCACCTTAGAACCAAGGTTTGGGACATGGTAGCTTCATTAACAACACAAAGATTGGGGCTTTAATGCTCTTAATGTCTTCTCCACTCTAGATCTGAGGTAGCAACCTCAGATCCATCCTCCAACATCAAAATGTCACACAACCAAGCACCCCATACAACCCAAAATGATGGAGTTGGAAATGCACAGCCTAAGGACGAAGATATTACCTCAAAAAGGTGCCTCAATAGTTGCTAAACTTGAATCCAAGCAAAGCCCTTTGATCCAAACCACTTCTCCTTCAAGATCTCCTCAAACCACACTTCTCCAAGCTCTAATTTGCTCCACAATAATCTCTCCACGAACTTAGGGCTTCTGGAACTCAAGGGGGAAATAAGGGAGGCTGTGGAGTGGTGTATTGCTCTTTATATAGGGCTCAACCCCGGAAATTAGGGTTTTCTTCATACAGCACCTACTCGCTGAGTCCATCTTTGGGACTCGCCGAGTAGGCCACTAGACACGCGACCCAGCCGCGACCTGACTCGCCGAGTCTACCCATGGACTCGCCGAGTCACCCTCCAAACTTACACTTTTGGTCCTTCAACTCTACTCCCGCGATTCCGGGATGTTACATAATTATATCCATTAATTTCATAGTAATTTTCAGAAAAGTCCCAATATTTTGATTATCATGTAATTTTCGGAAAAGTCCCAAAATTTTGAGCAAACAAACGAATAAGGACAAAATACCGACTAAATCTGTGAAACCGGCCAAAAAGGGTTTATTCGAAGTTTTAGTCAGTATTCTGTGCTTTTCTGTAAAAAAAAAAATTTAGTTTGACACTTTCTCATAAATTAGACTAAAATAGAAGGACTTTTCTAGAGATTTCCCTTTTAAAATCACATACATATACACTTATGGGATCATCACATCTTTTTCGTAAACAACTTTTGTCACAGGAAATATCAGATTTTTAGGGTTTTACAAACAATACAAACCATTTTATGTTAAACATGCTTATGAACTCACCAACATTATATATGTTGACCGTTTTCAAAATAACTTGTATTCTCAGGTAACCTTTAGAATGAAGAATCATCAAGTGTGTTTCTGAAACTTCTTTTGTACATTGTTGGCCGTTAAATAATTTATGTTCTGTGATGTTGTAATGTAAGACAAAGTACATGATGTAAACAATGTTGGTTGTCATATCTAACGCATGGGGATGTTTATGTTGTGATTCATTTATATTCATTGTGATGATATTTCAATTTAAGTCACACGAACCCCCGGGCGTTTCTGCCGTCTAGTTAGGGGGTGTGACACAGAAATCAATGAACATGCGGCATGATCCGTCATGCTTTCGTACCATGATAGGATTGCTATCCAAGTTGGGAAAACTGCTTCCTTTAGGATCCCTGCCTTCATCAACTTGGCCACCTCAGTATTGATCGCCCTATTATGATCTCCCCATGGACCCTCTTTTTCTATTTAACTTCCTTTGTACCTGGTTTAATCATGAGCTTATGTTCGATGATTTTCCGGTCTACACCTACCATGTTTGTGGGAGTCCACACAAATATGTGCTTGTATCGTCGTAGGAGGTCGACGAGTGCCCACCTGGTGTGCCCTGGAAGGTTGCAACCGATGCTTATTGTCTGATCAAGGTGTTTTTCGATGATTACCTCTTTCTCGTATGCCAATTCGCCCCGTGCTTTTTTGGTTTCTCTTGTTATCTCGACTGGCTGCATAATCGTAAAGCACTATAGTTGTCTTGGCGGTGTGGCCAGGATTATGGCCGGACCTCCGCTAGTGTTGAACTTCATTATCACATGCATTGTGGATGGAATCATGCCTAATTTGAGCAAGGCTGGCCTTCCTAGAATGATATTATGATCTGCTGAATGTCGGATTACAACGAAATCAACAAGGACTGTTTTCCTTCATTTCTTGTCATGACTAGTGAGCGTAAGAGGGAGATGGATCATGCCTAGTGGTCGTAGACTGTGTCCTGTGATTCCGTCCAACCTTCCCATTGTAGGTCTTAGGCCGTCCTTCCACCTGTCTGGAATGAGTTAGAAGCAATGCTCGTAGATGATGTTTGCAGAGCTACTTGTGTCGACATATACTACGTGTATGACCACGTCTTTAATAGAGGCCTGTATTATGATAGGGTTATCACCTGTCCAACCTTCGGCTCTGGGATCCTGTGCTGAGAATGTGAGCTCTTGTGTCATGGGCGTGATGCTCTCCTCATGTGCAGTTCCCTCGTGCCTGCTTCTCTTGGCTCAAATCATGAATATTCTTTGGGCTGAGTACCTTCTTTCGGAGCTCCTTTGGCGTTTTCTGCATCAAACTTGGCACGCAAGCTACGTGCTATCTCCACAAGATCTCCTTTGAGCTTTTTCTCCTCCATTTCTTTTTTAAGGACTGAACAGTTGGTAGTGTCATGTGTTTTGCTTTTGTGGTATTCGCAGTATCGTCCTTTTGGTGCTCTCTTTTTCTGCTTGTCCGCGACCACATATACATCTGGATGACGACCCCGTCTGTCGTCCTTAACAAATGGTCTGAAGTGACCCAGCGGTCTCTTCCCTTGTCCAAAGTTCCTGCCTCCCCCCGATTTTTTTGAGTAGGTTGGGTTAGAATGCTTAACGACCATGGCGTTTAATTATGCTTGTTTTGCTGCTTCGCCTTCCTCATGTCTTAAATATATTTCCACTCTTTCCTTTAACTCAACTATTGTCTGTGGTTTTTGCCCATGAGTTTTTACGGTAGAGGGCCAAGGAGGAGTCCCCTTGTGAAAGCGCCTACTATAAGACCCTCAGTGATGCCGTGCCTACATTTCCATCTAGTGTCATTGGGAAGTATGTGCACCAGAAACGCTCGTCTAGCTTTAACGACATCATTGTCCATTCATATGTGTTGATATGACTATCCGGATCAGTGATGCCGTCGTAAGTTTTCAAGTTGGGGAGCTTTCCTGTGTTTCGGATCTCGTAATCTAGTAGCTCTTTGGCGAATGGAGATGTGACACTCCGTGATAGATAGTCCTGATTGGGGATGGTCAGCAAGCCCTGTACATCATACTGATGGGGCAAGTTGTATGACTCTGCCCCGGGGTGACCGTAGAATGCTTGATATCTTGGGTTAGGACCATAGAAGGTCTGCTATTGGAACGGTAACTACATCGAGTATCCCGGGTGTATGAGTTAAGGTTGAGCCAGGGATTGCATTGGTGTAGGCTGCTGTTAACTTGTGTTGTTGGTCACTATAGGGTCACCCCATGTGCCTGTTGAGAGGTGAGGAAACAATGGTGGTGCTATCATGGTTTGCGCGAGCGTCGGGAGCATCAAGGGTGTGCTCGTTGGTATCTGGCTCTAGGGTGACACGTGGAGTGACGGTTGAGTGTTTGGTGCTTGGCTTGCTGGCATCATTGCTAAGAAGAGGGGAAGATGGCAGTGTACCATTAGGGTAAAAAAGGGTGACGTTTGGTTTACTAAGAGTTGTGTCGCCGTTGGCTGGAATGTTAACGGCGTCTGCAAGGGTGTAGCTAGTGGTACCGTCCCCATAGGTGGCCTCGGTTGTCGGGATGGTGGGTGGATGGTGGTTTCTACGCTTGTTGTTGATAGAAAAAGAGGTGGTTAGACTATCGGGGGTGTTGTAGTTAGCATAGAGATTCCTTAGCCGGTGGGTTCACTGGTTGCCATTATGGGTGGCAGTACGTTGTTAAACGGTGTCATAGAGCATATGGGTCTGTTCTGGATTCCCTCAACCCCATCACCACTGTCAAACACCATTGATTTTGCTGAAACAGTGGTTTTTGCTTCGTTCTTCGTCACCCAAAATGGATGGCGTCAAATGATGCGTCCTTGATCTTCACCTTGTGTTTGCTCTCCGGTATGGTGTTAGAAGGTATCTGCAAGGCCACATGAAAGAACAACCATCAGCCGCTTCCTGGGAGGAGGCTCCCAGAAGAATGCTCCGACGGTCAAGTTAGATTGAGTTTTTGGTGTATCTTAAGGAAATTGCTCTTAGAAAGCTGGCTTACCTTTAGGGCTCTTCAGTGCGCCCTTTTATACCTAGCTATCATGTTTGTCCGTACGAGACAGGATCACTTTTTAGGGGACAAGGTCAGTGGCGCTGATTGGAGGGTTGTGCGCCTCTTTATGTTCGAGTACTGCCATTGGCTCTGGCTGTAATGCTCCGACTCTCTGCCTTGTTGCTTGACCATATCTTTTGTCTTGAAACTGGGAGCACCTTTGGCGGGCGCGAGCCTTTTGCCGGGGCGACCTGATCTTAGGGGCGCTGAGCCCGCTCCTCTTGGCTCGGCCGGAGCGCCAGGTATCTTGGGCGGGCGCGACTCTTCCGTGCCGACTTAGGCATATCATCACTTAGTTAAAGTCAAAATTTCCATTAAGCATGTAATTAGTGAAAATTAAATAGCAATAAAAACTAAAAAGTCACCAAATCCAAGAGGAGTCAAAAGCTTCCACTAGCATGTTGGAGAAAATGTTTTTGTGATTGTGTGAAGTAAAAACTAACACAAGAATTACTTGTTGCTTGCTAAAAAAAAATCTCATAAAGATTCAAGAACAAGTTCATGGAGTTCTTCAACATTCAACCAAACATTCAAGTGATTTCACCAAAGTCAACCAAGATTACTTTAGACTAGCATGGCTAAACTAAAGAAAACAAAATAAAAGTAGATTGTACCAAACAAGTAGCAAGAATCAACAAGTAAAAACGAGATGTTCTTCAAGTGTTCTTGGCCTTCAGAGACTTTAAATTTGTAACATCCATAAAAATTCAATCCAATTTAAAACTTTTTGAAACATTTAAAACCATTAAGTTATTACAGTTTCTTTTCAAAATAGTTTAAACATTAGAGTATCCACAAAATCAAATCATAAAATCATGTAATGTGAGGAGTTGTACGATCACGCCTTCGCCTTCCCGCGATCATCAGAAGTACCTAAAACAATAATTGATGAATGTAATCTCGAAGGCTTAGTGAGTTACCCCCAAAATATTAATGCCATATAGTTATAACCATATCATATAAACATATAAGCAAACAACATGGATAATGAGCCTTCAGCTTGACTAGACTGCCTCACAGACCTTCATCCTATCTGGACCGCTCTCCGAGCCTTCGGTACGTATGTGAAGGGTTTTGAGCATTCTAACACTCCTAAGGTGTACATGAAACCCTAGAAACCTTTGATCTATGTTTTACTAAGATACATGCAAATTTGATTTCCAAGGTTCTTAACCTAACTAGCATGGCATGGGGAACTTTGAAACATAAAAGCTAGTAGAAGAACATACCTTTCTTAATGCTTGGATTCCTTGAGAACCTTGTGAGCCTAGCACCTCAAATGTGATGCCTCAAATGTTTCACACAACACCACAACCCTTGGAATAACTTTGAGAGAACTTCACTATCACTCAAAATCGGCTAGCCCTCTTGTTCTACACATAATGCCGATTTTGGTAGCCCATGGGGTCCTTTTATAGTTGTGTCACAAGTAGGGTTATATCAAGTAAACCCTAATTGAAATGGATTTCCTTATTCCATGATCCATAGGTTTATAACCTCCATGGACTATCCATGGAGCACCTTAGGGGTTTTAGCCCAATTCAATAAACCATGGATCATTAGACCACTATAAAAGAATGGATGGTTTGCACAATCAACCCCATATATTTAATTAGTCTCCTTTTTTATCACAAAATTAATTCTAAATTAATTCTTGAGCAAAACTAATTAACTAATATTATTAATATATTAGAAATTATAATATATTAATATACCATAAGTGTCATTTCTCTCATTTTGTCTATCCAAGTGTTGCAATGCCATGCAACCCAAAGTGGACCATGATAACTAGGTTAGGTACATTCCAGAAATAGTTATGAACTTAGACACCTAATCCAACAGTCTGGACCGCCTCACAGGGCCTACAACCTTCCAGACCGTTTGTTGGGCCTTCATCCTGACTGAACCCCTTTGTAGGGCCTTCAGTTTATCTGGATCTCCCTGGGTATGTTGGCCTTTAGCACAAAGTAGGACCGCCTCAACCCAATGCACAAAAATATCATACGCTAGCATATATAACAGTCAAACCGATCAAACAGATCACTAATCATAGCAACATCCTATTTACCATGATACAGAAGTAATCGGTCACTAACATAGCATCGTCCTATATACCAGGATACCGACCTAACCAGGTCACTAGGCATATCACCATCCTAACTGCCAGGATGTAAATCAATAAGCATATCATGCAATAAACCGGGATACAAATATGATAAGGGCCGACATTGATGCCTTATACCCAGTCAATATAGTGAGGATAAGTCACCTTGCAAGTGTCGTACTGAAGTGATAAGCTCAAACTCTTGAATCACTGCCACAGACTCCACCACCTATATTCACCATAGAAAAAATTCCATAAATTTCCAATTTACCAAAATACCCCAAAAGTCAACTAGTCAACCCTTGGTCAAAGTTCAAGTCAATGGTCAAGGTCAACAGTCCATGTTAACCCTGTTGGATTAGGTGTCTAAGCCCATAACTATTATTGGTATGTATTCGACCTGAGAGTAGCATGGATCATTTGGGTTGCATATCATCACGACAATTTGTTAGGATGGACTTTTGAGAGAATGTTATTTATGGTTTATTAATATATTATATGTTATAATATATTAATATGAAGTTATATGTTTTAATTAGTATTGATCAAGAATTAATTTGGAATTAATTTAGTGGTCAAAAGAGACTAATTAAATCTATGGGGAGTAATTATGATAATTAGTTATATTTATATGTGTTGGGCTTATGATCCATGTTGGACCAAATTTATGTATAGATACCTAAAGAGTTGGGCCACATGAACCATGGATCATAAAACCCATGGGTATGGATTTGGGTTATACACATGACTCTTGGAATCCAACATATAAATGTGCTACTTCATGACCAAAATGCGTACACTTCTTTTCTTAGTGAAATATGGAGGTTTTTGGTGCATGGAATTCTCTCTCAAGTCCTACCTTTGTCCATGATGTTTTGTGACTTCATTTGAGTCTTCCACACTATTGGGGCTAAACGCTTTAAGGCCAAATACACTAAGACTTCAAGCTCCATCAAAAGGTATGTCATGCTAACTAGTATATTATATTTTATGTTAAATGCATGCTAGTTGTAATCTTAATACCTTGGAAACCATTTGCATGTATAATTAGTGAAAACATAGATCCAAGGTATTTAGGGTTGTATGTGCACCATAGGATGTTGTAGTATACCAAAACCCAACAGTGGTATCAAAGTCATGGTTTGTTTTCAATTATACTTGATGCAAATAGATGAAAAAAAACCGAATTTTTGCTGTCTGGACAACAGACTCGACGAGTCCATGAACAATTTCATCCAACTCGTCGAGTTGGTTCATGTACTTAACGAGTTGGACCCCCTGACAACATATATCCTTGTTTTTTGGCCTGATTTGGATTAGAATCATTACCACAAAGTGTTTTTGTTCATAAAATTTGTTTTTTGATACTAAGGTAATGTTTATTCTCATCCAAATAAATGATAATAATCAAAGTTTCAAGTTTTATACATGTATATATGATGCTGGAAAAATGTTGATTATGAATGTTCATGTTTATGAGTTTGTTTAGACTAATAGAAAAAATTATGAGATAGTTGTTTTCAAGCCAAATTAATCTAGAAGTTGGTAATAATATGTGTTTTTGTAACTTGTCCTCAAGTTACTTGAAAAGTCACATTTATGAATTTTATAACTCATAAAATTTCCATAAGTTATGAAAAAATGAAGAGTCACATTTTTTAAATGCTTTTAAAGTCTTCCATAACTTGTCTACAAGTTATGGAACTTGAAGAGTTTTTCCATTAAACCACTTTAAAACTCATAAGTTATGGAAACTATAAGTTTTTGAATTGTTCAAAACTTGTCCTCAAGTTTTGGAATTTGTAAATTCACCCTCATATACACTTTAATTCCAAACTCTAGAATTTTAAAAGTTAAAGTTCAAACTTTATGGACTTCATTAAATTAATTAAAGTGTTTAATTAAAAGAGTTAATAATTCCATAAAGACATGGTTTAAGTTTAATTAAATTAAGAGTATAGTTTAATTAATAAATTAAACCACCAAGTATTTTAAATGTTTAAAATACACCCTTATACTATAATAATATTAAAAGTTAACGATTATATATACGTATAAGAGTAAAGTCAATCTTACCATTAGTAGGCCTCATTCACGAAGCCAGTCTATAAGGGGGGTATAAGGTTACTGCCTATAAAATGGTAGTTTAATGGGTGTCCACTCTCACCCACCGCTTCCTTGACCGGTGGAGGGTCATTAGCCGAATGGGTAGGACAAGGACTATAATTCTCCCTTCATTAAAAGTATTAATGATAAACACTAAGTAACTAAACCTTTTATAAATACCCAATCTTAGTTACTTAGGAAAAAGTGAATAAGGTGCTAATCCATGAAATTACACTTTGCACTTTGTTTAAGTCGGTTAGTGGAGCGTGTGTGGTTAACCGGCACACTAACTCGTATTTAACAAGGTAGGCAAAGGGTAACTTAATGTTTATCATAGTATCGATGGAGCGTGTGTGGTAAACCGGTACATCGATTGAAGGGGTAAACACTTAAGGGTACCAAGTAATTTGCATGGTTACTTCACACCTTGTTTTGTGATCCTCGGCATCCCAGTCACAAAACCTGAAGGGCACACTCGAGATTGAAACATGTCATTGAAAAGTTAAATGAATCTCAAAAAATCTAGGAGTTTCAAATCCAATTAAAACCTAATAATACATTTCGTTTATTTTGGTGGATATTGGTGAATCGTTATTCACATACCTTCAAATATTTTATAGATTGGATTATGGCATCCCTCTTCATGTGCTTTTGCACTGTAAGGATAGTTTTTCCGTATAGTTTTTAAAATAAAAGAAAATTTTTGATTTTATTTAGTTTAAAATATCCTTACAATGGCATTTGTGAAAAATTTTGTTGCTGATAAGATTCCATTAATAGCAAGAGTGGAAATAAGAATTTGATTCTTTCATTTGTGGTAGTGTATAAATTTACCAAATAAAGGAAAGATTCTCATCACCCAAGTTTCAGTTGGATAGAAACTTGGAATCATGCAAGTTGTATAGCATGATGAATGAGAAATTTTCATCTTTGGAAAATTAAGACTAGTTCCTTGTTCACTTGTATATGTGAGTCAAGTGAAGGACTAAGGGATCGAGTACACATTCTTGTGCACTAGTTAAGTCCACCACAAAATATCGATAAGATTATTCGTCATAATTTACTAAAGCTCAGTAAATATGATTATACTTACAAGCTTAAGTGTAATTATGAGACATTGGAAAAGGTTCCAATGTATGGCAGAGCGAATAAGAAGAATCAAATTAGGCAGAAGAATTAAAAATTCTCAAATCTGAAAAGATGGGAGAGTACTTTAGTATCATGTTATATAATCATCTTAATGATTAAGAGACCTTATCACAATTGATCCTCTAAGTGCATTCTGATAGTTAAGAAGAGGAGTTATCAATTGTTGAAGTGGTTAAATTAAGAAGATGAGTCATACTTCGTTCCAAAACAAGTCTTAGAGTCATACTCCAAGATTTTAACTTGAGTGATATATCTTAAAAGAAGGTTTAAAACACTTGTCAAATGTAAGAGTAAAAGTTTTCTACTCTTGGACATTTGAAATTGGTAAGTTGTGATGTTTTGGATAAAACAAAGATCAACTAAGGCCAACTGTATGAAGTGTTTGTCTTGATTAGAATCCACACTATCTCTTGAATATCTGACAAGAAAGTCTTATATGTCAAGAGGACAGTGGGAGTCTTAAAAGTCTTGAAAGTCTCAAGATCTAATCAAGAATAAAACCTGAAGTTCTTCACTAGCACACAACTTGAGGTTTATAACCTATCGTGTTGACATATTTTGTGCCCATTCCAGTTAAAGTTGGCTTTACATATGAGTTCTTAGAGTTCTTAATTGGTTGCACAACAACTTGGAAGCAATGGCAGGCCCTTGAGCTACCAGGTGGCAAGAAATTAAGATTGAATTCAGTCCATATGAGTTTGGATTTGTCATTATCCTTGTCTTGTGACTATGGTTTTGACAATTCACATGGATAAGAACACATACACCAAAAATCTAAGTGTCATAAGGTTTCTCTCCGATTCATGAAAATGATGGTGAGGAAACGCTTTCACTAAGTAGATTTTTAGTAGATAGGAATTGTGATATTTTCATTCTCAAAGTCGTTAGTGGAGCTGTGTGGTTAACCGACACACTAACATGGACTTGTGAGAAGTGGCAAAGGTCTAAACAATCAAGACTCTGATTACGACATCCTTTTCCGTAGTTCTTAAAATTTTTTATACACACCTGTGAGCTATCTAAAATAAGGTGTATGATTATGATAAAGTTTTATCAAAGCAATCTAGTATCAGAAATCTGAACTTTGGTAAGAAAGTCAATAAAGTATTGATTTCTAGAAGTCCAGCTAATTTCTGAGTACATGTCAAAGCTAGTGGGAGCATAAGTGTTATGCTAATAATCATCATGTTAATGGGAGCATGATAATTATGATAAAGGTTGCAAGTTCGCAATGTTAATTATAGAAAACAGGGAGATGAAATTATACTTCATCTCAAATCTAAAAGCTTAGATTGAGGTTTTAATCGTATTTAGTCAAGTATATATATATGAATGTTATGTTCGAATGGCTCAACATAAGAAAATTCTAATATATGGGTCCATTATTTGTGTTCTAAAATTCTATTAGGATTACGACATCCCTTTTCATAATCTAAATTATGAGAACTTGGCAAATTGAAATGGAAATATTATAGCAAGAGACTGGTTTAGTCTTTATGTGAGACATAATGAATAGTGTCCCATATACTTCGGATATATGATCAATTGCATGTGCTATATTCATCCTTTCTAAAATTTTCCAAATGTATGGGGGATTAAGAAAGGAAAAGGTCTAGAATTGGATATGACTAAAAGGATTAAACAATTGTCGAGGACAATCTAAGGTTTACCAAAGATTGGTTGCTCAAGGACAGTTGGAAGTATAGTGACAATTCTGGAAGGACCATATTGACATAATCTGTAAGGAGGCAACTCTTGTTCAGAAGTGATAGTCAAAATGGAATATGGAAATGTTTCAAAGTTAGAAATTATTCAATCTATGTAAGATTAGGAAACTTAATGCAAGAAGGATGTTTCCAAGGAGGTGATCTCCTTTGGAATGCTCTGTAGTGTTTGTTGTCAAGTCTTTCTGACTTTGTGCATAATCATTACGAGAGGATCAATGCATATAAGTTTAGAATCTAACATATTTCGTTAAATGGTAGGGATTTGGAATTCTTACATTTACGATAAAGATTTGGGATTGTGAAATGAGCATCATTGGAATCATGTTCAATTGATCTATTTCACAAAGTAAAGATCATAGATAAACATAGTGTGCATACTTGATGTATGGCATGACTAGTGTTTACAAAACATAGTTTACATGCTTGAAGCATGGGACAACTATTGTTTTGTTTCAAGTATAAAGTTGATTATTTGAAACATTATACAATGAATAATGAGTAATCAATATGGTGTTTAAATAAAAGGTGTTTTATTTACTCTCAAAGGTGCTTGGGACCATAGAGGATTAGTATTATTCTTATGTTTCACTTTGCATGTTTTGAATTCCAGAATAACTAGGTTATTCTTTCCGAATGACTAAGTTATTCAAACCAACCACAGTCAATAATACAATGGAAGTAGGTATCAAGGCAAGACTATCATGAATCAGGTTTGTAGATGTCCAAGGTAGTGGACATAGTAAGAGTTACTACAACATTCATGAGTACTCTTGGAATAGGGATTCAAGTATTGGATTCAACCCATGCTCATTTGAATCACTTCATGGATTTTATCACGAGTGATCATGAGACAATAATATCTTATACTCTTCAAACCTAGAGATATGCGTTGTTACTATGAGTTGGTTGTACATTGATTGCACGAAAACGCATTCAGTAACTCGATGTTATAAAACGTGCCTTTGTGTATGATTCAACAAGTAGTAGAACAAGCCATATGAGCCTAAGTTTATCCATTCCTTTTACCTTCAGGATAAAAGCGATATATGTGGGCCCCTCAATGATTTGGTGATGACAAACGTAAGTGCTCGGCTGGGCCTGGACTGATTTGATTTGTTCAATTAGTCAGTCGTCATAAATCGGAAATAGGGAAACAACAAATGGACAGAGAGAATAATTATAATCCATGTCTCAGTCCATATGATATATAGAATAGAGGAATATATGATCCCTTATCTAATGGACATGTCATTTAATTTGTTTAGAGTTTGACAATGGCTTTAAGAGATACGATTTCCAGTCGGGATCTTGGATTCATACGCAATAATAGTTTTAGAATTATCCAAGTGGGAGACTATTGGATTAGGTGTCTAAGCCCATAACTATTATTGGTATGTATTCGACCCGAGAGTAGCATGGTCCATTTGGGTTGCATATCATCAGGACAATTTGTTAGGATGGACTTTTGAGAGAAGGTTATTTATGGTTTATTAATATATTATATGTTATAATATATTAATATGAAATCATATGTTTTAATTAGTATTTATAAAGAATTAATTTGGAATTAATTTAGTGTTCAAAAGAGACTAATTAAATCTATGGGGAGTAATTATGATAATTAGTTATAATTATATGTGTTGGGCTTATGATCCATGTTGGACAAAATTTATGTATGGATACATAAAGAGTTGGGCCACATGAACCATGGATCATAAAACCCATGGGTATGGATTTGGGTTATACCCATGACTCTTGGAATCCAACATATAAATGTGCTACTTCATGACCAAAACGTGTACACTTCTTTTCTTAGTGAAATATGGAGGTTTTTGGTGCATGGAATTCTCTCTCAAGTCCTAGCTTTGTCTATGATGTGTTGTGACTTCATTTGAGGCTTCCAAACTATTAGGGCTAAGAGCTTTAAGGCCAAATACACCAAGACTTCAAGCTCCATCAAAAGGTGTGTCATGCTAACTAGTATATTATATTTTATGTTAAATGCATGCTAGTGGTAAGCTTAATACCTTGGAAACCATTTGCATGTATAATTAGTGAAAACATAGATCCAAGGTATTTAGGGTTGTATGTGCACCACAGGATGTTGTAGTATACCAAAACCCAACAAACCCGACTCGTCGAGTGCAGTTCACTGACTCGTCGAGTCCTTCCAGAACTCAAGAAGTCGTGAAATCCCCAGTTGACTCATCGAGTTTCCCTGCAACTCGTCGAGTTCATGCATATCCGAATGTCGGGAAAACCCTAGCTGACTCGCTGAGTCATCCTATTGACTCGCCAAGTCCATGTAGAAATCCTTACACGACAATATTCATCGGACTCGCCAAGTTAGCCATGCAACTCGTCGAGTCCCTTCTGTTCTTTATCCATTCAGATGGTTTTAAGCCACCCCAAAGCTCCATATTGCAGATCAAGCTTTCCAAGGCGTGTTTATCATGTAAAGTTGCAAAATTTATGTGCATGCAAGGCTCAAAAGGCTTAGAATACCAAATCCAAGCTTATAATGGGGTTTAATTTAAAAAGGAAGGCTCATACTTGCTAAAGCTGGAGACTTTATAGCTATAGAGACCAAGCTAAGTTCAAATCTGAAGTTGCAACTTTAGATCCTAGCTCATACCCGAAAATGGTTATCATGCATGCTAGAAAAGCCCTAATCTTAAACATGGAAAATATAGAAGGAGGAAAGTCAAGGTAACGACTTGTTACCTTCAAGAGATGCCAAACTGGAGTAGAACTCAGATCCACAACCATTCCTTGCTTAAAGCTTCGTTTTCTTCAAGATCCTCTCACCAAGATCCACCTTTCAAGCTTAAAACACACAAGTATGGAGAGAAAATGATGATTTAGGGTTTCTTGACTCACAAGGGGCTGTAAGGGGACGCTAATGGGGAAAATGATCCTTTAAATACGGTGCAAAACCCCATAAATTAAGGTTTCACCCTCCAGCTCCAACTCGTCGAGTTGGTCACTTAAATACGTGGCCAAAAATGCTCCTACTCAACGAGTCAGGGCATCCAACTCGTCGAGTAGACCTTTATGAAAAATAAGCTGTAAAGTCCATACCTGAGAGTTAAGGCATTACAATTCTCCCTCACTTGAATAGGACTTCGTCCTCGAAGCCCGCTGCGGTGAACAACTCCGAGTAATGCTCCCGCATCTCAGCCTCCGGCTCCCAAGTCCACTCAGACCCTCTTCGGTGCTCCCATTGTACCTTTACCAAAGTTACTTCCTTGTTCCGTAAAGCCTTTACCTTTCCCTCTAGAACAGCTACCAGTTTTGCTATATAGTTAAGGTGCTCATCGACCTGAATATCATCTAATGACACCACCGCCTCCTCGTCTAGAATGCACTTCCGCAATTGCGAAACGTAGAATGTACTATGGATATGAATAAGCTTCACTGGTAGCTCGAGTCTATGTGTTACCTTGCCATTCTTGGCAATGATCCAGAATGGTCCCATGTATCGAGGACCCAATTTCCCCTATTTCTGAAGCAGATCACACCCTTATAGGGTGAGACCTTCAGGAGTACCATGTCAATGACCTAAAACTCCAACTCAGATTGACGCCCATCGACGTAGCTCTTCTGTTGACTCTGTGTGTTCTGCAACCGCTGCCTAATCTGCTGAATCATCTCAGTAGTCTGCAAGACTACCTCAGTCTGGCCCATCACCCTATGACCCACCTCGCCCCCACAGACTGAGGTGCGGAATCTCCTTCCATACAACATCTTATAAGGTGGAGCGCCAATGTTGGAGTGAAAGCCGTTGTTATAAGAGAACTTTGCAAGGGGTAGGTAGGAGTTCCAACTCCCACCAAAGTCAATGACACAGGCCCTCAACATATCCTCGAGAGTCTATATGGTCTGCTCACTCTGGCCGTCCATCTGTGGATGATAGGTTGTACTGAAGTGGAGTCGTAATCCCAGTTCCTCATGGAATTTCTTCCAAAATCGGGAGGTAAACCGAGCATCACGGTCTGAGACAATAGAGACAGAAACCCTATGATGAGCGATAATCTCGTATCTACAAGTCGGCCAGCTTCTCGGCTGATGAACTCTCCCGAACAGGTTGGAAATGAGCACTCTTGGTCAATCGATCCACGATGACCAAAATAGCGTTGAATCCCTTCGTCGTTCTCGGTAGATTGGTGATGATGTCCATCGTAATCTGCTCCCATTTCCAGATGGGAATATCCAGAGGCTGCAATTTGTCGTGCGACCTCCGGTGCTCAGCCTTGACCATCGTACAGGTTAAGCACCTCTCGGCATACCAAGTGGTTTCTCGCTTCATGCACAACCACCAGTAACTCAATCGCAAGTCCCAATACATTTTGGTGGCCCCCGGGTGAATAGAGAAGCGAGACTTATGAGCCTCCTCCAGTATAGTCTGTCTGGCCCCACCAGGTCTCGGAACCCAGACCTGACTAAAACGGTTCAATAATCCCCAACTATCCCATACAAACCGGTTCTCACCCGTAATCCTCTCCATTTTCCAGTTCTCTACTCGCATGCCCTCCGACTGTGCCTCCTTAAGCAAGCCCACAAGTGGAGAATCCACTGATATCCTCATACATATTACCAGAGTGGAAGATCCAGCTGACTTGTGGATAAGAGCTTCCACAACCACGTTCTCTTTACTTGGGTGGTAAAGGACCTCACAGTCGTAGTCCTTGACTACATCTAGCCATCTGAGTTGTCTCATATTCAGGTTTAGCTGATCCATGATGTGCCATAGACTCTTTTGGTCTGTATAGATGGTACAACGGACCCCATAGAGGTAATTCCTCCAAATCTTGAGATCGAATACCACCGCCCCCAACTCCAAATCGTGAGTAGGGTATCTCGTCTCATGAGGCTTCAACTGCCGCGATGCATAGGCTATCACTCGTCCTCTCTGCATGAGGACCGCTCCCAATCCCATGATGGGTGCATCACAAAACACTACAAAATCCTCAACTCCTTCTATAAGAGTCAATACTAGAGCCTCGCACAAACACTGTTGGAAGGTCTCAAACGCCTTTTGCTGCTCAGGGCCCCACCGAAAATCCACCTCTTCCTCGTTAGATGAGTGAGGGGTACTGCAATCTTGGAGAAATTCTGTATGAATCTCTGATAGTACCCTACCAATCCCGGAAAGCTGATGATGTCCAAGGGAGACTTCGGAACCTCTCACTGCATAACCGCCTCGATTTTATCCGGATCGACCAAAATCCCCTCTTGGTTAACGAGGTGTCCAAGGAACTGAATCTGTCGTAACCAAAACCCGCACTTCAATAACTTGGCATAAATTCGTTCCTGCCTCAAAACTCCTAATAACTCCTGAAGATGATCCTCATGCCGCTCTCGGGTCCTGGAGTATACCAAGATATCGTCTATGAATACGATGAGCAAGCGATCGAGCATCGGTCTGCAGACCCAATTCATCAGGTCCATAAATACTGTAGACGTGTTAGTGAGCCCAAATGGTATCACCACGAACTCGTAATGTCCATAAAGAGTCCAGAATGCGGTATTCTCCACGTCCTCCTCCCTAAACCTAACCTGATGGTACCCAGACTTCAGGTCTATTTTGGTTAACCAAGCGCACCCTGCAAATGATCAAACAAATCATCTATCCTCGGGATCGGATAATAGTTTTTCACCGTCAACTTGTTCAACTCCCGGTAGTCAATGCACATCCGGTGTGAACCATCCTTCTTCCTGACGAAGAGTACCAGCGCTCCCAGGGGGGGACTGCTCGGATGAATGAACTGCTTCCCCAACAGTTATTGCAGCTATGATGATAGCTCATGCATCTCTGGTGGTGCCAACTGATACGGCGCCTTGGCGAAAGGGGCCACACCGGGCACTAGGTTGATCCTAAAGTCCACCTACCTCTCCGGAGGTACTCCGGGTAACTCCTCTAGGAACACGTCAACAAACTCCTTGACCACTGGAACCTCTAAAACTAAAATATGATCTCTGACCCGCATATCCACCACATACGGTAGATAACCCGCACACCCGTGCTAAGTGTAATGTCGAGCCCTGGCAGCTAAACAAAATCCTGATCCCAATCTGGTACCCTCGCCATAGACAATCAGTTCTCCCCCACTTGGGGTTCGAACCATCACTCGCTGACCCTCACATTCGATCATGGATCTGAAACACTAAGTTAGTCCTTACCCACAATCACACACACATCCCCCATGGGGATAAGGATCAAGTCGATCGAAAAAGGCACCCTAAAGATCTCCAACTCACATCCTCGTTAGACTAAAGAAGCAGAAACCTTGTGTTCGTTGACCCTAGAGACTAACAACGGACACTCTAGCTGTCCTACTGGCACACTGAACACCCTACTAAATGTCTGAGATACAAATGACTAACTCACCCCCGAGTCAAATAAAACCAAAGCAGGCAAGGAGTTCACTAAAAAGGTACCTAATCACAGGTACAAACAAATAAGCATACAACATATGTATCAGTAAGATAAGGGATAGAAACATACTGGCAACCATGTCTGGTGCTACCCTAGCCTCCTCTGTTGTAACCTGGAAGGCACATCCCTGAGCCCTCAGGGGCTCTGCTCTACCCTGCCTCCTATTGGTAATCCTTAGTGTAGCCGGCATTGGAGCCTACGCCGGCCTAGCAGCGAGTTGCGGACAGTTGGTCGTCACGTGACCAACCTGATGGCAGTGGTAGTAGATCCTCATATCCTGAATCGAGGCTACCTGGTGGCACTCCTTCGTGAAATGCCCCTCCTTGCAGCATTTACGGCACGTATTTCCTAATCTACAAACCCCCAAATGACCCTTACCGTACATGCCACAAGTTCGGTTTTGCTATCCCCCTGACATGGAATCAGCGGTCTTAAACCGCTTCGGTGCCAGCTGTGAGTGTGCCGAGGCATGCTGCTGCTCCCTCAACTGCAACTCAATCTCCAACTCACGCCGCCTAGCGGCCTCCTATAACTCTAGAAAATTGTCACATCGCTTGGTAACAACAAACTGACAGATGTTAGTCTTGAGCATGCTCAAATAACGTGTCATTTGAGCCTGCTCGGAAGCAAACTCTGGGCAAAACATTGCCCTCTCCGTGAACATCCGGGTGATCTCAGTCACGGTCTCACCACCCTGTCTCATCTCCAAAAACTCATGAGCTAGCCACTCCCCGCTCGACATGTGGAATATATCGAGCGCGTAACATATCCCAGAACGGTTCCCCTGTAACTGTGGCTCTCTAATCATCAGAATACGATTCAGTCATCAGTCTCCACCAGTCCTTCTCCCCAGACCTCAACAGGTTCATGGCACATCTGACCTTCTGCTTAGTAGGACATGAAAACGTGAAGAAACACCCCTCCACATCAGATAGCCACCTCATGGATTTGATGGGGTCCTGAGTCCCATCAAAAGTAGGGGGCTTTGTATTATCGATGTCCCGATACTGGAAATCCTGACTGGCTCCTACCCTTGTCGCCGTTACAACCGTTGTGGCTGCTGCGACAGCCGCCTCAGTAAGGGCTGCATAGCGATCATCGAAATACTCAATCATAGTGGTCTTGATAGACCCAAACATCTCCGGTAATTAAGCCCAGAACAATTCAGCCACCTCATCATGCAGGATCTTCCGGATCCTGGCGTCCATCTCATCTGACCTTATCTGGCCGATAGTCTTGGGCACTGGGGGTGCCTCCTGTCCACCGTCTCCTAATCCTGACCCAGATATAGTCACAAATTGTTGAGTAACCACCATGCTTAAAGCATACCAGGAAGATATCAGATATTCCATATAATAATCGGGGGACCAACCCCCAACAAAATCCTAAGGGTTGTGACTTCCTTGCTACGCATATGGGTCCTATGCTTTCAGTAGTACGGGCCCATACTACCTTCCACCCCTACCTATATTTGTCTCATGTATCATCACAATGCCCTAAAACTATACGTAAGCATGGCATGTACTCAATCCTCACTCCTCCAGTTTCTTCCACAATAGAAACAACATTAATCATTTGGTCCCTTCTTGATTTTTGGGTTGATGCTTTATTTCCCTTAACTGAACTATAAGTCTATTTGAGTACACAGTCTCTTAGACTTCCATTATTCTATGCTTGAAAAAACTTGAAGTACTTTCTAGTGCTCTGATTGAATATATGCTTTACTTGATGACACATCTGATATGTTTCATAATTATCCATGACTTTCAGCAACATGGTTAATCACTCCAGTATGATGTGAGACACATCAACATCATCACAATAATAGTTTCATCAAAGTATCATGATCAGACTAACTGGTTAGCATAGGTTGTTCAGGTATGTGATCATTCAGTATATATAATATCTATTTATCCTTAAGGTGGAACCTCAAGACATTTTACCAGTTATAGAAATTATAATCATCAAATATTATTGTCTCTTGAAACTCAACAAGAGAGAGGTTTTGCAGGGCGTAAAATTATTAACAGTTATCAACAGAATTTAACAAAGTTTCATTTAGTATTTTTAATATTTATTCTTTAAAAAATTAATACCTTTTATTGTTTCATAAACATTAATTTATTAAAGTCTAGGATCCAAATAACGAAACAAGTAATTGGTTAGGTGACCATTATCCTATAAACTTAATCAAACTTAGTAGGTAGCGATTACCAATTGCATATAATATATAACTCCTAGATTATGGGATCCTAAACAACTATTGCTTAACTTGGCATGTTTATCCCATCTATGCCTCAGAACTCTCATGCTTAGGTGAACTTTATCACACAAGATTCTGATCAAGTCATCCTACTTGAAACAACTTGTAGTATTGTAACTAACAAGTGACAAGGTGACCCTTTAGAAACCAGAAACTACAAAACTACCCCGAACATCATAATCCAATCCTAATGACCAGGTGACCCTGTGACCCTAAGACCATACAAATGATAATGAGTGTTCTTCAAAAGGACACCAGTGACTTGCATTTTTAGAAAATGTTTTATATATGTGTTACAATTATAGTTTATAAAATTATGGTCTCATTAAATACTACATGCATCCAACAATTCATGTAACATTTTGTAAAATTTGTATAACTTGTTATGAGGTTCTTTAGGTCTCAAATAAACTTCATTTTATTTTCCATTCGCCACGATCAATTATAAACTAAAATTCAATATTTTAAAGTTTAGTTGTAGAACGGTTTTAAGAACCGGTAATAGTATTAATAAAACTTTATTTTATATTTAAGAATTGGAGTTTTGGACGAATTATAAAATTATTATTTTAAATTTCCTTTTAACAATCAAAACTTGTAAAATAAACACATTTTATTTTATAAACTCAATTTTATGCATCTTATGATAAAAGTCTTATTTTGATAAACCAAAACTTGGATGATGATACTTATATTTTAAATCTCATTTAGCATGCATAAAACATAATATCAACGTATTGTGTTATATTTAAAACACCAATATCATATATTAAGTTTCGACATAAAAAATAATCATTAGTTTTATTGTTTGTCAACATAACGCTATAAACCGATTTTAACATTTTTAATAAAAAAATTCTTATTTATTAAAAAGGCATGGAGTTTATATAATGTTTAAACATATTTTAAAACATTTCAAATATTTTAAAGTTGGATATTTATAAGTTTTATAGTAAAACTATTTTCAACAAAAATCGATTTCTAACCGGTAACCAGTAAAAACGTTTTTAAAAATATTCATTTATAAACATCTTATGTTATCTTTTAAATATATTTTTTTTCTCAAACTCCAAGTGTAACGCCCCGATTCTCGAATACCAATTTAGTGGTTATAAATTCTCATGAATTCAATATCTACTCAACGAGTTGGTTGCCTGACTCGTCGAGTAGCAATGGGTTTGGGCCACGTGTTTAAGTGACCAACTCGCCGAGTCGGAAAAGTGACTCGACGAGTTGGAGATGGAGTGTGAAACCTTAATTTCCAGGGTTTGGCACCCTATTTAAGGGATCATTAGCCTCCCTTAGCTCCTTTGTAACCCCTTGAGAGTCCAAAAACCCTAATTCGTGTGTGTGCTCCATATTAGTGTGAATTTCAAGCTTGGAAAGAAGACCTTGATGCAAGAAGCTTGAAGATCAAGAAGTTGGAGGCACGGATGTTTGTGAGTCTAAAGTATATCTCAACTAGCTTCGTTTGAGATATCAATTCATGATTTTTTTTCGGCCTCATTCCATTCTAGATCTCTTTGGATGAAGTTTAGGGCTTCTTGGCTTGATTATGAAGCTATTCTTGGGTATGAGCACAGATTTCAAGTTGTAACTTCAGATCTGAACTCTCTTTGATTTGTAAGTCCATAAAGCTATCAGCATTGGCAAGCATGAACCCCTCCTTAAGTGTAAAACCCTATTTCAAGATTGGTTATGGCTTTTTGAGTCATTAGAGCTTTGCATGCACGTAAAGTTTGCAACTTTACGTGATAAGCATGCCTTGGGAACTTAGATCTGCAGTATGGAGCCTTGGCATGGCTTAAAACGTATATGTATGGATGAAGGACTTAAGGGACTTGGCGAGTCGCATGGTAGACTCAGTGAGTCAAATGAAGATGGTCATGACTTCGACGGGTTGGATGAAAAATGAGTCCGATGAAGATCACATTGGGCTCAGCGAGTGGGATGGTGACTCGATGAGTCGGCAAGTTATGCAAGGAACTTGGCGAGTAGCTGAGGGTACTTGACGAGTTGAGGTCAACATGGATTGTCGACCTTGAGAGTTGACTTTGAATTTGACCAAGGGTTGACCATTTTGACTTTTGAGGATAATTGGTACGCGGATATTTATGTATTGGATCATTGATGGTTATAGGAGTTGGAGTTTGGGGCAGTGTTTCGGGAGCATGATGTCTTATTTCAGTCCAGCATTGCTAGGTGAGTTATCTCACTATACTAAGGGGTCTAAGGCACCAAGGCCGGCCCATTAGATATGTTATCCTATCAGTGTTAGTATGTGAAATATGAAGTTAGTATTGCATGCTAGTGGTTATGCCAGTTAGGTAGACCTATAGGACTACCTATGTTGTTATATAATTATCTGTATGCTCAGTGGTTATGTTATATTTGGATATGTTATGTGGGATAGGTTGAGGTGATACTGCTTCGTGGCGTAACCAACAAACCCGAGAGAATTCCAGTTACGGGTTGAGGGAGACTCGTACTGTGGGCTCAATGGCAAGCCAGATGTGAGCTGTGAGCCCGTACGACAATCCAGACTCACATTGTGTGCCCAGGGGCAATCCAGTCTGTAAAGCTGTGGACCCGTCGCATGCTATTTAGTTTTTTACGTTATTATATTGGTGATAAGGATATATTAATTGTATGTGTATCAGTATTTTGGGGGTAACTCGCTAAGCTTTCGGGCTTACAGTTTTAGTTTAGTGTTTCTGGTTCAGCGGATGGCCGTGAGTAGGCGAAGGCGTGACCGTAAACTTCCTTGATTAATGGTCATGATTTCTGGAAACTCTGATGTATAAACTATTTTGAAAACAAATCGTAATAATTGAATGGTTTCAAATGATTTAAAATGTTTTGAATTTGCTCGAATTTTATGGGTGTTACAAGTTGGTATCAGAACCTTGGTTTGAGTGAATTCGAGGAACACTCGTGTGAATCCAGTCTCAAATCAAGGAAAGATTTTCAAAATGATTTTAAATGGTTTTCAAAATAAGTAAAAGAGGATGCGAAGTGTACGATCAGCCGGAGCCAATAAGTAGACCCCAAAATACCATACGCTTATTTGATATTGTGATATGTTAGAACAACATGCTAGTACTAGGCAAGGGATCTTCAAGAATTTCATGATAGAATTGCGTGATTACATGATGTTTGGTAGCCTAGGGTTTTGCCTATATAAGATCGACATCATTATTGTAGTTACTTACGTATGCATCACAGTTGTATATAATTAAGATCTCATAGCCTGAGAATGTTTGATTGAGCCTTATGTTCTGTTCTTATTGATTAGGGCTTCGGGTAGGACTGGATATTCAAAAGTCTATAGGATCCTGCGTTATGTATGGCTAGCATACACTAGTGTTGCAAGGGTTGGTGGAAGTTTCATGGATGGGTGGGTAGTGAGAGGCTGGTAGGCTAGTTATGAGATATTTACCATTCCTCTAGGAGTGAGGATTTATCGTTCGCTGTGTATATGTATATGGTAGGGTGTTCTGGTGGTACTTGAGAAAAATATGGGTAGGTGTAGAAGGTAGTATGGGTCTGTACTATTGAAAGCACATGACCCATACGCGTATCAAGGAAGTCACAACCCCTAGGGTTGGGTTGGGAGTCGCTTCCCAGTTATGGTATCGAATATTCGAGACGTCTTGAGACCGGATCCAGTTTAGGATCGGGAGCGGGCAACCATGATAGGCCAGCATTTCCATGGGATCGTGTTAGTGAGATCATCCAGGAGTAGGTGATCAAGATTGTTTGGGGACAGTTTCCGGAGATGTCGGGTCTATTAAGACTGCCATGGTTGAGTATTTTGACGAGCGCTATGTAGCCATTGCCGAGACGGTTGCCACGACAACTTAAACAGTCGTAACAACGACAAGGGGAGGAGCTGGTCGAGCTTCCTAGTTCTTGGACCTACTCTTTTGATTGTAGAGCTGCAGTTATTTGGGATCGGGAAGGTGATCTATACTCGGTATATTTTCGCAGGTTGAGCAGGAGTGACTAGCACGTGGGTTTCTAGATTTGAGGCTTGGGGTTTTGCTCGAGGCCGGAATGTGAGTTGCGGGAACTCCGGAAGTGTGTGATGATTATGTTCAGCTGGGGTTTTGCAGCTGGAAGGGGAATGGTTTTTTGAGGGATTGGATTGTCGTTTTTAGAGCAAGGATTGTGCCCTCTCAGTTTTTCAAGCTCGAAGGAGTGAGCAGACTTGTGACCCTAGGATCGGGTTGTATTCCAGATCGGGGTCAGTTGGTTGCAAGAATACGCAACATTATTTCAGTGTCGGCGAGCGTAGAACGGTCGACGTGGCATAAGTACTGGTGAGGTCCGGTTTTCCTTGGATCTCTTTTATTGGACGGAAAGTATTGATTGTGCAATCAATTGCACTTTCGGGATTGTAGACTATGTTTGGGGAGTAGTTTGTAGCCCGATTTAGGGCAGAGGTTGTTTCAGCTGCTGCAGTTCAGTTGTGGGCGTTTGAGTTGGTAAGTGAGTCAGGGTGCGAACCCTGAAGAGAATGATTTCTAGAGCCCGAGAGCAGGAAGCTTGTTTGGAACACCTTTGGAAAAGGGGTATTATGTGGAAGGCCTACGGATAGGGTCACACAGAAGGGTTATTCAGCATTGTTAGGATTTAGTGCTTAGAAACGTTTAGTGATTGACGGACTAAAGCGCCAAGAGAAGTAAATCGTTGCCGAGGTATTAGTTGGAGCATCTATATTGTGGTCTTCAGGATATGAGTGTAGGGTCATTCAAGCATTAGTGGTTGTCGGTTTCAATGGGATTCAAGAAGTATTCATCTAGTTCTTATAAGTATGTGATCAGTTGGGATCATCTAGCAAAGGAACACTAGCGGGAAAGAGTTGGTTGTCATCGAATCGATCGTTGGGAAGTGAGAAGGATTAAGAATCCTCCATTTTTCATGTATTATGAAGGCTTAGTCGAATCTAAGTGGGGGAGTGTTACCCCCAGATGAGGAAGTGGGAGAGGTTTTGAAACGAGGTTAAGTTTCATAACCCGATAGGGAGAATGGAGGTCCTAGTGGCTGTTTAATTTGAGGGTTGTGTTAAATGGCGGTTCGGCAAAACTCCCCAGCATAAGAATAGGTCTTCTGGATGATTGTTAGTAGAAGTTGGGGAACCAGGTTGGAATTCTAGTCAAGAATTGAGTTCAGTTCGAATATTCGGTCGAGAGCATGCTCGACTATGAGGGTTTTTGGATTAATAGATTGAGGGTTTTGTCAGCTGCCAGCGCTTAGTAGTGCGTTCAACATGGGAGTGCGGGTTATTTAGCATATGTGGTGGACATGCGGGTGAAGTAACAGACCACAAATTTTCGAGAGGGTCGACGATCGACATGAGACCTAGGGTTAGGCTGGGGAAACATGATACATGGGAGAGAGCACCAGGAGGGTTCTCCAGGGAGATGTTCAACAGTTTAGAGCAGTCCAGATAAACTGAAGGCCAGTAGGGCGTACCAGTCAGACCGAAGGCTTGGAGAACGGTCCAGATAGATTGAAGGCCGGGTAGGGTGGTCCAGTTATGCTGAAGACTATGTATAGATTTGTAGATCTATGTTCGGGTATTGAGTAGGTTGCTATGCTATAGTAAACAATAGGTCTGTTCTAAGTATTGAACATGCTCTTGGAGTAGGCTGAGGACTCCGGTGTATTTTGGTTGATCCGAAGTTGTTATTAGTGGTCGGACGGAGTTCAAAGAATATTGGTGATCTCATCAGTTCGGTGTGTCTCCGAGGTTTCATCTTCTTGGATCGGGTAATACTCCAGTTGGGGACTGGGAGTGGATCCAAATGCGTATTCATCAGTTTTGGGAGGGTTGGGATTAGAGTATCCTGCCATTCAGGTTCTGGGAACCAGGGTAGATCTTTCTCATGATCGTCTATGGCATTCGGATAGGGTTGAGGAGGTCTTGCTCTATGCAGTAGGCTAAGATACCTGGTGCAGGTCGACTGTAAGTCGTAGGCACGGAGGCTCGAAGGGAGCGATAGGGTTGAGGAGGTAGACCAACAAACCATGAGATTTTCGACTCGATAGTTGAAGTGATTAGACATGTTGGTTTGGTAACCCAAATGGGGTGGTATGGGTTAGATATGAGTGTCGTACTGGTTGGCCAGTAGTGGTAGGTATGTTGATGACAGTTTGAGTTATTGTGATGTGACTTGGGTTGGTTTCATCTGTGATAGAGCCATAGCGTGTCTAAATTAAGGAGAAGATGGGTCACTAAAGACCAGGTAGGATGTGAGGCTGACGTGGGTCATGTACCATTCATTGTGTTGGCAGGAGTTGGTGGCAGGGAGTGGAAGTAGGTCCAGCTGGTCGGTTTCTTTTCGAGAAGACACGTTGGACTGCCTTTTATGTGTGAGTTTTGGTCCAGTAATCGGTGAGGTGTCCGATGTTCAGGTTGTGGGCAGACAAGTTAGGACCAAGGAGGTTCGACTTCGTTTGAGAAACGTCATATGGTAGCAGGAAGATTTGAAGTAGGTTTATGACTTGGGATTTATGTGTGGTAGTAGTTTTTGTATCGATATGTTGTTCGTTGATGAGAGAAGCATTTATTAGGCCTTTCGAGTGGCGGAGGAAAGTGGATATCCACAGGGCCGGAGTGTTGGGCATCTGAAGTGACGACAGTAGTGTCGATCGGTCTTCGAGAGAATTCCAGGCAGGAGCTGAGGGCTGGGGAGGGCATACTAGACTCATGATGTGGGCTTGGAGACAATCTAGACCTATGCCAAGGACCACCTAATGGTATTCCAATCATAGGATGTTGGCATAGAGATTGTGTTGGTTATGTATATGTAGGAGTGCGTTCGGATTGGATGTATTGTTGAAGATTCGGGGGAGTTGCGATCGGTTGTGATGAATCTCAGGATGGTGGATGAGACGGAAGGATAGATCCTTGGATCTCCGTTAATGAGTAGACCTGGGTTATGTTCATGGAGGTTTTCCACTCGAGGGTATTCCATCCTAGGGATGATTGGAGCCGTCGTAGGCTCGCTTGGTATTTCGGCCCGAGGATGATTGGGCAAGGCATGAGTGTTCATATTCATTAATGGATTTATTATGTATGCTATTATGAGAGCTGAAGGATGCATTATTAAGTTAGCAAAAAGGGTTCACTCTAGGAAAAAAAGGAAATTTGGGTTTTTGATACCTTGGATCATCAGGATTTTGTCATCTTGGCAAAGTGGCATGAAGGATAGACCTTATGAAAAGGTTTGATTGGGATTCACATCACCCTACCCGATTCGCACTTGCGAAAGTGCGTTATGGATCAGGGGCGGTAGTATCGTTGGGTGACATCCAGGACGGTGAGTGTCTAGATTAGGTGGAGAGGCCTGCGTCCGTACTAGATGGAGGAGTGAATGTTCTACAGGACAAAGAGGTACTGTTGGTAAGGGTACGGTGGGAGCACCAAAGAGAGTCCGAGTGGACGTAAGAACCGTTGGCGAAGATGCGGGAGCACGATCCGAGGATGTTCACTGCAGCATACTTAGAGGACGAAGTCTAGTTCAAGTGGGGGAGAATTGTGACGCCCCGATTCTCGAATACCAATTTATGGTTATAAATTCTCATGAATTCAAGATCTAATCGACGAGTTGGTTGCTTGACTCATCGAGTAGCAACGAGTTTCGGCCACGTGTTTAAGTGACCAACTTGCCGAGTCAGAAGAGTGACACGACGACTTGGAGCTAGAGGGTGAAACCCTAATTTCCGAGGTTTGGCACCCTATTTAAGGGATCATTAGCCTCGCTTAATTCCTTTGCAGCCCCTTGAGAGTCCAGAAACCCTAATTTGTGTGTGTGCTCCATATTAGTGTAAATTTCAAGCTTGGAAAAAATACCTTGATGCAAGAATCTTGAAGATCAAGAAGTTGGAGGGATGAACATTTGTGGGTCTGAAGTCTATCTCAGCTAGGTTCATTTGAGGTATCAATTCATGATTTTTTTTGCCTCGTTCCTTTCTAGATATCTTTGGATGAAGTTTAGGGCTTCTTGGCTTGATTATGAAGCTATTCTTGCGTATGAGCTCAGATATGAAGTTGTAACTTCCGATCTGAACTCTCTTTAATTTGTAAGTCCATAGAGCTATCAGCATTGGCAAGTATGAACCCCTCCTTAAGTGTAAAACCCCATTTCAAGATTGGTTTTGGAATTTTGAGTCATTAGATGCATGCACGTAAAGTTTGCAACTTTACGTGATAAGTATGACTTGGGAACTTGGATCTACAGTATGGAGCCTTGGCATGGCTTAAAAAGGATCTGTATGGATGAAGGACAGAAGGGACTCGACGAGTCGCATGGTAGACTCAGCGATTCATATGAAGATGGTCATGAACAAGACAGGTTAGATGAACAACTCGGCGAGTCCGATGAAGATTGCCTTGGCCTCGGCGAGTAGCATCATGGCTCGGCGAGTTAGCAAGTTATGCAAGGAACTTGACAAGTAGCTGAGGGTATCAACGAGTTGTGGTCAACATGGACTGTTGACCTTGATAGTTGACTTTGACTTTAACCAAGGGTTGACCGTTTTGACTTTTAAGGATAACTGGTATGCGGATATTTATGAATTGGATAATTGATGGTTATAGGTGTTGGAGTTTGGGGCAGTGTTTCGGGAGCATGATTTTGTGGTTTGAATTGATAGGTGAGTTACCTCACTATACTAAGGGGTCTAAGGCACCAAATCCAACCCATTGGATATGTTATCCTATCAGTCTTAGTATGTGGAGTATGAAGTTATTGTTGCATGCTAGTGGTTATGCCAGTTAGGTAGACCTTTAGCACTACCTGTGTTGTTATATAACTATATGTATGCTCAGTGGTTATGTTATATGTGGATATCTTATGTGGGATGGGTTAAGGTGATACTACTTCGTGCGATAACCAATAAACCCGAGATCATTCCAGTTACGGGCTAAGGGAGACTCATACTGTGGGCTCGATGGAAAGCCAGATGTGAGCTGTGGGCTTGTACAACAATCCAGACTCACACTGTTGGCCTAGGGGTATTCCAGTCTCTAAAGCTGTGGACTCGTCGCATGTTGTTTAGTTTGTTACGTTATGATATTGCTAACATGGATATGTGAACTGTAAGTGTATCGGTATTTTGGGGTTAACTCACTAAGCTTTCGGGCTTACAGTTTCAGTTTATTGTTTTAGGTTCAGCGGATGGTCGCGGGTAGGCGAAGTCGTGACCGTACACTTCCTCGATTGACGATCATGATTTCTGGGAACTATGATGTATAAACTATTTTGAAAACAAATCCTAATAATCGAATGGTTTCAAATGATTTAAAAATTTTTGCACTGCTAAAATTTTATGGGTGTTACAACTTGGTATCAGAGCCTTGGTTTGAGTGAATTGGAGGAACACTCATGTGAATCCAGTCTCAAATCAAGGAAAGATTTTCAAAATGATTTTAAATGGTTTTCAAAAATAGTAAAATAGGATGTGAAGTGTATGATCAGCCGGAGCCAGTAAGTAGACCGCAAAATACCATACGCTTATTTGATATTGTGATATGTTAGAGCAACATGCTAGTACTAGGCTAGGGTTCTTCAGGAATTGCATGATAGAATTAACTGATTACATGATGCCTGGTAGCCTAGGGTTTTGCTTATATGAGACTGACATCATTACTGTAGTTACTTATGTATGCATCACAACTGTATATAATTAAGATCTTATAGCCTGAGAATGTTTGATCTAGCCTTATGTTCTGTTCTTATTGATTAGGGCTTAGGATAGGACTGGATATTCAAAAGTCTATAGGATCCTGCATTATGTATGGATAGCATACACTAGTGTTGCAAGGGTTGGTGGAAGTTTCATGGATGGGTGGATAGTTAGAAGCTGGGAGGACAGTTATGAGATATTTTGCATTCCTCTAGGAGGGAGGATTTATCGCTCGCTGTGTATATGTATATGGTAGTGTGTTGTGGTGACACTTAAGAAAAATATGTGTAGGTGTGAAAGGTAGTATGGGCCCGTACTACTGAAAGCACATGACCCATACGCGTATCAAGGAAGGCACAACCCCTAGGGTTGGGTTGGGAGTCGGTTCCCAATTATGGTATCGAATATTCGAGATGTCTTGAGACCGGATCCAGGTTAGGATTGGGAGCGGGTAGCCATGATAGGCCAACATTTCCTGGGGATTGTGTTAGTGAGATCATCCGGGAGTAGGTGATCAAGGTTGTCCGGGGGTAGTTTCCGGAGATGTCGGGTCTATTAAGACCGCCATGGTTGAGTATTTCGACCTGCGCTATGCAGCCATTATCGAGACGGTTGTTGCGGTAGCTAAAACAACTGTAACGGTGGCAAGGGGAGGAGCTGGTTGAGCTTCCTAGTTCTAGGACATACTCTATTGAGCAGAGAGTTGCAGTTATTTGGGATTGGGAAGATGATATGTACTCATTATATATGCGTGGGTTGAGAGGGAGAGGCTAGCACGTGGTTTTCTAGATCTAAGGCTCGGGGTTTTGCTCGAGGCCGGAATGTGAGTCGCAGGAACTCCAGAAGGGAGTGATGATTATGTTCAACAGGGGTTTTGCAGCTTGAAGGGGAATGGTTTATTGAGGGATCGGATTGTCGTTTTTTAGAGCAAGGATTGTGCCCTATCAGTTTTTCGAGCTCGAAGGAGTGAGCAGACTTGTGACCCTAGAATCAAGTTGTATTATAGCTTGGGGTCAGTTGGTTGCAGGAATAGGTAACATTATTTTAGCGTTGGCGAGCATAGAACGGTCGACATAACATAAGTACTGGTAAGGTCTAGTTTGCCTTGGCTCTCTTCTATCAGACGGAAAGGATTGATTGTGCGATCTATTGCACTTTTGGGATTGTAGACTATTATTGGGGAGTAGTTTCTAGCCCGGTTTAGGGTAGAGGTTGTTTCAGCTGCTGCAGTTCAGTTGTGGTCGTTTGAGCTGGTAAGTGAGTCAGTGTGTCAACCCTGAAGAGAATGATTTCTAGAGCTCGAGAACAAGAAGCTTGTTTGGAACACATTTGGAAAAGTGGTATTGTGTGGGAGGCCTACGGATAGGGTCCCACAAAAGGGTTATTCTGCATTGTCAGGATTCAGTGGTTAGCAAATGTTAGTGATTGACAGAATAAAGCACCAAAAGAAGTAACTCGTTGCCGAGGTATTAGTTGGAGCATCTATCTTGTGGTATTCAGGATGTGAGTATGGGGTCATTCAAGCATTAGTGGCTGTTGGTTTCATTAGGATTCAGGAAGTGTTCATCTGGTTCTTAGAAGTATGAGATCAGTTGGGATCATCTAGCAATGGAATACTAGTGGGAAAGTGTTGGCTGTCATCGGATCGATCGTTGGGAAGTGAGAATGATTGAGAATCCTCCAATTTTCATGTATTATGAAGGCTTAGTCAAATCTCAGTGGGGGAGTGTTACCCAAGATGCGTAAGTGGGAGTGGTTTTGAAACGGGGGTCAATTTCATAACCCGATAGGGAGAATGGAGGCCCTAGTTGTAACGCCCGTAGATCCGGGCTAGTCAATTTAGAGATAATAGGGGTCGAAAACGACTTTTCGACAAAAGATTATTTAGAATAAATAATCTTAAACAAGTTTTATAATATGTCTCAAGAGTTCCGTACATATAAAGAACGCCAAAATCCGAGTTATAACAAAGAAGTTATGGTCCGTCGAAGTTTTACGGCAAAACCGGCACGACACCGGGAGACGTAAATAGTGAATTTACGATGGAGGAAGTTTTAGCCTTAGTGATCTAAACCAAAGTTGTAGTATACGTAAAACCGAGAACATCTATAAAAAGAACGCCCAAAACTGACTTCATATGAGGAAGTTATGATTTTTCTAAGATTCGGCTTAGTAGTGCACGACCCGAAACTCGAATTTTAGTCGAGCGGTTTTTGGCTTACGCAACCTTAATGAGAGTTGAATATCTCATTAATAGGAACTCAACCATAAAAATACAGACGAAAACGGAGTCCGTGTGAAGGAGTTACAAATTCTTCGTGGTCATTTAACAGTCTAATCTCCTCCTACTGTTAAATTTAAGATCAGTCGAGAATTAGCCGACGGAGTCTAAATGAAAGTTGTAGATCTTGATTTTACCTATGCTTGGATATAAATAACATCAAAAACGGATCTGGTATCCGAGAGTTATGATTTTTCTAAGTTTGAAGGCTGATACGCGATATTGGGTGACGTGGCACCACCATAATTAGACACGTGGAAGCACCAGAAGGCTGCCACATGCACCAACTCGACAAATTTTAAATCAAAACTCGGCGAGTCCATCAGTCAGCACCCCTATAAATAGAGGTTTCGGGTTCCCTCACTTCCTCACACCTTCAAACCCTTCTTTCTCTCTCTAGTTTCTCTCTCTAGCCTCCCTTAAGCCCCCTAAAGTCTAGGTAAACCCCCTAGCACCCGAAGGAAGTCCCAAGGCTCCCGAAGTACGAGAAAAAAGCCTTTCGGCTTAGGAGCACTGCTCCAGCGAAGCCTGGTTTTCGAGAAAACCTGCTGTAAGTAAGCTACGCCTACCCTATCTTTAGTATAGCTTATGTTTCAATATAGTAATGTTATTAGGACCTTATAATAAGTACTTGGGCTATTATTATGGGTTATATAAAGTATTGTTTAACGCTTATATAATAGTAATAATAGCCAGACTATTAATTAGTCTTGGTGAATATTAGACTAAACTCTAGTGGTAATGATACTAGGTTTTGTCCAAGGAAAATTGTGTTGAGAGTAACGAAGTGCTGTCCGAGTACCGAGTCACCACCGTATCAGGTGAGTGCATAGTCCCTTTCATGAACATGAGTTTAATACAGGTATTGATTGAAGTATTAAATATATGTTTATGTGCGAGTTATTTGATGTTGCCTAAAATACGTGTTAAAGAACATACCTGATTATATGTAATAATTTGGGATAAAGAGTAAACCTAAATTAATATTGGGTAGTATCTTTTTACGAGTACGAGTGAGTTATACTCCGAGAATAGATCATTAATATATGTCATTGATCTGGGAGCATGGATTAGACATAGTCATTGTCCCTAGTTTGAGAGTATGGACTGGACACAGTCAAATGTCATTAGTCCGGGAGTATGGATTAAGACATAGCTAGACATCCTTATTTCGAGAGTATGGACATGACATAGTTATTCATCATTAATCCGGGAGTATGGATTTACACATAGACACTTGTTCCCGATCCGAGAGTATGGAATAGGCATAATTATTAATCCAAGAGCATGACTATATCCGAGAGTATGGGTTAAGTAAGAGGTAAAATTTAAGGTCCGAGAGTATGGATATTCTCGTTGTAAGGATCGATGGGGTGGGGTAAGAGTAGAATATATATATATATATATATATATATATATATATATATATATATATATATATATATATATATATATATGGGGAAATTATATATACTATGTGTTCTAAATTATTTATATGATATAACATTGTGGGGTTGAAATCCCTATGTACTCACCAGGTTTCTCAACCTAACCCACTCCAACGTATTTGTATTCCAGGTGTCAATACGAAGCGACTTTGCACTGAGAGATTTAAAAGAGATGTAAATCACTAGTATAAATAACTGTAAGGTCTGTTTATGCTTATGTTTTTGTATTGACGATGACATCCCAAGCTTTTTAAAGAATAAAATACATTTCTTCGGAAATGCTTTAATAATACATTTATCATGTTTTTCTGGGAATAAATTCCGCAACATTTTTATTAAAAGAAGAACTCTGATTTTCAAACAAGCATAAACAAAATCGGTATTTTCTGTCCGTGAAAATGGGGATGTCACACTAGTGACTGCTTGGTTTGAGGGTTCGACAAAACTCCCTAGCATAAGAACACGTCTTCTGGCTGCTTGAGAGCAGAAGTTGGGGAGCCAGGTTGAAGTTCTAGTCATTAAGTGAGTTCAGTTAGAGTATTCGGTCGAGGGTATGCTCGACTCTGAGGGTTTTTGGATTGATAGATTGAGGGTTTTGTCAACTGTCAGGGCTCAGTAGTGCATTCAGCATGGGAGTGCGGGTTATTTAGCGTATGCGGTGGACACTCGGGTCATGGAACAAACCACAGATTTTTGAGAGGGTCGACGATCGACATGAGACCTATGGTTAGGCTGGGGATATAGTCCACAGAGTAAATTAGGAGTTCGAATCCCCAAGTGGGTGGGAACAGGATGCATGGGAGAGAGCACCAGGAGGGGTTGTCCAGGGAGATATTAAACAGTTTAGAGCGATCCGGATAAACTGAAGGCTAGTGGGGCATACCAGTCAGACTGAAGGCTTGGAGAACGGTCCAGATAGACTGAAGGCCTGGTAGGGTGGTCCAGTTATGCTGAAGACTCTGTATAGATTTGTAGATGTATGTTTGGGTATTGAGTAGGCTGCTATGCTATTGTAACATCCCAAAATACGAGCCAAAAATTTCATTTTTGAAAAGATATTTTTAACAAAACATTCGAATTAAAACATTTACTGATTATAGTATTTTAATAAGATATCGCATGTCTGGAAAACATTTCAATAAACATAATAATGTCAGACTACAAATCCCCAGGAAGTTCTCATGATGCGGAATACGAAGCATGTGTGTGATGGGCCGCTACCGCGCCAGCTCTTTCCCCTTCGAAGAAGAGGTACCTGAAACCAAAACTGAAAACTGTAAGCACAAAGCTTAGTGAGTTCCCCCAACCTACCACATACCATACAATCACATAACATGCATATATCGTCAGGCATATCTGGGTGCCCGACCTACCCCTTCGGTCCTCTCGACCGGATACTATCTAGCATAACTAGGAGCTTGCCTCCCCTTCAATCCTCTCGACCGGATACTGACTAGCATATATGGGTGCTGGTCTCCCCTTCGGTCCTCTCGACCCGATACTGACTAGCATATCTGGGTGCTGGTCTCCCCCTTCGGTCCTCTCGACCGAATACTGGGGACTATTTCACCCCCTACTACTACCATATAACACATATATCTCGTAATCTATCTAGCATGGCTGGGCATGACCGCCCCTTCGGCCCTATCGACCGGTAATCTGGGGACTATCTCCCTTGACTGTCACTAGCACATAGCAGCATATCATACTGGCACATAAACATATCACAGGTAGTAGCAACCTTAGATGAATATCACAGAGACAATCATCCATCATACAACTCCTACTAGTGGGCCGACATTGTGGCCGTAGACCCACCGCTACTGGAAGGTAACTCACCTCGTAGTAGATGCTGATCTATGTGGGAATAGTATGTCTGATGCTGCTGCTGCTCCGGAAATCCTCCGGCTGTAATTCCCACCAAACACTTAGTCAAATACTGCTAACCGCCCTCAGGGTAAATTACCCATTTACTCTTAACAAGTCATGAGTTAAGTCATAGTCAACTGTCAGTTTACCAGACTCGCCGTGTTGGCTTGCCGACTCGCCGAGTCCCTTTCTCTAAACCCAAGTCTTAATAGTCCTGCATCCTACTCGCCGAGTTATATGAACAACTCGCTGAGTTCACCTTCATCCGAAGAACACTCTAAGCTGTGACTCGCCGAGTTGTATGAACAACTGGTCGAGTCTGTTCTTGATCTAAGAAGATTGTCTTGAACTCGCCAAGTCAGGGCATTGACTCGCCGAGTTCCTTCATGGATGAGTTCAGCTTCCAACTCACTGAGTCCACCCCGGACTCACTACACTACTCGCCATAACGAAAAGGGGGAAAACTCGGGGACTCGCGTCTCGAGTCGCTGAGTCCGATGAACGACTCGCCGAGTCGTTACCATGCAATTATTATATGGTCGATTCTACTCGAATCCAGCTCATGCCATACATAGATCCGTGATCCTGGGGCTTGATTTACATGTAAAGTTTCCAACTTTACGTGTAAATAGGCAACCATGAGGATTTTAGGGTCCAAAATGCACGAAAAGGGTAGATCTAGGGCTTTCATGTAATATGGTTCCAAAAAGACAGTAGATCTGAGCTCCTGGAGCTCAACCATGCCTAGATCTAAAGGTTAATAAGCATATTACGAACCCTCACACCTACCCAAGCTTGGAAATGGTTCAAGAAGGACTTTAATGGAGCTATAAGGGACAATAAGCATGAAAACAAGGGGGAAAACGAGTTATACCTTAGGGAACACACTGAGATAGCTCAAAGATGCTTGACCTCCTCTTCTTCTTCTTGATCTACTCTTCTTCCCACTCCAAAACTTCAAGAGGACACACCAGATGCTTCAACCTCACAAGGAAACAATGCTTGGATGAGATATAGGGTTCTGAGGGTGAATGGGGGCGAGCTTGGGTCGCACAAGCTAGCTTAAATAAGGGGAAAACCCTTAGGATTAGGGTTTCATCAAACAGCGATGACTCGCCGAGTCCAGGATATGGACTCGCCGAGTGAACAACTTAAGCGTGCCCCCGAACCGCGTTCCTACTCAATGAGTCAGACCTACAACTCGTCGAGTCCAAGGCTAAAATGACAATTACTTAGATAATTTTTTACGTACCAGGAACCAGGTGCTACAAATCTCTCCCACTTATTTTAGACTTCGTCCTCGAATTCTGCTGCTCAAACCTGACACAGCTCGGGGTAATGCTCCATCATTTCTTCCACCGGCTCCTAAGTCCACTCGAACCCCTTTCGGTGCTGCCACTGCACCTTCACTAACTCCACCCTCTTGTTCCTCATATCCTTCAACTTTCGGTCGAGGATTGCGACTGGGCGCTCAATGTAATTCAGGCTGTCATCAACCTGTATATCCTCTAATGGTACCACCGCTGAATCATCCACGTGACACTTCTGCAGCTGGGAGACATGGAAGGTGATGTGGATCTGGCTGAGCTCGGCCAGTCGCGCACATCACACACTTTGTTGTTTCTTAAAACCATTTACTTAGCCCTTTAGAAAACATTTTTTCTTTCCAAATTCTCTTAATCCCTCGATTTGACTACAACACCCCCGAAGGTGTGTCCGAATCCCTCAAACCAGGGCTCTGATACCAACTTATAACACCCCAAAATAGGAGCCAAAAATTTCATTTTTGAAAACATATTTTTAACAAAACATTCGAATTAAAACATTTACTGATTATAGTATTTTAATAAGATATCGCATGTCTGGAAAACATTTCAATAAACATAATAATGTCACAGTACAAATCCCCAGGAAGTTCTCATGATGCGGAATACGAAGCATGTGTGTGATGGGCCGCTACCGCGCCAGCTCCTTCCCCTTCGAAGAAGAGGTATGAAACCAAAACTGAAAACTGTAAGCACGAAGCTTAGTGAGTTCCCCCAACCTACCACATACCATACAATCACATAACATGCATATATTGTCAGGCATATCTACGCGCCCAACCTACCCCTTCGGTCCTCTCGACCGAATACTGTCTAGCATAACTAGGAGCTTGCCTCTCCTTCAATCCTCTCGACCGGATACTGACTAGCATATATGGGTGCTGGTCTCCCCTTCGGTCCTCTCGACCCGATACTGACTAGCATATCTGGGTGCTGGTCTCCCCCTTCAGTCCTCTCGACCGAATACTGGGGACTATTTCACCCCCTACTACTACCATATAACACATATATCTCGTAATCTATCTAGCATGGCTGGGCATGACCGCCCCTTCGGCCCTATCGACCGGTAATCTGGGGACTATCTCCCTTGACTGTCACTAGCACATAGCAACATATCATACTGGCACATAAACATATCACAGGTAGTAGCAACCTTAGATGAATATCACAGAGACAATCATCCATCATACAACTCCTACTAGTGGGCTGACATTATGGCCGTAGACCCACCGCTACTGGAAGGTAACTCAAATCGTAGTAGCTGCTGATCTGTGTGGGAATAGTCTGTCTGTTGCTGCTGTTGCTTCGGAAATCCTCCGGCTGTAATTCCCACCAAACACTTAGTCAAATACTGCTAACCGCCCTCAGGGTAAATTGCCCATTTACTCTTAACAAGTCATGAGTTAAGTCATAGTCAACTGTCAGTTTACCAGACTCGCCGAGCTGGCTTGCCGACTCGCTGAGTCCCTTTCTCTAAACCCAAGTCTTAATAGTCCTGCATCCTACTCGCCGAGTTGTATGAACAACTCGCCGAGTTCGCCTTCATCCGAAGAACACTCTAAGCTGTGACTCGTCGAGTCTGTTCTTGATCTAAGAAGATTGTCTTGAACTCGCCGAGTTAGGGAATTGACTCGCATAGTTCCTTCATGGATGAGTTCGGCTTCCAACTCACTGAGTCCACCCCGGACTCACTACACTACTCGCCATAACGAAAGGGGGAAAACTCGGGGACTCGCGTCTCGACTCGCCGAGTCGTTAGCATGCAATTACTATATGGTCGATTCTACTCGAATCCAGCTCATGCCATACATAGATCCGTGATCCTGGGGCTTGATTTACACGTAAAGTTTCCAACTTTACGTGTAAATAGGCAACCATGAGGGTTTTAGGGTCCAAAATGCACCAAAAGGGTAGATCTAGGGCTTTCATGTAATATGGTTCCAAAAAGACAGTAGATCTGAGCTACTGGAGCTCAACCATGCCTAGATCTAAAGGTTAATCAGCTTATTACGAACCCTCACACCTACCCAAGCTTGGAAATGGTTCAAGAAGGACTTTAATGGAGCTATAAGGGACAATAAGCATGAAAACAAGGGGAAAGCGAGTTATACCTTAGGGAACACACTGGGATAGCTCAAAGATGCTTGACCTCCTCTTCTTCTTCTTGATCTACTCTTCTTCCCACTCCAAAACTTCAAGAGGACACACCAAATGCTTCAACCTCACAAGGAAACAAAGCTTGGACGAGATATAGGATTCTGAGGGTGAATGGGGGTGAGCTTGGGTCGCACAAGCTAGCTTAAATAGGCGGTAAACCCTTGGAATTAGGGTTTCATCAAACAGCGATGACTCGCCGAGTCCAGGATATGGACTCGCTGAGTCGACAACTAAAGCGTGCCCCAAACCGCGTCACTACTCGGCGAGTTGGACCTACAACTCGCCGAGTCCAAGGCTAAAATGACAATTACTTAGATAAAATTTTATGTACCATGAACCAGGTGCTACAGCTATAGTAAAAAATAGGTTTGTTCCAAGTATTGAACATGATCTTGGAGTAGGCTGAGGACTCTAATTTATTTTGGTTGATCGGAAGTTGTTATTAGTGGGCGGACGGAGTTCAAAGAATATTGGTGATCTCATTAGTTCGGAGTGTCTCCGAGGTTTCATCTTCTTGGATCGGGTAATACTCCATTTGGGACTGAGAGTGGATTCGAATGCGTATTCATCAGTTTTGGGAAGGTTGGGATTAGAATATCCTGCCATTCAGGTTCTGGGAACCAGGGTAGATCTTTCTCATGATATTCTATGGCATTTGGATAGGGTTGAGGCGATCTTGCTCTATGCAGTAGGATAAGATACCCGGTGAGGGCCGACTATAAGTTGTAGGCATGGAGGCTCGAAGGGAGCGATGGGGATGAGGCGGTAGAACAAAAACCATGAGATTTTCGACTCGAGATTTGAAGTGATTAGACATGTTGGTTTTGTAACCCAAATGGGGTGGTATGGGTTAGATATAAGTTTCGTACTGGTTGGCCAGTAGTGGTAGGTATGTCGATGACAGTTTGAGTTATTGTGATGTGTCTTGGGTTGGTTTCATTTGTGATAGAGCCATAACTTGTCTAAAGTAAGGAGAAGATGGGTAACTAAAGACCAGATAGGATGTGAGGCTGACGTGGGTCATGTAACATTCATTGTGTTGGCAGGGCGTGGAAGCAGGTCCTTCCAGACGGTTTCTTTTTAAGAAGACACGTGGGACTGCCTTTTGTGTGTGTGTTTTGGTTCAGTAATCGGTGAGGTGTCTGATGTTCGGGTTGTGGGTAGAAAATTTGTGACCAAGGAGGTTCGACTTTGCTTGAGAAACATAATATGGTAGCAAGAAGAGTTGAAGTGGGTTTATGACTTGGGATTTATGTGTGGTAGTAGTTTTTGTATCGATATGTTGTTCTTTGATGAGAGGAACATCGATTAGGCCTTTCAAGTGACGGAGGAAAGTGGATATCCATAGGTTCGGAGTGTTGGGCATCTGAAGTGACGACAGTAGTGTCGATCGGTCATCGAGAGCATTCCAGTCATGAGCTGAGGGCTAGCATACTAGACTCATGTTGTGGGCTTAGAGGCAATCTAGACCTATGCTAAGGACCACGTAATGGTATTCCAATCATAGGTTGTGGGCATATAGATTGTGTTGGTTGTGTCTGTGTAGGAGCGCATTCAGATTGGATGTATTGTTGAAGATTCGAGGGAGTTCCGATCGGTTGTGACAAATCTGAGGATGGTGGATGAGACGCAAGGATAGATCCTTGGATCTCCGGTTATGAGTAGATCCGGGTTATGTTCATGTAGGTTTTACACTCGAGGGTATTCCATCCTAGGGATGATTGGAGCCGTCGTAGGCTCGCTTGGTATTTCGACCCGAGGTTGATTGGGCCAGGCATGAGTGCTCGTATTCATTTGTGGATTGATTATGTATGATATTCTGAGAGCTAAAGGATGCATTATTAGGTAAGAAAAAAGGGTTCGCTCCAGGAAAAATGGAAAGTTGGGTTTCTGATGCCTTGGTCATCAGGATTTTGTCAAGTTGGCAATGTGGCATGAAGGATAGACCTTATGAAAAGGTTTGATTGGGATTCACATCACCCTTCCTGATTCGCACTTTCAAAAGTGCGTCATGGATCAGGGGCGGTAGTATCGTTAAGTGACATCCAGGATGGTGAGCGCCTGGATTATGTGGAGAGGCCTACGACCATACTGGATGGAGAAGTGAAGGTTCTGCGGGACAAGGAGGTACCTTTAGTAAGGGTATAGTGGGAGCACCAAAGATGCTCCGAGTGGACGTCGGAGCTGAAGGCAAAGATGCGGGAGCACGATCCAAGGATGTTCACCACAACATACTTCGAGGACGAAGTCTAGTTCAAGTGGGGAAGAATTGTAACGCCCCGATTCTCGAATACTAATTTATGGTTATAAATTCTCATGAATTCAATATCTACTTGACGAGTTGGTTGCATGACTCGTCGAATAGCAGCAGGCTTGGGTCACGTGTTTAAGTGACCAACTTGCCGAGTCGGAAGAGTGAATCGATGAGTTGGAGCTGGAGGGTGAAACCCTAATTTCCGGGGTTTGGCACCCTATTTAAGGGATCGTTAGCCTCCCTTAGTTCCTTTGCAGCCCCTTGAGAGTCCAAAAACTCTAATTCTTCTATGTGCTCCATATTAGTTTGCATTTCAAGCTTGGAAAAAAGACCTTGATGCAAGAAGCTTGAAGATCAAGAAGTTGGAGGCACGAATGTTTGTGAGTCTGAAGTCTATCTTAGCTAGCTTGATTTGAGGTATCAATTCATGATTTTTTTGGCCTCATTCCTTTCTAGATCTCTTTGGATGAAGTTTAGGGATTCTTGGCTTGATTATGAAGCTATTCTTGGGTATGAGCTCAGATATGAAGTTGTAACTTCAGATCTGAACTCTCTTTGATTTCTAAGTCCATAAAGCTACCAGCATTAGCAAGCATGAACCCATCCTTAAGTGTAAAACCCTATTTCAAGCTTGGTTTTGGCATTTTGAGTCATTAGAGCCTTGCATGCATGTAAAGTTTGCAACTTTACGTGCTAAGCATGCCTTGGGAACTTGGATCTACAGTATGGAGCCTTGGCATGCCTTAAAAAGCATCTGTATGGATGAAGGATGAAGGGACTCGGCGAGTCGTATGAAGATGGTCATGAACTTGATGAGTTGAATGAACAACTCGGCGAGTATCTTACGGTACTCGACGACTTGAGGTCAACATACATTGTTGACCTTGATAGTTGACTTTGAGGATAACTGGTACGCGGATATTTATGAATTGGATCATTGATGCTTATATGTGTTGGAGTTTGGGGCAGTGTTTCGGGAGCGTGATTTTGTGGTTCAATCCGGCATTACTAGGTGAGTTACTTTACTATACTAAGGGGTCTAAGGCACCAAAGCCTAGGGGTAAGCATAATAACCGAAAAACCGAACCAAAACCAAATTAACTGATATAACTGGACCATAATAACCGAACCATTTTAAAATCCGTTGGTTCGGTTTCTAATTTTTGTTAACCAGTAAATAATGGTTCGGTGATGGTTTTATAGGTTAACCAAACCATTATTAATCGAATTGCTAACTTTATATTTTAATATATAAAAATTATAGATTATATACAAAACCATATATTCAACCTTATTTAAAATTCATTAAAAATTTGAAAATATAATCCATTAATCCTCACTTATTAGGAGACGAACGAGCAATCAAACCATCAAATGATGATCACGCAGACATACAAAATTTTCCAATCATGCATTGAGTTAGATTATTGATTAACGTTGTAATTCGTAATCGGCTAATTCTACAATTTGTAAACATTATTCACAATTAGTTTAATATCCACACTCGTAATCCTAATCGAAGGATTCTCAAATCGTTAATCATAATCAAAGATTTTTTTGACTTTATACTCCTATTCGAAGGATTTTTTTTGAATTTTTAATCAAGACTTATAGGTAATTTAAGGTTTTGGATCTTCTTCACTCTATGATAAATTAAGAATGTATTTATTTTTATTTTTTTTTTTATTTTTTTATTTACTGTTTTTGACTTAATCACATTGAATGTATATGCGATTTTTATCCAATAACACATAAAAAATCATTCTAACATATAAAAGATGGCAACAAAAGACTTTAAAAATAACAAGTTTATTTTGATTTCATAACAAAACTGAACCATCATGGATCCATTTATAGAGGTTAGAATGAAACAAAACAGCCATATGATGTTTTAGAGATAACCTTTGAAGCCTTTGAACCCACTTGGTTTTGGGGTGTTGGTGAAGATGTAAAGATCAATGAACATGATCTTTTCTACAAGTATCCACCATCAAGATTAAGGCACTTGGAATGCTAGTTCCTTTTCGTATAAAACAATTCTTAAGCCTTTAAGTTCTTAAATTAAATAAGCACTTAAGGAGAAGCACTTTGAACCACCAAATACTTGAATGATCTTCAAAACAAACGCAAGAGGAGTAGCACTTTGCTACTTACGATTTTGGTGAGAAGAAAGGAAGAAGAAAAGATTGTTTCACTTAGCAAAAATGCAAGCTTATGCATCTCTTATATAGTCCATTCAAAGTAAGGCCTTTTGATTAAAATACTCTAAAGTATTTCTAGCTTTCAGAAGCATGGGAGAGAAATCATGGAGGTTGACCAACAACCCCCATATTTTAATATTTTTGGCCATATCTGTTGAAAAGAGTAGGATTCTTTAACTTTTATAAACTATAATTTTATAAAATATAAACTTTGTCTTTAGGTAAAAGACAAAATAATCCAACTAGTCCAAAATGTTGTGCATGACTTATTAATTCATACCATGTGAAATAATAACTAGTTATACTCTCTTATAATTATTATTTTCACAAAACAATAATTATTATCTAATTAAAATAAAAGAACCGATATTATATATTAATAATCACACTAATAGTAATATACAAAATGTGTCAACTCGATAAGGTGTGACCCTATAGGATCATATATTATTAACAATATCACTCCATAATGATTCTTGGGCATATAGATTCAACAATTTTGGGGTTGATATAAGGTTTCTAAGGTACTAGGTATCTGCAGTGAATCTTGAGAAAATTATTCAATCTTTAAAACTTTCAACCATTATTATGTGCCAAATTCATTGCTCAAGGTTGGTTGTGCACCAGCCCGACCATAAATAACATAGGCACATGTCCCAGGTTTATTTGTGGTATGGCTTATGTATGAAACTAACCTTTATTGGGGTATCTGACCTAAAGGGTTGAGTTGGTAGTTTTAGTTGATGGGATGGTTAGAATTTTATTAAGTGTTCTCATCACGTGTTAGAGTATATATATATAACTGTTATATATTAGTGTTTGTGAGGTTTGTAGTATTATTAAATTTTCTTTTGTACTCCAAGAATAATATGTATAGACAAGGGCCAGACATGGAACACCAGAGTGCAAGATCATTTTGGCAATTAAGTTGTTATGAATCCAACAATCCTATGCAGCCCTTCAATACAGATTCCCTGTACCGTACATAGCCAAGAAGTAGTGTAATTAGTAATAATACTTTTATTAGTAGCATGTTGCTATATTTTTATTTTCTCTTTCGAGGATACAAGTTCTCTATAGCCAATTTAGCTCTGATACCATTTTTCACACCCCCGGCCGAGGCGGCAGAACATGCCGGGCTGTTTGACTAAGTTCATGGATCAAAGGTAAAATGAATATATAGCACAAGTACAATGATAAACAAAACAACATTTGTATTCCATCTTGGTTTTTGAATACACGGTTCTTACAGATAATAGTATAATATATGAATTTCCTTAAAAAGGTAGGAAGACATAACAAAAAGAAGTAAAATAAATTTCGTGAGATCCATGACTATCTGTCGTCTGAATTTACGTGATTACTGATTCCGTGAAAATATATGTAGTTTTGACGGTCAACACAAGGTTGGTGAGGGTCACAGGATTTTTGCTAGTAGTAGTAATGATACTTTTAAAAGCATTCAAAAAGCATTTTCTTTATAAGTAAACCATATTTAAATAAGCTTTGAAAAATCCAAAAGGTGTCTTGGTATAAGTAAATTCATGCTTAAAATGGTTTTGAAAGAATCAAGTTTATGAGTTGCACTGAGAGAGAGAGAGAGAGAGAGAGAGAGAGAGAGAACAAGAGATATTCGAGTTAATGTTTATAGTGAATTCTATAACCGAGCTATGTGACTGAATGTACCCTGCTACAATGCTTCATTGGACGTCGTAGTAATGATTGTAGACACTTATCACCCGCTTCAATTGACCGGTTGAGGTTGTAGCTAGCAATCGCAGGTGGGGATGTCAAACCCATATAGATCTATACGTATGTATCTCGCTCCGAAGATTAACAGTTATAGTAGTGTGAGTATGCTAAGTGTTTAGACTTTTGCTAATGAATAGTATCTCACTATAAAACCTTTAACTAAGGTATGAATAGCTCTTAGCCATAACTTAAAAGTGGATAACTTCTAGGAATAATGAATCGTATAGAGTTTATAAAGTCGAGCAAAATTAGTATGCATGTATAGTATAAGGCACTAGCTTTTATAAACTAAGTATGTTTCTTGTATAAACTTTGTACATATGCATGTATAGTTCAAAGCCTTAGGAATATACAAAGTTTAATGATATGCATTTTATGACACACAATGTCACATAAAAATCATAAGGTTTTGTACTAAAAAGGCATATATATATATATATATATATATATATATATATATATATATATATATATATATTAAAGTTGTATTATTTTAATAGCATAACATATGAGAATATTAAAGTTTAAAAGTAGTTGATGTGTTTGTAACATATAAAAGTTAAACCAATAATTTAAAAACTAGTTATAGTTTTTACATTAAATAATACTTTATCTGTATTTTTGTAATATCTAGAATAAGTAGTACATGTATTCTCCCCTAAAAATATATAAAAGATGGTCGTAACACTCATATTAAAGTGCGGTTGTTGGGTTGTTTTGAGTATTGGATGTGAGAAATTGGGATGTGTTGCCCAGAATACAAAACTTTGAGATTAATTTAGTTTCCTAAGAAATTTTTAATATAAATTAATATATGAAGGGTTGTTTGGTAATTTAACTAAGGCATAGTACTTATTCATAAATTTATTTTAAACTAATATTCATTTAAATCAAAATTTATCTTAAACCAAAATTTATTTAAATAAATTTTATTTAAACCAAAACATATAAATATTTTCAAAAAATGAATTGTTAAATTTTTATTTTTAAATCTAGTGTTTATTTTGTTGAGAATTGTCGATATAGGGGTAGGTTTTATATATTTTAATTAAGGTTTGGAACATTGGGACTAAATTTGTAATGAATTAAAAAAATTTAGGGGGTGACAGTGGGAGGGATGGCAGGTGGAGGTGGCACTTGATGGCAGTGCACGGTGGTGAGGATGGCAGGAGGATTTACGATGAGTGTAGGGGTGACGGGGCTTGCTGCCATGTCTCCTCCTCCTTTTTCCGATAGCAACACAACGTGAGGGAGAGAGGGGAGGGTTTAACAGCAGCATAATAACCAACGGTTGGTAGTGGAAATGGCTCTTGATGGCAACGAAAGTGGGTGGCGATGGGGCAGTTGATTCCCCTATTTCTTCCCTTTCTTGGAAAACAATCGATGGGGGAGGGGAGGAGAATGGCTAAAGAGGTGCTTAGGTAGTTTTGATCAGAGAGGGAGATATAATAATGTTTTAAGGTGTTGGTTTTTGTGGTAGAGTGATGGTGGTTTTATGGTGGTGATGTTAAAATCAAGAAAAATAGAGAGAGATATGGAGGGAGAGATTGACAAGTGTTTGAGCTATTGATTTGTAGTGAAATTAGGAACATGTAACATCCCAATTTTCAAGGCCAAAAATTTCATTTTTAAATAAGTAACTTATAATATAGTTTACCAAAAGCATTGCCAATGTCATATCAATTTATAAAATCATAACAACGCGTCTCAAAGCCATGTCATCAATAGTAATAAAAATCAGAGTACAATCCCATAAAACTCAATGCGGAAATCATGTATGTGTGTGATGCACTACTACACTGTCGGCTCCTTCCCCTTGGATGAAGAGGTACCTGAAACCAAAACTAAACCTGTAAGCATAAAGCTTAGTGAGTTCCCCCATCATACCACATACCATACAATCATACATGCTGCCAGGCAATTTTGGGGTGCCCGACCAACCCATTTTAAGCCATTATAGGGTGCTGACTACCCGTTTCAAGCCATTCGGGGGTGTTGACTACCCATGTCAGGCCATTCTGGGGTGCCTGCCTACCCTGCGTTCTATCTCACCTGGTCATGGGGACTATTTCACCCCCTACTACTATCACATAATAACATGTCATAAATGTGTTGTCAGACATATATGGGGTGTCCGACCTACCCTTCGATGCTAATAACCGATCGGGGGACTATTCCCTTCCTACTACCACTATCACATAGAACATAACATACTGGCACATAGTGTTGGATTAATGTCTAAGTCCATAACTATAATTGGTAAGACTTGACCCGACCCGGCATGATCCATTTGGGTTGCATGGCATCATGCATTTGGATAGACTATAATGAGAGAAATAACACTTAAGGTTTGTTAATATATTATAAGTTGTAATATATTAATAAGGTTATTTAATTAGTATTGATCAATAATTAATTTGGAATTAATTAAGTGATCAAAAGGAGACTAATTAAATATATGGGTTGATTGTGTAAATCATTCATTCTTATATATGTGGGCTTGTGATCCAAGATTCCTTATGTTGGACTAAGTCCATGGGGTGACCCATGGATACTCCATGGAGATTAAAATCCATGGAGCATAAGGAATGGGTAAAGTCATGAGTTACATGGTGTGACCCTAATAGCCACCATATAAAAGAATCCCATGACTTAAGAAATCGTACACTATGTGTGAGTGTGAGGGCTAGATGATTTCCAGGAGTGTTCAGGTTTCTCTCAAGTTATTCCATGTGTATTTGGTGTTGTGTGAACCATTTGAGGTGTCACACTTGGGGCACTAGGCACTCAAGCTTCATGAAGATAATCTACATCAAAGAGGTATGTAATTCTGACTTGATATATTCATATGAATCATGTTATTATGCTAGTAACAATGAATACCTTGGAAAGTTCTTATTTGCATGTATAATAGAGAAAACATAGATCCAAGGTATTTAGAGTTGCATGTACACTTAGGAGTGTTAGAATGCTCATAACCTAACACATAGAACATATCAAGTAATAGCAAACCAGAAAATTATCACAAAGATAATCATCTTAACGGTAATCAGCTACTAGTGGGTCGGCCTTGGTTCCTTAGACCCGCTTCTACTGGAAGGTAACTCACCTCAATGTCGCGTAGTGTTTGCACTGTCCTCGGCATGAAAATAGACTTTCCTCGACTCCTCAAATCCTACACGAAAACTCTTCTATGTTCCCAATTCGAACCCACAACCCCTACAAGGGTCAACTAAAATCCAGGTCAAAGTCAACCTCCAGTTAGACCATGTCGGGTCGGGTCAAGTACATACCATTTATAGTTATGGACTTAGACATTAATCCAACAGTCTCCCACTTGGATAAGTCTAAAACTATTATTGAGTATGACTTCAAAACCTAACTGGCAATCGTAGCTCTTAAAGCTGTTGTTCAACTCTAACCTTGTCAACGAACTCTTACCTTTGTCAATGACTTGTCCAATAGATAAGGTATCATATATTCCTCCATTCTAGATATCATATGGACTGAGACATGGATTATAATCATTCTCTCAGTCCATTTGTTGTTTCCGGATTTCCGATTTATGATGAATGAATGATATAACAAATCAAATCAGTCATGGCTTGGCCAAGCACTCACATGTGTCATTGCTAAACCATCGAGGGGCCCACGGATATCGCTTTTATCCCGAAGTTAAAATGAATGGATAAACTTCGAATTATATGACTTGTTTTACTACTTGTTTAATCATACACAAAGGCACGTTTTATAACATCGATTTACTGAATGCGTTTTCGTGCAATCAATGTACAACCAACTCATAGTAACAACTCATATCTATAGGTTTGAAGAATATAAGATATTATCGTCTCATGATCAGTCTTGATAAAATCCATGAAGTGATTAAAATGAGCGCGGGTTGAATCCAATACTCAGAACTTATGAGCACTCATGATTGTTGTAGCACAACTTTGTCCACCAACTTGGCCCTCTACAAGCCAAACCGTGACAATCCTGATTGATATCTACTTCCAACATATGACTGATTGTGGATGATTTGAATAACTTAGTCATTCCGAAAGAATAACCTAGTTATTATGGAAGTCAAAACATGCAAAGTGAAACACAAGAATAAATGAATCTAATATGGTATCAAAACCAATGAATATAAATAAAACACTTTCTATTTATCACCATACTGATTACTCACTATTCATTGTTTCGGTTTTATCAACTTATACTAGAATTAAAACGCTAGGTGTACTATGCTCCAAGCATGTACACTATGTTTTCTAAACAATAGCTTTGCCATACACCAAATATGAACTGTCTGTTTGTCTATGATCCTTTTGTTTGTGAACATAGATTAATTGAACATAATTTCAATGATTCTCTTTTCACACTCCCAAATCCTTGTCTTAAATGTAAGAATTCCAAATTCGTATCATTTATCGAAATTTGTTTAGATTTTAAACTTATATGCATTGTTCCTATTGTAATGATTATGCACAAAGCCACAAAGACTTGGCAATAATCATTACAGAGTATCCCAATGGAAAGAAATTCCACGGAAACAATATCTCAAATTCAAAGTGCATGTCTTTGAACATGCTTCTTGCATTAAGTTTCTTTAACCTTACACAAATTGTTTCCACCTATGAAGACAACTCTATATTCCCATTTTGACTACAACTTCTGAACAAGAGTTGCCTCTTTTCAGACTATGTCAACATGGTCCTTTAATAGTATACTTCCAACTGTTCTTGAGCAACCAATCTTTGGTAAACCTTAGATTGTCCTCAACAATTGCTTAATCACTTTAGTCATATCTAGTTCTAGACATTGTTCCCCTTAATGCCCCAAGGCATTTGGAAAATACAGAAAGGATAAATATTATAGCACATGTAGTCGATCTTGTACCCAAAGTAAATGGGACACGATTCATGATGTTTCACATAAAGACATGGTTCTAGACCATACTTTTGCCATAATAATTTTTTGTTTGCCATATTCTCAAAATTTGACTATGAAAAGGGATGTCGTAATCATAATCGAATTTTGAGAACACAATATATAGAATTTTCTTAAGTTGAACCAATCCAACATGAAATTCATATACATATTCTTGACTAAAGGTGATTAAAACCTCAATATAAGCTCTTATAAACTCAATCTAAGCTTTTTAGAATTGAAATGAAGTGTAATTTGCTCTCCCTTAATTATAGCAAAACAACTTTTTCAACCCCTGCAACCTCACAAATTGAAACTTTTTGTTTTCTATAATTAACATTGCTAACTTGCAATACTTATCATAATTATCATGCTCCCACTAACTTGATGATTATTAGCATAACACTTATGCTCTCACTAGCTTTGACATGTATCCAGAAAACAGTTGGACCTCTAGAAGTCAATACTTTATTGACATTCTTACCAAAGTTCAAATTTCTGATACTAGATTGCTTTGATAAGACTTTATCAAAATCATACACCTTATCTTAGATAACTCACAGGTGTGTCTAAACAATTTCAGAACTATGAAAAGGGATGCCAGAATCATAGTCTCAATTGTTTAGACTTTTTGCCATTTCTCATAAGTCAATGTTAGTGTGCCGATTAACCACGCACGCTCCACTAACGACTTTGAGAACTGAAAATATCACAATTGCTATCTACTTAAAATCTACTTAGTGAAAGAATTTCCTCACCATCATTTTCATGAATCGGAGAGAAACCTTATGACACTTAGATTTTATGGTGTATGTGTTCTTATCCACGTGAATTTGTCAAAACCATAATCACAAGACTAGGTTAGTGACAAATCCTAACTCATATGGATTGAACTTGTGCAATCTTAACCTCTTGCCACTTGGCAGCTCAAGGGCCTGTCATTGCTTCCAAGTAGCTATGCAAACAATTGAGAACATGTAGAACTCAAATGTATAGCCAAATTAACTGGAATGGGCACAAAAATGTCAACACGATAGGTTATAAACCTCTAGTTGTGTGCTAGTGATGAAATACAAGTTTTTATTTCTCATTAGTTCTTGAAACTATATCAGGATCTTTAAGACTCCCACTATCTTCTTGACCTATAATACTTTCATGCAAAATATTCAAGAAGTAGTGTGGATTCTTAATCAAGACAAACACTTCACACAATTGGCCTTAGTTGGTCTTTGTTTTATCCAAAACATCACAACTTACCAATTTCAAATGTAAGAGTATTACAAAAACAAGTGTTTTAAACCTTCTTTAAGACATCTCACTCAAGTTACAATCTTAGAGTATAACTCTAAGAATTGTTTTTGGAACGAAGTATCAATCATCTTCTTGATTTAACCACTTCAACAATTTTTAACTCCTCTTCTTAACTATCAGAATGCACTTAGAGGATGAATGGGGATAAGGTCTCAAAATCATTAAGATGATCTTAAAACATGATACTCAAGTACTCTCCCATCTTTTCAGATTTGAGAAACTTTTATCCTTCTGCTAAATTTGATTCATCTTATTCGCTCTGCCATACATTTGTTACTTTTCCAATGTCTTAAAGTTAAACTAAAGCTTGTAAGTATAATCATATTTACAAAATCTTAGTAAATCATGATGAATAGTCTTATCCATCTTTTGTGGTGGACTTTAACAAGTGCGCAAGAAAGGGTTCTTGATACCTTAGTCCTTCACTTGAGTCACATCTACATGTGAACAAGGAACTAGTCTTAATTCCAAGTTTCGGTCCAATTGAAACTTGGGTGATGAGAATATTTCCTTATTTGGTAAATTTAGACACTACCACAAATTGAAGAATCAAATTCATATTTCCAATATTTCCATAAACATACAAACATCAAATTTTCATGAATGCCATTGTAAGGAGATAAAAAAAATAAAGTAAAACAAACTTTTATTTATTTTTAAAATGTGGAAAAATCTTACAATATAACTTGAAATGAAAACTATGTTATTACATGTTTCTTAGCAATCTATCATAACTCCTAAGAAGTAGTTCAAGTGAAAGAAATCCATCTTCGTGATCAAATTCAACATACTCTTTCTTTAAGTTTCCTTCCCTTTGCTTGATCCTGCTAAATATCAAAATGAAACTGAGTCACATTTTGTATTACGAATCATCAACTAGGGACTTAACAGAGTTAGATAGTGGACTTACCTGAAGCAGAGTCAAAACTTTTTATTCTTCTTTCTTTCAGGTAGCTTGGGCAGCTTCGCTTCCAATGCCCCTTTTCTTCATACTAAGAACACATAGACTCTTTGGGAATGGTACACAGGCTATTCTAAACTTAGACTTTCTCTTTACCTTCTGGTCAACCGGGTTGACCAAGGCCAATCCCTTTCCATTGGGAAGAGAAAGTTTTTCTGAACTTCCAATGTCACCATTGTCCATGTCCATGGAAGGTTTGAGAAGTAGACCTTCCATCCATATTTGCTTGACTATTGTACCAAATCATTTCTGATTCAGCAACAATAAGCAAATAAGAACGATCCATTAGGTTCATGTCATGATCTGTCACATAGTAGTCTTTCTATATGACTCAGGAAGTGATTGAAAGACCCAATCAATAGCCAACTTCCTTGGCATAATAACACCCAACATTCTCAACATGTCACTATGTGAATTCAATCCTAAGACATGAGTGCACATAGGACTTCCAATTTTATGTTTTATTATTAGTATGGATTGAGTGATCTTGAACTTTTCAAGTCCTTAAACTCGTGGGTCAGGGAGAATAATTCGAGGAGGTGGAGGAAGAGAAGTATGACTTCCATGAGCCAAACTCGGAAAGTTATATTCAATAGGAAAGCTTGATTTGGGAAGATCATTGTTTTCTAAACCAGACATCAACAATGGGAGAAATTCAAGTAAAGTTGATTTAAGTCCTTAATATAACACCCAATATGAAATATTAAGGCTAGGACCCAACAAACTATTTTATAACTTGGAAGAGGGATGCCGTAATCCAAGCTATAAAATATTTGAATGTAAGTGAATGGCGATTCACCAATTTCCACCAAGATAAACGCAATGTATTATTAGGTTTTAATTCGTTTTGAAACTCCTAGATTCTTTTGAGATTCATTGAACTTTTCAATGACATGTTTCAATTTCGAGTGTGCCCTTCAGGTTTTGTGATTGGGATGCCAAGGATCACAAAACAAGGTGTGAAGTAACCATGCAAATATACTTGGTACCCTTAATATTTACCCATAATCGATGTGTTGGTTAACCACACACGCTCCACCGATACTATGATAAATATTAAGTTACCCTTTTCCTACCTTGTTAAATCTGAGTTAGTGTGTCGGTTAACCACACACGCTCCACTAACGGCTTAAACAAAGTGCACAGTGTAATTTCATGGATTAGCACCTTATTCACATTTTCCTAAGTAACTAAAATTGGGAATTTATAAATGTTTAGTTACTTAGTATTTATCATTAATACTTTTAATGAAGGTAAAATTATAGTCCTTGTCCTACCCGTTCAACTAACGACCATCCATCGGTCAAGTAAGCGGTGGGTGAGAGTGGACACCCATTAAACTGCCATTTCATAGGCAGTAACCTTATACCCCCTTATAGACCGACTTCGTGAATGAGGCCTACTAATGGTAAGACGACTTTTTTTCTTTATACATATATAAATATTATTAAACTTACAATATTATAAAGTATAAGGGTTGAATTTTTTTTTTAAATTCTAGGGATTGGAAATAAAGTTTTAATTGTGACTTTACATGTTCCAAAACTTGAGGGCAAGTTTTGTAAACTTCTAAAACCTTTCATTTCTCATAACTTATGAGTTAAAGGCTTATTAAAATGAGTGACTTTTCATCTTATGTAACCATTGTCTTCTTTTAATGGATTTAATGACTTGTGACTTTTGGTTATCCATAACTTCATAACAAGTTATGGACTCCATTAAAACACATAATGATCAAGAATTAAACTACCAAGAAGGTTACAAATAATTCTTATGATCATCTAAGCTTATAAGTTCAAGAACATGCATGTCAACAATTTCAAGAATCATAAAATTAACCATATAAAACTTGAAATTATGCTAACAACTCAGAAATTGGTTTACCATAATCATTATCATATCAAAAAATAGTTTTTATAAGTCCAAAACAGTTTAAGATAATGATTCTAGACCAATTCCAGCACCAAAACTCGAAGATATATTGTCAGGGGGTCCAACTCGTCGAGTGCATGAACCAACTTGACAAGTTGGTTGCATTTTCCTTGAACTAATCGAGTCCATTAGTGAACTCGGGGAGTCCACTGTCCAGACAGCAATATAACTTCAATTTTTCAGCAATTGCATCAAGTATATAAGAAAACAAGCCTAGGCTTTGATACCGCTGATGGGTTTTGAGAATTCTAACACTCTTATGGTGTACATGCAACCCTATAAACCTTGGATCTATGTTTCCTCTCTTATACATGCAAATGTTAAATATTCCAAGGTTTCATCCTAACTAGCATATTATAAAGCACTTATACTATAATGTTCTAGTTAGATGACATACCTTTTAATGTAGCTTGATGTCGTCAAGCTTTACGAGCTTAGACCTAATAGTGTGGAAGCCTCAAGTGGAATCACAAATCACCAAAACACCTTGGAAGAACTTGAGAGAATATGTATGCACACTAAAATCGGCCCACTCTTATAGACCACACACACACTAGTGCCATTTTAGGTGCCAAGTAGTCCTTTATATAGTGTGGTGGATTAGGGTTACATCCATGTAAACCCTAATACCCATGTCTTTTCATTTCCATGAGATCCATGGGTTAAGCTCCATGGACTATCCATGGTCTTACCATGAAATCTTAGCCCACTCCAAATAAGCATTATCCCACACTATCTAGATACTTGAGCCCATATTTAATTAGTCATACTTATGATCATTGAATTAATTCCAAATTAATTTAAGATCAATACTAACTAAATAATATGATTTCATATAATATATTAGAACTTATAATATATTAATAAATCTTAACTTATACTATTCTCACAAGATTATCCATATAAACTGTTCAGGTGAAGTGCAACCCAAATTGACCATGCCGGGTCGCGTCAAGTACGTACCAATTATAGTTATGGACTTAAACATTAATCCAACAGATATAACACATAAAGTTACGAACTTTACGTCCATGCATGAGTCTTTAAGCTCAAAAGGACCAAAATTGAGACCTACATGATGCATGGGGCTCTCATGGTCATAGAGTTGGCACCTTTATGCCATGAGACCCCTCCAAAGACCAAGATCTGAAGCCATAACTCCCTATTACACTCTACAACCCGAAAATGGCTTAGAAGGCCCTAAATATACCAAAATCCAAGCCCTAAAGATGATTAAACACATGGAAGATCAAGATAGAAGCTTTTTACCTTAAATGAGCTAGAAATGGAAAAAAAATCTCTGGATCTTCTAGCTTCAACTTGAACTCCCAAGCTCCTTTCCTCTTCTCAAGCTTCACAAACCACCAAAATGCACAAAAATGGCCTTAGAACAGTCAAACAAGGCTAGGGTTTCAGGCTTATGTCTTTTGGAAGTATAAGGGACAATGGAGGGTGAGATTGGGAGAGATAAGTTGTTTAAATAGGGTGCAAACCCTCAAATTTACGGTTTCACTCAAACAGCGTCTACTCGCTGAGTCGGTCTCCCGACTCATCGAGTAGATCCCTGAAACTTCCCACAGAACACGAGTCTACTCGACGAGTTGGTCCCTAACTCGTCATGTCCCAGAGAAAAATATAAAAATTACTTGAATTAAATGCATACATGGAATCATTTGTTAGAAATCTTCCCTATTTATTTTAGACTTCGTCCTCGAAGTCTTCTGCTGAGTCCTGGAAGAGCTCGAGGTAGTGCTCCCTTATCTCTTCCTCCGGCTCCCAGGTCCATTCCGAGCCCTTGCGGTGGTGAAACTGCACCTTTACCAGCTCCACTCTCTTGTTCCTCAGATCCTTTGACTTCCTGTCAAGGATCGCCACTGGCCGCTCGGTGTAGTTCAGGCTGTCATCAACCTGAATATCCCCTAAAGGAACTACTGTCGAATCATCCACCAAACTTTTCCGCAACTGGGAGATGTGAAATGTGCTATGAATCTGACTGAGCTCGGCTGGCAGGTGTAGCCTATATGCTACCTTGCCCACCTAAGCTACAACCCTGAAAGGTCCAATATACCTGGGGCCCAGCTCGCCCCGCTTTCTGAATCGAATGACACCCTTCCAAGGAGACACTTTTAGGAATACCATATCTCCGACTTGGAACTCCAGGTCCGATCAACGCTTGTTGGCATAACTTTTCTGCCGACTTTGAGCAGTCTGAAGCCTGCTCCGAACCTGTTGGATCCTCTCCGTAGTCTTAAGTACCACTTCGGTACTCCCCATGAACCTCTGACCAACCTCAACCCAGCGTATCGGGGTCCTGCACTTCCACCCATAAAACATCTCGAAGGGAGGACGGTTGATGCTCGCATGATAGATGTTATTATAGGAGAACTCCGCCAGAGGAAAATAAGTATCCCAACTACCTTCGAAGTCTAAAACACACGCCTACAGAGTTTGGATGTTCCGCTCTCTCTAACCATCTATCTGCGGGTGAAAGGCAGTGCTAAAGTGCAGAAGAGTACCCAGCTCATCATGAAACTTCTTCCCGAACCTGGAAGTGAACCGCACGTCTATGTCAGAAATCAATGAAACTGGCACCCCGTGTTGCGCCACTACCTCCCTGATATACATGTCGGCCAACTTTTCGGCTGAAATGCTCTCCTGAATCGGAATAAAATGGGCACTCTTAGTCAATCGATCAACGATGACCCAAATCGAATCCACTCCTCGCACGGTCCTGGGAAGCTTCGTGATGAAATCCATAGTAATATCCTCCCATTTCCACAGCGGGATGTCCAGCGGTTGGAACTTGTCGTGAGGCCTCTGGTGCTCAGCCTTGACCTTCCTGCATGTAAGGCATCTCTCCACAAACCAAGCTACGTCCCTCTTCATACAAGGCCACTAATAATCAAGATGAAGATCCATGTACATCTTTGTCTCCCCGGGATGGATAGAAAACCTGGATTTGTGCGCCTCCTCCATCAATACCTGGTGCACACCTCCATGATATGGGACCCACACCCAACAATGAAGAGTCAACAATCCACGGTTGTTATAGTCAAAGGAGGAAACTTGACCCATAATATGTTCGCTCTTATGATGTTCCTCCTTCATGGCCTCCTGATGGGCCTCCCGAATCCACTCCAACAACGGAGTCACAACTGTCATCCTCATACATATATCCCTGATTGGTGCTTCCCTACGGATTAGCGTGTCGGCCACGACATTGGACTTCCCCGGGTGGTAAAGGATCTCACAATCATAATCCTTTACCACATCAAGCCACCGATGTTGCCTTATATTCAGATTTGGCTGATCCATGAGATACATCAGGCTCTTGTGGTCTGTGTAAATGGTACAAAGAACCACATAGAGGTAATGATGCCAAATCTTGAGGGCGAAAACGATAGCCTCCAGCTCCAAATCATGCGTCGGATAGTTTGTCTCGTGAGGCTTCAGTTGCCTCGAAGCATAAGCTATATCATGCCCTCTCTGCATCAATACCGCGCCAAAACCCGAGATGGACGCATCGCAATATACTACAAAATCCTCCATGCCCTCTGGCAGGGCTAATATTGGTGCCTCACACAATCTCTGTCTCAATGTCTCAAATGCGTCATGCTGCTCAAGCCCCCAACAAAAGACCACGACTTTCCTCGTCAACTGGGTCAAAGGCACGACTATCTTGGAGAAGTCCTGAATGATTCTCTGATAATAGCCTGCCAGTCCCAGAAAGCTCCAAATCTCAGATGGAGACCTCAGAACCTCCCACCTCATCACGTCCTTCACCTTAGCTGGGTCAACTGAATTCCCGTTCTGGTTGACAAGGTGCCCAAGAAACCGCACCCCGCGTAACCAGAACTTGCACTTGGAGAACTTAGCATACAAGCTCTCCCTCCTCAAAGTATCTAGAACCTCCCGCAAGTGCTCCTCATGCTGCTCTTGCGTCTTGGAATAAACCAAGATGTCATTGATGAAAACTATCACTGACTGATCCAACATTGGGCTGCACACACAGTTTATGAGATCCAAGAATGCGGCAGGAGCATTGGTGAGCCCGAAAGGCATCACCACGAATTCATAGTGACCATAACGCGAACGAAAAGTAGTCTTATGCACATCCTCCTCATTTACACTCATCTAATGATAACCTGAGCGCAAATCAATCTTGTAGAACCAAGATGCTCCCTATAGCTAGTCAAAGAGGTCATCAATCCTCGGGAGTGGGTAACGGTTCTTCACCGTCACCTTATTCAGCTCCAGATAATCTATACACATCCGATGCAACATGTCCTTCTTTTTCACAAATAAAATCGGGGCTCCCCATGGCGAACTGCTTGACCTAATGAATCTATTGTCTAACAGTTCCTGCAGCTGTGTAGACAACTCATGCATCTCAGGAGGATCCAACCGATATGGTGCCTTGGCTATCGGAACTGCATCGGGGACTAGGTCGATCTTGAACTCTACCTGCCTCTCCAGAGGTATCCCAAGCATCTCCTCAGGTAATACATTTGCAAACTCTCATACCAACGGTGCATCGCCCACTGTTGCCTTACCCACCTCCCGGGTATCCATAACGTAGCAACATATCCATCGCAACCCTGCTGGAGGTCGCGCCTAGACCTCACTGCTGAACATAAGGTCGATCCTCGTTTTGTCCTCTCGCCCTGAATCACCAGATCTCCCCCACTTGGGGTCCTGATCCGCACCATCTGTTGTGCGCATTCGATTACTGCCCCGTTGGGGCTTAGCCAATCCATGCCTATAATAACCTTGTTCCCCCGCAACTGTATGGGAACCAAGTCTACTAGGTAGCGCTCCTCGAACAATCTCAAAACACAATCTCTGAAAACCTCCGATGCTCGCACTGACCGTCGTCCACAATCTCGACCTCTAGAGGACAATCCAACGTGCCCGAGGACTTAAGAAACCTCTTGTTGAGTGCAAGTGAGACAAACAATCGGGTAGCACCCAAATCAAACAACACCTGAACTAGAATACCGTTCACATGGAACGATCCTAAACCGATCACATATATATATATATATATATATATATATATATATATATATATATATATATATATATATATATATATATATATATATATATATATATATAACATATCAAAATCACAGCGAAATAATATAAAAGTTTAGAGAGAAGAAATCATACTTGTCACCACATCGGGTGCGGCGCATGCCTCCTCGGCAGTCAACTGAAATACTCAGCTCCGCACCACTGGAGCCTCTGACTTGACCTTCCGTCCATCCGTGACTCGCGTAGACAATGGATTCAGTGCCACCACTGGCGCTGCTGCTGATGCTGTTAATCTAGGGTAGTTGGCCTTTTTATGGTCCCTCTGATTGTAATGAAAAAAAGTTAGATCCAAAGTCTAAATAGTGGGGCAGGAGCAGTACAATCCCTGACAAAATGCCCCATCTTTCCGCAATTGTAGCAGCCTGATGATCCCACCCTACAAGCTCCCTCATGCGGCCTACCGTGTTTCCTGCATCGGCTTTGGCCTGGTTGGCCCTTCGACCTAGCGTGGGATCCCTTGGGTTTCTTCCCCAATACCCCATTACTCTGCTCTGTCTCTTCCTTCCTCTTCCTGGGGTGCTCTAAATCAATTTCTCTTTCCCTCGCCCTGCAAATCATGGACTCCAGGTTCGGGCAGGCTGAATAGCTGACATGCTCCCGAATATCAGCCCTCAACATATCATGATATCGGCTCTTCCGCATCTCCTCATCCCCCGCATATTGAGGTACCAATAAGGCTCTCTCCCTGAACTTGGCGGTGATCTCTGCCATTATCTCGGTCATCTGTATCATATCAAGAAACTCTCTGGTCAGCTGCTGAAGCTCCACAACTAGTGCAAACTCAACCCTGAACCTGGTCACAAAATCTGACGAAGTCATAGCCTCGCCGGCTGGGGTTCCCAGCGAATCACCAACTGACTCCCTCCAATCTCTATCTTTATCCCTCAAACATCCCGCAGCAAAGCAGATCTTCAGCCCCTCCGGGCAGAAGCTCATCAACTGCACAGACTCAATGTTTGCGATCCATCTCCTGGCAGTAATGGGGTCCTTCACCCATGAAAGTTCGACGCACCACTACCCCTGAAGTCCTTGAAGGACAGTGTGCGCGTACCCGTCTGGCTAAACGCCAAATCACTCCTGAATGTACGCAGACGATCCTTCATCAGCTTAATAATCCCCTCTTTGATCGATCTGAAAATGATCAGGGTTGTCTCAAGGATACATATTGTGATCTTAGACGCGATGAACTTGTGTATCCCACCATCAATCTGCTCGGATCCCGTACCCGCACCCGAGCCTGATCCTGATCCTGACCCAAATCCTGAACCTCCTGCTCCATGTCACGTAATCGCCATATTGAAACTAAACACATAAACATCGGGGTCATACATATCCTCAATAGGTCTCGCACCTTCTCCACGTTTCCTGGTTCCATCTTGGCCTTCCTTGACTCGAGTACGGATCCTCTGCTTCCAGTAGTACGGGCCCATACTACAATCCACATCAATCCATACTTTCCCCAAGGATTGTTTCAACTTCATTAAGTCCCCTCACCAACACCGCTTTCCAACTAATCTCATCCTAGGATCTCCTAGGGTACCCTCCGACCTACTCTCTGCCATCAGCTGCACTAGGAGTCCCTTCCACCTTTCCCTAACTAGCTTGCGAATACTATTACTTATTTGCTTACTAGTTAGTTAAAGCTAGCCAGAACCCCTATAGCACCAACCAAGCATCATTCGTGCATTGAGTAACCAAATCAAGCATAACCTACTCAGGCTACCATACTGCTCACTAACAGCTCTAACATACGGCTCAATAAGCTCCTATAACATGTATACAAGGCATCCTTCCTAGATCTTTAGCCCTATTCTAGCATGCAGTTCCCATAAGCACATAACAGGCATACAAGGCATCCTCCTAGATCCTTATCCCTATTATAGCATGCAGTTCTCATAATCATATCATATAACATAACGTAACAAGTATGGGTATCTTGGGGAAAACTTACTTGAGCTCGGCCGGTCGCACGCATCACACACCTCGTTCTTTCTCAAAATTATTGAACTTAGATTTTAGAAAACTATTTTCTTATAAAAATTCTTCAAGCCCTCGATTTGATTCTAGACATCCCCGAACGTGTGTCCAAATCCCTCAAACCAAGGCTCTGATACCAACTTGTAACATCCCAATTTTCAAGGCCAAAAATTTCATTTTTAAATAAGTAACTTATAATATAGTTTACCAAAAGCATTGCCAATGTCATATCAATTTATAAAATCCTAACAACGTGTCTCAAAGCCATGTCATCAATAGTAATAAAATCAGAGTACAATCCCAGAAAACTCAATGCGGACATCATTTATGTGTGTGATGCGCTACTACACCGTCGGCTCCTTCCCCTTGGATGAAGAGGTACCTGAAACTAAAACTGAAATTGTAAGCACAAAGCTTAGTGAGTTCCCCCATCATACCACATACCATACAATCATACATGCTGCCAGACAATTTTGGGGTGGTCGACCTACCCATGTCAAGCCATTATGGGTGCTGACTACCCGAAGCCATTCTAGGGTGCTGACTACCCATGTCAAGCCATTCTGGGGGTGCCTGCCTACCCTCCGGTCTATCTCACCCGGTCATGGGGACTATTTCACCCCTACTACTATCACATAATAACATATCATAAATGTTCTGTTAGACATATCTGGGGTGTCTGACCTACCCTTCGGTCCTAACAACCGATTGGGGGACTATTCCCCTCCTACTACCATTATCACATAGAACATAGCATACTGGCACATAGAACATATCAAGTAATAGAAAACTAGACAATTATCACAAATACAATCATCTCAACTATAATCAACTGCTAGTGGGTCGGCCTTGGTACCTTAGACCCGTTTCTATTAGAAGGTAACTCACCTCAATGTCGTGTAGTGTCTGCACTTTCCTCGGCATCAAAATCGAATTTCCTCGAATCCTCAAACCTTACACGAAAACTCTTTTAAGTTACCAATTCGAACCCACAACCCCTACAAGGGTCAACTAAAATCCAGGTCAAAGTCAACTTTAGTCAAAGTTAACCTCCAGTTGACTTGACTCGCCGAGTTGGTTTACCAACTTGTCGAGTCCATACTCCTCTAACCTAATACAATCCTCGAAACTACTCGTTGAGTCTAGCAAGAACTCGATGGGTTCTCCTTCAATCATACCATCAGGACCATCTTCATCCGACTCGCCGAGTTCATCCTTGAACTCGTCGAGTTCATCTCCCTCATATGAATGTGTCCAGTCTAAGACTCGTCGAGTTGTATGAACAACTTTTCGAGTCCATCTTCATTGATTGAGAGATTTCCTTGGGCTCGTCGAGTTTTCTCATACACTCGTCGATCCCCATGATTTCCAGGTCTATAATCATGTCCACATTTGTTGAGTCCTTCTCTAGACTCAACCAAACCCTCAAAACAGCAAAGGTTGGGGAACCACTGTCTGACTCACCGATTCCAAGAACAACTTTCCGAGTCCACTAAAGTCCATGTACATAAACTCGATTTATGTTGGGCTCATCTCATCCAAACGGTAGATCTAGCCTCCTAGGGTCGATATAACACGTAAACTTACGAACTTTACGTCCATGCATGGGTCTTTAAGCTCAAAAGGACCAAAAATGAGACCTATAAGATGCATGGGGCTCTCATGGCCATAGATTTGACACCTTTATGCCATGAGACCCCTCTAAAGACCAAGATCTGAAGCCATAACTCCCTATTACACTCCACAACCCAAAAATGGCTTAGAATGCCCTAAATATACCAAAATCCAAGCCCTAAAGATGATTAAACACATGGAAGATCAAGATAGAAGCTTTTTACCTTAAATGAGCTTGAAATGGAACAAAATCTCTGGATATTCTAGCTTCAACTTGAGCTCCCAAGCTCCTTTCCTCTTCTCAAGCTTCACAAACCACCAAAATGCACAAAAATAGCCTTAGAATACTCAAAAAAGGCTCGGGTTTCATGCTTATGTCTTTCGGAAGTATAAGGGACGATGGAGGGTGAGATGGGGAGAGATAAGTTGTTTAAATAGGGTGAAACCCCTCAAATTTAGGGTTTCACTCAAACAACGTCTACTCGCCTTGCCAGTCTCCCGACTCGTCAAGTAGAGCACTTAAACTTCCCGCGAAACACGAGTCTACTCGACGAGTTGGGCCCCTAACTTATTGAGTCCTAGAGAAAAATATAAGAATTACTTGAATTAAATGCATACTAGGAATCAGGTGTTACATAACCAAATGACTTAATTTATAAGTTGAAGGTTCCTCACAAGCCATGCAAGACCATACCTCCAAATGGAGTCAAACACTTCACCCCCGCATGTTTGTCCTTATGAGTTGGAGTGTAAGCAAGTAAGGGAAGTGATGGAAGGGAGTGAAGAATCTGGGCTTCAAAAAATCACTAATGATTTGCTTCTCCTAAGTCAATTGGGTCCCACATGAAGGCCTAATCCATTAAATTGTCCAAAACACACATAATCGGATGCATCGGGATCCCGATGTCAAGAATTTTTTTCAAACTTGCCGTTAGATAGAGTTTAATTCAAGGATTCCAAAAACCCGAACATAGTAACTTTTCAAGTTATTGAACTTCGGGAAATTGTGTTTAATGTTTCGCATCTAAATAATCTATAATGCTCGATTTTATACTATTGCAAATATTTTCGCTAAAATTATTTTGAGTATGAAATTAAATATTAGCCAATAGCCTGAGTCCAAAAACACTCTTAGAATTTCCACTGTGCAAGTGCCTTAACGGATCGATTCGGTTTTAAGTGATTAAAGAAAACTAGTTTTTTACTGTCTATTTTCTTAAAATTGACGTATCTTTTGCATATGAACCCCGTTTTGGATTTTATTTATATTTTTGGAAATATGGATACATGTACTATAAGGTTTTAATATTTTCTTGCTCATAACTGCTTAATACAAATTTTTAGTTTTTTAGACGCATTAATAAGTGTTGTAGTTTGAGCTGTTTGATTCATTTGACAGATTTGACATTTAGAAGTAAGGTATCATCTGATATCTTATAATATTTGAAATGAACTCATTTATTTTACATTAGATTCACTAAAACACAATGAGTTAAATTACAAAGAGATTTATTGTAATTTAGTCGTTCGTAGTCTATGACCTAAATTTTGTGATGTCACAGTATTCGAGGGTGAGGTTGTCGGCATCGGTGAATGGTCGGTGATACTATTTTCCATTATCATTATGACAATTTAGGGTCAAAGAGGTTTGTTTCGGTTTGGGTTGCAGTGTGGAGTCATTACGTTGTGATTTGAAAGGTCATGTTTGTCTGAAAGTCAGACATGGTTTAGGGTTTTTAGTTTTTGGGTTGAGTAGTTGGAGTGTTCCTTAGTTGGTCAAGGGCGGAGAATAAAGGTTCGATTTTTCATTAGTATACGTGATCTCTAAGAACATTGGGGGCTTTAATAGTAGTATTAGAAGGCGGTCGTCTACACAAGAGGACTTCTTAGTCCTAATTAGTCTTAAAGAAGTTCTGGAAGTATCTTCGGGTGTGGTAGAATAAGTTTTATGGGCTGATTTCGAGGACGAAATCTAATTTAAGTGGGGGAGAGTTGTAACACATGTATTTCAGATTGGTTTAGCTTCTATTTATCAAGTACTAAAGATTGAGTTTTGTGTAAAACATTGTGTCATGATGTAGTGCAAGGATGTCTACGACATGACATCGAATAAATGGAACACATGTTTTATTGATCGCCACGATGTGACATTAGGTTGGCCATGACGTGGTAGGTGTTCTGGCCTAAGCCCATGATCGTTTACGATTTCTTTTGTATTTAAACCCCATTACGTTGAACCTAAGGTTCCGTATCAGCCTCCATCACCCTCAATTGTCTCCTTGTCAAACCATAATCCTTTTAGAAGTTTTTTTCTCATTTTTGCAAGTTTCTGGTGGTTTTGAAGGTAGAAGAAGATTTAATGCCTTGTTTCAGCAAGAAAATCTCTCTTTCACTTGTGTGCATCTTCTGGACCTTTGTAAGTCCTCAAGTTTACATTTGTTCATGTCCCACTTTTTTGATCTAGGTTTTATAGGACATTATGGTCCCTTTGATGTGATTGTTTGGGTTGAAGAGATAAAGTTTGCAAGTATATGGTCTCTTTATGTTCCAAGAGCATTATATATCATAGATCTAGGAATTGGTGGTGATTTAGGAACTTTTCTTGAAGCTTAAGTTATATTGCATCTTTTGACCTAGTCATGGGAAAGGACATGCATGGGGTATGTATGTCCATAAAGTTTACATTGCTATGGTCCATTAAGGTCCCTAAAGTGCTTCTGGAAGTCTTGGATTGAGGCCCCTGATAATTGTATGAAAGACCTGTATATGGCTCCCAACAACTGTATACAAGACCATGGTCTAGATCTTAGTAGTTATATGTAGGATGTTAACTGTCTTTGTGATACTTACATGGAAGACTAGGAGGTGGTTCTTGGTACTTGTTTGTAAGACCTGGGTTTTGGCCCTTGACTTGACAAGGAAAGACCATGATGTGGCTCATAGCATGATAGTGATTGTAAGATTATGGTTGACACATATCATTCCCTATCCTATATAAAGTATATGGTATCTTGGGGAACTCACTGAGCTTTGTACTTATGATTTATAGTTTAGCATTTTTCAGGTATTTCTATTTTCAAAGGGAAGAGCCCAACTTAACTGCATAACATCCTCCAAAGTTTATTACACATTGGTCATTTGTGATTTTTTACTCTGATGTTTAAATGATATATTTCACTTTGACTGGTTTTGGACAAAATTGTTTGTATAGGTTTAATGTTTTAAAACTCAAAATTTACTATGAATTTTGGGATGTTACAAAATTCAAAACATCTATAAACTTGTCGTAATGATCATATAATTAGGTTTTTTTTAACTAATATACATGTTTGGCATAAATAAGAATCTAGAAATGTTAAAATAATAATAATAATAATAATAATAATAATAATAATAATAATTAACAACGTGCTAAACATAATTTATAAATTTACTTTATTTATAAAAAAAAATCGGTTTTTTTCTATATTATAGAATAATGTAAACATTTATAATTTGAATCGATAACATTAAAATGGTGATAAAGTATATTAAAAATATGATGTATAATCCACCGATGTTTAAATTCTATACTAGTCAACCTATATGGGAATTAATATTGGTCTGTAGTGACTTTGAGACTATAGACATAAGAGATAACCTCATTTTTGTATGAAATGATTATTTGATATGTAAAAACTGGTCTGAAACCCTAATTAAGGAAGCTCCCTTCCAAAAAAGTGACATATAAAGTGTTTATCTTGTACATTCATTTATTTTAGTCTTTTATTTTACTAACATGTACGTCTGAACGATCTAAGAATATACTTTGAATAATTTTTTCATTTGCTACTATTCTGCTTTATTGGCTCTATGTTGTTACATATAAATAATGTTTAATCCGTGAACAAACACATTTTAGAATCTAGAATGGTTATATGTGGTACAAGTGCTACCTTATGGATTCTAATACTAAAAGGGAATATAAAATTAGAACTGTTAAGTAATTTAAATTTGAATTTGTCATTTTATATAAAAGAAATTAGGTGTGTCATAATTCATAAAAGCAAATCAAAGGAAAACCAAGTCTGTATTTTACAGCATCTATAAAATATGGTGAATTGAAGAATCTAGAAGATAGATACAGGTGATCGGGTCTACGAGCTGTTGCCACGTTGAGTTTTTGAACAAACTACTGTTAGCAGGTGGACTACTTGGAAAAATAAAGGATGATGGACCCACTTTTGTGTTGGAAGAAAATTACCCTTAAAGAGAATAGTAGACTAGATCATAGGCTTTGATCCTAAAAGCCGATATATATATATATATATATATATATATATATATATATATATATATATATATATATATATATATATATATATATTGTAAATAATTGAATGGCAACATTTCCTAATGTCAAATGTGTAAGAATTATTTTCAACTTTTAGGATAAATATGTCAAATATGTATAAGAACTCATTAATTATGTCTAGTGATTAACTAGTATAAATAGCACTATCATATATATAAAAGATACACCAATTTGAATACTTTATATAAGTTATCAAATTCTCTCCTTCCTTTCTTCTTTCTTCTTTCTTAAAGGTTCTTAGTTTAGTTTTACTAATCTTGTTTTAATTACATCAAATTTATAACACGTTATCAGCACGAAAGCTCAAACAAAGGTTATTTAGAAGTGGAAATCACATCTATCTTAATCAAGGTATGTATTACTTAGTAAAAACATTATTAATTATAAAAACCCTCATCATATTAAAATAATAATAATACTAATGAATTAATAAAACTTATACATTATGGACATTATGGACTACTAACGATTTTTATTTCTTATACTAACGTTTCTTTATGTATTCTAATTTTTTTTATGCATACTAACATTTACATTATGCAACTAACTTTTATTTATGCATACTAACATTTACATTATGCAACTAACTTTTAATTATGCATACTAACATTTATATTATGCAACTGACTTTTCTTTATGCATACTAACATTTAAATTATATTTATTTATACATGTCAATGTTTATTTTTTACTCTTCATAATTTTATTTTAACATTTACTAATATTTGTTAATGTATCTAATTAGTAAAATTATACAAAGTAAAGTTATGTATTAGTTATAAATCTTATTAAATGATTTATAAATATACAAAACGAATATATATATATATATATATATATATATATATATATATATATATATATATATATATATATATGCAACGGTTATAAACAGTAAAAACAACGGCTATATTTTTTTTACTATAAATAAACATATTTACCCTGCTTATTTTACCCACAATAAATATTTCTCTCTTCTATCAAACAAATCAATTTCAAGAAATCAAGCTTCATGATGATTCACCCGTTTGTGATAATCATGACTATAATAGTCATATTACTTTTTATCTCAATCTTTAACATCGAAGATAATATGGAATTTCATCTACTTTTAGGCTTGTATGCAATGTTAGCTTTACCGCTTCTTTTTTGTGTAATATTTATTGAAATAAATGGATTTTAATTTTTGTTTTGTTTAAAATTTATAGTTACATTATGTCCAACATTGCAAAGCTCGAGTTTGCAGCACTTGAAGTTAGCGGGAAAAACTATGTGCCATGGATGATAGATGTAAAAATGCATCTTGAGTCCATGGGAATCTCAAATGCTATAAATGAATTTAATAATTGCTTCGCACAAGACAAAGCAAAAGCACAAGTTTTTCTTCGTAAGCATATTGATGAAATGTTAAGATTTGAATATCTTGATGTTACTGATCCAAGTATTCTCTGGAATCTTTTGAAAGAAAGATTTGATCATCAAAAGGAAGTTATACTTCCAAATGCTAGAGATGAATGGAGAACACTGAGGTTTCAAGACTTCAAGAAAGTAAATGAATACAACTCAGCTTTGTTCAGAATATGTTCACAACTCAAATATTGTGGACAAGAAGTTACTGATGAAGATATGTTGGAGAAAACTTACTCCACATTTCATGCAACAAACATTACCTTGATGCAACAATATCGGATGCAAAAGTTCACAAGATATTCTGAACTGAATGCATGTCTACTCGTTGCAGAGCAAAACAATGAACTCTTGATGAAAAACCATGAATCTCGTCCAACAGGATCAGTAGCACTTCCTGAAGCAAATGCTACAAATATTGATAGTCATCGAAACAATACACGTGGACGAGGGCGTGGTCGTGGTCGAGGACGAGGCCGTGGCTACTTTAATCGAAACCAAAGCCATAATCAGAACCATAATTCTGGTCGTGGACAAGGTAATAATCGTGGTCGTGGCCAGAAAAGGAATAATTACCAACATTCACAAAGAAACAATGTCCACACACAAGATAAGGCTAAAGTGGCAAGGCATGACACTGGGACATCACAAAAATCTGATGGTTCATGTTATAGATGTGGTAGCACAGGCCATTGGTCAAGGACCTGTCGCACACCTGTACATCTTTGTCAACTTTATCAAGAGTCCATTAAAGGAAAAGGAAAAGAAGCAAACCTCATTGATAATGTTGAATTCACTCCGCTAAATGTTGCCGATTTCTGCAATGACATGGAAGACATTAACTAAAAAAAAAAAATCTATTATTGTGCTAGTAAAACTGTTTTTCCTTCGTTTATTTTGCATGTAATGCCTTTCCTTCAATAAATGAACTTTCTTTTAATAATAATTATGATTATTATATTTACTTATTATTCCTTTCAAATGTGAAGTTTAATATGAGTCCAACTGGAGCACAACACCAAGAAAAGATTGGAGATCTTTGTATAGCAGATAGTGGTAGTACACATACTATTCTGAAATCAAAGAAATATTTTTCAAAATTAGTACCAACAAAAACAATTATACATACAATATCAGGTCCTGCAGACTTGATAGAGGGAACCGGGAAAGCCCATTTTATATTACCAAATGGTACAAACTTTTGTATAGAAAATGCCTTATTTTCTCCAAAGTCTAATAGAAACTTATTAAGTTTCAATGACATATATTTCAAAGGATATGATACAAAGACTATGACCATTGAAAATAAGAAATATATGTATATTATAGACAAAAGTCATGTGCTTGAAAAACTACCAACACTTGATTCCGGTCTGCATTATACATATATACATATGATTGAATCAAATATGGTAATCGAAGGAAAACATTGTGATCCTGGGACATTTAGTTTATGGCATGATAGGTTGGGCCACCCAGGATTAACAATGATGCGAAGGATAATTAAGAATACACATGGGCATCCATTGAAGGACCAAAAGTTCCCTCAGTCCAATAGCATAAAACCATGTATATCTTGTTCCCTTGGAAAGTTAATTATAAAACACTCTCCAATGAAAGTTGAAAGGGAATCTCCTAGATTTCTAGAAAGAATTCAAGGTGATATATGTGGACCGATTCACCCTCCATCTGGACCATTTAGATACTTTATGGTCTTAATAGATGCATCCAGTAAATGGTCTCATGTTTGCCTATTATCAACTCGTAATATGGCATTTGCAAAGCTTCTTGCCCAAATTATTAAATTAAGGGCACATTTTCCTGATTATACTATCAAAAGAGTGAGACTGGATAATGCTGGTGAATTTACTTCACAAGCATTTAATGACTACTGTATGTCTGTTGGAATTATTGTTGAGCATCCAGTTGCTCATGTACACACACAAAATGGTTTAGCTGAATCACTGATTAAACGTCTCCAGCTAATAGCTAGACCATTGATAATGAGAACCAAACTTCCTGTGTCTGTTTGGGGCCATGCAATCTTACATGCTGGATCATTGATACGCATAAGACCAAGTTCATATCATGTATATTCTCCACTACAACTTGCTTTCGGTCAAGAACCAAATATATCCCATTTGAGAATTTTTGGGTGTGCAGTATATGTCCCTATTGCACCACCTCAACGAACAAAAATGGGTCCTCAAAGAAGGTTGGGAATATATGTTGGTTATGAGTCAGTCTCTATTATAAGATATCTTGAACCATTAACATGTGATGTTTTCACAGAACGCCTAGCAGATTGTCAATTTGATGAGGCAAATTTCCCATCATTAGGTGGAGAAAAGAAGATCATGGAAAAGGATGTGTCATGGCATGAGCCTTCTTTATCATATCTTGACCCTCGCACAAGGCAATGTGATATAGAAGTTCAAAAGATAATGCATTTCCAAGAAATGGCAAATCAATTACCTGATGCATTTACTGACACAAAAAGGGTGACTAAATCATATATACCCGCTGTCAATGTTCCAGCTCGAATTGACATTCCACATGGACAATCTGATGATAAAGTCACTCAAGAGTCTAAAACACGCCTGAAGCGTGGAAGGCCATTTGGTTCTAAGGATAAGAACCCACGAAAAAGAAGAGGAGCAGAAAATGCACTAGATCATGAGGAAAGTGTTCCTGGAGAAACACGAATTATTCAAATTCCCCCAGGAAAAGAGGATGATGCACAAAATTATGGTCAGCCAAATAGAATATGTGACCAAAATGAAACTGACAGTATAAATGCAATATTTTCTTATTCAGCTGCATGTGATATTATGAATGATGATCCTGAACCACAATCTGTCATTGAATGTCAAAGAAGAAATGATTGGGCTAAATGGAAGGAAGCTATGCAAGTTGAATTAAATTCTCTTAACAAGAGAAAGGTTTTTGGGAACATTATCCTCACACCTGAAGTTGTGAAACCATTAGGATATAGATGGATCTTCGTACGAAAAAGAAATGAGAAAGACGAAATTGTAAGATACAAGGCCAGGCTTGTTGCTCAAGGTTTCTCTCAAAGACCTGGAATTGATTATGAAGAAACTTATTCACCAGTAATGGATGCAACCACTTTCCGATATTTAATCAGCTTGGCAGTATCTAAAAATTTAGAGATGCGTCTTATGGATGTTGTTACAGCTTACCTGTATGGATCACTTGATAGTGATATTTATATGAAAATCCCTGAAGGATTTAAAATGCCTGAAGCGTTAAGTACAAAACCCAAAGAAATGTACTCTATAAAATTACAAAGATCTTTGTATGGTTTAAAGCAATCTGGGCGCATGTGGTACAATCGTTTAAGCGATTATTTGACAAGTAAAGGTTATAAAAATAACACTATTTGTCCATGTGTATTTATTAAGAAAATAACATTTGGATATGTGATCATAGCAGTCTATGTTGATGATCTGAACATCATTGGAACGAATAAAGAAATCCTTGAAGTGATTGAACTTTTAAAGAAAGAATTTGAAATGAAAGATCTTGGAAAAACCAAATATTGTCTTGGTTTACAGATTGAACATATGCCTAACGGAATACTTGTGCATCAATCAAATTACACAGAAAGAGTCTTGAAACGTTTCAATATGGACAATGCAAATCCTTTAAGCACTCCAATGGTTGTTAGATCATTAAATATTGACAAGGATCCATTTCGTCCATGCGAAGAAAATGAAGAAGTCCTTGGTTCAGAAGTGCCATATCTAAATGCAATTGGAGCTCTTATGTATCTTACCAATTGTACTAGACCTGACATTTCTTTTGCAGTAAACTTGCTAGCAAGATTTAGTTCAGCCCCAACAAAAAGACATTGGAATGGAATCAAACATATTTTTCGATACCTTTGAGGAACTAGTGATTTAGGGTTATTTTACTCTAACGATTCAAAACAAGGTTTGATTGGTTATGCAGATGCAGGTTATTTGTCCGATCCTCATAAAGCTAGATCTCAAACTGGATACGTATTCATGAATGGAGGTACTGTAATTTCCTGGCGTTCTCAAAAGCAAACACTTGTTGCCACATCCTCAAATCATGCTGAAGTAATTGCACTAAATGAAGCTAGTAGAGAATGTACATGGTTAAGATCAATGACACAACTAGTTTTAACTTCATGTGGACTTGAAAAGGATATATGTCCAACTTTAATATATGAAGATAACTCAGCATGTGTCGCTCAAATGAAAGAAGGATATATCAAGAGTGACAGGACAAAACATATACCTCCAAAGTTTTTTGAGTACACTCAAGAGCTTATAAAGAACCATCAAGTTGAAATCAAATATGTTCAATCCAGTAACAATGCATCAGACCTTTTTACGAAGGCACTTCCTACTGCAATATTTAGGAAACATGTTCATGGCATCGGAATGCGACATGTGCATAGAATATAATGTGACAGATGTCTAAATAAGGGGGAGTAAACTATACACTGCACTCTTTTTCCCTTCGCTAAAGTTTTTTCCCACTGGGTTTTCTTTAGCAAGGTTTTTAATGAGGCAGTACTTCAAGGTTGAACTCTAATTTGAAATGATGTCATCCAAGGGGGAGTGTTGTAAATAATTGAATGACAACATTTCCTAATGTCAAATGTGTAAGAGTTATTTTCAACTCTTAGGATAAATATGTCAAATATGTGTAAGAACTCATTAATTATGTCTAGTGATTAACTAGTATAAATAGCACTATCACATATGTAAAAGATACACCAATTTGAATACTTTATATAAGTTATCAAATTCTCTCCTTCCTTTCTTCTTTCTTCTTTCTTAAAGGTTCTTAGTTTAGTTTTACTAATCTTGTTTTAATTACATCAAATTTATAACAATATATATATATATATATTCAGGTTGACAAAATTGCAAAAATGGTTCATATGCTTGTCAAAATTATGTGGGTTTGATCCAAAATGGTTTCATGGTGCATAAGTGGTCCAATATTGGATCTTTTTAGTGATTTTAGTCCCTATACACTTGAAATTACTTTTATACCCTTATAGTTTATATTTTCCGTATTTTAATTGTTGAAATCTTTTAATTAAATTAATTTAACTTAAGACAAAAAAATAAAAACCCAACTCACCCTTTCATCCCTGTCATAATACCAAGGAGGAGAGAATCCCAATCATCACCACTACCCTTCATCACCTGTGTTTGTAACCAGCGTCGGCGGCCTCCATTTTCATCGGAGTTACCGGGTTCGCCACCATCACCCTTTTATATCTTTATGCCAGACATCACTCAACTTCACTTCTTTCTATCTTTTTCAAATACACACACAAACACAAAGTCTCAAGAACACCCACACCGGAAACCAATGACAATAGGCTGGAAACCCACACCACTAGTGGCCGGAAACCTACACCAACAGCTTCACTTCTTGCACATATGTCACCACTGCATCCTCTGTACTACAAGCTCCTTCCTATAAAATCTATTAACCCCCTCAATCTCTTTACTCTAATACTCTACTTCACTCCCGACTTTTGGTTTTGGCTCCTGAAACCAAATTGGAAACGATTTTGAGATCCGATTTTAGTGGAAATTTCGATACATGGACTTTAATATTCGGATTTAAGTTTATCAGGAAGCATTATTGCAGTGAAGCAAATCAACCATAAACAACTCCGTCAATCTGGGTGGAGGTTAGTGTAGGCGGAAAAGGAAATAGGCGAGATGGAGGTTTGGGACGACAACCTTCTTGAAGGCGTAGTGTTTGGGATCGATTTGCAGGTCCATTACTTGGCATCGTTTTGCAGGTCCTCTACGAGACATCGATTTGCAACCCCTGTCTCACCTTCAAAATCAGTAGGTGTATGGTATAAATGGATCTCATTCGTCGGTACTAGAGGAAGAAGGAGGGCGACGGAGGCTGGTGGCGGCAGAGTGAGTAACGGAGGGCGGTGGCGGCATAGGGAGCTAAGGTCGCCGGTATATGAGTGTTTTTTTGGTTGGATTTTAAAGGAAAGAAAGGTAGAGTCGTAGAGGGAAAGGGATTAGAAGGGTACGGTGGGTTTTGTTTTGGTTTTTTAATTAAAATAATAAGGAATTAATTAAAAAAATAAAAATAATAATTATTGAAGGGCATATTGGTCTTTGCATGTAGGGTATGGATCAAAACCACACAACAATGTGAACCATAGGGATTAAAAGCACACAAGGTATCCAAAACTGGACCACTAATGCACCACCAAACGTTTTTGGACTAAAACCACATAATTTTGACAAACACAGGGACCATTTTTGAAATTTTGTCGTTCAGGTTCATTTGAAACCATTCTAATTTTATGAGACCGTGAAATCAAATCTAAAAATAATCAAAATGAATGAAAATATCCAAAAATTCTTTTTTTAAATATTATTTTCGGAACTTGAATTAACTAAAAAAAATAAAAAAATAAAAAAAAATCTGTTTTTTTTGAAAAATAAGTGAAATATTCTAATAGAATATTACACTGACATATTCTAAAAAATAATTTTAAGATGCAGAATAAATGGAAAAATCTAAAAATTCTTTTTTTAAATATTATTTTCGGAACTTGAATTAACTAAAAAAAATAAAAATAAATTCCATTTTTTTTAAAATACGTGAAATATTCTAATAGAATATTACACTGATATATTCTAAAAAATAATTTTAAAATGCAAAATAAATGGAAAAATCCAAAAATTCTTTTTTTAAATATTATTTTTGGAACTTGAATTAACTATAAAAAATTTTAAAAAAAATAAAAATTAAAAAATGTATCTCACGGTCTCACAAAATTGGTCCGTCTCACATGAACCTTACCCTATATATATATATATATATATATATATATATATATATATATATATATATATATATATATATATATATATATATATATATATATATATATAATGAATATTAGGTTGTTATTTACATAAATTTAAGTGTAGAACCTATCAAAACTACGTTATTTTGATAAGTAAAAATAAAAACTAAACCAGACTTCTTCTCATGGTATTCATATTTTTATTTTACAAGAACAGTTCATCATTATTCTTTGTTTGTCAAAATCATAATCATAGGATTTCATATATCTCACGGCATTCGATTTTTTTATTTGAAATCACTAAATCACATTATCATTATGCGTGTATCCATACATAACAAAATCCAACTACAATAATGATGTTTAGCAATTAAATCATCGAAAGATGGAAATCGTATTAACACACAAATGAAATCATATAACATGTGGTAAAATTCAATTGGGTAGCATATCAATATGTGTCCTGTAACAATTAAGTTTTTTTCAATTGGATTGTAGAAACATTAAACTTAGTTGAGACTTGGTTTGTAATTTATAAATAAAAGAAGACGACGGTGATCGGAAACAATTAATCAGGGTCGGCTTAATGCATTGTAAACTCAAGTTAGGGCTTAGGGCACCCACATCAAGAGGGCCCCACAAACCAAGGAGTTCATGTATTATATCCCTAATCCGGCTAAGGCTCTAAACGGCTAAAAAACGACGTTTCTTCTTCCATATCAACACTTCCACTGCATACAACATACGATTTTTGTGTTTGCGCCCTCATAGCCTGCTGCCCTGCTCTGCTCGATCTTCTTCTTCTTCTTCTTCTGATTTCTGACTTCTGACTTCTGATTCACAACACAGGTTGTGCCACACAACTGCATACAGTTTCTTCCTTCTAGTTCTCCACTGTTGCATTGCATATGTTTTCTTCTTTTTCCATTGAAGCATGCCTTATCCAATCTCCATAAACGATAATAAACGACTTCTTCCAAGTTCCATGATCCATCTATTCTTCTTCTAATATTGTTAACTTGTTTTCATGTTGTATGATATTTATTGTATTATAGATTGTAGAGTGTATACTTGTACACTTATAGTCTTGTAAACTTTCTTATACTGAGAGGATGAGAGCATACTGTTGTTCATATAAAAGCAACTGCTTGTTTACCCTAATTTGTGTGTTCAAACGCTTAATGTTCTGTTGCATTTACAAGAATTGCAGCTGATTTAAGGATCATGTTTGTGTAATTATTGGGGTATTCTGTGTCATAGATGATGAGAAAATTATTTCAAGCAGGAGATACATGTATTTATTTACTTCATGAAGATGATATTAGCATCATTAGGTTCATTAGCTAGTTATTTGTTTAGTTTCTACACATTCATGGACATAATTCAGTGTGGATATATTAAAGTTATTTTAGTTTGTATTATAAGTTATTTTTCATTTTTTTGATTATAAGAAGAGTTAAATAAACATGTTGATAACAAATCATTAGCTAATGGATCATGTTGATAACTTAAGTTCGTTAGGGTTAATAGTTATTACTTATTAGTTAATACTTTTCAAATTTCAGTTTCTTATTTGTTTGGTTATCTACTTTTTTATTCAATTGTTCATTTATTACAATAGATTACAAAATATAGAATCAGTGAATCAGGTTGGAACTTGGAACGAATTTGAGTTTTCAGTTTTCCAGATTTGAGATTTTCATTATCTCAGGGGCGGTATACATCTAATCCATATCTTTTATAGTTATAGTAGTTTTCTTGGTGATTATTCATTGTTATTATTAATAAAATACTTAATAATAATGTCAAAGATAAAATATGAATCCGAGGCTTTAAAAAGAAAAAGAAAAATGCAATAAGAAGCTTTTATTGAATCACAAAAATGATCATTTTTAAAATTTTTAACATCAAACAAAAATGTTAATAATGAACAAGAACAAACTAATGTTGATAATGAACAAGAACAAACTAATGTTGATAATGAACAAGAACAAACTAATATTGATAATAATGATCATGAACAAACTAATATCGAGAATGATAATGAACAAACTAATAGTGATATTGATAACGAATAAACTAATAGTGAAAGTAACAACCAAACTAATAGTGAAAATGATAATGAACAAACTAATATTGATATTGATAACAAACAAACTAATAGTGAAAATGATAACGAACAAACTAATATTGAAAATGATAACGAACAAACTGGTATTAAAAAGGATAACATGACTTTAAACATATATGATCCAAGTAGATGGAATAATATTAGTACTAATTTAAGAGATTTAATCATAGAAAAATGTCCTATTAAGATTTATGATTTTAAATTTTCAAAAGATAAACATTCAAGAAGCTTTAGTACATCTCTTTATAAGCAAAAAATATCAAATGGAGAAAAATACAAACGAACATGGTTGGTTTATTCCATAGATATAAATAGAGTTTTTTTGTTTTTGTTGTAAATTATTTAGTGTGAATACATCTACATGTTCATTAGCACACAAATGTAATAATGATTGGAACAATATTTCTAGTATACTAAAAAGACACGAATCAAGTAACAGACACATTCTTAATATGAGATCATGGATTGACTTAGAAAGTAGATTAGCAAATAATAAACAATTGACAAACAAATCCAAGAACAAATAAATAAAGAAAAAGAACATTGGAAAATGTTATAATAAGAATCATTACTGTAGTAAAAACTTTAGGAAAAAATAATTTAACATTTCGTGGAACAAATGAAAGGATTTATGAAGAAAATAATGGTAATTTTTTTAATTATAATTGAAATGATTGCAGAATTTGATCTTATTATGCAAGAACATATTAGGAGAATTAATGATAAAGAAATTCATAAACATTATCTTGGACACAATATGCAAAATGAACTTATTAATTTATTAAGAGAAGAAGTTAAAAGTAAAATTATTAAAAAAATAAAAGAAGCTAAATACTTTTCAATAATACTTGATTGTACTCCCGATACAAATCATAAAGAACAAATGTCAATCATCTTACGATGTTTAGATCTTTCAACAGCTCCAATTGAAGTTAAGGAGTACTTTCTACGATTTAATTGTAGATAATACAACCGGTAAAGGCTTATATGATGCTATAGTTGATGAAATTAAAAATGTAGGACTAGATATAAATGATGTTAGGGGTCAAGGTTATGACACTGGATCAAATATGAAAGGAAAACATCAAGGTGTACATAAATGATTGTTAGATATTAACCCTAGAGCATTCTACACTCCTTGTGGTTGTCGTAGTTTAAATTTAGTAATTTGTGATACGGCTAATTCGTGTGATAAAGCTAGTGAATTTTTTGGGGTTATACAACGTATATATTCGATATTTGCTTCATCAACTCAAAGGTGGAAAATATTACAAGATAATATATCAAACATAACACTTAAATCATTATCGCAAACTCATTGGGAAAGTATGGTAGAAAGTGTAAAAACAATTAGATTCCAAGCACCACAAATAAGAAACGCACTTTTACAATTATCCAAAAATTGTGGAAATCCAAAAATTAAAAGTGAGGCTAAATGTTTAGCAACATATGAAGTTGAAAACTATGAATTTTTATTAGGAATGATTATTTGGTATGATGTTTTGTTTTCTATTAACACTGTTATTAAAAGTTTGCAATCAAATGATATGTGTATCGATGATGCTATAGATCAACTAAATGGACTTTTGTGTTTCTTTGAAGAATATAGAGAAAACGGATTTGAAAAGGCTTTAGAAATAAACATAAAACCTGAATTTCATGAAAAATGTATCATTCAAAGAAATAGACGATATGATGAAAATGTTGCTAATGAAACTATTAAAACTCCTATTCAGTTATTTAAAACTGACAGTAGATAAAATCATTACTTCACTTAAAAGTAGATTTGAGCAATTTAATGAGTTCAAAGATATTTTTGGTTTTCTATTTAGTATAGAAAAATTAAAATCATTTGATGAAAATACTTTAAAAGAATATTGTTTAAATATTGAAAAATATTTAAAGCATGATGATAGCTTAGATATTGATGGTTTAGATTTATTTCATGAACTAATACTTTTAAGATATATTGTACATTTAGAACGTGATACAATTATTAATATATACTTAATTACATTAAAAAGTTTAGTTCTTTTTCAAATACATATGTTGCTTATAGGATTATGTTAACTATTCCTTTAACTGTTGCTTCTACAGAAAGAAGTTTTTCGAAATTAAAACTGTTAAAAAAATTATTTAAGATCAACAATGTCACAAGAAAGATTAAATGGATCAGCTATTTTGTCAATTGAAAAAACATTTAGTAAAAGAAATTGATTATGAAATTTTCATTAAAGAATTTGCATCTAAAAAAGCTAGAAAAATTAACTTTATGTCATAAAATATATTCACAAAAAACATATACATAAAAAAAAAAAAAATTAACTCCGCTATTTTGTAAACTTTTTAATTAATAATTGGCAGTCCCAAGCCCGAATAAAGGAGGAGAGATTATAATATTAAGTATAAAAATATCAAAGGGCCCCAATTTTTTGGTTCGCTTAGAGCCTCCAAATTGGTTGAGCCGACACTTCAATTAATTTCCAGAATTATTGACAAAAAATTTTGAAGGATGGGAGACGAACAATATAATGAAAGATGAATACCGGGAAAATAGATTAGCGATTTCGAAGTGTTATGTGGGAAAGATTTTTTGATACTAAAAATAAGGAAATTAAAATACTAATTTGTTAGAATTTATATCAAAACCACAAAGTTTTGATTGGTTCCACACCTAAGTTTCGGTATATAACAACCTTATATTATTACAGGACATGTATTGATATGCTATCCAGTTGAATTTTATCACATGTTATATGATTTAATTTGTGTGTTAATATGATTTCCATCTTTTGATGATTTAATTAATAAACATCATTATTGTAGTTGGATTTTGCTATGTATGGATACAAGCATAATGATAATGTGATGTAATGATTTCAAATAAAAAATTGAACGCCATGAGATACATGAAATCCTATGATTATGATTTTGACAAGCAAAAAATAATAATGAATTGTTCTTGTAAAATAAAATTTTGAATATCAAGAAAAGATGGAGTCCGATATTTAAGAGATTTTGGAATAAAATAAAAATTAAGGTAAAATTGGTTTAGTTTTTATCAATGTTCTAAAAACATCGCCATGGCTCCGCCATGGCGCGCCACGACTCCAAAGCTTGCACATGCCGCCAAGCTTTGCCAAAACGCCGTCTTAACTCATATATGTGTATAAAAATGAATAATAGTTGAAAATACATATAAAAATATTAATTATATAGAAAATTGCCGCCTTAAGTCACGCCTTACAAACGCCGTGACTCGCCACGGTTTGGAAAAGCTTGAGGTTTGACATTACCGCTAAGTCACACCTTACGTTATTTAGAATCTTGGTTTTTATTTTTATTTATCAAAATCGCATAGTTTTAATAGGTTCCACACCTAAGCTAATGTATATAGCAAACTCATATTCAATATATATATATATATATATATATATATATATATATATATATATATATATATATATATATATATATATATATATATATATATATATATATATATATATATATATATTCTGGTTATTGTGAGGACTTATTCTAAAGTGAGAGCTCATGAGAACACATTAAAAATTTGAAAAAAATCTAAAAAAAATACAAATCATAAAATCGAGAATATATCTATGTCTGCGAGAAAAAAATAATTAGAAAAAAATTGCATAAAATTAATCCATGATTCAATTTTAATTTTTTATTTTGCATCGTTATAATTCATGATTCAATTTTAATGATCTAATTTTTTTTTTCCAATTTCCTTTTTTCCTAGACGTAGATCTATGCTCGATTTTATAATTTGTATTTTTTTTTTAAAAAAATTTTAATTTTTTAAGGTGTCTTCATGAGTCCTCACTTTAAAATGAGTTATCACATGATCCCGTTTCTTTCTCTCTCTCTCTCTCTCTCTCTCTCTCTCTCTCTCTGTGTGTGTGTGTGTATATATATATATATATAGAGAGAGAGAGAGAGACCAAATCTAAAAATAATTTTAAAATGTAAACTAAATGGAAAAATCCAAAAATTCTTTTTTTAAATATTATTTTCGAAACTTGAATTAACTAAAAAAAATTTTAAAAAAAAATTCGTTTTTTTTTTTGAAAAATTAGTGAAATATTCTAATAGAATATTATAGTGACATATTCTAAAAAATAATTTTAAAATGCAGAATAAATGGAAAAGTCAAAAAATTCTTTTTTAAATTTTATTTTCGGAACTTGAATTAACTAAAAAAAATAAAAATAGTAAAAATAAAATAAAAATAAATTCCATTTTTTTTTGAAAAACACGTGAAATATTCTAATAGAATATTATACTGACATATTCTAAAAAATAATTTTAAAATGCAAAATAAATGGAAAAATTAAAAAATTCTTTTTTTGAATATTATTTTCAAAACTTGAATTAACTAAAAAAAAAAAATTTTAAAAATAATAATAAAAAATGCGTCTCAGTATCTCACAAAATTAGACCGTATTACATGAACCTAATCCTATATATATATATATATATATATATATATATATATATATATATATATATATATATATATATATATATATATATATATATATATATATATATATATATATATATATATATATATATATATATATATATATATATATATATATATCCCGTAATGATAGATAAAGTGTCAATCAAATGCTCTTAGTCCAAGGCCTAATAAGTTAAATGGTTCGGTTCATACATGCGTTAATATATTACAAATAATCTTGTAATCATTTAAATCAGTAACAGTAACAGTGCACAAAATAATTATTTGACTTTGTGATAATTAGTTATGGTAAATCTAAGAATCTTGTCCCCAGCCATCATGTTACTCGTGTTACATACTTACGATTTATGACACCCACTCATTATAGTAATTTGTATGCTTTGTTTCTTAATTTTTTTAACTCAAACTATCCTTAAAAGATGTTTTAGGTATGTCTTTAGTCATTAGCATATATAAAAAAAATATTGTATCCTTTTTTATTTGTTTTACTTTATTTATTGTTCATATCTTATTTTATAATAAAATAAATATACCTGGTGCACACCACCCGAACTTTCCATAGTCCACACCCACATCTTCACACTTCTCCCCACCCCATTTCATCTTCGTGGGCGAGACCATCCTCCCTTGCTAGAATTTGTTGTTTTGATGAACCCAAGACCATTAATGGGGTGATCAAAGGCCTCTTTCCATTTACACTTGCAAGGAACATATGTCTCTCTTTTCTATGCACAAAAAACCTCAAGAGAAACATATCATATGTGTATTCAATTTCATTTTATCAGATTTTAAGAAACAAACTCTAATACCATCTCAACTATCTTTCTTTTCTCTGCACAAAAATAGTTAAAAAAAGTGAAATAGATCTGCCATTAAGTTTATCAAACTATAAAGAAACATGTCGTCGTCTATAGATACGATGATAAACATAACCCATTTATTTTTCATTGGTAAATTATATCAATCGTCTTTTGTGTATATGCCAAAAAATGTGTTTAGTTCGTATTTTTAAAAATTAATTTGGAACGTCCCTCGTTTTATTTAACCTTGTACGCTTCATCCCTGAAAGCCAATTTTGTTGCGAATTTAGTCATTGTCAAGTTTGAAATGATCAAAGTACCCTTGTATTTTTATTTTTCAATTAATTTAATGCTTTTATTATAGGTTTCAATTAAAAATAAAAAAAAAATAATAATAAACGCCTCTTTACTTTCCCTAACCATCCACAATCGCAGAAAATACACACACATATCGAATCGATGAGAGGGAAAACGGAGACCTTTAACTCATTGGCCAGTCACCGGCTACCATCATCGCTTCCACTTCTCCAACGAACCTTCCCCACCGTTTTCACTGTATTATTCATCGAGAAAATAAGAAAAAAAAACACACAAGCTGTAGATCGGTGGTTGTGGTCTGAGTTTTTTGGGAGGAGATCGGTGGTGGATTAACATCTTAATGATGATCAAAAAAGAGAGTGGGATAAGGAGGAAGCATGAGTGTGTTTGTCAACAGGGGGGGACCAGTGGGATTTCGATCGCTAGGACATTTCCATCGCCAGAAACCTCCGACAACTATCTGCACAGTTGCACATATTGTGGTAACGAAGAAGATGATGTTCATTTCTCTCGGTCGCCGGCATACCTCCATCATTCCTTTCAGTCATCGTCTCCGAAGTTTTGATGTATGTCGAAGTTCAACAATCTAGGGCATAAATCGAGGAATTTCATGACATATTTTGGTTGCTTAATTATGAATTTAGGTTTGGGGATTTCATCTCAAAATAATGTTGATTATCGGTTTTTGTAACATCCCGAAATATCAAGAGTAGAGTTGAAGGGATAAAAGAGTAAATTGGGAAAGAGTGACTCGGCGAGTCCATGTGCGGACTCGGCGAGTAGAGTCGCGACTTGGTCGCGTGTTAAGTGGCCGACTCGGCGAGTCAGGGTAATGGACTCGGCGAGTAGGCGCTGAGTGGAGAAAACCCTAATTCTCGGGGTTGAGCCTTATATAAAGATCATTATGTTTCCCTCCCAGCCTCTTTATCACCCCTTGAGCCCCAGAAACCCCTAAATCACGAAGAAGCACCATTGTTGGATGGAGTGGAGCTTGGAGAATGTATTTGTGAAGGAATTTTGGGAGATTGAAGGCTTGGAGCAAGGGGCTTTGTTTGAATTCGAGTCTCATTTCAATTAGGGCATTCCTTTGAGGTAATATCTCGTTTTTTTGAGCTGCTATTTCTTAGATGCATCATTTTGGGGATGTTGGAGATCATATCTTTGGATGTATTGGAGTTTAGAGGTTAGATCTGAGGTTGCTACCTCAGGTCTGGAAGGGAGAAGGTCTAGAGTGCATGAAAGTCCCTGTTTGTGAGTGGTTGATGGAGTCATCTTGTCCCAAATCCTAGCCCAATGTGCAAACGGCTTAGATCTCTTTGGATTCACGTAAAGTTTGCCACTTTACGTGATGGATGGGTTGTAGGAGGCTAGATCTATGTTTTGGATCAATTGCATGGCCTGGAGTGCTTCTGAATGGATTCAGAACGGTGGTACTCGGCGAGTTACATGGGTAGACTCGACGAGTTGCTTGCAGATGGCTTGGAACTCGACGAGTTGGAAGAACAACTCAGCGAGTAGGTTGAAGATAGCCTTGGACTCGACGAGTCCATTTGGACTCGGCGAGTCTTGTCGAAGAGTCCCAAATATTCTCTGGTAGAGTCGAGAATCGGTGAGTTGAGGGATGACTCGGTGAGTCGAGTGCGAGTGGACTCAGAGTTGTTGGACTCGGCGAGTCTTGGGGTGACTCGGCGAGTTAGGTCGCAGATTGAATGAAGTTCTGATTATGGGAACTCAACGAGTCACAGAGTTGACTCGACGAGTAGGGTCAGTCAGGGGTTGACTTAGACTGAGGACTTTGATTTCGACCAAGGGTTGGTCGTTGACTTTTAGGGTTTGGTCAGCGATGTGGCCTTTGGGCCAAGAGAGAGGTAAACTAGTCTTTTACCCATGAGAGGGTGTTATGAGAGGATTTATTCTAGTCTCGAGAGTTATATTCATGAGAATATTTGCTTTACGTGTTAGGCGGTGGCGAGTTTGAGATTCCAGTGTGGGGATATCTGCTTTCTGCTTGCCAGGTGAGTCTTCTCACTATACTTTACCTTGAGTAGGTAACCAGAGTTATGTGTTCAGAGTATTTGTATTCTATATGTACGTGATGTGTTGTACTGCATTATTTCTATGTGATTTATGCTGTGCATGTTTATAGAGTTGGAACCGGAAGGTTCCCAGAGTTAGAGCCTGAGGGTTCACAGAGTTTGGGTGCACGGACCCATAGAGTTATAGCCTCGAGTGGCTAATATGTGTTATGTGTGGTATTTTGGGGAACTCACTAAGCTTCGTGCTTACAGTGTTTTGTGTGATGTTTTTTTCAGGTTTCTTTCAGTATCACGGGACGGCAACAGCTTGATTGTACACACCAGAGAAAGAGTCATATTTTGGAGGATCCTGGTTTTCTATGCAAGTGAAAATGGAGTCATGTTTTGTAAATCGACTATGAATGAGATTTTAAACAAGTGTTACTAAGAATAAAATGATTATTTTAAATGAAAATTTTGTCTTGAAATTTACGATGTTACAAGTTGGTATCAGAGCCTTGGTTTGAGGGATTCGGATGCGCCTTCGGGTAAATCTGGACTCAAACTGAGGAAGTAAGAAAAGTTTTAAGGAAATAATTTTCTAAAAATGAATAAGGGTTCAAAGAGGAAGCAAGAAAGAGCAGTGTGTACAATCAGCCTGAGCCCGAACGGTGATTTCCCAAAATACCCTTATTTTTTTGTGTTATGAGATATTTATGATGCACCTTATGAGATAATATTGCATGCTAGAGACAGTCTAGGTATTTCATATGTTAGGACTAGAGTGGCCTGATTTGTGATGCCTTAGTCTAGGACTCGTTGTTATATGTGTTATGCTTTTGAGTATGTGATGAGTGAGAGTATCCAGTTAGAACCCATGAGGGGTAGAGTTACAGAGTTTGGTGGTACTTTCGAGGATGAGCCGAGAAGGTGGAGTTATCATAGAGAGGGAGTCCTATGTATTCTTCGATGCTCGAATGCTGCTTGCTTTGTGCTTTGTGGAACTCTCGATGATGGGAGTCAGCTACCAAGTGAATATGACGATATTCAGGAGGTAGATGGCTGGCATCATTAGGAGCTCTTCAGCAGCTAATAGCAAAGAAGTGGGAGGACAACGAAAGAGCTTAGGGAGTAACCCGATCCAGGTGAGTGCGCTTGTAGAATAGAGAATTTCGCTGGGGAGCGAGCACGCGCGATGGGATTGGTGAAAGAGCAGGTCGAGCAGCTATTTAAAAGCTCTGGGATGGTCCGTGTGGAAAGTACGGGTAGATGTGGCAGGTAGTATGGGCTCGTACTACTGAAAGCAGAGGACCCATACTTGATACAGGGAGCATTCTGAAGGTTCTAAGGAGCCGATTGAGGAGTGATGTTATGGTTCGGGTACCATACATCAGAGCAGATTGAGGAAGTGATGTTATGGTTCGAGTACCATACATCAGAGCCGATCGAGGAGTGATGTTATGGTTCGGGTACCATACATCAGAGCAGATTGAGGAAGTGATGTTATGGTTCGGGTACCATACATCAGAGCTGATTGAGGAGTGATGTTATGGTCCGGGTTCCATACATCGGAGCGGATGGAGGAGTGATGTTATGGTCCGAGTACCATACATCGGAACGAATTGAGGAGTGATGTTATGGTCCGGGTACCATACATCAGAGCGGATTGGGGAGTGATGTTATGGTTCGCGTACCATACATCAGAGCCGATTGAGGAGTGATGTTATGGTTCGGGTACCATACATCAGAGCCGATTGAGGAGTGATGTTATGGTTCGGGTACCATACATCAGAGCAGATTGAGGAAGTGATGTTATGGTTCGAGTACCATACATCAGAGCCGATCGAGGAGTGATGTTATGGTTCGGGTACCATACATCAGAGCAGATTGAGGAAGTGATGTTATGGTTCGGGTACCATACATCAGAGCAGATTGAGGAGTGATGTTATGGTTCGGGTTCCATACATCGGAGCGGATGGAGGAGTGATGTTATGGTCCGAGTACCATACATCGGAACGAATTGAGGAGTGATGTTATGGTCCGGGTACCATACATCGGAGCGGATTGGGGAGTGATGTTATGGTTAGGGTACCATACACCGGGGCATATTGAGAAGAGATGTCATGAAATGAGTACCATGGGTCGTAGTGAAGTATGTTTGTGGTTCTCCGGTTATTCGGTCATGAGTAAGTTCGTTGAGGCGTCCCGTGAGAGGGAGATCGAGAGTCCCTCAGAGTATTTTAGTAAGGAGTCAGTGAGAAGGGAGAATTTCGATCTGTGTTGGGCAATCAGTCGATAAAGGAGATGTCACCTCCTATGATCTGGGAGGTACTGATTATGCTCGTGTGAAATATGAGAAGCATGATGTTTTGGTTTTGGGTTTAGGGGTAAACCCTGCAGGTCGTCATTGATGATGATTTCCCACCAGAGTATCAGGTAGCAGGTGTTCCGCGAGGCAGTGATTTATCATGAGCAGATAGTCAGTTGGGACTAAGATGTGTGAGGACCACACTACACCTATTTGAGCATAGTAGGAGGTATTGTAGTGGTATCAGTGGGGAGTTCAATCGAGTTCAGCGGTGCAGAGAGTTTTCTATCCTAGGGGTGTTGAATCTGGGAGTGAGTACCTGTTCTTGGGATGAACACGGTGTTGGAGTGTTGTTTGATGAGTTGAGGTGAGGGGTACGATGATTTTATGGTTCAGTCTATGAGCCAGGAATGTTATCGAGCAGTTGAGCTGTTTGGTACTAAATTGGTACGAGATTTGGAACGACTAGAGGCAGACGTGACGAGAAGTTCTTGAGAAGTTCACCAGAGGTTCATAGTATATGAGGTCGATTCATTTCCTTAAGGGGGGATTATTGGGCGTTGTGTAGCACCTTCCGGGGGCCGGTGCGATTTTGCTGGAGAATATAGTTATGGGTTAGTTGCGTGCTATTTGGTGATGGTTCGAACCCTAAGTAGGGGAGAACCGGGTGCCGTATGTAAGAAAGCAGAGATTTGTCAAGAGCAGTTATAAGTGGAGTATAGAGATATGCGGTAAGAAATCATGAGACCAGAGATGTCGGTGATCGAGGAAAGGGGTCAGAGTGAGTTAATGCGGGAAGTACTTGGTTGAGAAGGATGAATGTCTCCACGACAGGTGTTTTTTTTAGTCAGGAATCTGGTATTGGTCAGTGTTGGGGCAAGTAGATAAAGAATGATTGGGCATCCAACTCCCGGGTCAGTATGCGTATCCTTGTTTGGATTTTGAGCGGCGGGAAAAAGGGTTTCGGAGAATTATCAGCGTATTTCGTAGTGTTAGCGTTTCTTCGTATTGCAATTGAGAAATTGAATACACCAAAGTTGCAACTTGAGAAAAATGAAGATCTAGTTATGGGGTTCAGAGGGAATATATTATTGCATCTATATGGTGCTTGGGGCAGGAGATCTGTGGTTGTGGTGGGATCTTGTGACGTTCGGTGGGGGTGTTCCGAGGTATCCGGGTATTGATATCTTTATTTTGAAGTTATTCGTGAATCTTGAGTTGAGACGACTTGTGGTATATCAGGTATCTATGGATCTAGTGAGAGCCTTCGAGTATGGGCATCCAGGGAGATTACTTGGGAGAGTGGATCTTCGTAAGGGTGGACATCTGTTATGACGATTGCCTCCAGAGTCTGTGATGAATATTCGAGACGAGTATGGGTAGCCGCCTATGATAGTCTGTGGAGCACGAACTAGTGGAGTCAGAGGGTGTTGTGATACTGCGGGGAGCCGTAGTACTCACTAGTCAGAGAGTGTTGTGATACTGCGGGGATCCGTAGTACTCACTAGTCAGAGGGTGTTGTGATACTGCGGGGAGCCGTAGTACTCACTAGTCAGAGGGTGCTGTGATACCGCGGGGAGCCGTAGTGCTCACTAGATGGCAAGAGAGTGTGATGATGGAATGTTCTCCGATCAGTGTATGATGTGGAAGAGTTTTGGGCTTGAGTAGCCCTAGTATTGAGTTTTTGGAGCCTGGATGTTAGACCGGGGGCGAGACTGGGGTCCCCGTCTCTGTCGGGGAATGTGGTGAGATGCGCAAGGGATATCCTCGGTTGGATTGTATTTTCTTGCATAAGGAAAAGAGAATTTCGTGACTTGCATGTCACGAGGCCGGGATAGTGGTCACGGGGAGGAAGTTAGTGGGATATTTGGATCATGATTTGGGTGACCTTTGGAGGCTCAGTTGTGGAGTCAAAAGCTGACCTGGTGACCAGTCTCGAAGAGGGATATGAGATGAGCTAGAGCCTATCATGATGATGTGTGAGGACACCTCATAGGGAATGAACGATTCAGACGCTCAAAGACATGCTTCGGGCATGTGTATTAGATTTTGGAGGGTGTTGCGGCACGTATTTATCCTTGGTTGAGTTATCCTATTTCAACAGCCATCATTAGTGCATCGGTATGCCACCCTTCGTGTTGTTGTATGGGAGGAAGTGTCGGACCCTCATTTGCTGAGGAGAGTGTCGATTCGCGGAAGTGGAAGTTGTAGTGAGAATGGATGATTTGGAGTATGATGGTCGAACATTGTGTCTGTGGCAGTGGTATGGAATGACATTATGATGGGGTGTCTGCTGAGGATGCGGAAGGGATTCCGCGGGTGTAGAGCCAAGAGTCTCAGGATGGATGTAGGGATGGAGTCTGGGACTCCCAGCTTGATTCTGATCAAGGGTCGTGTGCGTAGTGGTGGTGTCTCCTGGGGATGTTAGAGATGTCATCAGTGCGACGGGTTCTCCTAACCCAAGAATGTAAAGGTTGGTGCGGCTTGGGTGCTTGATTGCAAGAAGAGGACTCATGAGAGTTGCTCTGGGATTGAAGAGTGGGCCTTTCTGTCGTCACGGATTGGATAGGATAGGATTTGGATCGGGGATCCGATGGTTCATGGCTTCTAACCCTTATGGGTCAAGTGATTGTTGAGATTTGGGTCAGTGATGCTTCATGGGTAATTCTCGGATCGTTGAGTGTGGTTATCAGAGGGTACATCCGGTGCCCGGTTCGAGACAGTGGTCAGGACACCGTAAGGAACGGGAAAGTGTGTTCGAGTTTCGATGGGTATGTCTTGTGAGATCCGGTCCGATTAAGGCCAGGTGGCACGTTGTGGGAGTATTTCTGGAGTTGAGTTGCTGTAGGCTTCGAGGGTGAAGCCTAATTTAAGTGGGGGAGAATTGTAACATCCCGAAATATCAAGAGTAGAGTTGAAGGGATAAAAGAGTAAATTGGGAAAGAGTGACTCGGCGAGTCCATGTGCGGACTCGGCGAGTAGAGTCGCGACTTGGTCGCGTGTTAAGTGGCCGACTCGGCGAGTCAGGGTAATGGACTCGGCGAGTAGGCGCTGAGTGGAGAAAACCCTAATTCTCGGGGTTGAGCCTTATATAAAGATCATTATGTTTCCCTCCCAGCCTCTTTATCACCCCTTGAGCCCCAGAAACCCCTAAATCACGAAGAAGCACCATTGTTGGATGGAGTGGAGCTTGGAGAATGTATTTGTGAAGGAATTTTGGGAGATTGAAGGCTTGGAGCAAGGGGCTTTGTTTGAATTCGAGTCTCATTTCAATTAGGGCATTCCTTTGAGGTAATATCTCGTTTTTTTGAGCTGCTATTTCTTAGATGCATCATTTTGGGGATGTTGGAGATCATATCTTTGGATGTATTGGAGTTTAGAGGTTAGATCTGAGGTTGCTACCTCAGGTCTGGAAGGGAGAAGGTCTAGAGTGCATGAAAGTCCCTGTTTGTGAGTGGTTGATGGAGTCATCTTGTCCCAAATCCTAGCCCAATGTGCAAACGGCTTAGATCTCTTTGGATTCACGTAAAGTTTGCCACTTTACGTGATGGATGGGTTGTAGGAGGCTAGATCTATGTTTTGGATCAATTGCATGGCCTGGAGTGCTTCTGAATGGATTCAGAACGGTGGTACTCGGCGAGTTACATGGGTAGACTCGACGAGTTGCTTGCAGATGGCTTGGAACTCGACGAGTTGGAAGAACAACTCAGCGAGTAGGTTGAAGATAGCCTTGGACTCGACGAGTCCATTTGGACTCGGCGAGTCTTGTCGAAGAGTCCCAAATATTCTCTGGTAGAGTCGAGAATCGGTGAGTTGAGGGATGACTCGGTGAGTCGAGTGCGAGTGGACTCAGAGTTGTTGGACTCGGCGAGTCTTGGGGTGACTCGACGAGTTAGGTCGCAGATTGAATGAAGTTCTGATTATGGGAACTCAACGAGTCACAGAGTTGACTCGACGAGTAGGGTCAGTCAGGGGTTGACTTAGACTGAGGACTTTGATTTCGACCAAGGGTTGGTCGTTGACTTTTAGGGTTTGGTCAGCGATGTGGCCTTTGGGCCAAGAGAGAGGTAAACTAGTCTTTTACCCATGAGAGGGTGTTATGAGAGGATTTATTCTAGTCTCGAGAGTTATATTCATGAGAATATTTGCTTTACGTGTTAGGCGGTGGCGAGTTTGAGATTCCAGTGTGGGGATATCTGCTTTCTGCTTGCCAGGTGAGTCTTCTCACTATACTTTACCTTGAGTAGGTAACCAGAGTTATGTGTTCAGAGTATTTGTATTCTATATGTACGTGATGTGTTGTACTGCATTATTTCTATGTGATTTATGCTGTGCATGTTTATAGAGTTGGAACCGGAAGGTTCCCAGAGTTAGAGCCTGAGGGTTCACAGAGTTTGGGTGCACGGACCCATAGAGTTATAGCCTCGAGTGGCTAATATGTGTTATGTGTGGTATTTTGGGGAACTCACTAAGCTTCGTGCTTACAGTGTTTTGTGTGATGTTTTTTTCAGGTTTCTTTCAGTATCACGGGACGGCAACGGCTTGATTGTACACACCAGAGAAAGTGTCATATTTTGGAGGATCCTGGTTTTCTATGCAAGTGAAAATGGAGTCATGTTTTGTAAATCGACTATGAATGAGATTTTAAACAAGTGTTTCTAAGAATAAAATGATTATTTTAAATGAAAATTTTGTCTTGAAATTTACGATGTTACAATTTTGGTTTGTTTGGGTTTCAGATTTCATAAAATTAAGATGATTTCATTTGGGTTTGAGTTTGATGGGTTTTTTGGTATGATTTCATACTGCTTGATGATCTTCGTGAAGGTAATGTAAGAAGCTTGATGATCTTGGTGAAAGGAATGTAAGAAAAAGGTAGACGAAGGAGCTGTGAAATGGAAGAGGGAATGGTGGGGATGAATTGTTTTATTTATTTATTTATTTTAATTTAAAACTAATAAATAAATAAAAGAAAATGATAAAACAAATTATTAGGGGTAAAATAGTCATTTCATGTTAATAGGGACTAAGCGTGTAAGAAAAAAAAAAACTCAGGGACGATCCGAGTTAATTTTTTAAAATATGGACTAAACACACTTTCTGACATATTCACGAGGGACGAATGGTGCAATTTACCCTTTTTTTTCAACGGTACGCCACGATTTCATCAGGTAAGCATCACCGACCATCATCAGACCTGGTTCATAGAGAAATAAATATATTTGTTTCTTAGATGAATTTCTGGTGCTGATTAAATGTTAAGAGTAAGTGTAGGAGGTAGAAAGATATGATGGGATAGAGGGTGGATCTAAGGACATGAAGCATTTTGACGATCAGGGGTTGAAGATAGTGGAGTAGATGGTGTTTTGACAGAGTGCGTTGGCGCATTCAAGATCAATAGTTGAGCGGTGACGCTATGGATTCTTCCTGCAAGAAGATGAGATAAAAGAGGAGGCAATGGTGTGCGGAAAGAAAGTTAAGGTTTTGCTTCTATCTTGTTCGATGTTTTCACGAATTGGGTGACCAATGATGGTCGACAAGAGAATAAAGGTGTTTTGGCTTCTTCCGACAAGTTTCCCCAAAATACCACTTACCATACATACACATCATACTAAAACATTTAAGAGGTCTATTTCACCCCTGAGTCCCTTCCAACTCCCTGAGTCCCTTCCGACTTGCTGAGTCCCTTCCAACTCCTTCGGTATCTTTCAACCGATATGAGTCTATTTCACCCCTTACAACTAAACATACAGTCACACTAGCGAGAGTCATAAAGACAACAAGCACATACATGCATATCAATAAGTGTCATGAAGATCATTACTATACTATAACATAATCTAGTGGACTGATATTGGTGCTTTCGACCCACAAGTACAGTGAGGAGACACACCATAATCAGATGATAAACAAATCATACTCGCAGGTTGTTGCTACCATAGCTCCTTACGCGGAACACATCCATAATCAACCCTAATTAATAATCATGGTAATAACCCATAATAAATGGTCTATATAATATTTTATCATGCTAAGGGTAAAAGACCATTTTACCTTTCCCCTACTTAACTGATCTAACCATGGACCAAACCCATAATGACCCAAGTCCCAAAAATGGTCTAAATGGCCTTCTGGCGAGTATGCCATGTGTACCCACCCATTACGCATGATGTACTTGGCTTCGAAAAAAAAGGAATTCGGGCTAAACCCGTTATACCCTACGTGCTTGGGAGGTACGCCTGGCGTACTCCACTACTGCCTAAAACTCAACTATAAGCCCTTAATGCTTTAAAACCAAACATCCAACTTATATATCTTAATCTTGGGAAGGTCTTAACTGATAAAGTTGACATCTTTAAGATTTTGTGTGACTCAATGGCAACCAAAACTAAACCCTAGGTCCATAACTTCACCAAAGAACCAATAACTCATGCATGGAAGACATATACCAATCAAAATTCAATTTTTAAAGGCATAATGACCTCAGAAATGACTGTAAATGATGTTCAAAGGTTCTGGAGTAACTTCTACTCACACTATCTAAGCCATGGAACCAAAAAATGCCCAAAACATAAACCAAAAACTAGACCTAAGCAATGAAACATAAAGGTTTTGAATTTATACCTTCTGAAAGATGATGAAGAAGAGTAGAATCTATATCTACAAGATCCAAGCTAACCAACACTTCTCCAATGAGCTCCTTCTTCCTTAATATGCACCAAAACACACAAAATCACTCAAAAGGCTCAATAATCTGACAAATAGGGCTAGGGCTTCGAGGGGACTACTTTAGAAGATGGATATTGAAGATAAGAAGGGTTTCTAAGGTCTAAAGTTCTTTAAATAGGGTCCAAGACCCAAAAATTAGGATTTGCCTTTACCACGAGTATGCCCAACATACTCTAGGTACGCCCAATGTACTCAAGAGTAACTCGCGACTAGGCTTAAGGAGTTACGTTCTGCATATCTCTCAATTACGCCTAGCGTCATGGCCTTCCATGCGATAATTAAATATTTAAAACATAACAAATTTACATGGGAACTGGGTGTTACAGTTCTTCATCATTTGAATCAGACTTCGTCCATAAAGTCCGATGATGCAAATATCTCTGGGTAATGCTTCCTCATATCCTCTTCAGGCTCCCACATCAACTTTGAATCCTTTCGGTGCTGCCATTGCACCTTTACTAGACCTACAACCTTGTTCTGCAAAGTCTTCATCTTCTTGTCTAGAATCGTAATCAGTCTTTCTATGTAATTCAGGTGCTCATCAATTTGGATATCCTTCAAAGGAAACACTGGGGAATCATCAACGTAGCATTTCCACAGCTGAGAGATGTGAAAAGTTCTTTGAATCTAGTTGAGCTCCTTGGGTAGCTCCAAACAAAATGTTACCCTGCCCACCCAGGTGATGACCCTGAAAAGACCAATATATTTGGGGACCAACTTGCCATGCTTCATGAATCGGATGACACCCTTCCAAGGTGGAACCTTTAGGAGTACCATGTGTTTTACCTGAAACTCCAAAACCGATCGACACCTATCAACATAACTCTTCGGTCGACTTTGCGCAGTCTACAACCTCGTGCACACATGTTGGATCAACTCGGTCATCTAAAGCACCACCTCCATGCTACCATAACTTGCTGACCGACCTCACCCAATCAAATTGGAGTCCAAAACTTTCTCTCATAGAGCATCTGAAAAGAAGGACGGTCAATACTGACATCGTAGATGTTGTTGTAAGAAAACTCAACCAATGAGAGGTACTTATCCTAGCTACTACTAAAATTCAGCACACATGCTTGAATCATATCCTCCAAGGTTTGGATACTCTGCTCATTCTAACCATTGGTGTGTGGATGAAAAGTCATGCTGAAGTGTAGTTGCTTACCCAACTCCTCATGAAATCTCTTCTAGAATCTGGAAGTGAACCAAACATCCCAATCAGAAACTACTGAAACTACGATCCCATACTATTCCACAACCTCCCGCATGTAGACTTTTGCCGACTTCTATATAGAGATGCTCTCTTGAATAGGAATGAAGTGTGCACTCTTGGTCAATTGATCCACAATGACCCAAATCGAATCTACCCCTCGTAGGGTCTGCGGTAGCGTTGTGATCAAATCCATTGTAATCTCTTCCTATTTCCAAATGGGAACACCCAACGACTCCATTTTTTCGTGAGGTCGCTAATCCTCAGCCTTGACTCTCCAGTTAGCTAAGCATATCTCCACATACCAGGCCACATCTCACTTCATGCAAGGCCATCAATAATCAAGTTGGAGGTCTCTATACATCTTTTATCGCTCCCGAATGAATAGAAAACCTTGACTTATGCACCTCCTCCATCAAAATCTATCACGTACCCACAAAATATGGAACCCAAACACTCTGATGAAGGGTATATAATCTCTAGGTATCATAATCAAAGGAGGATACGTGACCCACTATAAGCTCACTCTTCTGATGCTCCTCTTTCATAGTCTCCATAAGAGCATCTCGGATATGTTGCAAAAGTGGGGTAATCACTATCATCCTCAAACATATATCCCTAATAGGGGTACCGACCGCCTTGTGACTAAGAGCATCAGCCACCATGTTGGCCTTCCCTGGCTGGTAAAGGATCTTATAATCATAATCCTTCAGCATATCGAGCCACATGTGCTGCCTCATGTTCAGATTTGGTTGATCCATCAAATACCTTAGATTCTCGTGGTCTGTGTCGATGATACACTGGATCCCATACAAGTAATAATGCCAAATATTGAGGGAAAAAACCACCGTCCCCAGCTCCAAGTCATGAGTGGGATAGTTCGCATCATGAGGTTTTAAATGCCTCAAATCATAAGCATGCACAGATTCCCTCTACATTAATATTGCACCCAATCCCACAATTGACGCATTGTGGTACATCACAGAATCATTCACACTCTCTCCTAGGGTCAATATCGGAGTCTCACATAACTTCTGCCTCAATGTATCATATGTCATCTACTACTCAGGCCCCCAACGGGATGTAGCAGACTTCTTCATCAACCTGGTCAACGGAATTGCAATCCTGGAGAAATTCTCTATAAACCTCTGACTATACTGAGCTAAACCAAGGAAACTCTAAATCTCAAATGGAGCCTTCAAAACCTACCACTATATCACACGCTCGATCTTGGTTGGATCATCCAATATACCATTCTGATTGACAAGATTCCCCAGAAATTGCACCTCGTGCAACCAAAACTCACACTTGGAGAATTTAGAAAATAGCATCTCCCTTCTTAAAGACTCCAGAAGCTCTCATAGATGATCCTCGTGCTGCTCCTAAGTCTTAGAATAAACTAATATATCCTCCATAGACACAATGACTGACTGATCCAACATCGGTCCACAAACTTGCTCATGAGATCCATGAAAGTTTTTGGTGCATTGGTGTGCCCAAAAGGCGTCATTACGAACTCGTAATGACCATAACAAGTCTTGAAATCCATCTTCTGGACATTCTCATCCCTAACCCTCATATCATGTGTGACAACCCTAAATTTCTATTTTAAACAGTCAATCAATTCAATCAAAGTCAGACTTGTTCTGCTATCATTTAGCACTATTTAGAGTATATTTAAGTGTTCTAAGCCTAGTATATTCAGGAGTTAGGTGTTAGGAAGTATCTGCTTGAATCCATCATGCTTAAATCAAACATTAAACAATTAAATGGATTTTACGGCCAAACCTTCATGTTTGGGCCGTAAAATCATGAGTTTGTCCATGAACTCATGTTAAAAACATGAGTTTACACCCTTTTCCCTCATTACTTCCATTTTAAAGCCAAGAACTTCAATTTCTCTCTCAAGTATCATAAGGATTTTCATTTCAATCTTCCAAAAATGTAAGTATTTCATCCTTTGATTTGTTGTTACAACTCTTCATCTAGTAGTTATACATGATTTCATCCATGAAATCCTTTCGTTTATATAGATCTTCAAGTGTTCTTCATTTCACCAAGAACACCAAGAACACACACTAGTGTTCTTAAGCCTTAAACACCCAAACAAGCTTCTATATTGTAAGTACTCTTACCCTAGCATGTGTTAATGCTTCAATCACTTAGTTTACCCCTTGAAATAATAAAAAACTCAAGAACACATGGTGTTTCCGGCCAATGCAATCTCCTTGGGCCGTAAACACTCATAAGTAGTGCATTTGTGCCACCACTCCTTCCTAAGGCTTAGACTTGAACTTATCACACTTCATATTGAATTGTAAGACCTTAAAACACAAAATGGTATTATTTACAATGAGTGTTGGAGGAGGATGTCCCAAAGACAATCTTTCATACTCGTTACAGACACTACGAGTTTGTGGTGATGCCATTCAGATTGACCAATGCGCCCGCAGTATTCATGGACTTAATGAATAGATATGTCGTCCTTACTTAGATCAGTTTGTCATCGTCTTCATTGATGACATACTAATCCACTCTCGAAGTAAAGAGGAACATAGCGATCATCTGCGACAAGTTCTAGATACCTTACGATCGGAGAAGCTCTATGCGAAGTTCTCTAAATGTGAATTTTGGATCTGAAGAGTCAAATTCTTAGGACACGTGGTTAGCAAAGAAGGAATCCACGTGGACCCTTCCAAAATTAAAGCCATTGAGAACTGGTCAGCACCAAAGACGCCTACGGAAATTCGTCAATATCTAGGTCTCGCTGGCTACTACCAAAGATTCATACAGAACTTCTTGCGGATTGCGAAACCTTTTACAATGTTGACCCAGAAAGTTATGGCCTTTGACTAGGAAGAGAAACAAGAAAAAATGTTTCAAATGCTGAAGCGAGCCTTATGCACCGCACCGATACTATCCCTCCCGAAGGGATATAAGACTTCGTTGTATATTGCGATGCATCCAACCAGGGGATCGGTTGTGTTCTGATGCAACGAGGTAAAGTCATCGTCTATGCCTCGAGACAGCTAAAGACACACGAAGTCAACTACACCACACATGATATTGAGCTAGGAGCAGTTGTATTTGCTCTGAAGATCTGGAGACACTATCTGTATGGTATGAAAAGCACTATCTTTACATACCACAAGAGTTTACAACACATATTCGACCAGAAGGAGCTCAACATGAGACAATGACGGTGGGTCGAGCTACTCAATGACTACGAATGCCAAATTCGTTATCATCCGGGAAAAGCCAACGTAGTAGCAAACGTATTAAGTCAGAAAGAATATTCTGGTCGAAGAGTCAAATGATTGACCATGAGTATCCATTCGCACCTATCCATACAAATAAAGGAGGCTCAACTCGAAGCCTTGAAACCTGAAAATGTGGCGTGTGAATCCCTTAGAGGAATGGATAAGAACTTGGAAGTCAAGGGTGGCAAAGCCTTATATCTCATGTATCGAATCTGGACACCGAAACACGGTGGCTTCAGAGACTTGATCATGACCGAAGCGCACAACACTCGATATTCCGTCCATCCAGGTTCAGATAAGACGTATCTAGATCTTAAAAATTTATACTGGTGGCCTAACATGAAAGCAGAAATTGTTACCTTCGTGAGTAAATGCCTTACTTGCGCTAAGGTCAAGGTTGAATACTAGAAACCCTCCAGTTTACTACAACAACCAGAGATACCATAATGAAAGTGGGAGCGGATCACTATGGACTTCATAACCAAGTTGCCCAAGACAACGGGTGGACTTGATACCATTTGGGTCATCATCAATAGATTGACCAAGTCTGCACACTTCCTGCCTATCAAAGAAACTGACAAGATGGGGAAACTTACAAGAACATACATTCAGGAGATCGTACGATTACATGGTATTCCTATATCTATTATCTCCGATAGAGATAGTAGATTCACTTCGAGGTTCTGCCAGTAACTACAAGTTCCCTAGGAACCAGTCTAGACATGAGTACAGCCTACCATCCTCAGACCGATGGATAAAGTGAGAGAACGATTCAAACACTGGAAGATATGTTGCGAATTTGTGTGATCAACTTTGGGAAAGCATGTGATACTCATTACCCCTTGTTGATTTTTCCTACAAAAAAAGTTATCACACGAGCATCAAGGCTGCTCCATTTGAAGCCCTCTATGGCTGAAAGTGCAGATCCCCTCTATGCTGGGCTGAGGTGGGTGGCACCCAGTTAGCTAAAGGACGAGTTCCTGACAGCACTCTCACAGGTCCGGAGATAATTCGGGAAATGATGGAGAAGATCTATAACAACCTGAAATTCCGTACCACTTCTTGTAACTCTTTCGTAGTTCAATTCAAGCAACCAATCGTCGTTTCCAAAATTCGATTCCGATTTTCTTGTTTAATTAATTCATTAACTTGTACGTATCTAAAATGACTTAATGGGTGTCTTAATACATTTAGAAATCATTTTAACACCCAATATTAGTGATCGGAATATTTCTAGAATTTACCATATCGGGTCACGGCAACTCAATCTGGTACGACCAAAAGCCTCGCCTAACGCCGGTATCGGGTAGAATTCCTCCGTGTCCAAAACTTAGACACTATATAATGTGTTCTAAGCCTTCATTTGAAGCTTTTGGCTTCATCTCACTACTCTCTCTCTCTAACCTCTCTCCTCACTCCAATTTAAGGTCCAAAAACAAAGATTTAAGGCTCAAAATCAAAGAGGTAACATCCCTAACTTGTTATCTAACCTATTTAGCCTTCAAATTGATGTTTAAATTAGGATTTAGGACCTGGAACATGTGTTTACATCTAAGGATGAAGCTTGGGCCGTAAACAAACAATAATGGGGTTTTTGAGCCATTTAACCCTTCCAAATCATAGTTGGGACTTAGATACGACCTTGAGGCTTACAAACCTGGACTTGGAATACATTAAACATGGATGTTGAGGTACAAACAAGAGTTTACGGCCAAGGCATGTGCTTGGGTCGTAAACTCCTCAAAAATGGGGATTTAACACCTTAAAACATGTCAAAATGCCTTGTAACTTAACCAATAGCCTTGTGGTAAATCCTAGATCCATCTAAAAATAGTTTGGGGGTTTGTAACTGTAACACCCCAAAGTTTGGAGAGCCAAGGAAAAAGAAAGAAAACCTCAAGTTTAGGGTAGACTCGGCGAGTCCATGAGGGACTCGGCGAGTCCGAGCGGGATCCAGGTGTGGTGAAAGCGACCGACTCGGCGAGTCGGCCAAGGGGACTCGGCGAGTCTGGTCTGTGCGAGGAAAACCCTAATTCTGGGTGTTGTATCCTATATTTAAGGGAGTTATGTCTTTCCCTCAGCCCCCATATCATCCTAGAGAAGCTGTAAACCTTAGATTCGTGGGAGCCTCCATCTTTTGATAAAAAAATAGCTTTGGAGGAAGGAAATCTTGGAAGGGACTTGGAGATCGGTGAAGTTGCTACCAAGGAGAGGTGTAGATCCAAGGTCTACTTCAGTTGGTGTTCTTCTTGGAGGTATTAAGCTGTCATTTTCCCTTCCTTGCATCTAGATCTAGTTTGTTATGATATTTGGGGGATTTTATGGTTGTTTGAGACCCATTTCGAGTTGGAAGCTTAGATCTGAAGTTGCTACTTCAGATCTAAGTGTGTTTTGGCTTAGAAACTCGAAAAGCATCAGTTGTTGGGTTGATTGTTGAGCTCCTTTGTCTTAAACCCTAGTTTATAGTGTTTTGAGCCTAGATCTCTTAATCTACACGTAAAGTTTGCCACTTTACGTGGGGAATAGTCCCTAGAAGTATGGATCTATGAGTTGGAAACTCTGTTTGGCTCGAAAAGTCGCTGCATGGATTGGGGACTGGATAGACTCGGCGAGTCCTTCGAGTGGACTCGGCGAGTAGCTTGAAGATGAGGAGGGACTCGACGAGTAGGATGAACAACTCGTCGAGTCGGATGAAGTTAGGCATGGACTCGGCGAGTTTGATGAACAAACTCGACGAGTTGGTTGAAGATTGTCTAGGACTCGATGAGTCTGTTTTTGGACTCGGCGAGTCATGGATTGACGCGGCGAGTCGAGTCGCGAATAAGAAGGACCCTGAGCTTATGAACTCGGCGAGTCAGTAGATAGACTCGACGAGTAGGGTTGACCTGGAAGGTTGACTTTGACCAGGATTTTGACCTTGACTAGAATTGACCTAGTAGTCTTTGGAGGTCAGTTGGAGTAAGTGTTATATTGATATTGGTAGCTTGAGGAGTTAGAGGAGCAGCAGTCGAAGTCAGAGGTCAGGAAGCAGTAAAAAAGGATTAGCAGCAGCAGTTCAGCAGCATCAGGTGAGTTTCCTTCCAGTAGGGACGGGTCTAAGGCCACAATGCCGGCCCGTCCAGTTAGCAGTAGTTTCCAGACTTTGGTCCGATGCAGTAGTTAGTATGTTTGATGCCTTCGTGGCTCAGACAGGATTTATGTGCTATGCTTTATGTGTTATGTGTTATGTGTTCCGGGCTACGGCCCGATGTAGTACGCAGTATATGTGTTCATGCTAGTTGATATGTTATGCTATGCTATGTTCAGCCAGTTAGCCGGACTTCGGTCCGATGCAGGGGGCAAGGCCCCAGTTAGTCCGGACTTCGGTCCGATGCAGGGGACAAGGTCCCAGTTAGTCCGGACTTCGGTCCGATGCAGGGGACAAGGTCCCAGTTAGCCGGACTTCGGTCCGATGCAGGGGGCAAGGCCCCAGTTAGCCCGGACTTCGGTCCGATGCAGGGGACAAGGTCCCAGTTAGCCCGGACTTCGGTCCGATGCAGGGGGCAAGGCCCCAGTTAGTCCGGACTTCGGTCCGAAGCAGTGGGCAAGGCCCAATATGTGCTTTATATGTTTTTGTGTGGTATGTGGTAGATTGGGGGAGCTCACTAAGCTTCGTGCTTACGGTTTTCAGTTTTGGTTTCAGGTACTCAGTTTTCAAAAGAGGAGCTCGGGGAGATTGCAGTGTACACGCCGTAGTCAGTTAGCCTGGGAATGTTTGACTCTGATAATGATATTATGTTTCGAATTAATACTCGATAATTTATGTTATGACTTATGATACAGTTTTTATAAATATGATTCTAGTAATGCTTTTAAAGAAATTTTTGGGTCGTGATTTTTGGGTCGTTACAGTAACATATCAAAAATGACACATATAAGAGTTTACGGCCTAGGCACATACCCTTTGGCCGTAAACTCATAAAACCATGTCAAATCATGCCCCTAATTCACCCCAAAGGCTTGGAAAAATTACTAGAATCACATGTGATTGTTTTAAGTGCCATAAATTAATTATTCATGAACACATGTGAGTTTACAGCCAGAGTGTATACATCTGGGCCGTAAACTCCTAAATTGATGTTATATGGTGCCCAAAATTGATACCAAGCCTTGGAAAATTAATTTGAATCACATGTGATTGTCCCTTATACCTCAAAATCAATTATTCTTGACCATAGTAGAGTTTACGGCCGTAAAGTCCCTTTTAAGTGGAATAATTTCATTTAATCCATTCCAAGGCATTTTAGTAAGTCATTCCAACAATCCCCAAGTCCAAATAAGCCATTAAACCCTCAAAACCACACCCATATGAGTTCACGACTGTGAACTCATGTATGTATGTGATATGTGGTTGTAAACTTACTTAAATGTTTACTCTTGGGGAGTAAACTCAAGTCCCAAGTCCCTAGTACCAATACACATCCGTAGATGTCACCCAGGTCACTCCAAACGCTCGTTTTGAGGTGTTTAACCTCATTGGAGTGTAATGTTCCATATAATTAGTGATTGTAAATCTAATTAGATATATATGAACATTATTACATTTTACATAGGGACATCGCGAGTAATCAAACCCCGAACCAACGTCTAGTGTCCGAAACCGTCGCATTTCCGAGTTCGGTGAGTTCATACCCCTACCCTTTTTCACTGTTTTCACTGTTTTCAGGGGGGAACACAAGCAAAGTACAAGGGATTACTTGTACTCAAAAATATGTTTTCATGTGTGTGTTTCACATTTTATATGCTTTTAACTCTGATTGGTACAACTGATAACCGTTTGAACATGCAGATCACGTAACATATACTTGTGAAATGGGTTTTAAACTGTTATGTTTTACATATATTTCACAAATGGCTTTCCACATTTTATCAGTTAAAAGCATGACATTAGACATTTGAACATAATACCTGTACACTGTTTTATCCTCGGTAACACTCCACGTATATACGCGAGTGGAGGACTATCATATTATTACTAGTAAATTTGTTAATCCTGTATGATTGGAGACACGTCCTCGGCGAACACTCCACAGAGATACGTGAGTGGAGGACTACACTCGTAACCAGAATCTCTGGGATTTAGAGAGTGTGACTTGAGTGTATAGATCTATACGGGGCTGACTACCCTACACCTGGCTGCTAGCTACAGCCGAACCGAATGGTTCAAGGGTGACGAAAGTCATAAGTATGTGGACTACTTATTGCCACAGGTTTAGTCTATTGTATGGTTATGGAACTCGCAATTAGGATAAAAAAGATGTACTTATGGTAATAATGAACAACTTTATACAATCCACTATATAACCAGGTTTCGTTATACATTTTTCACATTGGTAACCAACAATCAGGAAAGTATGGGACTTTCCTGGGAAACCTAGTACATAACTAGGTCTAACATGAATACATCTTTTACATAAGGTAACCAACATTCAGGAAAGTATGGGACTTTCCTGGGGAAACATTGAACATAATCAACATTCAGGAAAGTATGAGACTTTTCTAGGGAAACATTGAACATAACCAACATTCAGGAAAGTATGGGACTTTTCTGGGGAAAACATTGAACATAACCAACATTCAGGAAAGTATGGGACTTTCCTGGGGAAACATTGAATATAACCAACTTTCAGGAAAGTACGGGACTTTCCTGGGGAAAACATTTACATAACCAGAAAGGGTAACAAATCAGATAACCTTACTTTACATCTTTTATAATTGGTAAAACAATCAGGAAAGTATGGGACTTTCCTGGGAATACATTGGTACATAACTAGAACAGTACGTCAATCCAGATAACCTAACTATACATCTTTTCAAGAGAAAACATGTTTTTCAGTGTATAACTTTACTTTACATGTTGACAAACGATAACCAACTTTTTTAAGAAAATATGGGATTTTCTTGGTGTGTGTAACATTTCAGAAACAGAAAGGAAACTTGAACAATTTCACAAACAAAAATCGCTTATGAACTCACCAGCGTTATGCTGATTTTCAAACTGCTTGTGTTCTCAGGTCAGCATTAGAATAGGTCCCCGAAGATCCTTTTTCCTTGAAGACGAAGTACTCAGAAGACCCGTTTCATTTTGTTCATATATATATATGCTATGTATCATAACTGTACAAACTTTACTTTTGAAACAACTGTAAAACTTTTCTTATGTAATGTAATGGTTGTTTTACTTTACTTACTATGTGAATTGGATTTGATACTCAACGTGGAGTCAACCCCGGAAATGTTTCCGCCTTCGTTTTTTGGGGTGTGACAAGATCGTTCAGATTCGTGAACGATAGAAACCCTCTAGAGACCGACAGAAAAGCTACACAGACAAACGAAGGAAACCTTTGGAATTCCAGGTGGGAGACCGCATTCTTTGCAAAGTCTCACCCTGGAAGGGCTTGATATGCTTCGAAAAGCGTGGGAAGCGCAATCCAAGATACATAGGGCCTTTCGAGATTCTCACTAGAATCTGCCCTGTAGCTTACAAACTCAACCTACCCCACGAACTTAGTAACATACATTTTACTTTCCAAGTCTCGAACTTGAAAAAGTGTCTATCTGATGAGACTCTTGTAATCCAACTCGATGAGATCGAGATCAACGAGAGCCTAAACTTCATGGAAGAACATGTAAAGATCATGGACGAAGAGGTCAAGCAAACGAAGCAAAGCCGTATCCCGAGAGTGAAGGTTCGCTGGAATGCCAAGAGAGGACCGGAATTCACTTGGGAGTGCGAGGATCAAATGAAACTGAAATGTCCTCATATTTTTGCTTAGTTATTTGTAACTATTGATTGCTTAAATTCTAATTTCGGGACGAAATTCTCTCTAATGAGGGGATGATGTGACAACCCGAAATTTATATTTTGAATAGTCAATCAATTAAATCAAATTCAGACTTGTTCTGCTATCATTTAGCACTATTTAGAGTCTTTTTAAGTATTCTAAGCCTAGTATATTCAAGAGTCGGGTGTTAGGAAGTCTCTGCTTGAATCCATCATGCTTAAATCAAACATTAAACCCATTAAATGGAGTTTACGGCCAAACCTTCATGTTCGGGCCGTAAACTCATGAGTTTGGCCGTGAACTCATGTTAAAAACATGAGTTTACACCCTTTTCCCTCATTACTTCCATTTTAAAGCCAAGAACTTCAATTTCTCTCTCAAGTATCATAAGGATTTTCATTTCAATCTTCCAAAAATGTAAGTATTTCATCCTTTTATTTGTTGTTACAACTCTTCATCTAGTAGTTATACATGATTTCATCCATGAAATCCTTTCGATTCTATAGATCTTCAAGTGTTCTTCATTTCACCAAGAACACACACTAGTGTTCTTGAGCCTTAAACACCCAAACAAGCTTCTGTATTGTAAGCACTCTTACCCTAGCATGTGTTAATGGTTGAATCACTTATTTTACCCCTTGAAATCATCAAAAACTCAAGAACACATGGTGTTTGCGGCCAAGGAAATCTCCTGGGGCTGTAAACACTCATAAGTGGTGCATTTGTGCCACCACTCCTTCCTAAGGTTTAGACTTGAACGTATAACACTTCATATTGAATTGTAAAACCTTAAAACACAAAATGGTATTAGTTACAACGAGTTTACGGCCGTAAACTCATTGGTCCATAAGCCCATGGGCCGTAAACTCATGTGGTAATTACCATGGGCCGTGAACTCCAAGGTGAAGCCCTACAACCCTTAGATGCAACCGTTTTGTACTTATAACGCTTGAATCCAAGTGTTTTCCATGTTCTAGGGTGTCTATACAGGTTTAATGAGTTCTTTAAACACTAATTGTAATCAAATATGTGTCATTATATGTTATATAGGATCTGTGTGTGCTTAAGTCTTCACTTGACACTTAGCATCCTTACCGATCTTTCATACACCTCACTCACTATCAGGTGAGTTCATACCCCTTAATCAACCTTTTAAATGCATTTAAATGATTTTATGGGGTGAAATACAAGTTAAATATCATATTTATTATATCAATCACATGTGATTAATTACTATCATACATACGGATTTACTATACTTTGAAACTGTTTTACCAAACAAATGACTTCAAACTGTGTTTCAAACAAACTACATCTAATTGGTTTTATAAATTGACATCAAGTCATCAATGGTTATTATTTTACACTTCAAATGTTTTACAAAACTTCTTTTAAACTTATATATATTGTCAAATGCATGTCTATATTTGTATAGCTATATAAGTAATGTTTAAAGGACTTAGGACTGCTAACTCGCTTTATTTCCTTTTCCTTGTTTGGATGTGGCCCGAGAGTATAGGTTATCTGTCCGAATGTTGTTTAAATATTAATTATATACTGTGTATACAAATGTAGATATAAAAATACCATCAGATAGTTTAATGCCTTTGAGTAGCAAAGGTACCCCTTCATTCATTCAAATCACAAAGATTACTAGTAAGTTATTATAGGTATAGTTTAGGAAACTACTATCATATACAAGTACATACATAGAATACTATACAACTATATTATGATGAGAAACTAAGAGAACTTACTATTATGAGAAACTATAAAAATATACTATTATGAGAAACTATACATATATACTATGATGAGAAACTAAGAGAACTTACTATTATGAGAAACTATACAAACATACTATGATGAGAAACAGATAAAGAATACTATAAGGAGAAACAATACATACTAAGATGCTATAGCATACAACAACTATAGGATCTAATTATACCAATGAATCACTAACTCATTTTTCTAAAGAAAAGGTGATAGTTAAATTGGGTATACATGATCATATAACTTTAATGTGGATGTACACGATGCAACCACCGATTTGCCAAGTCGTGTTTGGTTCCCAGAATCTTTTAACAGGGAGAACGTTTAGTACGGGAACTATCCATCACATTATACCTTAAACAATTGATTTAAGGAAATAAGTAGAGTAGTGGTTACTGTAATACAGTACTACAGTACTTTAATATTTTCCCCATTGCATTCATTTTGTGATCTTCTCACATAATCGGTAATGGATAAACTATATTTTGTTAATTATAGTCACCCTTAGGAAGAATACACACTTTTACAACAAACAAACATACATAACTTTGATGTTTTGGTAGAAGGGTACTTTTAGTAGAAAATATATGATTTTCTAGGAGATACAATTACTTATAAAAACATTTACATTGTACATTTACAAACATTTTCTTCAAACTTATACAAACATTTACATTGTACATTTATAAACATTTTCTTCAACTTATACTAACATGTACTACAAACATTTACAAACTTATACATCAACCCATATTTCCATGCAACCATCCTTTCACCCCTCTCTCTCTTCTCCCCTCCCTCTTCTTATTTCAGACGAGACCAACTCAAGAGCACCCACACACTCAAAAATCTCTCTCAAACACATAAGAACACCCTCTTCTCTTCATCTAAATTTTCGAGATTTAGGGCTCTTCCAGAAGGATATTAAACAATAATCATCATCATTGGTAAGTTTTTACATGTCTAAGTTATGTACCTCTTCTCTCTTGTAAGATCACTACTTCTAAACAAGCTTTTGGTGATCATACTCCTAGAAAACTTCTTCAACTTGAAATCTACTACAAGGTGTTGCTAGAGTCGAAAAATCACATCATTCTCTTCCATTTCTTCTTCAAAACTGTGATCAACAAGAGAAGGTGAGTTCATACCCCTCTATTTTCGGTTTTCATATGTTTTATGGGAGAGAATACAAGTAAAATGTGTAGATCTATGTATGTTTGTATGTTATGTGTGATTTTTGTGCTTATGTGGTATATATGTGCCAAAAAAAACAAAAGAAATTTTGAGATCTATAATTCAAGGAAGGAAATATGTGATCTAGGATGTAATACACTTTACAAGTCAAGAAAAGTTACCCTCTAAAGTTATATCAAACATATTACAACATAAAAACTCATTTTTGGGCCATATTTGTCAAATAAACAAAAGGTGGGCTAAATATTGTCATTTCTCGGTTTTATGAGGATCAAAAGGGTGAAAACAGTTCAAATAGATGTTCTTATAAAAATCATGCTTTTCAAAGGACTGGAAATGAAAATCTTAATCATTTGGGCCAAACTTTGGGCTTTTCGGCCCAAAAGCCCAACAATTTTGATATAAAGGGATTTTAAGGGCTAAAATGGTAGATTTTACAAAACCATGAGTAACAAGGGTAATTAAATCTATTTTAGGGGTTAAAATGAGCCCTTTTGCTAAAAAGGACCAAAAATGCAAAGTTTTTGGATTTTGGGTCAAATTTGTGAAAATGGTGAAAAGTTTGGACTTAAACTGTCATTTTTACAAAAGAATGGTTGAATGAGCCAAACTAATAATTTTTGAAGTCAAATATTTTATCATTAAGATATTTAGGTCAAAAATACCCCATTAGAACTTACGAATTTAGAATGGAAAATATACATATATTTTTCTTAATATAAATATCGTTAAAGAACAATAGACGAACCTGGTAAATTCACAACTCAACAATTGTTCAAACAAAACTTCTGACTTTTGAATTATACAAAATGAGTAAACAACGTATTGGTTGGGCTTGAAAAACTCTAATCATGCTTGTTGGGCTTTTGTGGCCCATTAACATGATTGTTGAGCCTAACGGAAACCAAACATGTTATTGGGCCTACATGACCCAATTTCATGTTTAAGGGGACCTTCAATGGACTTTACAATATATTAGGCCTTAGTGGCCCATTATCATTGCTAGTATGGTCCCGGTAATCAAATGCGAAGTGGCCAGCGCGCCTTTCGTACACTCGACAGCCTTAATCAACATACGTGATTAGTGGGACCTCACGGTTCGCTTCTCCTCGTCTGTTAAGGCTTACATCTCATTCTAGTAAACAAAAATCATGTTGTTAATCAAGGTTAATCAAATTCAATGTGGATCAAGTGAATAATAACGGGCGACACCTATGAGTGTCGGTCGTAGTCTGTAGTTATAAACAAAGTCTCCTGGAGGGAGAGCGAGACTTTGTGTATAGATCTATACGGGGGTGACTCCCCCACACCTCAGCTGTTCGCTATAGTTAGACTTGGCCAGTCTAGGGTGACAAAATCTTAAGATCAATTCCGGCGTTCTCTAGAATGTCAAGACATACGAACTAGTCATTATCATGCTTGGATATAACAACTCACAAAATCAATCCGAACACTATCTAAGTAATCAAGGGAATTCATAACCATTCGTTGTGACGATATAACAATTCGAAAATAGTCATACCATTTTTTTATCAGAAAACATCGGGTTTTTCGGGGAAGAATTAACATTTTTCACTTGTACATTCAGTAACTGTAATACAAACATCTACATACATACGTGTTTTGAAATCATGCATGCATCAACCTATGGATCTTCACTATTTTTGGTATAAACAATTTCGGATTCAGAAAATATCGGATTTTCTGGGCTGTGCAAACTACACAAAACATTTTCACATCAAACCTGCTTATGAACTCACAAACATTTCATATGTTGACGTTTTCAAAATAACTTGTATTCTCAGTAACAGATAAGCGGAAGGACAATACCAGTATGTGTTAGGATGTCACATTTTGAAAACTCTCAAACAATTTGTGCTATGAGATATGTAATATTTATACAATGTACTTGATGTAAACAAAAATCAGTTGTAATGTATTGATGCATGGGAATATTTATGTTATGTTTCATGTATATTCATTGTGATGATATTTCAATTTAAGTCACGCTAGCCCTCGGACTTTCCGTCGTCTGGTTCGGGGGTGTGACAGCCACTCGCTCAACCACAGGTGGTTGATTCCTGTTTTCGTTCACGTTTCTAGCTCCACTCCTGGTTCTTTCCATTTTTGATTTATACACCGAATAAGGTGATTTTAGATCTTCAATCACGGTAGATATTCAAATCAGCCTTATCACTCCAAAACATTTACATGCTAGTTCTAATATAGTAGACGCACGCTTAGAATCCTAAACACATAAGGTTTCCAGATCCGGTCGGCAACAAATCATAAATCCGAACAAATAACACCATATATGGCAAACATATAACATTTAGCACATAAAAGCATTTTAGGCACCATTATTAAATATAATAGTGCTCGTGTCTTAAAATATGGTAGACACTTATCTCACAATCATCGCTTAACATTCTAAGTTGAAGTCTAGAAATCCTACAAATTCCTAGTTCGCTTAAACTAATGCTCTGATACCAACTGTGACATCCCCAATTTCAAGGCCAAAAAAGACCGATTTGTTTATGCTTTATTTTTAAAATCAGAGTAATCGTTTAAAGAAAATTGTTGTGGAATTTGTTCCCAAAACAAAATATGATAATAATTTATCAAAGCATTTCTTAAAGAAATGTATTTTCATTATATAACAAAATCTCGGGATGTCATGTTCCGATATAGACACATAAGCATAAACAGAACTTACATTTATTTACACTAATGATTTACATCTCCTTTAATCTCTTAGTGAAATATGTCTTCATATTGATACCTGTGATACAAAGAAAACTGAGTGGGTCAAGCTTGGGATCCTGGTGAGCATATAGGGTTTTCAACCCACAATAATATAATTATTATATTTAATCATCAAAAAATCAACCCAATTACCCATCCGCATTATCTTCATTTAATCTTCCCTAAATATATTATCCTAAGGGTCATCTCCTATATCATATTTACCTCTCATCTCCTTAAATCTTATTTCTTTATATGTTTGTTCCTAAGAACTTTTCCTAAGGATCATCGCCTACATCGCATAGACAATACTAATTCGGGGATCACTCCCTCAACATGTGACTAGTAAGTGTTAGGGTATCATCGCATGATTACGCAGCCACAACATCGTCTGGACTCGTAAATCATAATAAGGGATAGACTATCATCGCATGAATACGCAGCCACAACATTGCCTGGACTCGTAATTCATAATAAGGGTTAGACTATCATCACATGAATACGCAGCCACAACATCACCTGGACTCGTAATTCATAATAAGGGTTAAACTATCATTGCATGAACACGCAGCCACAACATCGTCTGGACTCGTAATTCATAATAAGAGTTAGACTATCATCGCATGAACACGTAGCCACAACATCGCCTGGACTCGTAATTCATTACCTTTCTATCATCACCTAATTATCATCACCATTATATCCTCACCTATCTCTTATCACATTATTTCATCACACACCAACTATTTCATCTACCCATGTTCTACCCAACATATTTGTAGATATAAATTACATATACAGTTTAAAACTATTTAAAAACCTGTATAAAATATTCATTCAACATCCATCTCAAGTAAACAACAATATATAAACACATAACACGTATTTCATAGCAAATACTTCATATCTATGTGTTAGAAGAAAGTAACTACACACTCACACCAAACATATACTTAATACATTCAAACAATACTTGTATTAAAATATTGTTATGAAAGGGACTATACACTCACTTGATCAGAAGATGATCGTACAACACTATGGCTCTAAGAGTAGTACTTCTTCGGTGAAACTAGAAGTTCTTCACACACCGGGCTTCTCGCAGGCAGATCTTCGGCTCAGAAACTCTTTTCTTCTTGGGATCTCTGGGCTTCAGTACTTGCTTCGTGTATCGAGATGATACCGGGGCTTCGGGGGGTTAAAATAGGGCTTAGAGAGAGTATCGGGGGTGGGAGAGAAGAGATTGAGCAACCAAACTCGGTTGCGCCTTGAATTCTATTTATAGGGCTGATTTTATGGATTCACGTCGTGAATCTCAAATATTCACATCGTGAGTTCAGTCGTCACTGCATGCGTCATCACAAGTTGGGTTTGTCAGGCTCCAGAAGTCATAAATACCGAGTTCACGTCGTGAACACTGTATTCACGTCGTGAACTCTGACAGTTTTGGGGTTTCGCGCCCCGAACTTCAGAAATTCATACCTTTCGCATATGAACTCCGTTTTCGACGTTCTTTATGTCCACGCGTAGGTAAAAACATGATCTACAAATTTCATTTAGATTTCATCGGCTATATTTTACATTAATTCTAATATATTATTAATATATTATTTTTAGTAGGTCGGGACAGGAAAACCCCGTTCGAAATTCATAACTCCTTCATCTGAACTCCGTTTTTGTCTGTCTTTTTATCGTTGGACTAATATTGATGAGATATTCAATTCTCATTTAGAAAGTTTTGGCTAAATATCACTCGACCTCAATCTCGAGTTTCAGGCTGCATACTACTAATGCTGAAACTTCGAAAAATCATAACTTCCTCATATGAAGTCAGATGTAGACGCTCTTTTTATGCACACTCTCGGTTTGACGTATTATACGACTTTCATTTAGATCTCTAAGGCTAAATATTTCTCTAACGTAAATTCACTATTTACATCATGTTGTGTCGTGCCGGTTCTGTCGCGAAACTTCGACAGGTCATAACTTCTTCGTTATAACTCGAATTTCGACGTTCTTTATATGCACGGAATCCTTGTAACATATAATACAACTTAGTTAAGATTACCCCTTCTAAATAATCTTCCATAAAAAAGTCATTTTTGATGTTTATCGTCTCTAAATTGAATAACTCGGATCTACAGGCGTTACATAGATTGGACCGGAGGGTTCAACGAATTATGAGACCGGAGAGTTCTCACTTAGACCGGACCAGAGGGTCTAACGAATTATGAGACCTGAGGGTTCTCACCTAGACTGGACCAGTGGGTCCGACAAGTTGTAGGACTGGAGGGTCCCACTGAGACACATTGACCCGAGGGTCTTACAGAGCTATAGCCTTGAGTGGCTAATTATTTGCATGTGGTATTTTGGGGAACTCACTAAGCTTCATGCTTACCGTGTTATGTGATATGTGTTTAAGGTTTTTCTCAGAATCGCGGGAAGGCACCGGCTTGATTGTACATAACAGAGAAAGAGTTATGTTTTGAGGATCCCGAATTATTAATCAAACAATAATGAAGTTGTGTTTTATAAATTAAATAAATGAGACTTTTGTGAAATGTGTTATGAGAATTATATGATTTTACAATGAAAATTTTGTTCGAAAATTTACGGTGTTATAGGTGTTATGGTGGGGCCTATTACCAATTTTTTTTATAATTAATTACTAATAAATAAAAAAATAAAATAAAATGCTTTTAATAACTTAAATTAAATGTAAATATTAAAAATAAATGAAAAGGAATGTGAAAAAGGAAATATATTCTTTTCAGTTTGTTAGGGACTAAACTTGCAATATTTTACGTTTCTAGGGACCCAAATTTGTATTCATTTATGTTCTAATCCATAAGCAATAAGCCCTACGCCATAAGCCATAAGCCCTAATTCGTAGGTCAGTAGCCCTAACCCTAAGCATAATCATTAACCCTTAAGTCATAAGCCCTAAGCCCTAAGCTATATGCCTTAAGCCATAAGTCACAACCCATAAGACATAAGACATAAGACACATATAATAGCTGTAATCGTAACTAAATGCTACATACACACACAATATTTGTTTCTTCTTAAAGTCAATTCATAATAGTTTTACACACATAATAAAATGTACATGACCATAAGTAACCAATACTAACTTGTTTTATTTTCCTGTGTTAACTAAGTACAACTAGTATAAAACCGCCCTATGGACACATAAATATTTAGTGTGACCATATGTATCACCTTTTAGTTATTTTGTCTGTTATGTGGCTATAAAGCACCAGGTTATAAACACACATAGAATTAACTCATGTCACAATACATTTATCTACTACATTTATCTACTGTCTCCCATAAAAAAAAATATGACAATCTTAATCGATATTTGTGGCTGATTGTGACCTATGACCTCTGTGGTCGAGCATGACTAATATTTGTCACATTTTGTATAATTAAGTGTGGTTAAAGTTTTGATTATCTATATAATGGCCACACAAATTAATTTAAATGTATCCAAAAACAGTCTCTAAATTTTTTTAGTGACCTTTGGCCACACTTTTAATAAAAAGTGTCACATATTGTTTTTCGGAAAGTGTGGCCGTAGGTCTTTTTTGTATTAGTGTAGTTATAACTAATCTTTGTAATTAATTAGTAGTTGAATCTAGGGATGTCAAAAAGTTCCATGGAACCCTGATCCCGTGGGGGTTCCATCCCGTATGGGGGCATTTGTTAAAAAAACCGGGGACGGGTGAGGTTAACCCATGTTTTAATTTCGGGAGCGGGGGTTGGTAGTCCCGTTCCGAAACCCCCGTGGGGACCCCGATAATAAATTATATAAATTGACATATATTAATTATATAAATATAATAAATAATAAAATGATTTTTACGTACAAAAATTCAATAAAAAACATATTTTTAAGTTGTTTGTAACATGTAAAATTATGTTATAAATATTTATTTGTTATCCAGAAAATAGTTTCTTTTCGCCCAAAATCAATCGGGGGCGAGGGAATGAGGCGGGATGAGAATTCAGGGGCGGCGGCGGGGAAAGAGAAAATTTTAGGAACGGATGCGGGGATGTAATACCCGTCCTGTTTGTCCCCGTTCGGGTGATTCATAGTGCGAAATGGAGTTGAAGAATAGTAACTGTCACCAACTTTGATTGCTTTTTTCTACTATATTTATACAATTAAAAAAACGCATGAGTTTGGATTGATATTTAATTCAAGGGTAAAAGACAAAGTTAGATTTATTGTTGATTCTGATTATCCAAAAAAAATAATGCATGCTCATGACGTGGTTAAATTTTGGTGGAAGATTGAATATTTAAACATATGCTTCAAGTTATCAAAGTCTATGTGCTCTCAAATTAATGTATATAGATGAAGTAATATTTTTAAAAACTGAGGATGAACCAACATTATGATACATGCCATAAAATGGGTTAGGATACTTTAATCCAATTATCGGTGATGTTTTGAAATACACAAATATATTAAAGTTTTGGTTTTGTGAAAATGGGTTGGTGCTTGTCCGAATATTTGTGTTGCAAAAATCTGCATGGTCTATATGATTATTAAAAATAACAAAGGATAGGAGATGGTGATGTTCTTTGCCATTAATTAAAATTCAAGAGAAATAAAGGACAAACAAGTAATTTTATTGTTTATCAAAAAAAGCTAATGTAATGTTGTTTCAAGCTATGCAAGAGAAAGTGAAAAAAAATTATTGTATACTAACATTTTTTTTTTTATTTGAGCACAGTACTTTACACTTAACGTCAATATTTTGGACTCTCACCCACTGATCTTAAATAATTAATTTTGAATGATTTGTTAATAAGTGAGAAAAGTTTACGAGTTATTTATGTAAGTAGAATTCACTGCTTCATAACAAGCTGTAGTAGTCTAAGACATCGAAACTTGTATTACAGAAAACAAAACCATATATGTTGTAAATTTTTTTCGTTATTATATTAAATATAATAAAATTATAAATTCAAACTAAAATAATGCAACTATAATGTTTTACATAAGATTTGACTATATATTTTTTATTAACCATATCATAAAGAAAATTAACTAGGCATCTTTTGACAAACAAACACGAACTTCTTTACCTATTTTTTTTAATTTCAAATTTGCAGTTATACCCATGTAACAATATATATATCTCAGTTATATTTATATATCATAAGTATCTATATGTTAGATGATCTGACTTTATTCATGATGGATTAATAAAAATGTCGTATAATAATAAAAAGAAAAGAGAATTTCTTAAAATAGATGGATTTTTGAATTTTTGTATAAATGGGTTATCATAGTACATTTGTTTATTCAAAATATTTATGGTTAATATAAATAAGTCCAAAAACTTATAATTAAATATACTACAATTAATAAGTTTCATTAACATATAAAATGACATAAAATTCGTTAAAAAATATATATATATTCATTGTCTGCAAAGCATAACTATTCATCGACAAAAAATTATTTGTGTAAATGAAACTGACAATTTACTCATATACAACATTTAACATTAATATTTTCATCTTAATAATATAAAAACACTAAGTAAATCAAACATGAGGATAAGACTTTCATTTGACGACATTCATATTTAAAATAAGAGAAGAACGTCATTGTTAAGAGTGAAGTATCACTGAAATAAATATATTTGATGCATATAGAAAGGAATCTAATTGTCTCTCGGAAACTAATCAGCGACGATTAGATTCCTTTCTACATGCATCAAATATATTTAGATTCCTTTCTATATGCATCAAATATATTTATTTCAGTGATACTTCACTCTTAACAATGACGTTCTTCTCTTATTTTAAATATGAATGTCGATCAAATGAAAGTCTTATCCTCATGTTTGATTTATTTAGTGTTTTTATCATTATTAAGATGAACCTAACACTCTCTCTCTCTCTCTCTCTCTCTCTATATATATATATATATATATATATATATATATATATATATATATATATATATATATATATATATATATATATATATATATATATATATATATATATATATATATATATATAATTGAAAGGTTAAAATACAGAGACTTTGTAATAAAATTTTCTAATAATATTTACAAAAGATCAACATTCGGTAACGGTCCATCAAACAAAAAAATATTTAAAATATTAAAATGACAAAAATAATTAAATGGAGCAATGAAATCAAACCTATCATTAAATTAATCTGCCAACATTTCTCCGCAAAAATAATTGTATCAAGACGAGAGCTTAATTCTACCAGTAGTATCAAGGGTTATTTAATTTTTATGAGATCCAAGGTTCAAATTCCATATAGAAATGTCAAAAAGTTCAGTGGGACTCAGATCTCGTGGAAGCCCCGTCTAGTATGTGGGCATTTGTTAAAAAAAAAATCAAGGACAGGGGCGGGAGCAAGGTTAACCCCCGTTTTAATTTCGGGGGTGGGGATGGGGGTTGGTAGTTCCGTCCCGAAACCCCCGTGGGAGCCCTACTAATAAATTATATAAATTGACATATATTAATTATATAAATATAATAAAAAATAAAATGATTTTTACGTACAAAACTTTAACAAAAAACATATTTTTAAATTGTTTGTAATATGTAAAATATGTTATAAATATTTATTTGTTACCCAAAAAATAGTTTCTTTTAGCCAAACGAAAACTTATTTTAGCCCGAACAACTTAGCCAAAAATCAATCGGGTGTGAGGGCGGGAGTCAAAAGGGGAGTTCGGGGTCGGGGGCGGGGGTGGAAAGGATGGAGATTTCGAGGGTGGGGGCGGGGGTTGCAATCTCCGTCCTGTTTAGCCCCTGATGACATCTCTACCATCTAAAATAGATAGAATTCAAAATAGTTTCATAAAAAGTTAAATTTCCGGTTAAGAAATTAAACAAACAAACAAACATACCATAAAAAATAATCGGTTTAAGAAAGTAACAATTTTTTAGTATAAATAGAGGGTGATCTTCCAACTCTAAACTCACACAACCAAAACACAAAAACATGTTTAATTCTCAGATCAACCAATCTCACTCTTTCCATAACTTATTCACACTGCAAAAGCCCTTCCTAGCTAGAGACCTTGACGCCAACCACCATTCCTCCTCCTCCGCCTACTCCCCCACCACCATTCTCCTCCTGCCGACAACCACAAAGAAATTCAATGCCACACATAGTCGTAGCACTCGACCTACCTCAGCAGCTGGTAAAATAAAAGCCATAAAAAATCCTTTTCTTGCTAATATCACCAAAGTCAGTGGTGTCATCCACACCAAATCAACCTACCTCTTCAGTGTAACACCTAGCCGCCTTCTTGACGATGCTCTCAGTTTCGTATGGACGTATGTGTTGCTCGAGTTCGTTTCTAAAGACCTTGATTGTACGTATACCTACTTTTTACATGTGTGAAATTCAAATTCAAAATACGATACATAGATCGAGTTTGGTAACTTTATTTTTATATTTTTCCATTATAGGCATATAGCATTTGCCACCTAAAATATCTGACTAGTACTTTAATAGTTATATATTAGGTTATAATGTAATATATACATATAATATACTAGTAGTATATATATACCTTATCTTACGTACCAATACCATGCATGTGTACAATACATATATTATGCCAGTAGATAATGCTGATCTACTTCGATTCAATTTCATATATCACTTATGTTTGGAATCCAGAGAGAGTACATAAAAAGATAGCTGGAGACTTAAAACCCAATGGCAATATATATATGAAGGTTAAGATATTTGTTTTAAGAATATGTTATAAAAATTGGTGTTGATTTTGATACAGCAAAAGGTGAGCCGAAGAGGGTGAAAACGAAAGCACCTTATGATACTTTTGGTGGGAAATACACCTTCGACTTTGACATCCCTGATGATTTTGGGGAGATCGGAGCTGTGTTGGTTGAGAATGACTATCGCAACAAGATATATATAGAGAAAATTGAACTCTCCGACAAAGTTACCTTCACATGTAATTCTTGGGTTCATTCCAGTCATGATAACCCCCAGAGGAGGATCTTCTTCGCCGATAAGGTTATATAACTGTCCGTATACTCATGTTTATTAGCAGTTCGTGGTGGTGGCAGCCATTAATAACCCTTCTTATTAATCTATTTGTAATTTGTACAGTGTTACCTTCCGTCGGAAACGCCAGAAGCCCTCAAGTCGCTGAGAAAGAAAGATTTGGAGTTCATTCGAGGCACTGGTGAAGGAGAGCGTAAACCTTTCGAGAGGATTTACGATTACGATGTATACAACGACCTTGGAGACCCCGACAATAAGAGCTCCGATCTAGCACGGCCGGTGCTCGGTGGCAAGAAATTTCCTTACCCTAGGCGCTGCCGCACCGGTCGGAAAATGTCTTCCACAGGTTCATATAACGAAAGCAATATATCTACGATAGTTGTTTGCAATTATAGTTGTCTTAAAATTAACTTGCTGAACAATCCATGTTGAATAACAGATCCGTTGACGGAGACAAGATCTTCAGACCCGTTTTATGTACCAATTGATGAAGACTTTTCAGAGATAAAGTCGGTATCATTTGGAGCGAGGACATTGTATAACTTGCTCCTTTCTGTTATACCCCGCATAGGCACGGCTTTGACAGGGAAAGACGAAGACTTTCTTTTATTCGAGGACATAGACCTGCTTTTCGACGAAGGAGTTCTTATTAATGGTAGTGATAAAGAAGTTGCATGTGTTTTGCCTAGACTTATTCATGAGGCTGCTGATGCCGCAGATGAGCTTATCAAGTTTGATCCACCTGAAACCGTCCGCAGTAAGCTAGCATGCATGCATTCATTACGTAATCTTTTTATTAAGTTATTTGTGATCGGATTCGTACATATAAAGCTTTTCTACACATTTCAGGGGACACGTTCTTTTGGCTCCGTGATGATGAATTCAGTCGACAAATGCTTGCTGGTCTTAATCCATGTAGCCTACAGTTGGTTACGGTATAAATATATAACAAAACAAATTATGTTTTTGCATAAATTAGCGAGGAAAATATTATAACGTGAGTGTGTACATGTTGTCTGTAGGAATGGCCATTGATGAGTAAGTTAGACCCAAAAGTCTATGGGCCACCCGAATCAGCAATCACCAAGGAGATTGTAGAGCGACAAATTAAAGGTTTCATGACATTTGATGAGGTAATTAAAGAAAACAGAAGGCCAAAATTAAATATATACAACGCCATTGATTGATGTTGAAAAATCAATCATGTTGTTGCAGGCTTTGGCAGAAAAGAAACTGTTCATGTTGGATTACCATGATCTGCTATTGCCCTACGTAAGCAAAACAAGAGATCTTGAAGGGGTAAGTCTTTATGGTTCAAGGACTTTAATGTTCCTTACTCCTGCTGGAACGTTGACCCCGGTTGCCATAGAGTTGACTCGTCCATCCTCAGAATGGCAACCACAATGGAAGCATGTCTACACACCTTCTTTGGGTGCAACCGGTTCATGGCTCTGGAAGCTAGCCAAGGCTCATGTCCTTTCTCATGATTCTGGTGTTCACCAGCTTGTTAGTCATTGGTAACTAATTGGTTCCCATTTTCCTTGAGCTAATGCTTAATTTACACATGTTTGTGTGTTTTTCCCCAACTAGATCACATTAATTAATCATAGATGAGCTGATCATGATCATGATTTGATTTGCATTGCAGGCTAAGAACTCATTGTGCCATGGAGCCTTACATAATTGCCACCCATCGTAATCTTAGCCAAATACATCCTATTGCACGACTACTCCACCCTCATTTTCGGTACACCCTGAAAATCAACGCCCTAGCTCGACAATCTCTCATTAATGCCGGTGGTATTATAGAGTCAACATTCTCTCCTGGAAAATATTGTATGCAACTTTGCTCTGACGCCTATGATCTGTTGTGGCGTTTTGATCACGAGGCACTTCCAGCTGACCTGATTAGCCGGTGGATTTCCTAACTTAATTTGTGCAAGTAATTTTTTCCGACGCCTATGTATATGGCTGACATAATTTCTCTTTATCTATATGTTTATATTTTATAGGGGAATGGCTGTTGAAGATGAAACTGCACCACATGGTTTGAAGCTAACAATCGAGGACTATCCATACGCAAACGACGGTCTAATCCTTTGGGATGCCATCAAACAGTGGGTTACGTCTTTTGTCAACAACTACTACCCAAAAGCGAGCCTCGTAGAATCTGATGAAGAGCTTCAAGCATGGTGGAATGAAATTCGAACAGTTGGACATGGAGACAAGAAGGACGAATCATGGTGGCCACAACTCAAAACCCAAGATGATTTGATTGGAATCGTATCAACGATCATATGGGTGGCTTCCGGCCACCATTCAGCTGTGAACTTCGGACAATATGATTTTGCTGGTTATTTCCCAAACCGACCAACCATCGCCAGAATCAAAATGCCTAACGATGACCCAACAGATAAAGAGTGGCAGGCATTCCTAAACCGGCCTGAGGATGCGTTGTTGAAATGCTTCCCTTCCAAAAAGCAAGCTACCATAGTCATGGCGATTCTAGATGTTTTATCAACTCATTCCACTGATGAGGAGTATATTGGTAAAACTGTAGAAGGGCCATTTGAGGCAGAGCCAGCTATAAAGAAAGCATATGAAGAGTTTCGTGCAAGAATTAATGAAATGGAAGTCATCATAGATTCAAGGAATGCCGATCATAATTTAAGGAACCGAAGTGGTGCAGGGTTAGTTCCATACCAGCTTCTCAAGCCTTTTTCTGAAGCTGGTGTTACCGGAAAAGGTGTTCCAAACAGCGTCTCCATCTAGTACAGTCGTTTCCAGCTGCAATAAAGCTTTTCAAGATCAATATATGGTCTGATCGATGCTACATTAATAAGATCACTATGTAGGTTGTTGTGTTATTTTGGTGTTTCCTTAACAATATATGGTGTTGTTAAGTATTGTTGTTACCAACACTAGTACTTGGAAATTACGTAATGTGAAATAAAAGAATCTTGGTTCTAAGAATAATCCAGTTAGTCTTGATCAATGACTCGTAAAATATGTATTCAAGCTCATATATTGATGGTGTTTAGGGTTCTACACTAGCAATTGGACGGAACACAAACAAACAAACACCCAAAGAAAAGACAAAACCGCAAAATTGATCCTTGTGGTTTCATAAAAACTTTAAATAGGGTCCAAAACGTTTCCGACTTGCATGGAAGATCCAAAATAAAAAACTTCTTTTGATTTTAATAAAAAAAAAACTTAAAATGACGGTTATGCCCTTTTTTTTGTATTTTTATAGTTAATTTAATAACATTTAACTTAAAAAAGGAAAGAAAAAGATTATCCCCACCCACCTCCATCGTTCTCTCTCTACAGTAAACACACACACTCACACATACACACTTTTGATTCAGTTTCGAAGTCAAACCAATGGCAAAATTAGCACACACTTACGAAATCAACATTAATTTGTGTGTATTTGTTTATGTGTTTAAGAAGGAGGAAATTATCTCAGAAAGTTAGTGCACCTTGATTTTAGATTCAACACACATGTTTACAGATTTAGATATTGTTTCTGGTGATGAGGCTCATAAACAATTGTTGGGTCAATACCAAAACACACATCGTTATCGAACGATCTGATGAGGAAGACTCATATCGTTGATGCAGGTTCATCACTACCCCTCCCATCTTCTTCTTCCTCACCTTTACCTTCAACTAAAACCTCTCACATATACATCCTGATAATCAAATCTCTCACAAACGAAACCCGCTAATAAAGGTGTTGGTTCTAGGAGTCAAGACATCTGATGACATCGCTCAACCATCACTCCATCTTCGATGACATTGGTTTAAATATTCTTCTGGGTTTTCAGTTTCCATCATCTCATCTTCTGGGTTTTTAATTTACACAAAGAGGGGTAAGATCAACAAGAAAAATCACCTTTAATTGCAAGAATGGAGATTAAATAAGGGAAGCCATGAGTTTTAGCTTCCTAAGTCATCGGTGGAGGCAAGGTCGGTGACGAACGCTTGGTCTCGCTAGAGACATCGTACTACGTTTTTCTGATGAGACACAACATAGAGACGAGGTAGGTAGGTTCAATCAATTCAATCAGGGGGTTGATTAACAGGGAAAGAAGAAGATGGTTAGGAAATGGGTAAGTTGATATTAATGTTTCAATGATTCTTATTCCATTTTGACATGGATTTGCTTCTCTGAGCTGGGTTTTTTTTTTTCATTTAATTGTACTTGAAAGTGAAAAGTAAGGAAGAAAATGGAAAAAAGAGAAAGAATTTCACAGAGAAAGAATCGAAGAAAGAGAGAGAGAGAGAGAGAGAGAGAGAGAGAGAGAGAGAGAGAAGGATATTTTCTTTTTTTTATTTAAAAAATAGTTAAAATTGATTCTAAAAATGAAAAAAAAATCAAAAGGGTAAAAAAGTTTTTTCAGGTTTTGTAATGATTAAAATGGACTAAAATCAAAGGTAGTTTTTTATTTTGGACCTTTCATGCAAGTTGGAAACGTTTTGAATCCTATCCAAAGTTTTTATGAAACCACAAGGACCAATTTTGCAGTTTTGTCCAAAGAAAATATAGCAATGAATCCGATGATTAGATGACTCTTAATTCACTACTACAAAAAAAGGCATTACCGACGGTTAGGCCGTCAGTAATCCATCACTAAAAGGTTTTACCGACGGAATTGCAACTTATCCAAATACGTCGGTAATCGTTTGTAATGGATTTCCGACAAATACGATAAATTTTAGTGACGGATTTTACTGTTGGTAATCAATAACGTATTACCGACGGATTTGTATATGCAACGGAATACCGACGGAATAATTCAGTAACGGTTTACCAACAAAATATTTGCAACAAAATACTAACGGATTTTCTTGTAATGGATTACCAACGGATTCTGATGAAAAATCCAAATTTATTATATATTAAAACCAGAAAAATATTAAAACATACATCAACTCCATATTTTAAAACCAAGAAATATAAAAATAAAAAGGTTTCAATATTTAACAAACATTAAAACCATAAATTTCAAATAGATATCCGATATTAAAACTTAATTTTCATATTTACTTATATATAATAAAAAAAACACATAAGGAATCATTAGTATGATGTTGTCCTCTTTTTCTTGCCGCCATTAAAGGTTTGATAATATCTTTTCCATTTCATGAGCTTCCATATAGCTTACACTCACACATGCTACCAAATACACCTTAGAACACACGTATAACTGATAGGGAGAGAGAGAGAGAGAGAGAGAATTCTTACTAGATGGACCATTTTAAATGATGGGTTAGATCTTCAATTTGATCTCCTTCATTCCTAAGATGCTGCACAAAACAAAATATGTTATTGATATGATTATAAAATTAGACTTACTAAAATTATCTAGAAGAGGCTACAACTTAACCTCCATGGTATCTCCATTGTTATTTGGTATAACATTATAAACAATAAGCAAACCCAAGAGTCTCGACAAGATATAACTAAAAAAAGATTTTTTTATATATAATTAAATCAGACAAATAAGGTTCAGGGTTAATTAAATACCACTTAATAAAAAAAATACCTACCTATAATTTGCAACAAAGCAAGATCATTCACTTCATGTTGTCCATGATTAGACCAACAACCATGTTGAGCCTAGTGATGATATTTGTGAATAATGAATAATGATATCGGGCACAATATGAAAGATCTTTTAGATGCACATATCCCTTCGGGAGGGCGATTGGGGCGTGGGCATAAGGGCCTTTATGACACAATTAATAATTCGCTTCATTTTCAATTAGGCCTTGCTCTAGCTTCTTTAGGGGTTATTATTTCTTTGGTAGCTCAACACATGTACTCTTTACCCGCTTATGCATTTATAGCACAAGACTTTACTACTCAAGCTGCATTATATACTCATCACCAATACATTGCAGGATTCATAATCATATCTACATGAAACATGGATAAGAAAAGTCAAAATTAACTGTAAGAAAGCACACTAGAAACAATGATATAAACACTTAAGGGTAATTAAGTAAACGCATACCTCCATCTTCAGCAACACCATAAATTAATTTGATTGTCTTCTTCACTAGCAAAAATGCAATGGCAAGATGAATCATAAATTATTAGATTAGGACACCAAGTTTGGTGGAGGCCAACATACGTTAGTAGGGCCGGTCCTTTAATTTTGAAGGCCTTGTGCGAATAGTAAAAATATGAGCCCTTATATATATATATATATATATATATATATATATATATATATATATATATATATATATATATATATATATATATATATATATATATATATATATATATAATCTAAGGTGATAAATTGTATTAGAAAAATCAAAAAATTATTAAATTGATTAAATGAAACCAAATGTGAATTTTTCAAAGTTATAGAGGTAAAACTTGTAAGTTATGAAAATTGATCTACTAAATGAAAATAATTATTAAATTTGAAGGGCCAAAGATGTAACTTTCATTGAATTATTTAAAAGAAAGATGTAAAATTGAGATCTGTGGGATCGAACCAACGCCGAACAGCAAAAAAAAAAACGCCTTTGACAAGGGGTTTGGCCGGCTGAGCTAACAGGAGGATTCATTTAAAATTTTTAAAACAATAATATATAAATATATTAACTAGATAATTTTTGCTAAAAATTGGGCACTATTTTTTTCGGGGTCCAGTGCGGCTGCACTCTTTACACAACCTTAGGGCCGGCCCTGTACGTTAGTTTTGCAGAAACCGGTCATCCTAATGAAGCAATTATAATTGTTAATGGGCATAATACTTGGAACAATGGGACAAGTTATTCCAATTTGGTGACAATCATTCACGAATTTTAGAAAATTATCAACATCATAGAAAATTTTAGTCACAATCACATTTGATGCAGCATCAATCTGCAACACAAAATATCATTTGTAAGTTAGCAGTCAACATAAGGAATACTACCTCAAAGCACCTAAATTTTTAAAGTAGGTTGTATTTTGGGACACATAAATTATGTAAAAAGATTGTACCTTTCTCTTGAGATAAGCAAGATCCTTTTATTATCCTTTGGGTGTAGCAAGCCATTACCTTCAATGGCTTCAGGATGTGCCTCTGAGAATTAAATTTTTAGAAAGGTTAAGAAAAGTGTGATAATAAAGTGTTTTCCCTAAAATACATTGATATTAAATAGAATAAAATTTACAAGTAATACTAATATCATGCAAATGGAACTCGATAGACTCGATATAAAGACAAAGAGAAGCTAGATGGAAAACTGGATAACCAGCAACATCTATGCCAAAGTAGTCATCATATGACTTGCGGATATGTTCCACCTACAAAAGAAAAAAAAAAGGACAAAAATTTGATATCAAAAGTAAAATCTATTAATTCCATGTGTAATGACTTCAATAATTCTCTTACTGCTTAATTAGTTAACTTGAAAATGGGTGCAATTTTTATAGATTCTTGATGCACCATGGTGTAAAGTTCTTCATTATCTAAATAATCTTAAAGAAAGTAAATCGACTTCACATACCTCAAACTAAAACTCATCTATTTAGCAATGTTCAAAAGGAATTTGTATATCAAACAAATTACTAGAAAATGAGCCAAATTCAACAAGTAATTTGTTAACTCCAAGCAAGCAAATGATAATCTCAGTCAAATAACATGTTGCTCGTTAAAAATATGATGTTGAATATGTAAATCAAATATGATTTTACCATGTAGATCATTTAACTTGTGATAACACTTGGTAGCTAGTTAAGAAATATGGCAAGCTAAGAGAACATCTCTCAGGACTCCCCTGTTCCCAACCATAATTTGAATTCACATTGATTTTCTATCCAAAAGCTTGTCAAAGTAATTAAGAAGCAAAAATACCTCTTGCTTGAAAATCACAACAAGATTTATGAAAGCAGATAACCTTTCCCATTCACCAGTTGCCTTTGCATGCCTCACCAGTGCTTTGTAAATCCGATCCAACACCATTGAATATGTTGATTGATACATCCATATTAAACTATCTTCCTACAAAATTTAACAAAATACAATGATAACAAAGTAACACCATAATGGGAACTGAGCAGGACTACAAAAGTTAAACAATATAAGAAACATGACATTTCACAATATAAACGAGTCTAAAATTAAAAAAAAAAAAAATCGAGCAGATACATAATAGAATTAATTTGTGCAGATGTATACATAGATGCATCAAAACATGGTTGTATACACATATAAGCACATATTAACCCATTTTCCATATCTGGGGAATTTTATTGAACATCTGGTAGGCATGGAAATGGAGAGATAAGAACTATGATTATTGTTACATTCGTTGATTTGGACTAATCAATTAAGATATAACAAACATTAAAAATGGTTTTTTTTATAGAAAAATATTTAGGATAAATAATTTTAACCAAAGTAATAGTTAGGGTTAACAATTGTAACTTATTTGACGTAATAAAGAAGAATTATGTGAATATTATATTTTTCATGGTTATTATAATACAATAAAATCAGAAAAACCCAATCGAATCCTCCGTAATCGTAAAAATAAGTGCTCCAAAACACACACACACACACACACACACATATATATATATATATATATATATATATATATATATATAAATTATATTTAGAAAGTACACGTATTCCTGATCCCAAAAACATAAATTTCGTAAAAATCCGACTCCGTATAAATTAGATATGATTTTTATAAGATATCAAAGTCAGTCGCGTACAACGAATGTATGACATAAAAAGCAACGAAGAGAATGATTGACTTTTAGTTAATGCGGCCAAAAAGAAAATCGTAGTACTCCTTAAAATAGGAATTTTGAGAAAAAGAATGTCAAAAACGGATTCCTTACGAAAGAGTTATGGTTTTAGCAAAATCATTTAATTTTATAAAACTATGGACAAAAATATAAATTCAAAATTAGCCGGCGGAGTCTAAACGAAAGTTGTAGATCTTCTCGATAGCTACGTGTGGATATAAAGAACGTCAAAAACGGAATTCGTATGAACGAGTTATAATTTTTAATAACACATTTACATATTAAAATAAAGCGTAAATCATATATACGTATACATATATATACATATGTATATATCATTAGAAAGGTATCGACGATGCAGTCGTTATAAGACTAGTATAGTACAGTGAGTGTTGAAGCGCTGGAAGAATCTTTCTTAGAAAGATTCAGCGTTGAAGTTCTGCCCTTGTAGAGCCCGACTCCTAGCTAAAACTCTCTTGTAAGTAAGCTATGCTTACCTTATTTTAAATATTGCATATATTTAGAATTAATATTGTTATTATGAACTTATAATAAATATTTAGACTATTATTATGACTTATATAAGTGTCATTATAATATTTTTTAACTACTTGCGGTATGAGGAATCTCGTTTAAAGGGTCGCATAGGGTTGTTGGATTTCAGAAGTGTTATATACTAAAATGGTCCTGCCCTCCGATGTTTTATGTCTGGCCTTGTCTATACATAATAGTTGGAAAATATTGTTTAAACGCTTATATAATAATAATAATGCTAAGGCTAATAATTAGTCACGGTAAATATTACACTAAAATCTAGTGGTAATAATACTAGGTTCCGTCGAAGGAAATTATATTGTTAAGAAGTGAAGCGCTGTCCGGGTTTGGACTCATCACTTTAACAAGTGAGTGCATAGTTACTTTCGTCTTACACATAGATATGAAGTATTTAATATAAATTGCATGCTATGTGTGCATATTATTTGTGTTCCAGATATCTATAATGGATGAACAAAAATATACATGTTTTAATTGTTTTATACTGTATATTTATTGTATACCTATAATTATGATGGGTAAAAGATGGGTAGATTAGATATGGGATGAATGATGAGCGATAAAAGATGAGATGAATGATGAGCGATGATATATGAGTGGTAAAAGATGGCGAGAAGCGATGAGCCAAGTGATGGCCTCGTCGTCTAGCAGAGTATATATGACAAATACAGACTATTTTAGACAGTCATGTGGAACACTAGCAGGCTCGCAACCTGTAGGTGTTGTGAACGATGTGTTCACTTGGTATACTCTAAAAACCCATTGACATGTATTGCGGGTGGACTCCCTAAAATAATACTTCTAATAAATGAGATAAACCCTGGTAGCTATGGACTTAGCGCATGTTAGATGAACCCTGGCAGCTATAAACTTAATGTCTATTATATAAATCCTGGCAACGATGGACTTCGTGCCTATTCCTTAGGCTAATCCTTAGGAATAAATAATGAGGAATAAATGATTCTTAGGGAATATACTTAAGCATAAAGAAGATAATGAGGATGTGTAATTGTGTTTATTGTTTGATGATTAAACATAATAACTTTATTATTGTGGGTTGAAAACCATATGTAATCACCAGGTTTCCCAACCTGACCCACTCAGTTTATTTGTATCATAGGTGTCGATACGAACTACATTACACTGAGAGATTAAAGGAGATGTAAATTACTAGTGTAAAAGAATGTAAGGTCTGTTTATGCTTTTGTTTCTGTATTAACGATGACATCCCAATGTTTTAATAAAAACAAATACATTTCTTCGGAAATGCTTTGATAAAACCTTTATCATGTTTTTTGGGAACAAAATTCTGCAACATTGTCCTTTATAAAGGATACTCTGATTTTAAAATAAGCATACATGAAATTTTAGGATAATTTCTAGACTTAAACTTAGAATGCTAAGCGCTGATTGTGAAATGAGTGTCTACTATATTTAGGATGTATGAAAGTTGCCTAAATTGCTTTTATGTGCTAAATTATTTATGTTATAGCCTTACATGCTTTATGATGCTATTATTTGATCGGATCTATGGTCTATTGCCGACTGGATCCGGAAATTTTATGTGTTCAGATTTCTAGACGTTTAATTACGGTATTAGAACTGGCATGTAACTTTTCGAAGTAATAAGGGGATTTACACATCGATCGTAAATAAAATATTTCCTATCTTAATTCTCGTCGTTCCACACCGAACGTATGATTTTGTGTATAGATCAAAATGGCAAGAACCCGAAGCGGAGTTGGAAACACGAATGGAAACAAGAATCAGCAGCCTCAACCCCAAGTGATTGAGCAAGTACCTGTAAGTCCTAAATTGGCTATGGAGTATCAATCTGATCCACTTGATGGTGCGGAATCCCAATCAAGCAGATGATGCAAGATCAAATGGAGAAGAAGAAGCTGAAGAACTTGATGAATCTATGATGTATTGATGAATATTCAATGATGCTCCATACACATAAGATTCACACACACACACACACTCTCTCCCCCTCTCTCTCTCTCTCTCTCTCTTCTTCTCTCTAGTTTCTCTCTCTAGTACACCTTGATTTACACACACTTAGCACCTACCCTTGTGTTTACCCCTCAAGGCATGTCCCTACTCCTCACCCATATATATATATATATATATATATATATATATATATATATATATATATATATATATATATATATATATATATATATATATATATATATATATGGACCATAAACTCAAGGCCTAAACCCAATGCTAGACCGAAAACACATGGGTTTTTGGTCCAAGCTACAATTAAACACAAAACTATTTTCGCCCAAGACTAAAAACAATAAATGTTTAGAAAAGCAAAGTATAAACCAATTTTTAGACCCAACAATCTCTCCCTTGGTTTATAGCTTTCAATTCTTTTGACCTAACAAACTCCCCCTATGATTATAGCTTGCATTTCTTCTTAGTCTTCACTCTGTGAGCTTGACTTCAGCGTTTATCTTCGATTTATTCATTGCTTCCAGGTGAACTTATGAATCTTCTACGTGAGTGACTTCATCTTGAATATTTGGGCTTCTCTTCAAAATTTGACATTGAACGCACGTTGGGTGTGGAGGCTTCATGTAGAGATTCTTGAAAATTAGCAGTTTCAGCTTGATAATCTTCAGATAGAATATCAGAGAGAACGAATCTTCTGGATTACTTCAGGCGGTACATAGATAGCAGCAAATTGATTGAGGAGACTTCAATGCAATCTGTCACATAATCTTCAATTACAGATTCACCTTGATTTTGAGGTTGAAAGATTGAATGTTGAAAGAATAAACTTAATTTCTTGTTCCATCGAATAAAAATTCTTCGACAATCACGGATGAAGCTTTGGCTCAAAAAATCTCGATATAGTCTCCATGAGTCTCATCTACATCTAAATTCACTTTTCAAGACAAAGAAAAATTTAGAATAAAAAAAAAACTAAAATAAAACTTAGCACACAATATTTCTAGATTTTTCATATTTTATGAGAAAAAAAATAAAACAGAAACAAAAATATTTTTGGATTTTTGATTTTTTTGAAAAAAGAAATAAAACAGAAATAACAATACTTTTGGATTTTTGGTTTTCTGATTTTTTTTTTTTTGGTTTTTTTAAATTTTTAATTCTCCCCCTAAATTTGTGTATAGGGGAGAACTATGAACAAATTTAATAAAAACAAAAAGATTTGGGATCAAGGTTGTCAAGCAATTCAATCTCGATTATCAGCACATGCCTGCATGTCTGGGTCTGGTCAATCACTGGTATTGTGGTCCACTTAAACACAAAGGATATGGACAAATTTTACAGATTATAAGTGACCAGACATTGTGATCTTATTCCTAAATGGACCATTTAGCTGACGACAACCAAGGATATTGTTGTCCACTTAAAATCAGCAGTGAGATCTACTGACAACCTTTTAAATTGTTCAATGTTAGATGCACTAGAACGTGTTTCCCACTTCCCGATATACCCCGGTAATCAAGAACTTTCAAAGAACTCCTTACTTTAGGTGAGTATTCAATCATTAAGAAAGAATTCATATATAGAAGTGCATATGTTGTATCCCAAGTCGGATGTTTTCTAATTACGCAGAGAGAACAACATATGACTAACATAGATGGAGGGTTAGAGAGATAGTAGGGTGCATATGTTGTGTCTAGGTTGAATATGTTCCAATCACACGGAGGAGGCAACATATGGATGATAGATAGAAAGCAAGAAAATAATTTCCTATAGACCTATTTTATCAGAACCCCTAGTCGCCCTATCAGTACCAGAATTAAGGACATAAGTCCATACACCACGGAAATGTTGAGCCACAGTTCTAGATAATTAACTTTTAGTGTATCTCGCAGGTTCCCATGTTTATCTCACTGCTCAATCTACCCAAGCATCAAATTTTCAGTCCAAATGAAACTATCTAAGTTCATATTGTCTAGTCCTTTCATTTGTCAATCAATGTCTAGTCCTTTTGTATCCTTTGTGCCTACTAGCACATTGAACACAAAGTCTAGACAATTCGGCTTTAGTGCATTACACGCATCATAAATTTCCCTTTAGCATTATACTCATATCACTTCCCAAACACTACCTACAAACGAAAAACCACAAGAAAACAAAAGATTGTCTTCAAAACGAATCAGTTTAAGATAAACTCAGGAGTATCGAAAAGAAAACTCAAACTGTAAGTTACCAATTGAACTTTCATCCAGGTGGACTGAGAGCAACACGCATATTTCAATCTCACAATAGATTCGAAAATTCTTCACATCGTTAAGCATAACCCCCATGTGTGATCCTTTCCTTTCTTCCCTTTTCCGCAAAGGACACATACTGTCAAACTAAGTTTTGAGTGTTGTACAGTTGAGAGATGTCTCTTATCATGTGCTTAGAACAAACACTACCAACAAACCGAAGTATGATGATATGCCTCCATAGCTGCTCCAGCACAGAGCGGGACCAATTGGTCTTCAGAACCCATTGCATTTTGAAATTGGGTTGACCATTACCATCTACGCAAGGTACTCTCTCCCATGACATGTCCTGCTTATCACAAACAGAAGATGAAGAAATATTAGAATCATTAGAAGATTTAGGAGATTGAACCTTTGGTACCCATCTGTAGTTGGGTTTGACCTAACCGATCTTGGTTTCACAGGAGCATCTCTTGAACTTGGCTTCTTGGCCGACATTCTCTTCTTGTTCTTGAGATTTTGATTCTTGTCCTTCTGCACGTTCCAATCACCATTGTTTGAATGTGGCCTCGAAGGTTTTCTTTTGGAAAAGCTCCCTCTTTGTGCGTTCTGCCAGCCTTGTGCATAGTAGGAAACGTATACGCGATTTGGACAATATCTGGCAATGTGTCTAGGTGTTCCACAGTGAAAACATGTCTTTTTCTTCACGTAGGAATTGTTTCTTCCTGCCCTTGGTGGTGTGCCCTGGCCTCGTTTCTTATTGTTCCCACGTGCACACTTGCAGAAGGCACTTTGTTTCGCTTGTTTTGGTGGCCTGTATTGTAACACCCAAAGTCCAGAAGGCCAAGAAGGAAAGAAAACTCTAAGTCAAAGGGGTCAACTCGCCGAGTGCAGTGCAAAACTCGGCGAGTCCGAGCGGGATCCGGGTTTAGGAGTTAGTGACCGACTCGGCGAGTCGGCTAAGGGGACTCGGCGAGTCTGGTCTGAAATTGGTGAACTCGGCGAGTCATCAGGCAGACTCGGATCAGTGAGTTGAGTTGGGACTCAGTGAGTTGGACAGGTTAGGAATCAGAAATTGGTGAACTCGGCGAGTCATCAGGCAGACTCGGCGAGTAAGGTTGACATGGAAGGTTGACCTTGACCAGGACTTGACTGTGACTAGAGTTGACTTGGTTGAATTTCAGGGGACAATTAGACTAAGTGTTGCATTGACATGGTAGCTCGGGGAGCTAGTGGAGCAGGAGTTCAGAGAGTTGTCGGGCAGCAGCTAGAGGGTTTATCAGCAAGTTCATAAAGAGCAGGTGAGTTTCCCTTTGTGTGAATGGGTCTAAGGCCACAATGTCAACCCATGTAGATACAAGTAGGAAGACTTGGGGGTTAGCCCTAGGCACAGTATGCTAGTATGATATTCAGGACGAGGTCCAATGATAGCGGGCGGGTGCCCAAGGAATGGTTTATAGGATAGTTTATACTTGTTGTCTGTGTGATACATGTATGTGCCTGGTAGGGAGGTGAGTGTGGGCAAGGTCCCGTATCTCACCAATAGCAGAGTGTAGATAATGTTCCACATCTCATTATCAGCAGAACAGGGGCGAGGCCTAAGTTAGGGAAAGAATGAGTGTGGGCTAGGCTCGTATCTCACTATCAGTAAGGGAGTGGACGGGGTTCCATGACTCATCAATAGCAGGACAAGGGCGGGGCCCAAGATAGGCGAGGCCTTAGGATAGGATTTGTGAGTATATGTTAGCTTATGTGTTGTTATATGCTTATGTGCTATTATATGTTAAGCGGGCGGGTCCTAGTGACATGCAAGGCCTAAGTTAAACAGATATGTATTCGAGCGGGCCTCGAAGCCAGGCGAGGCCTGGAGCGGCGGGGCCGTTGTAGCGGGTGAGGCCCGAGGTAGTGGGCGAGGCCCAAAATAGCGGGTGTGGCCAAGTATGTGCAATATGTGGTTATGCATGGTATGTGGTAGGGTGGGGAACTCACTAATCTTCGTGCTTACGATCTTCAGTTTTGGTTTCAGGTACTTCCGGTAGCAGAGGGAAGAGCTCGGGGTGATCGCATGGCACACACCATAGATTATACAGCTTGGGAATGTTTTACTCTGATAACGAACATGTGTTTTGGAAATTAATACTATGTTTATGTTTTGGATTGATGATTTTGCTTTAAGTAATGTGTTATTAAAAGAAATTTTTAGTCTTGAATTTTGGGTCGTTACAAGTTGGTATCAGAGCCTTGGTTTGAGGTGTTCGGACATGCTCTCGGGTGTGTCTGAACTCAAACTGAGGAATTGGTATAGAAGTTTTCAAAATGGTAAGACAGATTGTAAAAAGAGAGTTTTGAGAAAGAAAACAGTTTTATAAAAGCAAAAAGAATTCAGAAAGAAAAGAATTTTGATAAGAGAAAAGGGTGTGGTGCATGCAATCAGCCGAGCTCAAGTAAGTACCCCAAAATACCCATACAAGTTTATGTTATAGAACAACATGCTAGATTAGGACTAAGGATCTAGGGAGGATGCCTTATGTGCCTGTTATATGTGCTTTGATCTGGATGATAGTGCTGATTAGATAGTAGTAGGATAGCCTGTTTAGGTTATGCCTGAGATTATGAGTTTGTGTTGCATGCTAGTACAGATTCTTGGTATGATATTATGATTTCTTGAGTATGTTATGGTTAGATTTTTCCCCTTGTCTGAATGCTTCTTGCTTTGTGCATTGTGGGATTCTGAGTGATGGGAGTTAGTCATTAGGTGGATACATCACGTCACTTGTGATCAGGGCTGAATAATCTCAGAGTGTTGGATTTGGCCCTATTGCGCAGCTCTTGTTTGAGTCCAACCGTTGTAGCGACGAATGTTTTACTTGAAGGATTATCTGAGCCTCATCACATGTGATGGTATCCAAGTACGGATACCATCACATACTAATTTGAATCACAAGGAGTCCTTCAGCAGCTGAGGACTAGTTTGGTTTGAGTAAGAGGTTTCCCTAGGGCAAGCCTAGGATGAGGTAGTGCTGGGAGCAGTAGTAGTAGAAAAGGGACCTGATGGAGTCGAAACAGTTCTTGAGGAAAGTACGGATAGATGTGGAATGTAGTATGGGCTCGTACTACTGAAAGTAGATGATCCGTACTCGATTCGGGAAAGGCCGAGACAAGACCGAGAACCTGGTAGTGCGTGTGTTTGGTCTCGCAGCAGTGATAAGTATTCTGATAGTGGTTGTGTTATATTTTCAGCATGGTGACGTTGCGAGAGAGACCAGTGGGCGGATCAGGCGTCGGAGAGGGATTAGGCTCGGGTTCAGGAGCCGACCAGCTCGAGGAGCGAATGAGGGAGTTGATATCAGCTGAGGTTATGCGCAACATACTAGACCAGACTCTTGTGATCTTTGGCACGGTCAAGGAGGGTATATTAGAGATTTTGGATGAGAGGTTGGGAGCCTTCCGTACCGAGATGATGGCTTTGATGGGAGCGCGTACTTTGACATTTCGAGAGTTCAAGGCTTGCGGTGCACCAGATTATCATGGGCTAGGGACCCCATCGCTAGTAGCAGATGGTTGGCTGATGTTGCCAACGCATTCCGTACGAGCCGGTGTCCCGAGGGGGACAAGGTCAGACTCGCTTCGTGTCTTCTGAAGGACAGATCGAGGGATTGGTGGGAAGAGATTGGTCATGCTTTGGGTGATGATGCCGCGTTGGACGCGATGATATGGGGTGATTTTTCAGTCAGGTTCAGGGCGGAGTTTTCGCCAATTATTGAGGTGCAGCAGTTGGCACGGGAGTTTCAGGATTTGACGCAGACCACTGAGATTGTGGCGGAGATCACCACCAAGTTCAGGAAGAGGGCCCTTCTTGTTACGTATTATGTCACAGATTAGGAGATGAAGAAGGCCCGATACCATGAGATGTTGAGGGATGACATCAGGCAGTTTGTGAGCAGGTCCAGCTGCAAAACGTTGGAGTATATGATCGCGCGAGCTAGAGAAATGGAGATTGAATTGGAGCAGATCCGGAAGAGGAAGCCGGATGAGATTCAGACAGTTTCGGGTTTGGGCAAAAGGCCCAATGGATCGGATTCGAGACGGAGGGATTATCAGGACCGCAGCCGGTGTAGGAAGTATGGCAGGGCGCACGGGGGCGCGTGCAGGAGTGGTAGCGGTAGGGAGTCTGGCTGTTTCAAGTGTGGTCGGACTGGTCATTTTAGCAGGGATTGTACTGATACCACCACACAGGGATCCGATTTGATATGTTTTCACTGCAACCAGCGGGGCCACAAGAAGGCCCAGTGCCCCAGTTTGTTTTCGGCAGGACGGGTGATGGCACCTGCCCCTGCAACTTTGAGGATCATAGACGGCCGTCAGGGCCGCGCGGAGGCACCTGCGGTAGGAGGCAGGGCTTTCAGATGACTACCCTGGAGACGCGAGCAGCGCCGGACGTTTCAGGTATGCGACTTTCGTTTTCAATTCTTTTATTTGTGCATGATTATATTGTTATGGTTCTGCATCATTATCGGTATGAGTATTTTATTTTGTGCGACTTGTCGTTATCGAGTTCTATGCCATCTGCATACCTTGGATATTTGAATAGTAGTTAGGGGATGTGCCCTATTGGAGAAGGTTACTTAGGATGCAGTAATTGTAGCATGACTTGGAGGGATTTGGTATGTCTTGCTAGTTTGGAGTTGTATAGTTTCATAAATGGACTGGTTAGATCCCTAGCTATGGTAAGCTTGGGGTTCCTCAGCAGATTGATTATGGATTGGTAGCAAGCATTGGGTTTTCTTTTCGAGCATTGAGCAGCGAAATGTAACCAGGATCGAAGTGGGGGAGAATCCTCCGAGTGTTCAAGGGTAAAAGCACGCAGGTCCAGAATGAGTACGCGATCTCTGTGAAGGAAAAGAAGTAGTACAACGTTCGATGGTTAGTACGTGATTGGGAATCCCGGTTAAAGCATGGTAGAGCGGCGGGAGAGCCGCAGCTTCCTCCAGCAGCGGTCAGTGGTGGTAGGTGATGTAAGACTATGGTGCAGCCGTAGCATTCACCAGCATTCAGAGATTGAAGGTGATGTAAGACTGCGGGTAAGCCGTAGCATTCCATAGTAGCTTCGTTAGCAGAGTTGGGGCAAGGCCCTTATCTCCTAGTGATCAGATAGGTATCAGGAATGGGTATTGGATGAGAATAGTAGGGAGTTGCCTGTATCGCCCTAGAAAGGTGAGACCTTGGGAGAGGCCGCTCCAGGATGTAGTTGGGTGAGACCCGTGGGCGAGGCCCGTATGAGAGTAGCAGTATAGGTGAGACCTGAGAGAAGGGTTACTCAGTAGTATGGTTGGGTAAGACCCGTGGGCGAGGCCCGTGCGAGAGTGGTTAGGCAAGTGAGACTAGAAGGATAGAGGCGGGTGAGACCCGTGGGCGAGACCCGTGATTTTTAGTAGCACAGGTGAGACCTGGTAGGGACCGTAGTGTCGGATAGGGGATCGAGGATCCCAGGAATGTAGTGCCTGAATGACAGAATATATTGAGCAGTTATAGGTAGTTGAAGTGCCTTCAAAAGTCGCTGGGAGCGACTAGGAGTTGTGTTGGGACGAGCGACTGGTGGGAGCCGGTAATCCAGATATTGATAGATTGGTAGGGACCAGGGTGGTCTCAGTTCATCCAGAAGGTAGATAAGGAATAGCAGAAATTTTCAGTTAGTAGCAGTGCTGGTAAGCAGTCTAAGGTGGAATTTAGTTAGTAGATCGTAGGGTGCTCGACACCAAAGTATAGTAGAAAGAAATGCCCAGTGGATACTGGTGATAATGACCCGTAATGGAGGTAGCGGGAAGAATGGATTTGGTGAAGAATAGGACCTTCACAGTGACAAAGAAATAGTTGGTCATGGAGCATCGCCTTGGGAAGGCAAGAAAACGCACAAGGAAAGAGGGGGTGAACCCATATGGGTTCAGTTGCAGTACTCGGACAGTACCAGAAGGATTGTCGGTTGAGTAAGTTGTGTTTCCAGAATGTTCAGGGTCAGGGTTGACCCGATATTATTATTATCCGCAAGGATTAATGGTCTTCAGGAGGACCGGGCGAAAGGCCAGCGAAGGTAGGCAACGGGTGTTGGATTAATAGTAGGGTATTGGAAGCAGATCGCAGGTGGCGTGCCATTGCAAACTTCGAGGATGAAGTTTAGTTTAAGTGGAGGCGAGTTGTAACACCCAAAGTCAGGAAGGCCAAGAAGGAAAGAAAACCCTAAGTCAAAGGGGTCAACTCGCCAAGTCCAGTGCGAAACTCGGCGAGTCCGAGCGGGATCCGGGTTCAGGAGTTAGTGACCGACTCGGCGAGTCAGCTAAGGAGACTCGGTGAGTCTGGTCTGAACGAGGAAAACCCTAATCCCGGGAGTTATATCCTATATAATGGGTGTTATGTCCCTCCCTCAGCCTCTTTATCATCCTAGAGAACCTGTAAACCCTAGATTTCGTGTGAGCTTCCATCATTTGAGAGAAATAGCTTTGGAGGAAGGAAACTTTGGAAAGGAACTTGAAGACAAGAAGGTTGCTTCAAAGGGGAGGTGAAGATCCGGGATCTACTTCAGTTTGTGTTCATCTTGGAGGTAATAAGCTGATATCTTCCCTCCTTTGCATCTAGATCTACTTTTGTTATGAGATTTGGGGGTTTTATGGTTGGTTGAGACCTAATTCCAGTTTAGGGCCTAGATATGTCGTTGCCACTTTAGATCTAGTGTTGGGATGGTCCAATATGTCATAAAGCATCAGAAGATGAGTAGTTGGTGAAGCCCTTTTGTCCCTAAACCTAGCCCTAGAGTGTTTTGAGCCTTGATCTCTTTATTTATACGTAAAGTTTGCAACTTTACGTGAGGATTGAGATTTGGGAGTATGGATCTATGAGTTGGAGACCCTGCATGGCTCGAAAAGCCATTGTATGGATTAAGAACTGGTGCGACTCAGCGAGTCACATGGGTGGGCTCGGCGAGTTGGATGAAGTTGGGCAGGAACTCGGTGAATTGGAAGAACAACTCGGCGAGTCTGTTGAAGATTACCTTGGACTTGGCGAGTCTGTTCTTGGACTCGGCGAATCAAGTCGCGAAACCCCAAACCCTTTAGAGTTAAGACTCGGATTAGTGAGTTGAGTGGGGACTCAGTGAGTTGGACAGGTCAGGACTCGGAAATCGGTGAACTTGGCGATTCAGCAGGCAGACTCGGTGAGTAAGGTTGACCTTGACCAGGACTTGACTGTGACTAGAGTTGACTTGGTTGACTTTTGGGGGACAGTTAGACTATGTGTTGCATTAATATGGTAGCTCGGGGAGCTAGTGGAGCAGGAGTTCAGAGAGTTACCGGGCAGCAGCTAGAGGGGTTATCAACAAGTTCAGCAAGAGCAGGTGAGTTTCCCTTTGTGTGAATGGGTCTAAGGACACAATACCGGCCCATGTAGATACGAGTAGGAAGACCCGAGGGTTAGCCCTAGGCACAATATGCTAGTATGATATTCAGGACGAGGTCCAATGATAGCGGGCGGGTCCCCAAGGAATGGTTTATATGATAGTTTAGACTTGTCTGTGTGATACATGTATGTCCCTGGTAGGGAGGTGAGTGTGGGCGAGGTCCCGTATCTCACCAATAGAAGAGTGTGGATGATGTTCCACATCTCATTAGCAGCAGAACAGGGACGAGGCCCAAGTTAGGGAAAGAGTGAGTGTGGGTTGGGCCCGTATCTCACTATCAGTAAGGGCGTGGATGGGGTTCCATGACTCATCAGTAGCAGGACAAGGGCGGGGCCCAAGATAGGCGAGGCCTCATGACAAGATTTGTGAGTATATGTTAGCTTATGTGTTGTTATATGCTTATGTGCTATTATATGTTAAGCGGGCGGGGCCCAGTGACAGGCGAGGCCTAAGTTAAACAGATATGTATCCGAGCGGGGCTCGAAGCTAGGCGAGGCCTGGAGCAGCGGGGCCGTTGTAGCGGGTGAGGTCCGAGGTAGTGGATGAGGCCCAGAATAGCAGGCGTGGCCAAGTATGTGCAGTATGTGGTAGGGTGGGGAACTCACTAAGCTTCGTGCTTACGGTTCTCAGTTTTGGTTTCAGGTACTTCCGGTAGCGGAGGGAGGAGCTTGGGGTGATCGCATGGCACACACCATAGATTAGACAGCCTGGGAATGTTTTACTCTAATAACGAACATGTGTTTTGGAAATTAATACTCTGTTTATGTTTTGGATTGATGATTTTGCTTTAAGTAATGTTTTATTAAAAGAAATTTTTAGTTTTGAATTTTGGGTCGTTACATGTATTTACCAACAGCAGGTTTAGAAGTAACTGAGTTAGAAGAAACAGATTCATAGTTCAAGGTGTCATTTCTTTGTTCAATAATGTTCTCGTTCTCATCTTCCAGTATTTTACCTGCACTTGAAGTAGAATAATCCAAAACGTTCACTTCAACATCCTCAGTTGGTCCTGATTGTTCAATCTTAACTTAATTTGGTTCAAGAAGTGGGCCAGACTGAGTAGGTGTATCTACCTCATTGATTTCAAGGGGTGGGGTATAGTTATCATTGAAGGGAGGTGGAACACTTTGGTACCCAAGACCTTTGGTTTGATTATCTTTAAATGTTAATTATTTCTCTATCATGGATGCAACTACCTCACTTGACACATCAAATTTCATAAAGTCGAATTCGGTATCTTTATATTTAGCTTTTAATGCATCAAGTTCGGCAGTCGGGTTAGCAAGTTGTTCCTTAACATATCTATAATTTGTACATTTGTTGCTATATTCCTCTTGAAGTCCTCATTTTTAAGGTCCTTTTTGTTGGAATAGTGTCTAAGGCTATAACTATATTCGGTTGTGCATGGTCCTTTTGGGTTGCCTTCACCATAGCAACTTGAAGGATGATTTATTAAGAGAGAGTAAATATTATAAGGAATAATATTTGGCTATTTGATTAATATAAGTCATAAATTAATTGGTATTAATTTGGTGACTTAAAGAGATTAATTAAATAAGAGGGTATAAACTGTCAATTGTTTGATAGTTAGACTTTAGACTGTAAATCCATTAGGATATACCTTGGACGGATTCTAAGAGCTTTAGGATAGCTCAAATCGTCCATAGGGTTATCTATGGAATGGATTTGGATAGCCTTAAGAGAAGATTATCCAATTAGGGTTTAGGGTGAAACCCTTAAGGAGTCTACAAGTATAAATAGACCCTATGGGTGAGGGAATTCGACACACAACCTTAAGCAAGGAACCTCTGGCCGAATTCCTCCCCTCTCCTCTCTCCTAAATCATCTTGCTTGCTATTGGTGTTTGTAAGCCATTAGAGGAGTGACAATTGTGACTCTAGAAGCTCCAAGACAAACAAGATCAACAAGGAATTCAAAGGTATGATTCTAGATCTGTTTCAATATTGTTGTTTAACCTAATTAGCCATTAGAAGTCTTGGATTCAAAAGCATGTTTATTAGAAAGCCTAGATCCAAGCATTAGGGTTTTGCATGCGCACATAGGAAAGTTCTTATGGCTAAAACCCATCAGTGGTATCAGAGCCTAGCTTGGTTTTCTTTAAATTGTTGCTTGATTAACTGAAACAAACCTGCAAAATTCGATTTTTTGGGTTTTGAGTCACTGACTCGTCGAGTTCCAAGGTGGACTCGTTGAGTAGGCCTGACTCAGCGAGTCCCCTTGTGCACTCGGCGAGTCCAGGCGTCAGGAAGGGCCAGATTCGGGATTTTTTCATAATTATCTTATGGAAACTTACCTTAATCATATTAGATCAATATAAATCCGATTTTTTGATAAATATGACTATTATCTTGATCTAATTAAAGATATTTATCATCTAATAAAATATTTAATTTCCTTATATGATAATGATTAATTATTTTGGTAATTATCTTCAAAGAAATCAAGATAAATCAAATAAAGATAATTAGAATATTAATTGTTAATTGGAATTATTTGTTATTTGATCCTCTATGTTTTTAAATGTTTAAAACCTACCCTAAAGTTTTGAAATTTATATTTGTGATTAAAAGTTTTAATTTAGACAACTTAAATTTCAAACCCTAGATTTTGAAAAGTTTAAAATGCAACCCTATACTTATATGATATTACTAGAATAATATATATATGTATAACTAAATGCTAGTCTTACCGCTAGTAGGCCTCATTCACGACGCCGATCTATAAGGTGGGTATAAGGTTGTGGCCTATAAAATGGCGCTTAATGGGTGTACACTCACACCCACCGCTTGCTTGATTGGTGGAGGGTCGTTAGCCGAACGGGTAGGATAGGGCAACCTCATCCTCGCATTAAAAGTATAATAAGAAATACGAAGTAACTAAACTTTTTTTTAAATTTCCCAATCTTAGTTACTTTAGGAAAAGTGAATTGATGCAATCCCATGAAATTACACTTTGCACCTTGCTAAGATGTTAGTGGAGCGTGTGTGGTTTACCGGCACACTAATTGGTTCTAAGCGAAGGTGGCAAAGGGTGATTCATTGTTCATCATAGTTCGATGGAGCGTGTGTGGTTTACCGGCACATCGAATAGGTGATCGTTACAATGAAGGCACCATGTGAATTTGCATGGTAATTCACACCCGCTTTGTGATCCTCGGCATCCCAGTCACAAACAAGAGGGGCATATCGAGATTTAAACATGCCATTGAATAGTTCAATGAATCTCATCCGAACCTAGGAATTCTCAAAAAAAACACTTAGGACTAATAGTTTAAGTTTTGTGATGGAGAATTAGTGAATCGTCATTCACTTACCTTCAATTTATTTGCATGTTAGATTACGGCATCCCTTTTCTAGTATGTAAATGTTATTGTTGGATCCTAGCCCTAATTTTTCTTATTGGGTGATAATTAGGGATTCTTATTCTAATCTATCTTTGTCCTTTCTATAGATGTCAAATGCAAACAACGTTGCTGCTAGTTCTTTCACGTTGATGAGCCTTTGCCAAAAGGTCACCTTCAATGGAACGAACTTTAGCGAATGGATAAGATACATTCGCACCATTGCTCGCTATGAGGATAAAGAGTATGTCCTCGATGAGAAGCTCAAGAAAATCAACCCCGAAGTTGCTACTCCCGAAGAAATCACCGCCTTTGAAACTCATGAGCGAGATGCAACGAAGGTACATTGCATCATGATCGCCACCATGAACTCCGAATTCCAAAAGTCCTACGAGGACATGTATCCATACGAGATGCATCAAGACTTGTTGGAGAGGTACCACCAAAACGCGAGACAAGAGCGTTACGAGATTTTCACTAACATGATTTCCGCTAAGATGGGTCATGGAGAATCTCTTACCGTGCACTTGCAAAAGATGCAAAGGTATGTCGACCGCCTTCGCAAGTTAAATGTTGACTTCGGCGAAGACTTGGCGATCGACATGGTGCTTCACTCTTTGCCTCCGATGTACAATCAATTTAGGATGACCTACCACATGAACAAAGAGGAGGTCACTCTAAGTAAACTCCAAGGTCTCTTGAGGGTTGCTGAGAGCAATTTTAAGGACAAGTCTGTTGCACCAACTCCCAATCCATCCGCTGCTCCTGTCTTGGCTATTGGTCAATGGAAGGGAAAGAAGAGGAAAGCTTCTTCGAACAACTATCGCAAGGTGAAAGCCCGAGATGGTTCCTTTTCTAGTGGGACCAAAGTTGATCCCTCTAAGCCCTGCTCTAACCCGAAGGAGGCAGAGTGCCACCACTGTCACAAGATAGGACATTGGAAGAGAAGCTGCCCGGATTACCTGCAAGCCATCAAGGAAGGAAAGATCAAGCCATCTTTTGCAGGTATATATGCAATCAAATCTAACGATTCTAATCATGCTATTTCTTGGGTTCTTGACACTGGTTGTGGTTATCACATTTGTTATAATGTGCAGGGACTAAGAAGAAGTAGGGATGTGGAGCAAGGAAGGATCAATCTAATCATGGGGAACAGAAGATCGTCGCCTGTAACCAAGATTGGAGTGTATTCTTTAGTGCTTAAGAATAGTTTAGTTTTGGATTTGAACAATTGTTTCTATTCGCCAGAAATGGCTAGAAACATCATTTCATTTCATGGTTTATATAGACAAGGATTTAGATTTTCTTTTAATAATGAGAATGGTTCTATTTTGGCTTATCTAAATGGTGTCGTTTACTTTGAAGCTATACCATGTAATGGAATATATGAAACTGTTATGATTGTTGATAACTTAGGAAATGATGTTTTGAATATTGATTCTTCCACTAGTATGGATAAAGCATCCTTGTGGCATTGTTGTCTTGGACATGTCAACAAGAAACGCATAGCCCAACTCCAAAAGGATGGAGTGTTGGAGTCATTCGACCTTAGGGAAGATGACACATGCGAGTCTTGTTTACTTAGAAAGATGACTAAGTCACCCTTCACGAGTACTTGTGAAAGGGGTGAGGGGCTATTGGACCTAATACATACCGATGTATGTGGACCCTTTAGATCAACCACGAAGGATGGGAACCGCTTCTATGTGACTTTTACCGATGATTATAGTAGATATGGGTATATCTATTTAATCAAGCAAAAGTCAGAAACCTTTGAAAAGTTCAAAGAGTTCAAGAATGAAGTGGAGAATCAATTGGGCAGGAAAATCAAGATGCTTCGATCCGATCGAGGAGGAGAGTACCTAAGTCTTGAATTCCACGATTATCTCAAGGAGTGTGGAATAGTTTCACAATTGACGCCTCCTAGGACACCGCAGTTGAATGGTGTAGCAGAAAGGCGTAATCGAACCTTATTGGATATGGTTCGCTCTATGATGAGTCGTGCTTCACTACCTATCTTCTTTTGGGGGTATGCCTTAGAGACTGCCGCCCATATCCTTAACCGAGTCCCTACTAAGAAGGTTGCCAAAACACCTCACGAGATGTGGACGGGGAAAGCTCCCTCGTTGGCACATATCAAGGTTTGGAGTTGCGAGGGTTTCGTAAGACGAGATACTCACGACAAGCTTGAACCTCGAAGTGAGCGATGTATTTTCATCGGCTACCCGAAAACTTCCTTTGGATATCTCTTCTATAGACCGAAAGATAATGTTATCTTTGTTGCGAGGAGAGGAGTTTTCCGAGAGCGAGAACTCATAAGCCAAGGAGACAGTGGGAGGCAAATCGAACTTGAAGAGATTCAAGAATCGATAGATGAAGGAACCTCTACCGCTGGCATTCAACCCGAGGAGGAAACTCCGGTTGAACCGATTGACGAATCCTTACCTCTTAGACGTTCCGATAGAGTTAGAGTTCAACCCCAGTTTTATGGTTTTCATATTACCACCGAAGGGGACACGTATATTAGTGATGGTACACTAGTAAATCTTGATGAACCTAATAGCTATAAGGAAGCCATGGCAGGCCCGGAGTCTGCGAAATGGAAAGAGGCGATGGATAGCGAGATCCAATCCATGTACGATAACCAAGTTTGGAATTTGGTTGATTACGTGCCCGAACGTAAGACCGTAGGGTGCAAGTGGATCTTCAAGAAGAAGACCGACGTGGATGGGAACGTACACACATATAAAGCACGATTGGTTGCGAAGGGCTTTACTCAAACTCCCGGAGTTGACTATGATGAGACCTTCTCACCAGTTGCGAAGATTAAATCTATTAGAGTGATGCTAGCAATTGCCGCATTTCATGATTATGAGATTTGGCAAATGGATGTCAAGACCGCTTTCCTTAACGGAAAGTTGGCTGAGGATGTTTACATGGCTCAGCCAGAGGGGTTTGTGGATCCGAAGCATCCGAATAGAGTGTGTAAGCTTGAGAAGTCCATTTATGGACTTAAGCAAGCGTCTCGCAGATGGAATCTTTGCTTCGATGAGAAAGTCAAAGAGTTTGGATTTGTACGAAGCGAAGACGAATCTTGTGTATATGTCAAAGCCAGTGGGAGTATAGTAAGCTTCCTCGTTCTATATGTCGATGACATATTACTCATAGGAAACGACATCCCGACTCTGCAGGAGGTTAAGTCCTGGCTCGGGAAGTGCTTCGCTATGAAGGACCTCGGAGAGGCTTCTTACATTTTGGGAATAAGGATAGTAAGAGAAAGAAGTAAGAGACTAATTGGACTTAGTCAGAATACTTACTTGGAGAAGGTACTAAAACGTTTTAGTATGGAAAACTCAAAGAAGGGAGAACTACTGATACAAGGAAATGCCAAGTTGAGTAAGACTCAAAGTCCGAGTATCGAAGCTGAGATAGCAGAAATGAGCCGAGTACCATACGCTTCCGCAGTTGGCTCAATCATGTACGCTATGACTTGTACTCGCCCTGATGTAGCCTTCGCTTTGAGCATGGTTAGCAGATATCAAGGGAACCCTGGCAAAGCACATTGGATTGCGGTGAAGAACATCCTTAAGTACCTTCGGAGGACGAAAGAATGGTTCTTAGTCCTTGGAGGGAGTGATGACTTGAAGGTGCGAGGGTATAGTGACGCCAGCTTTCAGACCGACAGGGACAACTACCGTTCGCAATCGGGCTGGGTCTTTACCCTACATGGAGGAGCAGTGACATGGAAAAGTTCCAAGCAGGAAACCGTAGCTGATTCAACGTGCGAATCAGAGTACATCGCAGCGAGCGAAGCATCGAAGGAGGCAATATGGCTGAAGAACTTCATCGGTGATCTTGGAGTTGTGCCGGCCATAAAGGAGCCCATGGAGATTTTCTGTGATAACGAAGGTGCGGTTGCCTTGACCAAGGAACCGAGGGATCATGGTAGATCTCGACATATCGACAGAAAATATCACTTCATTAGACATCGTGTAGAAGAAGGACAACTCGTAGTGAAGAGGATATCATCAGAAGATAACCCAGCAGATCCGCTTACGAAGGGACTGAGTAGGGTTAAGCACTTGCAGCATGCTAGGAGTATTGGGCTGAAGGATGATATTAGCATAGATTAGATAGTATTAGAAACGCATAATAGATAAGTGTAATTAACATTTGATGATTAAATAAAGGAGTGTTATTTATGAGTAAAGTTACTGTCACATGTTAGTTGTTTAACTATTGTTTCACTTTGCATGTTTTGACTTCCAGAATAATTGAGTTTATTAGGAATAATCGAATTATCCAAATGGTCCACAATCGTTCATATGTTGGGAGTAGATATGAATGAAGATTGTCATGAATTGGTGTGTAGAGTGTCTAAATGGTGTTAGACATAGCAAGGGTTGCTGCAACGTTCATGAGTGCTTATGAACTAGTTTTGAGCATTGGAATAAACCCGCGCTTGCTGGAATCACTTTATGGAATACGATATAAAAGGTGATCGCAAGACGATAATATCATATGGTCTTAAAACCTAGATATATGGTTTATTATTTGTTAATTGATTGTGCATTGATAATGCGAAAACGCATCAGTAACTTGATGTTATAAAACGCATTGTTGTGTATAGTTGGTTAATGAATAAGTAAATGCATATAAGTCGAAGTTTATCTGTAAATTTTATCCTAAGAGGATAGAAGAGATATCTTGGCCACTCGATGATTTGATTTGACTTATGTGCCGGGCCCGGTCAGAACTGAATCTATGTGTTCGATTAAGTTCTATGTCAAATAAATCGGAGATCGAGAAATCTAAATGCTAGACTAACCATTCCATAGGATTGTCAGCATGATATCTAACAGAGGACTGTACGATCCCTTATCTAAAGGACAAGATTGATTAGATCAGAGTTGACAGCGTCTTTGAGAGCTACGATTGCAAACCGTATTGTACTTGTATAGTTACTAGACTTATCCAAGTGGGAGACTGTTGGAATAGTGTCTAAGGCTATAACTATATTCGGTTGTGCATGGTCCTTTTGGGTTGCCTTCACCATAGCAACTTGAAGGATGATTTATTAAGAGAGAGTAAATATTATAAGGAATAATATTTGGCTATTTGATTAATATAAGTCATAAATTAATTGGTATTAATTTGGTGACTTAAAGAGATTAATTAAATAAGAGGGTATAAACTGTCAATTGTTTGATAGTTAGACTTTAGACTGTAAATCCATTAGGATATACCTTGGACGGATTCTAAGAGCTTTAGGATAGCTCAAATCGTCCATAGGGTTATCTATGGAATGGATTTGGATAGCCTTAAGAGAAGATTATCCAATTAGGGTTTAGGGTGAAACCCTTAAGGAGTCTACAAGTATAAATAGACCCTATGGGTGAGGGAATTCGACACACAACCTTAAGCAAGGAACCTCTGGCCGAATTCCTCCCCTCTCCTCTCTCCTAAATCATCTTGCTTGCTATTGGTGTTTGTAAGCCATTAGAGGAGTGACAATTGTGACTCTAGAAGCTCCAAGACAAACAAGATCAACAAGGAATTCAAAGGTATGATTCTAGATCTGTTTCAATATTGTTGTTTAACCTAATTAGCCATTAGAAGTCTTGGATTCAAAAGCATGTTTATTAGAAAGCCTAGATCTAAGCATTAGGGTTTTGCATGCGCACATAGGAAAGTTCTTATGGCTAAAACCCATCACTTTTAATGCCTCTAGTTGTGATTTTAAGGGTTTTTGACCTTTCCTAAGGGTATATCCTTCATATTTAAGGTCCTCATTTTCTCTTTTTAATAAATCGATTTGATCTCCGAGAAATTTAATAGTAGTTTCACAAGATTGAGAGCATTAAACTTCATTGATCGGAATGCGTGGAGAACTCATTGTTTACCAAAAATGTCCTTCGACTATAAACCTCAAAAGTCAACCTTAAAAGTCAAGTTTAAAAAGTCAAACCGAAAAGCTAAAAATGAAAATTTGAAGGTTAAACGAGAAAGTCAAAGTTTAAAGTCAAAGGTCAAACTTGAAAGTCAAAGTCAATTTTTAGGGTCAAAAGTTAATAATTATAGTCAAAAATTAAAAATCAAAGGTTTGGGTTGAAAATGAAATTTTAAAATTTTAAAAATTGGTTTTTGGGCAAAAATTGTCGAAATTCCGAAAATAGAACATAAAAAGCGAAGCTATTTAAATTTATCGGGATGATGTTAACAGTGCGGCAACCTAGACCAAGTGGTAAGATCGTGGGTTGAGTATGCAAGAGACTTGGGTTCGATCCTCCTCCAACCTAGAATTTTTGAATATATGCTGCTGAAAGAGAACCTACGAGGACCGCAAACGAGCGTTGACTGAGCACGTGCTGCTGACTGAAAACGGACCGAACCGAAATGTATCGAGGCTGAACACGTGTGCGACTTCGGACTACAAACTCTCCTCGGTTGTAAACGCTTGGACGGAAAACCGGACACGCTCCTCCTGACCGTAAATCTCGTTATCGGCTATAAACGAGATTTGGACCGAATACGTATCATGACTGTAAACACAGCTGACCGCAAATGAGTTTCCCGCTGTAAACCCTCGCAAACCCTAGCTGCTGACCGCAAACCGCCACCACCCCTCGCTGGTTACGACCAAAAAACGTTGGTTATGACAAAAAAAAACACGATTTTTTTTTATTTTTATTTTTTTACTTTTTTAGCTCCAAAACTCGATCAAAAACTCATTTTTATGAAGAAAAAAAAAACGAAAAACAAACCCCCAGTATTTTTTTTTTCAAAAACTATCCAAAAACGTAAAATCCTTCAAGAAAATGTGCAAAAATGCTCCAGATCTTGCCAAAGAGATTAATACAATCCAAGCTATGATACCAACTGTAAGTCCTAAAATTAGCTTGATGTATCAATCCAATCTGCTTGATGGTGCGGAATCCCAATCAAACGGATGATGCAAGATCAAATGGAGAAGAAGAAGAAGAAGAAAAAGAAGAAGAACTTAATGAATCTATGATGTATTGATGAATATTCAATGATGCTCCATACACATGAGATTCACACACACACACACACACACACTCTTCTTCTCTCTAGTTTCTCTCTCTAGAACACCTTGATTTACACACACTTAGCACCTACCATTGTGTTCTCACCTCAAGGCCTACACCCACTCTTTGATATGGACCACTTTATCTCATGCCCTCCTAAAACACTCCCCTTGCAACCTATTTATAATTAGGTTTAGAAACATTTACAAGTGTTTTCGAAATGTTTTCCTTTGGTTTTGATCGTTTCGGTTTCCGCCTAAGATTAGCCGAAGACCCAGACAATGCTTCATTTATATTATATATATATATATATATATATATATATATATATATATATATATATATATATATATATATATATATATATATATATTCATAGCTTTTTATCTTTTTTCCAATGATATCAAATTCGATAAAAAAAAATCGTCAAATTCACAGTGTGAATCTGAATTCACATGGTGAGCTCGAAAAATATATAATTTTTTTTAGCATTCACAATGTGAAGTTATTAATTTAGAATTTTTTAGTTTTTTTTCCCGATAAACAATAAGATCTAAAACTTGAAAAAAATTGGTTCCTTGGAGAACCAATAATTATGGCTTTCTTACCTTCCTACCAAAAATTTCATTCTTATTGTTTTCCATAGAACCTAAACCCTTATATATATATATATATATATATATATATATATATATATATATATATATATATATATATATATATGGAAAAGTAAATATACCCTTAAGGGTATATAAGCTTAGGTACTCAAACTCACCATAATACGTCGTTTTGTTTGATATATTCATTATAATGTTATTAAACTTCAACCATCGACTTGATTTACTTTCAAGATTTTCGAAATTTCGCTATTATCTTCCTCTTAAATTATATTTTTTTGTCGAACACCTACTAGGGTATATATATTATTGAACCTAAACCTACATATATATATATATATATATATATATATATATATATATATATATATATATATATATATATATATATATATATATATTATTGAGCCTACTAGGGTATATATATTATTGAGCCTAAACCTATATATATATATATATATATATATATATATATATATATATATATATATATATATATATATATTAGTTACGTTCAAGGTCCGTGCTAAGCACGACCGATGAAATGTAATTTGGGTATTTCGTTCTATAGTTTGAATCTTGAAAAAACAAAAGTACATAGCTGTTATGAATAATGAATTAAAAGTATGTTGAATGTTAGCGGTAAACAACCAAGTATGTTGTTCTTATTTGCAAGGAAATGAAAATGCATTGCTACTATGGGGAAGGAAACTAAATAACATTGTTATTATGGGTAAAAACTAAAGTACATCGTTTATATTGGCAAAAGCATAAAATTTGTCTTCTGTATTCCGTATTTACCCTTATTGGTTGGTCAAGGCACCGAGTTTGTCCATGGCTCCCACGTTTCGTGCATAATTGATATTTACATAAAGTATAACATGGATCTATCTTTAAATTGTTGTTGTCTATAGGTAAATGCAAATTTGTTGCTACTATGGTTATAAAATTTTAAATATACTGCAGTTAAGGTGCTTTTTCAAGCAAAATGAGTAGATAAATTGAGAAATAGTTTTTACCTTAATAGTTTTCTTAGCAGCCTTGTCATGTAACATTAAACCACTTGCTACTAAATAAAATTCTATATCAAACATTTTTATTTTGTTTAGTGTTTGGCAAGTTCTGGTTATCTAGTAAGATATTGGTAAAATTACGAAAAACAACATTGTTATATATTATTGAAGTATTTTACTTAAAATATAAAAAAAAAAAAACTATTTTTGATCAACTTAATAATATTTTGGATAAAAAATAAAAAAATCAATTCGATTTACATCATGTTAAAAATCATGTTAAAATTATTTTTCATGCAGATTGTACCATTAAAAATTAAAAATCAAAATTTTTTTCCATAAATTTTTTTAGTGAAAATAAAGAAAAGCTGCGAAAACTCATAATATAAAATCAAAAAAAAAAAAAAAAAAAAAAAAAAGATGTGTGATGTCTAAGTATTGTTTTATGCATTTTTATGATTTTTAGTGTTTTTTTTTAGGATTTTTTGTTTTCCATATAATATTTAAATTTTTTTTTTTTAGATTTTTTCATTTATTTTGCATTTTAAAATTATTTTTTAGAATATGTTAGTGTAATATTCTACTAAAATATTTCACATATTTTTCCAAAAAAACGGGATTATTTTTTATTTTTTTAAAATTTTTTTTAGTTAATTCAAGTTCCGAAAATAATATTTAAAAAAAAAATCTTTGGATTTTAAAATTATTTTTAGATTTGATCTCACGATCTCACAAAATTATAATGGTTACAAAATTATATATATATATATATATATATATATATATATATATATATATATATATATATATATATATATATATATATATATATATATATATATATATATATATATATATATATATATATATCTTACGAAATTTGTTAAGATGATATTATTTACTTTGTTTTTGACATTAGAATTGTTAGGTGTACCTAAATTTGAGAATGCGGTATGTTTTCACAAATGAATTACATTCGCCTTTTGAAATCCAGGAAGCCTCACCACACACTTTTTACTGTCGGCTGAAGAAGAAAAACAAATATAAATATTTACAACGTTTGAAAAACGTGGTCTATTGAAATTTAATAATCTGGCCCACTGGCAACAACGTTCGAGTTTTGCCCACACTGCGTCTACAGTTCTACTGGACCACCTGAAAAACTGAAGGATGATGAGTTGATGACCTACTTTTGTGGCGTAAGAAATCTCGCGTCATTAGACTAGACACTATTTATACTCCAGTCACTTTTTTTTTTTTAATCGTAGGAAACTGTCATATTTTATTTACTTCACTTAATTTTTCTTTTTTAAATAAAATAAAAATATTATGATTTATTAAATATATAAAATTAATAAAAAATATCTTAATAAATACAAAATTAACAAAATTGAAAAACTTTTCATACTCTTCTGTGTGTTTAAATCTTTACAGGAACAAATCGCATTTATTCTTAAACACTTGCACGCAAATAAAATAAAATTATATGATTAAAATCGAAACAAACCTAAAACATAACACTACTTGAAATAATACATCACAAATAAACTAAGATATTACATTAATTAAAATTCTACATCATGCTAAATTGTTTTGTGAATCGTTGTTGGAATCCTTGACAATCAATTCTCAATCTTTATTTGTATATCTTCTTAAAAATCTTCGCCGATAGGATATTCATTGGCTTTGTAAATATATTTCACTAAATCACTGCAAAGTTTGTGATGCATATCATTATTATGTATGTGCCTTTTGTTTGCCTTGTATTGTGGCGTACCATATGTGTTGTAGCGTGCTCATATAAGACTCCTGGTAGAAACTGCATTACATGATTGGGGAGTCAATATTCCCTCTATCATCTATCATACATGTAGTGTTTAACAAGAACCTGTAGATCATGTCTTCATTAAATGCACTCTAGCCTTTGTAGCTCATGAATGGGTGTTTAGATGGTGTCAAATTCCTAACCAATCATTCTCAAGTGCATCACAATTTCTTAACTTCGTAGCCTGTTGGGGAAATTTCACTAGGAAAACAAATGTCCTTGACACCATCGTCTAATATCTTGCATGGTGCATCTGGATAGCAAGGAGCAATACAATGTTTAAAAAGCTACCTCAATCTCCTACCATGGTGGTTAATGCGGTTGTCTTATTGTCCTACAATTGGTATAAACATAGAGGTGGTAAGGAACCAATTAATTGATGGGTTTTGAGTAAAACATCAATCCTATGGTGTGCATGCAAACCATAAAGCTTTGGATCTGCTTTGTCTAATGAACATGTAATAATCATCCAAAGCTCATAAACCCTAAATTTAGCATACAATAAACGAATTAACATATGAATTAGGTTTTAGATCTTACCTTGGTTGTTATGTAGCAATAACAATCTCAATTCCTTTTGATCTTGACACTTGAAAGCTTAGTGCCTCAAATGTTGCACCTCTAATGGAGTCACAAACACCATGAGCAACAAGATGACTTAGGAGAGAGGGATGAGGCACCAAAAACGTCCTAGAACCCTTAGGGATTACTTCACCACGTTTTTGGGGCCTTAGGGGTTCCTTATATAGGTAGGTTATTAGGGTTTTCAACCAGGAAACCCTAATCTGACCGCTTAGGTCCTAAGCAGCCCATGGACTCCCTCCTTAGAAGCCTTGGACGAATTCTAATGGGTTTCCCCATAGATTTCGTCCACTCCAACTTCTATGGAGTCCATTAGCCCATTTATGCAACTATCTTATAATTACAATAGTAGTCCCATTTATTTAATTAATCTCTTTTAGCCACAAAATTAATTCTTATCAATTCTTGACTAATATTAATAATATGATTTCTCTTTTAATATATTAATCATATAATATATTAATAAATCATGATTAATCCTCTTTCTCCTTAGTTCATCCTATCAGTTTCTATGGTGAAGGCAACCCAAAAGGATCATGCTCACAATCGGGTCAAGTACATACCAAAATAGTTATGGGCTTAGACACCTAATCCAACAGTCTCCCACTTAGATAAGTCTAATAACTATATTGCGTATGACTTTGGAACTTGATCAACAATCGTAGCTTTCAAAAGCCGTTGTCGAACTCTGATCATATCAGAAACGTGTCCTTTAGATAAGGGATCATATATTCCTCCATTCTAGATATCGTATAGACATGAGACATGGATTATAATACTTCTTCTAGTCTATCTGTTGTTTTTCGATTTTTTATTCATGAAGACTGACAACAGACTATAATTGAGCACATCCACTTAGTCCCGGTTTGGCCAAGCGCTTAGGGTGTCATCACTAAATCATCGAGGGGCCAACATATATCACTTTTATCCTACTTTGGGTAAAAGGAATGGATAAACTTTGACTCAATGCTCGCTTGTACCTACTCATCAAATCACACACAACAATATGTTTTATAACACCAAGTTACTGATACATTTACATATTATCAATGTGCAACCAACTTGCAGAATACAACTCACATGTCTCAGTTTCAAGAATATAAGATATTATTGTCTCACCAATCACTCGTGATAAAATCCATGAAGTGATCCAAGTGAGCGTCGGTTTAATGCAATGCTCAAATCATATTCATAAGCACTCATGAACGTTGTAACAAACCTTTGCTATGTCCAATACACTTTAGACAATCTACAAGCCAATTCATGAAAATCTTCTTTCATACCTACTCCCAATGTAGCACCTGGTTCCCGGTATGTGAATTTTATTTGAGCATTGCCCTAATTTAGCCTTGGACTCGGCGAGTCATAGGGTCCGACTCGCCAAGTAGGGACGTGACTCAGGACACGTTTTAAGTGGGCGACTCGGCGAGTCCATATCATGGACTCGGCGAGTCACCGCTGTTGGATGAAACCCTAAGTTTCAAGGGTTTGCACCCTATTTAAACCATCATTCCGCCCCAACTCGTCCCCATTCACCCCCAGAACTCCCCCAACATCGTTTTCCCTTATTTCTTTGAGAGATTGAAGTGTTCTTGGTGTGTTCTTGAAGGTTTTGAGGAGAAAGAGGAGTAGATCAAGAAGAGGAGAAGGAGATCAGCCATCTTTGTGTCATTTCAACATCTTCCTTGAGGTATATCTCGTTTTCCCCTGTTTCTATGCTTAGTATGTCATTTGGGACACTCTTGAGCAATTCTCCAAGCTTGTTTGTGCTTAATGACTCGTAATAAGTGGATTAACCTTTAGATCTAGGCAAGATTGAGCTCCAGGAGCTCAGATCTGTGAGCTTTATGGCCCCATGTGGCTTGTTCATCCTAGATCTACCCTTTTGAGGCATTTTGCACCCTAAAATCCACATTAGTGAATATCCACACGTAAAGTTGGAAACTTTACGTGTGATTTGTGTCCTAGAAGTCCAGATCTATGAATGGCATGGACTGAAATCGAGTAAATTTGTGTATTTGGTGGATGCATGGCGACGACTCGGCGAGTCGTATAGGTGACTCGGCGAGTCTGGTCGCAAGTCACCGATTTGGTCCCTTCTTCATGTGTCGAGTTGAGCCATGAGTCACAGGGGGTGACTCGGTGAGTTGGGAGCTGAACTCACCCATGTTAGGACTCGGCGAGTCAATGCCCTGACTCGGCGAGTCCAAGGCAATCTTCATAGATCAAGAACAGACTCGGCGAGTTGTTCATACAACTCGGCGAGTCTTAGCATTAAGTGTTCATCGGATGAAGATGAACTCGACGAGTTGTTCATACAACTCGACGAGTAGGATGAAGGAGTTGAATGACAGTTAGAAGGTGAACTCGTCGAGTCATAGCCCGACTCGACGAGTAGAACCAGGGACCCAGGACAATAGTTTACTAGGGACTCGGCGAGTGGAGATCCACTCGGCGAGTCGGGTCAACTGAAAATTGACTCTAGCTTTGGCTTAGAGCTAGACCGGGGGTAAAATGGTCATTTTACCTAAAGGACAGTTAGCAGTGTTTGATTGAGTATGTTGTGGGAATTGCAGCCGGAGGACTCCCGGAGCAGCAGCAGTCAGTTAGTTCCCAATCAGTTCAGCAGCTACGTTGAGGTGAGTTACCTTCCAGTAGCAGTGGGTCTAAGGCCACAATGCCGACCCACCAGTAGGAGATGTATGATAGATGATTGTCTTTGTGATATCATCTAAGTTTGCTACTACCTGATATGTTATATGCTAGCATGATATGTTGTATGTGATAGTAGTAGAGTTTGGTTGTTAGGACCGAAGGGTAGTCAGACACCCCAGATACGTCTGACAGTATGTGATGATATGTTTGCATGCTGGCTTGTTATGTTATATGTGATCGTAGTAGTAGGAGGGGGGTGAAATAGTCCCCGAGGATCGGTTGTTAGGACCGATGGGTAGTCAGCACCCCAGAATGGCTTGACATGGGTAGTCAGCACCCCAAAATGGTTTGACATGGGTAGGTCGGCACCCCAGAATGGCCGTACCGGGTAGTCAGGCACCCCAGAATAGCCTGGCAGTACGTATGTTATGTGTTTGTGTGGTATGTGGTACGTTGGGGGAACTCACTAAGCTTTGTGCTTACGTTTACAGTTTTGTTTTCAGGTACCTCTGCATCAAAGGGGAAGGAGCCGGCGCGGTAGCGGCACGTCATACACACACTCTTCGGTTTCCGCATTTATGAGATTTACTGGGATTGTACTCTGATATTTTGATGGGATGTATGGTTTGACTTTTTAGAACATGGTTGCGATGTGTTATGGTGTGAACAAACAATGTTTTTATTTATTAATGTTTTCTAAAGTAATACCTTAAAAATGAAATTTTCGGACGTAAAAAAAATTGGGTCGTTACACCCAAAGTATGAGCGACTGTGGAATGTTCGAATAATCTTATGCAAGTGAAACACAATAATAATCGAATCCAATATGGCCTCAAACTTTTGAATATAAATAAAGATCCTTTTATTTAGTAACCATATTGATTACACATTATTCATTGTATAATGTTTTGGATAATCAACTTATTACTTGAATTATAACAGCAATTGTGTCATGCACCAATCATACACACTCTCTTTACCTATGGTCCATACTTTGTGAAATAGATCAATTGAAAACATTTCCAATGATGCTCATTTCATAATAGCTAATCCTTATCGTTAGTGTAAGAACATGAAATTCTCGCCACTACTAGAACATGTTAGATTCTAACATTTTATGCAATGATCCTTTTGTAATCTTATTTCACAAAAGTCACCAAGACTTTGCCAATGAAATTACAAAGTTCTCTATTGGCGATTGTTACAAGACAATTCCATAGATGTGAAGTCTCACATTCAATGTACATTCCTTTCAACATCCTTCTTGCATAAAAGTTTATAATCTAGACATAGATTCTCGATATCCAACTCCCAACATGGAAACATTTCCATATTTTCCATACGACAACTCATTATTAATAAAATCATATCTAATCATAATAATGCCATTATGGTCAATTCGTTACTATACTTCCAACTGCCTACAAGCGACCAATCCTTAGCGAATCTTAGATTGTCGTTGATAGTTGTTTAATTATTTTAGTCAAACCGGTTCTAGTCCCTTTTCCCTCTTAATTCCCTAGGTATTTGGAAAATTTTAGAATGGTCGAATATTACAGCATATGCAATCGATCTTATACCCGAAACGTATGGGACACGATTCATAATGAAAAACATGATACTTTACTAGTTTCTTGCTATAATATTTCCATATATAGAATCCTTTTAAGTTTAATCTTTTCAACATAACGTCCATATATGTCTTTTGACTAAATTTGATTAAAATTTCTCGATCCAAGCTTTTAGATTTCAAAACGAAGTATAATATCCTCTCCCTTAATTATAACAAAACAATTTTTCAACCCCTGCAACTTTGCAAATTGAAACTTTTGTTTTCTATAATTAATATTGCTAACATGCAACACATAAAATAATAATCATGCTCCCACTAACATGTAATTATATCCATACCAACATAACATGTATGCTCCCACTAGCATTGACACGTATTCAGAAAACATTTGGACTTCTAGAAAGCAATACTGATTGACTTCCAAAGCTTATATTTCTAAAACGATATGCTTCAATAATCCTTTATCTAAGCTTCTCAAACTTATACACCTTTCCTTAAATAGCTCATATATGTGTCTAAACAATTTCAGCACTTATAGCAATAAATCTTAAATGTTTAAACTAATTGTCAAATCTCACAATTCAAACTATGAAGAGGGATGTCGTAATCATAATCAAATTTGAGAATGTAATTTACACAATTGCTATCTCCTTAAAATCTCTCTTAGTGAAAGTGTTTCCTCACAATCATTTTCATGAAGGAGAGAAACCTTATGACACTTGGATTTTATGGTGTATGTGTTCCTATCCATGTGAATTTTGTCATAGCCATATTCATAAGATAATGTTTGTGAAAAATCCAGACTTTTATGGACAGAACTTGTTCATTCTTAATTTCTTCCCATCAAGGGTCCTACCATTACTTCCAAGTTATTTAGCAGCTCACCTATACTAGTCAATGTACTTTCATTGAACAAGGTGTTTGCCTTTATGCAGTCAATTGAGAACTTGTAGAACTCATATGCATAAGTAACTTTACTGGAATGGCATAAAATTTTGTCAACACGATAGGTTACAACCTCAAGTCGTGCACTAGTGTACAATAGGTTTATTCTTGATTAGTTGTTGAACCTTTTTCAAGATCATTTATACTCCCATTGATCTCTTGACATATAAGATTCTCTTGTCAAGAAACATTTCTTGACAAACAAATATTCAAGAGTTAGTGTAGATTCTTATCAAGACAAACCACTGCACACAATTGGTCTTAGTTGGTCTTTGTCTTATCCAAGAAATCACAACTTACCAATTTCAAATGTGCAAGAGTAAGAAAAACATTTTCTACTCTACATTTGATGACTGTGTTAAAACTTCTTAAGATATGTCACTCAAGTCACAATCTTGGAGTATGACTCTAAGACTTGATTTTGGAACGAAGTATGATTCACATATTGATTTAACCATTTCAACATTTTTTTATTCCTCTTCTTAGCCATACTAGTGCACTAAGATTTACTTAGAGGATCAATTGTGATATGGTTTCACAATTAATGAGACAATCATAAAACATGATACAAAAGTATTCTCCCATCTTTTCATATTAGAGACACTTTTATCTTTCCGCCTTATTGATTCTTCTTATTCGTTCTGCCATTCATTGAAACTTTTCAATGATTCAGAATCATACTTAATCTTGTAAGCATAACCACATTTACTAGACTTTTAGTAAATCATGATGAATAATCTTATTGTTATTTGTGGTGGACTTGACCAGTTCACAACATTGTGTAGCAGTTCTCCTAGTCCTTCACTTGACTCTTTGTCAAGGAACAAGTCTTAATTTTACAAATATGAAGGTTCTCATTCATCATACAATACAAGTTGTATGATTCCAAGTTTTTGTCTAATTGAAATTCGGGTGACAAGAATCTTTCCTTATTTGGTAAATTCTCGACATTACCACAAATAACATAACTAAGAATCACATCCATTTCAATATTTCTAAAAATAGAAATACACAAACATCAATTTTCATACATTCCATTGCAAGGAATTATAAATAAGGCAAAAACCAAAATTTATTTTATTTATAAAAGGTATGGAAAAACTTGTCCTTACAATGAAAATTCAAATGAAAACTATGCTATTTCATATTCCTAAACAATCTATCGTAACTCTAAAAGTAGCAGCTCCAAAAATCCGATCATCAAATCATGCTATCGAAATCCATTTCTTCGCGATCAGACTCATCTCACTTCTTCCTTTAAGCTTCCTCTCTTTTCTTCGATCCTACAACACATCAAAATGCAATCTTATCACATCATGTATTAAGAATCTCCAAATAGGAACTTAATAGAGTTAGATAGTGGATTTTACCTGAAGTAGAGTCATACATCTTGACTCTCCCATCTCTTAGATCTCTCAGGTAGTCAGGGCAGCTTCGTAACCAATGTCCCCTCTTTTGGCAGTAGAAACATATGGATTCTTCTGGAATGGTACACGGGACTATCTCACACTCAACTTTTCTCTTGCGTAGTGAAAACTTTTCTAGACTTCCAATGTTTCCATTTCCCATAGAAGTATGGGACATTGATTGTAACGTCCATAAAAATTCCAACCAATTTAAACTTTTCAAAAACAACCCAATTTCATAAAGTTATTATAAAAAGGTTTTCAATACATTTATTATCAGAGTATTTCCCAGAACCACATCATAAACACATAAATCATGAGGAGCAGTACGATCACGCCTTTGCCTTGCCACAGTCTCCCGAAGTACCTGAAACATTTAAACCACAACTGTAAGCCGGAAAGCATAGTGAGATTCCCCCAAAATACCAACCACATATACCATACACATAACATGCCATATCATAACAGAACATAGAACAGCCATGCACTTTGGGTCTACTATGTGATTGGTCCGCCGCACCGGGCCTTCAGTCCACCTGGTCCACCCTCCGAGTCTAGCCATATCCATCGAGTCTGCAGGGTGGTTGGTCCGCCCGCACTGGGCCTTCAGTCGGCCTGGTCCACTCTCCGAGCCTTGACATGTCTGGTCCACCCTCGTGGGGCCTTCAGCCTATCCTGACCGCTCGCTGGGCCTTCGGGATAACCGGTCCGCCCTAGGTATGTTGGCCTACAACACAAAGCAGGACCCGCCTCAACCCAACCCCAGTCCAACAACCACGTGCACATAAACATACAATCATATAACAATTCACATCCAAACACACCGATCGAGCAGATCACATAACATAACATCATCCTAACCAGGATACCGACCTAACCGGGTCTCTAACATATACCATCCTAACTACCAGGATGCAAACAAAGCAAAACAATAACATAACAACGATACCTGGATTACAATTCGATAAAGGGCCGGCCTTGGTGCCTTAGACCCTGTCGATATACTGAGGATAATTCACCTTGCAACTACCGAAACTCTGAACTGAAGAAGCAGATTCTCAAATCACCGACTCACTGAAAATCCCGAACTATTCGAAGCAGCAAAACAATCATTAGACCAAGCACAATATCCTTCCAAGGGTAAATTGACCATTTCACCCTTAACCCGAACTGGTCCATGACTAAGGCCCAACACCAGAAAATGAAGGGTCCAACACTAGGTAAGTTTCTCAAGCCCAGTAGTGACCCACTAATGGCCCAATTTGCTATATTAGGCCCAATCCCTTAATGGGCCTCATCCTAAGCCCACAATATATTCCTTGGTCCATATAATATGATTTATGATGGCCCACTAAGGCCCAAATACCCAAACATGCCCCAAACCACGGACCAAAACTCATGATCCATACAGATAGAGTACGCGGGGCGTACCCCCCCCCCCCCCCCCATGTACGCTAAGCGTACAGGCAGAATGGTGAGTACGCGGGGCATAAACTCGCTGAACTAAAAGTCCTCATAAGTCCTTAATGGCTTAATATCTTAAGCCCAAACTTCAGATCCATCGACCAAACATGCCTAGGATCTATAAAGTCTCAAACTTTATCACTTGGGACGCCCATAAAGCTCTCAATCCAAGGTATTAATCCATTAAGACCTATCTATATCACATATGAGACAACCAAAGCCCTTGGGACCTCATTTTTCTTACTCCAGACCACTCCTAAGGTCAAAAAGGACAGCTAATCTCAACCAACTCGAGTCATACATCAAGATGAGGTTTTTGGGACAAGAATGATGTCAAAACTTCATAACACCAAGATCCACACAAAATAAATGTCAAGCAAGAGACTTTATACCTCAAAAGGGCTCCAGAAGATAATGCCTTTCTAGATCTACAAGCTCCAGCCGCCCCACTCATTCCTTGACAACTTCCTCTTTCTTCTTCTTGGCTCTCCTTTGCCAAAACAAGTTTTCCAAGGTCAAACACACCCAACAATGGAGGTGGGATGGCTATCTAGGTTTTCTGAGGATAAGAGAGTGTTTATGGAAGCTAGGGTGAGAACCATTATGTTCCTTTTATAGTGGATGTCCCAAAAATTAGGGTTAAATGACTCTGGGCCTACGTTGGGCGTAACTCTAGTATGTTGGGCGTACGCGTCCTGGTACCTGCGATCACTCACCCTACTACGCTGGGTGTAACCCAGCTTACACTGGGTGTACTCACGCGTGTCTCCAAACACATGCATGGTCTTTTTTATCACTTTTTCCATTATGGGCCATAAATGTCAATATCTTTAAAGCATCATAACTCCTTCATTCTAGATCCGTTTCCGACGAACTTATATCCACGCGAAGGTGGCGAGAAGCCTTATGCTTCTATCAACATACACTGGTCCAAAACCTTCTCGAATACAACCCACTACCCTTAAAGGACCAAAACAACCTTACTCTTGATCCCGGGGATCCATGAATCATTATTCTTAGAACATGGCGTTACAATTCTCCCCCACTTAAATTAGGCTTCGTCCTCGAAGCCTACAACAACACAACTTCCGAACAACCCCCGGACTGCAGATTCCGATTACCCATCAATTTAGGTTCTTGTAACGTTACTACTGCGTCTTCCCTATCATGGCCTCCGATCGAAATCTTTTATACTGCTCCCAGCATCTGTCCAAACTACTCCCGAGTTTGTTAACCTGTTGCCACATCTTCCTCTGATCCAAACCTCCAATCTTGATCCACTAACCTCCTCCTTTCCAAGGAGACTGAAAGTGTGCCTGAGCATCACTCAAAATTGCCACCACCTCAATGGCAGCCAACCCGCAGGTGCTTCCGTATATTTGGTACAATCTAGTACCTCCTAGTAATGACTGAGGCACAACGGTCATCCATTTACCCCACTTCCTCCCCTAACGGAGGACCCACGCTCCTTCCGGAGCTACATACCTTTTCCTTTCCAAGGAATTCATTCAACGACTCTCACGCACCTGCACGTACCACGGAGCTAAAGTCCACTCTACATTATCCATGTAGAGCAACTGCTATCCTCGAACTTTGCCTTCTCTGATTCTGCTCGCAAGGGCTCTCGGGTCCATGCAATGCCTTCCACTAACATGATCAATACTTGGGGCCAGACCATATCAATTACCACATCCTGGCGACATATTCTCTCATTCTCCTCATACTGATCCACTAACATATACAGAGTCTTCAGCATGACTGGACCACCTTACCAGGCCTTCAGTCTATCTGAACCACTCTTAGAACCTTCAGCATGTCTGGACGCCCCCCCCCCCTCCAGGGCCTTCAGCCTATCCGGAATGTTCTCCGAGCCTTCGGCCTGACTGGTACGCCCACAGACCTTCAGTCTCCCCGGACTGCTCAAACTATCATATATCATCCCGAACTATCCTTCCTGGGACTCTCTCCCAAACATACTGTTCTAGCCCTCAAGGGGTTCCGAGTCTAACTCCATTCCGATCCCGGAATCCTTTCCATGGCCTAACCCAGGACTAGCAATCGAACACTATCTACCCTGAATCCATGGTTTGCTCCCCACCCCCCCCCCCCCACTAGTCTGCCACTTGCTTATACCAGTCCACACTCTTGGCTGACTGAATACTGCTGAATCCCACACAGGTAATCACTTTCAAACGCTTGTCGATCCTTTAGAGAATCTTCCAACTCTCCCCACTTAGAGCACTGACTACCACCCACTGGTGACCTGACTGGCATCACTTAAACGTTCTTACTCAACAATTTCTCTTTTACTTGAACTTAATCAAGACGAGCAACCTCCACAAAATCTCTTTTTTCGACATCACACATCTCGAACTCTAAGAGAGTCCAGCTCTTCACTAAACACTTCTCAAATCACAATTGCTATGACCATACAACCAAATTCCGACCATCAATCCCTTGGATACTAACCGATTCCTCAATAATATAATAAACTCGAAAAATCGAACGAATGCAATACCATAAATTATGCGAACAAGACTAGCAGATATAATACTTCATAACAACCATAAGATAACAAAATATCAAGAAGGAAACATACCCGCATCCGAATCTGGCTCTGCCCTGACCTCCTCTGCTATCAGCTGAAATGCACGACCCGGAGCAGGGCTCTGCTCCACCCTTACTTCCACCCGTAATCCTCAAAGTGGTCGGTGTTGGAGCCTGCACCGGTCCTGCAGCAAGCTGAGGACAGTTGGCTCTCATGTGACCAACCTGATGATACTGGTAACAAATCCTCATATCCTGAACCGGGGATTACTGATGATAATCCCTTGCATAATATCCCTCTCTCCCGCACTTGCAGCACGCACCACCGAACCTACAAACTCCGGTGTGACCCTTCCCGCACTTCCCACAAGTGCGGCTGCCCTGATCTCCCAACCTAACATCAACGGTCTTGGACCGTTTCGGCGTTGGCTGCGACTGTACCGGAGCCTGCCTCTACTCTCTCAATTGTAACTCGATCTCCAACTCCCGTGCCTAGCGGCTTCCTGCAATTCCTACAATGTCTCGCACCTCTGTGTAGACACAAACTGCCTGATATCCCTCTTCAACATACTCAAATATCGGGACATCTGAGCCTGCTCGGAAGCAAACGCTGGGCAAAACATCACCCTCTCAGTGAATATCATGGTGATCTCCGTCACCGACTCATAATCCTGCTTCAGCTCTAGGAACTCCTGAGCTAATCTCTCTCTCTCTCAACTCGCAGAACATAGTGAGTACTGAACATCTCTCTGAACTGATCCCAAGAAACCACAGCTCGCTGCGCATCAGAATATGATCCCATGGTTAACCTCCACCAATCCTTCGCCCCAAGCCTCAAAAGGTTCAGAGCACACCTCACCCTCATATCAGCAGGGCATGAACATGTGAAGAAACATCCCTCCACATCTGATAACCATCGCATAGCAACAATCGGATCTTGAACACCATTGAAGGTAGGGGCTTTGTATTATCGAAGTCCCGATACTGAAAACCTCTACCGGCTCCTCCCCCTGAACTTTTCAATGGCATGTTTAAATCTCGAGTGTGCCCTTCGTTTGTGACCGGGATGTCGAGGATCACAAACAAGTTGTGGATAACCATGCAAATATACATGGTGCCCCCAATGTTACAATCACCTAATCGACGTGCCGATTAACCACACACGCTCCATCGATCTATGATAAACATCGAGTCACCCTTTGCCACCTTTTCTTAGAGCCCAATTAGTCTATCAATTAACCACACACGCTCCACTAACGTCTTAAAGTTTAATTTCATGGAATTGCATCAATTCACTTTTGCCTAAAGTAACTAAGATTTAGAATTTTGTAAAAACATTTATTTACTTTAATAATTCATTGTACTTATTAATGAGAAAGGGTTGCCCTATCCTACCCGTTCGGCTAACGACTCTCTGTGACAACCCGGAATTTCCATTCTGTATAAACAATAACACTTCAATAGAAGTTATATCAGTCACAGTAAACTTTCAGACTTTTTCGTATAAGTTTGAGTAATTTAGGGTTTACACTTCAGGAAATATCAGGATAGTGGATGCACTAGGGTTTTGTGCAACACTGTTATTCCAACACTGTATTATATTAGAGATCATTTCGGGAATAAAATATTTTCTGCCAAAAATCTCAGGACTATAAATAGAATTCTGAACCAAATTCATTCATTATTCGCATTTCCAACTAGAGTTTACTCCCGAAACAATGCCTAGACTTTCCCCCGTGATATGATACTACCTTGGACTTGTATAGAAGTGTATTTGGGACAAGAAAACAACAAAGAATCACCCAAGTTTAGGTGTTCACGGCCCAAGATGATCTTGGACCGTGAACTCCAAAATCATGGACAAAAGGGTGCTCTTAAGGCACCTAAAGCCTTAGACATTTACTAGGAATTGTGTCCACTTAAATGAAGGACAAAAACACATAAAAAACACCCCTCAAAGTGAGTTTACGACCCTAATAAGGTTCTTGGGCTGTGAACATCAAACAAAGGCACCAAAGTGTGCCTAAGGCCTTCATATGCTCGGGATAAAAGTCTAAGATCTATACCACGTGTGCAAAAGACTTGAAAGCATCAAAAACACCATTCCAAGGGAGTTTACGACAGTAAACTCCAAAGGAAATGGCCTTAGGGCCGTAAACTCCTCAAAGGAGTGTTTCTATGCCCTAAACCCTTCCAAGAATTAAACCACCAAGTTGGAATACTTCTAGGGATCAAATAACACCTCAAAACTGTTGGATTAGTGTCTAAGTCCATAACTATTTTGGTATGTATTTGACCCGATGGTGCATGGTCCTTTTGGGTTGCCTTCACCAAAGCAACTTGATAGGATGAATTATGGAGAGCAAGGATTAAATATGATTTATTAATATGTTATGGGAATAATATATTAAAGGAGAAATCATATTGTTTAATTAATATTAGTCAATAATTAATTGGTAATTAGTTTTGTGACTAAAAGAGATTAATTAAACTTAAGGGACTGGAATTGTAATTATAAGATAATTGCAATTTGGGCCATGGATTGCCTTGTATTAAAGGATGGACGAATTCTAATGGGAAACCCATAAGGATATCGTCCATGGGCTTAATTAAAGGAGTCTATGGGTTGCTTAGGGCTTAAGCATCCAAATTAGGGTTTCCCTGTTAGATAACCCTAATAGCCCAACTATATAAAGACCCCTTAAGGCTCAAAAACGTGGCTTATGTTCTTGTAAGGGTTTACACACGTTTTTGGCAGCCTCCAACCTCTCTCCTCTTCATCCTCTTGCTTATGGTGTTTGTGAACCATTAGAGGAGTGACACTTGTGACTCTAAGCCTTCCAAAGCCAATTCAAGGAGGAATTGGGATTGTTATTGCTACATAACAATCAAGGTATGTTCTTAAACCTAATTATATGTTAATGTCAATTTCCATATGTTAGAATTAGGGTTTATAGTCTTGGATTCAAAGCATGTACAATAGAGAAACCTAGATCCGAGCATTAGGGTTTGTATGAGCACATAGGATGTCTTATGACCAAAACCCATCAGTGGTATCAGAGCCTAGCTTGGTTTCAATTGTATTGATGCATTTTATAAATGAAAAATTCGATTTTTTGGATTATGGAGGCTGGACTCGCCGAGTCCATGGCTGAACTCGCCGAGTCCATGCAGACTCGACGAGTCCATGCCTGACTCGACGAGTCAACTCGTCAGATAATGCTTATCTCGGGATTTCTTGCTGTTTTTGTATATGGATAGTTACCTTATCATGTTAGATCAATATAAATCCGATTTTATGATATATATGACTATATTCTTGATCTAATTAAAGATAATTATCAATTAATAAGATAATTCTTTCCTTATAAGATAATTGATTAATTATTTTGAGTAAATTGATAAATTGTTTTGCAAGAGATCATTAAACAAATCAAATATGGATAATTATGTAATTAAATGTTAGTTTAGATTATTTGTTATTTGATACTTGTTGTTATGAAAAGTTTCATATTTTCCCCTTTAGGTTTTATAGTTTAAATTTGAACCCAAAAGTTTTGAAGTTTTGAAATTTAAATAGTTAAAACCCTAATGTTTTGAAATGTTTCAAAACTTGCCATCAAGTTTTGGAATTTAAAAGTTGATTAAAAGTTTAATTAAGAATGTTAAATTCTAAAACCCTAGTAATGTTTTGAAAAGTTCAAATCACACCCTTATGGTTTTATTAATTAATTAAGGAGTATAATTAAAAGAGATTTAATAAATCCATAAAGGTTTAGGTTAACCATTTAATTGAATTAAAAGTGTAATTGTTAAAGTTAACCATATAGTATTTTAAAAGTATAAAATACACCCTATACTATATATAAGATCAAAAGTCTAACATTATATGTATGAGTAAAAGTCAGTCTTACCGTTAGTAGGCCTCATTCACAAAGCTGGTCTATAAGGGGTGTTTAAGGAAATTGCCTATAAAATGGCGATTGAATGGGTATCCACTCTTACCCACCGCACTCTTGACTAGTGGAGGGTCGTTAGCCGAACGGGTAGGATAGGACGAAACCTTCCATTATAAGTATAATGAAATACAAAGTAACTAAATGTTTTTCAAATTCCTAATCTTAGTTACTTAGGCAAAAGTGAATTGATGCAATTCCATGAAATTACACTTTGTGCCCTTGCGAAGACGTTAGTGGAGCGTGTGTGGTTTACCGGCACACTAAATGGTTCTGAGCAAAGGTAGAAAAGGGTGACTCAATGTTTGTCATAGTTCGGTGGAGCGTGTGTGGTTTACCGGCACATCGAATAGGTGATTGTAACATGTGAGGGCACCATGTAGTTTGCATGGTTATTCACACCCGCTTTGTGATCCTCGGCATCCCAGTCACAAACTAGAGGGGCATATCGAGATTTAAACATGCCATTGAAATGTTCAATGAATCTCAAAGGATATAGGAGTTTTCATAGATTTAAAACTTAAATTTCTTTTTCGTTTTTCATGGTGGAAATTAGTGAATCGTCATTCACTTACCTTCAAATGTTATGCAATTTGGGTTACGGCATCCCTCTCCCAAGTTGTAGGATATTGTGTTGGGTCCTAGCCTTGGAATTTCATGTGGGTGATTTACCAGGGACTCAATCAATCAACTAACTTGAATTCGTTTTTTCTCCCGATGTCAAAGTTCGACAACTATGGTCTTCTCAATCCCGTGGAACAAGCATTCCACATGAAGATGATATTCCACGATTCGATCGAGGAACAAGAAATCATGCTTCACTTCCTCCTCCTCCTCCAATTATTCTCCCTAACCCACAAGATTGTAAAATTGAAAAGTTCAATATCACTCAAGCCCTTTTGGCAAGTAAACATAAAGAGGGCAAGTCGGTGTGTGCACATGTCTTAGGGATGAAGTCACACATTGATAGGTTAAGAATGATGGGATCCGTTGTCAGTGAGGAGATGGCTGTTGATTGGGTTCTTCAATCACTTCCTAACTCATATAGTGAGTTCGTAAGAGAGTACTATATGATGAACCACGATGTGACCCTTATAGATCTCACTTACATGCTTATTGCTGCTAAATCAGCAATGGTTTGGCGCAATAGAAAAGCAAAGTTGATTGGTGAATCTGCCTTCAAGACCTCTATGGATATAGACAATGGCAATGAAAGACATGAAATGATCGAAAAGTTTGATCATAAGAGAAAGGCGATGTCTGAAGTAGTTCCATATGTTGTTCCAAAGGAGTCAATTTGCTTTTATTGCCAAGAGAAGGGGCATTGGAGACGAAGTTGCCCTATTTACCTAAGAGATCTAAGAGATGGGAGAGTCAAAAGTATGACTACGCTTTAGGTAAGAATCCACTATCTAACTCCATTAAGTTCCTATTCATTGATTCTTAATACATGATGTGATAAGATTGCATTTGAATGTTTTGAAGGATCGGTGAAAAGAAAGGAAGCTTGATAAGAGAGCAAGATGAATCTAATCACAAGTGATGGATCTCGATCTCATTGACTTGAAGATTGGATTTTGAGCTTAGATAGTTATGATAGAGTTGTTAGAAATTTTCTTTTACATAGTTTTCAATAGATTTTGCATTCTAAGGACAAATGTTTTTCCGCTGCTTTTTATAAATAAAATAAATTTTGTTTGACTTATTTATTTATTTGTTTACTTCCTTGCAATGAAATCATAATGAAAATTGATGTTTGCATATTTCTACAACGAATGGATATGATTCTTAGTTATGTTATTTATGGAAATGTCGAGAATTTACCAAATAGGGAGAGTTTCTCATCACCCAAATTTCAATTGGACTGAAATTTGGAATCACGCAACTTGGTTGCACGATGAATGAGAAATTATGTATTTGGAAATTAGACTAATTCATTGACAAAGTGTCAAGTGAAGGACTAGGAGATCGAGTACACAAAGTTGTGTATTGATCAAGTTCACCATAAGAGTAACAAAGATATTCGTCATGATTTACTAAAGGCTTAGTAAATATGGTTACACTTACAAGATTAAGTGTAATTCTGAATTGATTAAAGAGTTTAGATCAATAGTAGAACGAATAAGAAGAATCGAGTAGGCAGAAAGATAAGAGTTTCTCCATTCTAAGAAGAAGGGAGAGTAGCTTTTATGCTTTATGATAGGTCTTAATGATTAAGAACCATATCTCAATTGATCCTCTAATGAGTCTTGGTACAATTGTATGTCCAAGAAGAGGAATCAAAGATTGAAGAAATGGTCAAATCAAGAAGTCAATCATACTTCGTTCCAAAACAAGTCTTAAAGTCAGGATTGTGACATTAAGTGAATAGTATTAAGAATGTTTATAACATTCATCAATTGTGGAAAGTTGTGATGTCTTGGATAAGACAAAAACCAACTAAGACCAAAATTATGAAGTGTTTTGTTTTGATATAAGCTACACTAACTCTTGAATATTTGTTTATCAAAAAAATGTTTTGATAAGAGAATCGTATATGTCAGGGAGTCAATGGGAGTCTTAATAGTCTTGAAAAGTTTCAAGAACAAATCAAATAAGCCTTATCGATCATCACTAGCACACGAGTTGAGGTTTACAACCTATCGTGAAGACATTATTTTGTTTCTGTGTCAATCCAATCGAGTTAATTATGCATGTGAGTCCTATGAGTTCTCATTTGAATGCATGAAAGGCAAGGACCTTGATCAATAGAAAGTACATTGATAGGAAAAGGTGAGCTGCTTAACTACTTGGAAGACGTGGTGGGCAGCTGTGCTACCATAAGGCAAGAAATCAAGATTAAGAAAGTTCGATCCATATGAGTTTGAATTTGTCGTAAACTTTGGTTTTTAACAAATTCACATGGATAGGAACACATACACTGTTTAAATCTAAGTGTCATAAGACTTCCTCCTTCATGAAAATGATTGTGAGAAAATCCTTTCACTAAGAAAGATTTTAAAAGATAGTGATTGTAAAATTGCATTCTCGAATTCGATCATGGTTACGGCATCCCTTTCCATAATTTGAATTGTGAGGTTTGGCAATTAGTCTTAATTGTTAAGACACACATATGAACTATCTAAGGCAAAAGTGTATAAGTTCAAGAAGCCTTGATAAAAGATTATCAAAGCACTAAGTATTAGAAACATGAACTTAAGAAATTCAATAAGTATTGTTTTTCTGAAAGTTAAGATGTTTATGAATACATGTCGAAGCTAGTGGGAGCATAAGTGTTATGTTTTATAATAATCATCATGATAGTGAGAGCATAAATGTTATGATTATTAAGGCACGTATTGCATAGTTGGCAATATTAATTATAGAAAACAAGAGTCATACTTTGCAAAGTTGTAAGAGTTGAAAGGTTGTTTTGCTATAATTAAGGGAGAGAATATTATGCTTCATTTCAAATCTAAAGGATTAGGTTGTGGAATGTTAATAAATTTAGTCAAGGGTACATAGTGTGTTCTTAAAATTTCGATTATGATTACGGCATTCCTCTTCACAATTCGAATTTTGAGAACATAGCAAATAAAACATTGTGAATCGTGTCCCATACGCTATGGGTATAGGATTGATTGCAAATGCTTTAATGTTTGACCATTCTAAAATTTTCCAAATGTCTAGTGCATTTAGAGGGAAAAGGGACTAGAATCGGTTTTGACTAAAATAATTAAACAACTATCAAAGGACAATCCAAAGTTCGATGAGGATTGGTCGCTTGTGAGTAGTTGGAAGTATAGTATTGGAAATTATGGAAATGTTTCCATATTGGATGGACAATATCGACATAATTACGAATAGATAAGATTCTATTAAGAATGAGTTGTCATATGGAAAATATGGAAGCGTGTCCATATTGGGAAGTAAATATTGAAAATCTATGTCTAGATTAGAAACTTTTATGCAAAAGGATGTTCAAAGGAATGTACTTTGAGTGAGAGACATCATATCTAAGGAATTGTCTTGTAACAATCTCCGATAGAGGAATTTGTAATATCATTGGCAATAGTATTTGAGACTTTGGTGCAGTGACATTACAAAAGGATCGTTGCATAAAGTGTTAGAATCTAGTATATTCTATAAGTAACAAGAATTTGATATTCTTACACTTAAGAAAATGGATTTGGAGTTGTGAAATGAGAATGATTGGAAATGTGTTCAATTTGTCTATTTCACAAAAGTAAGAACCATAGGTAAACATTGTGTGCATGCTAGGAGCATGGGACAAGTGTAATGATTCAAGTAAAAAAAATTGATTACCCGAAACGACAAATAATGAGTAATCGATATGGTGATAAATAAAACGTGTTTTGTTTATACTCAAAGGTTTGAGGCCATATGGGATTAGTATTATTCTTGTGTTTCACTTTGCATGTTTTGACTTCCAGAATAATTGAGTTTATTAAGAATAATCGAATTATTCAAACGGGCCACAGTCGTTCATATGTTGGAAGTAGATATGAATGAAGACTGTCGTGAATTGGTGTGTGGATTGTCTAGAAGAGTATTAGACATAAGCAAATGTTTGCTGCAACGTTCATGAGTGCTTATGAATATGATTTGAGCATTGGATTAAACCCACGATCACTTGGATCACTCCATGAATTGTATTACGAGTGATTAGTGAGACGATAACATCTTATATTCTTGAAACCGAGATGTGTGAGTTGTATCTTGCGAATCGGTTGCACATTGATAATATGTAAATGCACCAGTAACTTGGTGTTATAAAACATATTGTTGTGTGTAATTCGGTGAGTGAGTGCAAGCGAGCATTGTATCAAAGTTTATCCGTTCCTTTTATCCAAAGCAGGATAAAAGCGATATCTTTGGGCCCCTCGATGGTTTAGTGATGACATACGTAAATGCTCGTCCGGGCTAGGGCTAATTTGATTTGTTCAATTAGTCTGTCGTCATAAATCGGAAATCGAGATATAGTACAAAGAGAATGATTAGAAATCATATCTCATACGATATCTAGAATGGAGGAATATATGATCCCTTATCTAAGGACACGCGTATCTGATATGATCAGAGTTGACAGCGGCTTTGGAAAGCTATGATTGCAGATCAGGATCTGAAGTCATACGCAGAATAGTTGTTAGACTTATCCAAGTGGGAGACTGTTGGATTAGTGTCTAAGTCCATAACTATTTTGGTATGTACTTGACCCGATGGTGCATGGTCCTTTTGGGTTGCCTTCACCAAAGCAACTTGATAGGATGAATTATGGAGAGCAAGGATTAAATATGATTTATTAATATGTTATGGGAATAATATATTAAAGGAGAAATCATATTGTTTAATTAATATTAGTCAATAATTAATTGGTAATTAGTTTTGTGACTAAAAGAGATTAATTAAACTTAAGGGACTGGAATTGTAATTATAAGATAATTGCAATTTGGGCCATGGATTGCCTTGTATTAAAGGATGGACGAATTCTAATGGGAAACCCATAAGGAAATCGTCCATGGGCTTAATTAAAGGAGTCTATGGGTTGCTTAGGGCTTAAGCATCCAAATTAGGGTTTCCCTGTTAGATAACCCTAATAGCCCAACTATATAAAGACCCCTTAAGGCTCAAAAACGTGGCTTATGTTCTTGTAAGGGTTTACACACGTTTTTGGCAGCCTCCAACCTCTCTCCTCTTCATCCTCTTGCTTATGGTGTTTGTGAACCATTAGAGGAGTGACACTTGTGACTCTAAGCCTTCCAAAGCCAATTCAAGGAGGAATTGGGATTGTTATTGCTACATAACAATCAAGGTATGTTCTTAAACCTAATTATATGTTAATGTCAATTTCCATATGTTAGAATTAGGGTTTATAGTCTTGGATTCAAAGCATGTACAATAGAGAAACCTAGATCCGAGCATTAGGGTTTGTATGAGCACATAGGATGTCTTATGACCAAAACCCTTAACCAAGAACATTAAGTCTTGGAGTTTATGGCCGTAAACTCAAGAGTTTACAACCGTAAACTCCATGTGTGAGGTTATATGGAGAGTAAACTCCATGTGTGAGGTTATTTGGAGAGTAAACTCAAGTATAGGGTCCTTTGGAACCCTAAACCCAAGTGTCTTGTCCCATAATAGCTTAGATGCAATCCTTAGGGCTTATAACACTTATATAAAGTGTTTATTAAGTTCTAGGATGTCTTAACATTATCAATTAGTAATTTAAGACTAATTGAGTGCATATATGTGTGATTATATGTTCATTAGGATCGTAGTGTGTGTACAAGTCCCCACTTGACACCTAACAATCCTACACCGTCCAGTTCATCCAAACCACCATCTACAAGTGAGTTCACACCCCTAAATGTATTTTTAAATGTTTTTAAATGCTTTAATGGGGGGGGGGGGGAATACAACTAGAAAACAGCATGTTATTAAATCACTCATAATATTTTATAACTATGTTTTCATCCAGCAGATTTCACATACTACAAAATGTGATGCATGAAATGGTTTTCCATCTTAAAATACCTTGATAACAAAAGTATTAGTTTTGAAATGTTTATTAACATGACATCAAGTCACTCTGAATTATTATTCAAAACTCTTAGATACCTTGCAAAACCATTATGTTTACCTTCTTGAACAACCAACTACCTTTCAGTAAATTATCATAGGGATAATTTGAAGATATCAAACATTATTCCTATTACAAGGAATCACACAAGAGTCAGTTCATTCATGAGTCTACACCAGTACATTACCTGATACATGAGTACATATACATATACTTACCTGATACATGAACATGTTTACATATACTTACATGATACATGAACACACTTACATGAATACCATACATGAACACTGTTACATAGATGCATTATCCTGTATTTAGGGTTGTAAACGAACCAAACGAACACGAACAAGGTCTTGTTCATGTTCGTTCGTTTAAGTTAGCCGAACAACAAACGAACATGAACGGATAAACGAACGAGATTTTCTTGTTCATGTTCGTTCGTTTAACAAATTACTTTGTTCATGTTCGTTCATTTATGTTCGTGAACATGCTAAATGAACATAAACGAACAAAGATAAAAAAGCACAATTAAACATATATGAACATAAACGAACATATAATATAGCAATATAATAAAAAATAATTGAATATAGATGAATACAAATAAACTTAAACGAACGAACATAAACGAACGTTCACGAACATAAATGAACGAACGAAACCATTGTTCATGTTCATTCATTTAACTAAATGAATGATAAGTTTTGTTCATGTTCGTTCATTTATTAAATAAACGAACATAAACGAACTTCCCGCCGAACATTTCACGAACGGTTCGCCGAACGTTCAGTTCGTTTACAGCCCTACCTGTATTCACTTACCTGGATACTCGTATCTTGACTTGCAAAAATGATTTATTAGTACTTTCTGTGTAAATTATCTTTCCTATCCCGGTTCAATGGGATACCTAGGCGGGACTAACTATTCCGAATCCCACTGATTAGCACCAGTGGTCGATGACCATCTACGGAGGTCTAAGGTTACTACATATACTAGGTAGATCGATATCGGAACTAACCATTCCTCCATCCTGCTATTGCAACAGAGGATGGGATGAAAATCTTCGGATGATCATTAGGTTACTATTTATATTAGGTAGATCGATATCGAGACTAACCCTTCCACCCATCTGCTGCTGCTACAGAGGACAAGTGGACAATCTTCGGATGTTCATTAGGTTATACTTTTCGCTTATTGCGATGTTGTGTTACTCCTAGTACCCAGTGACAACACTTACATTAGTACATTTTCCTGTTTACTTTATTTTGTGATACTTTCACATAAACGATGAGTTAAACTAAGTACTTTAGTACTAGTTAATAGAAGGAAAAACTATCATTTTACTTACAAAACATTCGGGTCTTGTTTGAAGACTACATTTCATAATAATAGAAAATAAGGGATTTTCTAGGGCTTTTCATACTTATATCAACATTTTCATTTAAAGGTTTACATGACTTTTAAAATAGCTTTTCAAAGCAAGTCAATGACACTTAAATACTTATGAATTCACCAGCTTTAAAGCTGATACTCTCTTTCAAAATAACTTGTATTCTCAGGTCATCAATAGACAGGTACGGTGGCCAGGTTTTGAGAAGACGAAGCAGAAAAGTCTCGTCTTTTATTTTGATTATATATTTTTGGTGTCTTATTACAATGAAAGAACACACATGTAACAAAACTTTACTTATAATGCAATGGATGATGTTGTTGCTATTTTACACTGTTGTGATACTGTACATGACGTCCTCCACCCCTGAATGTTTCCTTCGTTCGTGGTTTTGGGGTGTGACACTCTCCACTAGTCAAGAGTGCAGTGGGTAAGAGTGGATACCCAATGGAGGTCACTTTACAGGCCGCTTCCTTAAACACCCCTTATAGACCAGCTTTGTGAATGAGGCTTACTAACAGTAAGACTGACTCTTTACTTATACATATATAATATTAGGCTTTTAATTTTATCACTACAAAAAATATGTCATTTAGTGGCATACAAAAAGTGCCACTAAAACCCCAAAAAATACCACTAAAGGTTTCTCAAAGAATTCGTAGCACCCGTAATAAATGTCACTACAAACGCTCCCACTAAAACCCTTTTATGATACTTTTTGCTTTTGCCGCTGTAATTTTATAAACTTTTAGTGACACTTTTTTAGATGCCACGGTAAAAGAAAAGTTTTTGTGGCACATATATTGTGCCATTGAATGATCATTTGATTAAAAAATTAATGCTACTTTTAGTTATACATTTTATGATTTTTGTGGCACCTTTTTATTTGCCACAATACAAAACAATATTTTGTGGCACGTTTAAGCTAGAAAATACTAATGAGATTACATAATTTAGGCTATTATATCTATATAACTTTTATCTATAATCTAAAATAAAATAATTAATTAAATAGCATCACATAGAAGATAATAAAAATTCCATTTCACATAATGAAACAAACAACATTTTCTTTTTAATTACAATGGAATAAACCATTCCATTCCTTTCATAACAAATAGATTTTCCAACCTTGCAAACTGCTAGATATTTAATAAAATATTTTGTTTGGCTTTGTCTAACCCGTAGTGGTCATTATCAAGCCTATCTTTTGCAACTTTTATGTCCAATTCAACTTCTTCACTTGTTGTCTACCATTAGTAAAAGTTGATATTGCCATTAGCATGTCGTAAACCTAAATAAAAAACCACATTAGTAAAAGTTGAGAATTATATAAACTAGTTAGAGTAACTTATATTAAGTTCAAGTGATTTTGATTACCTCTAAGTTCATCATCTCCCTTATGAATGTTACTCTCATACATTGTCTTTGTAATAGACTGGAAAAAAGAAAACAAATCTAATGAGATAAAGTTAAAATAATAAAAGACTCCTGATCAACAAAATCACCATTAAACAAATATGAATTTTCATCTGGGGGAACACTATTGAGCTCAAAGATGTTTAAGAAATAAAAAAATTGCATTCACAAAAGAATCTTTTACAGAAAAGTCAAGTTCTTGACATAAAGAAAAAAAAAGTTCAAAATCATGCAGTAAGCCACTAACTACTTTCTTTATCACTTTAAGTTAAAATGATAAAAAAAAATATTAGTTATTAGCTATATTATATAATCTTTAGGTACCTGAGATAAGACTTTTTCACATTGTACTGGTGGATAGTTTTCTTTTCTGAGATGCAATATCGAATATAGACAACAATCTGTTCTCTAATTTTTTACAAACCATCATCATGATCGAAAAGCAAGATAAACATTATCATAAGTGAAAAAGGGAATTGTAATGTAGATACCATTATAGTATTCTTGAAGGAATCTGACAACAACCTCCAGTCCTCTACTAGTAGTTGCATTCACTGGAACAAATTGCATAGTCAGACCCTCTCTTCCAATAGCTTCCTCTGTAAATGAACCTAAAATCAACAAAAAAGATTAAAAAAAGTGTTGTATAAACAAATATTGTTTCTATTTTGGACCGAATGAAGTGTTTGAATATGAAAGTGACCATTACACCCTTCTATATAGATAAAGAGTCATGTATATTTTTATTTGATACAAGTATGAAGTAAACCTGGTGATCGAGACCAAGGTCAATCATCCACCATGAACAGTTCTTCCCATCCTTAATGTAGGGCCTAGCAAAAGAAGTTCTCTGTTCCAAGATTGCCTTTAGTTAACAAAACAATTCCATCATGTAATTTTGGTTATACCCAAGGCAAATTAGTCAAATTCTCAAAATATTATAATAATTGTGGGTTACCTGGTAGGTTTGTGAAGCCAATACCTTACGATCTGTGTATCTTGAAATAGGATTGCTAGATGTAATGCTGATTTTCTGAATATAAAAATGAAAATGAATTATTCAAAGATTATCGAAAACGAATCCTAGTCAAATTCTCAAAATATTATAATAATTGTGGGTTACCTGGTAGGTTTGTGAAGCCAATACCTTACGATCTGTGTATCTTGAAATAGGATTGCTAGATGTAATGCTGATTTTCTGAATATAAAAATGAAAATGAATTATTCAAAGATTATCGACAACGAATCCTTTTTTATCTTTTTTTATCTTTTTCGTATTTAAACAAGAAGTGGAGAATCAATTGGGCAGGAAAATCAAGATGCTTCGATCCGATCGAGGAGGAGAGTACCTAAGTCTTGAATTCCACAACTATCTCAAGGAATGCGGAATAGTTTCGCAATTGACACTACCAAGGACACCGCAGTTGAATGGTGTGGCTGAGAGGCGTAATCAAACCTTGTTGGACATGGTTCATTCCATGATGAGTCGTGCTTCACTACCTATCACATTTTGGGTATGGCTTTGAGACTGCCGCCCATATCTTTAACTTAGTCCCTACAAAGAAGGTTACCAAAACACCTCACGAGAAGTGGATAGGGAAAGCTCCCTCGTTAGTACATATCAAGGTTTGGGGTTGCAAGGCTTTCGTAAGACGAGAGACTCACGACAAGCTCGAACCTCGTAGTGCGTGATGTATTTTCATCGGCTACCTGCATAAATCCTTTGGGTAACTCTTCTATAGACCGAGTGACAATGTTGTCTTCGTTGCGAGGAGAGGGGTTTTCCGAGAGCGAGAACTCATAGACCAAGGAGATAGTCGGAGGCAAATCGATCTTAAAGAGATTCAAGAGTCGAGCGATGAAGGAACCTCTAACGCTTGCGCTCAACCCGAGAAGGAAACTCCAGTTGAACCGATTGACGAATCCTTACCTCTTAGACGTTCCAAAAGAGTTAGAGTTCAACCCCAGTTTTATGTTTTTCATATTACTACCGAATGGGACTACCTCTTACACTAGTAAATCCAGATGAATCTAACAGCTATAAGGAAGCCATGGTAGGCCCGTAGTCTGCTAAAAGGAAAGAGGCGATGGATAGCGAGATTCAGTCCACATATGACAACCAAGTTTGGAATTTGGTTGACAATTTGCCCGGACGTAAGACGGTTGGGTGCAAGTGGATCTTCAAGAAGAAGATGAACATGGATGGGAATGTGCACACATATAAAGCGCGATTGGTTACGAAGGGCTTTACTCAAACTCCCGGAGTTGACTATGACGAGACCTTCTCACTAATTGCAAAAATCGAGTCTATTAGGGTGATACTAGCAATTACTGCATTTCATGATTATGAAATATGGAAAATGGATGTCAAAACCGCTTTCCTTAATTGGAAGTTGGCTGAGGATGTGTACATGGCTTAGCCAGAAGGTTTTGTCAACGCAAAGCATCCCAATAGAGAGTGTAAGCTTGAGAAGTCCATTTATGGGCTTAAACAAGCATCTCGCAGATGGAATCTTTGCTTTGATGAGAAAGTCAAAGAGTTTGGATTTGTATGAAGCGAAGATGAATCATGTGTATATATCAAAGCCAGTGAGAGTATAGTTAGCTTTCTTGTGTTATATGTTGATGACAAATTACTCATAGGAAACGACATCCCGACACTGCAGGAAATTAAGTCCTGGCTCGGGAAGTGGTTCGCTATGAAGGATCTCGGAGAGGCTTCCTATATTTTGGGAATAAAGATAGTGAGAGAACAAAGTAAGCGACTAACAGGACTTAGTCAGAATACATACTTGGACAAGGTACTAAAACATTTTAGTATGGAGAACTCGAAGAAGGGAGAATTACCGATCCAAAGTAATGCCAAGTTGAGTAAGACTCAAAGTCCGAGTACCGAAGTCGAGCTAGCAGAGATGAGCCGAGTACCTTACGCTTCCGCAGTTGGCACAATCATGTATGCTATGACTTGTACTCTCCCAGATGTGGCCTTCGCCTTGAGCATGGTTAGTAGATATCAAGGGAACCCCGACAGAGCGCATTGGACCGCAGTCAAGAATATCCTTAAGTACCTTCAGAGGACCAAGAAATGGTTTCTGGTTCTCGGTAGGAGTGATGACTTAAAGGTGCGAGGGTATAGTGATGCTAGTTTCCAGACTGATAGGGACAACTACCATTCGCAGTCGGGCTGGGTCTTTACCCTTAATGGATGAGCAGTGACTTGGAAAAATTCCAAGCAAGAAACCGTAGTTGATTCAACGTGCGAATCAGAGTACATTGTAGCGAGTGAAGCATCAAAGGAGGCAATATGGCAGAAGAACTTCATTAGAGACCTTGGAGTTGTACCTGCCATAACAGAGCCTATGGAAATTTTCTGTGATAATGAAGGAGCGGTTGCCTTGACCAAGGAATCGAGGGATCATGGTAGATGATATGGGCATATTTAGTTATAAAATTCATGCATGATCTTAATACTTTATTTTGATTTTGTCTCATTTAATGAACAAAAGGTGCTTAATTAGATTAAATATTTCATGTTCAGCAACAAAGACATGCTCAAAAGGAAAATGAAGCGGAACTAGCTATTGGAAGCTTGGATCTTGGATTTTGAAGAAAGAAGGATGTTGCTGGACAGCTTGACCCCTTGTCAGTGTTTTGGCCATATCTCATGAAACGTAACTTCTATTGACGAGATTTAAAATGTTCTGAAAACTAGACACAATTTCGGACGACTTTCGTGTTTTGAGAACATGCTGATTCCAAATGGACTCGGCGAGTAGGCCATCAACTCGCCGAGTTGATCAGAAGTTTCGCGATTCTGGACGCGCTGACTTGCCGTACACGGGTTTTAAGTGATGAACTTGCCGAGTAGGTCACTGGACTCGCTGAGTAGCCCCTGTTTTGTGAAAATATATATAAAGGGACTTTCAGATCGATACCCTAGCATATAGATGAACCCTTGGAGGCCAATTGTCGACTAAAGGTGCTGCTGGAGCGTGGGAAGCAAGGGAATCAACCCTACATTCAATTTTAAGGAGAATCAAGTCAAAATCAAGTTTACTCTTACCTAATCTCTTGTTTGAACTATGTTTTTACCAATTGATTTCGTTTTTGTGCTTGTTTCTGCTGTAATCATGAGCTAAACACTCATAACTTCTATTTAGGTAGATGAATTTGTGAACATGGATTGATTATTTGATTAGGATTAATTTTAATTGGTGATTATGTTTTATTAAGCTTGTTAAAGAACCTTATGTGTTAACAATAACTATTCTTCTGTTAATATGTTTACCAATGAAGAATTAATATGTTTTCTAAGGATTAGTTATAGCAAATGTGAATCTAATCACTTTAGTCGGTAACCAATGAAGAATTAATCCGATATATTTACCATAAAATCATCCATGGGAACAAAGGATTCGAACCTAAACAGAAGGCCTTTTTAATCATTGAATTTAGTTGATCTTTGTTTTCTTAGCTATTAGTTGCTTAGTTTGTGTGTTAGTAAAGTATTTAAGTTTCTAGTCTTGCAAAACTAGAGAAAACTCTTTTTTTACTTGTTTTATTTAGATAATATTAGCATTTATTTTAATTGTTTACCGTTCCCTGTGTTCGATACCCTATTTGCTTGAACTATATTACTAATCGATAGGTAGACTGTCTTTCGTGTGTTTATTTTGTGCCTAAGTTAGTAGGATTAAAACTAGTTTGTTTCACACACATCAGTAGATCTCGACATATCGACAGAAAATATCACTTTATTAGACATCGGGTAGAAGAAGGAATCCTCGTAGTCAAGAGGATATCGTTAGAGGAGAACCCAGCAGATAAGCTTACGAAGGGACTGAGTAGGGTTAAGCATTTGCAGCATGCTAGGAGCATTGGGTTGAAGGATGATGTTAGTTTGGATTAGATAGTTTAGAATTGAGTAATAGATAATTGTAATTGACATTTGGTGATTAAATAAATGAGTGTTATTTATTAGTATAGCTACTGTCTTATGTTAATTGGTTGACTATTATTTCTCTTTACATGTTTTGACTTCCTGAATAATTGAGTTAGTTAAGAATAATCGAATTATTAAACGATCCACAGTCATTCATATGTTGGAAGTAGGTATGAATGAAGACTGTCATGAATTGGTGTGTAGATTGTCTGAATGGTATTAGACATAACAAAAGTTTGTTACAATGTTCATGAGTGCTTTTAAATAAGTTTTGGGCATTGGAGTAAACCCGCACTTGCTGGAATCAGTCCATGGAATCTATCACGAGTGATCGCAAGATGATAATATCATATGGTCTTAAAACCAAGATATATGGTTTATTGGTTGCTGATTGATTGTACATTGATAATGTGAAACCACATCAGTAAAGTGATGTCATAAAATGCATTATTGTGTATAATTGATTAGTGAGTAGTAAATGCATATAAGTCGAAGTTTATTTGTTTCTTCTATCCTTAGAGTATAAAAGCGATATCAGGGACCCTTGATGATTTTGATTTGACTTATATGACGGGCCCGGTCACGACTGAATTGATGAGTTCAATTATGTTCTATGTCAAATGAATCTGAGATTGAGAAACTAACTGTTAGACAATGAGTATGACTATGTTCCATGAGATTGTCCGCACGATACCTAAAACAGAGGGCTGTAGGATCCCTTATCTAAAGGACAGGTTACTGATAAGATCAGAGTTCGACAACATCTTTGAGAGCTACGATTGCTAATTGAGTTTTACTTACATTTGTGGTTATTAGACTTATCCAAGTGGGAGACTATTGGATTAGTGTCTAAGCCCGTAATCATATTTGGTAAGTACTTGACCCGGTTGTGCATGGTCCTTTTGGTTTGCCTTCACCAAAGCAACTTGACTGGAGAAACAATAGAGAAAGAGGTTATGATCGTTTATTAATATATTATAGGAATAATACATTAATAGGAGAAATCATATTTGTTTAATTAATATTGGTCAATAATTAATTAAGAATTAATTTTGTGATCAAATGTAATTAATTAAACTGTAGGGACTGAATTGTAATTATGAAAATTAGGGCAATGGATTCCCTATGGCAGAGGTGGAAAAATTCAAGGGGGATAAGGCCCTTGAAATCGTCCAATGATAAGGGCTTTCAAGGCTTATCTTTTGGTTACTTGGTGGGCTAGCAACTAGATAAGGATAAGGACTGAAACCCTAATCCCTACCCGATATAAAGACCCCTAAGGCTATAGAAATCGGCCACTTGTTCCCTAGGATTCCTAGAGACGATTTCATCCTCTCTCCTGTCTCTCTTTCTCTCTCTTGCCTCTCCAATTGCTTGTGGTGTTTGTGAGCCATTAGAGGTACTACACTTGTGGTACTTGCTTTCAAGACTAAGTGATTGAATATTAGTGTTGTTATTGCAACATAACAACAAGAGGTATGTGATCTACTCTTTTATATAAATCTCAAAATATATACATGCATGTTAGGGTTCTTATTGTGTTGATAAAGTTGTGTATCTAATAGAGAAAACATAGATCTAAATCTAGGGTTGCATGCACACATAGCATTGTTTGTACAAAACCCATCATCTCTTGCATACGGACATTTAATTAGTATGTGATCCCCACTGATATTGCCATATTTATACTTATTTTTAGGCAATATTTAAGTACATTTTTATTAATAAATTGATAATATGTTTAGAATAATGATACTTATGAGTTTAAATTGTTATTTTCAGTCAATATAAAGGATTTTCGAAGAGAGGGACCAAAGGTGACAAAATGAGGAACATGGGAGGCTTGAAAGACAAGAAAATAGTAGATTCACGATAAGTGCTCAATTCACGACGTGGTGATGAAGCCCACGACGTGGCACGGGTGTTCCAGTAGATAAACATCGCGACGCGGAGGATTTTCTTGGAGGATACGTATTGCTTGAAGCCCACGACGTGGCACACCTCTGGCCACGACGTGGCGCGGTTTTTTAAGGATTACATAAGTCCTCCTGATTATTACGAAAAGGGAGTTTTTTCGCAGAAGAAAAAGAGTTCCAGGTGACGTTTCAGAGCAAAAGAAAGGTCCTGGAAGAGGGATTTCAACACCAAAAGAAGTAAAGGTTTATATTTTAGTTAATTATGAACGTGTCTTTCATTAGTTTTAGCTGTGTTAGTTTAATTACTATGATGAGCAGCTGAATCTAGCTACTCTTGCTTAGCTAGATGAAGCTTTGAACTTACGAATAGTTATATGTTTATGGATTAATTTGAGTTGGTTAAAACTGCTTGTGTTTGATTTGTATGACCTAGCATGTTATTATTTGTTTATCTAATTGCTTGATTGCATGTTCTGTGTAGCTTAGTGACCATGAAACTGCATGAACCTGTTTACCTAATAATTTAGTGAACATTGAATTGTTAGAGCTAGGATTGACCAATCTTAGTAAGTAATTAGACTAAATAAATCTTAGTTGTGCTAGAGAACGTGAATTGTGACCATAATTGCGTTTATACAACAAATCTTACATAGCATATTTACATTCATAATTAGTTCTGTGTTTAATTATGTGTGAACATACATGGTTTAACATGAATTAGTTACTTATTGGTAAGATAGAACTAAATTACTAATATAACTTAAAAAACCAACTTAATAATCCGTGATCATTAGCTAGCCATAAGGGAGAAGTGGATTCAAACTAAGCAAGAGAGTGTTTTTATTTATTGAATTTGATTTAAGTTCATCTGATCTTGTAAAACCAGATAAAACCCCTTATTAAACTTATTAATAAATTTATGTTAATTTAATAGTAAGTAAATTAATTAGAACACCGTTCCCTGTGATCGACACCCGACTTACCTAAGCTATACTGTAATCTAACTAGGTACACTGCCTATAAGTGCATAGTTAGTCTAAGTTTGTTAGGTTATAAATATTAAAATTAGTGGGTACTTTTGTGCACATCAAGTTTTTAGTGCCGTTGTCGGGGAAACGGCTTAGTTTTTAGCTTATTTATTTTCATTAAATTAATCGATCCTTCTTGTGGAGTCAAAACCACAAAAAGTTAATTTTCTGTTAATTACAAAAAGTTATTTATTTGCATTAAGTTAATTTTTCAGCAAAATAAAAATTTTCTGTTAATCACAGAATCCACGACGTGGCCATATACTTGCCACGACGTGGATAGTTAATTTTTTTTTTAAAAATTTTAGTTTGTAGTTAGTTTTTCTTATTTTAGTTCAGTTTTACGTTTTTAGTTTAGCAAGTTGCAGGAGTTCATGACCAGAAGCTCAAACACACACTTGGTGCCACCACTTGAAGACCCCAGTTTGCACTTCACAAGAAGAAGACGCCCTTACAAGAATTGAAGTCAGCCTTTTCTAGGAAGGCGGGAAAGAAGACAGGAGAGTCAAGTTCATCCGCGAGGCACAAGAGCAATCTTGAGCATTTGGATCATACGCCCATCCAAACCGAGTCCGAAAGCGATACCGAGCCAGAATTTGAAGAACATACAAGCGAACCCGAGAATGAGCCAAGGAACGAGATGGAAGCAATCGAAGAGATGTCTGTGGGAGCTTACAAGAAGCGGATCCGAGAAGATGTGGGTCCCGGTTTAGTCCAACCCGCAATACCTGCCACTGCTACATTCGAGTTGAAGGGACACATATTGACTGCACTGAAGGATATCCCATTTTTTGGGAAAGATCATGAGGATGCTTTTAAGCATCTAGATGACGTCAACAACATTGCGGATTACTTCAACGTCCCAAATGTCAACAGAAGCATAGTCTTGCTTAGGATGCTTCCCGTCACTTTCAAAGGAGCTGCTAAGGAGTGGTTAAAATCACTTCCACCGGGTACAATCACCACTTGGGCTCAAATGGGTGAGCAATTCCTGGACCAGTTTTGCCCGCCATCCAAGATATCTAAACTCAAGAAGGCAATAGCCAACTTTGAGCAACAGACGGGGGAGTCATTATACGAAGCATGGGGGCGGTACAAGGGCTTGCTTAGAAATTTCCCTCAGCATGATCTAAATGTGCAACAAGAGATCTCAATTTTCTATGACGGGGTCAACGTTATGACGAGACAACTCCTTGACTCTCAAGGACCATTAACAAAGAAAAATCCAAGGGAGGTCAAGGAGTTGATTGAAGAATTCGCGAAGCATTCTCGAGAATACCACAACCCTAGGCAAGATGGAATCAAAGGCAGTGGAGGAGCCCAAACTGAAGAAACTGCAGCTGTAATGGCCATGCTGAATAACATGGATCACAGGATAACACAAATGGAGCAGTCGATACATGTCATAAGAGTGGGGTGCGAGCGATGCAGTGGTCCACACTTAACCAAGGACTTCAATGTGGGTGAGTTTGGGAACAGAAAAGCTCAAGTGTGCTACTCTAGTGGGGATAAGTTTGATGAGGACTGGAGGAAACCGAAGAAGGAGTGGCTGCCATATGAAGAGTATAAGAAGAAAAAAGAAGAGAAGTATAGGCAGACAAGTCGAGGCCTTTATCAAAAGGAGAAGCCACCAACCGAGAAGAAACTCGACCTAGAGACCATTTTGATGAAGTTTATGGAGGCTTCGGAAAAGAGACACAATGCCACTGATTCCGCCATTTTGGAACAACAAACTTTGATAAAGAATCAGCAAGCCTCCATCCATAACCTTGAAGTGCAATTTGGTCAACTAGCTACTCTAGTTCAAGAACAATTGTCCCCAAAGAATCCCGAAGTAACGACCCAATCTCACGTAATGGCCATCGATATTGAAGAAGAAGCAATCTCTGAGTTCCTGGAGGCATTGGAAGAAGAACCGCAGCAGCCCAAGAAATTAAGGATCGAAAATGAAAAAATTGTGGAACCAGGATCGCCACCACGTGGCACTCCTCTAGCCACGACGTGGCGCAAGTCTAAACAAAAATCCCTGGAGCCTATTCCAGCTTATCATCCACCTTTGCCATTTCCCACCCGACCAGCGCTTAGTTAACTGGAGAAGGACCAATTAGAGTTTGTGAAGCATGTGAAAGGGATTCCAATTCATACTCCCTTTGTCGAGTCCTTATCCAAAGCTCCCGAGAACTAGAAATTACTGCAAGACTTGATCGACACTCGAAGGCAATTAAAGAAGCAGTCTACAGTGGTTCTAAGTGAACAAACTTCACAAGCTGTGTTGGGAGAAACACCAGAAAAGATGGGGGATCCTGGACGCCTCACGCTTCCATATGAATTCGGGAATAAAATGAAGGTTAATGTTTAGCCGATTCTGGGGCTAGCATTAATTTGATGCCTTTTTCATTTTATAAAAAATTGGAAATTCAGAAGATGAAGGCTACAAAAATGAAGATTCACATGGCAAATCGTTCGGTGACACAACCCCGGGGCATTGTGGAGGATATTTTGGTAAAAATTGGAAAATTTGTTTTTCCAATAGACTTTGTAGTATTGGATATGAAAGAAGACCTGGATGTTCCATTAATCCTTGGGCGTCCATTGCTTAGCACTGCTGGAGCTCTTGTTGACATTCACGATTCTAAGCTCAATTTGAGGGTTGCAAATGAACAAGAAGTTTTTGGGATAAAAGATGACTTTCAAGAAGATAAAGAAGAGGTGTTCACAATCAATAGAGAGAATGAACTAGAAGAACTGGAAAAGCTTATGGAAGAAAAGATAGAGGCAGTTCATCAAGGAAAAACAACGAAACTGAGGGCATCTGTTCCATATTTGATTGAAGTCATAGCTTACAAGAGTCCTCCTTCTTGGGAGAGCAAAGAGGATGAGGAAATGACAAGTGATGAAGAAGAGATTACTTCAAGAGTAACAAAGCCAGTGGTGAAAGAAGAGCAGGATGCTACAGAGTGCAAGGACCAAACTAAGGGCACAAAACGCAAGCTTAGAGAAGAGGGAAAAGTTAAAAAGGAGAATTCAAAGAAAGCATATAAAAGGCGAGTTCAAGCTTACAAGCGGCGGTTCAAGGAATAAAAGATCTTAATGGGTGAATCTTCAGCAGATTCAACGTAGAAGGCACGGAGTCCGGCTCAAGACTCCAAGAAAAAGAAGCGCTTCTCGGGAGGCAACCCGAGTTTGGTTTGCATTTTCTTTTCTTTTAATTTGTTTTAATTAGGAAAAACCTCAACTCATCATCTAATAACTGGTAATTAGTAAGTAATTAGCTGTAGGGACTTTTAAATAATGAATGAAATGCAAGGAAATTAGTTAATATGTTAGACTTTATTAAAATTTTGCATTTAGCAGTTTCCACGACGTGGGCATAGCAAGCCACGTTGTGGCCCAAAATAAGAACACGGGATTATAAAGCAGACTTAAGGTCCACGACGTGGGCATAGCCAAACACGTCGTGGCCTTTAAAAATCAGGGGGGGACCATTTCTTTAAAACCCTTTGACCAATAATTCTCATTCCCCACTTGGAGACTGCCGCACGAACGGAAACATTATAACCCCACAGCCAATTTCTTATTCTACTTCCAATTTCCTTGCAAGATCTTGCCAATTAATCTACTTGGTACATGTTTTACTCATTATTTTGTAGTAATTCTTCCAATTTCAAGTTTTCATGGTTAGGGTTTGTATGATTCAAGAAATTGGTTGAATCTAGTGGTTGATTTTAGATTGCATGTCATTTAAATGTTCATAAGAACAAACCCCTAGCACTAATTGTGGTAGAAATCTCTTGTAAAAAAGTGCGATCAAGAAATTGTTCACGATGCGGCCCACGATGTGGCATAGCCTGGCCATGTCGTGACTTCTGGCAGACCCATTGAATATGTTTTAATGTGTTGGTTGTTTGCTTCTTTGGTTTGCTTTTGTATGCAGAAATGGGACCACGACGAGCTGTTCCACAAGAGGAAAACCCGATAGATGTAGCAAGTATACATCCGTTATACCAATTTCCTCAAAACATTCCCCGACCGTTGCTAACTACCTATGAGATTCGGCTTGGATGGCTCTACAATAGGGAATTTGCAATAGCCCCAATTATCGATTGGGGATGGCTTGGTAGAGTGGGAATAGTAGTAGAGTTGGAACGGTATTGGTCGAAGACATATGTTGGAGATCAATTTTCTTTCACTTGTCACGGGTGGAGGAATTTATTTGCTATTCAAGAACCCGTATACCGGGAATTATCGGTGGAGTTTTTCTCTACCGTATGCTTCGAGGAACGCACCCTTGATTTCACCTACAACCGGGCACTTGTGTTTTGTTTGGGTGGTATTTATAGAGAGTGTAGTCTTCGGGAATTCGCTTGGCGCATGGGTCTCTATACCGAGGTGGAGACGCAATCTCCTTTTTTCATACCGTTCTTGCTTGGATGCGTTCGGGATTTTGCTCCGGGTATTATGGATTTGCAGTTTTGGCGGGGCATTTCTAATCATGAGTACAACACTCGTGACTCGAGTGAGTCACAAATTCGGAATCCTGTTTTCCGATTTTTACACCGCCTTATTACTTTTTCAATAAATCACAAGCAGCATGGTGATAAGGTCCCCATTCAGAATCTGTTTTATTTATGGACTCTTATTACCACGGGGGTTTGTTGTGATTTACCTTATATGTTGGCGAGGTTTATGGGGAAGAAAGCGGCCAATTCTAGGCCCGGGAGCCCGATTACTGGGGGACATTTGGTTACTCGCCTGGCTAGGTCATATCATATTTTGACCCATGACTTTGTGAGGAATCTTACTCGGTTCCCGGATACAGACTTAACCATTCAAGTCTTGGGTGTGATGCGAGCGGTGGTGAATATCGGGGGTCGTTTTATGATACCACCAATAGATGATGAGGAAGAGGAGGTGCAGCCGGGACAGCAACCACCAGCCAGACCGAGGCGTCGGAATGTGCGGGCTAGAGGCGAAGTCGAGCGAGAGCGTGCTGCTTCACAGTATGTGCAGGGAGTGCCCACCGACCCTTTTCAGAGTCGGGTGGGAACGTATTTGGATAATCTACGGGGTCATGCCATTTACCATACCCAACTTACGGAGGGTATTTATTCTCATTTGGGTGTGACCCGACCACCTTCTATGCCACCACAGTATCCTTATTTTCCGACATGGGAGGAGCTATGGCGTCCACAGAATGACGGGGCAGGGCCAAGTGGAGCACAAGATCAAGATGATGATTGATTTTATTTCTTTTTATTGAGTAGTTTTTAGTTTGTTTGACTTTGGTGTGTAAAACATTATTAAAATTATGATGTTACTTTTTCTTTCTTTTGGGTTGTTCCATTTTTCAGATTAGCATTGGAATTCTAAGGAGCATAGAAGAGTAACTTTCGAGTCGTGTTTGTCTAGTCAAGGAAGCTTAGAGTCGTGAGTCGAAACCCACAAGTCAAGATAAGTGTGGGGTATTTTAGGAGAGAGGTTATAGTTGGGAAATATATATGCATGGGAGCGTCGGAAACGAGTTACCCATTGGTCAATGTTGCTAGAGTAAATAAAACAAATAAGTCATTTTCTGCTGATTCATAGTTTCCACAACGCGGACTCCTTCGCGCCACATCGTGGCGTTCTTGCAGTTAGACGATATTCCGCATTTTCATTCCATATCACGACGTGGCCAGTAATATGCCACGACGTGACCCATTTTATCATTGCCCACATTTTTCCTTACAAATACCCACTTTGAAGCATTGAAGTTTCGACTCATGTCCGTGGTTTATTTACGTATTCAACAAGTTCTACACCCAGTTTCTATTTTTGGAAGTCTAGTTGCACATTTTCCACGCTTTTGGAGATGCTCACGCCACTATCCCAGGGGAGTCTGTTCTTTTTTCTCCCTTTTCTTTAATTTTGATTTATGTTTATGCCTACAATGAGGGCATTGTATGAAATAAGTGTGGGGTAGGGGTAGAAAACGTAAATTGCTAGATAGTCATAGAAATTGAAATTTTTAGTAATTGGAATCTAGTAATAATAATTTGAGTTAATTGCTAGTGTTATGTGGGATGATCCGATGAAAGTTCAAATGTTTAGTTGAGCCAAAATACGTTATAGTGCATTTGTGGCCTCCCTTATTTTAGTGAAATCATGGAAAAAAAAACATAACCCCGCTCTGTTTGAAGGATGCAATATGTTTAGCAACCTAAACCTGAAATGTATCAAGGAAAATTATTATCATTAACCAATAAAGGTTGAGGTTGAGTGCCTCTACTTAAGCATGTAGGTTTTGAGTGAAAAAAGTGAGGTACATGTAATAAAAAAAGAGAGAGAGAATTACGAGTAAAGTGTGAAGAATTTTGGAGCAAATGAAGTGAAGATCAAAAGATCAAAATTCCAAGAAATTCAAAAAGTTGAAGATACCAAGAAATCAAATCAAATAAGGTCATGAATTCAAAGAAATCAAAGATCAAATTGTTAAGGAAGTGAAGAATTCCTAAAGAGCTCCGTAGTGGTATCAATGATTGTAATTCTAGATTATGTATGCTTAGGTTGCTCAACTAAAAATACCCTGAGGATAAGGAGGTTTTCTGCGGATGGATTCGGAGGGTTGCATAAAATGAGCATTGTTCGGAAAAAGTGGGCGAGTGTTTATGAAGATTATGAGTATTTAAAGTATGGGGGTACGTAGGTAAATTTTAGACACAAATGCATGCGTTGAGGTCTCGGCATAATGACTGAACTAGAGTCGGATTGTTCTGTGTGGTATTAGTAAGTAAGAATTAAGTTTGAATTTGCTTGGGGGCAAGCAAAGCCTAAGTGTGGGGTATTTTGATATTGCCATATTTATACTTATTTTTAGGCAATATTTAAGTACATTTTTATTAATAAATTGATAATATGTTTAGAATAATGATACTTATGAGTTTAAATTGTTATTTTCAGTCAATATAAAGGATTTTCGAAGAGAGGGATCAAAGGTGACAAAATGGGGAACATGGGAGGCTTGAAAGACAAGAAAATAGTAGATTCACGATAAGTGCTCAATTCACGACGTGGTGATGAAGCCCACGACGTGGAACGGGTGTTCCAGTAGATAAACATCGCGACACGGAGGATTTTCTTGGAGGATACGTATTGCTTGAAGCCCACGATGTGGCACGCCTCTGGCCACGATGTGGCGCGGTTTTTTAAGGATTATATAAGTCCTCCTGATTATTACGAAAAGGGAGTTTTTTGGCAGAAGAAAAAGAGTTCCAGGAGACATTTCAGAGCAAAAGAGAGGTCCTGGAAGAGAGATTTCAACACCAAAAGAAGTAAAGGTTTATATTTTAGTTAATTATGAACGTGTCTTTCATTAGTTTTAGCTGTGTTAGTTTAATTACTATGATGAGCAGCTGAATCTAGCTACTCTTGCTTAGCTAGATGAAGCTTTTAACTTACGAATAGTTATATGTTTATGGATTAATTTGAGTTGGTTAAAAATTGCTTATGTTTGATTTGTATGACCTAGCATGTTATTATTTGTTTATCTAATTGCTTGATTGCATGTTCTGTGTAGCTTAGTGACCATGAAACCGCATGAACCTGTTTACCTAATAATTTAGTGAACATTGAATTGTTAGAGCTAGGATTGACCAATCTTAGTTAGTAATTAGACTAAATAAATCTTAGTTGTGCTAGAGAACGTGAATTGTGACCATAATTGCGTTTATACAACAAATCTTACATAGCATATTTACATTCATAATTAGTTCTGTGTTTAATTATGTGTGAACATACATGGTTTAACATGAATTAGTTTCTTATTGGTAAGATAGAACTAAATTACTAATATAACTTAAAAAACCAACTTAATAATCTGTGATCATTAGCTAGCCATAAGGGAGAAGTGGATTCAAACTAAGCAAGAGAGTGTTTTTATTTATTGAATTTGATTTAAGTTCATCTGATCTTGTAAAACCAGATAAAACCCCTTATTAAACTTATTGATAAATTAGGTTAATTTAATAGTAAGTAAATTAATTAGAACACCGTTCCCTGTGATCGACACCCGACTTACCTAAGCTATACTGTAATCTAACTAGGTACACTGCTTATAAGTGCATAGTTAGTCTAAGTTTGTTAGGTTATAAATATTAAAATTAGTGGGTACTTTTGTGCACATCACCCACATTCCTCCTCATGATTACAGTACGTGCAAGCTATGGAGTCCAGCCAAACTCCCTTTTTTTGAAGCGCCACAGCCGATGGAAATATTTCTAGTTTTTCCCTCCACACAAAACATGAAACTTTTGGTGGAACTACTTTTAACCATTCCATTTTCGAAATGTTGGAGGGGATAGATTGGTCAATTCTGGTCCTCAAACAATGTACCGAGTACGGCCCATCAAGCGCAATTCTACACCTCTACACCTCTACTCCATGAACCCCCTAACGACAGGTTTTGAGATTACATCGGAAACAAGAATTCCAAGTGTCACTAATTCCTTTTTTGCCCCAGCTATGTTTTTCCATATACCTGCAATTCTATTATCTGCATAACGATCGTCAGCTTTGGATTGGAGGTTATGTATGCTGACACTACTCTACACCAAAGCAGAGATGGATCTGATCTTAATCGCCACCACCATTTTACCATCAATGCCATGTTTAGAGCCCTTATTTATCACACTCCTAAACCCCCATCATGCTTTGCTGATGTAATCTTATCCCAAGAGACCCAACAGAATTTTGAAGTGTCATTTGAACCACCCCAAAGGAAGGCTCTCCTAATTTTTTCCAGATGTTCAAGAATTCCAGTAGGAGCAGCAAAAAGGGAGAGATAATATGTGGGCAAATTGGCTAGGACATGTGTGATGAGAGTGAGCCTCCTCGCAAACGAAAGTTTTTTGGATTTCCATGACGTAAGCTTAGATAAGAACCTTTCAATAATTGGCTTCCATTTTTTTTTAGATTCATATTCGCTCCAACGGGTACACCTAGATAAGTGAAAGTTAGGCATGAAGGTTCACATCCTAAAGAATAGGCCCATTGGGAAGCTTCTGATAGTGTGGATCCGATTCCAAAAACTTTGGATTTGTTGAAATTTACTTTCAATTCGGATGAGACATGAAAGCACCTCAAAATTCGAGCAAGGTTTTGAATGTTTCTCTTCGAGCATTCGCCTAAAAATAGTGCATCATCTGCCTACAACAAATGAGAAATCACCAGTCCATTATTGGGAATTTGAAGTCCCTTAAAGATGACTTTGATATAAGCTGTCTTCAACGCCACATTAATTCCTTCCATGGCAATGACAAAGATAAATGGCGAGAAGGGGTCTCCTTGCCTCACCCCCTTTCCATTGAGAACTCTTTGGTTGGAACACCATTGAAAAGCACGGATGTTCTAGCCGACTTTATACACCCCCTGATCCACAACCACCACTTCTCTCCAAATCCCATTTGAATAAGTATCGAGTCTAAATACTCCCAATTTACTTAGTCAAAAGCTTTGTCAAAGTCAGCCTTGAAGAGCAACATCTTTTTCTTGACCTTTTTTGCCCAGGTACATACTTCATTCACAATTAATGGGCCATCAAGTATATACTTTCCTTCCACATATGCCAATTGTACTTCGTCAATACAATGTCAATAACCCTTTTGAGGCGAGATGCCAATATAGTGGAGATGATTTTGTACAGAGCCCATCAGGGCCCAGAGCCTTTTCATTGCCACATGCCCATACTGCATCCTTGATTTCGCACAAAGAAATGGGTTCTTCTAAGTAGTTCCTGTCAGCCTGATAGATACGTGAAAACATGGGATTTGAAAACTTGGGTCTGTGCACCCATTTTTCTTTAAACTTATTTTGAAAAAATCGATGTGATTTAGCTTTAATTTCAATTAGATTTGTGCTCCATTTCCCATTAATCATGATCCCCGTGATATTATTCTTCCTGATCCTATTGTTTACCCACCCATGAAAGAAGCTCGAGTTTTCATCACCATCAATGGCCCAACGGATTTTGGACTTCTGCTTAAGATCAAGGCTAGTAAATCTTTGCAGTTCAATAATTTTCTTGAAACCATCTCTCCTGTTTGCTTTTTCTGGTGTCGTGAGAGCTCTGGTTTCTGCTATGATGTCTAAATGCACCATCTTAGGCTTCAGTGATTTAAGTTCTTCAACCTTCTTTGGATGATTTGCAGCCCTCCATTCCTTAATTTTGTTATTTATATGTTTGAGTTTGGCAGCCAACATACAATCTGTAGTACCAAAACCTTGGAAATGGAGCCAAACACACGCCACAATATTTGGAAGCCATCCCTACCCATCCATGAATTAAAAAAACGGAATGGAGTCGGGTGAAAGTCAAGTGATGTAGTGGATAAAAGAACTGAACAATCATCAAAAGTCTCTCTAGGAAGAGCTGCAACCACAACATTGGAAAAAATAAATAAGAAATCATAGTAGACCAAGAATTTTTCGATCTTACTTAGTTTTAGGTCGTCGTGACAAAAATACATAAACTTGTGTCTGCCCATTTTTAGATCGTGCAAACCCCCATCATGGATGAATCTATTGAATCCCATTGCAATGCGTGCATAGAAGTTTGAATTAAACCTTTCCTCAACTCTTTTAACTGCATTAAAGTCTCCCAATAGTATCCATATTCCTTTTCTCCGTTCCATGATATTTAGAAGATCATCCTACAATTTCTCCTTTTCCGGGATGGCCTGAGGACCGTATATATTGGCAAGAATGATAGGTTTATCAATTCCAACCCAATCACCAATATTGATAAGATAATATTGAGATTTGATAACATCAATTGAGGTAAATATAAGAGGATCCCAAATGTTAATTAAACCCGCAGATCTTCCAGTTGTGTGAACTTTGGTTGCATCCCATTGTTCAGAACCCCAACAATTAGCCACATTTATATTGTCTGCGTCAGCAAGTTGAGTCTCTTGTATACCAATGAATGAGATTTTATGTGATCTGACCAATTTTCTAACCCACACCGCTTTACGATCTTCCCCCATCATGCGAACATTTAAAGTCTTAATGTTCATTGGATAAGGATTAATTCACCTGACTCACCCAAAATCTCTTCTAGAACGGGGTTATCCTTATCGATCTCGAACCTAATTTCTCTTCCAATAAAAACATCTTTTCAATTTTTCTGAGGTTCTGAAAACCGGAGGGTTCATTCCCATCTGGGTCAACAAAGGAGTATACAGGGGGTGGTTCATTGTTAAGGTCTAAGGAAATTTTAATTGGGACCTCGATGGATCCTGGTGATCTAGATCTTCTCCATTTTTGTGAGGTTCTGTCATGTGCCTGGGCCGGGTTAATATTCATGCCATTGGCATTAGGAATTTGATTTGGAGCCGCAGACGGGAATGGACCAAACCAACCAGGTGGGACATAGTTGGAGTGTGACATCCCCAAAATCACGGCCAGAAAAGACCGATTTTGTTTATGCTTTATAAAAATCAGAGTACTTCATTTTATAAAAAGGTTGCGGAATTTGTTCCCAGAAATACACGATAAATACGTTATTAAAACATTTTCGAAGAAACGTATTTTTATTCATCTTAAAACGTTTGGGATGTCATCGTTAATACAGAAACATAAGCATAAACAGAACTTACATTTATTTACACTAGTGATCTACATCTCTTTAAATCTCTCAGTGTAAAGTGACTTCATATCAACACCTGTGATATACATAAACTGAGTGGGTCAGGTTGGGAAACCTGGTGAGTACATAGGGTTTTCAACCGACAATAATATAATTGTTATGTTTAATCATCAAACAATTAACCCCATTACCCATCCCCGTTATCTTCTTTACTCTTAAGGATTTAACCTAAGAGTCGTTTATCCTGCATTTGTTTATTCCGAAGTCCCTTACTTCCAGGGTTATAGGACTGGCACTAAATCCATAGCTGCCGATGTTAGTTCGTAAAGCACTAATTCCATAGCTGCTATATCCTACTCATCGGGTACTAAATCCATAGCTACCAGCGTTCAACAGGTACTAAGTCCATAGCTACCAATTCCTACAGGTACTAAATCCATAGCTACCAGCGTCTAACTAATAGGTACTAAGTCCATAGCTACCAATTTCTAACAGGTACTAAATCCATAGCTACCAACGTTTGACATGTACTAAGTCCATAGCTACCGGTGTTTGTCCCATAGGCACTAAGTCTATAGCTGCCAATGTATACTCACGTCATCTTCAATCTCTCATCATCTATCTACCCATCATCATACCCCACATATTCGTATATATAAAATATGTATACAGTTTAAATCCTTTAAAACATGTATAAAATGTTCATCCAACATAGACAGCAAGTATTCAGATAATATGCACACATAGCACGTAGTTTATATTAAATACTTCATATCTATGTGTAAGATGAAAGGGACTATGCACTCACCTGATTAGGTGGTGATTCCGAACTCAGACAGCACTTCGTTATCTCAAAACAATTTTCCTCGACAAAACCTAGTATCAATACCACTAGGGTTTAGTTTTTAACGTTAACCACGACTAATTAATAGTCTAGCTATTATTACTATTATATAAGCGTTAAATAACACTCACTATAACTCATAATAATAGTCCAAATAATTATTTTAAGGTCCTAATAATGTTACTATAATTAAATAAAATCTATATTAAATATAGTATAGGCGTAGCTCACTTACAGCGAGTTTTTATTAAAAACCGGGCTTCGCTGGAGCAGCGTTTCCAAGCCGAAAGCTTTTCTTCTCGGAGCCTTCGGGCGCTCCGGGGCTTTCTTCTCGTGCTAGGGAGGTTCCGTAGACTTGGGAGGGGTTTAGGGAGGCTAGAGAGAAGTTAGAGAGAGAAAGAGAGGCTTATGGTGTGAAGAAAATATGAGGAGTTCACCCTTGTATTTATAGGAGTTTTATAGTAAAGTAGCCTCTAAGCTTCGTCCGTAACTTTTGCATACGAGCTCCGTTTTTGTCTGTCTTTTTACCATTGAGATCCTATTAATGAGATCTTCAACTTTCGTTTAGACCTCGTTAGCTAATTCCCATTCTATCTCGGATTTACAAAACTGTATCGAATTCGCCGCGCTCGAAAAGTAGGGACTAAGCTTCGTCCATAACTTTCGCATACGAGCTCCATTTTTGTCTGTCTTTTTACCGTTGAGTTCCTATTAATGAGATCTTCAACTCTCATTTAGACCTCGTTGGCTAATTCTCATTCTATTTTGGATTTACAAAACTGTATTGAATTTGTCGCGCTCGAAAAGTAGCGACTAAGCTTCACCTATATCTATCTCATACTATCTCCGTTTTCGACGTTCTTTATATCCATGCGTAGGTAAAAATAATATCTACAACTTTCATTTTGGCTCCGTCGGCTAATTCTCGACCGATCATAAATTTAACAGTAGGAGGCGTTTAGACTGTTTGATCACACCATAACACATCGCAACCATGTTCTAAAAAGTCAAACCATACATCCCATCAAAATATCATAGTACAATCCCAGTAAATCTCGTAAATGCGGAAACCGAAGAGTGTGTGTGTATGATGTGCAGCTACCGCGTCGGCTTCTTCCCTTTCGGTGCAGAGGTACCTGAAAACAAAACTGTAAACGTAAGCACAAAGCTTAGTGAGTTTCCCCCAACGTACCACATACCATACAAACACATAACATACGTACTGCCAGGCTATTCTGGGGTGCCTGACTACCCGGTACGGCCATTCTGGGGTGCCGACCTACCCATACGGCCATTCTGGGGTGCCGTCTTACCCGTGTCAAGCCATTCTGGGGTGCTGACTACCCATGTCAAGCCATTCTGGGGTGCTGACTACCCATCGGTCCTAACACCCGATCCTCGGGGACTGGTCCCCTCCCGCTACCTCTATCGCATAACATGACAGACCAACATACAAGCATACCATCACATACAGTCAGAAAATTCTGGGGTGTCTGACTACCCAGCGGTCCTAACAACCGAACTCTACTACTATTGCATATAACATATCATGATAGCATGTAACATAACAGGTAATAGCAAACCTAGATGATATCACAAAGACAATCATCTATCATACGTCTCCTACTGGTGGGCCGGCATTGTGGCCTTAGACCCACCGCTACTGGAAGGTAACTCACCTCAAAGTAGCTGCTGAACTGATCGGAAACTAACTGACTGCTGCTGCTCCGGGAGTCCTCCGGCTGCAATTCCCACAACATACTCAATCAAACACTGCTAACTGTCCTTTAGAGAAAATGACCATTTTATCCCCGGTCTAGCTCTAAGCCAATGCTAGAGTCAACTTTCAGTTGACCCGACTCGCCGAGTGGATCTCCACTCGCCGAGTCCCTAGCAAACCATTGTCCTGGGTCCCTGGTTCTACTCGTTGAGTCGGGCAATGACTCGACGAGTTCACCTTCTAACTGTCATTCAACTCCTTCATCCTACTCGCCGAGTTGTATGAACAACTCGTCGAGTTCATCTTCATCCGAAGAACACTTTATGCTAAGACTCGCCGAGTTGTATGAACAACTCGCCGAGTCTGTTCTTGATCTATGAAGATTGCCTTGGACTCGCCGAGTCAGGGCATTGACTCGCCGAGTCCTAACATGGGTGAGTTCAGCTCCCAACTTACCGAGTCACCCCCTGTGACTCACGGCTCAACTCGATACATCATGAAGGGACCACATCGGTGACTCGCGACCAGACTCGCCGAGTCACCGCCATGCATCCACCAAAAACACCGATTTACTCGATTTCAGTCCATGCCATTCATAGATCTGGACTTCTAGGACACAAATCACACGTAAAGTTTCCAACTTTACGTGTGGATATTCACTAATGTGGATTTTAGGGTGCAAAATGCCTCAAAAGGGTAGATCTAGGATGAACAAGCCACATGGGGCCATAAAGCTAACAGATCTGAGCTCCTGGAGCTCAATCTTGCCTAGATCTAAAGGTTAATCCACTTATTACGAAACATTAAGCACAAACAAGCTTGAAGAATTGCTCAAGGGTGTCCCAAATGAAATCCTAAGCATAGAAACAGGGGAAAAACGAGATATACCTCAAGGAAGATGTTGAAATGACAAAAAGATGGCTGATCTCCTTCTCCTCTTCTTGATCTACTCCTCTTTCTCCTCAAAACCTTCAAGAACACACCAAAAACACTTCAATCTCTCAAGGAAACAAGGGAAAACGATGTTGGGGGAGTTCTGGGGGTGAATGGGGACGAGTTGGGGCGGAATGAGGGTTTAAATAGGGTGCAAACCCTTGAAACTTAGGGTTTCATCCAACAGCGGTGACTCGCCGAGTCCAGGATATGGACTCGCCGAGTCGCCCACTTAAACGTGTCCTGAGTCTCGTCCCTACTCGGCGAGTCGGACCTTATGACTCGCCGAGTCCAAGGCTAAATTAGGGCAATGCTCAAATAAAATTCACATACCGGAAACCAGGTGCTACATCAGCAAATCTAATGAATCCAAAGCATTTTCTATTCTTACATTTTCTTTCTCCAAAGTAAACATTTGTTAATCTCCCGAATGGCGAGAAAATTTTCTTGAACTCCTCCTTTGAAGTTCCGATTGGGATGTTGGTAACATAAAAGTTGGTTACATTTCTCTTCACTGAAGTATTGGTCGGTTTTTTTTCTCCTATGTATGCACGACCATCCGTCTTCCATATAGCAAAAGTCTTTCAAAATCAGCTAATGAAAATAACCTCAGTTATAGTTGGTTCTATAACTCACATTATGTACATACAAGGCACATACTCTAGCCCCATCATATATACATATACATTTGAATAATTAAGTGTTTAAAATTTAGTCGATGAAACTTAGAAAAGTTGTTCATTTCTTAAAAGTAGAAATTAAAGTAGACATAATTGGGTTTATTTGAACAAGCTTCCTGTTGAAATATATATTCTCTTATTCAAACTTAACATTAATTAAGAAAAGGTAAGGTTTGTATTTTTTACTATTCTATAGGGTGTATTGTGAAATGTAGTGCGTAGGTGATAATCTTCGGGTTTACACACGGACCCTATACAGGTTTGGGTGCTCCATGGAGCTGCTTGCTCCGAGAGTACTTAATGTGTTAATTGTTATCAGTTGTATTTATTCCTCATGATATTTGTTTAGAAGTGTTCTCTCTTTCTCTATAGATTAGGTTTTCTGTAAGGGTTTTGTTCCAGAGATTTTGATATATAGTAACTTGTTATCAGGTTTTCATTTGAGTGTAAGAGAGTTTGTGTAGTGAGATTTCCTTTGTATTTGTTTGATGTAAACCAACTGTTTCATAGTGAATGAAATGTTGATGTTGGGAAATCGTTGAGTTTATCTTTTCGTACATGGTATCAGAGCTTAAGGCTCCTTCATCTTCTTCATCGATGTTCATCAGAGGATTACGACTCAGAACAACGTCTTAAAAGGTTGTTTCTAACTCCTTTTCATTTCTTTTGTTGTTTCTGGTTGATCGATCGATTTAGGGTTTTCGATTTAGGTTTTTATCATTTTTTCTTTACGATCTTTACGATCCTAGTACTGTGATAATTTTTTGTGGTTCATTGCAGGTGTTCATGCCTTATACTTGTTCTGGTCGCTTGATAGTTGAACATCGATTCCTTTACAAACGGCCCTTCTTCAATCTATTAATCTGTTTAGTCTGAAATAACTCACTAGGGGTCGGATTTCATCACCGATAAACCCTACGTTGAGAACGGACAAACAGAGTCGATTCGTCTTCGTCTCGTCTTACGAAGCACTGTAAGGGTTTTCTTGTTCCCTATTTTCTCTCTTTTATATCTTGTGATTGGGAGATCCTGGTTGTTTTGTATACACCAGTTATTTTTTTTTTCTTGCTTGTTTCAGTTTGTTTTTTCTTTGACTATGTATTGATTGTCTTGGGCCCCGATAAACGTAGTGACCATCTGGACTCTAAGTCAATACATAATTCTGATTTTGTATTTCTTGTTTACCTGATTAATTGGCTGATTGTTATTGAGTCAGTCTTGGTTGATTGTGGTGATCAAATTGTATGTTTGTTTGTTCTTTGTGTTGTTCATATGGTTGGTCCTACTGATTCTCCTGGTAGTAGTGGAAAGGATGATCAAGTTAATTTTGGTGATCCTCTTTTTGTTCATCCTTCTGATAATTCTGCTACTACTATTGTTACAATAAAATTAACTGGTAATGAGTATTTTAGACTATGGAAAAGTTCTATGTTTAGAGCACTTAGGGCTAGAAATAAACTTGGATTTCTAGATGGTTCTTTTCAGAAAACTAAGGTAGATGAGTCTAAAAGGTATTAATGGGATAGAGCTAATGCTGTAGTTTGTTCTTCGCTTCTGTTATCTATATCTGATTCCATCTATCAGAGTCAAGCTTATTCTGATGTAGCTGAGGATATTTGGAACAGTCTTTTTGAAACCTATAATAAGTCAGATGGATCTGTTGTTTTTAATATTCATCAACAGATCAATACTTTAAAACAAAATTGAATTTCTCTTTCAGACTACTTTAATCAACTTGACTCTCTGTGGAAGGAATTTGATGGTCTTACTAGTCTTACTGAGTATACATGTGAAGCATCTATTAAACTTCAGGATCATTCTAATCTTATGAAACTTATGCAGTTTCTTAGTAGTCTAGATGATTCATATAGTCAAGTCAATAGTCATATTCTTCTCATGGAACCTTTACCTACTGTCAAAACTGCTTTTTTCCATATTGTATAGAGAAGAGTCACTTCAAAGAAATGGTTCTTTGTCTTCTCTTCGGTCCTCTAAGTCTCAGTCTACTGCTTTCAATAGTATGTTTAATAATAAATTTAACTCAAGCAACTCTAATAAGAGTACAAATCAAGTTGTTCAATGTAAAAATTATGGTATTAAAGGTCATTCAATTGAGAAATGCTATAAGATAATTAGGTATCCAAAAGATTTTAAACAAAAAATTGAATTAAACAGTCAAAAGGGTTGTTCTGCTAATTCTGTGACCACCTCTTCTGTGAGTTCTAATGCTCCTTTCTTAACTAATCTAGTTGGAGATTCTGAGTTTCATCAGCTTACTAAGGGACAATACATCAAGTTTTTGCAATTAATAAATGATAAACAAATCTGTGATGAAGCACCTGCAAGTGCTAACATGGTAGGTACTTGCTTGTTTCAAGCTTTTAATTCTTCTTTTGATTGTCAAAAATGGATTGTTAACTCTGGAGCCAATCAACGTATGATTGCTTCTGAATCCTTTCTTCATGACACTGTGGATGTGTCTAAATTGAATCTTCTGTTAAGTCACCCTAATGGTACTTCTGCTAAGATTGAGAAGATTGGTAATATGAATATATCTAATTCTTTAACCTTGTTTGATGTTTTTGCTGTACAAGATTTTAATGTAAACTTGTTGTCTCTCTATAAAGTTTGTATAGATAGTAATTGTGATGTCATTTTTAATAAGCATAGTTGTAAAATTCAGGGTTTACAATCAAAGGAGATCGTGGGGAATGGTAAAGAATCTGGAGATCTCTATTATATGAATAGTGTGCCTTCAGGTAATTTTCCTAATGTTAATCATTCCTCATCTGTTTGTTGTGTGTCTAAACTTACATGGCGTTATAGGCTTGGAAACCCCTCTGACAAAGCTTTAGTATCTCTAAAACATAAACTTAATTTTGAAAATGGTGTTCTTCCTCATTGTGATGTGTGTCATAGGGCTAAACAAACTAGAGAGTCTTTCCGTGTTAGTCAACATGTCACATCTAGTCTTGGTGAATTAATTCATCTACATGTGTGGGGCCCTTATAGAGTGATCACATCAGAAGGATTTAGACATTTCTTGATCATTGTGGATGATTACACTAGAGCTACATGGGTTTATTTGTTAAAATCTAAGGAAGAAGTTTTTGGATGTGTTTCTGTGTTTTTTAATATTTTGCTTAATCAATTTGAAGTTAAAGTTAAAACTGTTAGGATAGTTACTGGTTTCCTAGTATATTTTGGAGGATCTCTAGTCTTCTGGAAAAGCATGAAACAAAGTATTGTTTCTCATTCTTCAACTGAGTCTGTATATAGGGGTCTAGGATCTGTGGCTTGTGAAGTGTTGTGGATCTTGAAATTGTTATTTGATTTTGGAATAACATGTTTAACTCCTGTGAAGGTTTTTTGTGACAATGAGTCTGCTATTAAGTTGGCTTTGAACCCTGTGTTTCATGTAAAAACTAAACATTTTGAAGTTGATCTTTATTTTATCCGTGAAAAAATTGAAAAGGGTATTTTCAAAATAAATAAGACTGAGTCGTCAAATCAAACTGCAGATATTTTGACTAAAGCTTTGGGTGTTAGTCGGCATGGGTTTTTTGATGTAAACCAACTGTTTCATAATCAATGAAATGTTAATGTTGGGAAATCGTTGAGTTTATCTTTCTGTACACTTCCATACCCATTTATATATAGATGATATATAGATGAAAGTAAATCAAGTTAACCAACGATGCAAAGAATTAATAATTCTCAAAAAATATTGAAATGACTCATAGCATTAAATAACAACCAAAACCTAGCATTAAATCTGACAACGTTTACCCACCAAAGCATAATTTCAAGAAGGTGACAAATTTTTTTTACTATAAATAGAGGGTGCCCTTGCAGCCCTAAAATCACACCACCAATTAAGAGCGAGCAGTGAGGAGTGAGAAGGAAACATATAAAGAAAACATGTTGAATTCTCAGATCAACCAATTTCACTCTTTCCATAACTTGGTCACACTCCAAAAGCCCTTCTTAGCTAGAGCTGTTGACGCCACCCATCACTCCTCCTCCTCCGCCTACTCCCATACCGCTCTTCTCCTGCCCACGGTCACAAAGAAATCCAATGCCACACGCACTCGACGTAGCTCAGCTGGTAAAATAAAATCCCGCTGGTTAACTTCTTATCTTGATAATAAGACCAAAGTCACCGGTGTCATCCACACCAAATCAACATATCTATCCAGTCTAACACCTAGCAGCCTTCTTGACGACGTTGATAGTTGGCTTTATTCTTCCGTGAAGCTCGAGTTCGTTTTTCAGGAACTTGATTGTACGTATACCTACTTTTCACAGTCACGTAATGCTGTGTAATTTCGAATTCAAAATAACTATATACTAAGCTTTAATCAAATACTGTATACATTATCTTACGTAACGCGCATAATATGGTATAAAAATTGGAGTTGATTTTGATACAGCCCAAGGTAAGCCGAAGAAGAAGACAGTGAAAGCACCCTATGATCACTTAGGTGGGCAATACACCTTCGAGTTTAACGTCGATGATGATTTTGGGGAGATCGGAGCTGTGCTGGTTGAGAATGACTACCGCAACAAGATATATATACAGAAAATTGAAGTCGACAAACCTAAAAAAGTTACCTTCACATGTAATTCATGGGTTCATTCCAGTTATGATAACGACCAGAGGAGGATCTTCTTCGCTGACAAGGTTTAATTTACATATATAACATGTTTCTGTTTACTAGCAGATCGCATTGGTGTATGGCAGCCATTAATGTATATCCCTTAATCTATTTGTAATTTGTACAGTGTTACCTGCCATCGAAAACGCCAGAAGCCCTCAGATCGCTGAGAAAGAAAGATTTGGAGTTCATTCGAGGCGATGGCCAAGGAGAGCGTAAAGATTTCGAAAGGATTTACGATTATGATGTATACAACGACCTTGGAGATCCCGACAATAAGAGCTCAGATCTTGCACGGCCGGTGCTCGGTGGCAACAAATTTCCTTACCCTAGGCGCTGCCGTACTGGTCGGAAAATGTCCTCTAAAGGTACGTAGATATAACTAACAAAACCATTAAATTAATAATATATCTAAGATGGTTGTTTACAATTGAAACATGTTGAATAACAGATCCGCTGACTGAGACAAGATCTTCAAATCCGTTTTATGTACCAATCGACGAAGATTTTTCAGAGATAAAGTCGGTATCATTTGGAGCGAGGACTTTGTATAACTTGCTCATTGGTGTTATACCCCGTCTAGGCACCGCTTTTACAGGAAAAGACGAAGACTTTCGTTTATTCCAGGATATAGAGTCGCTTTTTGACGAAGGAGTTGTTATTAATGGTACTAATAAAGATGCTGCAAATGTTTTGCCTAGAATTGTCCATAAGGTTGTTGACGCCGTGGATGACCTTCTCAAGTTTGATCCACCTGAAACTATCCAGAGTAAGCTCGCATATATGCATGCATTATACTTACTCTTTTTAAGTTGTTTGTGATCAGCTTCTTACAAAAGTTAATTTTCTATACATTAATTGCAGGGGACACGTTCTTTTGGCTCCGTGATGATGAATTCAGTCGACAAATGCTTGCTGGTGTCAATCCTTGCAGCATACAGTTGGTTACGGTATATATATCACAACAAATTGAGAACGTTTTCCAACACATAGTTATATAATTAATGAAAAATCATAAGGTGACTGTGTTTGTGTGTGTGTGTGCAGGAATGGCCATTGATGAGTAAATTGGATCCTAAAGTTTACGGGCCACCTGAATCAGCAATCACCAAGGAGATTGTTGAGCGAGTGATTGGAGGTTTCATGACTTTCGAGGAGGTAATGAAAAACAGAAGGCCGATTACTTTATGGAAACTTCATATCTTTTAATACACCAAATTCCATTATGATATATATATATATAATTGTCATGTTATAGCTAGACTAGAGATGCTATTACGATTGTGAAGTTGTAGTAAAGTTGAAAATCAATCATGTTCTTTCAGGCTTTGGAACAAAAGAAATTGTTCGTGTTGGATTACCATGATGTACTATTGCCATACGTAAATAGAACAAGAGATATTGATGGGATGACTCTATATGGTTCAAGGACTTTAATGTTCCTTACTCCTGCTGGAACGTTGACCCCAGTTGCCATAGAGTTGACTCGCCCGTCTTCAGAATGGCAACCACAGTGGAAGCATGTATACACACCTTCTTTGGGTGCCACTGGTTCTTGGCTATGGAAGATAGCCAAGGCTCATGTCCTTTCTCATGATTCCGGTGTTCACCAGCTTGTTAGCCATTGGTAATGTATCGGTTCCTGTTTACTCATAAATCATACTACTTTAATTACACACGTACGTTTGTGTGTTTTTCCCTAGATCTCATTAATTCATAGGTGAGCTTAATTATCATGATTTGATTTGGCGTTGCTGCAGGCTAAGAACTCACTGCGCAACTGAGCCTTACATCATTGCCACCCACCGTAATCTTAGCACAATACATCCTATTGCACGACTACTCCACCCTCATTTTCGTTACACCCTGAAGATCAACGCCCTAGCTCGACAATCTCTCATTAATGCCGGTGGTGTTATAGAGTCGACATTCTCTCCTGGAAAATATTGTATGCAACTTTCTTCTGACGTCTATGATCAGTTGTGGCGTTTTGATCACGAGGCACTTCCAGCTGACTTGATAAGCAGGTGCCCTTAATTAATTTATGCAACTTTGCAATTTGACGACTATGGTTTATCACTTTTTGTATGGCACGCATGCGATCTCTATAGCTGGTTAATTATTTTATATATATTTTAATTTGTATCTTACAGGGGTATGGCTGTTGAAGATCCTACTGAACCACATGGTTTGAAACTAACAATCGAGGACTATCCATATGCAAACGACGGTCTAATCCTTTGGGATGCCATCAAACAGTGGGTTACGTCTTTTGTCAACAACTACTACCCACAAGCGAGCCTCGTAGAATCTGATGAAGAGCTTCAAGCATGGTGGAATGAAATTCGAACAGTTGGACATGGAGACAAGAAGGACGAATCATGGTGGCCACAACTCAAAACCCAAGATGATTTGATTGGAATCGTGTCAACTATCATATGGGTTACTTCTGGCCAACATTCAGCTGTGAACTTCGGACAATACGAGTATGCTGGTTATTTCCCAAACCGGCCAACCATCGCTAGAACAAAGATGCCTAACGATGACCCAACAGATAAAGAGTGGCAGACATTCCTAAACCGGCCTGAGGCTGCGTTGTTGAAATGCTTCCCTTCCAAAAAGCAAGCTACCACAGTCATGGCAGTTCTAAACGTTTTATCGACTCATGCCACTGATGAGGAGTACATCGGTAAAACTGCAGAGGGTCCATTTGAGGCGGAGCCAGCTATAAAGGTCGCATATGAAGAGTTTCGTGAAAGGATTGATGAGATGGAACGCACCATAGAGAAAAATAATGCCAATCGCAATTTAAGAAACCGAAGTGGTGCAGGGTTGCTTCCATACAAGCTTCTCAAGCCTTCTTCGGGACCTGGTCCTACCGGAGAAGGTGTTCCAAACAGCATCTCCATCTAGTTTAGTCATTTCATGCAATAAAGCTTTTCGAGATGATCGACGCTACATTAATAAGATTACTAAGTATGTTGTTGTGTTTCTTTGTCTTGTCCTTAACAAGATATAGTGTTGTTACTTGTTACCAACACGAGTAGTTGGAAATTTGGAATGTACCTAATTTGAAATAAAAGAATCTTGGTTCTAAGAATAGTTATGTTGTGTTTCTTTATCACATCAAACCCATTCAAAAATAATTCCACTACAAACTCATTATCAAAACCACTCACTTTCAAAAGTGGTTACCACTTCAAGTTTTTTTTTTTTTTTTTTTTTTCCTTTTCAATTTTTTACATTATTAGATTAAATTTAAAAAAATAATTCAAATAGAAACACACATTAAATTAAGAAAATTAAACTAAAACACTTTACATTAATTTTAAAACACATAAATTTAAATATCAAAATATTTAAAAAACATTAAAATAGATCTTAAATTACTTATTTATCCTAAATTACTTAAAAAACGTAGAACATACCAAGTAAAACATAAATATTACAACACACTTTTAATATTTATCACGGACTTATTGTTGGATATTGAGAAATGTCGCTAGATTTTCCGGGTCGAGATCCAGTTGTGGCTTTGTGTTTATGATTTGAAGATCGATAAGAGTGATTTTTGACGACGAACTTCCTCTGTTGCTTGGTATTTTTTTCTAGAAAACTTAAAATTTTATCTATGGCTTCCACAAGCCCGTCGTCGCTAGTTGTGGTTGCTCTTCCGCTTGAAGATGCCATCCGTTTTGCTCTATCCCTTCCTAGTGGTCGACAAAGTTGGACTTTTGGTGGACCCTCTGTATTGGCAACATCGAATTCATCATTGAGGTCTAGCCCATAACCCGCGTCTGAATCAAAAGTTCTTGGCGTTTTGTTGGAGTCGTTGATCGAGTCCGAATGCGATGTCTCCGGATTAAAGACCTATTTTGGACCGTTAAGGCAAACTTATCATGCTTTTTGGTGACCGTGTGGTATACCATTGTTGGTAACTTTGAATTTGTAGCACACGGTTGATAAAATGTTGAAATCATTGCAACCACTTTTATACATATTTTTTAGATTTTCAAATACGTCATTAAACTTTGTGCAAGTTGCGCGTAGATCATGTCATTTTATGTTGACCGCGTCGTACGACCGATCTGCTTGCCTTCCAAGTAGCGCGTGAAAGTGATCCAAAATACGATTCCAAAAACTTTTTTCGGATTGTGCGTTACTTCTTCTCAAGTCACACAATATGAAAATACTTTTGGATTAATGTCTAAGTCTGTAACCATATTTGGTAAATAATTAACCCAGTTGTGCATGGTCCTTTTGGGTTGCCTTCACCAAAACAACTTGACTGGAGAAATAATAGAGAAAGAGGTTATTATGATTTATTAATATATTATAAGAATAATAGATTAAAGGAGAAATCATATTTGTTTAATTAATATTAGTTAATAATTAATTAAGAATTAATTCTTTGATCAAATGTAATTAATTAAACTAGAAGGGTTGAATTGTAATTATGTGATAGTTGCAAAATAGGGCAATAGATGCCCCATGGATAGGGTGGACGAATTCAAGGTGATAAGGCCTTAGAATTCGTCTAAGATAAGGATTCTAGGCTTATCTTATCGACTGCTTGGTGGGCAAGTAACCAGATAAGGATATGGGCTGAAACCCTAATCTCTACCTTATACAATGTAACATCCGGATTCCCAGATATATTATTCTAATATTTTATTTTTTGGAAATTGTGAAGGAACTCGGCGAATTGATGCTTAGACTCGCCGAGTAGGGTCGCAGATTATCATCTGGGTTCGCGTTTGGACTCGGCGAGTCCATGCTGTTTAATGAAACCCTAATCCTCTGGGGTTGGAGCCTATTTAAGGGCACTCTTAGCCTCCTATTGCGGCTACCAGTCCCTTGAGAGCACCCTAAGTGAGCTAGATCGTTTGGGAGGAAGGAGAAGTCATATTTGATCTTTCTATCTTTGGTTTAGCATGAAGAAGGTGATCAAGAGCAAGAGGAGACCGAAGGAGGTGTGATTCTAGTGGTTTCAGAGTCCAGAGACTTCAACTTGAGGTATTTATTCGGACCTTCTTCAGTTTTGGTATTGATTCTTAGAGTTAGGGTTTTCTAACCTCTTTTGAGGATGATTATGTGGAGAAATTGGTTCCTTATCGAGTTTATGATTTGGATCTAGACGCAAAGAGGTCCATAGACCTTAACCCTTGGAGCTTTATGAGTTATCTTGGGAGTTATGAGCTTAGCATGCCATTTTTAGGGCTAAATCACCAAATGATACCATTTACATGATATATGAGTGTCAAGGTCTGGACTTTACATGATTATTATGCTTGGGAACGACAAATCTATGGATTAGAGGAACAGATCTAACCTCAGGAGGTCAATGGAGTTTGTGCATGGCACGTACTCGCCAAGTTGTTCTTGAGACTCGGCGAGTTGAGTCGTGGTAGCCCCGCGATTCTTACCTGGGGACTCGTCGAGTAAAGGGAGGATCCGGTTCGCGCTGAACCAGCTTCGCTTTGGAGCGAAGGACTGGTGGAAGTTTGTGACGGCGCATTATTCGCCTGCTGAGCTTGCTGCAGTGACTTGGGAGAGGTTCACTGCTATGTTCCGAGATAAGTATGTTCCCCAGTTGGAAAGGGAACGTTTGGCCCAGGAGTTTTTGACCCTCAAGCAGGGTACTGATTCTGTCAGAGTGATTACGAGGAAATTCCATGAGCGGGCGATGTTTTGCCCAGAGCACGTGTCCTCCGAGCAGGCACGTATGAGCTGCTATCTGAGCATTTTGAGGAGGAATATACGGGAGTTCGTGGCGAACTCGACGTATCGGACATTTGCTGAGCTTCAGGTAAATATCTGGAAGAGGGAGATAGAGCTGGAGACCCAGACTAGGGAGGAGGCTGAGTCTCAGGCGAGGGCTCAGCGACCGACACAGTCTCAGCCGGCAGCCAAGCGGGCCAAGCCCACTGATTTGCCATCTGGGAGTCAGAAGGGCCGCACTTGTGGCAAGTGCGCCAAGAGCCACGAGGGGGTGTGCATAGCAGGGTTTTGCTGCAAATGTGGCAAGGAGGGGCATATGGCCAGGGATTGCCCCAAGGGGTTTGCAGTATGCTTTCACTGCAACCAGACCGGACACCGCAAGGTAGAGTGTCCACAGTTATGAAGGACTACCCAGGGAGCACCTCAAGGATCTGCCCCTGCTGCTATCAGAGCTACTGAGAGTCGGCCAGTGAAGGTCGAGGTACCGAAGGCGCGAGGGAGAGCCTTCCAGTTGACCATGGAGGAGGTCCGCGCATCGCCCGATGTCGTGGTTGGTGTGTATTCTTTCGTATATTTACTTTTATGTTGAGATATTGTGCTTATATTATGATATGTGTAGGTACTTTTCTTGTGAATTTTGTACCTGCCTTGGTGTTATTTGACTCGGGTGCGAGTCGGTCTTTTGTATCTTTGTCTTTTAGTCAGCACATCAGTATTAATCGAGAGGTGATGAGTCGATCTCTAAGAGTTTCCATAGCTGACGAGAGAGCGGTGTATGCCACCGAGGTGATCCGAGGATGTGTACTCGAGATTTTCGGCGTCAAGTTTCCGATTGATCTAGTTCCTATTGCGATGGGAGATGTTTGTGTCATCATGGGAATGGACTGGTTGAGCAAGTTTGGAGCGGTTATCGACTGCAAGAGACAGCTGGTGACCATACGAGACCCTAGTGGGGGAGTTCTTACCGTGTATGGCGAGGGTATGCGTTCTGGGTCGGCATTTTGTTCAGCCGCTAGTGCGAGACAGAGTCTACAGCAGGGCTGTAAGGGGTTTGTAGCATATGTGATGGATACGAGAGTTGATTCAGAGAGACTGAGGTCAGTTGATGAGGTACCGATAGTGCGTGAGTTCCCGGATGTAGTTCCGGAAGAGTTACCAGGTGTGCCTCCCGAGAGGCAGGTTGAGTTCAGCATTGATTTATTTCCAGGAGCTGCACCTATCGCCAAGGCACCTTATCGCCTTGCGCCTCCAGAGATGCAGGAGTTATCCTCGCAGCTTCAGGAGTTGCTGGGGAAGGGGTTTATTCGGCTGAGCAGTTCGCCATGGGGAGCGCCCATCCTTTTTGTTAATAAGAAGGATGACTCACATCGAATGTGCATTGATTACAGGTAATTGAACAAACTGGCGGTCAAGAACCGTTACCCGTTGCCGACGATCGACGATTTGTTCGATCAGTTACAGGGAGCATCTTGGTTCTCTAAGATCGATTTGAGGTCGGGATACCATCAGGTGAGGATGCGAGATGAGGACATCTAGAAGACAACGTTCAGGTGCCGTTACGGGCATTACGAGTTCGTGGTGATGCCTTTCGGGCTCACCAATGCGTCGGCGGTGTTCATGGACCTCATGAACAAAGTGTGTAGGCCGATGTTGGATTGCTCGGTGATCGTGTTCATTGACGACATATTGGTGTATTCGAGATCCAAATAACAGCATGAGGAACATCTGAGAGAGATCCTTGGAGTTTTGAGATCAGAGAGGCTTTATGCCAAATTCTCAAAGTGTGATTTTTGGTTACGAGAGGTCCAGTTCCTAGGGCATCTTGTTAACCAGCAAGGGATATTGGTCGATTCGGCCAAGATTGAGGCGGTGATGAGTTGGGAGGTGCCGAGGTCACCTACAAAGATCAAGAGTTTCCTAGGATTGGCAAGCTATTATCGGAGATTTATCAGGGATTTCTCCAAGATCGCCGTGCCACTCACCAAGTTGACCCGGAAGGGCGTTGCTTTCTCATGGGGCCCAGAGCAGCAGGCCTCCTTTGAGACACTTCGTCAGAGGTTATGCGAAGCCCCGGTGTTAGCCCTTTTGGAGGGAATGGAGGATTTCGTGGTATATTATGATGCGTCGATATCAGGGTTGGGAGCGGTGCTTATGCAGAGGGGGCACGTGATAGCATATGCATCGAGGCAGCTGAAGCCTCATGAGGCAAGGTATCACACCCATGATTTAGAGTTGGGGGCAGTGGTGTTCGCCCTCAAGATCTGGCGTCACTATCTGTATGGGGTCCGGTGTACCATATAGATGGATCATAAGAGCCTGAAGTACTTTATGGATCAGCCCAGCCTGAACATGCGGTAGAGGAGATGGTTGGATGTGGTAAAAGATTATGATTGTGAGATCCTGTATCACCCGAGTAAGGCTAACGTGGTAGCTGATGCCCTGAGCCGTAGGACGGAGAGCGTCCTGATGCGAGAGGTTTGTATGAGATTGACAGTGATGAATCCGGTGTTGGACACCATTCAAGGGGCCCAGGCCGAGGCTGTGAGACCAAAAAACCAAAAGAGGGAACGAGTTATCGGGCAGGTATCGGAGTTCGTTACCGATAGCCGGGGACTTATGACATTTCAGGGTAGGATTTGAGTATCGTTTGTGGCCGGGACGCGTACCATTTTGATGGAAGAGGCACATCAATCGAAGTTCTCGATCCATCCCGGGGCCACTAAGATGTATCTGGACCTAAAGAAGGAGTATTGGTGGCCCTGTATGAAGAGGTATGTTGCATGGTTCGTTGAGAGGTGCCTAACCTATCGTCGGGTTAAGGCTGAGCACCAAAGACCGCATGGTAAGTTGCATCCATCAGAGGTTCCCGAGTAGAAGTGGGAACAGATTACTATGGACTTTATCACCAAATTTCCAAGGACTGCGAGGGGTGTCGATGCAATTTGGGTGATTGTAGACCGGTTGACAAAGAGCGCTCACTTCCTTGCTATTAGCGAGAGCTCTTCTGCGGAGAGACTGGCAGATTTGTATGTGAGAGAGGTGGTCTCGCGGCATGGAGTTCCGATCTCGATTGTCTCGGATCGAGATGTGCATTTCACTTCCAGGTTTTGGAAGAAATTTCATGAGGAGTTGGGTACGCGGTTGCATTTTAGTACTGCATATCACCCACAAACTGACGGGCAGAGCGAGCGGACAATTCAGACACTCGAGGACATGCTCCGAGCATGTGTGTTGGATTTTGGCGGGAGTTGGGACACATATTTTCCCTTGGTAGAGTTTTCATACAACAACAGCCATCATTTGAGCATTGGTATGCCACCCTTTCATACGTAGGTCGTGCTTCAAACGACTGAGCAGATACAACAGGTCAGACATATGTTGTTAACCGCTTAGAGTCGTCAGAAGAGTTATGTGGACAGGCGTCGGTCCGAGCTCGAGTTTCAGGTCGGTGACTTCGTACTCTTGAAGGTCTCTCCTTGGAAAGGAGTGATCCGATTCAGGAAGAGGGGCAAGTTGGGGCCTCGATATATTGGACCTTTAAGGGTGATCGCGAGAGTAGGTACGGTAGCCTACCGTTTAGAGCTACCTGCGGAGTTGGGTCAGATTCACGACACTTTTCACATGTCGCAGTTGAGAAAGTGTATTGTCGACGATTTGGCAGTGGTACCATTAGAGGATATTCAGGTGGATGTAGGCCTGAACTATGTTGAGAGACCGGTGACAATTAGGGATCGGAAGGTCAAGGTTCTGAGGAACAAGTAGGGGTGTGTATGGGGCGGTTTGGTTCGGTTATTGGTCAAAACCGAACCATAACCGTTATGATTGGTTAATGCATTTTGGTAGCCATTGGGTATGGTTAATATTGGTTATGGTTAATGGCTTTTGTCGGTTATCAGTTTTGGTTAATGGTTAATATTGGTTAACCATAATGTTCAAAATAATATAAATGGCGAAAGTATAGTGACATAAAAAATGAAAAGAGAATACAAAAAGTCCCCGGCACCAATGTTTGTAACCTAGCTTATAGTAATAGAATAAAATGTGTACATTTGATACTTAGAGTGAGATAACGCATAGTCGCATTCAAAATAAAAAAACATTCAATAAAAAGTATAAAAAATTAAAAAAATTGACATTAATAACTTCGTATATTGATAATTGATATTAACATTAAAATAAAGTCAAACATTCATACATGTTCATTGCGATTAAATCAAAAAGTATAAAATAAAATAGCTAAACATTTATATTACGTGTTATCTAGATAAAAAAAAAAAAACAATCACTCATATACATTCTTAATATATCATAAAGTGAAGAAAAACTAAAAACTTAACTTACCTAGAAGTTTTGATTATAAATTAAAAAAATTCTTCAAATAGAACTATAAAGTTAAAAAAATGTTCGATTAAGATTAACGACGTAAGAAGCATTCGATTAGGATTATGAATGTGAAGATTAAACTAATTGTGAATAATGTTTATAAATTATAGAATTAGCCGATTAGGAATTACAACATTAATCAATAATGTAACTCAATGCATGATTGGAAAATTGTCTGTCTACATAATCTACATGATCATCCTTTTATGGTTTGATTGCATGTTCATCTCCTGATAAGTGAGGATTAATGAATTATATTTTGAATATTTAATGAGTCTTAAATAAGTTTGACTATATTATTGTATATATAATCCATAATTTTTATGCATTAAAATATAAAGTTAGCGGTTCGATTAATAATGATTCAGTTATCCTATAAAACCATAACCGAACCGTTTGTTATCGGTTAACAAAAAATAGAAACCGAACCAACGGTTTTTAAAACGGTTCGGTTATTATGGTTCGGTTATATTGGTTAATTTGGTTATGGTTCGGTTTTTCAGTTATTATGCTCACCCCGAACAAGGAAGTGCCTCTGGTGCAGGTGCACTGGCAGCATAGGAAAGGGTCAGAGCTAACTTGGGAGCCGAAGCACGAGATGCGTGAGCAGCATCCAGAGTTGTTTGTAGAATGAGACTTCGAGGGCGAAGTCTGATTCTAGTGGGGGAGATTTCTAACATCCGGATTCCCAGGTATATTATTCTAATATTTTGCTTTTTGGAATTTGTGAAGGAACTCGGCGAGTTGATGCTTAGACTCGCCGAGTAGGGTCGCGGATTATCATCCGGGTTCGCGTTTGGACTCGGCGAGTCCACGCTGTTTAATGAAACCCTAATCCTCCGGGGGTTGGAGCCTATTTAAGGGCACTCTTAGCCTCCCATTGCGGCTACCAGTCCCTTGAGAGCACCCTAAGTGAGCTAGATCGTTTGGGAGGAAGGAGAAGCCATATTTGATCTTTCTATCTTTGGTTTAGCAAGAAGAAGGTGATCAAGAGCAAGAGGAGACTGAAGGAGGTGTGATTCTAGTGGTTTTAGAGTCCAGAGACTTCAACTTGAGGTATTTATTCGGACCTTCTTCAGTTTTGGTATTGATTCTTAGAGTTAGGGTTTTCTAACCTCTTTTAAGGATGATTATGTGGAGCAATTGGTCCCTTATCGAGTTTATGCTTTGGATCTTGACTCAAAGAGGTCCAGAGACCTTAACCCTTGGAGCTTTATGAATTATCTTGGGAGTCATGAGCTTAGAATGTCATTTTTGGGGCTAAATCACCAAATGAAACCATCTACATGATATATGGGTGTCAAGGTCTGGACTTTACGTGATTATTATGCTTGGAAAGGCTAGATCTATGGATTAGAGGAATAGATCTGACCTCAGGAGGCCAATGGAGTTTGTGCATGGCATGTACTCGCCGAGTTGTTCTTGAGACTCGGCGAGTTGAGTCGGAGTGACCCCGCGATTCTTACCTAGGGACTCGTCGAGTAAAGGGAGGAACTTGACGTGTTAAATGGGACTAAAGAGTTAAGTGGACATAGGTGGACTCGCCGAGTTGCCCAGGTGCACTCGCCGAGTCGGGTCAAAGTTTGACCGTTGACTTTGGTTGATTTTTAGGGTTTGGTCAACAATGAGGGCCCAAAAATATTAATTTTTTGTACTCCATTAATATACATCAACAACGATTAAAAAAAAAAAACTCAAACAGTGTAGATTCACACTGTGAATCTAAACTGTAAATATTTCAATTTTTAACATTCACAATATGAAAAATCTCGAACAATTCAGATACACATTGTGAATCTGAGAAGGTTCAAAAAAAAAAAAAAAAAAAAAAAAAAAAAAAAAAAAAAGTCGATCAGTGTAGATTCACATTGTGAATCTAAACTGTAAATATTTCAAATTTTAACATTCACAATGTGAAACAGCTCCGATCAAGTCAGATTCAGACTGTAAATCTGATTTATTATTATACACACTATGAATCTGATTTATTATTATACACACTGTAATCTGAGGAGGTTCATAATGTGAATCTGAACACGTTTACAATATGAATCTGAACAAGTTTACAATGTGAATCTGAACTGAAATATCATTTTTTTTTAAAATAAATATGAATTTTTGTTTAAAAAGTACAAAAAATATGAATTCTGATATATTTATTAATTTTTTTCTATAAAAAATAAACCTTAACTTTTTTCATTAAAGAAAATGAAGTGAGTTTTTTTCGAAAAAAAAAATTTCGTTATATATATATATATATATATATATATATATATATATATATATATATATATATATATATATATATATATATCATGGATCTCTATGGAAAAAGGACAAAAAATTATGAACAACGGTATATTCGTTTTTTTTTTTTTTTTTTGATAAAAAACATGGTTTAAAAAAATTTAAACGAAAAAAAGTGGTGAGTTTTTTTTTTAAATGGTGGATTTTTTGGTATAATCCGGTGTGTGTGCGTCCAATGTAAAAATGTACATTTTGATCGTTATGATTTCCGATGCTCACGATTGATTTTTTGGTTCCTTGGTTAATTATGGTTCTCTATTGAACCTCACCCTGTATATATATATATATATATATATATATATATATATATATATATATATATATATATATATATATATATATATATATATACAGAGAGAGAGAGAGAGAGGTTGGTTCAATTGAGAAAATAAAAAAGGTTAAGAATGGGGGAATCATTCTCAGCCACTCATTTAATCTAAGCATAAAAGACACGGCGGCAAACTTGTAAATATCGTAATAACCTTCAATCTCAAATACGTAACTATAGAAAATTCGATAACTGTTTGCTCATCATCAAAATTTTTCCTCCAACCTTCAATAATCATCCAGATTTCTTCAACTAAACCGAAATTTCTTCGTTGTTCATGAAATTGGAATCGGAGTTCTGGACTCGCAATCACAGTCGATATTGATGGACTTAGAATCGGTACTCACAGGTTCCCAATCGGATTTTCGGAAATCAAAATCAAATTGAGAAATCGATCAGAGATAGGATGTCGCATCTAAAGTCGAAATCGGAAGTATATGATGATTTTGAATTGATAACTTAATGTTTTTAACATTTTTAAAATAGTTAACTTGTTTGCACTCCAACTGTTTGATGAAATGTATAAACTAAATTACCACGTTATATTCACATATGAATATGTTTTCTCACCTGAATCTGTATATGATTATTAAAAACACAAAACAAATATGCAAGTCTGTATATTATTCATATGTGAATAACATATAAAAATGATATATATTTGTTAAAATACCTTCAATATTCATATGTGAATATACCTTGTAATATTCATATGTGAATATATTGTGTAATATTTATAAGTGAATATATCATCTAATATTCACAAGTGAATATACTCTGTAATATTCACATGTGATATAACATGTAATACTATGTAATATTCACATATGAAATATCATTTAATACTCATAAGTGAATATGTCATCTAATATTCACAAGTGAATATACTATGTTAATATTCACAAGTGAATTCATCGTCCAATATTAAAATATGAATATACTATGTTTATTATATGCTATATTCATATATGAATGATACTTAAATTGTAAAAAAAAATAATAATAATAAATAAATAAATCATACTTTTTATTCATAAGTGAATAACGAATGTACTGTAATAAAACCTGATGCATTGTTATTCATTTATGAATAACGATAACTGAAAATATAAATAAAAAAAAAATTATTTTATCTTAAAACTATATCAATATGGATGTCTATTTGTAAAGAATAAAAAATCATGAATTTTGGTATATTTAAAATCATTTTTTGATAAAAAATTTAAAAAAAAAAAAAAAAAAAAACTATGTTTTTCTATATATTAAGGTAATGATTAGCATAGTTTAAGGAAATATGTTATGTTGGAAAACACATGTGCATTCGTTTCTCATTTTCACCGGTACGTTGGAACCTTTTATCGTAAAAATAAATGATTGGCTGAGAATGATTCCCTCATTCTCAATCTTTTTTTTTTCTCAATTGAACCCTCACCTCTATATATATATATATATATATATATATATATATATATATATATATATATATATATATATATATATATATATATATATATATATATATATATATATATATATATATATATATATATATAGAGAGAGAGAGAGAGGGGCAATCCTTTACTAAAATATCTCTCTTCCTATCTCTCTTATATATATATATATATATATATATATATATATATATATATATATATATATATATATATATATATATATATATATGAGAGAGAGAGAGAGAGATATTTTAGTAAAGGATTGCCTCTAAGAACCTTTCATATATGCCCGCAAAGATCATCCTCTTGTTAAGAGGCAGCATATAGTAAACTTATATACAAAGTTTGGGCCGGATTATATATGTGGGCCGAGAATAGAAAGCATAAAAATCCACAATATAATTCACTAACATCATGCGCTTAAATTTCCAAAATCCATAACAACTGTTATACACTTTTTCATTACTAAGTAAGGTTCTATACGAACTAAACGTACAGCAAACTGTTAATAAACCGTTATGTGGGAATTCGTTTATGTTCGTTTATTTAATAAATGAACGGACACGAAGATTAATGAACAATGGTCTCGTTCGTTCAATTATATTCGTAAACGTTCGTTTATGTTCGTTCATTTTATGTTCAAATATGTTTAATCGTGTTTCATTACATTACTATATTATATGTTCATTTATGTTTATATATGTTCAATTATGTTGTTTTTATCTTTGTTCGTTTATGTTCGTTTAATTTGTTCACGAACATAAACAAACGAACATGAACAATGTAAATTGTTAAACGCATGAATATTAACAAGAAAACTCGTTCGTTTATCCGTTCGTGTTCGTTTATTTGTTCGGCTAACTTAAATGAACAAACATGAACAAACTCTCGTTTGTGTTCGTTCGGTTCGCTTACAGCCCTATTTACAACTCACTTTTTGTGATAAGCGCTTATATATGGAATAAAAATTATGTGCTTTTAGCATTACTACATCAAATTTATAATATAACATGGTAATCATGTCAATGTCACCATAAAAATTTTATGAGAAAAAAAGTAATGTCGCTTTTTTTAATTTCCTAACAAACGTAAATCATTGGGCCCAATGGTGCATCTCCACGTCTCCACATTAGATAAAAGTCAAATACGGCAAAAATACACGATACAAAATGAAATTTGGATATGCTTTTCATATTGTCTATAAGAAACATGATGTCGTGTCATGTCTTCTGTTATTCGTGTTTGTTATATTTGAATTAACTTTTCTTTACAAGAACTTGTGTGTTTGATGTGTTTTTATTTTTGTCGCGCTTGTCGTGTTTTTATTGAATCGTATTCGTGTTAACATGTTATCGTGTGATGTCTTGTTCGGTTTAAAGAAAATAATGTATCATGTCATTGTTAGGCAAAGATACAAAATGACCGACCCATTTTACATCCTAATATTACATGATTGTAGCATGCTTGCTTTATAGATTAAGCTTTTACTCAATCATATACCTATATATTATATTATATATACACACAATTAGTTAATGCCCTGGCCCATTGGGATCATGGGTTTCTAATCATACACACGTGAGAACTGAAGTCAAAGTCACTTTGAATTGTTGACAAAGATAAGCGAAAGAATAGTCACCAGATATATTCAAATAGGGTCACATGCATATATAGATGTTCCCTGAGAAAATGACTTTCATTGGTCTACCACCCAAATATGCATGTTCCCTCTCAAGTCTCAACAGGACTTCAGAAAGCTATATGTGTTACTTGGGACCACCCTACCAATCAAGAAAAGAATGAAAGAAAGCTCTTCAACAAATACATTTCAAACTACTAGAGAGATGAATGTACTAATAAATTATAAAAACCAAGAAAGACATCCGATTTAACAATTCCGATTGAAGTTTATTGATAATGAATTACACTAGCTATAGAAAAAGAAGTTAATTGTATTCTAAATGGTTGTGATTAAAAAGATAGATTAAACATTTTATAATATTTTTATTGTAATTAAATATGATTACATAATGCAAGTTAATCTCCAAGTCTCCACATTACATGAATATTGTAGCATGCTTGCTCTTTTTTATTCTTCTATAGCACAATCATGCATATGCTTTTTTTTTCTTCTAGTGGAATATCACCTAACTATTCAATTTCATTACAATACACCATATTATTTCATGAATCCACTCCACATTATGCAACATCAAGGTTAAATAACCACCATTGCATATTATAGATTCATATGCTTGACATTCAAGCGAAGTTGAACACCATGAAACCTTGATGTTATATGAGTCAAACAAGAAAAACAACGTAAATGTCAATATATATTCATTGATCGAAAATAGTAGAATTTGATGACATAATGTTTAAGAATATCTACAACCACATACAAAGTACCTTCATCGCCTCATTAGTTTCGACTCCTATTAAAAACAAAGTTTCATATATAATCTTGAAAAATGCATAGATTTTCAAGAAACACCATACCCTCTAAACTCTAAACTGTACCGAGTGTCCTTCCTTAGTATTATCATCGGGTAGACCAATCACTGTCTCCTTAAGAAGCTCAATAATGAGATGAAAAATACGTATTTTCACTTCACCTCGTTTAGGTGGAAGCCTTGCAATCGGTTTCAGTAACACCAAGCCTTTCATCATGTAGGTTGCGTACGTTTTTTCAAAAAGATTCAATCTTGGAGGAGCGAATGAATTTGATGTACATATTGAACTAGGAAATAAGTAGGATCACACATTTATACCCATACAAAGCCATCTGGGTCTTGCGTAATATCGTGGAAAACACGAAATTTAAGTGGCAATAATAGCTACATTTCTAATCATTCACACGTGATGATTGTAACATGAAGAGAATAAACAACTCAAGTCAATCAAGCCACATCAAATTGTTGACAAAAAGGGAAAGAATAGTCATTTCACTTTATAAATATATCCAACATGTTCCCTTTGAATAGGACTTTCATAGGTCTACCACACCAACATGTTCCCTTTGAAAGCTATGTCACTTGGCACCATCTCACAAACAAATTGTTGTTTTCTTGAAACATTGTACGGAACAATTAAAGCAACAAAAAATCAATAGTTCGAAAATAACAGAAATTTATGAGAAAAAGTAAAATCACTTTTTCCTAACAAGTGCAAATCATTGGGCACAATGAAGACATCTCCAAGTCTCCACATTACATGAATGTAGCATGCTTGCTTTTGCTTTTCTTTTGCATAATCATGCATATGTTTGTGTGGTCAAAAGTGGTCATGACTACCTTTCTAACTAGTGGGATACAATATAAAATTCTAAAGACTCATGGTTCCATTCCAATGCACCTAATTGTTCGATCCAATTCCATTCTGATTTTCGTAACATGCATTTATCAAATAAATTCATGTGTTTTTAGTAGACTATGTCATGGTAACTTGCTTCAAATGCTTACCATAGAAGAGCATAAACTCAAAACACGAAGAAAAATGACATAAATATCAAACCATATGTGTACATTCATTGATAAAAAAAGAGTAGATTATGATGACATAAGCTAAGACTAGTACTAAAATCCTCAAGCTTCATAATCTTGAAAATGTGTATATATTTTCAAGAAATATCATGATCATCCTTAGATAGCATATTTCGAGTAGACCAATCACTTTCTCCATATAAGCTCGATAATGAGACGAAATATACGTATTTTCACTTGACCTCTTTTAGGTGGAAGCGTTGCATTCAGTTTCATTAAAACCAAGCCTTTCATCATGTTGGTTTTTATTAAAATTTTCAATCTTGGAGGGAGATAATTTGATGTGTTGAAAGAAGATATGAATATGAGCACATATATATACACAAGGCCATGGGTTCTACATCTTGGACACTATAATGAAAGACTAGTAAATAGTAATTAGGTGAGAATGATAGCTATGTTTCTAATCATGCACACGTGATGACAGTTTAAAAAGAGTAAACAACAACTAAACATTACAAGACAAAGTCAAGTCGCTTAAAATTGTTGACAAAAAGGAAAAAAGATTAGTCACTTCATATATCCACATAGGGCCAAGATGTTCATTTGTTCCCTGAGAAAATGACTTTGAAAGCTATGTTATGTGGGACCTCCAGACAAACAAATCGCTGTTTTCCTGGAAACATAGCATTGAACAAAAGCATAGAAGAGATCAATACTTCAATAGTTTGAAAAAAGTATTCAATCTTGTTGAATTCAAGAACAGTGTATAAAGTCTACCTCTTGGATTACATTATAGACATAGTCAAGATTTCCAGAATAACCATTTAACAATGAATCAGTTGCAAAATCCATCAAGTATAATTGGAAATTTGATTTTCTATCACCCATGTTTCCTCTAGAAAATATAACCTTATATGAAACTCTTGTTATTCCTTTGGTTTTTTTTTTAAAACTTACAGAGCCTCACAGTTCAATATAACATGAAGGAAAAATTATATTTTCAACATATACTATAACCAATAGGACAAATATCTTTGATACAATATTCGTATCATCTTTAAACCAATCACTATGTGTTTTTTTAAGTAAAAGGTTCAATCTTGGAGGTGATATTTGATGTGTTGGAAATCAAATAGCTATTGGACTTTACATACTTTCTTGGAAAACACTAAATGAAGCGAAAGATGAAGAGAACAAACAAGTAGAAGACAAGTCGATTTAAAGCTATCTACAAAAAGGAAAAGAATAGTCATGTGATATATCCAAATAAGGCCTCAACTCATCCAGATGCCAGATGGCATTTCAACTTCAAATTATTCAATCAAGATCCTAGATGTTTCCTGTGAAAGAGACAACATGTGCCCTTTGACCATGACATTGAAAACTATGTTACTTGAGACCTTCCTACAAACAGATTGTTGTTTTCCTGGAAAGAGAATATAGAACAAAAGCAACAAGGAACACAATATATTGAAAAGAATACTTCAAAGTCATTATCCATGGAAGTCAAGTACAAGAACAGTGTGCAAGATACAACCCCCAAGACCACATTATTGAAGGAGTTATATAGGAATTTGATCACCATTTCATATTGTAGTTGTAATTGCTTACATAAAGCCAACTACAATACAACTTTATACACATAAAAGCCCTTGTTCAATCAACAGTAGCTAGATTTTACTGATTACATGAGTAGTAAAGGACAGTTGTATCTTATTAACACCAATTTCTAAACGAATAGATCATTGGAAACCTGCTTAAATTCTTGCATCTGCTTGAAGTTAATCCAAGGCTTCACCCAAACTTTAGTTTCGTATGCTTTTATCTTTCCAACAGCATCTGTTGCCTCCAATGTGAGATAGTACATCTTACCAGCCACCACCTGCTCTTTCGCCTTTATCAATCTAGAAAACTTGAGAAGGGAGTTCTGCACATATAACAGATATGATTCAGAATTATTAATCTATATCACTTCAATCAACAAAAGAAAGAAAGAAAGCTCTTCGCTAAATACGTTTTTTTAACAATCGTGAATTGGTAAAAAAGCAAACATGTACATACAAAATTCGATCGTAAATTACGGGATATTGACAAAGAGAACAAAATAGGAAGGCAGAAGGCTCGTACAAATCATGAAACAGTACCTCTTTTTTGTTGTGTTCTTCGACAGCAAATCGAGCGAGGGTTTCTATCTCGATCCCGTTGAGGCCTTGTTCCGTGATATCACGAACTCCGCCTAGCTTTTGTGACCTTATCATACCTTTTTCAACTCTGCAAACCCCGAAATCGAAAGTGGCGAACAGCAAGAAGGCAGTGATGATCAGCGATGATGAAACAAAAGGGGATTTGTTAGGGTTCATAGTTTCGAATTGGCGCGGTGTTTTCGGATTCAGATGAGTTTTATTCTGTTTGCGTAGTTAGCTGTTGCTTGAAGCCACAGGAACCACTTAAAAACTTTTTCGGGATTCTGAATTCACCAACCGAATTAACACATGAACTAAAAGTGATCACGATTTCATTTACTATGACCAAAAAGATAGTGATTTATTAAAAAAAAAAAAACATTTTGTAATCTCATGTGAGTTAGCCAATGTATTGTAAAATTTCATATTGAGAAAAAAAAATATTACGTAAGCACTGCATTTAAAAATACATCGAAAAAAAAAAAGTTTAGGAAGTTGTGTGTGTCTGAATAGAATGCTTAAGAGCTAAGGCATTGTCTAAATCCATACTTTATAATTGTTAAAAACTCTATTAAATTCGGTTTTATCTAGAAACCGATTTCATATTGCAGTTGTAAATTATTGTTTACATAAAACCAACTATAAAAACTTAATATACAGGGCCTTAGAGGAAGACAATCAACAACTCAAAACTTTTTAAGCTCATCAAATTAACACCAATTAACTTCTAGACATTTGGATCATCAGAAACCTTAAATTCTTTCATCTGCTTCATGTCATTCCAAGTCTGCACCCAAACTTGAGTTTCATATACTTTTATCTTGCCATCACCATCTGTTGCCTCCAATGTCAGATGATACATCTTACCAGCCACCACCTGCTCTCTTGCCTTTAATAATCTAGAAAACTTTAGAGATGAGTTCTGCATACAATGATACATTAGCAAATCAATGGCTGATCACGACTAAAGATGGAGAGAGGATTTAAAGCCGATATATAACCGAATTCCCAATCTTAAATCTGTGACATACGTTCCTCAAATCTTTCAATATATCCAATCTCAAATTCGAGATGGATATTAATCACAAAATCCATGAAAACAATACATATATTAAGTTGATTGGATGGTAAATTATCAAGCATTTACAACCAGAACGAAATAGGAAGGCTAGTTCGTACCTCCTTTTTGTTGTGTTCTTCGACGGCGAATCGAGCGAGGGTTTCCATCTCGGCCCCGTTTACGGATTGGTCCGCAATATCACGAATTCCGCCTGTCTTTTGATCATTTATCATATCATCTTCAACCGTTTCAACCCCCAAATAAAAATACGCCAACATCAAGAATGCAGAGATGATTAGGGATGATGCAACAACACTGGATTTGTTAGGGTTCATGGTTTCGATTTTGGAAATGGTGCGTTGTTTCTGGATTCAGAAAACCTTTTATTTTTGTTTGCGTAGTTGTCGTTGCTTGAAGCCATAGGAACAACTAAAATATTTTGAGGGCTTCAATTCACCGGCCTAATTTACTTACATTTTTTTAATAAAGTAAAGTGTAAATTCAAGAAGTCGTTATGATTTATTAAGTTATAAAAAATGATAAAATTATATTTTTCAATGTAGCCCTTCTCACTTTTGAAAGTTGAACCAATTTAAATTACGTCAAAATGACTAACAGATTCAAAGATTTTCAATGAGTTGTGTTTGTGTCGGCATTTTTAATCCTTAATTGTGCAGAACTTGAAGGTTTTTCATCACCTTCCTCAAACTTTTTGACATTATATATTAATGAATGAAGAATAGTGAATAGTCCCATCTCAACTTTAAATCATCATTATATTAAGTGGAGTATATATTTATAGCTTTTTAAGGTTTCCATCTCCACCTCCAAGGTTGCCCATGAGTCCACCACACGATTGGTGGTGATGGGTGGTGGTTGGGTGTAATTGGTGGTGATGGTGGTGGTTAGTGATGGGTGGTGATGACGGACAGTGGTAATGGATGGTAGGTAGTGGTGGTGGTTGGGTGGTGAGTGTTTTTAGTTAGTGAGTTTTTTAATTGTTTGTAACTATTTTTTGATTTATATGAAGGAAAATCTTCAGAAAGTCCCAATATTTACAGAAAAAGTTACACTTTAATCGCAAGATTTTTTTTTGAACGAAAAAGTCCTGAAAACCGGCAAAAATTTACAGTTTACCCTATTTGACTGGTTAAAACTGGTAACAAATTAATTTTTGACTATTTCGTAAACTAACCCAAAATATTGGGATTTTTCTTTAAACAAAAAATATTATAGCTTTTCTGTAAACAAAATTATTAGGATTTTTCTACAAACATAACTATTATTATTATTTTTATTATTATTATTATTATTATTATTATTATTATTATTATTATTAAAAATATAAATAAGAATACTATTTTTTGAGCTTGTTATTATTAATATTGTTATGCATTTAAATGAAAAAAAAAATAATATTAATGACATTATTTAAGGGTGAAGGTGGAGGAGATGATAATGCTTTTAACATTGAAATCATGAATGTTTGCTCGTATATTTTTACTTTATATATGGTCATTTCACATTTGCTATTATTGTTTTCAATTCAGAATATTAATACTTAACAATTTAAAAAAAGTTGTATATTTGTAAAATTGTTTATAAATAGTTTAAGTTAGAAGGATTTCTCACTTTGTATATAAATGTTTAAGGTAGAAAGATTATTTTCCAAATCCAACAGATACACTGCAAACACTACAAACATCTACATAGGTAGCTCATATTAAAATTCAAAACTATTAATTACAATATCTTGTTTAATAAAAAGTAATAGGAAAATTTCAAAAATATTAATCAAAATTCAAAAGTATTAATCCAAAAAACATGTCCTATTACTTTTTATTAAACAATATATTGTAATTAATACTTTTGAATTTTGATATGAGTTACCCATATAGATGTTTGTAGTGTTTGTAGTGTATCTGTTGGATTTGAAAAGGGTATTTTTGTCAATATAAAATGTGTTTGATCTTGTTCATTTTCTTAGTAGTCATTCTTTAACAAATGATTTGTTTATGATATATTTTAGTATTTGAAGGATTGCATTGGTATTACAGATAGGACATATGTGAGGGCATCAGTTCCACAAAACGAGAAAGCGAAGTACATTGGTTGAAAGGGATTTTAACATGTGTTTTACATTTGTATAGGCCAATTGGAAGGGGATTGCACATGGCACAAGAATTTTCAATGAAGGCTTACAGAGACCAAATCTTAATTTTACATATCCAACGGGTGGTTAGTATATATATATTTTTGGAACACAAGTTTTATATTTTTACTACTTTTTTGAAACGAAAAAATAATTTGTTTGTTTTATTTACATATAAATATTTCGTTGTTGATGTCGGATATCCAAATAGTAGAGGGTATCTTGCTCCATACAAAGGCACAAATATTCGTTATCATTTACCATATTTTCAACGTGGACACTCGGCTGCTATTCGTGAATCTCGTGGACCGAAAGAGAAATTTAACTATCTCCACTCATCATTGCGAAATATCATTGAACGAACTTTTGAAGTGTGGAAAGCTAGGTGAGCGTTATTAAGAGATATGCATATTAATTACATGTATAAGAACCAAGTGAAAATTATGATAGCATCGATGACGATCCATAACTATATTAGAAATGTTGGTAGGTTTGATGAAGTGTTTAATAGGGCACAACAAAAATCTTACAATCCCATACGAGATGATACTAGTGGTGAAGTTTACAAAGAAGATCCAAGTACACGTCGCACGAGTGATGATGATTTATATATGACAGCGATACGAGATATTATTGCACAAGATGTAATCACATTGCGAAGACGAATGTAATATAATCTATGATATTTTTTATGAATTATTTACAATTTGTATGAACGTTTTTAATATTATCATGGTCTAATAAAAAAAATCAGGAATATTTAAAAGAAATTTATATTTTATATTTTATAATAAAATGTTTACAAAATTATAATATGTGTTTAAAAAAATTGTTAAGTATAAAATAGTATATGTAAATTATTAAATAATTTTAAATATGTAAACATGTCATTTTACATGTAAAAGTTAAACCAAATATTTTTTTAAAACAACTTTTGATTTTTTAAAAATATCTCTTATAAAATGTCATTTTAAGAAAAGGACTTTTAATGGTAACCTTATTGACTTGATAAATACCTTATTTTAGTTCTATTTCATTGATACCAAGCACCTTCCAAAAAACTTTGTTCCGTGTCCAGTCCACTTCGATTTCTCCCACCAAATGCTACCTAAAAAAAATCCTTGTGCTAAGAGTGTCAGTAAATTTTATATTTTTATGTGCAATATAAAAAGTTTCATTAAATTGGGTATATCTTAGTATTTGGTTCTTTAATTATATTGGACTTAGATGTATCATGTTATTCAAGTGCTGGGTGACTTGGGTCTATTTAATAGTGTTGGGCTCATATTATGGCCATTGGCTTATTATTGGACATATTGCATATATAGGTTTAAGCCCATCTTAGTATCATTAATGTTTAAACTGAGTTGTTCGATTCACATAAAAAGTGGTCTATCGATTTTCGGGAAAAAATTGTCTTTTTTATTTTAGTTTTCTAACATCGTGCTTAAAATTTTTATTATGCCCCAACTTAAACATTTGAACCATCATTGATCCGTTAGTCCATATCCATTGATACTTGTAAACACACATTTTATTTCCTTTTATTTGCATTCCATCTTATAACATAAATCATCACTTGATTTCATCACATACCATTATTAGTGCTTAATTGGTTCCATGTTTGAACATTCATGACATAAATACATGACTCTTCAAAGTCCTAAACATGGAATGAGCTTGTTAGCACTAACACCCATAAGATCATCATAATACAACACATATCCTATTAAATTTGAGGATGTTAAATGAATGATAAAATGATATATTTATATGGAATAATAACATAAAAGCATGAATGCATAATGTGCTTTTTATGTATCAATCTTGAAGTCTTGAAAATCTCAAGGCTTAATTTGTCACAAACTACAACGTATACGAGACTGTAAGTACAATTATTTAATTTTTGTAGATTTGTAATGTTATATTAATAACCGGTTTTCTTAACATCTATAGGAAAAAGAAGTTCAAGTGAATTATAAACCTGAAATGTAGTTTACATGCATTTTGTCAAGTTGTACTTAGAGTCTTGTATACGTTTGTAGTTTGTACGAGCTCTTTGCATAAATTATGATTATCAACACTGGATGTCTTTATATTGGTTGAATTATTTATTGTTCTGCATGTATATATTTTATAAATTATATAAATGTAATCTTTTAAATAAAATTGCCTTAAAGAACTTTGGTTTATTTTTTATACATAACCAGAATAGTATTTATTTATGGGCCTTTATTTATTCCCAACCCTATTGCGACATTCCAATGTTGTTTTTCCCAAAAAGCCGTTGTTCTTGTGTAATCTAATCAAAGACAATACCCACTGTGTTGTGCTGTTTTCTAAATGAGGTACTACTACTCTGAGTTCTGTCCATCAGATTCTACCCACGGTGACTTTTTGTTGCTTTCTTATTGGTCATATCAAATAACCAAAAACCAAAAACCAAAAATCATCTCGACAAACATTAATACGTATTTATTAGATAAATATATGTGGATTGCTATAATATATATATATATATATATATATATATATATATATATATATATATATATATATATATATATATATATATATATATATATATATATATATATATATAAAGATGTAGTTTGATATGTTCAAGCTACATATTCTTCTTATCGAGATTTTTATATTAAATATATATACAATGTTTAGTCCAAAATATACTTCTAAATGTTTTTATTTATTTTATTTCCTTTTTTTGTATATGTGTGTCTAAAAAATTTACTTTTTGATGTATATAAAAAAGGTTCAAAATAAAAATAATTTTATCTTAAATCAATTTCTATATATGATGGTAATTTCGATAATTTAAAAAAAATTATGGTATTTCTAAAAGTTAAAAAGATTATTTTTGTAATTATTACATAAAGGTGTCACATTTAAATTATTTTTTAAGTTTTTTTAAGTTTATTTTTTGCAAGTTAAAAAGTAATTTATAAACTAGTTTTCTTAAAATTACTTAAACTAGAAAAACTAAAACTACTTAAACTAGATATTAAGGAGTTTTTTTAAAAAACTTTTAAATATACACTTTTAATTATTTTTAATATTATTTTAAACAATTTTTTTTATGTATTTAATACTTTACAACTAGCTTATCCGTTAATCTTTATTAAATATTATCTTTTATAAGTTAGATTTTTTTTAGATAAAATTGCAAATTTGGTCCCTGTGGTATGTCCAAACTAGCATGTTTGGTCCAAAATGGGTTTGGCTTGCAAAGATGGTCCAATAGTTTCTATTTGTTGCGAGTTTAGTCCAATGGCTTAACAGCCGTTACCAAGCTCCCGTTAATTTACCCATGCCCCTCTCACTTAAGGGTATTTTAGTCCATTCATCTAGCCCCTTTATTATTTTATTATTATTTAGTCCATAAAGAGACTACAACGTCTCTATTCTCGTCTCCAGCAATAAGCCCTAACTATCACTCCCTCTCTGATTTCATCTTCTCCATCGATCACCCCCCTGTGATTTCATCTTCTCCATCGACAATGGTGATGTGCGTCTGCAGAAAGTGGGCGATAGTTCGGACATCGTGGACAGATAACAACCCAGGGCGCCGATTTTGGGGATGTCCTGACCCGGTAAGTGTGTTAAACTTTATTTTGAAGACTACTCCCTGATGATCTAATGTTTCTTTCTTCTTTTTTTCAAAAATTCATCATGTGGGTTTATTGGGTGGTATGATGAACCCATGTGTGCTCGTTCCAAAGTTATAATACCAGGGCTGCTTAGGACAATCAATAAGCTACGAAAAGCAATGGATGATATAAAAGAACAAGCAAGCAAGCATGAAAAAGCAATGGAGAAGATCAAAGAACAAGCAACTATGTTGAAGTATTACCTAGTCTATAGTTGGATTTTTTTGTTGTTGTGTTGCTGTTCTTGTTGTAAGTCCACAGGTTGATTGTGGTTATCTTTTGTAATAGGATAGGGGTATATGTGTCTGGTTTAAGTATTTTTTTTGCTAATGTAGAACATTGTTGTAATGCAAAGTAATGTTTAATGAAAATTTGGTATCTATTGACCAATTATGGATTTGTTCTATTGTTCATACATAACCTTCTAAAGATAACATATAATGCATCCATATGTAGTTAACACAAAAGCATACTAAAGACATAATACCTATTACCATCTTCAAAATACATGTCATAAGTTAATTGAAAACAAGGTTATTGCAACAAAAGACATCCTGCATCTAGGAATCAAACCAAAGTTGTTCAATACAGTCAAACCAAAAGATAAAACCAACATAGACCATCAAGTCCCTCCCTGACCTTTGCATGTCCTGGAGTTCTGCCCTTTGTTTCCACACTTACTACAAGTCACACTAACAAACTTTCTTGTTAGTTTCCCACTACCATGTGGACCATGACCATGAATCTCACTGGGACCAACATCTGACCTTTGACTCTGACTTTGACTCTTGCTTTGACTTTTCTCCTCCATGGATTGCCTTCTCTTCCTCTTGGGTCTCCTAGGTTGATTACAATGTGGGGGAGGTGTGATCTGCATTGGACACTCACTTCTAGGCCACAGTGCCCGACCTTTAATTGGTTCCACCTTGTACCCATATGCCGTTTTCCAAGTTTGTAGCCAGTACACCTTGTGGACATAAGTATGGAGCTCTTGTACACACTCACCATGATCTGCTTTGTTATACAACACAGAAATCACATGTCTGCAAGGGATACCTGTTAATTCCCATTTCCTGCAGCTGCATACCCTTTCATGCATATCAACAACATGTTGATCATTCCATGGGCCTTTGACTTGGTATTTTTCATCACCACACCATTCTGCAATGTACTGAGTAGCAACTGCTTCATTCTTCTCCATGATCTTTGTTGTTGTTGGGGTGAGTGGGCCTAAACACTTTTGTTGCACCTTGAGGACATTGCATATCCTTTTCATCATATATTCCCTAATAAACTCCAAGCAGCTAATAATTGGTTTGTCTCTCCCATCAACTAGCTTGCCATTAAACACCTCACAAAGGTTGTTTAACAGCATGTCTGTGGTTGCTCTCCCTGTATAGAAAAGGGTGAAAGTGTCATAAAGTTATGTGAAGGGTAAAATGGTAAAAGGGTAAAAGGGTCATAATAGCTTACCTGTGAAATGGCTTTTTGCCCAATGTTGTGGTGGTATTGACTTCAACCATTCATATGCTGATTTGTCATATAAACTGAATTTGTGCATGAAATGGTTAAACTCTGGCACTGTTGTAGCTGTGGCACAATCCCAAAGGTGATCTTTATATTCCTTAGTTCTCCATTGTTTCTTCATGTTCTCATGTATATGTCTGAGACAGAACCTATGCTCAGCACATGGGAACAGTTGACTAACTGCTTGTAGCAAACCCTGGCAACAAATTACACATGATTAACAAAATAAACAATAAAAATAATAAATAAACAACCATTACCTTTTGTCGATCACTAACAAAAGTGAAATTAGACATAGCATGTAGATCCAAGTCATCACCAAGACATTCAAGGAACCACTTCCAAGATTCGCAGTTTTCAATCTCTACAATGGCATATGCAAGTGGGTATATGCCATTGTTGGAATCTAATCCAACTGCAGTTAAGATCTGGCCTGGATAAGGGCCTTTCATATGAGCCCCATCTAGCCCTAAGAAATCTCTTAAACAAGCTTTGAATCCCTTCTTCATCCCTCCTAGACAAACATAAATTCTTTTGAAACATCTTGAAGTGCAATTCACCAAATTAGATTCTGAAACATCTCCAAGTTCTAATTTGACTGTGGTATCAGGATTGGTTGACTACAACTCAAGGATATAGTCTCTCAGAACTTCATACTGTTTTTTGTAATCACCCACTACAATCTTTTTTGCATCTGCTTTAGCTCTAAAAACTTTATGGATTAAGAAGCCCACTCCATACTTCTTCTGTAATTGTTCTTGGAGAGCTTTAACTGGGATAGTAGGGTTGGATTCTACTTGATCCATGATTTGTTTGGACATAAACTTTGCTGTTGTAGCTCTCACCTTCCTTGTATTCATACAAGTGTGTTTGTCTTCATATGTTTTAATGTACCAGCTGCTTGCATCTGTAGACCTCGAGGCATGTAACATCCAAGGACAAGAAGAATCTGCTTTTTCCTGACTTGTACCACCTTGTTTGTCCTTTTCTTTACTTTTCCCTTTACTTTTCCCTTTAATTTTCCCTTTACTTTTTTCAGCTTGGGTAGGTCCACCAACTCCATCATTAGTAAATGCCACAACTCCATTACATATGGCCTTCAATCTGGATTTGTCATTTTTTTTAAATGCAATATTCTTTTTTGTTTCCAATGCATGCATTTTGATGTTCTCTTTCAACTCCTGCTTACTGTTATACTTTTGACCTATTTTAAAATGACACTTATGAACCTCACCTAAAGAACAACTTTTTTCCTTACTTAGTTGTTGCAAAACTGCTCTTCTCTTCCTATCCTGGTTAGAATCCTCATCCATGGAATCAAAAGCATCATTGTCAATGACATCTAACTCATCTTCTTCTTCATCACTCTCATGTTGTCTAGGATTCCTAACCCTTTTATCTAAGAACTCTACTTCTGTATCAATGCTCATGTTAAAATCCCTCATATCAACTTCAATATCTTCAATTACATTATCTTCATCCACCCAATAATCACTATCATCACTATCATCTTCCTGCTCTGTTTCACTTCTTTCTTTACTTTCAACCTCACTTACATTTTCTTTTCCACTACTATCCATGTTAGACTGAGGTTGGTTTTCACTTCCATCTTGGACAAAAGCATCAGTTTGATAGTCAAAATCCCAAAAGTCATTCATTTGAGGTTGGTTTTCTTCATCCATCTGAGCTTGGTTTTCTTCATCCATTTGAGGTTGGATTTCTTCATCCATCTGAGGTTCATTGACATCATGCATGTCAGTGCCATTGACTCCATCAACATTGCTTTGTAGTATTTGTTGGTAGAGTCCAATATCAAAATCAGTAGTTGCCTCAACAAAGTCTTTGGCTATCTGTTCAGTCTCACCAATATCATCAAAGTATATTTTCTTACTGCAAGATGCCATCACTCCATCCTTGCTCATACCCCTTCTCCTATTATATCCAGGTGATAAGGATACGACTTGAACTATTTCATTAACTTAGATTTCAGGTTGGTTTGCTTGAGTGGGCACCACATCAACTAAATTATCAGTAGGTGTAGTCATCACAGGTGTTTCCTTTGATTGGTCATCAGGAGCTTCATCAATATGTTGCTCATCCTCATGTGGTTCATCTAACTGTACAAGGGTAACCTTGGTAACAGGCTTAGGATTCAAGAAATAGGTGAGTAGTCTTGTTTCACCATGCTCTGTGTATACCTTCATCACTTTGTGCTCACTGACATATTGAGAAAAGTTTGCAACATCTTGATCATTTCCTAAAGGGCGAAGACCAAAGTGGAAGTCTCCACCAGGCACAAGAAAATGGTAGTATATAACAGGAGGAACCCCATATCTAAAACCCTTCATGATTGCATCGAGCTCATGAACTGAAAACTCATCTATGTCTACCATGTCAACATAGTTTACAGTTCCATCAATGTAATGAACATCAGGGTACTTGGTGAACTCACCTCCATGGTACAACTTAATGGTAAACAATGTTGGGTGTCCATCTTCAAAACAAGAAAAAAAAAACACCTCAGTTGGACTTACTTAAAAAAAATCAAGAAATCAAAAGATGAAAAAGGGCAAATTACGTACCATAAACAACCTTGGGGTTGAAGGGTGTGTTTAACAACCTTACGTGCCACATTGTTATGTTCATCCACCGATAATCTCTACGCAGCTTAACTAACAGAACTGATTTTGTGTCTAGGGCTTTTATTGATCTTCGTAAAGAACGACGGTCTACTTTATTGGGGAGGAGAGAAACTGCTTTTATTGAGCTTTAGCGGGAACGGTTACAGGGATTAATGGACTAAAATACCCTTAAGTGAGAGGGGCATGGATAAATTAACGGGAGCTTGGTAACGGCTGTTAAGCCATTGGACTAAACTCGTAACAAATAGAAACTATTGGACCATCTTTGCAAGTCAAACCCATTTTGGACCAAACATGTTAGTTTGGACATACCACAGGGATCAAATTTGCAATTTTGTCTTTTTTTTTAATGTAAATCATCAAACATATACTTCTTTCTATCATACATATACTTAAGAAATTATTTCTTAAGGTTGAAAGTTGAAGTGTGACTATATATATATATATATATATATATATATATATATATATATATATATATATATATATATATATATATATATATATATATATATATGGAATTAAGGAGATGTTATAGATTGCATTTGTTGTTAAAAAAAAAATCACCAAACATATGCTTAATTGGAGATTTAAAACACCAAGCCTAAGTTAAGCAACATCATGATTCGTCAAATCTCTTAAACCACACCGACCCACATTATGCGATTTGCCTTCTTTTGGTATGTTTTGGTTGGGTTGATGGTTCGACACCCTCCCATTTTCAACTTTTACTAACTAACCCACCTCCTTTCCATCTTCAAATTCTTTCACGCGCCACCATTAACATCCTTAATCTGCCCCTACCTAGCTAACAGCTTGCACTCTCTCTCTTTCTCTCTCTCTAGAAAAATACTCTATAAGAAAGCAGACAACCGCCGGTGTTGATGCTAGATTACTACTCTTTTTCCACTTATAAATTTCTCCGACCGAGTAAGATCTAAACTATCAATTCTTCTCATCCTCTATATTCGTGTTGATATGTGATTGATCAAATTATAGTTTAATGTGTACATGTGTGCAGGTTTTAATTTGGCAGTGTGTGTAATTAGTTAAGATTTGAAACAATTGACGTGATGTTAGACCTTAACCTAAGTATTTACCAGACCGATTTGATGTCGTCGGAATATATGGAGGAGGATGGCGGCAGGAATAAGCAGATCCTTGAGCTATCTGTTGGCACTTCAAATTCTTCCGTCGTGAGTAACACCGGCGACGAGGAGCTCTCACACTCACACTCGCACTCGCACTCCTGCTCGAATCTCACGTATGGTTTTGAGATACTGAAACAGAATAATCTAGAAGAATTTCAGGAGCATAGGTCAGATCATATGGTGGTTACAAAGCAGCTCTTTCCGGCGATTGGTGGTGGTGGCGGTGGCGGTGGCTTCATTCAGCAGCATTGGTTGGATAATGGCGATGACGATAGAGTATTCATGTTGAGGCAACAACAACAACAGCTGCAGCATCAGCAGCATATACAACAGGTGAAGAAAAGTAGGAGAGGACCGAGGTCTCGAAGTTCTCAGTATCGTGGTGTTACGTTTTATCGAAGAACAGGAAGATGGGAATCACATATTTGGTTAGTTAATACATCGATCTTTTTTGATTTTGTGTAACTATACCCAACATCCATTACTTTAAAATACTAATAATTTTTTTAGTCAGAAAGAAAATAGATAAGATGGTTTTTATGATTTATTAAAGAAAGATACATAGTTGCAAAAAAAAAAAAAAAAACAATATATCTTCGTTATTTTACCATTTCATTCAATGTTTTATCATTTTATGTGAAACATTACATAAAATGCTATACGTGTTCAATAAAACGTTAAGTTTTTAATTTGATTAAAAAAATGAATAGGTTAAATAGTATATAGTATGTTCAGTTAAATTGTCAAAAGACTATAAGCTGTAAGAGTGAAAACATGGTGTATTTCTTTAATATTAACCTCTAATAATAGAGTATTGTACGTAAAAAAAAATTATTAACATATTAATTACCACATATAATAAAAAATTGATACTTCATTGTTACATTTACTTATGTTTGAATTTCTATACGTTTTCTGCAGGGATTGTGGGAAACAAGTTTATCTCGGTAATTAAGCAATCATACGTAGCATTGAAATCCCATTCTATTTCATTATGTATATGTTTAATTAATACTTATTTGAATTCTATATATATTCTTAATTATTTTTGTAGGTGGATTTGATACTGCACATGCTGCTGCTAGGTAAATATCTTTCTACACTTTTTCAGTTTTCTGACATTAGTTTCATCATTTAATCATGTAAAATTTTATAAACCTGATATATATTTTTCTACAGGGCATATGATCGGGCTGCTATAAAATTTCGCGGTGTTGATGCTGACATTAATTTCAATATAAGCGATTACGAGGACGACTTGAATCAGGTTAATTTAACTAAATTTGATGTATAACTTAAAATTTGTTTCTTATAATCAGTTGAAAATCCCAACGAATATGCTGTTAATTAATTTATGTATATCTTATGTTACACAGATAAAAAACCTGACCAAGGAAGAGTTTGTGCATATACTTCGTCGTCAAAGCACTGGATTCTCAAGAGGAAGCTCAAAGTATAGAGGTGTTACCCTACACAAATGTGGTCGTTGGGAAGCTCGAATGGGCCAATTTCTTGGGAAAAAGTGAGTTTTGTCATTTAGCGGGTTGGATCTGTGTAATTAATGAGATAGAATTAAATTTTGAAAAAAGTTTGGTAGATTTGTTATTTTCTCAAAAAAGTACAAAAAAATAACTCTTATCTAATATTAACTAAAAATATTGTGGAGGGTGACGATATTTGTTGTCACACGTTTTTGGTTTGTAGATATATCTATCTTGGATTGTTCGATAGTGAAATCGAAGCTGCAAGGTTAATTCCTACAATTCCCTTAATTAATTAACTTGATTGTCTCCCAATTATGGTTGTTTTGATGATTTACTTATTAACATGTGTGATTTTTTTGAATTGATTAGGGCTTATGACAAGGCTGCAATAAAATGCAACGGGAGAGAAGCGATCACCAACTTTGAGCCTAGCTCATATGAAGGTGAGCTTAGTCTTGAGACAGACAATGGAGGTAAATTATTTCCTTAAATAGCGATTTTATGAGTGTGTGGATGAAATTTTTTTAAGTTAACTTTTTACTTATTTTCATAAACAGATAAAACTGATTACGTGGATTTGAACCTGGGTATCGCTCCTCCGTCTTTAACAGAAGGCGTTAAAGTCAACGACACCTTCCGCAGCATGCACGAGATCAACTATATTTTAGGTGACATGTCTTCACACGCCGCAATAACTACGGTAATATTTTCAACTTTTTATCATATAATTTAATTTAAAAAAATTAACATTAACACCTCGTTTCCGAGTTCAATTTAAAGAGAGAAAAGAAAGGAAATGGGTGGAAAGTAAGAGAAATTGGTGTTCCCGAGTTTCATTAAAGGAGGGAAGTGCAAGGAAATGGAGGGATCACTTTCCCTCCTAACTTTCCTTCCGATTTGGAAGGATTTGAAGAGAAACAACAAAATGTTTAACTTTCCTTCCATTTCTCTCCAACTCGGAAACACAAAACACAAATTTCTTTTCCTTTCTCTTCTCTTCTTTTTTCTCCTTACTTTCTTTTATCTTCTCTTCTTTTCTCTGCTACAACTCGGGAACGGGGTGTAAGTCATTAAATAATGTCTAGACATGAGGATATATGGTAAGTTGGTAACTCTTATGTCAATTTTATTAGATTACTTTTTCTCTTTTAAATTCTTTTGCCAGGTACAGATAATATATAATCTAACGTATCATTTTATAAATGAAATTGTTGGAAACTAGGGAACAACAATTGATAATTATCCTCTAAGCCACGGAATGGGAGAAAGATTGACAGGTGTTACGTACTTCTACTTTTTCTATTGTAAATATTTCTAGTCAATAAATTGTTTAGAGATTATATCTTATATATAAAATTTATAATCAACTAGTTAATTCTGCCACCACAGAGTTCTTGGCTCCGTTGGCAGCAAGGCAAGTGAAGGCTCATTGCGGCGGAGCTACACCACCAGCTTCATTCCTGCCGGCTGCAGCATCATCAGGATTCGGTAATTCACCATCACCGGCTGCTCCTGCTCCTGCACCACCCATTCCTCACTGTCCCTACAATGTCAACAACATTCCATTGTACTACTGTAGAGGTTGAAGGTACAAGTAGATGAAGCACATCATTTTTTTTTTATGTAGTTGAAGGAGAAATTAACAGGTTGTTGGTTTACCCATAACATGAAAAAAATGTTACCTTGACGAAGTATTAGTTAGTAGTGTTATCAAAATAATTTTTGTAAGATGTTATTTGTGTATGTTAATTTACTTAATATATATGCGTGGATTTAACTTGTAATATGAATAGATAATTTTGCATGGGGTTTCGTTCACGAGTACGTTCATAGTAAAAGATTGAATTGAAACAATGTCGTTTATAACACTTTTCAAACATTCATGAATAAATCATAAATTAGAATATTTGAACTATTTTGAGGTTTGTTATGCTAAACAGCAAGAGGAAAAGGTTGCATAATTGCAATGAAACGTGTTTTCCTATAGTAATAAAAGAAATAGTTCAGAATACAATATTTTGAATGAGTAAGATCATGATAAATACTAAGGTTTACATTATAAAATTATACCTTTACATTGGTTCTTGATGTATGTAATGTGAAGTTCCTCCTCTTTAATGTGAATTTCTATTGCTCTATATTGTCATGCTCATGGTTGAGAAGTTGATATTAGATTTCCCGGAATGCCCGTTCCAGGTAAATACATCTTTTGTGTTTATGGCAATTTAAAGACTTCAAATGTGGATTTTGTAGCAACCACGATGTGGTGGAGGAACTACCATGACATGGTGCTAGCTAAGATGGACCGCACATTTTGTGTGTGCCACGACATGACAAGCTTTATGTCACGATTGTTGGATTAGTGTCTAAGTCCATAAATATTATAGTATGTACTTATCCGATTATGAGCATGATCATTTTGGGTTGCCTTCACCATAACAACATATAGGATGAATTAAGAAGAGAAATGTTTAATTATGATTTATTAATATATTATAAGAATAATATATTAAAGGAAAAATCATATTGTTTAATTAATATTAGTCAAGAATTAATTTTGTGGCTAAAAAGATTAATTAAACTTAGGGGACTAGAATTGTAATTATAAGACAATTGCAATTGGGCTATGGATCACCTTGGAATAATAGGTTGGACGAATTCTATGGGGAAGCCCATTAGAAATCGTCCAAGGCATGTTCTAGAAGGGGTCCATGGGCTGCTTATGGATTAAGCAGTCAAATTAGGGTTTCCTAACTTGATAACCCTAATTGCCTACCTATATAAAGACCCATTGAGACCCAAAAACGTGGCTAACACTTGGATTAGGGTTTCAAGCCGTTTTTGATGCCTCCCCTCTCTTTCCTCTTCATTCTTATTGCTTAGTGGTGTTTATAACTCCATTAGAGGTGCAACACTTGAGGCACTAAGCTTTCTGAAGCTAAGGATTGATTGTTATTGCTATATAACAATCAAAGGTTAGATCTAAACCTTATTTTATGTTAATATGATTAGTTGTATGCTAGATCTAGGGTTTATGGATTTGGATATTCAATTGCATGTTCTTTAAACAAACTAGATCCAAAAGTTATTAGGGTTTTCATGTACACCATAGGATTGATGTATTGCTCCAAACCCATCAACGACGTGGCGGCGGTCAACATGCAAACCCTAATTTTTTGGGTTTTATGTTATATTCAAGGGATGTAATGGCTAGACTTTGATCATCCTAAGCCTCTATCACCTCTCTTTCGACCTAAAGCAACCCTAGCCTCCATTGTTGACATCTTGAAGGGGTTTTTTTGTGGTGTTTAGTGGTATTGAAGAAGAAAAAGGTGTTCTTGGTGCATAGATCCAACAAGCAAACCTCCTTATCACCTTCTTGCATACATTATGGACTTTTGTAAGTCCTCAAGTTTCTACATTTATGTGCCCCTGTTCTAGATTTAGACTCTTATGCACTTTTCTTCATGTTTAAGATGATTTGAGTAGACGGATTTCATAAAGTTTTCAACTTTCTGGATCCTTAAGGTCCCTTTGTGGTTTCATGTTTCAGATGTGATGTTCGGTAGAGTTTTGATCCCCATGAATGAGGTTTTGACCTCATTTTCACCATTCTTGACCTAACTAAAGTTCAAGACAAGCATTGGACATGCACATCCATAAAGTAAGGTTTTTTAAAGGATTTTTTTGGTGTAAGGAAGCTTTCTGGAAAAGATGAGTAAGTTGCTTAATGGATTAAGGGTTTAATCCATTGAGTTATCCAGGAACCGTTCCCACGAAGTGGCGATATGCTTAACATGTCGTGGTGAATGGGGTTTGACGTGACTATTCTGTCGTAAGAGTGCCATGATGTGGCAGATGCCTGGCCATGACAAGGTGGCCAGTTGAGTTGATTTTTCGGTGTTAACTTTAACTGTTTTTTGTTGACTTTTTGATAAAGTTGACTTTTGGTCAACTGGAGGGTTTTTAGGCTATAGATTGAGGATGTACCTTTGATTGTTGTATAGGTGGCTCGTAGCACCAATCTTTGTTTCATGTGAGTTATATTATTGTAAGGTGAGTTTTCTCACTATACTATGTATTGTATTATGTATCCTTGTGTTCAAGATGTTGTTATATTGTACTGATATGCTAGTTTGGTAGATCTATTATGATTACCTATATTTACAGGTTTATTGTCTGTTTGTTTGCGTATGTTAACATATTGTGGTTGGGTTGAGACGATTCTGCTCTGTGTTGTAGGCCAAGATACTCGGGCAGTCCAGGTGATACTCTAGCCCCATGCTATAGGCTCAAGAAAGCGATCCAGCTATATGTTGTAGGCTTAAGAGAGCGGTCTAGGTGTACTATAGGCCTTGCGAGATGGTCCAATCAGACTGAAGGCTCATGTGTGCATCCATTGTATGTCTATTGTTGTGTGGGGTATTTTAAGGAACTCACTAAGTTTTTGCTTATAGTTGTGGTTTTAAATGTTTCAGGTACTTCATAAGATCAGAGGAATACGAAGGCTTGACTATACATATCATCTCGTGAATATATGTTTGAGAGATATTATTTGATACTCTGATTTTATAACTATGTTTTGAAACAACGAATTGGATGACTAATGGTTTTTCTGAGGATGTCTTTGGAAAAAATGAAAAATTTTACTATTGTTTTTGGACGTTAAAAATAGTATCAAAACCCTACTTTGAGGGATCTGGATGAACATTCATGTGATTCCAGACTCAAACTATGGATCTGCAAAAGATTTTTCACAACATTTTTCTAAAATAATAATAATAATAACATTTAAAAGGAAGGATGTGATGTGTATAGTCAGTTGGAGATCAAGAGAAAGTTATCCACCAAAATACCCACACTTGTCATATGTATATTGGTGATTTGTTAACGTGTTAGAACTGCATGTTAGTTTATAGGCTAGGGTTCTTCAGGAATTGCATGATAAAATTGCCTAATTTGTTATGCCTGATAGCCTTGCGGATTTTTTGTTTATGTTATATGATACTGACATTATTACTATAGTTTCTAAGTGTATACATCATGATTGTATATAACTAAGATTATATAGCCATAGAATGCTTGATTTAGCCTTACTTCCTGTTCCATTATTGGTTGTGGGCTTAAGGTAGAATCAATTATTCGACTGTCTATCGAATCTGATGTTATGTCTGTCAGCATACGCAAGGCGACCGCAGTGTTAGTGAAGGTTTCATGAGTTGGGCACGTGATTGACAGAGCTCTAGAAGAAGTGAGGATCTCATGGTCACTCTTAAGAGAGTGAGTGTAGGGTGTATGCATACTCTAGTTGTTTTATGCCTAGTGGTCCAAGAACTTCATGGTGATCCTTTGAGACAAATATGGGTAGGTGTGGAAGATAATATGAGCTCATGCTACTAGAAGAACAAGACCCGTATGTATGTCAAGGAAGTCACAGGTTCCAGGGGTGAGTAGTTGAGTAGTGGTGTGTCATCGTATCATGTGATTTTCTGATGTGTTCCGAGTTTATTTTTTGCATGATGGTTACGAGAGGTCCCAGTTTAGGTGTTGATGGTTCAAAGAGGCCAAGATTGAGTGATGATGAGATCTGAGAGTTGATCACTACTCAGGTGACTTTGGCAGTCAAAGAGGTGATTCCAATAGTGTTTGGGTCTGTTAAGACCTAACCACTATGATTGAGATGTTTGATGAGCATTATGTTGTCATTACTGAGATTGCTGCTACCATAACCACTACAAACATCGCTACTGTAGGACTTCAGGGAGGTTAATATAGTATCGAGAACCAGAAAGTGAAGTTTGCACGCCCAGAATCTGATGAGGTCAAGGACCTGATTGTTACCATGAAGGTGAAGTTTCTACACATGTTTATGTCTGGAGAACCAGAAGGTGAAGTTTGCACTGAACCTTGTTTGCTTGGTGGCGAAGGACTGGTGGAAGTGTTTGTGACTCAGAGCTTTTCTACTGTGGAGCAGGCTGCAATGACTTGGGAGTAGTTCACGAAGATATTCTGCATTGAGTATGTTCCAATGGTAGAGAGTGAGAGATAGATAAAGAAATATTGGTCCAGGAGTATGTGTTTCTTAAGCAGACGACGTAATTGATGATGGAGATCACCAAGATGTTTACGAAGAGAGCTCTTTTCTACCCTATGTATACTGCTTTGGAGCGGGTACAGATGTCCCAATACTTGAGCATGCTCGAGACTGAGATCTAGGAGTTCGTGTCGACTAAGCAGTATTAGACCCTAACAGAAATATAATAAGTTTCTTGGAGGAAAGTGATTAAGATTGAGACCTAAGAGAGAGAGAGAGAGAGAGAGAGAGAGAGAGAGAGACAGGCAGACAGACAGACATACAGGCAGACAGAGAAGAAACATACCCCAGTTCAGACTCGACCTACAGTTAAGCAATTCAAGCATGCTAATTCCCGATATAGAGGCCAGAAGGTCTGTACTTGCGGCAAGTGGGGAAACATGCATGAGGGTTTATGTCGATCAGGGACCAAGTGCCACAAGTGCAGCAGGGAGGGACGCTTAGCTAGAGATCGTTGTCAGGAGCAGCAACATCCCCCATAACAGGGCACACAGGTTTGTTACCACTACGATAAGGTTAACCATGTAAAGGTCAATTGTCCCTTACTTCTTGCTAGACTAATGCAGTCACCAGAACATACAACTCTTTAGATCACAAATGGCCGCCAGAGGAGGTCTAAGGCCCTAAAGGCTAGAGGAAGATTCTTTCAGTTGACTGCAAAGGAGGCCAGGGCTGCACCCGATGTCTTTACTAGTATTTATTAATTTATATTTTTGTCAAGATATTTTTGTATGCTTATATTTATTTTTCTGTTAGGTGCCTTTTTAGTGAGTTCATTGTCTGATCTAGTGATTTTTGACTTGGATGTGAGTCATTCATTTGTATCTTAGCCCTTCAACAAGATTTTTGGTATTCCTCTTGGGGAGTTAGAGTGTCCATTGCGAGTTTCCATCGCCAATGAACACAAGGTTTCTACTTCGGGAGTCGTTTATGACTATATCTTGGAGATATTCGGGGTGTTCTACCTAATTGATCTGATTCCCATCCCTATAGGGCATGTGATTGTGGGGTTGGATTAACTGTGCATATTTGGAGTTATGATTGATTGTGAGAGACAGGTAGTGGTGGCTCGAACCCATGTAGAGGAGAACTAACCATTTATGGTAAGGGTACCAAGGTTGGTTCAACTTTTTGTTCTGTGTCCAGGGCTAGGTAGTATCTTCAACATTGTTGTATGGGTTATCTCGTATATGTAATTGACTCTCGTGTTGATAGGAAGAAGTCAATTTTTGATATGCTAGTGGTCAGGGAGTTTTCAGATGTATTCTAGGAAAACTTACCAGGTGTGCCTCCAATAAGGCAAGTGGTGTTTAGGATCGATCTACTCCCTGGTGCCTCCCCAATTTATAAGGCTCCATATCGTCTCGCACCACCAAAGATGCATGAGTTATCCTCTCAGCTCCATGAGCTTTTGGGCAAGGAGTTTATATGGAAGAGTAGCTCACCTTAGGGAGCATCGATCCTTTTCAACAAAAAGAAGGATGGTTTTCACGTGATGTGTATTGATTATTAAGAGTTGAATAAATTGACAGTGAAGAATCATTATCCACTTCTGAGGATTGATGACCTTTTTGATCAGCTGCAGGGTGCATCTTGGTTCTCCAAGATCGATTTGAGGTCAAGATACCACCAGATGAGAATCATAAAGGAAGGTATCGAGAAGACGAATTTCCAAACTCGATATCGTCAGTATGATTTCGTGGTGATGCAATTTAGGCTCTCTGATGTATATGCAACATTCATAGATTTGATGATTCGGGTATGTAGGCCGATGCTCGATCGGTCGGTTATTATGTTTATTGATGATATTATGGTCTACTCCAATATGAAGGAACAACATGAGGAGAACCTGCGAGAGTTACTTAGAGTTTTAAGGAAGGAGAGGTTGTATGCCAAGTTCTCCAAGTGTGAGTTTTGGTTGTGAGAGATCCAGTTCTTCAGACAACTCGGCAATCACAATGGGATTTTGTTCGATTGAGCCAAGATCGAGGCGGTTATGTAGTGGGAGGTCCCAAAGTCTCCATCTGAGATCCAGAGTTTTCTTTGGCTGGTAAGTTACTATAGGAGGTTTATTCAAGATTTCTCCAAGATTGTTCTTCCTCTTACTCGCTTGACGAAGAAGAGTGTAGATTTTCGAGCCTAAGCTGTAACATCCCAAAATACAAAGGTAAAAGTTTCATTTTTAAAGAATAATCAAAACAATCATTTATCCTTTATTCAAACATTTAGAAGTATTTCAAAATAAAAACAATTATCAGAGTCCATTCCCAAAATCACGAATTGCGGAAAACACGGGTGTGTGCGCTGCGATCAAGTCGGGCCCTTCCCTTTCGAACCGGAAGTACCGGAATCCATAAACCAAAAACTTTAAGAATAAATCTTAGTGAGTTCCCCAGATTCCACATACCAAACATAACATATAATCCATACATGTTATGCATACAATATGAGGTGCTATGTGCGAACCATAGTCTTGCCATTATACCACGAGCTGTATCATGGTCTTTCTTTCTAAGCCGGGTGTAACATCCCAATTTTCAAGAGCAAAGATTTCATTTTTGATATAGCGATTTAGAAAACATTTATAAGAAAACATCATCGAGTCACATTATTTCATAAAAGCAGAATCACATGTTTCAAAACCATATCATAAAAATAGTAATAATGTTAGAGTATAATTCTAAGAATCTCATAATGAGAAAATCCTATGTGTGTGATGCACTGCTACCGTGCCGACTCCTTCCCCTTCGATGAAGAGGTACCTGAAAATAAAACTGAAAACTATAAGCACAAAGCTTAGTGAGTTCCCCTACCATACCACATACCACACATAACACATACTGCATAACATAATTGGGTACTAACTACCCATTCGGTCTTGTTGACTGGTACTTTGCATAACATGTCCAGGTGTTGGCCTACCCCTTCGGTCCTATCGACCGGTACCTTGCCTAGCATATCAGGGTGATGGCCTAGCTCTTCGGTCCTATCGACCGATAATCTTGTCTAGCATATTAAGGTGCTAGCCTACCACTTCATTCCTGTCGACTGGTACTGGGAACTATTTCACCCCTACTCTACCACATAGCATCCTTGTGCATAAACATACAAGTCATATACTGCCTAACCGATCTAGGTGCTGGCATACCCCTTCAGCCCTATCGACCAGTACTGATGCCTATCCTACCCCTTCTATCACATATCACATAACATCATAGCATACTAGAATATAATCTTAACAAATAAAAATATACCAGATAATTATCACAAACACAATTAGCTCTACTATAACTCTTACTAGTGGGCCGGCCTTGGTGCCTTCGACCCACTTCTATTGGAAGGTAACTTACCTCAATGTCGTGTAGTATCTGAATTATCCTCGGTGTTGGGATCAACTCCTCTTAAACTCCTCAAACTCCTACACGTAATAACCTTCCTTAATTTCCATTCCATACTCTTAATCCTTTCAGGGGTCAACTAAGGTCAAAGTCAAGGTCAAGGTCAACACCCAGGTCAAAGTCAACTTTTGATCAAAGTCAACATCAGGTTGATTCAACCTGCCGAGTTGGCTCGTCAACTCGTCGAGTTCCATAATTCATAGAATCTCGATTTCGCGAACTGACTCGTCGAGTTTCCCTTCAACTTATTGAGGTTCTAATTATAACATAATCGGGACTTTCCATTTAAACTCGTCGAGTCCTTCCTTGGACTCATCGAGTTCATCTTCATCTCAGTTAGGACAGTTGCTCTTAACTCGCTGAGTTCATCCTTGAACTCATCGTGTTCCATGATCTTCAAGTCCATAAACGAGCCCAACTTGATGAGTCATCTCCAAAACTTAACAAGTTCCTCAATATCAGAAAAGATTGGGGAAACTACGACCCAACTCGCCGAGTCGTATGAGCGATTCGTCGAGTCCTTCAATGTCTAAATCCATACAACCAATTTCAATCGGGCTTAACGCATCTAAAATGTAGATTTGACTTCCTAGGGTCGATATTACACGTAAAGTTACAAACTTTACGCGCATGCAAAGTGTTATGACCCAACAACACCATTTCCAAGTCTAAAATGAAGTCTAGGCCAAAGGGAAGGGCTAAAGCATGATACATTCGTAAACTTTATGGCTAAAGGGGCTGAAAGGGATTTGGATCTGAAGATACAACTTCAAATCACACTCCATACTCCAAAAAGGTTCACAAATTACTAAGAGATGGCCCTAAACTCAAACAAGGAGAGATCTAGCAATAAGGAAGTCAAGGAAGCAACTTTATTCCTCAAAGGGATTGGAAATGGAGCTTGAACCCTGGATATACTGCTTCCTTGAACCTTTTAGCTCATTCTTGTTCTTCCTCTAGCTTCAAGATCACACAAACACTCTAAAAAATGACTCACACTCTTATCAAAGCTCAAGGGTCACGAGTTAGGGGTTCTTGGACTAAGGGAGACGATGGGGGTTACATGGGAGGCTGGTTAATGTGTTTAAATAGGGTGCAAACCCTAAAATTTAGGGTTTCATCCAGACAGGTCTACTCATCGAGTCGGGGCTTCCGACTTGGCGAGTAGACTCTTCCACCCGCGTCCAAGATTTGCATCTACTCGACAAGTTGGGACCTCTAACTCGTTGAGTCCCAGTATAAAAGTGCAAAAATTCATATTTAAAATACGTACTTGGAACCGAGCGTTACAAATCTATCCCACTGATTCTAGACTTCGTCCTCGAAGTCTACCGCAATCACCTATCCCGAAAGTGACTCACACGGTAAGCCCGTGGCTCCCTAGATTTGTCATGAACCAACTATCGTTTCTTACAAGAACTGTTATGTAACACCGGAATTTAAAAGCCAATTTTTTTTTTTTTTTTTAAAACATGATTCCATTAATATTTATAAAACAACCCTTTTTGTTTCTCATAAAAACAACCATTTAACTGTTCAACACATTAGTACAAAAATCCCCAAGATCAACATGTAAAAATCTCCAAACGTGTGTGTGTACGGATCAAGCCGGCGCCTTCCCGCGGTCGTCACTAGTACCTGAAACAATAACATCAACACTGTAAGCACAAAGCTTAGTGAGTTCCCCAAAATACCACATACAACACATATTAGCCACTCGAGGCTATAACTCTATGGGTCCGTGCACCCAAACTCCTTGAACCCTCAGGTTCTAGCTCTGAATAACATGCACTACATAAATCACATAGAAATCATGCAGTACAACACATAACATACACAGCATACAATTACTCAATCACATAACTCTGGTTACCTACTCAAGGTAAAGTATAGAGAGGAGACTCACCTCGGGTGTGTCTCGGTAACTCGTAATCCTGAAATCACTAAACACTCGACCCGCCGAGCTGAAGTCCACCTATAGCACAACACATCCCTAATTAACTCTCTCTCAATCTGAAGTTGATCACACTTTAACAATCACTCTTGGTCAACGCTGGTCAACGGTCAACTTTGACCGGACTCGGCGAGTGCACCATGGCGACTCGGCGAGTTCATGCGCATGCACCAACTTCCCTGAAATCCTTCCTTGACTCGTCGAGTATTTCTCCCTACTCGACGAGCTCCACCTGGCACGAGTTGTGGGGCTACCACGACTCAACTCGCCGAGTCCAAGAACAACTCGGCGAGTTCCAACTTGAACTCAGACCCCTGACTCTCCCAGACTCACCGAGTCATTCCCCAACTCGACAAGTCCACTCGCTGAGTGGTTATCGGGCAACCTTCATCCGACTCGCCGAGTCTGTTCTTGGACTCGGCGAGTTCATGCCATGCACGAACTCAAAACGACTTCTAAGGTCAGATCTGTTCCATAAAATCATAGATCTGGCCTCCCCAAGCATGATAACCACGTAAAGTTACGATCTTGACGCTCATATAACAACTAAATGGTCCATAATGGCGATTTAGTCCCAAAAGTGACATTCCAAGCTCAAGACTCCCAAAATAACTCATAAAGCTTCATGGGTTAAGGTCTCTGGACCTCTTTGGGTCCAGATCCAAGGCACAAACTCGAGAAGGGACCAACTACTCCCCTTAATCGTCCTCAAAAAGGGTTAGAAAACCCTAACACTAAGAATCCACACCAAAAGTGAAGAAGGTTCGGGAATAATACCTCAATACAGTCTCTATGAACGCAAAGACCTCAAAAGTCGCACCTTCTTCAGCCTCCTCTTGCCTTGAACACTTCCTCCTTGCAACAACACACACAAAAGCTCAAGATTGGCCTCTCCTTCCTCACAAACGCTCTAGATCTCTTTAGGGTCTCACTCTGGGGTTGGGTGTGCACAAAGTCGGCCATAAGGTCCTTTAAATAGGCCACAACCCGGAGATTTTAGGGTTTCATTACACAGCGAGTACTCGCCGAGTCCATACTCTGGACTCGGCGAGTCCAAGTCCGCAACCCCGATCAGTTCTGCGTCCCTACTCGGCGAGTTCAAGCCCCAACTCGCCGAGTCCCTCTCACAACATAACACAAATAGTTTATAAAATACCTGAAAGAAATCTGGATGTTACAACTCTCCCCCACTAGAACTGGACTTCGCCCCCGAAGTCCCATTCTAACACAGCTCCGGATGCTGCTCCCGCATCATACTCTCCGGCTCCCAGGTCATCTCTGATCCCTTCCGATGTTGCCACTGAACCAACACCAGAGGTACCTCCTTGTTCCTCAAAACCTTGATCTTCCGATCCCTAATAGCCACTGGTCTCTCCGCATAATTCAGGCTCGCATCGACCTGGATATCCTCAAGTGGAACCACTGCCGACTCATCGGCTATACATTTTCTCAACTGCGACACATGAAACGTGTTGTGAATCTGTCCCAACTCCGCTGGCAACTCCAGTCGATAGGCTACCCGACCTACCCTGGCAATCACACGAAACGGGCCTATAAACCGGGGCCCCAATTTGCCCCTCTTCCTGAACCGGATCACCCCTTTCCAAGGGGAGACCTTCAGGAGAACAAAGTCACCGACCTGAAATTCCAGCTCAGATCGACGCCTATCCGCGTAACTCTTCTGTCGACTCTGAGCGGTCAATAATCTCTGCCTGACCAGCTGTATCTGCTCTGTCGTCTGATTCACGATCTCTGTACTACCCATCACTCTTTGCCCAACCTCTCCCCAACATATGGGAGTCCGACACCTCCTACCATACAGCAGCTCAAAAGGTGGCATACCGATGCTCGAATGATGGCTGTTGTTGTAGGAAAACTCCGCCAAAGGCAAATACGTGTCCCAACTACCCCCAAAGTCCAGAACACAGGCCCGAAGCATGTCCTCGAGTGTCTGTATCGTCCGCTCACTCTGACCGTCGGTCTGGGGGTGGTATGCGGTACTAAAATGCAGCTTAGTACCCAACTCCTCATGAAATTTCTTCCAAAAACGGGAAGTGAACCGCACATCGCGGTCTGAAACAATCGAGATCGGCACCCCATGCCGAGATACAACCTCCCTCACGTAAATCTCCGCCAACTTCTCCGCCGAAGAACTCTCACTGATGGCAAGAAAATGAGCGCTCTTGGTCAATCTATCTACGATCACCCAGATCGTATCAAATCCTCTGGCAGTCCTCGGCAATTTGGTGATAAAGTCCATGGTGACCTGTTCCCACTTCCACTCGGGAACCTCCAATGGCTGCAACTTGCCATGCGGTCTCTGGTGTTCGGCCTTTACCCTTCGACAGGTCAAACACCTTTCGACAAACCACGCTACATCCCTCTTCATACAGGGCCACCAATACTCCTTCCTTAGGTCCAAATACATCTTTGTGGCCCCGGGGTGGATCGAAAACTTTGATTTATGAGCCTCTTCCATCAATGTAGCACGTGTACCGCCCACAAACGGTACCCAGATCCTGCCCTGATAAGTCATAAGACCTCGACTATCTGATACAAACTCAGAAACCAGTCCAACAACCCGCTCTTTCTTCTGCATCTCCGGACGCACGGCCTCAGCCTGAGCCCCACGAATGGCATCTAGAACTGGAGCTATCACGGTCAATCTCAAACATACATCTCGCAGGGGAGTGCTCTCCGCCCTGCGGCTCAACGCGTCGGCTACCACATTAGCCTTGCCCGGGTGGTACAAGATCTCGCAATCATAGTCCTTGACCACATCTAACCATCTCCTCTGCCGCATATTTAGGTTAGGCTGATCCATCAAGTACTTCAAACTCTTATGGTCCGTGTAAATCGTACAACGAACCCCATACAAATAGTGCCGCCAAATCTTGAGAGCGAACACCACTGCCCCCAATTCCAAATCGTGTGTGGGGTACCTCGTTTCGTGAGGCTTTAACTGCCTTGAAGCATACGCTATCACATGACCCCTCTGCATCAATACCGCTCCCAGCCCTAGGATCGATGCATCACAGAATACCACAAAACCTTCCATCCCTTCCGGAAGGGCTAATACTGGAGCTTCACACAACCTCTGGCGAAGCGTCTCAAAGGAGGTCTGCTGCTCAGGACCCCATGCAAATGCCACACCCTTCCGGGTCAATCTGGTGAGTGGAACCGCGATCTTGGAGAAATCCTTAATAAATCTCCGATAATACCCTGCCAACCCGAGAAAACTCCGGATCTCAGAAGGTGACCTCGGCACCTCCCACCTCATCACTGCGTCAACCTTGGCCGGATCGACCAATATCCCCTTCTGGTTAACGAGATGTCCCAGAAACTGGACCTCCCGTAACCAGAAATCGCATTTGGAGAACTTTGCGAAAATCTTCTCCGCTCTCAAAACCCCAAGCACCTCCCTTAGATGCTCCTCGTGCTGCTCTCTGGATCTAGAATATACCAGAATATCATCAATGAAAACAATCACCGACCGATCCAACATCGGCCGACATACCCTGTTCATGAGGTCCATGAACACGGCTGGGGCATTGGTGAGTCCAAAAGGCATCACCACAAACTCATAATGCCCATAACGCGTCCTGAATGCTGTCTTCTGGACGTCCTCGTCCCGCACTCTTACCTGATGATAGCCCGACCTCAAATCTATCTTGGAAAACCAAGATGCCCCCTGAAGCTGATCGAATAAATCGTCGATCCTCGGTAGCGGGTAACGATTCTTGACCGTCAACTTATTCAATTCCCGATAATCTATACACATGCGATGCGAGCCATCCTTCTTTTTCACAAACAGGATGGGTGCTCCCCACGGCGAACTACTTGGCCGAATAAACCCCTTCCCCAGCAACTCCTGAAGTTGCGAGGATAATTCCTGCATCTCTGGAGGCGCAAGGCGATACGGCACCTTAGCAATAGGCGCAGCTCCAGGAACCAAATCGATGCCAAACTCTACTTGCCTTATAGGAGGCACACCTGGTAACTCTTCGGGAAATACATCTGGAAACTCCCGCACCACCGGAACTTCATCCACAGAGCTCGGTCTCTCCGAAATCACCCGCGTATCCATCACATACGCTACATAACCCTTACAGCCCTGCTGTAAACACTGCCTTGCTCTAGCAGCCGAGCAAAAGGCTGATCCAGAACGTGTACCCTCGCCGTATACCGAAAGAACTCCCCCACTAGGATCTCGAATAGTCACCAGCTGTCGCTCGCAATCGATAACCGCACCGAAACGGCTCAACCAATCCATACCTACTATAACACAAACATCACCCATCGCAATCGGAATCAGATCGATCGGAAACTCGACCCCGAATATCTCCAATACACATCCCCGGAAAACCTCTGTAGCACAAATCACCCTGTCGGCGGCTATGGAAACCCGCAGAGGCCGACTCAACACTCCACGACTAACACTGATATGCTGACTAAATGCCAAGGATACAAAAGATCGACTCGCACCCGAGTCAAATAACACTAAAGCGGGTATAGAATTCACAAGGAAGGTACCTAAGCATAGCATGATATAAGCATGATATCTCAACACCGAAAATAAATAATGAAAAAGGAACATACCAGCCACGACGTCGGGTGCAGCGCGGACCTCTTCCGCAGTCAGCTGGAAGGCTCTCCCCCGAGCCCTCGGTGCCTCGGTCTTCACAGGCCGACTCTCTGCAGTAGCAGCTCTGATGGCGGCGGGAGCAGTCCCCTGAGATGCCCCTCGTAGCAGCGGACACTCCGCCTTCCGGTGTCCAGTCTGATTGCAGTGGAAACACACTGCGAATCCCTTGGGGCAGTCCTTGGCCATGTGCCCCTCCTTGCCACATTTGTAGCAAGACCCTGCCCGACAGGCGCCATCGTGACCCTTGCCGCACTTCCCACATGTGCGGCCCTTCTGACTCCCGGGTCTGGGATCAGCGGGCTTGGCCCGCTTGGCTGCCGGCTGGAACTGTGCCGGTCGCCGATCCCTCCCCATAGACTCCGCCTCCTCCCTAGCCTGGGTCTCCAGCTCAATCTCCCTCTTCCGAGCATTTGCCTGAAGCTCGGCAAATGTCCGGTACGAGGAGTTCGCAGCGAACTCCCGAATATCCCGCCTCAAAATACTCAGATAACGGCTCATACGTGCCTGCTCGGAGGACACGTGCTCAGGGCAGAACATCGCCCTCTCCTGGAACATCCTCGTAATCGCTGTAACTGACTCAGTACCCTGCTTGAGGGTCAAAAACTCCTGCGCCAGACGTTCCCTCTCCACCTGAGGAACGTACTCATCCCGGAACATGGAAGTGAACCTCTCCCAGGTCACTGCCGCAAGCTCAGTCGGTGAGAAATGTGCAGACACAAACTTCCACCAGTCCTTCGCTCCCAAGCGAAGCTGGTTCAGTGCGAACCGGACCTTCAAATGCTCAGGGGTCGAGCAAGTGAAGAAGCATCCATCCATATCGGATATCCATCTCATAGCTGCCACCGGGTCCTGCGTACCATCAAACTCTGGTGGCTTGGTGTTGCTGAACTCCCTGAATAACGTCGCATCACCTCCCTGGGGTCTCGCCGCAGCAATCGCTGCGGTAGCTGCTGCGACCGCGGCCTCAGAAAGAGCGGCATAGCGCTCATCAAATGTCTCAATCAGGGCGGTCTTAATAGACCCGAACATCTCTGGTATCTCAGCTCTGATGACCGCAGCCACCTCCTCGTGAATGATCTGCCGAATGTCCTCATCACTAGACCCGGCATCCTCCGGCATGTGTCGCGTCCTCACCATGATCAACCTCTGAAATACAACATGCGATAATCAGAATTTACTCGAATACTCTTACATTCAACAATCCTCCCCTCCTTGACTCCTGGCATCCTCAGATTCTTATTTGAACTGTGTACCGCTCCGGTGCTTTCAGTAGTACGGGCCCAATACTACTGTCCACACCGTCTCCGTACACACCCCAAATCGTCCTCTTCGGATCCCAGTCCCCAAGTACTCTATTATACGTAATTCGCTCTGGAACAATTCTCACACACAGCCCTAGCTGCTACTTAATTACTCTCAGCATCTCATAGCAGCTCACCATACCCTAAGCTACGGCATCACAAAACAGGCCACCCTAGTCCTATCAGCAATACCTAGCTCGCTCTAGCATGCAAACACATCATAGTAATAGTTATTTCATAATAAAAGGTATTTTTGGGAATTCACCGTTCGGGCGCTGACTGATCGTACACACGTTTCTTCCTGGAAAACCTTTTACTCTTAGTATTTTGAAAATATCTCTTCATTTCCTCAGTTTGAGTTCAAATACCCCCGAAGGTGTACCCGAATCCCTCAAACCAAGGCTCTGATACCAATTTGTAACACCGGAATTTAAAAGCCAATTTTTTTTTTTTTTTTTTAAAACATGATTCCATTAATATTTATAAAACAACCCTTTTTGTTTCTCATAAAAACAACCATTTAACTGTTCAACACATTAGTACAAAAATCCCCAAGATCAACATGTAAAAATCTCCAAACGTGTGTGTGTACGGATCAAGCCGGCGCCTTCCCGCGGTCGTCACTAGTACCTGAAACAATAACATCAACACTGTAAGCACAAAGCTTAGTGAGTTCCCCAAAATACCACATACAACACATATTAGCCACTCGAGGCTATAACTCTATGGGTCCGTGCACCCAAACTCCTTGAACCCTCAGGTTCTAGCTCTGAATAACATGCACTACATAAATCACATAGAAATCATGCAGTACAACACATAACATACACAGCATACAATTACTCAATCACATAACTCTGGTTACCTACTCAAGGTAAAGTATAGAGAGGAGACTCACCTCGGGTGTGTCTCGGTAACTCGTAATCCTGAAATCACTAAACACTCGACCCGCCGAGCTGAAGTCCACCTATAGCACAACACATCCCTAATTAACTCTCTCTCAATCTGAAGTTGATCACACTTTAACAATCACTCTTGGTCAACGCTGGTCAACGGTCAACTTTGACCGGACTCGGCGAGTGCACCATGGCGACTCGGCGAGTTCATGCGCATGCACCAACTTCCCTGAAATCCTTCCTTGACTCGTCGAGTATTTCTCCCTACTCGACGAGCTCCACCTGGCACGAGTTGTGGGGCTACCACGACTCAACTCGCCGAGTCCAAGAACAACTCGGCGAGTTCCAACTTGAACTCAGACCCCTGACTCTCCCAGACTCACCGAGTCATTCCCCAACTCGACAAGTCCACTCGCTGAGTGGTTATCGGGCAACCTTCATCCGACTCGCCGAGTCTGTTCTTGGACTCGGCGAGTTCATGCCATGCACGAACTCAAAACGACTTCTAAGGTCAGATCTGTTCCATAAAATCATAGATCTGGCCTCCCCAAGCATGATAACCACGTAAAGTTACGATCTTGACGCTCATATAACAACTAAATGGTCCATAATGGCGATTTAGTCCCAAAAGTGACATTCCAAGCTCAAGACTCCCAAAATAACTCATAAAGCTTCATGGGTTAAGGTCTCTGGACCTCTTTGGGTCCAGATCCAAGGCACAAACTCGAGAAGGGACCAACTACTCCCCTTAATCGTCCTCAAAAAGGGTTAGAAAACCCTAACACTAAGAATCCACACCAAAAGTGAAGAAGGTTCGGGAATAATACCTCAATACAGTCTCTATGAACGCAAAGACCTCAAAAGTCGCACCTTCTTCAGCCTCCTCTTGCCTTGAACACTTCCTCCTTGCAACAACACACACAAAAGCTCAAGATTGGCCTCTCCTTCCTCACAAACGCTCTAGATCTCTTTAGGGTCTCACTCTGGGGTTGGGTGTGCACAAAGTCGGCCATAAGGTCCTTTAAATAGGCCACAACCCGGAGATTTTAGGGTTTCATTACACAGCGAGTACTCGCCGAGTCCATACTCTGGACTCGGCGAGTCCAAGTCCGCAACCCCGATCAGTTCTGCGTCCCTACTCGGCGAGTTCAAGCCCCAACTCGCCGAGTCCCTCTCACAACATAACACAAATAGTTTATAAAATACCTGAAAGAAATCTGGATGTTACATGTTACCTGCCATCCTGAGGGTGCAACCATCACCCCGCACAATCAATGGCCTTCCCAAGGCAACCAAAACTTCTATCTAGAATATATCACCCGAACCTTCAACCCTTGTAAGCTACTTCTACCCTCTGAGACCTGAAACTTATCATAACCTAGCTTCCCGACGGCTCGCCCTGACTGGAATGCCTTGAAACAACTCTCTGTCAATCTCCTAACTGCTAGCAAAATAAACATGACCCTCCCAACTTTGTTCGTATATTGGCCCATCCCAATCTAATAAAACCATCATTAGAGTAATTCTTCAAACTCGGTGAAGAATGAATCCTTGATCTCTCACGAAAAACCAATCCTACTTTCCTTGGAATCCGAACCCTAAGGTCTCAGCGGCCTAGCTCCCTATCAGTCCCCTTAGACCGAACTGTCACCCATCACGCTGATGTTGGAAAGGGAACAAGTCACTGTCCATAAATGGCTACAGAACACTTACACCTGATAGAGGATCAGATAATCCTTCGACTAGAAGATTCATCCCTGCAACGGTTAAACTCATACGAGAGCTGCGCATCAGAGTCAAATCGACTAATCTTAGATTATTTAATTCCACGGCGAGTGACTTATTGTTTTAGCAACCGATCAGTTACTCCGTCTGTACATGAAATCATAAAAACACCAATACTGCCTGATACCCTAGAACTGCCCAAAATGCTGATATGCTTGAAACATTGAACTGTCTAAAACATTGAGCTGCCTCCTTCCTGTTTTGCAAACCCTACCAAGACCTTCCTGGTCTCCATTCATCTGTCAAACATCTGAAATATTGGGTTCCTACCTGGTCACTGAGCCAAAGGCTCCTATACAGTCACCCTTCGCAACTTCCGAATGAAATCCTCATCTGTCAGTAGTTACCATCAGTTATCTTGCCACTATGGTCCTAATGACCTGATGATCCAACTGATCGAGTCCTTACACTGAATCCCGACGTCACTAAATCCAAGACTGAAAGTGATTGCTACATAACTAAAAGTAGCCTTATATCACAACCTGACCTCATATGGTCCATCGCTTCCTTGATCCCATGAATACACCGGTGACCCTACGGTCTTATCACTAAGTAATTTCGTAACCCAATCCATGGATTTCCATCCCCCCCCCTATTGCACCCAAACTGATGAGTAGCACTGTTCTTCTCGTGATGTAACATCACTCCCATACTATCTATCAACCTAGTGAAAGCTATGGCTACCTCCACAGTCTTACAACACTTCCAACACTATCTGAGAACCTTGTGAATGCTATGGCTACACCCGTAGTCTTACAGCACTTCCAACATTATCTGAGAACCTTGTGAATTCTAAGACTACACCCGCAGTCTTACAACACTTCCTACATTATATGAGAACCTCGTGAATGCTATGGCTACATCCACAGTCTTACAACACTTCCAACACTATCTCAGAACCTTATGAATGCTACAGATACTCCCGTAGTCTTACAACACTTCCAACACTATCTGAGAACCTTGTGAATGATACAGCTACATCCGCAGTCTTATAACACTTCCAACACTATCTGAGAACCTTGAGAATGCTAAAGCTACATCCGCAATCTTACAACACTTCCAACGCTATCTGAGAACCTTGTGAATGCTACGGCTACACTTGCAGTCTTACAACACTTATATCATTATCCATGCTGACTCCCACCGTTGACCATGATCTTACCGCTAATTACTAATCCGAACACACCTAAGGTTGAGCACACATACACGATCTAATATTCCAAGCTAAACTCTCGTCCTGACTAAGATCCCTAGCCCAGCTTCTTAGGGCATGCTACCAACCATCACAAGAACGTGATCCCAATGTTGGCGAGTCTCCCGACCTGTCACTTACTCTGTCCATACAGCCGCTTGGGCCATCTTTCTTCCTGACAAGAATGCAAAACTTATCCTAGTTTCTCCCCTGTTTCTGCTCCTAAATACCTGGTCGATTCTCCCCCACTTATATTTGACTAAGTCTTTGCACCATGTGAGAATGGAAGGATATTCAATCCTTCTTACTTCCTAATAATCCACTGTCGGCAACCTGTGCTTACTCGTGCTAGCGATCAATTACCAGTCAACCCTAAGATCATTCATCCTTTGAAATCTTGAAGAGTACTCTTGAATTCTGGTCTAATCTGATACCTTAATCCACTTCTCATGCTACAATACCAACTCCCTAAGTTCCCATGCTGGCGGCTAGGAACCTCAACCTTTACTCTGGCTGACGAATCCTCGTAGAACCACTGAATTCTAATCGAACACGACCCATGAAAAAAATGCAACTCCCTTGGGACATCCGATGGTCAAACAACCCATGCGATTACACCCGTATCCTTTTGCTACCACTCCTTTCCTAGCGTCGGTAGTGCTAGAACCCAAAAGTTCCCGCATAGGCCACCGCCGATCATATCTGTAACATCCAGAATTTTTCAACCAATTTAAAATTTTTAAAAACAACCCATTTTCATTAATTCATTAAAAAAAGGTTTTCAATTCATTTATTATCAGAGTATTTCCCAGAATCACATCATAAGTACATAAAACATGAGGAGCGGTACGATCACGCCTTCACCTTGCCACGATCTCCTGAAGTACCTGAAACAATACACTGAAAAAATACCAACCACATATACCATACTCATAACATATCATATCATAAACAGAACATCCATGCACTTCGGGTCTACTGTGTGACTAGTCCGCCGCACCGGGCCTTCAGTCCACCTGTTCCACCCTCCGAGTCTAGCCATATACATCGAGTCTGCAGTGTGGTTGGTCCACCTGCACCAAGCCTTCAACCCAGCTGGTCCACTCTCTGAGTCTATAGTATGACTGGTCCGACCGCACTGTGCCTTCAGTCGGCCTGGTCCACTCTCCGAGCCTCGGCACGTCTAGTCCACCCTCGTGGGGCCTACAACCTATCCAGACCGCTCACTGGGCCTTCGGAATATCCGGTCCGCCCTGGGTATTTGATGGGTTTTATACAAACAATCCTATGTGTGCATACAACCCTAGATTTGGATCTATGTTTTCACTGTTAGATACATAACATTATGAACACATGAATAAAACCATAAAGTAAATTGCTATTTTCGAAATTCATATATAAGGTTAAATCACATACCTCTTGTTGTTATATTTCAATAACAACTTAAATCTTCAAACCCTAAGTCTTGAAAGCAAGCACCACAAGTGTAGTGCCTCTAATGGCTCACAAACACCACAAGCAATTACAGAGGATATAGAGAGAGAAAGGGAGAAGTAGAAATCAGCCTAGGGATCTCTTAGAAGCAAGTGAGATGATTTCTTAAGGCCTAGGGGTCTTTATATAGGGTTAGAATTAGGGTTTCAGTCCTTATCCTTATCTAGTTACTTGCCCACCAAGCAACCATAAGATAAGCCTTGATAACCCTTATCTCTTGGACCATATGGACGATTTCAAGGATATCCAATCCCTTGAATTCATCCACCCTTCTCCAAGGATAACCATTGCCCTATTTGCAACTATCACATAATTACAATTCTGCCCCTCTAGTTTAATTAATTGCACTTGATCACAAAATTAATTTCTAATTAATTATTGACCAATATTAATTAAACAAATATGATTTCTCCTTTAATATATTATTCTTATAACATATTAATAAATCATAATAACCTCTTTCTCTATTTATTTATCCAGTCAAGTTGCTTTGGTGAAGGCAACCCAAAAGGACCATGCACAACCGGGTCAAGTATTTACCAAATATGGTTACGGGCTTAGACACTAATCCAACAGTATTTTGGCTTACAGCACAAAGCAGGACCCGCCTCAACCCAACCCCAGTCAACCAACCATGTGCACATAACATATAATCGTATAACAGTTAATCACTAATCAACCGGTCTAGCAGATCACATACATAGCACACTCTAACCAGGATACCGACCTAACCGATCACTAACATAGCATCATCGTATAACAAGATTCTGAACTTAACCAGGTCTCTAACATATACCATCCTAACTACCAGGAAGCAAACATATAACAAAAGGGTCGGCCTTGGTGCCTTAGACCTTGTCGATATAGTGAGGATAACTCACCTCGCAACTGCTGATTGAAGAGATAAGATCATGCTGCTCCAACCTCCGACACGAACTCCACCACTGATCAATACCAAATAACTGAACTTAATAAATACCAATAATTACCAAAATACCCTTGGAAGTCAACTGGTCAACTCTTGGTCAAAGTCAAAGTCCTCAGTCAAAGTAAAAACTCCCTGACTAACTCTACTCGCTAAGTCAACCCGCTGACTCATCAAGTCCCTATGCTCTGAAAACTCTCGTATTACGACTCAACTCGCTGAGTCGCCTCATGACTCGCCGAGTCCAACAACTATGAGCCCCTTCTCGCTCAAGTCACCGAGTCATCCCTCGACCCACCGATTCACCGCTCAACCAGAAAAGGTTAAGACTCCACGACCAGAATCGCCGAGTCCAAGAACAGAATCGCCGAGTCGAAGGCAACATTCAATAAACTCATCGAGTTGTTCTTCCAACTCGTCGAGTTCCTGCCTATCTGCATGCAACTCGTCGAGTACACTAATGTGACTCTCCGAGTATCACTAGTTCTCATTCCATACAGAGGCTTTCCAAGCCATGCAGGGGTTCCAATCCCTAGTTCTACCCTTCTACAAGCCATTCCTCATGTAAAGTGGCAAACTTTACGTGAACTCCAGTAGCTATGAGCCCAAAATGCTCCAGAGATAGACTTTTAGGACAAAGGGGTTCACTAACAACTCAAGGAATAAAGCTTTATGACATTCTAGGCCATCATGAGTCTAGATCTGGAGTAGCAACCCCAGATCCAACTCCAAATCCGAGATAGGTCTCAAAACAAATTGAGGAACTCCCAAAACAACCACCAAGGATGAACTACAAAGGAAATAGCTTAAGATAAGAGCTCCTTACCTCAGAGATGTGCACAATTCTGATGTGGATCCCAGATCTTTACAAGCCCCTTGATGCTAGCTCCCAATTCTCAAGCTCCTTTCACAATTTCCTCTTCTAAGCCCCAATCTTTCCAACAATGAAGCCTCACACGAATTTAGGGTTTTCTGGAACAAAAGGGAAGGTAAAGAGGCTGAGGGTGGCTATAATGTGCTTTATATATGGCACAAACCCCAAATTAGGGTTTTTCTCCCATCAGCACCAACTTGCTGAGTCCAGCTACCGACTCGCCGAGTTGGTCACTTAACACGCGTCCATAATCACGACCCGACTCACCGAGTCGACCTTCCTTATTTACACTTAGAACCCTGAACTTGTACTTCTGAACTCGGGGTGTTACAATATCGGAACAAATGATAAAACCATTATATCCCTCGATACGGGTGGACTAACTGCATGCCTTCCACATAGTAACCCTGGCCGATCTCCACTACGAACCGAGAGAACACTAAACATCCCAAACTAGCAAAAGGGACAACCTTTCACTACCTATTTATAATTCACGGTATGAAATTGGCATATAACATTTCTTGAAAATATAATCTAAACATAAGCAGGGATGTAAACCTATAGATACACTTACCGGAAACTCAGTGAGATTCCAAAGCAGGTACAATACTATTATTACAGAAAGGGGAGTTCGGATTACATACCTGCGATCTATTGCGGCTCAATCTTGACTTTCTGCTGAATGATGGGCGTTGGAACCTAAACTCTCTCCGCCACCCAAGCAGAACAACGGGACTTGAAATGACCTGGCTGGTGACAATGAAAACATATATGGTCCTGCTTACAATCCCGATACACATGTCCTCTCTCTCCACACTTGAATGTTGTGTTGCGAAGCAATGCTATAAAGTGGTGTTGTAAAGTAACAACTAGCCAAGCTGATGGAGTGCTAGTAGACAAGTCTAGCAACTAGACAAACCCTTTTATATATATATATATATATATATATATATATATATATATATATATATATATATATATATATATATATATATATATATATATATATTAGAGAGAGAGAAAATGGGGTTATTTTAAAAACTTGACAACTCCTAATATGCTTATTATTATTTTTTAATTGAAGACCAGAATTACACAGTATTTCTAGTCCAATAGTGGTGATAGTTTTGAAAAATGATTAACCGATTAAGAGTTTTTGGATTCTCACATATTTTTAAGTTATATATATATATATATATATATATATATATATATATATATATATATATATATATATGACAAAATTGCAAAAATGGTCCCTGTGGTTGTCAAAATTCTGCAGTTTTGGTCCAAAAAAGTTTGGCGGTGCATCAGTGGTCCAATTTCGAATACCTTATGCAGTTTTGGTCCCTATAGTTGGAATTGTTATGTGTTTTTGGTCCAAACCCAACATGAAATGACGAATATGCCCTTTGATAATTCTTTTTTATTTATTTTTAATTTTTTATTACTATTTTAATTAAAAAATAAATTAAAAGATTAAAATAAAATAACTCTACCCCCCCCCCCTCTCTCTCTCTCTCTTTCTCTCTCTCGGTAGCCATTCTCCAAACACCACCACTCAGTTTTGATTTAGGGATTTTGAAGATTGCTTCCAAAATTTTAACAAAGAACCACCGATGGACCACCCGATTTCCTCCTTGAACACCACTATTCTCATCACAGTAACCAGAAAACACCACAACCGGGACCATCCTTCTTTCTTCATCTCCAGAAAACACCACCAACGGAAACCTTCTTCATTCATCGGTGGTCCCGATCTATATTTTTTAGGGCTATGGTTTCCTTGTGGTGACAAATGGTGATGGTATGCGACAACAATGGTGGTGGTCAGATCCATTGTGCAGAAGTTCAATCAAACACAGTAGAGCACCATAAATTAACTTGAGAAGGTGAACAAGATGGAGCCCCCTATAGAAGAAGAGAAGAACGGTCATACACAAGCCCTAATTTTCAAAAACTAGTTCAGGAGGACTTGGAAGAAGCTCCAATGGAGGATGATGTTGATGATGGCTTTAAAGAGCGTGATTTTAGAGAAACTCCACCATTTTCGTCCATTAGAAGCCATGTTTCGATGAGTGGTCATAAGATATAGGAGAATGAGAACCAGAGGAGAACAGTGGAGGAGGGAGAAGTGACGAAGATGCTGGTAGTTGACAATGACGAAGGAGTTTGGTGTTCGTCTTCAGAAAATGGAAAAGGGGAACAGAAAGAAGAAGAAGAAGAAGAAGAAAAGGAAGAGGACGATTATACGGGTTGTGTTGGAGTTCAAGTGCTCGCCGGAGTTTTGGTGTTCGTCGGATGTCTTGGTTTTGGATGAAACTCAAACTTCCTGTTATGATTTCCGGTGAAAAAATAACATTCCCCCGTAAAGAAGTCTCCTACGTTTTCGGCGAAAATGGTGGGCGTCGGAGGTGGTTTCAGGCGAAACGGCAGCCACCGATGGTGGTTCTGGACAAAAGAGGGTTGCACCGGTTATGGAGGTGGAGTTGGTGATGAATGGGTTTTATGATAAAGATGGAAGAGTAGTGGGTTATATATTTATTTATTTTGTTTTAAGATGAAAAAAAATATATAAATTAAACTAATTAAAGTATTACAAAAAATAGAAAAAATAAATTATAAGGGTATAAAAGTAATTTCAAGTGTATAGGGACCAAAATCACTAAAAAGATTCAAAATTGGACCACTGTGCACCACCAAACTTTTTTGGACCAAAACTGCATAATTTTGACAACCACAGGGACCATATTTGCAATTTTGTATATATATATATATATATATATATATATATATATATATATATATATATATATATATATATATATATATATATATATATATATATATATATATATATATAATTTAGAATAATAATTGGATAATACCAAAAGAGAAAGACTGGACAATTAGATTTGATAGTGGTCAATAAGTCCCCTCAATTTTTCACAAAACTTATGATTTGTCAAATCATAAATAAAGTAAATTACCTAAAAGACCCTTTTTCTTTCCCAAGCCCCATTGGTTTTTAATTTTTGTTATATATCTGCAAAGTATTATCATATTCTATGAGGTATAAGAAATATATAGGACGAATTGCAAATAAGCAAATGAAAGAGCTGTTTTTTTAATCATATTTATTTCGATAATTTATTTTTCAAATGAAGATTAAATGTGTATTATTATTTTGTTTGTAACTGAACAAGAATCCAGATTGTCAAATATGAAACAATTAGCTAATTACCAGTAAAACAACATTTATTTTATATTTAATTGATCCAATACTCTCACAGCAAGTTGAATAGTTAATAATTAAGTTTATAATCAATTTATGTATTTCTTTTTAATTATAAAATGAGTTTATCTGCTTATGTTTTGTAGACTCTAATATAATAATAAGTTAATATTCATGAAACCATATAATTAATATTTCCCCTTCTCTCTTAATTTTTATATTGATAAAAAACGATATATTTATAAAGCTGTTAGCTTTATTTTTTGTTTGCCTTCAAAATTCAAAAACTGTTAGAAATCATGAAAATCGGATAAACATAAGACTCTAAATTATTTTTTTGACTGATGGAAAAAGAGAAACCATATTTCTTCTCTATTATCTTATAACTTGTATTTTGTATTATTCTATTTCTAAACTCGTGAATACGACAAGTTTTCTGTAATCGGTGATATCAAACATGCTTAATGGGATATATATGTAAAAAAGTTGTCTTTTAATAAAGTAGGCAAATAAATTTCGTTAGAATACAATTAAATTCATACTAAATTATGCTTTTCGAGATCAAACGCAAATTCTTTTGTTGAAACAAACACGACAATAAGCAGTTTGACTTATGATAATGTTTATAAATGTATATGTTTGTAATGATATGTAAACATTTCATTAGTGTTTATAACAAAATATCTTGACATGCCTATATAATTCATTGATAAAAAAGATAAAATATAAGCGTACAAATATAAAAATATTTATTTAACCATGTCTTTATATTACTTGTGTAGGTATGAAGGGTGTATGAGTGTATCTTAAGGCTGTTTGGGTTATTTAATAATCTATTTAATACTGATAGATTGATAGTAAAGAGTACTAGGTTTTTCACAACACCTTCCTCAATCCAATCAGACATAAATATGACTTCCGTATGTCCGTCTTTCATAGTCACACTCACACAGGCAACTTTTCTTTGGTGGGTCTGTCAGATCTGTTTTTGGTGACAGACACAGACTGTAGTCGGATTCTCTTTGGTTTTTTTCATGTTCTTTTCCACCTTCCTCTTATAACTGTGCCACTGTCACTTCACTGCCTCCTCTACTCCTCTTTCTTTCTTTTTAGATTTTTATTGCTAATAAATGGCAATAGACATTACCCTGTTTGAAGAAAACTTCAATACTTAGCTTGTTGCAGCTTTTATAAAATAATCTTCTTGCGATTTCTTAGAGAACCTATTTACCACATCGTGATTAAAGAAGGACAAACTTAACATCAACACTACTATCATCTCTTACTTTAAATCAAATGAACAAAAAAAAAACAGTTGCAAGACCAAAAGGCTTTTGCTCACAGGTATCGGGTATCCCGGCGATATGTATGAGGTTTGTTTATGGAACTGTTGTCCTGTTTCACTTCATGGTAACTTCTCATATAGATTCTATAACTAGATTGTAACATCCCAAAATTAAGACAACCATTAGTAACTTGAATGCATATATGAGAATCATCAAGTTATATGATTTTTACATAACAAGTTATGCACTTAATCGCGACCCTATAGCGGCGTTATAGCGGTGTTGTAGGCCTGTAGCGGCACTATAGCGGTTAGCGTAGATAATAACCATGATTTTCAAAATAGTGGTTTGGAATAGCGGATTATAGTCACCGTAGGAGTGTTATAATTGCTATTTGAATAAATTTTATTTTTGGTCTATTTTACATAATAAAATGCATTTTTTGTCATTCTATTGAATAAAATTGTGTTTTCTTAGCTCAAACAAAAACTTTTGTGTCATTCCATTGAATAAAATTGTGATTTTGTGACTATGATGACTTCCATTGAAACCATATATGTTTTATCTTGTTAGTTGTGTTGAAAACTTGAAGTACTACAATATGATTAACTATCAAATTGCTTAATTATTTTATTTCTAATTATGATTGTGTTGAAGTATGATAAAATGTTAAGTATTATGTTTTCTTTTTTATTGTGTTAATGTATGATTAACCGTGACATGGTAACCAGTGTGTGAAATATGATTAACTAATTATGATATGTGAAGTATAATTTACTGACTAACTAATTAACTGGATTGGGTTGAACTTTGAAGTATGATTTATTGATTAATACTCTAATATATATAATTTTACATAATATAAAAAACGCTATATCACTGCTATGCTACTATAAGAACCGCGATTTAAAATAGTTGTCGGTGACCGCTATTATATTTTTTACTGCAATAACTACTTAGATAACAAGAGATGTAACTAATCTTTTGGCTTATGTATTTAATTTTAAAAGAAATATTATTTAGGGCTTAAGAAACATGATATAGTGAATTGAAAGAAAATACAATTCCAATTTATAATCATATTAATTTTGAGTTCCTCTATCAACAATACTTTGTTCCATTGGTTGATTTTTTTTTCTTTTTTCTTTGCTTGCTTGCTATCACACTACGTGTTATCTCTTTATTTTTTCTTTGCTTGCTTGTTGTCACACTATGTGTTATCTCCTTACACAACCACCGCCCACCGTCCATTGACATTTATTCAGGGACTCGGCAAGTTGGAGGCCCCAACTCATCGAGTAGAGGTTGAAATTGGATGCAGGAAGAAGAACCTACTCGACGAGTCAGATGCCCTGACTCGACGAGTAGGCTTGTCAGGATTAAACCCTAATCTAAAGGTTTGCACCCTATTTAAATGCCTTAACTCTCCAGTTGTGGCCTCCCTCATCGCCTCCCTATGTCCAGAAAGACCTAAATCGAAACCCTAACCTTTTTTGAGTGATCTTGAGCTATTTTGTGTGTTTGTGGTGGTTGTGAAGCTTAAGAAGGAAGAAGGAGATTTGGAGTTCAAGTGGAAGCTAGTAGATCCAGAGGTTGTGTCTCATTTCCAGCTCATTGGAGGTAAAAAAGCTTCAACCTTGACCCTTTATCTCTTAGATCTCTAGTTAGGGTTCATTTCTACATTTCTAAACTTTTGTAGAGCCACATTCGAGATTTTTTGGCTCTAAGAGAGTGTGACTTCAGATTTGGAACCATTGGGGGTTCTTATGGCATAAAGGTGTCAATTTTATTGTCATAAGCACCCCATGCATCTTGTAGACTTCATTTTAGGGACATTTGAGCCAAATACCCCATGTATGGACGTCAAGTTTGGGACTTTACATGTGTTATGGACCCTAGGAGGCCAGATCTATATTGTGGATGCATTAAGACCAATTGAAATCGAGCATATAGTTTTGGACATAGAGGAAATTGGTGAGTCACTCATGTGACTCGGCAAACAGGTCTCATTTCCCACCAAATCCCTTTCGATAATGGACCATGTGTTAAGTTAGAAGAGCGCTCATTCGGTTGGGATCATTAAGGACCTGGAAATCATGGGACTCGGCGAGTGTATGAACTAACTCGGCGAGTTCAAGGTTATGTCCTAAGAATATGAAGATGGACTCGGCGAGTCAAGGAAGAACTTGGTGAGTCCAGCACTAAGAGCATCACCTTGCATGAAGATGAAATCGACGAGGTCATGAGGAACTCGACGAGTCAATGACTAAACACCCCAACTAGCATGAAGATGGATTCGGTAGTCAAAGATGAACTCATCGAGTCACTTGCAAATGGTCTCGACTCTATATCATGAAACTTGACGAGTTGGTGGACCAACTCGGAGTTGATCCTGACAACGAGGACGGTTCAGACACTCCACGACACTGAGGTGAGTTACCTTCCAGTAGAAGTGGGTCGAAGGCACCAATTTCAGCCCACTAGTAGTTGATTATAGTTGAGATAATTGTCTTGTTTGCCACTATATGTATTGTTTTATGTGCTAGTATGATATGATGTTATGTGATAGTGGTAGTAGGGGGAATAGTCCCCATATCCGGTTGATAGGGCCAAGGGGTAGGTCGGACACTACGGGATTTCTGACAGTATGATTATGTTATGTTTCTTTGTGGTAATAGTAGGGGTGAAATAGTCCCTATAGCCGGTTGAGATAAACCGGAGGGGAAGGTCGGACAGCCCGATATGTCTGGCAGTGTAGGTTAGGCACCCCGGTATGCCTAGCAGGGGTAGTTTGAGCACCCATGTATGCTAATCATGGTAGGTTGGGTACCCAGATATGCCTGGCAGTATGTGTTATGTATGGTATGTGGTATGATGGGGGAACTCACTAAGCTTCGTGCTTACATGTCTCAGTTTTGTTTCAGGTACCTCTTTAGCAAAGGGGAAGGAGCCGGCACGGTAGCTGCACATCACACGCACACCAGATTTCCGCATTATGATATTCTTGGGATTGTACTCTGACATTATTATTATTCCACGACATGTTTTATGACATTTGACTTATAGGATTATTATATGATATTGATGGTGTTCCCAGTAAACTGTTTTACAAGTAACATAATTAAAACAAAATTTTTGGCCTTGAAAATTAGGATGTTACAATGTATATATTAAGTAACCTAATGAATCACTCTTTTTTCAGGATGGGTTCGAACAAAAATCTATCAACAGATTAAGCTTTCTCAAAAAGATTTATTCAGAAGATCGGTAGGTCTCCACATGACGGAAGTACATTGTTATTAGTAACAATGATATCTTAACATATTTCCATTATTTACATCTAAATACCAGCCTTGATGCCAGAAATAGTAACGTATTTTCATTTATTTGTGTATTATAGTGTCTGTACTTTCATTTATGTTACTACAAAGTTGTACTGCCATTTTTTTTATTACTAAGGCATTGTACTTTCAAAAATCCATATAGTTGTAGAATCGTGTTTTCAAGCTTTCAAATACAAGGACAATATACTTTTCAAAATACATCTAACTATTATACTTTCATTTTCTTTCTTATTAGGACATCCTACTTTGAAAATTCTACTACACCAGACATCAATAAAAAAAAAATCTAACTCGTGCAATGCACGGGCCTCTTTCTAGTTATTATTTAATTATATTACCAACAAAAGATAAAATAAAATTTATTTGTTGGGTTCACTGCTAGAAAACTAGGCATCAACGACGGACATTTACATCGAAATCCGTCGTTGAGGCCATCAGCTTATTGACGGAAACTAGCCGTCCAAAAAAACCTTGCTCGCAAATGGTCAACGATGATTTAGCAAAGGACTTAGCGGCGGATCATTGATGGATTAGGTTGTCACCAATGATCCGAAATTGTGTGAATTCTGTCACACTTCCGTCGCTAAATCAGTCGCTAATTATGTATAAATGAGTAGTTTTTCTATTTCTAATGTTGGTGTTAAATGGTTGGATATTCTATAACCAAAATTCACAAATGAAATTCAAATTTAGACCCCCAAACCAAAACATTAACATCCAACTACCAAAATAAAAATTAAATTCAACTTACACAATAATGTTTTATATTTAATTTCCATCTACCTAAACTTGGTCACAAAAATCAAATGTTCCAAAGTCTAGTTAAATGGGTAGGATGTTTCCTTGATTGAGAGTTAGGAGTTAGTTATACATCTTGATGATTTCTAGAAATCGGGACCTCGCATCCTTCAAATAGTTCCTCACTTCCTTACAAACATGCTTGAGATAACGTGCAAATATGAAACTCAAACTATAAATACACAAAAGGAAGCATAATTCTATAATACTCAGGGTTATTTTTTTCTTTTTCTCACTTATACAACATTAATGAAACTAATTTCCACTAAAAAAAATTAAAAAAAGCATACAAGAGCACAATGAGCAGATGTCAATTGATGAAAATCTCACAAATGATACCAAAATGTTGTTTGTTTTCTGTCTACAGATCTTCTTGTCTTCTTGTCTTCTTCTGTCTGCGTCGCGCAGACCATGCGCGGACATTAGGCTTTGCATATTATTTGGTTTTTTGAAGACTGCAGACCTAAAAGGTCTGCGCGTCCTCTTCACGGTGCAAACGTGAACTATAATCTTCTAACATCTTCTAGGTTTAAAAAACACATATATCTTTGTTTTTTTTTTTAAAAAAACTTAGATTTATTCCAACTTTATCTATGAAAACCAATTTGGAAAAAAAAAATTACAATACTTCAAGAAAAAATGGTTGACTACACAAAAATGACCTTTATGCAAACTTTATAAATAAAAATTTAATTATAATAAAGATAGTTAGAACCGTTTATATTGATATAAAAAAAATCCTAATATTATCTTTTATTTTTTTGTCAAATTTTATAAAACATTATTTAATAAAGTATCCTTAATTTCTTGGAAAAAATATTTATAGCAAGTTTTTAATTGATTTAATTGAAAATGTAAAATGAAAATTTTCATTTTGAAATTGAAATTTATTTCCATCCATTTTATGTGTCAAATTCTTTGATCCCTAATTACAATGTTTATATATAATTTTGCAACAAAAACTTGTCGACTTTAATCAAATATATACATTAATTCATATAATTTTATTTTAACTTTTATATAATAATACATAAAAGATGATATATATTTGTTAATCGTCTATAATCAAGTCTTAAAAGTATTGAAAAATCTATTAATTTAAAAAAATCAATTTATTTAGATTTTAGCAGTCTGCAGATGTTAAAAAACAATCTTCTTCTTTCAAACTGCAGACGTTTGGTTCACCTTTTCTACTGCAAAGCTCTGCAAATGTGGTTTGCAAACCGCAGACATTTACCTCAGAAAAAAACAAATAACACCTAAAATTTAAACGAAATTATGACTTGTCAACTCCCTACCTGCATTAACTTCACATAAAGGTTTGTTTTAGCTGTTTCACTGCTTGCAAAGAACGTGCATGCAATGGAGTGGAATGGATTATATATTATGCTTATAAACACCAAATAAAAGTCATCTACAACCACATATTTTGTTAGGTTTTTTTATGTATAGGAACAAGACTTACCACGTTATGTACAACATAGGAACAAAACTTACCACATTATAATTTTGCAACAAGTAATGCAAACTTAAAATAAATGTAAATCTTATATACTCCATAAATGTAAGAATTACCACATACCTTAAACACTAGAAGGGTGTTATAAATTTGTTCTAGCTAAACTCGATCGAGGAAAAAGAATTTAGATAATAATCAAAACTTAGTTACAATTGTTGAAGCTGTAAATCACAAACCTACAAAAAAAAAAAATTGAAATGATATTGAACTAAGTTTTTACCAGGTCAACGGATTCTGTCTACATCTAACCGAGTTTTTATCGGGTCAATGAATTCCGTCTACATCCAACCTTTTCCAAAAAATATAAAATATTTGTAAACATGAAATTTAATTAGCTCATCTAAAGACTCCAACCCTAATTCACCACTAGAAAGATGAGCAACAGTCGAGTTTGTATACACACAGATAACCAAATACCTGCATTAGAGTATACAAACACATAGAGAGATATATTGTAACATGCGCAGATTCAGGCTAGTCAATTAAGATATAATAAGCGTTCAAAATATTTTTTTTATAGAAGATTATCTATGATAAATAATCTTAACCAAAGTAAATAATTGTAGTCAACAATTATAACATATTTGACGTAAAAAAAAAAAGAATTATATGAAACTATGTGTTTCATGATTATTATTATAATATAATATAATAAGAAAAATCAATTGAGTATTCCGTAAATCATAAAATAAGTGCGCCAAAACACACACACACGCATATATATATATATATATATATATATATATATATATATATATATATATATATATATATATATATATATATATATATATATATATAAAGTACATGTCTTCCCGATCCCGAAAATATAAATTTCATAGAAATCCGACTCCATATGAATTAAATATGATTTTTATAATATATAAAACTCAGTCGCACACAACGAATGTATGATGTTAAAATTTACGAAGAGAATGACTCACTTTTTATCTAAAACCACCAAAAAGAAAATTGTAGTACTCTTTAAAATAAGAATTTTGAGAAAAAAAAAAGCCACAAACAAAGTATGTACGAGAGAATTATGATTTTAGCAAAATCATTTCATTTTATAAAAAATATGGACAAAAAATAAAGTAAAAATTAGCCAATAGGGTCTAAACAAAAGTTGTAGATCTTACCGATAGCTACACGTGGATATAAAAAACATCAAAACCGGAGTTCGTATGAACGAGTTATAATTTATAATAGCATATTTACGTATTAAAATAAAGTATAAATCATATATATATATATATATATATATATATATATATATATATATATATATATATATATATATATAGACACACACACACACACAAATGTATATATCATTAGAAAACTATCGACGATGCGGTCATTATAAGACTAATGTTGAGTACTTTCGACATTAGTTTAGTACAAATATCGGTAAATCTATTTAAAATAGTAGTATAAAGGGGTATTTAGTCGTTTAAATAACTATATGGTCATTAAGTAACTATAGGTGGTAGTTTTTGAAAATTCAATTACTATAAGTAAGAGGTTCTAGGCTCTTATATTTCTTGCACCATTCTCTTGATTCAAAAGTTTTTCTCTTTTTATCCCCCGAGCATTTCGGTCCCTTGTGATTCGACTTCTCTTTCTATAGTTTTAGTATAGTAAAGTGAGCCTTGAAGCACTACTAGAATATTTTTAGAAAGATTTAGCGACAAAGTTCTACCCGCATAAAGTCTAGTTTCTCGCTAAACCACCTGTAAGTATAGTTATGCTTACCGTACTTTAAGTATAGCTTTTGTTTAAGTTCATTATCGTTATTGTGAACCTATAAACAATATATGTGCTAAGTATTATAAAATATAATGTGTTATTATAATATCTTTTAACTACTCGTTGTACGGGGAATCTGGTTTGAAGGCAGTGACGAGTCTAGAACGTAAAATCACATGGTTCACTATTTAAATGAAACTGACAAAAGAAGAAAAATATTATATATATATATATATATATATATATATATATATATATATATATATATATATATATATATATATATTATTTCGGGTTCGGATCGGATCGAGTCGTAAAAGCAAAAAAAAATAATTAAGTACTTACAGTTGTACTCGATGAGGTCTTATAGCATGATATAATTTCATAATTGTATCATTACTAATACTATCTAAAACATTTTTTTTAATATATGACACCAAACTATCACTTAAAAATTGATCACCCATTTTGTTGCGTACATCAGTCTTTACTAACTTCATTGCTGAAAACGTGCGTTCCACACTCGTTGCAACGGGTAAAATCAATGCAAGTTTTAAGAGAAGGTAAACCTTAGGATATATTATATGCTTTTGCGTTTTGACGATCTTTTTGGAAAGTTCTCCAATGCTCTTCAATTGATTAAATCGTTCATCTTCTCGCACATCCTTAATGTAATTTTTAAGTTCAACTTCAAGAACTTGAAGATCATATTCTGTTGGAAAGTCTTCCCTATAAAGTGTAGCCATTTCCATTAGTTTATCCAAATCAAAGGCTTTAAAAGACTCACGCGGGCACAAACAAGCTATGCAAAGAAGTAATTTCATGTTGGCTTCATTAAAGCGATGGTTAAACTCTTGAAGTTGCATATCAATCACCGCCGTAAATACATCAACATGATAGTGGTGCAAGTTGTTAACCTGAAAATATATATATATATATATATATATATATATATATATATATATATTTAACATGCTAATGAAAAAACACATTAAATAAATCAAGTTGGTAATATCAAATGTTACCTACCTGTGAACCTCTTCGACGATTGAATCCATCATAATATTCATCTTCCATACCCACAATTCTAACATCATGTTTATCACTAAACAAAGTAACATTCCCTAAAAGTGGTTCGCATCCTACATCTCTTATTTCTTGAATTGCTTTTTTAGAGCTACTTACTTGATTCATGGCATTTATGATATCTTTGTCTTTTCTTTGTAATGTTGTATTTAAATGATTTGGGACTCCCAAGATATCAACCATCAAGTGTAGACAAAACACAAAATCAAAGGATTTTAATAACCTTAAGATACGAATCGTTTCAGCTTTACGATCACGATCACTATTATCTCTACCAAGGTCATCAAGTACTTCACAAATGGAAGAATATATGTTCTTGATATTCAATAGAGATGAAAAATGAGAACCCCATCGAGTATCAGATGGTCGTTTGAAACCCACTTCTTGGTTCAAACCGGTACCACTCTCAAGCTCACATAAAATTTACCATATAAAAGTTTAATTAGAATAACATAACCACAAAATATTTTAATGATAAATCTAGTACAACTTTAAAGCAAACCTTCAATCAATGCTTCCATAACTTTATTCGCTTGTTTTATTCTTAAATTATATCGTCGTTTGTAGGAAGATCCAATAATGTTTAATAGCCTAGAAACCGCATCAAAGAAATCGTTAACCTTCGTGTAATTTTTTGCAACAAACACTAGGGCTAACTGTAATTGGTGAGCAAAACAATGAATAAAGTATGCAGATTTTGCTTCATTCATAATCAAAGTCTTCAATCTATTAAATGCACCACTCATGTTACTAGCACCATCATAGCCTTGCCCTCTAATGCTAGTATTACTTAAATTCCGTTTTGAGAGCATATCATAAATGGTTGTCTTTAGTGTCAAAGTTGAAGTGTCACTAACATGTCTAAGGCTAACAAACATTTCTACAACTTCCCCCTTTTTTTTACAAAGCTCAATACTAATGCCAATTGTTATTTACAAGAAATATCACGTGACTCGTCTACCAAAATTGCAAAAAAATCTTTTCCAAGATCTTCCATAATAACATTTATTGTTGCATCCGAACATGCATGCACAATATCTTTCTTGATATCACTGCATTTCAATTGAGTATTTTTTTTTTGGAGCATTCTTTAACACAACACGATCTACCACATCACATCGATAAGCTAACCATTGTAAGAATTCAAGAAAGTTACATTTATTATCTGAGTCATCCGTCTTGTCATGACCACGAAATGCCAATCCTTGACGCCATAAGAATCTAACACAATCAATTGAAGCATTCAAAAGAATACGATATTCTTTTTCTTGCAAAATGGTTTGTTTCTCAAAAGCAGTAGTTATGGATTGCCTTTGGTTCATCAAAATTTGACACTTTTGGACAACAATAATATGTGGAGTTCTAGCTTTATGATCATCTAGTCCTAATTTCCTATTCCAAGCTTTAAAACCAGATTTCACAAAATGATCTGATCCACCTTGGTTTGGTATATCGGATTTAAATAGATAACAACATAAACAAAATGTGACATTCTCTTTTATACTATATTCTAACCAATATATATTGTCATCAAACCAAGATATATTGAATCTTCGTTGTTTACCTCCAAAAGCACGTTGTGGAAACTTATAGTTTTGAGGTTGAAAAGGTCCTTTTTGCAAGTATATTCTTCTAATTTCATCTCTTTGATTCACATGATAATACTTCATACTTGGTCGTTATGTCGGGTCAATAAGTAGTGAACTTAAATCAACTCTCATATGTTTATGTTGCTCGTTATTTTTTATCAATCTTTTTAAAAAACATGAATAAAAACATTCTTGATTTTAATTTCTGAAATAAACACCAATTCACAAACAACAATAAAATATTCAAACAAATGAACAACAATAATAATAAAAAAAAAAAAAGCCTATTTAAAAATAAGAATAAGGCAATCAAAAGTAATAATTGAAAAAAAAAAAACACAGTAACTATTCAATATTATTAAAATAGTTGTAATCAATAATTAAGTTATTAACAATCCTAAAAGTGAAGCAATTCATGGGATTTGTAATTTGGAAATTATAAATCATCTATTAACAAGTATTAGAATTTCAAAAAAAAAAAAAAAAAAAAAAAAAAAAAAAAAAAAAAACTAATATGTTAATCACAATTCACAAAATGACAAAATTAATAAAATTGAGTAATAGGTAACACCCTAAAATTGCCGTTGTGAAAATTGAGTAACAATTCACAAATGGTGCTGCTTGAATGAAACTGAAGCCTTGTGAAAATTGTCTGTTCGTGACTCATAAAGCACCCTGACTTTTTTTTAATGTAATCTATATCTCTCTACCTAATAAAACACTATACTAAATGCCACTTGTCCAACTATTAGCACAACATGTTGCCACGTGTCATTACTTCAGAATTCTACATCTTCATTTCCCGCCAATATAATCCCAAGATATTTCGTTCACATTCAAAACCCTACATATTAGCATAATTATCAGCATCAACATAAATCAACATAATTAAGAAAAAAAATGGCTGGAGTTTATATGCATAAAAATAGGAACAGAATATGCAAAAATTATAAATGCAGAGTTCGTTATTTTATGTGATTTATATCCTAAAATATATATCCTAAATATCTTAAACATCCTTAATTACCGGAATTTGAATCAATTCAAAATATTTGATACTGATTCCTGATTTATAGGCTAAATTATATACATCAACTATCAGTAATCGGTAATATCATCATCTTAATATTAACGCTTTCCACAGAATTCGACAGAACTGCACTTTCATTCACAGAAGTTTCTGTCACAGAAAACCAAAATCATCAGGTTAGCATATCATCTTCAACTATCAGTGTTCATTCTTTTGATTTTTTAATTTGAAATCCTTCTTCTTCTACTTCTTCTTCAATCCGATTATTACATGTAAGCAAACAACCTGTATTGCTAAACAGAGAATCAATCAAAACTTTTAAGTAATCCGCCAAGAAGGATAGTCCCAAATATCTGCATCATAATAATTGTTCTTTTCATTGATTGATAGTGGTAAACATATATTCAATCAAAACTTTTAAATAATATCAGTATAATTTATATCATAAATAATAAGTGTTCTTTTCATTGATTGATACTGCTATCATATATATTTTTTTAAATCCGACTTACTATCCCTGTTTGAATATTCTATGAACCCCATATCTATTGTCCAATTTATTTTCATGCATGTCTACCATGTCTACATCATACTGCATGTTCAATAGGATTGTACAATCAATATATATATATATATATATATATATATATATATATATATATATATATATATATATATATATATATATATATATTGACTCAAATAAAAATGAAAAAAAGGATGAACAATTTTAATCAACAGCTGTTAAGTTTTCATTCTTTTACTCGAATAGCAATGTAATATTATTTATTGTGTTATTTTGTTATTATCATATTCTATCATCATATTATTTTTTTCTAACAGTTTTATAACAAATCTTTTTTTTTCTAACAATTTTATTTTTTGCAGTTCAATGGCAGCAGCAAATCTTACCTTCATACCTGATTTGGATGTAACCAGGGATGACTTGACCTTCAAGCTTCGTGTCATAAACCTTTGGCATCAAATGTGTTTCAACAAAAAAACTGAAATTTGGTCAATTGAAATGATCTTATTGGATGAAAAAATACCTTCCAAAACTTAATTTGATATATTTCTTACACATATTTCGTTATATTTAATTACTTCTAAAGTTTTTATTGTTGTATTAAATATTTTTAGGGAAACAAAATCCAAACAACAGTTTCAAAAAGAAACATATATCGATTCAAAAATATATTAAAGGAAGGCATGGCATTTTACATCAAAGGTCCAGACTTTGCAGCACTGAAGATAGATACTTTTAGGTTAACTCCTCAAGATCAGAAACTCACATTCGGCCAACAAACTGTTGTTACAGAGTGTATCGATTTTTCTGGACATAAGTTTGGGTTTTCATTTTTTGATTATGAAAACATTTTATCATTCGGCCATCCTCAAGATAAATCTGTTGGTTAGTACATATCATTATATCTTTAAATATAATAAAATATTTTCCAAATCCTATAATAAGTTTCATTTTCCTTTTTTATTTTTATAGATGTTATGGGTTTAGTTGCCGCAGTTGCTGAGCTACAACGACATGATCCAGATAAATCTAAACACAAGATCAACATCAACATCCAAGATGCAAAGTTGCTTTTTTTATATTTTTACATTTTTTTTAAATTTTAAATTATATTATGTTAATATCTCATTTTTTATAAATAATTTACTTTTCAGAGGCTTGCAACTTCATGTCTATTTGTGGGGCGATTATGCGTACAAGATGCAACAGTATATACATAACAATCCACATAATCGTCGTATCGTTGTTATTCTTCAATTTGGTCAGATTAATGTTTTCAGAGGTATATTGATTATTTTATTAATGTTATTAATATTTATTTTGTCACGATCAAATGAATCTTTATATATTTTATTTATAGATCGTCCAAGTGTAAACACATACTTTACCTCTTCAAAGTTGTTCATTAACTCTCACATAGATGAAATTATTCGTTTCAACAAAAGGTAATTTATGCATAATTGTGTTTATTGTACATTTATACTTTACGTGACTAATATGTTTTTTTTGTGTACATAACAGTTTGGATGGAGATGATGGTCCAGATTCATCGACAAATACATTTTCAGTTATTCCATCCAAACAACTTTCTGAATATGATGATTTCATGATAAAAAATAAAGTGAATGCTATCTCTGAGGTTTGGGAACCTGTTGAGGTATTTAATGTCTTATTGTTTCTTTCAATCTAAATTGTTGTTTTTAACCATCTTTATTGTGAGTTTGTGCTTTTTTATGTTTGTGTTATGTATGCATGTTAAAAGTACACACCTTTCATTTGTAGAAATGTAGTTTCGTTATAGTGGGCACTATAAAGGGAATTTTACAGAATAAAACATGGTATTATAAAGCATGTACCAACTGTTTTGGGAAAGCAGTTCCATCTGATGGAAGTGATGATCGACAACCCACATCTTATGTATGTCATAATGGAGATTGTACAAAACATACCACTTCCGTTGTTCCAAGGTTGTTACTTTACAATTCTTTTATAATTACTTTACAATTCTTTAATAATTAACTATGTAATAATCCATGTTTAACATAAATTTATGACACATTTTGAATTTTTATTTTGATAGGTTCATGATTCCTATACGCGTGCAAGATAATACTGGAACTCTAACCCTAACTATGTTTGAGAGAGATGGAAAATATCTGTTGAAGCAATCAGCAAAATAGTTGGTTAAAAAAACTATCGAGGTTACGCGCCTTTTTTTAATCATACTCAAAATAATATTCTTATATACAATCACTTTAAACAATTTTTTTTATTATTATTAATTGCAGCGTGGAGATAGTCTTGATTTCTATCCGGATGAGATAAATGCATTGAAAGGTTTGAAATTGGCCTTTAAAGTTTCTGTTACAAATTTCAATGTGTCCAAAAAAAACAACCAGTATGGTATTGCTAGAATCAGTGAGGATGCGAGTATAATAGAACAACTTCAAACAAAGTTGAACGATTCACAGGTTATTAAATTACTAATTTTTTATTGTTTTTTATATATTGTTTTACTTTTTAGTACATTATTTTATTGACACTTTTATGTAACATACAGCCTTCTAACGAACAATCGTTAGATTTTGGTTCAGCCGATTTGCAATCTCAAGATATCAAAAATGCAAAGGTTAATTACACATTAACATTTTCACAGATTCCCTCATAAATTATTCCTATTTTACAATTATTATATTATATGATTAATTTTTATAAGGATGCAATTTCTGGAACGGATGATAACATTACTCCTTCCACTCTTGACAAAAACGAAACAACAAGCCCGATGAAGACTTTAACGACAACACCAATCTTAAAGAGAAATCTGAAAGAAGTTTTAGATCTGGAGTGTAATGATCACTTATCGTCAACAAAAACTCCAAAAATATCTCCAGATGGTCCAACAAAACAGTTGTTGAAGGTAAAGTTGAAGAAAAATGATTGATTTATCTTTTGGTGGGAAATTGAATTGGTATTCCGTTTTGCATTTACATTAACGATTGCTTCTTTTAATTTTCTCACTCTGTTTTTTTCACATTGTGGTTTTTCATTGTTCAAACATTTGTTTCCTTTGAATTCTTATTATTTTTAAAATGGTTGTTTCATCCTACATTAATAATAGTATCCCTAAAACGGATAGTTATTGATAACATAAATCTTGGATTCACACGTGACGAGAATTAATATAAAATAAATAAACATACCTGTATATGATCGTTTATAATTTGATTATGTCTTTTATCCATGGTGTAAAGATTCTCCCACTCCATATATTCATCACCAATTTTAGTGATCAGAAGAAGTAATGTCACCATAAGATGTTGTAACTGCCTCTGTTTCTGGCCCTTCCTCTGTAAAAATGAAGAATACCAAGTTAACAAAATCATTTTTTTGTTGCATTACCCAAAAAGAAAAATAAATAAAGAAGCATACCGAATAGTGACTTGATTGTTGGTCTCTTTGGTTTGTTGCTTTTCTTTTTTAATTCAGCTGCAATAATAAATATGAGTCCATTTTAATAACATGAATTACCAGATGTATTATGAATATTATTTTATCAAGACAATACTTCGCAGGAATGAAAGAGAGAGGCATACCCATTCCAGGGACTTTTTAGTCATTAACAATCTCAAAATTCAAAATGTGTCATAAACAAAGTTGATATCTTTGAATGAAACGATCTGCAAATATAATAATAATAAAAAACAGAAATCATTATGAAATTTTGAACATCAAGAAATTATTAAAGTAATACTTTTACGTATAAGCATTATGCAATTTTAGCAAGTTTACCTTTATGCCCCTGATATGTTAAAATATGATTATATTTAAAGTACTTATATGCTCCTCGACTAATAAGAGGACGATTAAATGATAATTATGCCCATAAAGTGGAATATGGGTTGATAACTTTTAATCACAATAAAATGGACAATTATTATTATAAAAATGAAAGTAAGATGCTCTTATGGTTAAAAACGATTATATATCTTTTACAACTCGCACAACATATAAAAATTAAAATTATAATTTACCAATGCATACATAGAAGACGCAATCAATTTCAAACAATCAAGCTTTTGTTCACTACTAAGAATAGTATGCATTAGAGTGTTGATTTTTGTGCAAATTCATAGAAATAAGTGAAATCGGGTAAATATTTGAAGGGTTAATGACATAATTAGGTTACAAACTATTTTTTTTTTCACAATAAAACTCAATAGTGAACTGTATTTATGATAACAAAAATTGTAAACCAACAAATCGATGGTGCACTACTAGAAAAACAGCCTTTTACGACGCTCATTGCGCGTCATAAAAGGCTCAGACGACGCGCAAATGCGCGTCAAGGAAGGCCCTGTCATAAAGAGAGACGACGCGCTTTTGCGCGTCCTCTATAGACGGCGCGCATTTACGACGCTCATTTACGACGCGCAATTACGACGCGCGTTTACGACATGTAATGCGTATCAAGGAAGGCCCTGTCATAAAGAAAGACGACACGCATTCGCGCGTCGTAACCTTACGACGCGTGTGTTATGACACACAGTGCGTCAAGGAAGCCCCTGTCAAGAACGGCCATGTCATAAATGAAGATGACACACATTTTTGCGTATCGTAATTTTAAATGTTAAAAAAAAATATTATTTATAGATTTACTAATTTTCAAATTAAATTTTCATTTAATGTCTCATAACAAAAAATAAAATACTATATACAAAAAATACAATCCATTGCATAAAATTTAATATCATACAAATAATCGATCCTTAGAAAGATAAAACAAATCAATAGAAGTTGTTTTCTCCCTATACATGATTATTACATACTAAATAACAAACTTTATTTCATATTCATACATATGATTACATTATTCATTAAGAAAAACATATACCTACAGCTAGACTTGGTAGATCCATGTCAGTGTCTTTTGAATCAGAAGGATAACGATTTTGGAAATCGTAGAATGATTGTGAAGGAAGTGGTGACAGAATTCCTCTAGGGTTTACAGAAATCTGCAAGGAGGACTATGGAGGAAAGAAGGAATAAAAAGAAACATGAAAACATAAAGATCATCAACTAGATAATAGAAGTCAAACCTTTGACCACTTCTTTAATGATACCATATAACAGATCCAAGTTCCATAAAGTTTCAAAACTGCATGAAAACATTATATAGGAGATTAACACATAACACTTAACAGTGTCTCCTGTTAATTAAAATATGACATGTAAAATGTGGTTTACATGCAGTTGAGAATAAATAGGTCGTTTTCTAGTGACTTGAGAATATGCCAGTGGTAAAAAACGTAGTTGAGGATTACCTTCCTCAGAAAAGTGTAGTGTAGGGCTACATTGATAATCTCATGACAATGTATAGCATTATACTTACAAATATTTACTAACCAGGACATTATATATATATATATATATATATATATATATATATATATATATATATATATATATATATATATATATATGTTGTTGTATAACCAACCTTATTCATTGCTGCCATTGCCTTGGTAGCACCTTTCATCCCAACAGCCACAGAAGAGTGTGCAGCTAATGCTTGGGAGAAGTTAAAACCATAGAAACTCAATCATGTGGTATAATTTATTTATGACAAAAAAGAAACAAGTTTCCATTTGAAAATTTACCTGTGTATGTGTTGTTATGCCCCTCATTTGAGCCCGACTACTTTGTAGGTTGGCTATTTGTTGTCTAAGCCTCACCAATTGGCGTGCCAAAATCTTTGTTGATGCCTGCATAAACTAAATGTTAATGCACAAAAATTTCATCTTCTTATAATCAACAAAATTTCATCTTAATATTCTTATGCGTTGGTGTTAGTTCATATGGGCTCAAAAACAACCTGATTGGTATCGATTCACATGCAACATATATAACTTCATTAATCAACTCTAATTAATCAACAAATATATAACAACCCATTGTTTCACAAGCAGATAGCCTCTGAACCTGCACATGAAAATTACCAAAATGCCCCTGAGAGATTTATAGTAAACAAAATTATAAAACTTACCAACGCTTTATCCGACATCATTTTTCGCATCGAGTATGCCAGCCTGTAATTATGAGCAACATGATTTATATTTTATTAATCAGAAACTCATTTAAAAGAACTGGATTAATAATTATAAGAAAATGTTCAACTTACGTTAATGTGACAACTAATGGAAGTCCTTCTGGAACCGCAACAACAACAATCATGACCTAAAGATTCATCAAATTAGAAGAAGGGTAAAAAAGGAAACATAATAAAAATACATGAAGTAAATACTAGTTGCTAAATACATTCTGCAATAGTGAAAATTTTGATTGCTCCATCAACAGCATCCCCAAGACTAGTTTTCCCTGCAATAAACTCCACTTGATCCTTATCGTCCTTTTTGTGTCCGGTAAAAAACCTAACAAACAAAATTTACCATTTTAAAAGCAAGAATGAGAGGTGAAATGACAATTATAACCATGCAAATTTGAATTAATTACCTTTTGAGAAGGATGACAAGAACAGATACAGCCACCACACCTGGGGAGACGTTTACATCTGAATTCATTCTCCCCCCCCCCCCCCCCCCCCTCTCTGTAATACCCTCACCACCACATCTGGGGAGACGTTTATATCAACCTTCTTGTACAATCTTGCATAAGCATCCCACCACTTTCTTTGAGAAGAAGATCTTCTATCCGCAACTGCTTTAGAAGCAGCGAGTACGAAGCTCGCAGCCACAAGCAGATCCCTTCCATCATCATCCACTATGAATAGCAGCAGGTGTCATCAAACCATGTCAAGCATTAATTAAAAAAAGAAACATGATTTTAAATACCTGACAATTACTGCAGCAAACAAATGGCTTCCTTCAACTCTAAGGACCAGATCTCCTGGTTTTTGAGACCTATATTTGTGAAACACATCATCTTCAATTGGACTTTTATCTTCCATGTCATTCGAGAGATATGAGGATGATGTAATCTCCGAACCAATTACATTGCTCTTCGCAGACAACTTATTACCAGCTTCTTTGTAAAGCCAATGGGCAGCAACTCCATGCTCAACATATTCATGCATGCTCTATTAAAAAAAATTGTTATATATATATATATATATATATATATATATATATATATATATATATATATATATATATATATATATATATATATATATATATATATATATATATATATATATATATATATATATATATATATATATATATATATATATATATATATATATATATATATATATATATATATATATTGTATACCTGCGTTCTTATTTAGACTTCCAAGGGTGAGTTTTCTGGACCATGCACTGCAGTATGCAGAGACCGTATAAAAAGAGAGTCAGAATTTGTGGGCATTGACAAAAAGAAGAGATAAGAAGGAAACGGCATGCATTACTCACACAAATATGAAAAGGTATACCTAATATCAGCAGCATACAAAAAAGTATAGTGAGATAGATCTTTACCTGATATCCGCCTGACTTTGGATTGACAATGTAATCGTCAAACTCGCCATCAACTGGTGTCCAAAGCCTGCGGAAGATGAACCAAACAACTTTTATTTATATTACACATCTGTCACTTATAAATTGAGTAAGAATTTTTTTTTTCTTCTTGTCTGGGCATAATAAGTTTTAGCATGTAGTTATCCATTTTATGCTACTTATATAAAGTATAAACTTGTGTATGATATTTAGAAGACTGTAGCAACACTCGACAGTTTGTCCATGTAAAGTTCCACTTTTATCTCCAACAATTACTCTCAGTGCACGTGCATCATATACTTTATCAATGCTCACATCTTTACGATTCATCTGAGAGAAATATTAGCATAATCATCTACATAACTGAATCATGTATTCTTTCTAAGATTATTTATGGAGATCACTTATACCTACCTTACTATAGATGCTGTACAAACTTTTAAGGCGGCTAGATAAGGTTACCTCCATTCCAGGAACATAGCTGCACAGGTAAGAATGACAAGCACACCAGAGTCAAGGCAGGGTAAACAAGACTGAAGGCTGAAGATCTATCTCACATGATCTTACGAGGTTGATATAAACAACTCGCGTTCTAGTTCTTCCTCACAAACGACCAGAGATGCTAGGGCAATCCCAACATCCCTCACGACTTTTGGTTTTGTTTGGACCTCTGAGCATGACCCTAGATCTTGAATATATTTAATACGTTTTCTTCGATCAAGCAGGAGATCAAATGGAATAACAGCCTGCAAAAGATCCTGTGGGTTGAAAAAAGGAGTCACCAATTCATATCCTAATTAAATATATCTAATGGAAAGTCAAACACCTAGTAGTGTATATATATAAGGGGAAGAAATGAGGGGGAATTACCTTCATGCTGACTACGACATCTTCTGTTGATGCTTCATACTCAGGATTTGAGCTACTTTTGGATGATAGTCTTCTCAGTTTGCCTACCCTGCTACTGCTGCTGCTGGGTGTCCACAAGGAGGCCAGGTTAGATCGCATTTGCTGGAAGATCTGAGGCTGCACACACTACAAGTATTAGTTGGAATCTTATTTTAGCACATGCAACATATGATTCGATCATTAGTTGCGTAGAATGAACACTTGAGATAAATATCATGCATTAGAACACATTCATGATTCATCACTAAATTAGCTTTATAGTGTAGAAACCACTGACCTGAAGAACAGCAAAACAGAGGTCTTCAAGTTCAGCTTTTAAAGCCCAATGGCCCAATCTGGAAGCAAGAGAGCACCAAATGACCAAAGTATCCTGTGCTACAGCTTTAGCCTTGCCCGAAGGTAGAGCATAACTGAAAGCAAGAGAGTGTAAACTGTGAGTTAAAGCATTGCAGTGAGTGAATAACTTATTGAATAGAGTGGTAAACCTCCCTTGACAAAAAAAAAAAAAGAATGAATTTTCTCTACTTTCCAAGACCTTTACCAACCAATGAACAAGAGAAGTAACAGTGAAATTAAAATCACTCGAGTTTGAAATGGAATTATCAAAAATATTTTTCTTGTCGGGATCATGCAATGCAAAGATTCATGGTAGATATGGAAACAAGTCATACATGGTTCTCATGTTGTGTAGACGGTCTGCAAGCTTGATTAGCACCACACGTGGATCATCAACCTGTGCAATTTGATTAACTTCATTGATTGAACCTTTGGATTTAAGTACAAATTTATGGATGTTGCAAATACAAAGAGTCCAAAATCAACAAAATGTAGTCAATACATTATACTTACAAAAACACTTCGTTGTTTCTGCATATATGTTTGCTAATTTGCTATTATTTCAAAGTGGGATACAGATGAAGCATCTTTTGGAACTACTCCTGCTGGGAAATGTATATGGATGCCCCACCCTTCAAGCAGATTCCCTTCTCCTTCTCCACAACCCAGATTAAGCTTTGCTTCCCTTGCTCTTACCTAATAATAAAATTAAGTAAATAAACAAACACACACTTATATAGATAGCAATTGAAGAGGAGATACCCAAGTCAATGCAAAAGAAACAGTGTAACAGATTGCCCAAAAACAACAAAAACCACATTGCTTACCAATTTTAAAATATAATGTGTATAGAAATAGAAAACAGGAGATATTGAAGGAGCTCGTGCTGCATTTCAGCTTTGTGATACTTCTGAATCTGATTCATCTTTCATTGAAACCCCAATAAAAGAGGCTAATATGTTACAGCCTCAGTTATCGAACTTGATAGATAAATTTCAACTTGCTGAAATTTGTTCAGAGCTTAAATACTTCATAATGGAGGACAAGAAAAAAATGGATTATAATATTCACGTATATATAATTAGAAGATATATAGAAAATTCGAATAAGCATCAATCGAACCTGTAGTTGCTGTCGGGACAATAGGAGAAGAGGGAGAAGATGAAATTGAGATCACTTAGTCTTTTACGAAGAAGGACTAGCGCTTCCTCTGCTATTCCCCGACCCATTGGGCTCATCCGTACACTTTCCTCTCCGAGTCTCCGGTAGACTTCAACTATGAATCCGGTGTGAGAATACAGGGTTCTTGATTCCTAGGGTTATAAGAACTCGTAGAACCAAAATCCCCTATTTCCCAAAAATAGATCTTCTCACATACCAAGGCGCTTTCCCTTGATCGTTTCTGAGCGTCAAAAACGGGGCGAGCATGTATTTGGGCTTTCTGCAAAAGATTGAAACAAAGGAATTTGAGGTCATGTGAGCATGAGATCGTCAATGAGGAGAAGTGAGCAAAGGGTTGCCTGAAGGTGAGGCCAGGTCGCCGGATCGATGCTATAGAGCACTGAGTGAGCGAGTGTTTTGAGTCTTAAAAAAGCCCTAGAATTAATATCAATATCGGTTCGTGTGATTTTGTTATTCGACCCTTTTATGTTCGCCATCTCCCTCTTCCTTCTGCTCTGTTAGATGAAGAAAGGTGAAGTGAGATAGCAGTCGATGGTTTGCAGGGAAGATGGTTTGAGGTGTAATGGCACGATCTGGTGCTTCTAGATATATTGATGGTGGTTGTTGTTACGGTAGAGATATCAACAGTATCGTTCTCTGAAGCGGCGGCCATGAAGACGAAGGCCCTAGGGCTTTTTCTTGCTAGTTGGAAGAGGCGGGGGGTTTAATTTTTGGGATTCAATAGGTGGGTGAAATCCCGCCTTAAAAACGCATGTTTCATTAAAATTATAAAGCAACACATTTAGAGGACGCACATTTTATGAAAGGCACCCTCCGCATTTCTTTTTTTTTCTTTTAATTTTAGGGCACGCACAAATGCGTGTCTACAATCCTTCAAATTTTACAAAATTGACATTATTTTTTAGGGCACACACAAATGCGCGTCCTCTATCAGCGAGTGTCATTGCTTGCACGTCATTAAAGGGCTATTTTCTAGTAGTGGTGGTGGAAGAATAAGGAAACTAACTTAAGTAACTTGACCTAAATTAGCAACATGGATTGTAAATATTTTGTAACAAATGAATCTAACTTAAGTAAAATATTACCAGAATCATCCCATAAAACAGTCATCAAGAATGGAAGAAAACTTCTATGAGTAAAGGATGTTGGAGTTGTAGCATCTTCATCCTGTAACATGATTTGGGTATTTAATAAAAAAAACTCACATCAGATTTCTTGATACTAATTGTGGAAGTTGCCATATAAGAACAAAGAATTGTGAAGATTGTCTGATTAGAAGATGAGATAGAATCATTGTTTTCATTGTTGAAACTTTATCGAGTCTCAGCATCTGTTATATTTACAAGCACTTATAGAGTTTTATCAAGATTGGGTTCCAATGGTGTCATTTGTAGACACTCCTCCATTTTTTTTCATTAAAACCGTCTTCATGACTTATCTGAATCGCATCAGGAAGTCCTGGTTTGTTATTAGTTGGTGCAGTATCAACCTCCTGCTCTTTTTTGAGAATCATGTTACTTAATTTCTGAACTTTAGGTAACGTCGCCTCTACTATCTTCCACCAACATCTATTTTTTTTAAAACAAAGAATTTCAAATTTAATAATAATTATTAATTAATCAAAAATATATAACATATCCTCCTCTTTATGAAATACGAAATTCGAATTACATTAGTGGGATCTTAAATTTTTCAGAGATATATTCGGAATCTTAAATTTTTTCACATACATAAAGAGTTCTTATTACCTCTGGATTAAATAAGCAGAAATTTATCCTATTGTCTTCGAGCAGATTTCATCTTCATAAAAAAAAACCCTAATTTTTACCCATTCAATACGCCTATTGAGAAGCCTATCACCGGTTCAATATTAGACCAAACTTACCGGTTTCGTTCTGTAACAGCAGCAACTTGATCCTCTTTCCAGGATTTCCCGTTTGATTCTGCACAAGGGCCTCCATCGTTTTCGCAGGTATGTTCCGTTCTCAGTTTTCTCTTTTACATCGTGTTCCCAAAAAGACATATATGAAGTTGTTATAGTAAGTGATTAAAACATCGGGATAAACATTCTTTTAGTGATTAAATTAATTAAAGTAAACTTAAATGATAAATCCATTTATTTTATTGGTTTTGAAAGGGAAATAACTTAAATCTAAATTTTGAATAATACGTACATATTAAGTGTGATATGCAAAGTAAATTGATTTTTATAAACCTAATATTTAACGATTTGTATAAAGTATTCATGCATTTCGATATTGATTATTTAATTACATTTAGATGTTTAATACTTATTATGATTTAAAAATGTAACCATTTATTTTGGTTTTTTTTAATTATACTTCTTTTGGGCAAAATGACCATTTGGTCCGGAATGATCATTTTTTGCCAGAATTAACATTCAGTAAACGGGTACCTAATTTCAAACTGTTATTATCATTATCATATGAATATCCTTTAACCTGTTCCGGCCCCAAATTATTTACCTTTTCATTATTACTCAACTTTATACATATTACATGAGCTGCCAATAGCCTCTAACTGTATTTCTGTAACAGTTATTTTTAAATTATTAAATTTATTTTTAACTATATTCTATTATTTTCATTACACACCAAACAAGGACATGAATGCAACGGACGCTAGAGAGAGAAGAAAACGCAGAAAGTTATATTTTGATAACAGAAAATCCAAAAAACAATATACCACATCATTGTCTCATCGTACACCTATTGCACATGTTATTCATTGTACCCAATACGGTATTTTTCTTACTTTATTTTTCACTAATTATAAGTTTTATTAATTTATTTTGAATATGTTATTTATTAATATTTTAAAAAATACATTTAACTTTAAATAAATATATATTTAACTTTACTGGTTCAAATACATTGTTTTATACTATTTTACAGGTTCAAAGAAAACTACAGAACCTACAAACGCTAAAGAGAGGAGAAAAATTAGAAAATTATATTTGGATAATAAAAAATCCAAAATATTACATACATCATCAACCCCTCAAAATTCATCTTTGAATAACGGTAAGTATATTCGTTTTGACTTAAATTTATTTTTAATATAAAAATTATATAAAAATTTTATGACTCTTTAACTTATTCTTTTTTAATAATTAATATTATTTCTTTTATTACTAACTATGTTTTCTTATTATATAACAGACAATCGTCGTCAAAGATTAATATCTACAAATAATTATACAGGTGTTACCTTAGACAAGGAAAATATAAATCCAGTTAAATCATTTGTATATCAACATACAATTATTGATCATCCTTCAACAAATTCAAACGGTATGTATTTCTATATACACAAATATAAAAATATATTATTCACATTTATATAACTCATTTCAATTCCTAACTTTCTAATTTGTATTTTAATTTTGTCAGGCAATTATATTTTCAATAATAAATTTCGAACACCACTATCTACTAACAAAGATAATTCTTTGTTTAGTACCGCCACTGTATCCACTAACATTTCAAATATAAATGTTAGAACACCATTTTCTAACATTTCAAATGGTATGTATTTCTAAATACACCAAATTAAAAATATATGCTTCAATTTTTATATAAGTCATACCTATTGCTAACGTTGTGATTTGTATTTTTTTCAGGCAGTTATATATTTAATAATAACTTTCAAACACCGCTCTCTATTAACAAAAATAATTTAGTGTTTGGTAATGCCACAACGTCCGGCAATCGTTCAACAATAATCCAGAATTCTTCATCAATCAAGTTACCAAGAGGAAAACATCATTTAAAAAGAAAGACTTCATCTATATCCGCTATACCTATGTTTGACTTGACATTAGATGAAGAAAAAATAGATGATCATATTATTGAAGATATTTTCCGCGGTATATCCAAAGGTGATCATAATTCGAAATTTTAAAGTTTTTTCTAATTTTTTTTCTATTTTATTTATTTATTTTTATATTTTTTGCATACAACAGATTACTTTGATCATGGAGATCAGATTATTATATGTCAGATTTGTCATGCAAAATTATGGAAAGATGAATCGGTTAGAGGGAAAAAAAAGATAATACATCTTATTCCCTATGTTGTGGTTACGGCAAAGTTGAGCTACCACCCTTAAAAGAAGCACCGTCATCCTACCGAAATCTGTATAGATCGGTAGATTCAAAAAACAAACACTTCATGAAGAACATTCGACGTTACAATTCAATGTTTTCGTTTACATCGATGGGAGGCAAAGTTGATTCATCCATCAACAGAGGCAACGCACCGTACATATTCAAACTTAGTGGTCAAAATTATCATAGTATAGGAAGTCTTTTACATACACCTGGTTCAAGACCGAAATTCTGTCAGTTATACATATACGATACGGAGAACGAGATTTCAAATAGATCGACAACTTTTGGGTATATTTTTGCAATTATCTTTTAATAACTCATTTCAATTCATTATTTTTTTTACTAATAATAAATAATTGTCCATAATATTTTCAGTGGTCCGACGAGCGATTCTACGCTAACTTCAACATCATATGATCTCCAAATTATAGAATTTTTGAAGGTTATGTTAGATTCGAACAATGCGTTGGTCAAGTCTTATAGGATGGTAAGAGACACTCTTCATGAAAATCCTTGTGCTAATTTGAAGTTAAGATTAATTGGAAAAAGAGAACAAGATGGAAGGACCTATAACTTACCAACTTCTTCTGAGGTTGCAGCTTTAGTTGTCGGTGATTTTTGTGATTCAATTGAAAAAAGAGATATCGTTGTTCAAACTTCATCAGGATTTTTACAGCGTATCAGTGAATTACATCCTTCTTACCTTGCTCTTCAGTATCCATTACTATTTCCATATGGCGATGATGGTTATAGAGTTGATATCCTTCATAGAGGTATTACATCTTCAAGTAATAGCAAGCGCCCAACCTGTACAATGAGAGAATTTTTTGCTTATAGAATTCAAGACAGGGATCAATCGTTCTCACTGATTCTTAATGCAAAAAGGTTGTTCCAACAATTTTTGGATGATGGATATACAATGATTGAAAGTGAGAGGCTATTTTTCATACGTAACCAACAAAAAATTCTTAGATATGAGTCTTATGAGAATTTGCGTAATCAGCAAGCACTTGGAAGTACAGACATTTCCAACGTCAGACAACGTGTGATCTTACCTTCTTCATTTACCGGTGGTGCACGCTATATGATGCAGAACTATTTGGATGCCATGTCGCTCTGTAAATTGTTCGGATATCCTGATTTTTTTCATAACATTTACTTGTAATCCAAAATGGCCGGAACTTCAAAGGTTCCTTAAGGACACTCCACTTCATCCAGAAGATAGACCAGATATATTATGTAGGTTATTTAAGATCAAGTTGGATGCATTCATTAAAGATTTAAGGGAAAATGAAATTTTCGGCAAGGTTCAAGCAGGTATTACAATTTATAGTTAAACTTGTATATATATATATATATATATATATATATATATATATATATATATATACAAATTTTAGTTGCTAACTTATACCTTATTTGTATATTTTGCATGCAGTGGTCTATACAATTGAATTTCAAAAAAGAGGTTTACCGCATAGTCATATATGTCTCTTTATGGATGCTAAATGCAAGCTTCCAACAGTTGAAGATATCGATCCCATTATTTCTGCTGAGATTCCAAATATCGATGATGATCCAGAATTGTATTCACTTGTCAAGGAGTTCATGATTCATGGTCCATGTGGAGCTGAAAATTTGAATTGCCCATGCATGGTCGACGGAAAGTGTTATAAAAACTTTCCAAAGCAATTTTGTGATCATACTTCAGTTGATTCAAATGGTTTTCCCTTATACCGGAGAAGAAATGATGGGCATTTTGTAGAAAAAACTAGTGTTCAGTTAGATAACAGAAATGTTGTTCCATACAACAAATATCTGTTGAAAAGATATCAGACACACATTAATGTTGAATGGTGCAATCAGGGATCTTCCATAAAGTATTTGTTTAAATATATAAACAAGGGTCCTAATAGAGCTACTGTATCTATGGTGCCAAGCAATAATGATTCCGATAACAATGATGCAGTGGATGCAATTAAAGAATACTATGATTGTAGATATATTTCTGCATGTGAAGCATCATGGCGGATTTTGAAATACGATGTTCATTATAGATATCCTGCTGTGATTAGACTACCTTTTCATCTTCCCAATCAACAACAAGTTGTATATGAGGCAGGCGATGACATTGAAGATGTTCTTGACCGAACTTCTGTTGCTTCTTCAATGTTCACATCTTGGATGAAGTGTAATGAAATCAGTAAAGAAGCACGAAAACTGACATATGTTGAATTTCCTACAAAGTTTGTTTGGCATCGTAAAGATCTTATTTGGAAGCCAAGGAAAGTTGGATATGCAGTTGGTAGAATTCACTCTGTTTCACCTAAACTCGGAGAAGCATATTTCTTAAGAATTCTTTTAAATAAAGTGAAAGGTCCTAAATCATTTGAAGAAATTCGCACAGTCAATGGTGAACTATGTTCTTATTTTAAAGATGCATGTTATACTCTTGACCTTTTAGATGATGACAAAGAATTCATTGATGCAATTAAGGAAGCAAGTCTTTCTGGATCTGGTTTTTATCTACGGTTCTTATTTGCTACGATGCTATTATCCAACAGTTTGTGTAAACCAGAGATAGTTTGGCAAAACACTTGGGAATACCTATCAGATGGAATTCTTTACAATCAACAACAGAGATTAAAGTCTCCAGGTAATATAACTTTATCTCATTATTGTTAAAAGATTATCATATACAATTTCAGTATAAATCCAATTATATTTTACATCAGAATAACTTATTTTTTTATACGTTCTAATTAATAAATTATTTTCCGTATAGGTTTATCACTAAACGAACATCAACTTAAAAACTTGACTTTGTTTGAGATAGAACAAATTTTACTCCGTAACAATTCCAGTCTCAAACACTATGGAAGGATGCCTTACCCAGATGTTGATTCTGTTTCATCTTCAAACAATCGTCTTATTATTGAGGAGCTAGATTATGACATACCAAATTTAAAGAACGAGTTTGATGGGTTGTTTGTTGCATTAACAAACGAGAAACGAGACATTTTTCTTGATATCATGGATGCAGTTAAACATAATAGGGGAGGTGTATTCTTTGTTTATGGTTATGGTGGAACTGGTAAGACATTTCTTTGGAAAACAATTTCTGCAGCAATTAGAGGTCAAGGTGAGATTGTTTTAAATGTTGCTTCAAGTGGGATAGCTTCATTATTATTGACTGGAGGCAGGACAGCACACTCTCGGTTTATAATTCCCATAAATCTTACCGAGGATTCTTTTTGTAGAATAAATCCAAAGAGTGATCTTTCTAGTTTAGTGCGAAAAACCTCATTGATCATTTGGGATGAAGCACCCATGGTTCATAAACATGCATTCGAAGCTTTAGATCGAACTCTCAAGGATATATTAAAGTGTGTCAATCCTAGGAATTCAAATATCCCATTTGGAGGGAAAGTGATTGTCTTTGGAGGTGATTTCAGACAAATTCTACATGTTGTTCCAGGTGGCAGTAGACAAAACATTGTTAATGCTTTTTTAAGTTCTTCTTATTTATGGCAACAATGCAAAGTTCATAAACTAACCAAAAACATGAGGTTAACAGTTGGAAGCGATCCATCTTCTATTAAACAAATAAGGGATTTTGCAACTTGGCTTTTAGACATAGGAGAAGGTAATCTTGGTGGTCCGAATGACGGTGAAGCAATTGTTGATATTCCACAAGATATTCTCATTACTAATCCACATGATCCTATAGGTTCATTAATTAGTTTTGTATATCCTTCTATACTGGAAAACTTCAACATTCTAAATTATTTTCAAGAAAGAGCAATAATTGCTCCCAAGAATGAAGTTGTCCAAGAAATAAACGATCATTTGTTGTCAATGTTTCCAGGAGAACCAACTGAATACTTGAGTTCCGATAGCCTATGCCAATCCGAGTTTCTTCATGATAAGTTTGATACAAATTTATACTCACCTGATGTTTTAAATGGTCTTAAAGTCTCAGGTCTGCCAAACCATAAGCTTATTTTAAAAATCGGTGTTCCAGTTATGTTATTGAGAAACATTGATCAGAAAAACGGCTTATGTAATGGGACTAGACTACAGGTTATATCTTTGGGCAAACGTGTTATCGAGGCAGTTATCTTAACTGGAAGTAATATTGGAAACCGGACTTTTATTCCAAAAATGTCTTTAACTCCTTCTGAAGACAAGATCCCTTTCAAATTCCAAAGAAGACAATTTCCATTAGCCGTGTCTTTTGCAATGACAATTAATAAGAGCCAAGGACAGTCTTTATCGAAAGTTGGTTTGTTTCTAAAGGATCCTGTTTTTACACATGGTCAATTGTACGTTGCTTTATCCAGAGTTCAAAGTAGACAAGGATTAAGATTGTTGATTTTAGATAAACACGGTAGACTAACAAATAAAACATCAAATGTTGTGTATAAAGAAGTTTTTAGAAATTTATAAAAAACTTTCTACAATTTTTTTTATATGAATTTCTATATTTGGTTTAGTTATTATTATATTTCATTTTATAAATTTATAAATTTTTTGCATATACACAAATACAAAATACCTGCATTTTAAATAACAAAAAGCCTGTAATTTCAACTAATAGTTATGTCATTATCATATTACTGCAAAACATATACACTTTAATTATTAAAGATTTTATTATCTATTATCAATATAAATTTCAAATAAATAACTTATAATTTAATTAAAAAAATATATTTTAATTTCTAACCCGTGCTGCCTATGGGTTATAACCTAGTTATGCTATATATATATTGGATTGTACCCTATAAACATTGGGCTACTAAAACATAGAACAAAGACTCTAAATATCTAATTTATTATTATATATATTTTTGTCACAAATATTTAGATGGTTCACTCATAATTTTTAAGGTGGGTCCCACTAATTTATTATATATAACTTGTAATTAAAAAAAAGGTGGGTTAAGTGACCCACCAAATGTATAAACAAACTCGTCATTGTGTTGTGAAGGGCCGCATAAGGTTGTTGGATTTCAGAACAGCTTCTGCCAAAATGATCCTACCCTCCGGTGTTTCATGTTTGGCCCCTATCTGTACATGGTAGTTGAAAAGTGTTGTTTAACACTTATAAAACAATATTGCTCATAAATCTAGACTAATAATTAGTCGCAATAAATATTAGACTAAAATTTAATGGTAATGATACTAGGTTTCATCAAAGGAAAATAAAATTGTTAGAAGCGAAGCGTTGCCTAAGTTTAGAGTCATCACTTTAGCAAGTGAGTGCATAATCCCTTTCATGAATATGATTTTAATATAAGTACTGAGTAAAGCATTAAATATATGTTTGTGTGTGAAATATTATTTATTGCCTGAAATACGTGTTAAGAGCATATCTGATAATACATAATGATTTAGGATACAGAATAAAGCTAAATTAATTTGGGATGAATATCGGGTAGTATCTCCTTATGAGTATGGGTGAGACATACATGGAGGGTCGAACTTTAAAATTGTCATTGATCCGAGAGCATGGACTAGACATAGTCATTCGTCCTTAGTCCGAGAGTATGGGAGGACGTAGTTATTTGTCATTAATTCGAGAGGATAGATTAAATATAGTCATTTTATCCCTAGTCCGAGAGTATGGAGTGGTCATAGTCATTTTTCATTAATTCTAGAGCACGGATTAAGACATACCTGATTCGGGAGTATGGATTAGGTATAACTGTTAATTTTAGATCTGGGAGCATGGATCATGTCGCTGTGAGGATCGACTGGGTGGGGTAAAGTTGTTTATATGAGGTGAAATTGTATATTACAAGTTCTGAAATATATATATATATATATATATATATATATATATATATATATATGTGTGTGTGTGTGTGTGTGTGTATGTGTGATATAAAATTAGGATTGAAATCCCTATGTACTCACCAAATTTCCCAACCTGACCCACTCAGCTTATTTGTATCACAGGTATCGATGCGAAGATACATTACACTGAGAGATTAAAGGATATGTAAATCCTTAGTGTAAATGAATGTAAGGTCTCTTTATGCTTATGTTTCGGTATTGATAATGAAATCCCAATCTTTTAATACAAATAAAATACATTTCTTCAAAAATGATTTGATAATATGTTTATCATATTTTCCTAGGAACAAATTCCGCAATATTATTCTTCAAAAGAATAGTCTAATTTTAAAATAAAGCATAAACAAATCGGTCTTTTCTGATCGTGAAATTGGGGATGTCACATATATAAATCAGCTAATTTAGTTAAGAACCTTCCACATCCATTATTTAACCTTCCTCAAAAACATCAAACAAAACATGCATCAACCAAAACAAACCACAAAATTATAAAATAAAAAAATAAAAAAAAAAACTATTTTAGTAACAAATATCATAAATATTTATTTTGTGTAATCAAACGATTTTGGAAAGAAAAGGCAGAACAACTTTTGTTTCTATGAAATAAAAACACATGGTTAAATAGATAGAGAGAAAAACCTTGGTTGTATGGAATTAAGATTTTCGTGAGAGAGGATGAGGCAATGGTTTAGTGGATTTTAGCATCGGCGTTGATGTAGTGGCTGAAAGGAATCAGGGGTTGTGGTCATACTCTCGCCTTCATGTTTCTCTTTTTCCTTTGCTTCTTCCCAAATTTGAAAGTCGAAACCGAAGAAAAGAAGCCACATACAAACTGGAGAAGATAAGCCATTGAATCAACAACACGTTAACTAAAGAAAAGAAGACAAAGACTTAGAAACTTACTAGGGTTAAACATCATCGACATGAAGGGTCATTGTGATGTCGAGGGTTTTGACTAGGGGTTTCTTCTATTGGAATCAAGTTTTAGGAACGGAAAGAAGATGACTATGAATAGTTGACTTGGGATGTGAGTGTCGATTTGGGAGATGAGTGTCGATTTGGGCATTGGATTTCATAACCAAGCATGAAAAGTAACCGATGAGTGTTGATTTAGGAGGGAGAATGGGGGAATGAAAGTATTTGGGATAAGGAGCAGGGGAAACATAGTATTCGGTATGGACTTAACAAAAATTAGCGACATAAATATTTGTGAGTCTCTAATTCCATCAGTAATCCCGTTCTAATCCCTCGCTAACATGCTAAAATTTAAATCTTATCTACAAAAATGATTTCTGTCGCAGGTCCCTTGTAAATTCGTCGCTAATTAGCTAGGGGTTCATTTCGTCGCTGACGCCCACTTTTATTCCTGATTTCTTTTGCCCCTAAACTTGAACGGGTACATCATCATTGTGGTTGAAACCAACACGAACATTGAATGTAATGTGGTCGGATTCGAATGTTCTTAAGTGTTTTGAACCAATATTGACATGCACTTTAAATGTTTTGCTCACTTGACATTTTTTGTTATCTTTCACGAGATCTAAAAAGTCAATAAACTTGAAAACCTTCTTATTTTATTTTTGGTACACTTTTAGAGCTTTCTTCAAAATTACTTCATCACTTTCTTCGCTTTTTCATTGACATTTCATGTTGTTATACAAATCATTAAACAACATGACTTCCTTGTTTGTCTTCCCCCATTTTGAGTAAATTTGATGTTCTGAACGATACTCAGGAAGCTTCATTCCTTTATGGAGCATTTTTGTAACCCGCATCAAAAAAGACGGTCTTGTTTTTGGTTTTTTCCTGTCGTCACATCTTCTGAAATATTGATACATGATTATGCCAATACGAACGCTTCTTCGGGATCCCATCCTTTAGCCACCACTTTCTATTTTCTTTTATTTGATGCTCAGGTGGGTTAATTTCTTGAATGAATTCGGGTTCGGAATAAAAAAATGAGTGTTTTTGGTTGTGATTGTGTTTGTTGAACAAATTCAGGTTGAGAAAAAAAATTCAAACGGATTAAAATCTGAGTCGGTTATGGGTTGTGGTTGTGTTTATGTTTTTTTGGCCGTTGTGGTTGTGAAAATTGTTGTGGATAATATTGGTAGCATACCTCCATAATAATAAAACGGATGCTAATAAATAGGTTAATCATAAGATCTTAGGGTGTTTCCAGTGGGTGTTTTTTGGTTGTTTGGGTTGTTGGAAGAAGACATGTTTAGAGTTTTTGTAAAAAAAAGGATAATGAAAGATAAAGAAATTTGATTGAAGTTTGGTAAACTAAGGGATGATATGTTTTATATATAGGTAAAATAAATAAAAATAAAAAAAATGAATTTCAAAACATTTTGACCATTCAAACAGTCAAGGGAAGGAGCAAAGGTAGGGCTGACAATTGTTGACACGACACAACAAAATTACACGACACGAAACGGAATTGGGACGAAACTGAAATTCGAATTCGTTTTCGTGTCGTATTCGTGTTAAGTGTATAAAATACGATGTCGTGTTGTGTCTTGTTCGTGTTTAAAATTCAACACGAAATCGATACGATTTAGCATTTATTTGTCGTGTTTGTATGATTAAATATTAATTAAATAAACTATTTTTTTATTATGTTTTATTTGTCGCGTTTGTCGTTTTTTAATCGGTTCGTTTTCGTGTCAGTTAAAAAAAACACAACATCATGTTGTGTCGTGCTTGTGTTATATAAAACTTTGTCGTGTTGTGTCATGTCAGACAAAAACACGACACGATGGCCCGATTTATCATCCCTAAGCAAAGCGCGTCCAAATTTGACCACAGTGCGGCGACACTGCAATTGAGACCGCATATAGGGTGCATTATTCCCCCTGCCACCGTGGCAAGGGTTGCGGCGAAACCGCACTCACTCACTATGGTCTAATAAAAATAAGGATTTTTTATATGAATGATTATATATGCATATCCCCCCCCCCCCCCCCCCCCGGGTATCACCTCCTTTGATTTTTTTTGTCTTTTTAATCTATTTTGTTATGTGTTGTTTTCTATTTTATTAATATTATTTGATTTATTATTATTATTAAAATATTATAAATAACAATAATATAAATAAAAAAGAATAAAGTGTTATAAAATATGATCAAATAACAAGATAAATTATAGAGTAAAGAAAGACATGAGAGTAGAGAGAACTTTTATTCCAATACTTGTGAAGAAATTATCAAACTTTACAATACATAATATTCACTATTTATACTAAACAAAGAAGATGAAAGGTCATGTATGATATGAATGCACATTATAGTGGTGCATAACTACACTCATAAAACTCATAATAATGTTTGTTATAATGTTCACTAATTATGGAGAGTAATGGGGGAATATGGAGAATCCAATAGTCATTCACTAAATAATAATTCATAACACTCCCCCTTGAATGACGATTGTATCATGCCTCGTTAAAACCTTAATCGGTAAAACCTCATGGGAAAAACCCTTTATTAAGGAAAAAGAGTACATGATTAATAATAGATATTGGAAACAATTGCCTCGTTAAAAACCTTGTTAAGAAAACCCAGTGAGAAAAACATAACTAAGGAAAAGAGTACGATATGTTTCCAACTCCCCCTGATTATCACATCACTTGATTTTATTGAAGCACCGCATAACAATGTTTCTTACCATCTTTTCGAATTTCGATGTAGGAAGTGCTTTAGTAAACCAATCAGGAAAGTTGTTACTGAATTGAATTTTCTAGATGTTGATGCCACACTCTTTTTGAAGATCATGAGTGAAATAAACTTTGGTGATATATGCTTGGTTCTGTTTCCTTTGATAAATCATTCCTTGAATGGAGCTATACAAGTTGTATTATCTTCATATAGTATGGTTGGAACATCCCTGTTAGAAGTTAGACCACAATTCTTGCAAATGTATTGAATTAAAATTCTTAACCAAATACATTCATGACTTGCCTTATAAATTGCTATAATCTTTGCATGTTTAGAATAAGTAGCAACTAAAGTTTGTTTAACAAAATGACAAGAAATTGTGTTACCTCCAAAAGTGAATAAATAACTAGTTTGGGATCGAGCTTTGTGTGGATCAGATAAATATCCAACATCTGGATAACTAATTAACTTCACATTTTATGAATTTGATTATTATAAATTCATATCCATTGTACCTCGAAGATATCAAAGAATGTGTTTGACTCTATTCCCATATCTTCTTGTTGGACAAGTACTATATCTTGCTAATAAGTTTACGACAAAAGATTTATCAGGTCTTGTATTAATAGTAAGATATATTAGTGCACCAATAGCACTAAGATATCGTTCTTCGGGAACAAGAAGATTTTCATGCATTTTATGATGCTGAAATTGGTCCTTTTTGGCATCTAAGTGCCTTACCACCTTCGGGTTACTCATGGATGTGAGTTATTCATATAAAACCTTTTTAGCACCTTTTCTAGATATTAATGTACAAAAATTCCATTTTTTTGTGCTTAATTTGAAGACCCAAATAGAATTTCATCTTACCAAGATCATTCATTTCAAAAGTTTCTTTCAAACAAGAAGTGACCTTTTCCCAATTCTCTAGGAGTTCCAATTATGTTCAAATCATCTACAATAACATAAATTATGATAAATTCTTATATGAATCTTTTTATGAATACACATGAGCTTGATGGATCATTTTTATAGAACTCTTTCAACAGAAATGTAATAAAACAATTGAAGCACATACGGCCAGATTGTTTCAATCTATACAAAGATTTATTTAATTTTACCAAATATACTTCACGAAAATTAGAAGTTTGTGCTTATGGCACCTTAAACCCTTCGATGATTTTCATATAAATATCATTTTCAAGTGAACCATATAAATAAGAGGTAAATACATCCATTAGACACATCTCCAGTTTTGCATATGTTGTTAAACTTATAAAATAACTGAATGTAATTGCATCAACTACCAGAGAATACGTTTCTTCATAATTGATTTCGGGTATTTAGGTAAAACCTTGTGCAACAAGTATTGCTTTATATCTCACAACTTCATTTTTCTCGTTTCTTTTGCGCACAAATACCCATTCGTGTCCCACTGTTCTTACTCTGTTTGGTGTACGGACTACAGGTCCAAAAACTTTTCGTTGAGTAATAGAATTAAGCTCTTTATTTATTTCATCTTTCCATTTTGGCCAATATTTTCTATTCATACATTACTCAACAGATTTAGGTTCGAGATCCTCATTTTCATTATAATCGCGCGCGGAACATGATATGAAAACTTACCGTCGACATCTATCTTATTTCGGTTCCATCTTATTCTTGTTATGACATAATTTATTGAGATCTCAACATTTTCATTTTTTTCAGGTACCTTATTTTCTTTTGTTATGTCATTAGGCTCTTCTAGAGCTTCATTAATCTTTTCAAGAGATTCTGTTTTCTCTTTTAGACCATCAATTGTATTTGCTTCATTTCATTTTCGAGGATTTTTATCTTTGGAACCGGCTGATCTTCCACGCTTTAGGCGTGCCTAAGATTCATTTGCAGTTGTATTTTTTTTTCTTCCTTCTGGGATATCAATTCTAACTTGACTAAGTATAGATGGTACATGAGACTTTGTAACCCACTTAGGGTCAGTAAATGCTTCTGGCAATTGATTTGCTATATTTAGTAAATGAATTATCTTTGTTATTTCAAGTTCACCTTGACTTGAACGAGGATCTAAAACTGAAAGTAACAATTCCTTTCAAGAGATTTTATTTTCCAGCTTCTTTATTTCTCCCCCTATTGTTGGAAAATATGATTCATCAAAATAATAATCATCAAATATAGCTGTAAATAAATCTCCAATTGATGATTTTAAATATTTTACTATAGATGGAGATTCGTATCCAACATAAATTCTCATTCTTCTTTAAGGACCCATTTTTGTGCGGTGAGGTGGAGAAATAGGTACATAAATTGCACATTCGAACGTCCTTAGATGGGAAATATTTGGTACATGGCCGCAAACCAGTTGAATAGGGGAGAACTTATGATAACTAGTTGGCCTGATGCGTATAAGTGATGTCGCATGTAAAATTACATGTCCCCATGTCGATGTAGGAAGTTTAGAATGCATTAGTAATGGTCTTGCAATTAATTGAAGGTGTTTGGTTAACGACTCAACTAAACCATTTTGTGTATGAACATATGCAACAGGATGTTCAATAGTTATCCCAATCGACATGCAATAGTCATTAAAAGCTTGTGATGTAAATTCTCCAGCATTGTCAAGTCGAATTTTCTTAATTAGGTAATCGGAAAATGTGCCCTTAGGCGGATTATTTGTGCTAGTAATCTTGCGAAAGCGAGATTACGGCTAGATAACAAGCACACGTGTGACCATCTAGTTGACGCGTCAATTAAGACCGTAAAATATCTAAATGGTCCACATGGTGGATGAATTGGTCCACATATATCCCCTTGAATTCTTTATAAAAAACTAGGACTTTCAGACCCAACTTTATTCAATGATGGACGGGAAATTAATTTTCCTTAAGAACATGCAAAACAAGACAATTCATTAGCTTGAAAAATCTTCTGGTTTTTCAAGGAATGTCCACTTGAACTTTCAATTATTTTGCGCATCATAACTGATCCGGGATGGCCCAACCGGTCATGCCAAACTTTGTAGATGTTATCATACCTTTTATTTTCAATAGCATGAGATTCAATCATTCTAATGTTTGTATAATACAATCCGGAGGACAATACGAGTAATTTTTCCAAAAGACTTTTCTTACCCGATATCATTTTTGTAATATTGAGATACCCTTTATCACCATTATTGGTTGTTTCAACATGATATCCGTTGGACCGAATATCCTTAAAACTTAATAAATTTTTTGGTGATTTTGATGAAAATAATGCATCTCCAATTGTAATTATTGTCCCTTGTGGTAATATGAAATTCGCTCTTCCGGAGACTTCAATCTTGGTGATTTAGACGAAATAATGCATCACTAATTCATAATTAGTATCCCTTGTTGTAATATTATATTCTCTCTTCTGGAGCCTTCAATCATTTTTGCATTACTTGTTATTATATTAACATTTGCTTCTCTAATTGATAAGTAAGCATAATACTTTTCATTATTAAAAATGTTATGTGTTATTGCATTGTCTGCAATAAATATATCTTCATTATTTCTTTTGCGAATATCAATATTTCTTTTCAATATATAAATAAAACATAAGAAACATTTGTCTTGGAGAAATAAATTCATATTTTATTTCATTGATAAGATTGTGATGACATCATTTCTCATAATATGAATATGCCATAAAAACATAATAAATGACATGAAACAAAAGTACACATTATTCTTCAATCACCATCCATATCACCACTTGTCCCTTCTGGGTAGACAAGAAAATCGGCAACAACCAAATGTGTCATTTCTGGTTGATCTTCATGAATATCACTTCGAATAAAATTTGTTTCGATATTTTTCTTTATATTTTAGAGAATCTTGATAAAGATCAACAAAATGCTTTGGTAAGCGGCATGTACAAGACTAATGATCGGTCATTCCACATTAGTGATAAACATTTTCATTTTTTTTTTTTGCCTTGACCACTTTTATCATTAGGATGTGGATTTTTGTTGTTTTCCAACTTCTGGTGGTTAATTGTAATCTTGTTATTTTTATGATAATTATGATAACCTCCACGACCTCGGTTAGACTCATGACTATTATGATTATATGAGTTGCATTCACTTCAGGGAATGTACTAGAACCGGTCGGGATTGATTGATAATTTTTCATCAATAACTCATTGTTTTGTTTAGCCACAAGAAGAAATGAGATTAATTCATATTTATTTTAAACATTTCTCACGATATTGCTACTCCATGAGCATGTTAGTAGTATGAAAACTAGAGAAAGTTTTCTCTAGCATTGTTTTCCATAATGAAAATAGAAATCAAAATAAAGACTTGTAATGTAAGGAATTGTTAGTTAAGAAATTCCATAAAATAAGTTGTAAGCATTGTACATGTAAAATTATAAAAAATACATACCTGAAAATGACAAGACTAATAAGGAGTTAGAGTTATATGGTAGAGTCGTGCTGATAATGTGTTATAAAATATGATCAAATAACAAGATAAATTATAGAGTAAAGAAAGACATGAGAGTAGAGAGAACTTTTATTCCAATACTTGTGAAGAAATTATCAAACTTTACAATACATAATATTCACTATTTATACTAAACAAAGAAGATGAAAGGTCATGTATGATATGAATGCACATTATAGTGGTGTATAACTACACTCATAAAACTCATAATAATGTTTGTTATAATGTTCACTAATTATGAAGAGTAATGAGGGAATATGAAGAATCCAATAGTCATTCAATAAATAATAATTCATAACATAAAGCAAAGTTTTTTTTATTAATCTTCAGATATACAAACAATTTGATTATTACTTGTGTCGTGCATTATGTGTATTATACGGAAAATAAGCATGCAGTCGGCATTATTCAAGGTTTCTCATCTAGCGAAACGTTTGGAAATAAGAATTAACATTAATAATAATTTTAACGTATGTCAATTATTTTAACGCATGTCAATTATTCGAATGACAGTGTAAATCTGAATAACTTTTCGTACAACACAAAAACAATTATACGAAAAAAAATTAATAATAATAATAATAATAATAATTATTATTATTATTATTATTATTATTATTATTATTATTATAAAGAAAAGACAACAAAATGATACACTTAATAACTAAACAAAACAAAAAAAAGTCAAAACCCTTTTGATGCGACTAAAATTAAAGGGTAATTAAGGATTAGGGTACTTATAATCAAGGGCAGACACAAGATTTCGTAATAGGTGTTGCCAAGGATAAAAAAAAATTTACGTAATAACACAATAGTAGAAAAAAAAAATGATAATTTACAAAATTTTATACTTCAAAAAAAATAAGGGCTGCTGAAGCCATTATGATCACCATAAGTCCATAATGGAACCTCCCTTGCCTATAGTAACACCCATACTTATATGTCTATTTTATTTTATTATATCACTATGATTTTTTTTTGTTTTATTTAATCTTACTATATTACTGTATTGTAATATTATTTTATTTTCACTACCTAAAAAAATTATATTGTATTCTTTTCTTTCTAATCTAGATATCTATATAAGGTATTATTTTATTGTTATATTGTAATTTTAGATGATAAAGTGTGTCATTATACAACTTTTATATTAATTTATTGTATTAATTCTACCACATTATTGTCTTCTTAGTGTAATGTTGTATTTGTTCAGTGTAATCTAGTCCCTAAAGTTTGGCCTCGTTGCCATATATGTTGGGGCTATGGTTGTTATTTTTAAAATTCGTTTTCGTTGTGTAACCGATTATTTTTGCTTTTAATAAAATCTATTGTTGTTAAAAAGTGATTGTGCAACAACTACTTAGTCTTGTATGTCTTGGATTTTGCAACAATTAAAACGTGTGTTTGAGTATTTGATTCATTTTACAGATTAGACTTTCAAATGAAAAAATAATGAGCACAAGGAAAAAAAATAAAGATAAGATTAGACGTTATAAATTAGACTTTGGCATATGCATATGTACATTGAGTTATGTATAGCATGCATATACGTTTTTTGAGTTTTTTCAACGAATCATCTAGATGATTTGTCTTGTATGGTTTCTGTGGTGTTTTGAATAATATTGCTATGGGAAAGTTCTTATTATATTCAACATATTTTAGAAAAAAGATGTATTTTTGCTTTTACAAAAAACAACTAAAAATCGTTCTATTTAAGAAAAACATTGAGACATAGTTTTGTTTTACGAAGGAAAACAAAACCTTGCAAATCGGATGAGAGATTTTAACTATTAAAATTTCAAATATGTAAAAATTCTCTGGTTTTTTTTTTTTCATTTTCTATTAAAAAATAGAGTATTTTTTTTTTCATAAATAAGGTTAAAGCTTATGACTTTTCTGAGTTTTTTTTATCATATTCCAATTGCTATTGTTGGGTATCATTTTGGGATGAATGTTGAAATAGGTAAAAGAAATAACAAACAAATTGCAAGAAAAATATGTATAATTGCCATTTGCCAATATAGATAACGATATATTAGCAACTAACGAAACCATCAAACCATCACACCATCACAAAAGTTTACTATAGTGGCAGACTAAGGTCACATCACTAAACATGTCACTAAAGAAATAAACTTGCATATATTTTAAAACAGGAACTAGAAATTGAAGTATGGAGTCGAGATGCAATGTAATTTGTAAATTTACTCAGGTGTTTGTTTTTTTAAACATCTTCTAACCACTTATTGTTGCGTCGCGAAGCACACACGCAACACTTGGTCATTCGCAGTTGTTTGTTTTTCAGAAGACTTCTGACTTAAAAATTATTGTGCGTGTGCTGCTGCGTGTCGCAACACTTGATCCTCTGCTTTAAACTTTTTCACACGTTACTTTAACTTATTGCAGCAGTCTGCATAGTTTTTTAAATAAATAAATATACTTTTAATTATATGTTGCAGTCGTTTAGTCCCCTCTTCTGCTACAGATGGTTGTAGAGATGATCGACAGACTTCAGATATTTTCGCTTCGAAAAAAAAAAACCAAACCTGGCTATTTAAAAAGTTGTGGTAGACTTGTGGTCTTGTATGATAATAAAATACACTTGAAGCCCTATTGCTTGTGAAAAAGGGTGTGAAGCCCAATTGCTTGTGAAAAAAGGGTGTTATATAAAGGCCCATTTCAACACAGTGGCTTTGTAACTATTCGTTTATATTGTGAAAGTTATCAAAAAACTAAAAATGTTTGTACTTTGTAATACAAATTTATTTATTTATCAAGTACAACTATTACAAGAATAATTCCATTATTACATTCAGGTCTTAAGATCACCAATTGAACACGACTTTGTGCTTTGTCTTTATTGTGATGCACAGTATATTTGAACTTTACATTTTGAAAAATGAAAAAACAATCATAATTCTAAATTTAAATACAAAAAAATGAAAGAGACATGTAGATTGTTGTATAGTTACAAGAAATGAAATGACACAAATCGTACCCAAAATAAACACAACAACTAAAGACGACAAATTCACAACACATAAACAGCCGGTCATTGTTGGCAATGTTATACACCAGGAAAGTTCAGTTAAATAACCAATCTTTGATTAATTAGATAAATATATAAGCAGCAACAACTTACAATTAAATATGTTAATAGATTAGAAAAATATAACATACATATGGTCCCGAAAATTTAATTTTTAATTATTAAATAAAACAATAGTTATCAAAACATCCGTTAAAAACATAACTCAAAGTATCCAGAACATCACAATCAGAGTATCAATATCAAAAAACATCAGAGTAAACATCTCAGACTAAAACACCATGGTGTGTGCAATGCAGTCATCTCGAACTCTTTCATTTGCTACTAGAAGTACCTGAAACCAAAACTGAAAATCATAAGCACAAAACTTAATAAGTTTCCCCAAACTACCACATATCATACATATAATCACATAATCACATATAAACATATCGTGGGCCCCGCCCGGCATCGAGTAAAGCTCGGTATACATATAAACATAATCACATAGAATAATCACATAACGTCAGCATATAAACATTTCTCAGGCCCCGCCTGGCATCGGACAGTAATCCGGAAAGTATACAAACATTCATCGGGCATCGCGCGACATCGGACCGTAATCCGAAAACATACAAATACATAGTTATAGACACATGCAAGAAGGATGAAGACATCAAGCATACAAACATTCTTCAGGCACCGCCCGACATCAGATCGTAATTCGGAAAACATATAAACATATATTGGGCACCGCCCGGCATCGGACCTTAGTCCGGAATACATACAATCATAAATACAGGTCGGTGTCGGTGCCTCTGAATCGTTCAAACAAGAGGAAAACTCACCTCGCACTGCTGAAGTCCCGCAAATAATTCTCTAGCTGTTGGCTGATAAATCCCCGAATTGTCAATCGTCAGAACAAAACCCAATTAACATTCGGGTTTCAATGCATAACCAAAGTCCATACTTGGGGTGAAAAGACCATTTCACCCTTAACCTAGCTTGGTCCAAGACCACGGCCCAAACTCACACTCTGAAAGCCTAAAAGCCAAACAATTAACCAAGGCCCAATTATGGCCCAATTTTCCAAATTGGCCCCAAACCCCTCACATGGGGCTTACCCTAAAGCCCATCAAAACATTCTAGTCCAAATACTTGTTATTGGATGGCCCATTAAGAACCCAAAAAACTAAGCCCAAAAGAAAAGGCCCAACTCAAAGCCCAACATAATTAGGGTTTTCATATAAAATGGCGATTAAGGTTAAGTGTTCTTACTTAACACATTAAGGACTTAATCCATTAAGTCCATCACTCCACTAGGCCAAACATACAATGTAATCGAGCATAAATATTAACTCCAATCCATTGCCCAAACGCGGGTCCCGACAATTCCAAAACTAACATATCCAAAATTAGGGTTTCTAACCCAACCGCGTGCCAATTAGGTCCAAAGTTAAGCTTTTAGATTAATTAGAGTTTCACTAGGTCGGGCACCACCCACTGCCACCTCGGGTGGTGGTGGTTGGCGGTGGTTCATGGCGGCAACCACCACCTCACTGTGGTGGTGATGGGTTTTCTTCACTTTCAACCAAGAAATGCTCAACCAGCAACACACTACTACAACATAGGCATTTCCCACAATTTCACACACATATAGCCACCTCCTACGGTAGCTAGTGGCGGCAGCCACCACGGTTGGCTACCATAGTGGTTGTTTGCGATTTCTGGTCATTTATACACAGACACACGACTGAGCACACACTACATTGATACTCTAAGTAGAATACACACCATATACACGTAAGTATCACGTACAACACCGCCACCCACACGGTGGCAGACGGCTGTCGAGGAATGCAGCAAAAGAAACAGCCGTTCGGAGCGGCAGCAACAATGGGTGTAGCACCGACAAAACGGAGAAGAAGGGTTTAATAGCGAACTAAAGTAGCGAAGAAGAAAAAGGTGCCTACTCGTGGTCCTCTTTGGCAACTAGAGCAACGACGACGCTGGATGGCGGCATGAACGTCGGCGAAGAATCGGCGATCGCTCAGAGCTTCGACAGATCGGAAAATGAGAGGGGTTCGGGTGGTGGCGGCTGGAAGGTTCATGCATGGCGGCTGCCTTATGGGTTAGAGTTTCTTGATGATACATCATAAAACGGGAAAGGAAGGGGCACCGGGTTTAATTCCATGTCTCTTTCAAACTTTATTTCTTTTTTTCCAAGTTTATTCCCTCCCCATAAAACCTTTTTCAACATAAGTCCATATTTTACCATTCAGCCCCCCAGCTCCAAAATCTTTTCAATTCAATCTCAATATTTACCAAACACCCCCTGAATTCTGAAAATCTTTATTTACCAATCCGGAAATTACACTTAATCCCCAGTATTCAAAAGTTATGGCATTTAGCTCCTAAAACCAAAGTCTTGCTAAATTATGGATTTAGGGCTACTATTTATTTATTTATTTAATAAACAGAATGTTACAAAAAAAGCCGCAAATTAAAGCCCAAGATGATCGGCTTTAACATAGTCGAAACTCGAAAACCTAGGTTGTGTGGGCTTAAGAGTTGAGCCTAAATGATCTTTAAAATCCTAAAATACAATCACAAAATAATAAGCACAAAAGCCTAAAAATTAAACATGTGAGTTATGGTTTCTTAAGAGTTTGTTAAAATAACAATATTATGTTGGAACCAAGCAACCTGACAAGCAGAATATGACACCGTGACACCATCCTATGGTGGTGGACGGCGTAGGATACTCATTGATGGCATTGTGGCAGGTGTAGCTTCAACGATCCTGTACGATGACAAGATAGACATGGACACAACTTTCACCATTGTATGCCTTCTCAATAATCACATTGTAAACACGCCAATAGGGATGGCGACCCATTTGTCAACCAAACTGAGGTGTGCCTTGGTAACGTTGATACCTTATTGCATTCATAGATTTAACTAGAATAACATTCATAGAAGGCTTATATATTCAACTAGAATAACATTCATAGATGGCTTATAAGAATTATACCTTATTGCAATCCGGTTGTAGTTGAAACATCCCAAAAATATGGTCTAAAAATTTGTTTTCAAAATCATTTAATAAACATAAACATCATCACCATAAGATCCAATCAAAGCTCATATGTCTAAATTGTCATAATATATGTTCAACATATCAAAACCTTATACAAAATATCAGAGTAATCTCCTAGGATAAAGAACTGTGGTGTGTGTCATGCCATCAATTCAAGCCCTTCCCCTTGCTAGCTGAAGTACATGAAACCAAAACCAAAATTGTAAGCACGAAGCTTAGTGAGATCCCCCAAACTACCACACACCATACACTTAGCATATAATAAATAATATAACTTTGGGACTACTCCAACTACATCAGGACGAATCCCAGCATCGGCTTACCCGTCATCAGGCTCACCCCGGCATCCGACTGCATCGGGCTCACCTCGGCACATACACAACATAACATATATCATAAACTATAACCTAATCACATAATCTGCATCGGGCTTTCCCCGACATCGGACCGAAGCTCGGAACATATAACATATAACATATAAACTAGCATACATCGGGCTTTCCCCAGAACACATAACACATAACAAGTAACATAATCACATATACCGCATCGGGCTTACCCGACATCGGACCGGAGTCCGGAACATATAACACATAACATAACATGCATAAATCATAAAGACATCAAGCATACGTAACTACTTCTCCGGACCGCCGCGACATCGGACCGAAGTCCGGAAACATATAAACTGCATCGGGCTATCCCCAACATCGGGCTCGTCCCAGCATACTATGCTACTTAAACAGGCCAACATTGGTGCCTTAGACCCGTTCCTACTGAAGGAAAACTCACCTCTCAAACTTCCTGCTGAATAACTCGAGCAAGGATGATACCGTCTGCTGCTCCAACTACTCCCCGGTTATAATGACCAAATAAACATTTAGTCAGAAACTAATAACTCTCCCATTGGTAAAATTACTATTTCACCCCTCTAATCTATTTTTGGCCATGACCTAGGCCCAATCCTTTCTGATCCTCTTTAAGGCCCATTAAGTCCACAAATTGCCCAATTTTCTAAATTGGGCCCAACTCTTCAAATGGGTTTTCCTACCAAGCTTACTAATCCTTAGGCCTTTAAATGACTCCTAAAGGCCCATCACTACTATATCCAGGGCTTGGCCCAACCCAAGGCCCAATAATGGAAATCCATTGTGTGAGCGTACGTTTGGCGTACCTCTATGTACCCTGCACGTACTTCTTAAAGGCTTGTATGTTGCGCGTACCGACGTGTACGCCAAGTGTACCCTCCTGTTAAGCACTTTTCTCCAAAGCGAATTAATCTCTTAAGACCACACGTCCAAACTACATATCTGAGTCCCATGCTTCATCCTAACCCTTAAAGTTGGTCACTTGGTGGCTTGCAACCCACCAAATGAGTCCAACACCAAAGATAACAATGATCCAATCTTTCAACTTTATGGCTAAAGGAACTCATTGAGCTTCAAGGGTGGCAACCCTAAGCTCAAAATCAAAGTTGATAGATCAAGATCCAATCTTTGGACTTAAATAGGTCCAAATCTTCACAACCCTAGATCTAGACTTTGAGGAGGAAAGATAGGAGCTTTATACCTCCTCTTGTTGCCAAATGGTGAGCTTGTTCCAAATCCTTGAGCTCATGGTACTCAAGGGCTTCTTCTCCAGCCTTTCCTTTCTTCTTCTAAGTCCTTCTTTGCCAAAATAAGCTCAAAAATATCAAATACTTACACAAGAAAGAGTATGAACGAGTTAGGGTTTCTCTAAGGGTGGTGGACATGTGAGGAGGCCAAAGGGGAGGCTAAAATGATGTATTTATAAGTCCTTAACCCTAAAATTAGGGTTTTTCATACCTCTTGGTATGCTGGGCTTACGTACCCGCATCCCGTGAATCCAATGGCCATTACGCCCCGTGTACACCAAGTTACGCCCGACGTACGGCTTATGGGCGGACCATCTTCACGAACCACTTCCTAAGTCCACTCCAAATGAATCCAATGTCCAAGTGATAGTCCAAAACAATTATTAACCCAATAAATTAAATAATACCTCGAGGAACGGGTGTTACAGTTATATAGTTGAAATCCATGTAGCCAAAAAAACCAAAACAATTCATGTTCATTTTTATTCATATATATATATATATATATATATATATATATATATATACATATATATATATATAGGGGTGTGTGTGTGTGTGTATGTAAGAAATGTCAATACCAATGATTAAGTGCTAGCTTCTACCAGGATGAACTTGATGACATAATCAAGCGTTTTTAATTAGGCAATCATACTGACTAACCTGTACTTGCATGCAGTTCATAAAGCTGATACACATATAACAGGCACATAAGGCATTCTCCCTAGATCCTTAGTCCTAATCTAGCATGCAGTTCTCATAAAGTTGCTAAGCATATCATAACATAAACTTGTATGGGTAATTTGGGAGTACTTACTTGAGCTCGGCTGACCACACCCTTTTCCCTTCTTAAAATTTTGTTTTTGTTTTTTCTAAAACTCTTTTCTTTTCTCAAAATCCTTTTATAAACATGGTTTTTCTTTTAAAAATTTCTATACCAAAATCCTTTTACGTGCTATGTGTGTATACAGTCTGAATACTTGTTGCCTATGCTGGATGAAACGTTTTATACATGTTTTAAATGATCTAAATTGTATATGTATTTTATATCTACAAAATATGTTGGGTAAAACACGGGTAGATTAGAGGTGAGATAAATATGAGTGATGAAAGATGAGATAAATGATGAGCGATGAAAGACGAGATGAATGATGAGTGATGATATATGAGTGATAAAATATGGTGCGAAGCGATGACCTAAGCGATGAGCCAAAACGATGAGCCGAAGCGATGACCTAAGCGATGAGCCAAAGCGATGAGCCAAAACGATGAGCCAAAGCGATACGCCAAAACGATGAGCCAAACGATAACCCAAGCGATGGCCCCATCATCTAGCAGAGTATGGATGACAACCATGAACTATTCTAGACAATCTAATGGAACACTAGCAGGCTCGCAACCAGTAGGTGTTGTGAACGATGTGTTCACCCGGTGTACTCTAAAAACCCATTGACATGTATTACGAGTGGACTCTTGAAAATGATATTGTCAATAAACGAGATAAACCCTGGCGACTATGCAGACTTAGTGCCGATTCCTTAGGATACTCCTTAGGAATGAATGAACGAGGAATAGCTGAATCTTAGGGTAGATCCTTAAGAGTAAAGAAGATAATAGGGATGGGTATTTGGGTTGATTGTATGATGTTTTACATAATAATTATATTATTTTGGGTTGAAACCCCTATGCACTCACCAGGTTTCCCAACCTGACCCATTCAAGCTTATTTGTATCGCAGGTGTCGATATAAAGCTACTTTACACTGAGGGATTTAAAAGAGATGTAGATCACTAGTGTAAATGAATGTAGTTCTATTTATGCTTATGTTTCTGTATTGACGATGACCTCCCAAATGTTTTAAAATGGATAAAAATACATTTCTTCGTAAATGCTTTAATAACGTATTTATCATGTTTTTCTGGGAACAAATTCTACAACATTTTAATTAAAATACGTACTCTAATTTTTATAAAGCATAAACAAAATCGGTCTTTTCTGGCCGTGAAAACGGGGATGTCACACCTAGCAACCCTAACAGTCCTATCATTTGCTATCTCTACTTCAAGTGGGCAATCCAGCTCCCCTGGAGCTCCTACAAATCGCTTGTTGAGCACAAGCGATACAAAAGATTGGGTGGAACCCGAATCAAACAGTACCAAAGCTTATATATTGTTCGCTAAGAACGATCATATAACAAAACATATAAGAGAAAGATACGTACCCGTCACCACGTCGGGAGCTGCTCGTGCCTCCCCGGTTGTCAACTGAAAGGCCTTGCTATTCGCCACAGGCACCTCACCCCGACCCTGACGGCCATCCGTAATCCTCAGTGTACAGGGGTGGGTGTTGCCACCTGCCCTGCAACTACTAAACTCAAGCACTGGGGCCGCTTGTGTCCCCTCTGATTGCACTGAAAGAAAATCAGATATGATGTTGTCGTAGTGGTGATAGTAGCTATACAATTCTTGCTCAAGTGTCCAGTTTGGCCGTACTTGAAGCAACCTGAGCTCCCTACCTTGCACGTCCCCTCGTGCAAATTGCCGCATTTGCTACAATGGTTGCGACTCTGCTGACTCCTAGGTCTGTGGTCTGATACCTTGGACTTCTTTCCCGAACTCCCTAACTAAATCCCCTATGGTTTCCTCTTCCTCTCCATCTCTAAATCCAACCCCCTCTCTCGAGCCCACACAATCATGTCCTCATGTATCTTATAGTTAGAGCGGCTCACAAATTGGCGGATATCACTCCGCAACATCTCATGGTATCGGGCCTTTTTCATCTCCTCATCTGCCACATACTGCGAAACGAGAAGGGCCCTCTCCTTGAGTATCACGGTGATCTCATTCATTATCTCGGTCGTCTGCTGTAGATCCTGGAACTCCCTGGCCAGCTGTTGCACCTCTATCACGGGTGTAAACTCGGCCTTAAACATGGTCGTAAAGTCACTCCAAGTCATCGCATCAAGAGCTATATCATCACAAATGGCATCTCCAACCTCCTCCCACCAGTCGCGTGCCCTGTCCTTCAGAAGACAGGACGCAAGTCGAACCTTCTCCCCCTCAGGACAACTGCTAGTGCAGAATGCATTGGCAACATCTACTAACTATCTTGTGCTCACAATGGGGTCCCGAGCCCTATGGTAGTCAGGAGCTCCACAAGCTCTAAACTCCCTGAAATTCAGTGTGCGTGACCCATCATGGCCACCACCTCAGTATACTGCGCGTGATCTCAAAGGAGATAAACTCCCTATTCTGGTCATCTAGCTGCACGGCTCCTGAGCCTGAGCCTGATCCCTCACCGGCACCTGAACTGCCGACTGGTTTGTTGCATAAAATCACCATTCTGAAAAACACATCATAACAAGCATCATAATACTAATTAATTATCGATGGATCACTTACACTACAAGTTCCTTGGATTCATCTCAGCCTTCCTTGACTCGAGTACGGATCATCAAGTAAACAACATAAACCATGTATCTCCAAAAATATCATAACATCTGTCAAAGTATCAAATTATCATATCAAATATCATAGTGAAATATCCTAAGCCAGAAAACTGTGGTATGTGCCATGCGATCATACCGGCCCCTTCCATTTTCTAGCAGAAGTACCTGAAACCAAAACCGAAAATTGTAAGCATGAAGCTTAGTGAGCTCCCCCACACAACCACATACCATACAATAAACATATAATAGCATATATTGGGCCTTTCCCATTGCATCGGGCCCCTCCCAGCATCAAACAAATCCGACATCGGGCCCCGCCGGCATCAGACTGAAGCCCAACATACATATATCATAACAACAAACACATAACACATAAACATACAACATATAACATGTAAATCTTCCTCATGCTTGCCCCGGAATTGGAACGAAGTCTAGAACACATAACACATGACATATAAGCTAAATCTTCATCGGGCTTGCCCCGACATCAGACCAAAGCCCGGAACATACAAACAAGTACATGCAAGAATCACAAAGACATCAAGCATACAACATTCCTTGGGCTTTCCCCGACATCGGACCGAAGTCCGAAACATATAAGCTGCATCGGGCTATTCCCAGCATCGGACTTAAATCTAGCATACGCTAAGATACATGAACGGGCAGGCATTGGTGCCTTCAACGCATACCACTGATGGGTTTTGAGCATTCTAACACTCCTATGGTGTACATGCAACCCTAGAAACCTTGGATCTATGTTTTCTCAGTTATGCATGCAAACTTTCATTTTCCAAGGTTTTCATCCTAACTAGTATATCATGTGGTATATGTAATACAAAAACTAGTAGAATGACATACCTTTCTTGTATCTTGGATTCGTTAAGACTTTGTGAGCCTAGCACCCCAAATGTGATGCCTCGAATGCTTCACACAACACCACCAACAATTGGAATAACTTGAGAGAATATTATATGCACCAAAATCGGCTAGCCCTCACTTGTGTATGCTTAAGTGCCGATTTGCTAACATGAGGCTTCTTTATATAGTCTGTATATTAGGGTTACACCATGTAACTCATGCCTTTCCATAGTCCTCATGAATCTATGGGTTTTAACCTCCATGGAGCATCCATGGGTAACCATATGGGTTTAGTCCATCATGAAGAACTATGGATCATAAGCCCACTATATAAGAATGAATGATTTACCAAATCAATCCCTATTTATTTAATTAGTCTCTTTTGATCACAAAATTAATTTCAAACTACTTCTTGATCAATACTAATTAAATAATTCATAATACTATATTAGAACTTATAATATATTAATAAACCATAAATATCCTCTTCTCACAAAAGTCTATCCAAATTGTTCTAATATCATGCAACCGAAATGGACCATGCCAAATCGCGTCAAGTACAAACCAAATATAGTTATGGACTTAGACACCTTATCCAACAATCTCCCACTTGGATAAGTCTAATAACTATAGCTTCAAGTACAAATTTAGGATCCGACCAATAATCGTAGCTCTTTCAAAGTCTCGTGGAACTAAGTTGTGCCATTTTAGATAAGTGATCATATAATCCACTGTTCAAGATATCAGCCGGACAAATACATGGAACATCGTCATACTTATTATCCAACAGTTTGTTTCCCGATTTCCGGTTTGTTTGACATAGAACTTAAACGAAGACATCAATTGAGTTCTAACCGGGCCTTGTACATAGGTCAAAACAAAATCATCGAGGGGTCCAAGATATCGCTTTTAATCCCCCAAGGACTAAAAGGAACAGATAAAATTCGACTCATATGCTTATACTAACTAATCATCAAATTGTACACAACAACCTGTTTTATAACATCAAGTTACTGATGCGTTTTTGTACTATTAATGTATAACCAACTCTTAGTCAACAACTCATATCCCTTTGTTTGAAGACTTATATGATATTACCGTCTCATGATCACTCGAGATAAATTTAATGAAGTGATACAAGTGAGCGTGGGTTGATTCCAATACTTAGAACTTATGAGCACTCATAAATGTTGCAACAACAATTGCTATGTCTAATACAATTCAGACAAATCTACAAACCCAATTCATGACAGTCTTATTTCAATACATACTTCCAAAGTATGATCGACTGTGGATAGTTTGAATAATATGATATACCATGACATAATTATTCTGGAATTCAAAACATGCAAAATGAAACAATAGTAAATGATTGACACAAGACAGTACCATACTAGTAAATAAAAACACTGTTTATTTAAACATCAAATGTGAATTACATTTCAACTATTACAAGTTTAGAAAGTTATCTAATTACTAAAACAAATATCATCCTTCAGCCTAATGCACCTCGCTTGCTATAAATGCTTAACCCTGCACAATCCCTTCGTGAGGGGATCTGTTGGATTCTCGTCTGATGATACCATCTTTTCCACGAGGAGTCCTTCTTCGATTCGATGTCTAATGAAGTGGTATTTTCTGTCAATGTGTTTGGATCTGTCGTGATCCCTTGGTTCCTTGGCTAAGGTAATTGCACTCTCGTTATCATATAAAATCTCCATAGGCTCCTTTATAGCTGGTACAACTCCAAGGTCTCCAATGAAGTTCTTCAGCCATATTTCCTCCTTCGCCACCTCGCTTACTGCTATATACTCTGATTTCCAAGTTGAATCAACTATTGTCTCCTGCTTGGAACTTTTCCAAGTAATTGCTACTCCATTTAGGGTAAAGACCCAACCCGACTGGGAGCGGAAATTATCCCTATCAGTCTGAAATCTAGCGTCACTATACCCCACTACTCTCAAGTCATCACTCCCACCAAGGGAAAGGACCCAATCCTTAGTCCTCCGCAGGTACTTGAGAATGTTCTTTACCGCAGTCCAGTGAGCCTTACCAGGATTCCCTTGATATATGCTGACCATGCTCAAAGCAAAGGCCATATCAGGGCGAGTACAATTTATAACATACATGATTGAGCCTACAACGGAAGCATATGGTACTCGACTCATCTCAGCTATCTCAGCCTCCGTACTCAGGCTCTGAGTCTTACTTAGTTTGGTGTTACTATGGATCGGTAAGTCACCTTTCTTGGAATCTTACATGTTGAACCTATTCAGCACCTTATCCAAATAGGTAATTTGACGAAGTCCAATTAGTCTCTTACTCCTATCTCTCAATATCCTTATCCCTAGGATATATGCAACTTCTCCAAGGTCCTTTATAGCGAAACACTTCCCAAGCAAGGACTTAACCTCCTGCAAGGTTAGGATGTCATTTCCTATGAGTAATATGTCATCCACATACAATACCAAAAAGCTAACTATACTCCTAGTGGCCTTAATATATACACATGACTCATCCTCGCTCCTCGAAAAGCCAAACTCTTTGACTTTCTCATTGAAACAAAGATTCCATCTGTGAGATGCTCATTTTAATCCATAGATGGATTTCTCAAGCTTACACACTCTATTAGGGTATTTTGCATCGATAAAACCTACTGGCTGACTTATGTAAAAATCTTTAGCCAACTTTCCATTAAGGAAAGTAGTTTTGACATCCATTTGCCATATTTCATAATCATGAAATGCAACAATGACTAGAATAACCCTAATATACTTAATCTTATATATTGGTGAGAAGGTCTCATCATAGTCAACTCCCGGAGTTTGAGTGAAGCCCTTCGCAACCAATCACGCTTTATAAGTGTGTACATTCCTATCCATGTCGGTCTTCTTCTTGAAGATCCATTTGCACCCGATTGTCTTACGACCCGGTACAATGTCAACCAAGTTCCTAAATTTATTGGCATACATGGACTGAATCTCGTTGTCCATAGCCTCTTTACATTTGGCAGATTTAGGGCCTGCCATGGCTTACTTGAAGTTGTTAGGTTCATCCAAATTTATCAACGTAGTATCACTGATAAATGTATCGCCTTCTGTAGTAATATGGAAACCATAATAATAATCAGGTGTGTTCCTAACTCTTTTGGAACGCCTCAGAGATATGGACTCAACAATTGGCTCAATGGGAGTTTTCTCCTCAGGTTGATTGCTAGTGTTTGAGGTTCCTTCACCGCTTGACTCTTTAATTTCTTCAAGTTCAATTTGCCTCCCACTGTTTCCTTGGCTTATGAAATCTCTCTCACGAAAGACTCATCTCCTCTCCACGAAGACAACATTGTCACTCGATCTGTAGAAGAGATCACCAAAAGATTTATGTGGGTAGCCGATGAAAATACACCGCTCACTTCGAGGTTCGATCTTGTCGTGAGTCTCGCGCCTCACGAAAGCCTCGCAACCCCAAATATTGATGTGGTCTAAAGTGGGAACTTTCCCAGTCCACATCTCGTGAGGTGTTTTGGCAACCTTTTGGTAAGGACTAGATTAAGGATATGGGCGGCAGTCTCTAAGGCATACCCCCAGAATGAGATTGGTAATGAACCATGTCTAACAAGGTTCGATTGCGCCTCTTAGCCACACCATTTAGCTGTGGTGTCCTAGGAGGTGTAAATTGTGAAACAATTCCACATTCCTTAAGATAGCCAAAGAACTTGATACTAAGATACTCACCACCCCGATCAGATCGGAGCATCTTTATTATCCTGCCCAACTTATTCTCCACTTCTTGTTTAAACACTTTGAATTTCTCAAAGGTTTCTGACTTATTCTTGGTTAAGTAGATATAACCATATCTACTGTAATCATCAGTAAAAGTCACATAGAAGCGGTTAGCATCCCTTGTGGCGGTTCTGAAGGGTCCACACATATTTGTGTGTATGAGGTCCAATAAACCTTCACCCCTAGCATAAGTACCAGTGAAGGGTGACATAGTCATTTTTCCTAGTAAAAAAGATTCGCAACTATTATCTGACTTTAAGTCAAATGACTCCAAGACTCCAGCCTTTTGGAATTGGCCTATGTGCTTCTTGTTGACATGTCTAACACAACACTGCCACAAGGATACCTTATCCAAACTAGTGGAAGAATCAATATGCAATACATTATTTCCTAAGTTGTCTACAACGACACAGTTTCATATACACCATCACAAGGTAATGCTTTAAAGTAAAAAACACTATTATAAAAAGCATTAATACCACCACATTCATTATCAATTGAAAAAGTAAATCCTTTTTTGTACAAGCCATGAAAGGAAATAATATTTCTTGCCATTTCAGACGAGTAAGAACATTTGTTCAAATCTAATATTAACCAACTACTAAGCAATAAAGAATAAACTCCAATCTTGGTGACAAGTGAAGCTTTCCTATTCCCCGTGATCAAGTTTATCTTATCGTGTTCCACATCCTCACTTCATTTTAGGCCCTGCAAATCAGAACAAATGTGAATCTCACACCCTGTATCAAGGACCCAAGAATTAGTATGTGGTGAGTTATTAGACAATATAGTGTAAATACATGCATGGGTGGGTTTAACTTTCCCATACTTAACATCCTACAAGTACATGGGGTAGCTTTGCTTCCAATGCCCCTTTTCCTGGCAATAGAAGCATTATGCATCCTTTGGGTTGGAAGAGGGAGTGGCAGAACCACCTTTGTTTGCACTCGAAGAGGAGCCATCAAGAGACTTTCCCTTGGTACCCTTTGAAGGGGTCTTCCTCTTTTTCACTTTACCTTGCCCGATTTCCAGAACAAGGGTGGTAGTAGGAGTAGGAACAACATTCTTACCTTTGAGACTACTTTCAGCAGTCCTCAGAAGTCCTTGAAGTTTGCTAAGTATTACCTCATCCTTGTTCATATGATAGGTCATGCGGAAATGATCATAACTGGAGGGTAAGGAGTGTACAATGATATCTATTACTAACTCATCATCAAAGTTCACATTTACCTTTAGCAAATGGACCACGAATCTTTTCATTTTCTACCGGTGGCATGTGATAGAATCTTCATCCTTTATTTTTGTTGTTATCATGAAGGTGATGATTTCATACCTTTCCTAATGAGCACTTTGATGGTATCTTTCCATCAGGTCCTGGTGCATCTCATAAGGGTAGAAATCTTCATAGGAATTCTAGAGTTCTGCTGTCATGGTAGCCAACATGATACGAGACACCTTAGTGGCATCCTTCTCATGGCTAGTGTACTCAGCAATCTCCTCGAGAGTAGCAGACGACTCATCGATGACCTTAAGCTCCTTGTCGATGACATATTCCTCGTCCTCATAACGAGTGACCATCCTTATGTTCCTAATCCAATCATTAAAATTAGTTCCATCAAAGATGACTCTCCCATAAAGGTTCATGAGAGAGAAGGAGCCGATAGGGTTTAAGCCACTAGCAGCATTGTTGGAAGACATATGAAAAAGAAGAAAGAAAATTTTAGATTAGATATAGAATCCTTAATAAGACACCCAAATGAAATATTAAGGCTAGGACCCAACACAATATTTTATAACTTGGAAGAGGGATGTCGTAATCCAAGCTACAAAATATTTGAAGGTAGGAAAATGACGATTTACCAATTTCCACCATGAAAACGAAATAGATTATTAGGTTTTAATTGGATTGAAACTCCTAGATCTTTTGAGATTCAATGAACAATTCAATGTTATTTTTAAATCTCGATTATACCCTTCAAGTTTGTAACTAGGATATCGAGGATCACAAACAAGGTGTGAATAACCATGCAAATTAACTTGGTACTCTTAATTTTATCACATAATCGATGTATCGGTTAACCCAAACGCTCCACCGATCTATGATAAACCTTAAGCCACCCTTTGCCACCCTTTTTAGTCTAAGTTAGTGTGCGGGTTAACCACACACGCCCCACAAACTACTTTAGCAATGTGTAAAGTGTAATTTTATGGGTTAGCATCAATTTCACATCTTCCTAAAGTAACTAAGATTGGGAATTTATAAAAGGTTTAGTTACTTTATATTTATCATTATACTTTTAATGAGAATTATAGTCTTTGTCCTACCCGTTCGGCTAACGACGCTCCACCAGTCACGGAAGTGGTGAGTGAGAGTGGAAAACTATTAAGCTGCCATTTTATAGGCAACAACCTTATACCCCCTTATAGACCGGCTTCGTGAATGAGGCCTACTAACGGTAAGATTGACATGATCTTATATATATATATATATATATATATATATATATATATATATATATATATACATATATATATACATATATATATATATATATATATATATATATATATATATATATATTAGTAACTTATAATACTATAAAATATAAGGATTGAATTTTAAACTTTTAAAACTCTAGGGTTTGGAATTAAAGTTTTCTAAAGCGACTTTACAAATTCCAAAACTTGATGTCAAGTTTTGAAGCTATTCAAAACCTTTCATTTATAAACCTTATGCGTTTTAATGATTTTAATTGAAAAGACTTTTGGAATTCCATAACTTGAGGACAAGTTATGAAGTGCATTAAAAAGCATTTAGATCAATAATTACACTAACAAGCATGTCAAATAATTTCTATGATCTAACAAAACTTATAAGCATGCATAATTCAAATCAACAATTTTCAAGTATCATTTGAACTTAATATAAAACTTGAAACTTTGAAAATTATCTTTGAAATTAGATAAGCGCAATCATTATCACATCAAAAACAGGTTTAACAATCTAAAAACAGCTTAGGGTAATGATCCTAGTCCAATTCCAACAATAAAACTCAAAATTCTGCACTCAATGCCTCCGACTCGTCGAGTGCATGAACCAAATCGACGAGTTGGATGAGTTTTCACATGGACTCGTCAAGTCACCCCATGGACTTGTCGATTCCCCCCATGGACTCGGCGAGTTCACTGAACAATGGGCATAAAAATCGATTTTTTTAGCAATTTGCATCAAGTATAATTGAAAACAAGCCTAATGTCTTATACCACTGATGGGTTTTGAGCATTCTTGCACTCCTATGTTGTACATGCAACCCTAGAAACCTTGTATCTATGTTTTCTCTATTATACATGCAAACTTTCATTTTCCAAGGTTTTCATCCTAACAAGCATATCATAAGGTATATGTAATACAAAAAAAACTAGTAGAATGACATACCTTTCTTATAACTTGGATTCCTTAAGACTTTGTGAGCCTTGCACCCTAAATGTGATACCTCAAATGCTTCACATGACACCCCTAACAATTGGAATAACTTGAGAGAAGATTATAGGCACCAAAATCGGCTAGCCCTCACTTGTGTATGCTTAAGTGCCAATTTGCTAACATGAGGCTTCTTTATATAGTGTGCATATTAGGGTTACACCATGTAACTCATGTCTTTCCATATTCCTCATGATCCATGGGTTTTAACTGTTGGATTAGGTTTCTAAGTTCATAACTATTTCTGGAATGTACTTGACCCGGTTAGCATGGTCCATTTGGGTTGCATGGCATTGCAACACTTGGATAGACTAAATGAGAGAAATGACACTTAAGGTTTATTAATATATTATAAGTTCTAATATATTAATAATATTATTTAATTAGTATTGATCAAGAATTAATTAGTATTAATTAAGTGATCATAAAGAGACTAATTAAATATATGGGGTTGATTGTGTAAATCATCTATTCTTGTATAGTTGGGCTAATGATCCATGGTTTGTATGGATTGGGTTAAAACCCATAAATGTGCTCCATGGATAGTCCATGGAGGTTACAAACCCATGGATCATGGAATATGAAAAGCGATGACAATTATGGTTTACATGGTGTAACCCTACTTGTAACACAACTATATAAAGACCCCATGGATGACCAAAATCGGCCACTTCAAGCAAGTAATGAGGGCTAGCCGAACTTTGTGAGCAAGTGAACTTCTCTCAAAATTATTCTAAGTGTTGTGGTGTTGTGTGAGACATTTAAGGCATCACACTTGAGTTGCTAGGCTCACAAGGTTCTCAACGAATCTAAGCAAATAAAAGGTATGCTCTTCTACTAGCATTTATGTTTTAAAATTCCCCATGCCATGCTAGTTAAGTTAAGAACCTTGGAAAATCATTTTTGCATGTATCTTAGTGAAACATATATCCAAGGTTTCTAGGGTTGCATGTACACCTTAGGAGTGTTAGAATGCTCAAAACCCTTCAGTGGTATCAGAGCCTAGGCTTGTTTATTTGATACTTGATGCAAACTTGTTAGAAAATCGACAAAACTGTTTTCTACCTGGGTGAACTCGCCGAGTCCATGGGGGGACTCAACGAGTCCATGCTTATATTCAACCAACTCGGCGATTCAGTTCTTGCACCCGACGAGTTGGCTTGTCAGAGTGCAGTTTTTTGAGTTTTGTTGCTGGAAATGGACTAGAAACATTACCCTAAACTGTTTTAGTGTTGTAAAACTTGTTTTAGATGGTGTAATGGTTATGCTAATCCATTTTCAATGGCTAATATCAAAATTTCTAGTTTTGTATGGTTTATTTATGATTCTTGAACTTGTTGATATGAACATTCATGAACTTATGAGTTTAGAAGATCATAGGAACTATTTGTAACTTGCTTGGCAGTTTAATTCTTGATCTTGATGTGTTTTAATGGAATCCATAATTTGTCCTCAAGTTATGGATTACCAAAAGTCACACTTTTAAAGTCCATTATTAAACACATAGGTTACATAAAATGAAAAGTCTCTCGTTTTACTAATCCATTAACTCATAAGTTATGAAAGATGAAAAGTTTTGAAAGTTACAAAACTTTCCCTCAAGTTTTGGAACATGTAAAGTCACTTTAAAAAACTTTAGTTCCAATCTCTAGAATTTTAAAAGTTAAAATTCAACCCTTATACTTTATAATATTATAAATTAATAATATATATATATATATATATATATATATATATATATATATATATATATATATATATATATATATATATATACAAGAACAAAAGTCGTTTTACCGTTAGTAGGCCTCATTCATGAAGCCAACCTATAAGGGGGTATAAGGTTGTTGCCTATAAAATGGTAGCTTAATGGGTGTCCATTCTCAGCCACCGCTTCCTTAACTGGTGGAGGGTCGTTAGCCGAATGAGTAGGACAACGACTTTAAATCCTCTTTAAAAGTATGATGAAAGTAAAGTAACTAAATTTTTATATAAATTCCCAATCTTAGTTACTTTAGGAAAATGTGAATAAGGTGCTAACCCATGAAATTACACTTTGCACTTTGTTTAAAGTCGTTCATGGAGTGTGTGTGGTTAACCGACACACTAACTTGGACTTTACAAGGTAGGAAAAGGGTGACTTAAGGTGTACCATAGGTCGGTGGAGCGCGTGTGGTTAACCGGCACATCGATTGAGTGATAAACATTAAGGGTACCAAGTAATTTGCATGATTACTTCACACCTTGTTTTGTGATCCTCGGCATCCCAGTCACAAAACTTGAAGGGCACACTCGAGATCGAAACATGCCATTGAAAAGTTAAATGAATCTCAAAGAATCTAGGAGTTTCAAAACCAATTAAAACCTAATAATTTGTTTCATTTTTCATGGTGGAAATTGGTGAATCGTCATTCACCTACCTTCAAATATTTTATAGCTTTGATTAAGGCATCCCACTTCTAAATTATAAAATATTGGGTCGGGTCCTAGCCTTAATATAACATTTGGGTGTTTTATTAAGGACTATCTTTATATCTAATCTAAACTTGTCTTTCTTCTTTTTCCTCTTCAAACAATTATGTTTCTTGCTCAAACCCTACTGGATCCTTCTCTCTCATAAACCTTTGTGGGAGAGTCATCTTTGATGGTTCCAACTTTATGGATTGGATCCGGAACATTAGGATGGTCACTCGTTACGAGGACAAGGAATATGTCATCGATAAGGAGCTAAAGAAAATTGATGACTCAACTGCTACTCCAGAGGAGACCGCTGACTTTAGGGCACATGAGAGAGATGCCACGAAAGTGGCATGTATCATGTTGGCCACGATGACAGTCGAGCTCCAAAAGTCCTATGAGGACTATCACCCTTTTGAGATGCACCAGGACTTGATGGACCGCTACCATCAAAGTGCTCATCAAGAGAGGTATGACATCATCTGCTCCATGATAACAACCCGGATGAAGGATGATGAACCTATCACCGGCCATTTGCAGAAAATGCAAAAGGTACGTGGACCGGTTGCTAAAGCTAATTGTGAACTTCCCTGAGGAGTTTGAAATTGACATCATTTTGCACTCCTTACCTTCTTGTTTTTATCAATTCTGAATGACATACCACATGAACAAGGAGGAATTTACACTTAGCAAACATCAAGGACTCTTGAATACCGCCGAAAATGGTCTTAAAGGTAAGTCGGTTGTTACCACTCCTACTCTTACCGCGGCCCCTGTCTTAGCAATCAGGCAAGGCAAAGGGAAGAAGAGGAAAAGCCCCTCGAAGGGTACCAAGGGAATGTCCCTTGATGGCTCCTCTTCAAGTGGAACCAAGAAAGGTTCTGTCACTCCTTCTGCCAACCCTAAAGAGGTTGAATGCTTCTATTGCCACGAAAAGTCGCACTAGAAGCGAAACTTCCCAAAGTATCTGCAAGATGTGAAGGATGGGAAAATGAAACCTAACCATGCAGGTATTTACACTATATTTTCTAATAACTCACCCCATTCTAATTCTTGGGTCCTTGATACCGATTATGGTATTCATATTTGTTCTGATTTGTAGGGATTAAGAAGAAGTGAGGATGTGGAGCATGGGAAGATAAGCTTAATCATGTGGAATAGGAAAGCATCACCTGTCATCAAGATTGGAGTTGATACTTTGTTGCTAAGTAGTGGGTTAACATTAGATTTGAATAAATGTTGTTACTTGTTTGAAATGGCGAGGAATATTATTTCTTTTCCTGTTTTGTACAAATAAGGGTTTACCTTTTCTTTTGATAATGAATGTGGTGGTATTAATGCTTTCTTTAATAATGTTCTTTATTTTAAAGTATTACCTTGTGATGGTGTATACGAAGCTGTGTCGGTTGTAGATAACCTAGGAAATAATGTATTGTGTATTGATGCTTCCACCAACTTGGATAAAGCATCATTATGGCATTGTCGTCTTGGACATGTAAGCAAGAAACACATAGTCCAACTACGAAAGGAAGGAGTCTTGGAGTCACTTGACCTAAATTCGGATGATAGTTGTGAATCTTGTCTAATTGGAAAAATGACAAAATCACCCATCACTGGTTCTTGTGCTAGGGGTGAAAGTTTGTTGGATCTGCTACAAACTGATGTGTGTGGACCATTCAGAACTGCCACAAGGGATGCTAACAGATTCTATGTGACTTTTATTGATGATTTTAGTAGATATGGATACGTCTACTTAATCAAGCATAAGTCAAAAACCTTTGAAAAGTTCAAAGAGTTTAAGCAGGAAGTGGAGAATCAATTGGGTAGGAACATTAAGATTCTTCGATCCGATCGAGGTGGTGAGTATCTTAGTACAGAGTTCCTTGACTATCTTAAGGAATGTGGGATTGTCTCACAATTGACACCTCCCAGGACACCACAGCTTAATGGTGTGGCTGAGAGGCGTAATCAAACCTTGTTGGACATGGTTTGTTCCATGATGAGTCGAGCTTCGCTACCAATCTCATTATGGGGGTATGCCTTAGAGACTAACGCCCATATTCTTAATCTAGTCCCTACCAAAAAGGTTGCCAAAGACCTCATGAAATGTGGACTGGAAAAGTTCCCAATCTAGACCACATCAAGATTTGGGGTTGTGAGGCATGAGACTCACGATAAGCTCGAACCTCGAAGTGAGAGGTGTATTTTCATCGGCTACCCACATGAATCCTTTGGTTGCCTCTTCTACAGACCCAATGATAATGTGGTATTTGTAGCAAGGAGGGGAGTCTTTCGCGAGAGAGATTTCATAAGCCAAGGAAACAGTGGGAGGAAAATTGACCTTGAAGAAATTCAAGAGTCAAACGGTGAAGGAACCTCAAACCCTAGCAATCAACCTGAGGAGGAAACTCTTGTTGATCTGACTGATGAGTATGTACCTCTGAGGCGTTCCACGAGAGTTAGGAATGCACCTGAGCATTACTATGGTTTCCATATTACTACGGAAGGTACTACACTTATCAGTGATAACAAACTGATAGGTCCGGATGAACCTAACAGCTACACATAAGCCATGGTAGGCCCTGAGGCTACCAAATGGAAAGAGGCGATGGACAACGAGATATAGTCTATGTATGACAATCAAGTTTGGAACTTGGTTGACGATGTACCAGGTCGTAAGACAGTTGGGCGCAAATGGATCTTCAAAAAGAAGACAGACATGGATGGTAATGTACACACTTATAAGGCGCAACTGGTTGCAAAGGGCATTTCTCAAACTCCAGGAGTTGATTATGATGAGACCTTTTCACCAGTAGCGAAGATTAAGTCTATTAGGGTTATGTTAGCCATTGCTGCATTTCATGATCATGAAATATGGAAAATGGATGTCAAAACCAATTTCCTTAATGGAAAGTTGGTTGAGGATGTTTACGTGAGTCAGCTAGAGGGTTTTGTCAGCACGGAGTACCCTAATAGAGTGTGTAAGCTTGAGAAATCCATCCATGGATTGAAACAAGCACCTCGCAGATGGAATCTTTGTTTCGATGAGAAGGTCAAAGAGTTTGGATTTTTGAGGAGTTAAGACGAGTCCTGTGTATATGTAAAGGCTAGTGGGAGTATAGTTAGCTTTTTGGTACTGTATGTGGATGGCATACTACTTATTGGAAATGACATCCCAACTTTGCAGGAGGTTAAGTCCTGGCTTGGGAAATGTTTCACTATGAAAGACCTTGGAGAAGCTACCTATATCCTAGGGATAAGAATTTTGAGAGATAGGAGTAAAAGACTAATTGGACTTATTCAAAGTACCTACTTGGATAAGGTGATGAATAGGTTCATCATGTAGAATTCCAACAAAGGAGAGTTACTGATCCAGAGTAACGTCAGACCGAGTAAGACTCAGAGCCCGTGTATAGAGGCTAAGATAGCTGAAATGAGTCGAGTATCGTATGCTTCCACTATATGCTCGATCATGTATGCTATGACTTGTACTCGTACTGATGTGGCCTTCGCATTGAGCATGGTCAGCAGATATTAGGGGAACCCTAGCAAGGCTCACTGGACTGCGGTAAAGAACATTCTCAAGTATCTGCGGAGGACTAAGGACTGGCTCCTTACCCTCGGTGGGAGTGATGACTTGAGAGTAGTAGGGTATAGTGATGCTAGCTTCCAGACTGATAGGGATAATTTCCGCTCTCATTCAGGCTGGGTCTTTACCTTAAATGGAGGAGCAATAACTTGGAAAAGTTCCAAGCAGGAGACAGTGGCTGATTCAACCTGCGAAGAAGAGTATATAGCGGCAAGCGAGGCAGCAAAGAATGCTATATGGCTAAAGAACTTCATTAGAGACCTTGGAGTTGTACCAAATATAATGGAGCCTATGGAAATTTTCTGTGATAGTGAAAGTGCAGTTGCCTTAGCCAAGGAACCAAGTGATCATGGGAGATCCAGACACATCGACAGAAAATATCATTTCATCAGACATTGAATAGAAGAAGGACTCCTCGTGGCAAAGAGGGTATCCTCGGATGAGAACCCAGCAGATCCCCTCACGAAGGGACTGGGTAGGTTTAAGCATCTCCAGCATGCGAGGCACATAGGGATGAAGGATGATATTAGTTTTAGTAGTTAGATAACTTTGAAATTTGTAAAATGTAATTGACATTTGATGATAAATAAAAGTTGTTTATTTATAAGTATAAGCGTTGCTATCTTTTGTCAGTCATTTACTATTATTTCATTTTGCATGTTTTGACTTCCAGAATAATTATGTTATGGTCTATCATATTATTCAAATTCTCCACAGTCGGTCATATGTTGGAAGTAGATATGAATCAAGACTATAATGAGTTGGCTTGTAGATGTCTAAGTTATTGGACATAGCAAGAGGTGCTACAACACTCATGAGTGCTCATAAGTTCTGAGTATTGGATTCACCCCACGCTCACTTGTATCCCATCATGGAATTTATCTTGAGTGATCGTGAGATGGTAATATCATATAAGTCTTCTAACCTAGAGATATGAGTTATTGACTATGAGTTGGTTATACATTGATTATACAGAAACGCATTGGTAACTCGATGTTATAAATCGTGCCTTTGTGTATAATTCAACAAGTAGTAGAACAAGCATATGAGTCAAAGTTCATCTATTCCTTCTTGGATTAGAAGCGATATATGGGCCCCTTGATGATTTTGTTTGACCTATGTACCGAGCCCGATCAGAACTAAATTGATGTGTTCGATTTAGTTCTCTGTCAAACAAATCGGAAATATGAAAAAACTGCAGGACAAAAAGTAAGACATCATTCCATGTATTTGTCCGGCTGATATCTAGAACAGAGGATTATATGATCACTTACTTTAAATGGCGTATCATCATCATCTCAGTTATGCGAGACCTTGAAAGAGCTACGATTGCTGAAGCAGTTCCTGAAGTCATTCTTGCAGTTATAGTTCCAAGTAGGAGACTGTTGGATTAGGTGTCTAAGTTCATAACTATTTCTGGAATGTACTTGACCCGGTTAGCATGGTCCATTTGGGTTGCATGGCATTGCAACACTTGGATAGACTAAATGAGAGAAATGACACTTAAGGTTTATTAATATATTATAAGTTCTAATATATTAATAATATTATTTAATTAGTATTGATCAAGAATTAATTAGTATTAATTAAGTGATCATAAAGAGACTAATTAAATATATGGGGTTGATTGTGTAAATCATCTATTCTTGTATAGTTGGGCTAATGATCCATGGTTTGTATGGATTGGATTAAAACCCATAAAGGTGCTCCATGGGTAGTCCATAGAGGTTACAAACCCATGGATCATGGAATATGAAAAGCCATGACAATTAGGGTTTACATGGTGTAACCTTACTTGTGACACAACTATATAAAGACCCCATGGATGATTAAAATCGGCCACTACAAACAATTAAAGAGGGCTAGTTGAATTTTGTGAGCAAGTGAACTTCTCTCAAAGTTATTCTAAGTGTTGTGGTGTTGTGTGAGACATTTGAGGCATCACACTTGAGGTGCTAGGCTCACAAGGTTCTCAAGGAATCCAAGCAACTAAAAGGTATGTTATTCTACTAGCATTTATGTTTTAAAGTTCCCCATGCCATGCTAGTTAAGTTAAGAACCTTGGCAAATCATTTTTGCATGTATCTTAGTAAACATAGATCCAAGGTTTCTAGGGTTGCATGTACACCTTAGGAGTGTTATAATGCTCAAAACCCTTCATTAACCTCCATGGAGAATCCATGGGTAACCACATGGATTTAGCCCATCATGAAGAACTATGGATCATAAACACACTATATAAGAATGAGTGATTTACCAAATCAATCCCCATTTATTTAATTAGTCTCTTTTGATCACAAAATTAATTCCAAACTAATTCTTGATCAGTACGAATTAAATAATTCATATTGATATATTAGAACTTATAATATATTAATAAACCATAAATATCCTCTTCTCACAAAAGTCTATCCAAATTGTTCTGATGCCATGCAACCCAAATGGACCATGCCAAATCGGATCAAGTACATAGCAAATATAATTATGGACTTAGACACCTTATCCAACAATAACAACATCCTTAGGGTTTGCATGAGACTCAAATGGCATAAAGTTTTCACCTTTATGCCTTTACAACCCTTAATGACTCTAGATCTGAAAGTATAATCAACTTGGGACATCTATGAATCATAAGTCATGCTACTTGGACAAAAATCCTATAAAAGTGACCACAAAGAGATCTAATGAATTATAAGGCAAGTTAAGAGCTTGATTACCAGAAAGTGATGAGAATGGAACGAAATCCATGGATGTAAAACCTTCTCCTTGAACCTTCAAGCTCCTCCTTCTTCTTTTAGGCTTCAAGAACACACAAACCACTCAAAGTGGCTCACATACTCCCAAAATGCTCTTGGGTTTCGTATATTAGGGTTTAGGACAAGGAGGTTGTAAATGAGGCCAAGGGGTGGGGATTAGGATGCTTAAATAGAGTGCAAAACCCCGAAATTAGGGTTTCACCTTGGCCAAGATACTCGCCGAGTAGATAGCCTAAACCCCGCGCATAGTCCGCCCTCTACTCGACAAGTTAGGGCCACCAACTCATCAAGTCCTTCTTTCAAAATAAATAAATAAATAAATTAAATGTGTACCAGGAAACTAGGCGTTACACTACTCTTGGCCTAGCCAAATATAGCCCTAATAAATCCCTTATGTCTCCACTTATATTTTCAACAACTCGTATAATTACTTCTCATGTTCTCATCGGTTCCATCAGTTAAGTTATTAGTTATTTTCTTTTTTTGAACCAACAAGTATAAATATATAATTTACTCCTAAACTAACACCTAATTCCATTTATGTCCACGACAGGACTTGAACGGGGACGGAGGATATTAAGGGCCGAGAGGGGTTGTGTCTGATCTAATACCATTGTTAAATTTATGAGAAGGAATCGGTTACAACAAATGAATTTGATTCAGGTCCAGTGTCTGATCACTACAACCTCATATATTTAACTAGAATAGCATTCATAGAAGGCTTATAAGCATTATACCTTATCGCAATCCGATTGTAATATGGTTCAAATCCATTTGGCCAAAAAAGACCAAAAGAGCTCCTCTTTATTTGTATTCATATATATGTAAGCAACATCAATACCAATGATTAAGTGTTAGCTTCTATTGGGATGAACGTGATGACTGCGATTTTGATCTTAATAGATAACAACCTTATATCAAAATCGCAGATGCACCAAAGTGACAACAAACCTCAAAAGGCTAAAGGATGCATTTTGTATGGATGGGGATGTTGGGGTTTCGTTAGTCTTTAGGTCATCCTCCCTATGTCACGCCTTAAGATATGGTGCCACTCTTGGGTTAGACAAATATCCCTAATAAATCCCTTATGTCTCCGCTTAAATTTTCAACAACTTGTATAATTACTTCTCATGTTCCTCATCGGTTCCATCAATTAAATTATTGGTTATTTTCTTTTTTTGAACCGACAAATATAAATATATAATTTACTCATAAACCAACACCTAATTCCACTTATGTCCACAACGAGATTTAAACAGAGACGGAAGATATTAAGGGCTAGGAGGAATTGTCTCTCTCTCCCCCCCCCCCCCCCCCCCCCATCAAGGACTTTGTTGATGGTGATACATTTTTCAGCATTTAGATCGGGGGGTTTGGGAGGGAAGCTTCCCTTACTTTTTGTGGGTCATACCACCCTTTCCCTTACATCTCTTTCTCTCACCTAAAACCAAGGAATTGGTGGGAAGCCCTTCCCTCACTTTTTTTTATTATTAAATAAAATTACTTTTTTTTTTATGATTTATAATTTTTAAATTAATACTAAACATAAAATTTAATTAAATATGAAAAGCATTTCATTAATTAAAATAAAAATGACATTAAACCTAATATTTAAATAAGTAGAAAAAAAAACCCACAATATAGAAAACATAATTAATTAATATCCTAATTTTATTTAAACCAAAATACGTCACTCGGAATCATCATCATCACCCTCATCGTCTTCGTCATTCTCCCCAGCGTCACTCTCGTCGTCGGAATCTTCATTCTCGATGAACATATCAGAATCCTCGTCTGATTTGTCAAACAAATCACCGTGAGAAAACTCTAACAGGGGCTGAATATGACCCTATAAATGAGCTCCACCAAATCAGCACGAAGGGCGTGATGAATGTCGCGATTATGTACTTCTCTACTATTCACCCTATACTCTTGTGTACCAATAACTACTCCTTCGACATTTGGTAAAACTTTATTTTCGTTGTACCGGCATATGGCTCTTCCTTCGTCTTCAAGAATCATGTTATGCGATATGATACATGCATACATTACGTGTTGTAACCTTTTCACCTCATATGTCCTTGCCCCGACCGTTAGTACTTGCCAACGTCTCTTAAGTACACTAAATGTTCGCTCCACATCCTTCCTAGCTGACTCTTGCGCCTCTTTAAACTTTTTCCTTTTCTGGTTGTTAGGACATGTAAACGATTTCTCAAAAACAGACAAGGGAGGATATATATCGTCAGTAAGATAGTATCAACGCTTATATGCTACCCCATTTGCTTGAAAAGGTACATCGTGTGACTTTCCAAAGTAGATATCGTTGAATATCGGCGACTGGTATAGCACATTGATGTCATTGTTTGCACCAGCTGAACCAAAGAATGCATGCCATATCTAAAGATCATGTGATGCGATAGCCTCTAGAATGATCGTCGGCTCTTTGTGGCCGCCTCTTATATACTGACCACACCATGTGTTGGGGCATAATGACCAACTCCAAAGCATGCAATCGATACTACCTAGCATTCCAGGGAATCCATGCTTGCCTTCATGCACCGTGTACAATTGGTGGATATCATTGATAGTTGGTTTGTGCAAATATCGTTGCCCATAAACCAAACAGACCGCTTTGCAGAACTTGTACACATACTCCCGCAAGGTATGCTCTGACATCCTAAAATACTCGTCCCATTTGTCTGCGCCCATGCCGTATGCTAGTTGACGAATTGCAGCCGTGCATTTTTGAATGGGGGAGAAACTTTTTTTTTCCGCCTTGCATCCGTTTTCCATTGGAAATATGGAAATTGGCCTTTCAAATCGCCAACAATACGTAAGAATAGTTTCTTCCTCATCCGGAACCGACGTCGAAACTTTACAGTGTAGATGGCGTCATCTGGAAAATAATCTTCTGTAAGGCGATCGTGTCCGGCTTCGTGATTTCTACGCAACAACGGCTTTCTTAGCTTAGGTCGTGCACGTGATGTTTCGCCAAGTCGGTTTTGATAGTATGCAACCGTTTTCGCCATGACGGAACCGATAAATTTAACCTCCTCTACAGCCGTCGAATCGAATGATGAAGATGATGACATTTTGAATAATATTTTTTGGAGAGAAATATAGGTGATGGGTTAAAAAAATGGTATAATGTTGTAGTATTTATAGGTTAAGAAAAGGGATATATATATATATATATATATATATATATATATATATATATATATATATATATATATATATATATATATATATATATAGCCGTTTGGAAAAAAAAAGCAGTCAATCGTTTCAAGAGAGAGAGAGAGAGAGCGGGACTCTCTCCCCCCACCCTCTTCCCACATGCCCTTTCCCGCACCCATGGTGCGATGTTTCTCCGTGTGGGAAACGATCCTGCGGTCTATCCGCTATCCACTCCATCCGGTCTTAGAAGAAAAAAAACATTTTACTAAAAATTACATTTTAGTGACAATTCAAGAAAAAATGAGCTTCTATATCATAACACAAAAATGATGAATCATTTGTCTTTCCTTACGAATTTGTAAAGCAATAATGTTAAAGATTTAAACAATAATAACAAGTTAAACCAATTTTATTTATAATTAAAAAAAACAACCTTACAAGTTCGTAAATCCTTTTTTAACACACTTAATGATATTCTAATAAAATTATATAATATAATCATTTTTTAATAGTTTATATATCTTTTTCGTCATATTTTAGTGATTCACTTTAAAATGTTCCCAATAATGCTTTCTTAACAGGAAAGAAAATAAGAAATTCTCTTATTACAACCAAACAAGAATATTCCATCCACATGGCCCAATACCTCTCATTGATTTTGAGCATTTTACCCTTGTACATTTATATTGTGTGAACTTTTGACTTTCCTAAACTTACCCCTAAAGTTTTCTTTATTAAATTACGGTCAATATATTTCCATAACTTTAGAACGACTTCTATTTTCAGGACTTTTTTTGAACGGGATGGATTTTTATTTCCATTTGAAATTTAATCAAGTTTGTGAATCCACTTATCGTTGAATAGGCCCTAGTACAAATAAATATGTATTCTTTATATATATATATATATATATATATATATATATATATATATATATATATATATATATATATATATATATATATATATATATATATATATATATATATATATATATATATATATATATATATATATATCTTATTTGTGTATATACATTGTTCTTTATTCAATACGCAGTGTTTCAAATGGATAGATTTCTTAGTGGAAGCTTAGACGCTAAGAAAAGTCTTATAACTTGATTTAAGTAGTAGTAGTATATACTATTTTTAAATAGTTCAGATTTTTTATTGTTAGATGCATTTTCGAAATCTTTTATATATATATATATATATATATATATATATATATATATATATATATATATATATATATATATATAATACATTTGAATTGTATTTAGGTATTACAATTCTTGCATTTTGACAGTTTGGAGATATTTTATGAAAAAAAATTGGATTTTTTTATTATTTCATATTTTTTGATGATTTGCATGGTTTATGAAGATTGGATAATGTTGGGGGATTGTTGTTCGAGATGGATTTCCTGAGATGGGATAATGTTTAGGATGATGTTAGGAATTGATGATGGAGAAACTCAATTTGTGTGTGTTTTGAAGGTCACAGACTCCAACACCCATCTCCAACATGGAAAACGAGCACTACGACCCCATTATTTTACCGGTACGTTCTTGTTTTCTCTTTACATAGTTTTCTTGTTTGTTTAAGGTGCCTATTTTTCTACGGTTGTTGTTCTGGAATTTATAGAACACTTCCGGAATGAATTGAAAACGTTTCAGAGTTTAACTTGATGATCTCGTTGTGGTGGGACCAATTGAAAAGTAGTTTAGATGTTTAGGTATTGTTGATTTACATTAAAATATCGTGTTCCGAATCTTAAAAGTTCATTCTGAAAGCCTTCGAAACGCGAGGAACTGTTCTGGAACACGATGAACTTGTCCGGAACATGGGGAAGAGGTCTGGAACTACTCTAGAACTGATCCAGAATATTGGTCATTTCCGTTTGGGAATGAAGTGATAACACCTTTTTTATTTGTGCAACATGACATGGTTTTTTATGCATCAATTACACTATCGTGTAAACCCAAATCGGCGAGCAAATTCTTGCGGCATTCAGAGATAGACTCGAATGCAACCAGTTTTTAGAAATCGACGACGTATGGTTACTTTATTATTTAAATATTTATTTATTTTATAATTTATGTTTATTTATAATTTTATAATTTATGTTAGCATAATAAAAGACTCATACAGAAGTTGTAGCCAACAGAAGATGAGATGTGTGCTGAATGGTGGATAGTTAGCTTGGCGTGGATTGATGGCCCTGATTTTCCCGACACTAAAGTTCACAAGGCACCTTCCCTAACATCATCACCTAAAAACTCCCCTACCCATGAGCCTTGAGAAAAGAAGGCATGGATAGATGATCCATCTCACCCGCCACCACCACCATGACCCATCAACTGATAATGACCGAATTATTAGTGACTTGCAAAATGAGGTCCGTCAATTGAAAATTGAGGTTTGTGAATTTCGCGAGCAGTTGAAGTCTTAGGATGAGCGTTTAACAAAGTATAAAGCTACTTTAGTCATGGTTCTAAAACTTATCAATAAGACTCTTGGAGACGATGTTGGTACCTTGAAGGGGATGAAGGCACATTTTTAATTATTTCATCGTTTATGGTTGTTATGTTTTTGCATCGTTTACAAGTATACATTCTTGAACCGCACAAGGATATTATAATGACAATGACTTATGGGTGCATTATTATGTCTTAAGTAACCCCCCCCCCCCCCCCCTTGCGTGAACACCTGCTGAATGATAACCCTGAGCAGTCATCTCTAATGATTCAATCGCCATATGTAAAAGAGATTTCGCAGGATGAATACAAAACATCATCGCCAGCACCTCTTAGGCGTTCTAAGCGCCAAAAAGTTATGTCCATATGGTATAAGTCGCCATTGATACAAATGAAGAGGAAAGGTGTTACACTGCAACAACAAAATCTTTTAGAGCCTATAGTACACATTGTATATAAAGAATAGGGTAACTCTTGTTGTTTGGTCACAACTATTTGACCGGTTTTACTACGCTTGAGTTTTGGACATGATTATATGCAGATAGTCATGGAGGATGGTTGTCATGTGATGTAAGTAATATAATTATTTTCTCATTACATACTATACTTCTAATAACAATACTTACTTTACTGCAAAAAAAAAATAATAATAATAACTGGCAGCACATAATGATGTGGATCTCATTGCTGCTAGAGCGTAAAGTAGATGATGCTCGGTGGACGGTTGTGTCATCAACTTTTAAGACTAATACATTTGACTGGAGTCACATGGCTGACAGATCCATTTACCCAGCTTGGGCAGAGTGTGATACAATATAATTTTGTTTGGATTACATTATCTGAGTATTTATATATTAATTTATTATTTCTAATCTTTTTGTAGCTTTACATCCCAATCAATATACCACATACTCATTGGTTTTTGGGTGATTTAAATTTGAAGACATTCCAAATGACTATATACGATAGTCATTAAAAGGGCGGGTATTATTCGAAAATGAGGATTGGTTTATAGGTATGAGAGCTCACATCCACAAACTGCTAATGGGAGTAAACTACTGGGATGCCGAACCAACTTATTCAATCCCACTTGAGAGCTTCAAGATGATCATCAAAAAAGCCTCAGATATGCCACAACAGATTAGCGACAGAGGGATTTGTGGGGTGTTTTTGTGTTGGTTCCTAGATATGTTGATCACCGGCAAATCAATTTCTATAAAGGGTAAAACCACCAGTCCTTGGGCTATGAGTTATTAAAAATGACTACCAGAAATTTTTTGGAGTATAAAGACAAAGATAATTTGAACATTGTATTTGTAATATGACCTACAAACATATCCTTTATTTAATTTATGTATTTAATAGTTATTTGTTGATTTTAATTTCATTTTATATTTTATAAAATCAAAAGTTATATATTTTATGAAAACAAAACTTATACATTATATAAAACCAAAACTTGTACTAAACGAAAAACCACATGTTACAAAAAAAAAAAAAAAAAAAAAAAAAAAAAAAAAAAAAAAAAAAAAAAAGTCTTCCGGAACCACATATGGTATGCAATCGTATTCCGAAATTCTTGAGACTTCTCTGGAACAATGTGCTCCCGAGAATGTGGTTACTTTAAAAAAAAATTGATTCATTTTTATCAAAAAAATTATTATTAGGGGTTAGATTATTCAATTTCCCAATTAATAATATAATCTATAACTATTAGCAATTTTAACTGTATAATTATATATATTCGGTGCATCCGTCTATCTATAATTTTGTATGTTAATGCTTATTATGCTTTAACAATATCTTTTTTAAAGATTACAGTAATATATCAATGATGATATTTTTAAACTTATATCAACATATTAATTATTTACGAAATTCTTATAATAAACAAAATCAATGATGCAGTTTTTAAACTTATATCAACATATTAATTATTTGTTAAATTCTTATAATAGAAAAACTATTGATTAGTCAATCGGATCGAACCTATTTTCGTTGTATTACAAAAATACACATTTTTAACTCGTATATTTTTGTCACGTTACGACTACAAATCTTGATTTAGTTGCATAATAATATAAACACGAGCTCCATAAGTACAATATAAACGTAAAATAAATGTATTTATTATTGTATTTTCAAAGAAAAAAGGACCCATCTTTATGTAAAGGTGAACACCAAAGTTGTATGGAAGTCTTAGCAAAGAATCAAATTACACATTCACTTTTAAGTAAAGTTCCGAACTTTGCCAATTGTACCATACAATATTTACAGCATCAGGTACAACATGCTGATGCAATGTCTCAGCATCTGGAAGGTGCACTACTCCGCTAATGTACACCCATAAATTACCAAAAATAACTTAAATGCTTTATATGATAAAAATGACTTGTTTGAATTTGATGTTTTGTGCAACATCGACCTTTCAGAAGCAAAATTAAACCCCTGCAAAATGCAAATATAAGTGAACTTTGGAGACGGAGATTCCAACTTAATCGTATCAAATAGTAAATTCAATAAATTAATTAATTTATGCATGTCAGTCAAACATGGTCTTAATCGTAAAAAAAGAAAAACGTAATAATCACAAATAAATAGTTAAATGGATTGAATAAGCTAAGAAGAACTCAGTGATATTTAAAATATAAGGTTAACCATAGCTACTTATTACAAATTAGAAATATGGTGTGTTTTGCATGGGGATAAAGCATTGTTAAAATATTAACAAATGTATGATTTTGGAAATGACTAACTTATTTAGGATGTTTTGTTATATTTAGTGGATCATGCAATAGATACTTTAAGGTTATATATATTTGGCATATTATATATTACAGTTAATTTATCTTTTTAGTTTTTTTTAGGTTATTATGTTATACGAAATAAAAAATAGCTTATAAATTAATTTGAAAAATATTATTAATAAGCTTATTAAGGTTTTTTTAAATCTTCCAAATATACCATTTGTTAATTTTAGAATCACTCAAGCTTTGTATGTCCTTTTTGTGAGGATTATGGAGGTCTTCAAACAAATTTAATAATGTACTGTCTTCAATTTTCAAACCATTTTTTTTCTTTTGAAACACCCAAAACCGTTTCTTATAAAAACAAAGTATCAATTTGTTTCATAACCATCTATGCATATCATAAGTTGTATCAAAATAATAAAAACAACATAAGTCTAAAATGTAAAATCATTTGTGATGTGCGTGTGATACAGTTAAATTGGGCCCTCCCCCTTAACAATATAACCACTTTAAAATATGAAATCAACAACCGTAAGTATAAAAACTTAGTGAGTTCTTTAATATACCACACACCACAACATACATACAATGCATACAAACAAGTCCCCCGACTCTCGTGTCAATCTGCATACAAATAAGTCACTCGACTCTTGTGCCGCTTTGCATACATAAAAATCTCTCGACTCTAGTGTTGATCCACCGATGACAAAATGGCTCTACTGTCAGTCTAGTCTTCGACATTGGAAATCTAGGCTCACAGCTCTAAATCTGTTATACGATCAACATTGAGTAATCTAGGCTTACAGCTCATGTATTGCTCCACCATCAACCACTCAGCATAACATATCAACATATCATACAATCAAACACACTAGCAATCTACATGCAAAAGACTCTACTAGGCTACTTGCCTAATCAACATACTACAATACCACTACATCTTAATATACAAGGATATATATATATATATATATATATATATATATATATATATATATATATATATATATATTATAACATATAGTATAGTGAGATAACTCACTTGAACTACAAGATGACAAAACACAACTATACTTACGAACTCGTAAGAACCGGTCTCTTGAACCACCCATATAACAAATATATGTTAAATCTCCCCCTACAACTTAATCACACAAAATCTGACGTAAGGTCAAACTAGTCAAAAAGTCAACAGTCAATGATCAATGTGTCACGACCAGCTTTTGGTCATGTAACATCCATCTCTTAGGTATTCCTTTCATGAGTTAATTAATATATTTTATGGATTTTTGGCATGGGCACAACGTGACATCCATTAAATAGGAAACACACATTTGCGTGATGCCACGGTGCGATGTTAAACCCTAAGTTTTGGGAATGGTGCCTTATTTAAGGGCACTAACTCCTAAGGTTGCCTCTTTTGGTAGCCTACACCCTCTGAGATCTTATCTTATCCAAACCCTAGCCTCCATATATGTGTTTGAGTGTGTGAAGCCATCTTTGTGAAGGTTGAAAGAAGAAGGAGTTCATTTTGGTGTTTGTGTGTTTGGTTCCAGCTTGGATCTCATATCTTCACTTTATTTCTGATCATTTGGAGGCAAAAAGTCTTCACTTTGCTCATTAAATCTTTATATCTAATATTAGGTCACTTTATGAGTTTTTGGTCCATGGTTTTGGTTAGATTGAATGGATGGAAAAAGTTAGCAACTTTATGGTCTTTCTGAGTCCCATGAGCATTATATTATATGAAACTAAGAGTTGGATGTGGTTTGTGAATTTTGTATGAGTTTTAGGTCACATTTCTTCAATTTTTGTCATAGTTTGAATGCCAAAATTGCATTGGACATGCATGTCTGAAAAACATCTATTTATGTGTTGTGTGAGACCTTAGAAAGCTTTTCAAATGGTGTGGATTAATGGATTAAGAGCTTAATCTATTAGGCTGTGGGAGCCCAGTTTCCATGACATGGCAGCCTGCTCGCCAGAACGTGGCGACTAGGGTTTACTCGATTGTTTTGTCAAGAAGCGGCCACGATGTGGCTAAGGATTGCTACGATGTGGCGACCATCTAGAGTTGACTTTGACTTTTACCATTGACTTTTTGACTTGGTTAAGTTTTGGTCAATTGGATAGTTTTAGAAGGTGGATCAAGGGTTTACCTTGTGTAGTTTATTAGAAGGTGTATAACACCCGTTCATTGGCTGTGAGAGTTTTTAACTACGTCTATAAGGTGAGTCTTCTCATTGTACTATGTAGGTTGTTAGATTGCATATGTGACTCTTGCACGAAATATTATGGTTAGATCACATCACTTACATGAAAGACTGTGGTTGGATTACAACACTTGTTTGTTTTTATGACTTTCATGGAAGACTGTTAGGTGCATTTCATGCACCCATTTTGTAGTTTTATTTCATATAATTGCATTGAATTTAGGCTTTAGCTCATGCATTTTACATGTTTTTCGGGATATTCCATTATATTATTTCACCCACACACTTTTGTGATATTTTAAGGACTCTTGGAGGTGGGATCTAGCTTAGGGAGGTGAATAAAATATACAGACAAAATTACATGAATTTCGGAGCATCATGAAGGAAGATATGTAAGAGTCAAGGATTGATGCCATTCAGGGACTTCCACGGCCATGTAAACTATAGCCATGAGTTTACATGGGTCGTGTAATCGAGCACACTTCAGCAACACACTTTGAAGACCCAACCAATTTGAGCAATCTACTTATTGCATTTACACGGATCGTGTAAACGTCAATGCAAATTTACATGGGCCATGTAAACGTGGATGCGGGTTTAAGAGTAGTTTCTCATCTTTCCTAAAAGGCAGCAACCGATTTCATTTTCCAGTGGGTCGAATTTGGGAGCATTTTGGGTGATTTTCTGGAAACTTTTGGAGTTGATTAACACTTTCAAACATTTTATTTCATTTTGTAAGCACTTTAATTTCATTTTCTAGGTTCGTGATCTTGTTCTAGTCATGTGTGGCTAGAACCTTAGTTTCTCCAACTTTATGTCTTGACTTCTTAGTTGTGATTTCAATCATGTGACTTGATCTTTGCTTTCAATTTCTATCTGGTGAATTTGTTTTTGTTTCAATTGAATGTTTGATTCTAATTGTGATTCTTATTGGCCATTTGAATTAGGGTTAGGTCGTTCAAGTTATCTAATTGTAAAATCTGTAATTGTTTTTTAAATTGGACTAGGTAACAAGCACTAAACTGATTTCTATTGAATTAACTTAGTGTAAATCTTATTCACAGATTTTTATGTTCCCGAGTTTATGAGGATTATTGAGTGTTGTTGGGTACATTCACATAAATCTCATTTCAACCTTTCGATTTCTATTTAAGAGCTTGTTGAGACTTGAATTAGAATATTAGGTTATTTTTAAGTCGATCATTTACTCATTGATTTATTTCCTTATTTAAATCATTACATACAACCCCCCCTTCTTTCTGTGACTATTATTGTACCTTGAGCAAAAAGGTATAAGCATTTGTTCCGTGTTTTTATGGATCGAGCATGCTTACCTTATATTACATTTTTAGTGCAAAGTATCAGTGTTTTTGGATTCATTTCGTACCCATTTATTTGTTGGGCTTGACACACCTAACAAAGATCATGGTTGGATCATGGTAGAAAGGTTACAGCTAGGTTGTAATCTATAAGTGATTGCAAGACTATGGTTGGGTCATAGCATCCATGTATGGTTGAAATACACCCCTAAGGCTTGGCCCACTGATACATATGGTTTGTGGTATTTTGGGGAACTCACTAATCTTTGTGCTTACAGTTTATATTTTAAATGTTTCCAGGTACTTCTAGTTCCAAAGGAAGGGCTCGACTTGACTGCACTACATCCCCTGAAGGCTTTTACTGTATTGATTATTACTATTTCACTATGATGTTTGAGAGATACATTTTACTATCATTGGTTTTTTAACAAAATTTTATATCGATTTAATGGTTTGAAAATGAATTTTTTACTAATATTTTTGGGATGTTACATGAAAAAATAGTCATGAATTCATCAAACGTTCGCATCGTGACCTTATCCTTGGTCGCGTCGTGATTCCCCTGGCAGAACCCTTTTACTCATTAAGCACTTAGTATCTTCATATTATGTCTTAAATCTTTAGATATGAATCTTTCTAGCGACCTAATGGATAAAGTTTTCAACTTTATACATTCTAAAGGATAGATCTAACCAAATCTATAACCCTAACTTAAATAAGTTCATTAAGACTCATAAACATGTGCATGGTTGAAAGAGGGCACATGCATACTCATTTTTCTTCTCCCTAAAGTCAAGAAATACACTTATTTTCAAGCTAGAGTTCTAGAGTTTCTCAAACTCCAAGAAAATAAGATCAAAATGACCAAAAGTGACTAAAAACTCCTTTAAATATTAAATCTATGCATGAAATCGAATAAAGCAATGATCTTTGAGACTTACAATGCAAACAATCTGACAAGAATTTGGATTCTTCATTGAAACATTTTCATCCAAGCTTCACAAGCTTTATTTCTTCTTCAAACACGTTGCAAATACCTCAAAAATATCTCTATATCATAGAAGGGTCTAAGGCTTTGTTTATGGTGAAGGAGGCTAAAGAATAGGGAAAAACCTAAAAGTTAACAACATTATATAAGGCTCAAGGCCTAAGATCTAAGGTTTTGGGCCCTGACGGCTTCGCGTTACAACCAAACACTCGTCATGGTGCTACTTATTGACTTGTATCGAGTCACGGTCCTTTAGGCGTTGCAACGTTATCTCTAAAAACCTTGAATTAATACTTAAACACTTTAACATGAAAACCACTTGTATCTGGAAAAGGAGAGTTACAATTCTCCCCACTTGAATTAGATTTCATCGTCAAAATTTGCTTTTGCAAGTCCATCCAAGTACGTCACGCGTACACTTAAATGGGTTTTCCAAACCCTTATTCTGCTACAAATGAGCTAACCATATGCTTCCACTAACCAAACCACCGATTCTCATCAGCTCAAAACTACCCGGTTATGAGCACAACATCATAACGAGTCCTAAAGAGAGGAATTCCCAATACCAGAAACACATAGATCCAAAAATTCCAATTTAATAATCTAATTTTGACAATGACCTTCTAGACATCCATACCAACCAATTACTCATATGAGGAATACTACTGATCCATTAAGAAGCTAGTCCTCTATATCATTCCATAGAGACCCAACGAATTTTAATTTTGCAAATCATACCCAAACAGCTACACCTACTCTCTTGACTTATCAACAAATCAATCTATGATGACTCACGGGCTTATCTCGACCCATTAACACCTAAGGACTCTCATGCTTACCCTGATTCGTCAACACCCACTGACTCTTCAGCTTAACCAGATCCGTCAATACCTATTGACTCTTAAGCTTAACTATAATGCCTTGTCCTAAATCATTTTCCAAATTGGGTGTGGGTAATGTAATTTAGATGACACGGGTGTTCGATTTGTGTTTTGGAGCCAAGGGGTATTTTGGTAAAATTTCAGATCGGGGTTTTATGGAAATTGGATTTTGTTTGGGAAATATTAAGGCACATATGAGTTGATTAAAGCATAGAGTTTCTCGTTACCTTTTCGTGGATATAAGGATCGTCGAAATCAGATTTATAATAAAGAACTTATGGCCTTCAGGTTATATTAGGGTTTAAAGGAAACCCTAGTACGCGGGGGTGTACATAGGGAGTACGTGGGGCGTACTAGTCAGAAGCGAAGTACGGGGGGAGTACATTAGTGTACGCTAAGTGTATGAATAAGGAAGGATCGGGAAGCTCGGCCTCGTACGCTGGACGTACGAGGAGTTTACAAAACCCTAATTTTGGGGGGTTTTACCCATATATATAAGCAACATTATACCCTTCCTCTAGACATTTTAGGTCAGCCCCTATTCCTTTTAGCCTATATTGAAGCCCTAAAGTGCCTTGCGTGAGTTTCAGATCTTGGAAGAGTGTTTGCGATGGTTTACGTAAGAGAAGAAGAAGCTTGAAGACTCATTCTTTGGAGGAGGGCTTTGAGATCCAACTTTATCATCTTCTTTTGGTGGCTTGTGAGGTATAAAGTTCAAACCTTGCTATTTCATTTCATATATCTACTTCTTGGCATGTTTTTAGTCATTTTGGACCTTTTTGGTTGGTGGTTGGGAGTTAAGGCCCTTTTTGGAGCTTAGCCTTATAGATCTGGACATATTAAGGGTTCCTTAGACATAAAGGTGCAAACTTTATGGTGGTTTTGGTCTCATGCATGTATTAAGTCGTTTATTAAGCTCTTTTGAGCTCTAGAGCCCCATTTGGCCATACATGCACATAAAGTTGCCAACTATATGTGATTAACCACCTTGAGGAAGTCAAATCTGAGATTGGACCGAAGTCTTAATGGGTTAAGAGTTGAAATGGAAAAGTTGGCCAAGTTGGTGAGTACGTTGGGCTTACAAGTTTGTACATTGCACGTACAAGTCGTTTATGTTGTACGATGGGCGTACAGGATGAGTATGCCCTAAGTACTCAACAGACTTGGGTTTCATTGTTTTGGGCTTCAACTTTGGGTTAGGATGGGCTTGGTTGTCTTAGGCCATGTTGGGTCATCATAATTTTTATGGTTGGACTATTGAAATTTTATTGGACTTTCTTGGGTGAATGCTCATGAAAGGGATTGGGCCTAATTTGGAAAATTGGGCCATATTTGGGCCTTAGGTGCTTATTTCAGATTTTGTGCCTTTGGATTTTTGGTTTGGGCCTAGGGTTGGGTCATGTTGAGTAAAGGGTAAAAATGTCTTTTACCCTAGTTTGGGCATATAGCGTGGACCATATCCGATTATTAATGGGATATTATTTGATATTGATAGCTCGAGGATTTATCGGACTAGCAGTTAAGGATTTATCAGTGTGATTCGGTAATACGAGGTGAGTCTCCTTACTGATTTTAGCGGGTTGAAGGCTCCAATGCTGGCCCATGGTTTATATGTTAAGATGCTCGATGTATGCGTGACTCTTGCATGTGTTAAGTGATGGTATGCTTACTGGGAAAGGCCTAATGCCAGGCTGCGTCTTATGAGTATATTGTATGCTAGTTATCAATATGTATTTTTATGCTTACCATGCAAGGCCTGATGTCGAGTGGGGCTCGAAGACTGTATGGTATGTTGTCTTTGTGATTATCACATATGCTAGTATGATTATATGTGATATATGATATATGATTATATGTGTATCAGGTGGGGCTCGATGTCAGGCGGGGCCTGGTGATTAACAGATCTGTAAACCAAGCGGGGCTCGATGTCGCGCGGGGCCCAGTATGTGATTTGTTATGTTTGATATATGGTATCTTGGAGAAACTCGCTAAACTTCATGCTTAGGGTTTTTGGTTTATGTTTCATGTACTTTGTTTTTCAAATGGAAAAGCTCAGGATGATTGCAGAGCACACACCACCTTGTTCCACATTTTCTTGATTTATTCTAATGTGAAATGATGATTGATACATTTGTTTTATTTGGATTTTTATGATGTTGTTTTTAGGAATACTGGTTTATTAATTTAAAAATGAAATTTTTGGTCTTATTATTGGGACGTTTCATTAACCCGATCCACTAACACCTACTGACTCTTGGGCTTAATCCAATCTGCTAATACATATTGACTCTTAGGCTTAACCTAATCCATCGACACCTAACACGACCCCGAAGGCTCACAATACACCATCGTTCTTTCCATTGGCACACGACACCATATAAGGTCAAACCTAAAAACACATGAATTGAACTCACGAAATTTAGTTAACTCCTTAGGCTTTCGGATCATGACTTGAACGCCCAAGCCCTATCAGACAAGAACAAAAAAAGAGACTTTCATCATAATCCTCAACATGATTTCCCTTATCCTTGCATAAACTACTAATTTGATTATCTTGACGTACTGGCGAACACATTAAAATCCTTGGAAGTACCTGTTGGATTAGGTGTCTAAGCCCATAACTATAATTGGTATGTACTTAACCCGATAGTAACATGGTTCATTTTGGGTTGCATTCACTAGGACAATTTGATAGGATGGATATTTGAGAAAGAGGTTATTTGTGATTTATTAATATAATATTAGTATAATATATTAATAGAGGAATCACATTATTTAATTAGTATTGATCAATAATTAATTTGGATTAATTTAGTGATCAAAAGAGACTGATTAAATTAATGGGGACTGATTATGTAAATCAGTGATACATATGGTTTGGGCTAATGATCCATGATTGATTTGTGATGGACTAAGCTTATGAGATAGTCCATGAAGTGTTGGATCATAATCCTAAGTGTAAGAATTAGGGTTTACAAGTGACTCTTGGAATTCTACGCTATATATGTAACCCCTAGAGCCTAAAATCGGTACACAAGGTATTTTAAGAAGAGTATAGTCGACTTTGGTGCTTCCTAAACCTCTCTTGTAATTCTACAGCTGTTCTTGGTGTTTTGTGAAACATTTGAGGCATCACACTGGAGGTGTTAAGCTCTTGAAAGGTCAACTTCAACAAGTTACAATAAGAGGTAATCATCAAACTAGTTTTTATGATTCAAATACCAAATTTGTATGCTAGTTAGCCTTCATGCTTTGGAAAAAATAATATTGCATGTACAACTAGAGAAAACATAGATCCAAAGCATTAGGGTTGTATGTGCACCATAGAGATGTTAAAGTGCTCAAAACCCAACAGTATCTCCACAGTCCTAAAACTACGGCTTCCATGAATAAACATCTACATCCTTCCTCATGACTCTGAAAATTCCATAGAGTTGTTGTAAATACCTCTAACTCTAGATGTCAAACGGAAGATCGAGCGACTTCTTATCCTTCTCCTACGAAGTGTCGACTCTCCCTCACTTGAAATCTATACCTTCTAATTATTGAATACATACCATTATAAAGCTCTAAATTGATCCACAAAAATACCAACCTTGATTCTAAAACTAAAATAGAATTAAATAGTCCTTCGAACAATTCAACTTTGCCCAAAACCTTTATCAGACAATAATAGGTAGAAGGGTCAAGTCAAAAGTTCTAAGTCTATGTAACTCCAACCCTACAAACTACCACATGAACTATGAATATCCTAATCCAAGATTTTCCCTCAAAGCAACAACTAAAGCAAAAAAGAATCTCAAGAAGCATAACCAGTTACAGAAGCATATGGGAATGAGAAGAAAGGACATCATAGAATATAATATAATTAAAAACATACCAACAATCACAAAGGAGACTGTTCCTACCCACTCTACCATAAACTAATAGGTTTACCCCTGACCCTCAAAGCTCAACTCTCCCCTATCTTCCTTTTGTGATCCTTAAAGTTGCAGGCGTCGGAACTTGCACAGCGCTAGCTGCGAGAAGGGGACAATTGGCCTCGATGTGGACCAAATGGTCATAATTGTAGCATATTTTCATACTATGCATGCAATCTCTTAAATAATGTCTCTCCTTGAGATATCTATGGCATTTTGACGATTGAAATACCTATCATGTAGTTTCCTACACTTACACACTTGGATCCCATTTACCCCTCTGCTCCTGAATCAACAGTCATGCCTTTATTTGTTGTTGGCTGAGACTAAACCTAAACTTGCACCTGCATCTCCTGTCTCTGCTAGGTCTCAAGCTCCATTAACTATGTAACGCCTATTTTCTCCATTTGATCGATTGCAGATTTAAGATTTCAAAGATAAGGTTTTAGGGAAAAACCTTATGCCACGATGTGACATGTTGTTGACCATGGCTTGGCCATGCCATTTAAATAAGGTCATGAATAATCTGCCACTACGATGTCCTAAGACCTTCAACATGGTGCAGTGAGACCTATAGCCCAAGCCCATGAAGATTAGGGTTTATGCCATATTTAAAGGCCTAAAATCATGTTTTATGTCATTATCTTCAGCCTCCATACTTTAAACTTAAAACCCTAGCCCCCACTTGAGCGTTCTTGATGTTTGTGTGATGCTCTTGATGTTGAAGCCTTAGAGTACATCTTGAGAGAAGAAAGTGGTGTGCTTGTAGGTTAAAAGGTTGTATCTACTTCAGATCTTGCATCCCATACTTCTTGTGGAGCTCTAAAAGGTGTAAAGTTTCCACATTCATCATTATTGTTTCTCATTTCATGCTTTAAGTTCCTTTTTAATCCTTTGAAGGGATGTTCTTGGAGTTTTGAGCAACTATAGAACCTTATACTTTCTTGGTGACCATTTTGAGGCTGATCTTGATGCAAGAGGTGTTAGGTCATGGTTCCCTTTGAACCATGCATAAGTTTTGGTCATATGAGGCTTGATGGACTCAGGGTGTATGATCTTGCTTTATGGTGATGTCTTGATGGATAAAGTTGGAAATTTTATCCCTTAAGTTGATGAAAAGAACCAGATCTGGAGTTATAGGCTTTGATCTGTAAAGATTAAGCACTTAATAAAGAAAAGGGAATTCTACAGGAGACTATGATGTGGCCAAATAAGGCTCACAAAGTGGTGTTGCTCGGTATCTTGATTGTTTTGTCCTGACTTGGCCACAACTTGGCCAAGAGTTTACTGCGATGCGGTGACCATTGACTTTTACCGATATTGAACTTTGATCAAACTTAATTGATTTGGGTTGTTGATTGAGAATTGATATTTAGTTGGTGTTAGTCGATTCTCATGATTGATCTAAGTGAGAAGTTTAGAGGGTTGTTGTGTTTCTCTGGTTCTATGATTCATGTGAGTTTCTCACTATGTCATGTATGACATTATATATCATTTTCATGCTAGGATAGTGGTACTATTAGAGTACATGTATGCTAGTTGACTAGGATGACTTCTTGTAATGTATGTGTAGTATGAGACACTTGGTACCATGATATTCTAGATTGGTAGGATCTTGTCTATTGACTATATAATATTGTTAGGTTCAATTTTGGTTAGGGTAATGATAGTATTGGCTGATCTTTGAGTGGATACCCTAGGAGTTGTTTGTAGTTTAAGGTGGATAGCCTAAGAACTCATGGTCTAGGCTTTCTTGCATATCCCTTGTTTGGTTGTGGCTTTAGAGTGGGATCACTTGTTTGAGTGTCTATCTGACTCCTGACTACATATGACTATGTATTCATGAGCTGGTTGTTAGTATTATCATTGGCCTTGATATGGATGTAGTTCTGATGAAAGAATAATGATTACATATAGATCAAGAGTCGATAGTAGCGGCGGCTGAGAGTCGGTAGCAATATTGGCTAAGAGCTAGTGGTAGAGTGCCAACGGATGATACATATGATTGTATATATGTGGATAGGAGAGCTGACAGGTCGACGCTAAAATTGAGGAATTTGCTTGGATGCATTGTATGTATGATGACATATGTGGTATGTTGAAGAACTCACTACGCTTTATGCTTGCAGTTATGGATGAAATGTTTTTGCAAGTTGTTTGTGTGAAGATCTCGGCGGGACTATACACTCGTATCAAAGATATTATTTCCATTGTTTTGTAATTTAACTATGTTAATCTTTTGGTTTTCAAACAACTGGTTGTTACAACATAATTTCAGATAAAACATTTTTAATAGTTAACCTATTTTATATAAAATATTTCTTTTAATTTTTGGGACGTTACAAACTGATGGGCAATTTAGTTTTTAATGAGCGTGTCAACACTTTCTAATTCTCATTTGACTTGTGGGAAAGTTTTAGTCAATGAAACACTTAACTTTTCATACTTTTTTTCATTTTAGTCCATTTTACACGTTGGATCCATTAAACACATATACTTTAATCTTCCAACACACTCTATTCATTTCTCATTCCTAATAAACATCTAAATTTCCTAGATGTTACAATGACAAGCATGTCACGACTTGCCACATGTTACACGGTTTGACTAGATGCTCATACACAATTTGAATCCATTTTATGGAGGCTTCTAGAAGCTTCACGGTGCTTATACAAAAGTCAACCCATGAGTCAATGTCTGACTGGGTCGATTGAATTCATACTTTACTAAAAAAAATAAAAGCTCCTTAGCTCACAGCGACAATGCAGCGTGCGAAGAGTGCCTAAGTCACGTCATTCATGAACCTCTCATCTCGAGTCAATGACTCATAATTAGGCATGTGTGTGGATTTGACCAATCCTTTTATCCACCAAGGCCTTTGAATGCTAGGTCAAAAGAATACATATAATTCCTCTCAAGGTTCTTCCCTACCTATATGTGATAAGAAAACTAGCCAACTTGCTAGTACCTTCATAATTTCCAATAAAGAGTTACTTGACAAGATAAATTGTAAAAAAAAAATGGTAAAACACACCATTTAAGCGGCCAAATCAACCCGACATATGGCCCACATGGAAGGCCAATCACATAATACAAGTGATATTTTAGATGTGCCATGGTTTAAAGCCTAGGTTTCTTGTGTGGAATTCTTCATCTCAACCACTATGCTCTCATTATGGCAACTGGTGAGAATAATTGCAATACCCCTAGATTTTGTTGCAAAAGGTATTCAAAGTTTGATAGTTAAGATGCTAGTTTTTTAATTAATAGATCTTATATTCATGGATGAAAATATATAAATGGAGTAAAATTCATATTTTTGCATTGTTGAAAAGTTCACTATTTTGTTTTTTTTAAGTGAAAATATGTAGAATTAGGTCTAAGGTATTTAGCATTTTTCATTTAGATGTAACGCCGTAAAATTTCAAACCAAAATTTTCATTTTTGAACATAATAAACACATGTCACATTTTCTCAAAAATCACAAGTATCAATTTATCAACACATTTTTCAATAATTGTTTATCACAGATCTGGGATCCTCCAACAACATATCTCCAGCTCAGCGGTGTGTATGACCAAGTCGGTGCCTTCCCGCGATACTGAGAAGGACCTGAAACACATAACATATAACACGGTAAGCATGAAGCTTAGTGAGTTCCCCAAAATACCACACACATCTCATTAGATCAATGTGTCTCAGTGGGACCCTCTAGTCCCACAGTTCGGGTGGACCCTCCGGTCCTAACTCAGTATGCTCAGAATAATACATAGCATAAATCACAAAGGCATAATACAGGATATCATAATACTCAATATAAACACATAAGACCCTCCGGTCACACAACTTAGATTACCACTCTAGGTATGTATAGTGAGAAGACTCACCTCGTAAGAACTCGGATAACCTCGAACTCGAATCACCGGTCTAGCCTCCGCCTAACACATACGATAAATATCCCTAATTAATAACGACTCTCAATGAAGCCAGACTAACCCTTCTACACTTACAGAAGGGTAAAAGACCATTTTACCCCTCCATGGCCTTAATAGTCCACAAATTGACCAAACCCTAAAAGTCAATGTGTATGCTGCACGTACCAACTCTCTACGTTGGGCATACTCCGCTGCCATGCAGGCATCGAGATGCTTGACCCCTACGTTGCGCGTACTGGGATTACGCTCAGTGTATGTCCCGATTTCACTCTTTATACTCATTTGGTCTTAATCAGTTAAGACCTTGGCTCATAACACAGATTTGGACTCCCTAAAGGCTCTTACTTCATAAAGTCAATGACTTTAATCCTTTGTATGGCTGATAAGGTCAGAACTCCTAAAACTCTCACTCTCTTATCTCAAAATGCCCATATCTCATGCATGGCCTGATTCTAACGTCCAAGTCTCGATTTTAATGACACTACACCACTAAAGACACTCAAAGGAGCTACTCATAGTCTATGGAGCTCAATTATTTCATAAAGTCTCCACCTTTTGGGACAAAACCCTAAAATGCTCTAATATGATGCACAAATCAAAAGAGTGAGAAAGCTTGGAGCTTTATACCTCTAGATGAAGCTCCCAACTCAGATATGCTTAGATCCAAGGCCTGGACTCTCACTCCTTCTTCTCCAAAGCTCCTTCTTCACTCTAAGAACACACAAAATCACTTAAAGGCTCTCAAATGGACTCACAATAACGAAGGTTTAGGGTTTTAAAGGGTTGTTTGTCTGAGGATGGTTGCCAGGAATGAGGCCATCATATCCTTTATATAGGGACACACCCCAAATTAGGGTTTTCACTCTGGACCTAGTACGCCTGACGTACTAGGTGGCTTCCGCATCAATAACACGCACATGAGTACATCGAGCGTACATTTTCATACGCCCCGCGTACCCATTTGCCACCTTTTCTCTATAAGGGTTAAACTTGACAAGTACCAAAAGAACAAGGGGTTATAAGGTATACCTGGACTTGGGATGTTACATTAGATATTTTATAAAATAATGCATTTATCGGCTTCATTTAAAAACTTTATCAAACATCATGTTTTCATTTATATCCAAATTCATCAAGTGATTCTAAATTATTTAGGCTTTGGATCTATTGAACACCAAATCATTTGTTTTTTTAATCAAGATCATCAAGAACTTTTGAAATCATTCAAAAAAAATTATCAAATAGAAGTCTAATATCTCATATCAAACTCTCGCCTAGTTTGACTTTTTTTTGCAACTCAAGCTTCTACCATGGTCTAAACTAAAATGAAATAGCTTATAACAAATGGCTTGTACAGACAAAAAGTACATAGTATATGGGATTTAATAAAAGGAAATTGAGTAATCTAACTATAACAACATAAACTTTCAAGCCAAAATTTTCATTTTTAAAACACATAAAAACTCATAATATATTTCTCAAAAACATAATTGTTCAAGTGTCAACACAAATCCACATCAAAATGTCATTATCCTAGAATCTTCCACATATTCTCGAAATCGGTGTGTACAATCAAGCTGACGCCTTCCCGTGATCCTGAGAAGTACCTGAAATACATATCACCCAACACAGTAAGCACAAAGCTTAGTGAATTTCCCAAAATACCACATACACAAATAATAAGCCTCTCATGGATATAGCTCGGCATGGACCCTTCAGTCATGCGTCTCGGTGTGGAGCCTCCGATCTCAAGGCTCGGTGTAGACCCTCTGATCATGTGTCTTAGTGAAGACCCCTCGGTCTCACAGCTCGAGTTGGACCCTCCAGTCCTGTATCTCAGTGAAGACCCTCCAGTCTCACAACTCAGTGTGGACCCTCCAGTCCAATATCTCAGTGAAGACCCTCAGTCTCACAACTCGGTTTGGACCCTCCGGTCCAATCTCAGTAAAATACAAAATAACATAACATATATCACAAAGACAAAAATGCATAATATCATATAACTCAATATAAGCACATAGGACCCTCTGGTCGATAACTCAAATAAGACCCTATGGTCACTCAGGCAAGTATAGTGAGAAGACTCACCTCATAAGCAAGCAAGGAAACTGGATACCTCTCGAACAGCCTAATCTCCATCTGCACGTAATAAGCACATCTAATTAACACATAAAGATAAAAACTTTGTATCAACTCATGCTAAACCCTCTCTAACTCTTGGGAGGGGTGAAAGACCATTTTACCCATCCATGGTCCCCATAATCCTTGCCTTGACCAAACCCTAAAGTCAACAGAAGTCAACACTCGAGTCAACTATCCATGTTGATCTGACTCGCCGAGTGCATCTATATGACTCGTCGAGTCCCCATTGTTCCTCAGAACATCGCGAAAACCTAACTTAACTCGCCGAGTTGTCTCATCAACTTGCCGAGTTACCCTTGTCCAGACCCATCGGGGTAAAACCCTAGTCGACCCGTTGAGTCAGCTCATTGATTCAGCGAGTCCATTCAGTGTGTATTCTCATTCAGAAGTTTCAAGGCAGATCCACCACTCCAAACTCTAGATCTAGTCTCCTAAGGCTCGAATGTCACGTAAAGCTTCAATCTTTACATTCATGCATGACATATTTGCTCCATAATGCCAATACAAGCTCCAGCAAGGGTTAGATGCACAAGATCTTGTCTCTAGCTCAATAAAGTTCAGGTATTTGGACTCACAAGACCTCCTACAATCCAGATCTAAGTTTTCAACCTCAAATCATGCTCAAAGGACTCAATGACACAAAAAGGATGGGAGAAAACCCTAGAAACTCCCTAAACCAAGATCTCATAAGGAAATGATCAAGTTAGCATATTTTTTCCTCCAACTGAAGCAAACCCTGAAGAACCTCTAGATCCAAAGCCTCCTCTTGATCCAAGCTTTGGTGCTATCCACTTCTCCTTCAAAAGTGAACTAATAATCACAAGATTAACTTGTCTCTCACTCTTTAGCTCAAGTGGACAATTAGGGTTTCTCTCAAGGAAGTAAGGTGGCTGGTGAAGTGGAAATGAGTGCTTAAGGCCCCTTAAATAGGTCATAAACCTGAAGATTTAGGGTTTCCTCACACACCGCTAACTCGTCGAGTTGGTCATTAAACCCACGTGACCAATCCAACCCTACTCGACGAGTCGGGCACACAACTCGTCGAGTCACTCATTAAATCCCAAATATATATATATATATATATATATATATATATATATATATATATATATATATACACACACACACATTATCCATATATATACCTGAGAGTTGGGATGTTACACTAACCCTTATAAATGACATTTTTGATAAAAATGACCATTTTTTGGTAAAGTAACCACATTCTCTGGAACACATTGTTCCGGAGAGGTCTCCCGAATTCCGAAGTACGATTCCGGACCATGGTTTCAGAATAAATTAGACATTTTTTGTGTGTAACATGTGGTTTTTCGTTTAGTATAAGTTTTGGTTTTATATAATGTATAAGTTTCGCTTTCATAAAATATATAACTTTTGGTTTCATAAAATATAAAATGCAATTAAAATCAACAAATAACTAATAAATACATAAACAAAATAAATGATGTGTCTGTAGGTCATATTACAAATACAACATTCAAATTATCTTTGTCCTTGTACCCCAAAAAAAATCCGCTAGTCATTTTTGATAACCCATAGCCCAAGGACCGATGGTTTTATCATTTATAGAAATTTATTTTCCAGTGATCAACATCTCCAGGAACCAACACAAAAACACCCCACAATCCCCTCTGTCACCAATCTGTTGTGGTACATCTGAGGCTTTTTCGAGGGTCATCTTGAAGTTCTCAAGTGGGATTGAATCAGTTGGTTTGGTATCCTAGTAGTTTACTCCCACTAGCAGTTTATGGATGCAGACTCTCATACCTATAAACCAATCCTCATTTTCCAAACAGTAGCCCTCTTCCAATAACTATCGTATATAGTCATTTGGAATGTCTTCAAATCCAAAGCACCCAAAAACCAATGAGTATGTGGTATATTGATTGGGATGTAAAGCTACACAAAAAGTTAGAAATAATAAATTAGTATATAAATACTCAGGTAATGTAATCCAAACAAAATTATACTGTATCACACTCTGCCCAAGTTGGATAAACGGATCTGTCAGCGATGTCACTCTAGTCAAATGTATGAATGTATCAATGTTGAAAGTTGACAGCATAACCGTCCACCAAGCATCATCTGCTTTATGCTCTAGCAACATTGAGATCCACATTATGATGTGCTGTCACTTAATTTTTTTGCAGTAAAGTAAGTATTGTTGTTATAATTATGTTACTTACATCACACGACAACGATCCTCTATGACTATCTGCATATAACCGTGTCAAGAACTCAAACGTAGCAAAACCGGTCAAATAATTGTGACCAAACAACAACGAGCTATCCCGTTCTTTATATACACTGTGTATGGTAGGCTCTAAAAGATTGTCCAACGGTGCTGGTTGTTGCAGTGTAACATCTTTCCTCTTCATTTGTATCCATGGCGACTTATACCATACGGACATGACTTTTTGGTGTTTAGAATGCCAACGATGTGTTGACGATGGTGTTTTGTATTCATCCGGTGAAATATCTTTTACATTCTTCGATTAAATAACCAGAGAAGGCTATTCAGGGTCATCATTTAGCGGGTTCATCAATTTTGACAAGCAAAGCGAGTTCATTGTGTTCTGGAACAGTTCCTTGCGTTCCAGAGGCTTCTGGAATGAACTTTTAAGATCCGGAACACGCCATTTCGATGTAAATCAACAATACCTAAACATCTAAACTACTTTTCAGTTGGTCCTACAATAATGACTTCTTTAATTTAAACTCCGGAACGTTTTCATTTCATTCCGGAGGTGTTCTACGAATTTTGAAACATTAATAGTAGAAAGTTAGGCACCTTAAACAAACAATGAAACTATGTAAAGAGAAAATGATAAACGTACCCATAAAATAACGGGGTCGTAGTGCTCGTCTTCCATGTTGGAGATGAGTGTCGGAGATTGGAGTTGCGTGTCGGAGACGAGTGTCAGAGATCGGAGTTGCGTGTTGGAATTGAGTCGGAACGTTAGAATCAGAATGCATCTTTTCGGAATGAAGTCCTCACCTCAAATTATATTCCAAATTTTGAAATTCGAAATCCCGATCCGAAACATATACGGTTGATCTGGAGTAGGCATTCCGGATCGAATAAAATGGGTCGGGGCACCCGTAAAATAGACCAAAATACGTTCCGAAACAACCCATTCCAAAATATTTAGTTATTTTATAAAAAAATAAAAAATAGGTCATATTTTTTAAAAAACACCCGAAATAAATGTTAGATTACTGGATTTCCCTTCAAGAAAACATTGTATCTATCATCAAAGATCGTAAAAACCTAACTTAATATCATAAACTTGAGTAGGCGCCACATGGTTTCTTGTTGGTGGGCCCTCGGTAACCTTTCTCAGTGGCCAGTAAGTGACCTCCCTCTCCTGCACTCTCCTCACCTTTTTCTTCACTATCGACCGAAACAACCCCCTCTCATCTTCATCACCTCTCTTTAAAGTTTATATCTTTTTAGTAGCATCAAACAGAGGATCATTCTTCTTATTCATGCGCGCTTACCCGTTTCCTCTCTTCTGTTAGGGGGTTTCTGTTATTTAATAGGCCCGCTATTAAATAACACAAAGTACTGCTGTTCTCACCATTGGCTAAATAATGCAGTCACCTTTTTCTTCTTTTTTGTGCTTTTAATCTTCTACTAGACTCTTTGTAACTTTTTTCAGGCAAAGACAGAGGAGAACCCAGATGGGGACTGATCGTTTCTTGTTCATACTCTTCTTCTCTGTTCTTGTTCTCAATTTAGACATCACCACATCCCAGACTCCAGGTTCACCTCTCTCTCTCTCTCTCTCTCTCTCTCTCTCAGTCTCTTTCTCTCTCAATTGCATGCATACGGTAATTATTTGTTAATTCTGTAAGTGGGTTCTTGTTTTCTTGAGCTTTAATTGCGTGCCTATATGAAATTGCGGTAGAATTACCCTTTTCTTGATGGGTTTCTTGATTGACGTGGGTTTCGTGCCTCTTGAAGTTTTAATTTTTGTATTCTTGTTTTTGTATTTCTCTTTGGGGCTTACTTAGAACACTTCTGGGGTGATATATTTGTCAATCTTTAATGTAGTTTTGACTGTAATGTGCATAAATTTAGTTATAAAAATTCTGACATTTGAGGCAAAGTTCTGGATACCAAATTAAGAAACTTTTGGGTTCAAAATTATGCCCTAATTGGAATACAAAGCTGCTATAAACTATGTCCTTTTAGGGGAAATTAGCTCATGACTTCATTATCTAATGAAGGTAAATATATTGTTGTGCACCATTCCCCAATTGTCGTCTCATTTTTTCTAGCATTTACAGAGTGAGAAACTGAGAATAATTTAATTAGATAATAAAGCTATGATCATTCAAGTAATTCTACTAATTGTATCGATTTGTTTATGCTCAACAGATTTTATAAGTATCAACTGTGGAGGTCAAAGCAATTTCACAGACGATCTTGGGCTTGACTGGATTCCCGATAATCAAATCATTTATGGGAACACGAGTAACATATCAGTCACAAATGAAACAAGACAACAATATCAAACAGTTAGATATTTCCCAGGAGACAACAGAAAATATTGTTACACACTTAATGTTGAAAGCAGGACTAGATACCTCATAAGAGCAACATTCTTATATGGAAACTTCGATAGCAACAATGTATACCCAAAATTCGACATCTCCTTGGGCCCCACTCACTGGGCTACAATTGTCATTTCAGATGCCAACACTATCGAATCTCAAGAACTAATCTTTTTAGCTTCAGGGACTTCCATTAGTGTGTGTTTATCAAATGCAACAACTGGGAAGCCATTTATTTCCACCCTTGAGTTAAGACCTTTCAACGGGTCTATCTACCTTACGCCTTTTGAAAACCAATTCTTTCTTAGTGTTTCTGCAAGAATCAACTTTGGGGCAGAAAATGAAGATCCGGTTAGGTACCCGGATGACCCGTTTGATAGAATATGGGAATCGGATTTGGTAAAGAAAGCCAATTACTTAGTTGATGTTGCAGCCGGAACGGAAAGAGTATCGACGGAATCACCGATTGACACCGGAAAAGACGAGCAGCCGCCTCAGAAAGTGATGCAGACAGCGGTTGTAGGGCGGAATGGGACTTTGACTTACCGAATGAATTTGGATGGGTTTCCGGGGTTTGGCTGGGCTTATACTTATTTTGCAGAAATTGAAGATTTACCCCCTACAGAAACAAGAAAGTTCCGTTTAGTCCTTCCGGGAGCACCGGAATTGAGTAAACCGGTTGTTAACATTCAAGAAAATGCTCAAGGGATGTATCGTTTGTATGAGCCTGGATTTGAGAACATAACACTTCCGTTTGTTTTGTCTTTTAAGTTTGGGAAAACAGCTGATTCTTCTCAAGGGCCTCTTGTGAATGCTATTGAGATTAGTAAATATGTGAAAATAAGTGATGGGTCTTTTGATGGTAAGTGAAAAATGAAGTTTCTTGAAAAAAGATTGAATTTTTTTTTTAATGATTATTGTTTTGTTTGATTTATAGGAGATGTTGCTGCTAGTTTAGTTTCTGGTTATCAGTTGTCAGATTGGGGGCAAGAAGGTGGTGATCCATGTTTACCAGTTGCATGGTCATGGTTGGTTTGTAATTCAGATCCTCAACCCAAGATTATCTCAGTGTAACTAACTTCTTTTATCTTTCTTGATCTTGACCTAACATTGTTAAAAGTTTTTAACTTTTTAAGCAACCCATTTTGTAAAATTTGGTAAAGATTATCAAGTTGTGACTTTTGGTTGAGTATCTAAAATACCCTTCAAGATTGACATGTTAGATGAGTAGTTTGACAAAAAAAAAAAATGAGGTGTTATTTGACTTTTTATGCAGAAAATTGACTGGCAAGAACTTAAGTGGAAGCATTCCTTTGGATTTGACCAAGTTGACTTACTTAGAACAGTTGTAAGTTTCAATCTTTACCTTTTTTTTCTTGATGTTTAATGAATCTTTGCAAGTTTGACCATTAACTTCTAATGTTGTTGACTATAGATGGCTTGATGGGAATGCACTCACGGGTCCTATTCCTGATTTTAGTGGATGTCAAAACTTAAAGATCATGTAACACATTTTTTTAATGATTTAATCATCCTATGTGATTTAATATTTTTGTAATCTAAATCATGTTTTGACTACACAGACATCTTGAGAACAATCAGTTGAGTGGTGAATTGCCTGCCTCATTAGCAGACCTACCTAATCTAAGCCAACTGTAAGTCGCTTTATGTGGATTGGATATTTAGATAAAGATGCATGTTGTTTGTTAAGTTTATATTGATTAGCTCTATATATATAATATACTTGATTCTTTTTTGAATCTAATGTATGTAGGTATGTGCAAAATAACTTGTTATCAGGAGAAGTGCCTTCCGGTTTTCTGAATGAAGGCTTAATCTTGAAGTGAGTCTTTCTTCTTTACTCTTTTTTTTTTCTCCCTGAAATGATGTAATTCATTTCATGTTGCTTATAAGTCATAAGCATGTTTAGTTGTCTATTTGGTTGAATGGAATGAAATGATGAAGAAATGGAATGACCAAGGTAATGGAATAAGCAAGGTGATGGAATGAATCATGATATTCATTGATCATGTTTGGTTGAGCTATTTTTAGAAAATAAAATTATAATTCAACTAAACCATGAAATTTAACAAATTGGAAAGGATCAGACTCCTTCACGAACGGATCATTCCATTCCATTCCATCAGGCAAAACAAACAACTTTTGTTTCATTCCAATGGAATCAACCATTCCATTCCTTCTTCGATTCCGTCATAGCAAAACACTACATTAGTGTTTTTATATCAATCAAAATATGATTCAAACACTTTTAGATTTGCACACACAATTACCCTATTTCTTGTTTTCATGATCTCAGCTACACAGGAAACCCAAATCTTAGAAAAGAAGGTAGTGGAGGAAGACGAAATAGAAACATAATCATAGGATTAGCAATTGGGGCAGCTGCCCTATTTTTAGGGTTCATAACCTCATGCATACTCCTTCGCCAACGCAAGAAATATCCCAAACAAGGTGAGCTCGCGACACCTGTCACACCACTTTCATGCACATGTTCTTCTTCTCCGATAATTAATTAATCCATTCGTGTTTTTATGTTTTTTCTTTTTGTTTTTTGCAGAGCCTAAACATGGTATGCCTGTGATGAATAATGCAACCACTGAGGCTGCTCAATGCTTCACATTATCCGAATTAAGAAATGCTACAAAGAATTTTGAAAAGAAAGTTGGGTCTGGAGGATTTGGGACTGTGTACTATGGAAAATTAAATGATGGAAAGGAAATTGCAGTTAAACTTCTTGAGAATACTAATGTTTATCAAGGCAAGAAAGAGTTTGCAAATGAGGTAACTTTTGTAGTATAAAGTGATCATTGTTTCTATTCATAGTACATCTCAATGATATACTTTTTTGTGGTGTTCAAGGTGACTCTTCTTTCAAGAATCCATCATAGAAATTTGGTACAGTTTCTTGGGTTTTGCCAAGAAGATGGGATGGATATTCTTGTTTATGAGTTTATGCATAATGGAACACTCAAAGAACATCTTTATGGTTAGATTCAGATCTTGTTGAATGTTGACCCTTTTTTGATCTTGACCCAATTCAAATTTCAAGTTTTTTTGTTGTGATGACAAATGTTTATGTTTAAATTTAGGACCTTTAGCAAGGGCACGTGGCATTAAGTGGATCAAGCGACTTGAAATTGCTGAAGAGTCTGCAAAAGGTATGCTTTATTAGAAATCAATATATCATCAAGATTTAGGCTAATTTCATGTTTTTTTTTTTTTTTTTCAATTTGTTATAGGGATTGAGTACCTTCATACGGGTTGTGTCCCATCTATTATCCATAGAGATTTGAAAACAAGCAACATTCTTCTTGATAAGAACATGAGAGCTAAGGTTTCAGATTTTGGCCTCTCAAAGCTTGCAGTTGATGGGACTTCACATGTTTCAAGCATTGTTCGTGGCACTCTTGGCTATCTTGATCCCGAGTAGGTTTTTCCATATTTCTAAATATGCGAGCTTCTATAATCTCATTTGGCTAAAAAAGTTCACTATGATATTACCTGTGTATTATAGGTACTATATTTCAAATCGTTTGACAGACAAAAGCGACATCTATAGCTTTGGTGTCATTCTTCTCGAGCTAATCTCAGGTCAAGAAGCAATTTCAAATGAAAACTTTGGCATCAATTGCAGGAACATCGTTCAATGGGTAACTTAACTCCGATGCTGTTTCTTTTTTACTCAACGGATGAATTAAGCCCTAATAAGCCATGTAAATCGTTTGATGACAGGCGAAGATGCATATAGAGAATGGGGACATTCAAGGAATCATAGATCCAGCTCTTGGTAACGAATATGACATCCAATCGATGTGGAAGATAGCAGAAAAGGCTTTGATGTGCGTGCAACCTCATGGGAACATGAGACCTTCGATGTCTGAAGTTATCAAAGAAATACAAGATGCGATCTCGATCGAGAGGGGAGTAGTGGCTGCTGCACGAGAACGTAGTTCTGATGAAATGTCGAGGCATTCGATGTTGAACATGGGGTCTCTTGATTTAATGGGCAACGATCACGATTTGTCGATTGATGAATCCATTAATCGACCTGGTGCGCGATAACGTCGATTCTCATTCGTTCTGTATTTCGATTTTTTCAGGTTATTTCATGTTTGATGTTTGAAATGGACGTTGGGTTTCGAGTAGTTTTTGTTAGAATGGTGGTGTTATGGAGGTGTGAGTTTTTGGTAATTTTGCAAGTTTTTTGTAGTTGTAGGGGTTGGGTGTAAATTTGGAGGCGTTTTGGACTTACATTTAAAATATTTTTCAATTTGGTAATTAAGGTATAGTTTGTTTGTGTTTTGATGAGTTAAACGTTTTATTTGATAAGTGGTTAGTTGGTATATGTCTCAAATGTCTCACTCTATATCAAATGTCCCACAAAACTTTGATCACTCTATGAAGCAAACCATAACCACTACATGCTTCTAGTGTGATCAATAAAATAAAACAGTAGGTAGATGATACTTGATTTAACCAATAAATATTACCAACAAAAAAATATAATATAGATCTAAAACTTCATGTAAAAATCTATCAACTTCCTAACAAATGATGTTTAGCCCATAATAGAAACAAGGAACCAAACAATATTCTTAAAAGTAATTTTTTTTTGCACATGATTGTAAAACAAAAATATTAACTACTTTAATTAAAATGTGTATATCCCTCACATCCAAGTGAGAGAAATGTTGCGTACTCAATAAATGTTCCATAATCGATGTTTACCTTCAAAAATATTTTCTTTGTTAAGAGAAAGCCCAGAAGATCACCTTCAAAGTCATTATAAAGCCTACACGCTTTAAGTGGGCCGATACGACTTAAGAAGTTACCTGACACATCTCATACAGTTTGGGTATGTTTTGGTGAAATCAACACAAAGTCATGTTAAGCCACAAAGTCGTGTTAAGACGAAATTGAGCTTTCTAATTAAGTGGTTTGCTTGTGGGTCCCCACATAGTGACAAAGTCACAAAAATCTAATTTTCTCATGTTTTCATAGGTCAAGACCCATTTTGATTGGTGCTCCCGTAGATATTAACAGGTACGACATGGATTCCCTTATTGTGAGAGTCCAACGGTTAGGATGCAAATTTTCATAAAAGATATTTAAGGTTTAAATCTTGCATACCCAAAATATCGATAGTGCTCTGCAATTTACCCCTAAGTAATAGGCCCTGAGGCGGGTTCTACTTGATCTGTCTAGACTGTGTGACTTACACTTTTCTTACGACATGGTTTGGTCCTTTTTTGATTCTCGATCTACCAAGACTCGTAGTAAAAGGGGATGTTATTTGAAAACAAATATATTAATATATGTTAAATGTGACTTGAGCATTTGAAACATTCTCAAGGAGCATTTGAGTTCAATGGACCAATTGGAACTCAATGGAGCACTTGGGGTTCATGGAGCATGTAAGAAAGGAACAAATCATCTGAGAAAGGAATGTATCATCTAAGAAAGGAACAGATCAAGTGCCAAAGGAACGAATCGTTTAAAAGGGTGTACGTAGCATCTGGAAGAGGTTTAGAGCACTTTGAGCAACCTGGAACATTTGGAGCAACTTGGAGCATTTTGAGCAACTTGAAACGACTTGGAGCAACATGTTGCATCATCCATGAAGAAGTTGCGCCAAGTGGAAGGTGTTATGCCACTCATGATAGATATTGCCCCAAGTGGAAGATCTTGTGCCAAACTAGTAGATGATGTGCCAATGTGAAGATGTTGTGACAACCTGGTAGAAGTTGCGCCATATTGGAAGCATGTTGTGTCATCCTTGCATGAGATGGTCCATCTTGGTGTAAGATGCACCAATTTGGTTCCTTGATAAGCCATGATATCCCTGATGTGTTACACCCTGTTTCGAATCGTTTCATAATTCGGGGCTGTGACCCGAAGATCGGTTATCATAAGGCTTAGGGCCTTTGGGAAAGATACTTAGCCCCCTTTAAGTGTGGATAATGTAGATTGGATGATCGGGGAGTTCAGTTTGTGTTTTGGAGTCCAAGGGTATATCAGTAAAGTATTAGTTCTAGCATATATGAAGTTTGGGTTTAAGTTCGGAAAGTTTTAAGGCAAGGGAGAGTTGATATAAGTGTAGAGCTTCTCGTTATCTTTTCGTGAATATAAAGAACACTGAAATCAGACTTAAAACGAAGAAGTTATGGCGTTCGGAAGATTGGCGGTTCTTGACCCTAGCCGAGTACGTTGTGTGTATGCTAGGAGTATGTCGAGCGTACTGGCTCGACATCTGGATCGTGGAGACTTTAGTGTACACATGGTTACGTGGGGCGTACGCACAACAAGGGCAAAACCCTAAAATTTAGGGTTTGTGCCCTATTTAATCACCTTAGGTAACTCATGGATCTTTTATGACTAGCCTCTGCTTCTCCAAACCCTTAGAACGAAGCCCTAGTGCCTTTTATGAGATTTGGAGCTTGGAAGTGAGTTTTTTTGGTATTTTTTATGACTTGAAGGAAGAAGAACGTGTTTGGGAATAGCTTAAGCTTGTAGATCCAGATTCATCATCATCTTTGCAAGCTATTTGAAGTATAAAGTTTCCTACTTGATGATTCATTGTGCTAGATCTAGTTTAGGGCCTTGTTTATGCATTTTTGGGTTTCTTGAGTTAAAGTTGAGATTGATCTACTCCAGAAGCCATGGATGTTAGATCTTAGCTCCATTGAGGTCCATTGTTCATAAAAATGCAAACTTTATGAGAGATATTGAACCATGCATGTGTTAAGACCCTTATTAAGCTTCTTTTTGAGTGTTGGGTTCCATTAAGTCATGCATGGGTGTAAAGTTGCCAACTTTACGTATTAAATCACCATTTAGGATCAGATCTGAGAGTTTGGCAAGTTGTCTTAACTAAATAAGTGCTTAATGGAGATGATTGGGAATTTGGGGAGTACATTAGGCGTACCCAGTTAGTACATTGCGCGTACTAGCCCCAGAAGTAGTACGCTAAGCGTTTGAGCTGAGTACGCCCCGCATACTCAACATATTAACTTTTGGGTTTGACCTTCACAGGTTTGGCCATATTTTGGGCTTTATTGGGCCATTGACTTTTGATTTTGGGCCTTATATAGACTATAGACTTTCTCGGGATTAGGTCCATGATGATTTTGGGCCCAATTTGGAAGGTGGGCCTTATTGGGCTTTGAGATGCCAATTAACGAGTTTTCGCCTTTTGAGCAATGGGTTGAGACTTGGTTTTTGACCAAGTAAGAAAAAGGGTAAAATGACCTTTTTGACCTAGATCTGGGTCAAGTAGCTTAGATTATTGATTATGGGTCGAGATCCAATTATTAATTGGATATTATTTGATGATGTTATCGCAGGGATTTTCCGAACCAGCAGACCGAGATTCATTTGAGTGTTTCAATAGCTAAAGGTGAGTTTCCTCACTGTGTTTAGCGGGTCAAAGGCACCAATGTCGACCCATGATTTGTTATGTTTAGAATGCTAGATGTATGCGTGACTCTTACATATGTTATGTGTTTATATGTTTACCGGGCGGGACCCGATGACTATCATGTATGTTATTTTATATTTGTGATTATTGCATTTGTTTGTATGATTATATGTTTATAAGTATATCGGGCGGGCCCTGATGACTGTCATATTTGTTTACCGAGCATGACCAGATGCTCAACAGGGCCTATTATATGTTTTATATGTATGGTATGTGGTATATTGGGGAACTCACTAAGCTTTGTGCTTACAGTTTTCAGTTTATGTTTCAGGTACTTTGATTTCAAAAGAGAAGAGTTTGGGATGACTGCATTGGACACACCACATTGTTTTGCATTTTATATAACTCTAATGTATTTGGATGTTTGTTGACATACTCTAAGTTCATTGTGGTTTTATAATATTGTTTTGGATAATGGTTTTATTAATATAAGATCAAAATTTTTGGTCTTAATTTTTGATACGTTACATGATGAGTCACGTGTGCTATGAAGTCCTCTCAGATGCTCAAGAAATACACCATGTTTTGCCACCATGATGAATGTTGGGTCACTAGTGTTCATGATGCGCCAATTGTGCATCATGATGCTCCATTGTGGCTCATCGTGCTTCATCATGTGCATTGTTGATACTCATGTGTTGTATGTCATAGATGAATGTTCCAAAAGCTACTGCATGGCAAATTATGATTGGTTGACACCATTCATGAGCCTATGGGATAATAGGCTTGACCTATTTGGATTTTAGGTCTGATTTCTTCAAGTATAAATATGGATGAATGCTAAGTCATTTAAAGTGTCTTTTTTTTATCCTTACCGAGTATGACGAATCTCTGTCGAGTTAACTTGTAATTTCTGTTTGAGAACTCTGTATGTCGCATTGACCAAACCACGTATGTTTCGTGTGTTATCCATATTACTTAGTAACAAAGTCACCAGAACTTTGAAAACGACATCATATTTGTTATTTGTTATAAGTCTTGACAAGTATCGATTGTTTTCCCTATCAATATGAAAAGAGATATAACAATGATAAAAAATACCATTCTACAAACATTAGTATATGAAAAAAAACAAGCTTATTGGTGTTTTAAAAATATTTAAAGGCTAAAAGATAAAATAAACACAGTATAAGATAAATATATATTATTTTAGTAATATATTATTTTATAATTTTATGAAATTATCCAAATTTTAACAAAAAGGTTTAGAATATAACATAATTTTTCATAGAAGAAAATTACCCAAATAGTAAGGAGCGGAAAGACGAAAACGAACGGCGTTGATAAAAGAGAGCTTCGCATCTCAATCGTCTCCTTTCATCTCTCTTCTCCAGCGTCCGATCGATCTCTCCATCTTCATCCAGCGACTCGCGCCCAAATCTTTCTCCAACTTTACGAATTTTTCTCTCTCCATCAACTGGTAAGATTGTAAGAGAGCAATACCTTCATTTGTATACAACAATTTCATACATTTTATCCTATATGCGTACATCTGACCTACACTCGCATCGTTTCTATCTTTATCTTAATTAATCTCATCGAAGGGTTTTTGGATGGTCGTTTGTCGATGGGTTTGCTGGAAAGTTTGGTCCTTATCCTCGGTTTGTTGTGGATTTTGTGGTTTTCTACTCTAGGGTTTTGCTTTCCCGATGGCGGATGTTCCGGTGAGTCCAGGCGGCGGGAGTCATGAGAGCGGCGAATTAAGCCCGAGGTCGTCGAATGTCCGGGAACAGGACAGGTTCTTGCCGATTGCGAATATCAGTCGAATCATGAAGAAGGCGTTACCGGCTAATGCGAAAATGGCTAAGGATGCGAAGGAGATTGTTCAGGAAGCTGTTTCTGAGTTCATCAGCTTTATCACTAGCGAGTACGTTTATATACATCTAAAAATTTCTTCTGATTAGGATTTCCGCATTGTTGAAATCGATTTTAATCTGTGTAGGGCGAGTGATAAGTGTCAAAAGGAGAAGAGGAAAACCATCAATGGTGATGATCTTCTTTGGGCAATGGCTACTCTAGGGTTTGAAGATTATATTGAGCCTCTTAAGTTATACTTGATTAGATACAAAGAGGTATTTTTAGCTTCTGTGTACCATTTTTTGTGGATTCAATTTTATTAGTCACTGATGAATTTGTGTTTCTGTTTCTTTATGCTCTTGAACGGATTGCTGTGACAGATGGAGGTTAGTGAAAGCTTTTTTATTTATCTTGATCTTAATTACAGAAACTTATTACTGTTTAATTTTTAATGCATAATTATTAACAAGTTTCATTTTTAGGGTGACACCAAGGGATCTTCAAAAGGGAGAGATGGGGTGCAACCTGATCATGATCATAATGCACAGGTTTCTTTTCTTTTCATTTGTTTACAAAAAGTTTTTATAAAATACAATGCAAATTGACTTTTTTTTTTCACCATCTATAAAAATCTACAGCTTGCTCATCAAAGTCCATATTTGGATGATCTAGATTATGGAAACTCACAGGTATTCTTTATAGCATCCATCCTACTTTCATTTCTTTCTATTAATTTATTCTTTATAAGACATTGTACTTTGAAAAATCTACCCAGTTATCAATTATAATAATGTACTTTCACCTTTTAAAGTTATTAGGACATTATACTTTGAAAAGTCTATTCAGTTATAGCATCACATTGCTATAATTGGGTATTTTTTTTGTTCTCAATTTTGTAATAGGAAAAATGAAAGAATGATATTATAATAAACTTATAAATGAAAGTAAATTGCTATTTTTTGTGTTTATCAAAAGCTGATTTCATGGGTTATGATTTATGACAGATGCAGAGTCAGCATATGATGGTTCCGATGCAAGGCAGAGATTAATTAGCATTTCCTATAATTTAAATTGGTCGATGGATTTTAAAGAGATTTAAAAAAAAAAAAAAAAAAAAAAACTTTTTTTTTTTTTGTGGTTTATTGAAATTATCTGTTGTATTTCACAAATGAATTGGTGGAAGAAACGTGTTTTTGAACCCGAATATTGGATACATTCCATTGTTTTAATGCCAATGCAAGCATTTGTTTGATGTACAAAATATAAATGCGTGATTACTTGTCATTGTGGTACATGTTTAAAACACTTTATCATAAAGAGATTCAATTATTCAGTCATCTTTATTGTTTAGCTTTAAATAATCTTAAAGAAAAAGAAACTAGTGTTTGGGATTGCTTATTATTAATTTATCTGGATATGGTACTACTAATAAACATTTTTAAGTGTTTAGATGTAGTTTTTGCTAAATTGTTTCTTTTCAACTTTTTCTAAAGTGCTTGTTATATGTGAAAACCAATGTACCCTTTTATTATTATCTTAACTTCTAAAAAGATATAGATCGTATCCTTGGGTGGGTACCAATTTGCTTTTTTTACCTCTGTTTTGTCATTTTACAAATATAAACAGTTAGTCAATTATCGACAAATAACTTATAAGTTTTTATGTTGCATAGACTAATTCAAACATTTTTTTAAACCCGGTTTTATACTATATAGTTAATATATATGAAGTATAATTTGAAATAAATAAGCAAAATCCCAAACGCCCCTAAATAAGTCAAATAAATGCCAAAATAATATTATTATTTTACATATTATTTTTGAAGGTGAAATATTTAAATATAAGAAAAATAATTTTAGCTCGACCATGAACTTGTCTTGTCTTGTTTTGTCTCCTTATGGAATTTGCGTTGTCTAGCTATTATTTAGGCTTTACTCTAAAAGCTTAAAATGAAATTAAGTAGTATTTGCAAGGAGACAACTATTAATTCATGACAGATGGTCATGAGACTAGAGGGAGTGGGTGCGGCTTGGACCGCATTCCCCTTGCCACATAAGCACAAACACAGCCTCCTGAGTGCGGTAGAGAATACGGTGCATCATTCAAAAGGAAGAACACTCATACAAACAACGTGATTGGTTCCTTTTTCTTACCTCCCTCTAATTGGTTCATTTTATTTATTAAAAAAATAATAATAATAAAATACAAAGTGTGGCACCACTCATTGGGTGTGGTATGAAACCAAACTTTTGTGGTAACGGGTGAGGTGACGCATACGTGTCACTGCGGTTTCATAAGGGAGTGCGGCATCACTCACTCCAGCCTGAGTGATGGTGATAGTGGTGGTGATAGCGGTGGGAAGATGATTTGGAAAAATAAAAAGCGGATGTATTGAATATATTAAAGTTTCATTATTTTAATCATTTAAAATTTTTCTTATTTTTCTTATAAATTCAAACTTCTTAAATTATTAAAATTTCATATGCAATTTTTTTTAATAAACTCATGTAATATATGGATCTCACACTTAGTTTTTTAATATAATAATTGCAATAAATATAGTAATAAATAAATATTAATTTTTACTAATAAACTTACATTTTAATTTCAAAATTTCTAAAATTAAAACTCATTGGTTTCTTTTCTTTATTTAAATTATTTGTTTAAATTTAAAAGATAAAAAACATTTCCATTATAATAAATCATTATTTCTCTTTTTCTTATAGATTCAAAATTCTCAAAAATTTTGATATTTATATTTATTTATTTTTTAAACTAACTCATATAATACATGAGTTTCACAACTAGTCGTACATTATAGTATCAGTTAAATTGATATAAAGTAATTTATAAATTACTTAATTGATAAGAAGTTATATCATAGTGCAAAAATAACATAATGAAATATAATAAGAACAATCTTTGTTTTTGAGAAAAAAAAAAGGCAAATCCTATCAAAGAACTACACCATCTTGAAAATGATATAGATCATTTTGAAATTCTTATACGTTTTGTATGATGAATCGGATAATATGTTTAACCATGTAATGCATATTTATTAAATTTGTAATGATTACTTTTTTGTGTCTAAATATGTGTTGTGATTTTATAAATCAAACATATAAAAAGGAAATCAAGCAAGGTGCATCATCCTTTACGAACAAAATATCAAACCTAGAAAACAAAATATCTCAGAGCACTTGCAATGTGTAATATCCGGATTTAAGACTAGAAGTTCTGTAATTTTTAGTAAAATAAAACTTTTGAGAAATAAATATAAATATATTTAGATAATTTAAAATATAGTTTAATAAAACAAATTACATAACATAATGAAATGTAATATCCGTAAATTTCACAAAAAATTTAAACTTTTTAAAATATCCAAAGCTGACCATTTATTACAATTTGTTTTCAAATAGTTAAATATTAGAGAAATCCCAGAAATCATAATCATGAAAAACGAGGAGGTGCACGACCAAGCCTTCGTCTTCCCGCGATCATTCGAAGTATCTGAAACAACATCCACAATTGTAAGCATGAAACTTAGTGAGTTCCCCCAAAATACTTGCACACATATAATAGCACACATATAATAACAACATACTATGGGCCCAATCAACTATGTTTGAATGCCCCAGACCCTCAACCATCAGGTTGGAATGCCAACATACTATGGGTTCAATCATCCTCGAGATGGTATAACATCGGCCCTCAACCATCAGGTTGGAATGCCCACATACTATGAGTCAAATCATCATCGGGATGGAATACTCTCGGTCCACAACCGTCGGGTTGGAATGCCCAGATACTAAGAGTCCAATCATCCACGGGATGGAGTACTCTCGGTCCACAACCATCGGGTTGGAATGCCCCCATCTGTTGACTCATGCACAAAGCAGAAAAGCCTTAACCACCAATCAAACATATGCATATATATATATATATATATATATATATATATATATATATATATATATATATATCAGATAATCACATAACAGTCTATAGACAGTCAAACCGATCTACATATTACTAAGCATAACAACATCCTATCTACCAGGATACCGATCTAACAGATCATAACCACATAGAAACATCTTATCTACCAGGATATCGATCTAACAAATCATAACAGTAATAAAGTAGGATAACAACCCAAAGGGCCAACCTTAATGCCTTAGACCCTTGAGTATTGTGAGGAAAACTCACCTCACAATGTCGAACTGAACTGAAAACCTCCGGCTGCTGACTCACCAAAATCCTTAACTATCACAATAACGAACACTAATCAACAGTTGGAATATCAATCTTGGATAAGGGCCCAAACATAGGGTAATAGTCCATTTTACCCTTTCCCTAATTTAGGCCAAGGCCCAACTCCAAATCCTTGATCAAAAGGTCCAAATATACAAGGCCCATAATTGGCCCAATTTTCCACATTGGGCCCAACTCTTTAATTAGGCCTCATCCTAAGGTCCATTTCTATAATTAGCCCAAGACACTTATATTCAGAAAGTCCAGCAAGGGCCCAAGCCAAAATCGCCCAAAGATAGCCCAAATCCGAAGCCCAAATCGCAAAAGTCCAACAGAGAGTGTACGTTGTGCGTACCCTAGAGTTACACGGGGTATACGCTAGCCTTGCGTTGACTGGAAAAGGGGGCATTTACTGCGTACGTGGGGCGTACCCTCGCTGTATTCAAAACTCCAGTAAGTGCTTAATGGCTTAAGCACAAATTCTAGATCCATTGACCAAATGTATCTCAGAACCATAAAGTCTCAAACTTTAAGACTTTATACATCCAAAAAGTCCTTAATACATGGTCTTAATCCATTAAGACCTTTCTACCAATTGCATGGGACATTTCTAGCCATTGGGACTTCATTTTTATCACTTAGAACCCTTCCTAGGGTCTAAAAGGACAACTCAAAACGTCCAAAATGAATCATGCATTATAATGGGACTTTATGGGACAAAAGAATGCAAATAAGATACCGAGGAGAGATCTAGAAGAAATAGACACAAAGGTAGCAACTTTGTACCTTCTGGAGCTTCCAAAACAGATGACGAGCCAAGATCTACAAGCCAATCTTCCCTCCTTGACTCCTTGATGCACAAGCTTTTCCTTTAAGGCACACAAAACACACATATAAGCTCAAAATGATCACTATGAGGCTAGTGTTCTCTCAAGACGACAAAGGGAGGTTTAGAGGTTGAAAGAGTGAGCCACAATATCTCATAATGGTGCTTAAATACTCCACAAACCCTAAAAGTTAGGGTCTTATCCAGACACACGTACGCCCATTGTACATGAGTGTACGCCCAACGTACTAGGGCGTGCCCTAATACGCGTGGTGTTCCTAAATGTACGCCCAACGTACTACTCAACTTCCAAAAATTACCAATCTGCCCCTAGGGCTAGGTCCAAACCAATATCAGGGGCCAAAATTGACTTAGTAAAATATCAAGGAAGGATTCAAAAATACCTGGAATCCAGAATGGTACATGAAATAAATTAATCTTGGTAAATTTAAAAGTTAAGACATTATTAGAATGTCAAAGTAGGGTTAATAAGAAAACTTAAGGTTAGAATCCTAAAAAATATCGTCTATCACTTCATGAATCCTAAATCCTGAAAAATCGTCTATCACTTCATGAATCCTGAAAATATCGTCTATCACTTCATGAATCACTCCATAGTTGAAGGTAACCATTGTACTATACTTTTCCCTAAAATATCGTCCATCACTTCATGAATCCTAAAAAATCCAAATTTGAGATGAATATATTATGAGGAATGGAGTTTAGAGCTAGTTTATAAGTTGTGGCTCTTTTGAAAGTTGGAATTTGAATCAAATTATAATTTGGAAGAGTTTAAACTCTAAATAACGAAGTATGTAAATCTAAAGGTTAAATTAATATTAAAATTAAGTTTCTTACCTTTATTTTAGGTAACTAGTGTAACATCCATAAAATTCATAAAAATTTAGAACTTTTTCAAACATCCAAAAACCATTACTTATTACAAAATGTTTTCAAAATAGTTTCATATCAAAGTATGTTAGAAATCAAAATCATAAAATGTGAGGAGGTGCACGATCAAGCCTTCGCCTTCCCACGATAATCTGAAGTACCTGAAACAAAATCCAAAACTATAAGCCCGAAGCTTAGTGAGTTCCCCCAAAATACTAACGCCATACAAACATAACAATATCATAACAAACAACATGCATATAGAGTATTCAGTATGTGTAGCACCTGGTTCCTGGTATGTAAATCTTATTTGAGTATTTCTTATTTTAGCCTTGGACTCGGCGAGTCATAGGTCCGACTCGCCGAGTAGGGACGAGACCTAGGACACGTTTAAGTTGGCGACTCGGCGAGTCCATATCCTGGACTCGGCGAGTCACCGCTGTTGGATGAAACCCTAAGTTTCAGTGGTTTGCACCCTATTTAAACCTCATATCCGCCCCTTGCCAGCCCCCATTCACCCCCAGAGCTCCCAACCCTCGTCCTAAGCTTGTTCCTTGAGAGTTTGAGGCTCTTGTGTGTATTCTTGAAGGTTTTGAGGTAAGAAGGGGAAGAAGATCAAGAGGAAGGAGAGCCATCCAAGCATCATTGTGTTTTTCAGCTGTTTCATTGAGGTATATCTCATTTTCCCCCTGTCTCTATGCTTAAGATTTCATTTAAGACACTCTTGAGCAATTCCCCAAGCTTGTTGGTGCATAATGTTTCGTAATAAGTGGATTGGCCTTTAGATCTAGGCAAGATTGAGCTCCAGGAGCTCAGATCTGTTAGCTTTATGGACCCATGTGGCTTGTTCATCCTAGATCTACCCTTTTGAGGCATTTTGAACCCTAAAATCCATATTAGTGAATATCTACACGTAAAGTTGGAAACTTTACGTGTGATTTGTGTCTTAGAAGCCCAGATCTATGAATGGCATGGACTGAAATCAAACAAATCGGTGTATTTAATGGATGCATGGCGACGACTCGGCGAGTCGTTCATGTGACTCGGCGAGTCTGCTCGTGAGTCACCGAATTGGTCCCTTTATGCTGTATCGAGTTTGAGCAGTGAGTCACAGGGGGTGACTCGGTGAGTTGGAAGCTGAACTCACCCATGGTAGGACTCGGCGAGTCATGGCCTAGATTGGCGAGTCCAAGGCAATCTTCATAGATCAAGAACAGACTCGGTGAGTTATTCATACAACTCGGTGAGTCTAAGCACGAGTATTCATCGGATGAAGATGAACTCGACGAGTTGTTCATACAACTCGGCGAGTAGGACGAAGAACTTCAATGTCAGTTTAGAAGAAGAACTGGTCGAGTCATAGCCTAACACGACGAGTAGAATCAGTGACTCAGGACAATCGTCTGGATAGGGACTCGGCGAGTTGGAGAGCCAACTCGGCGAGTCGGGTCAACTGAAAGTTGACTCTGATTTTGACTTAGGGCTACACCAGGGGTAAAATGGTCATTTTACCCAAAGGACAGTTAGCAGTGTGTGATTGAGCATGTTGTGGGAATTGTAGTCGGAGGAGTTCCGGAGCAACAGCAGCGGTCAGTCAGTTCCCGATCAGTTCAGCAGCTACTTTGAGGTGAGTTGCCTTCCAGTAGCGGTGGGTCTAAGGCCACAATGCCGGCCCACCAGTAGGAGATGTGTGATTAGATGATTCTTTATGTGATATTCATCTAGGGTTGCTATGTGACATCCCCAATTTCACGGCCAGAAAAGACCGATTTGTTTATGCTTTGTTTTATAAATCAGAGTAATCGTTTAAAGAAAACGGTTGCGGAATTTGTTCCCAAAACAAGATATGATAAAAACTTATCAAAACATTTCTCAAAGAGAATGTATTTTCATTAAATAATAAAACCTCGGGATGTCATGTTCCGATACAGACACATAAGCATAAACAGAACATACATTCATTTACTCTAGTGATTTACATCTCCTTTAATCTCTCAGTGCAAAGCAGCTTCGTATCGATACCTGTGATACAATTAAACTGAGTGGGTCGGGCTTGGGAGCCTGGTGAGCATATAGGGTTTTCATCCCACAATGTTATATCATATAAATATATATAGAACATCCAAAATTATATAATTTCACCATATAGAAAGCAACTCTTATCCCACCCCATCGATCCTCACAAAGACACGATCTAAACTCTCGTATCTAAACTTTTCCTCTTTATCTGATCCCTACTCACGGATCTAAACTAATCTCTCCACCTGATCCATACTCTCGGACCTAAAACTAACCTCTTGGTCTAATCCATACTCCCGAATCTAAACTAATCTCTTGGTCTGATCCATACTCCCGGATCTAAAACTGTGCCCAATCCATACTCCCGGACTAGGGACAATTTACTATCTCTTAATCCATACTCCCAGATTAATGACAAGTTTACCTATTGGTCTGATCCATACTCCCGGATCTAAAACTGTGCCCAATCCATACTCCCGGACTAGGGATAATTTACTATACCTAAATCCTGTTCTGATCCATAGTCCCGGATCTAAACTGTGCCCAATCCATACTCCCGGACTAGGGACAATTTACTATGTCTTAATCCATACTCCCGGATTAATAACAAGTTTATCTCTTTTCCTATTCCATACTCTAGGATCTAAGTCCAATCTCTTTATCTAATCCATACTCACGGATCTAAAACTAACCTCTTGATCTGATCCATACTCACGGATCTCATCTACCCATGTCCTACCCAACATATTCGTAGATACAAAATATACATACAGTTTAACTCATTAAAACCTATATAGTTCATCCATTTCATACTCATCTCAAATAAGCAAACAATATATAAACACATAGCAGGTATTTCATAACAAATACTTAATATTTATGTGTTAGAAGAATGTGACCACACACTCACCCAAAACATATACTTAATACATTCAAACAATACTTGTATTATAATCGTGTTTATGAAAGGGACTATACACTCACACATATAAACAACTTTATATTATACACATAGCACGTATATCGTAGAAAATACTTAATACTTATGTGTTAGAAGAAAGTAACTACACACTCACACATATAAACAACAATAAACTTAATACACTCAAACCATACTTGTATTATTATCGTGTTTATGAAAGGTAGTATACACTCACCTGATCAGAAGATGATCGGACAACACTACGACTTGTAGAAGTAGTATTCTTCAGCAGATCTGGAAGATCTCTACAAAAATCGAATTTCTCACGGGCAGAGCTTCGGCTCGGAAACCGCACTTCTCGGGATCTTCGGGTTTCGGAACATGCTTCGGGTCTCGGGGTTGATACCAGGGCTTCGGGGCACTTTTGGCATGCAAATCGATGCAAAACAGGAGAGAGAAGAGAGAGAATAGCAACCCTAAACGGCTGGCCCTTCAAATCTATTTGTAGGGCAAATTTGGCCCTTGCCACGTCGTGGGATCCTTTTGCCACGTCGTGGGCTTGGTCATCACTGCATGCGTCATCCCAAGTTGCATCTGGGGGACTCCTGGAGCTGTCAGGACACTTGCCACGTCGTGGTCTCTGACAGTTTTGGGGTTTCGCGCCCCGAACTTCAGAAATTCATAACTTTCGCATACGAACTCCGTTTTCGACGTTCTTTATATCGCCGCGAAGGTGAGATTATGCTCTACAACTCTCGTTTAGACTCCATTGGCTAATTTTGACTTTAGTTTTAATATATTATAAGTATATTACTTATATATTATCTATAGTAGGCCAGGACAGGAAAACTCCGTTCGAATTTCATAACTCCTTCATCTGAACTCCGTTTTCGTCTGTCTTTTTATCGTTGGACTACTATCGAATAAATCTTCAAATATTTTTTAGATCACTAAGGATAGATATCTATCTACCTTAAGATCACTATTTACGTCGCGCTGGGTCGTGCCGGTTCTGTCGTGAAACTTCGACAGGTCATAACTTCTTCGTTATAACTCAGATTTTGGCGTTCTTTATATGCACGGAAACCTTGTGACATATACTACAACTTGGTTAAGATTAATCCCTCTAAATAATCTTCCATTAAAAATTCATTTTTGATGCTTATCGTCTCTAAATTGACTAGCCCGGATCTACGGGCGTTACAATTATCTCCCCCTTAGGATGATTACGTCCCGGAATCATCAACGAAAATAGAACTTGTATAATGATTCCACACGTTATCTCTTCATCCTAGGTAATAATCGTAACTTCTATGTTTCCTCGATAGAGTATTTAACTCTATGGTTTTCTTGACCACAAACGATGCCTAATCTTGCATCTGCTTATCGTACTATGTTGTACTTTTAATAATAACTTCCAAGTTACAAAATAAGTCCTTATTGTGGACTCCTTCTTCTTCTCAGGATAAATACTTTCATTTATCTATTGTAACAAACTGATGGGTCGTGTTCTAATGACCTCTCATCGTATGATGCAACGCTTAGACTCAAGTCTTTTAGAGTCAAATTCCAGAATGGAATATACCTTCTTTCATATTGTAACGTGATATAATCACATTTTTACATGTAGCATCTCTAGCTACAAGCTTCCTTAACAACGAGCGCGATGCTATCAATCATATTGATTTCAATCTTTTGACTTAGGTCAGATGTTACATCGAACTTGGTTCCATGAACCATGTAACAAACTCCTCGTAGTCGGACTCAATTTGATATGACCACTTGGGTCGGAATAACAACCATATTACTAGTCACTACCGAAACAAGGGTAATGACACACTTGAACAAAACGGAATCAATTACTGGTTTCTTGGTAACCTTGTGACTTTCCCTGATCCAAGTGCTAGTCCTGTGCTTCCGGTAGTATATGCATCTACGACCTTTCACACCTACTCATACTCGTCCCAAGTATTGTCCTGCAGTCGACCAAGTCACCATACAAGAAAATCACAAAACAATTTAACACATACGAATGTGTCCAAATAATCATAAACAATTTCCCTAAACTCTACTAGGACTTCTTCATTGCTCAATCTTCAATCATCAGCTCTACTTCAACTCGATTGGTGATGGAAATACCAAACGATAAACAACTTCAAGAATTTCATCAATCGTTCCATCATCCTGCAAATCGAAGGTGTACTTCAGACGTATTGTACTCCTCTAAACGACTGTTATTTCATAAGACATACTCTAAAGGCAAGATAACACTCTTACGATATCTTCTGATAGGCGTCATCTACTATCATAAGCCTTCTTCATTTCCTCAGTTTACTCAATTTATCTACGAGTCTTCACCATGACCTCTTGTACATCCAAGCAGACATTTGGTGTACCAAGTGAGAATTTTTTTTTTAAGATAAGAAAGTTTTTAATTACGATAAACGTATAAATCTCCTTATCACCCCGAAACGTTTACATGCTAGTTCTAATTTCGTAGTCGTACGCTTAGAATCCTAAACACATAAGGTTTCCAGATCCGGTCGGCAACAGACCATAGATCCGAACAAATAATAACATCAATTTAGTTATCACACAAAACAATTAGCACATAAAAGCATTTTAGGAATCATTCCTAAAATAAACTAGTGCTTATGTCAATTTAGGTGTACAACCTAACATATTTTAGACACACTCCTCACAATCATTCCTTAGCATTCTAAGTTTAAGTCTAGAAATTTCCTACAAATTCCTAGTTCGCTTAAACTAATGCTCTGATACCAACTGTGACATCCCCAATTTCACGGCCAGAAAAGACCGATTTGTTTATGCTTTGTTTTATAAATCAGAGTAATCGTTTAAAGAAAACGGTTGCGGAATTTGTTCCCAAAACAAGATATGATAAAAACTTATCAAAACATTTCTCAAAGAGAATGTATTTTCATTAAATAATAAAACCTCGGGATGTCATGTTCCGATACAGACACATAAGCATAAACAGAACATACATTCATTTACTCTAGTGATTTACATCTCCTTTAATCTCTCAGTGCAAAGCAGCTTCGTATCGATACCTGTGATACAATTAAACTGAGTGGGTCGGGCTTGGGAGCCTGGTGAGCATATAGGGTTTTCATCCCACAATGTTATATCATATAAATATATATAGAACATCCAAAATTATATAATTTCACCATATAGAAAGCAACTCTTATCCCACCCCATCGATCCTCACAAAGACACGATCTAAACTCTCGTATCTAAACTTTTCCTCTTTATCTGATCCCTACTCACGGATCTAAACTAATCTCTCCACCTGATCCATACTCTCGGACCTAAAACTAACCTCTTGGTCTAATCCATACTCCCGAATCTAAACTAATCTCTTGGTCTGATCCATACTCCCGGATCTAAAACTGTGCCCAATCCATACTCCCGGACTAGGGACAATTTACTATCTCTTAATCCATACTCCCAGATTAATGACAAGTTTACCTATTGGTCTGATCCATACTCCCGGATCTAAAACTGTGCCCAATCCATACTCCCGGACTAGGGATAATTTACTATACCTAAATCCTGTTCTGATCCATAGTCCCGGATCTAAACTGTGCCCAATCCATACTCCCGGACTAGGGACAATTTACTATGTCTTAATCCATACTCCCGGATTAATAACAAGTTTATCTCTTTTCCTATTCCATACTCTAGGATCTAAGTCCAATCTCTTTATCTAATCCATACTCACGGATCTAAAACTAACCTCTTGATCTGATCCATACTCACGGATCTCATCTACCCATGTCCTACCCAACATATTCGTAGATACAAAATATACATACAGTTTAACTCATTAAAACCTATATAGTTCATCCATTTCATACTCATCTCAAATAAGCAAACAATATATAAACACATAGCAGGTATTTCATAACAAATACTTAATATTTATGTGTTAGAAGAATGTGACCACACACTCACCCAAAACATATACTTAATACATTCAAACAATACTTGTATTATAATCGTGTTTATGAAAGGGACTATACACTCACACATATAAACAACTTTATATTATACACATAGCACGTATATCGTAGAAAATACTTAATACTTATGTGTTAGAAGAAAGTAACTACACACTCACACATATAAACAACAATAAACTTAATACACTCAAACCATACTTGTATTATTATCGTGTTTATGAAAGGTAGTATACACTCACCTGATCAGAAGATGATCGGACAACACTACGACTTGTAGAAGTAGTATTCTTCAGCAGATCTGGAAGATCTCTACAAAAATCGAATTTCTCACGGGCAGAGCTTCGGCTCGGAAACCGCACTTCTCGGGATCTTCGGGTTTCGGAACATGCTTCGGGTCTCGGGGTTGATACCAGGGCTTCGGGGCACTTTTGGCATGCAAATCGATGCAAAACAGGAGAGAGAAGAGAGAGAATAGCAACCCTAAACGGCTGGCCCTTCAAATCTATTTGTAGGGCAAATTTGGCCCTTGCCACGTCGTGGGATCCTTTTGCCACGTCGTGGGCTTGGTCATCACTGCATGCGTCATCCCAAGTTGCATCTGGGGGACTCCTGGAGCTGTCAGGACACTTGCCACGTCGTGGTCTCTGACAGTTTTGGGGTTTCGCGCCCCGAACTTCAGAAATTCATAACTTTCGCATACGAACTCCGTTTTCGACGTTCTTTATATCGCCGCGAAGGTGAGATTATGCTCTACAACTCTCGTTTAGACTCCATTGGCTAATTTTGACTTTAGTTTTAATATATTATAAGTATATTACTTATATATTATCTATAGTAGGCCAGGACAGGAAAACTCCGTTCGAATTTCATAACTCCTTCATCTGAACTCCGTTTTCGTCTGTCTTTTTATCGTTGGACTACTATCGAATAAATCTTCAAATATTTTTTAGATCACTAAGGATAGATATCTATCTACCTTAAGATCACTATTTACGTCGCGCTGGGTCGTGCCGGTTCTGTCGTGAAACTTCGACAGGTCATAACTTCTTCGTTATAACTCAGATTTTGGCGTTCTTTATATGCACGGAAACCTTGTGACATATACTACAACTTGGTTAAGATTAATCCCTCTAAATAATCTTCCATTAAAAATTCATTTTTGATGCTTATCGTCTCTAAATTGACTAGCCCGGATCTACGGGCGTTACAATTATCTCCCCCTTAGGATGATTACGTCCCGGAATCATCAACGAAAATAGAACTTGTATAATGATTCCACACGTTATCTCTTCATCCTAGGTAATAATCGTAACTTCTATGTTTCCTCGATAGAGTATTTAACTCTATGGTTTTCTTGACCGCAAACGATGCCTAATCTTGCATCTGCTTATCGTACTATGTTGTACTTTTAATAATAACTTCCAAGTTACAAAATAAGTCCTTATTGTGGACTCCTTCTTCTTCTCAGGATAAATACTTTCATTTATCTATTGTAACAAACTGATGGGTCGTGTTCTAATGACCTCTCATCGTATGATGCAACGCTTAGACTCAAGTCTTTTAGAGTCAAATTCCAGAATGGAATATACCTTCTTTCATATTGTAACGTGATATAATCACATTTTTACATGTAGCATCTCTAGCTACAAGCTTCCTTAACAACGAGCGCGATGCTATCAATCATATTGATTTCAATCTTTTGACTTAGGTCAGATGTTACATCGAACTTGGTTCCATGAACCATGTAACAAACTCCTCGTAGTCGGACTCAATTTGATATGACCACTTGGGTCGGAATAACAACCATATTACTAGTCACTACCGAAACAAGGGTAATGACACACTTGAACAAAACGGAATCAATTACTGGTTTCTTGGTAACCTTGTGACTTTCCCTGATCCAAGTGCTAGTCCTGTGCTTCCGGTAGTATATGCATCTACGACCTTTCACACCTACTCATACTCGTCCCAAGTATTGTCCTGCAGTCGACCAAGTCACCATACAAGAAAATCACAAAACAATTTAACACATACGAATGTGTCCAAATAATCATAAACAATTTCCCTAAACTCTACTAGGACTTCTTCATTGCTCAATCTTCAATCATCAGCTCTACTTCAACTCGATTGGTGATGGAAATACCAAACGATAAACAACTTCAAGAATTTCATCAATCGTTCCATCATCCTGCAAATCGAAGGTGTACTTCAGACGTATTGTACTCCTCTAAACGACTGTTATTTCATAAGACATACTCTAAAGGCAAGATAACACTCTTACGATATCTTCTGATAGGCGTCATCTACTATCATAAGCCTTCTTCATTTCCTCAGTTTACTCAATTTATCTACGAGTCTTCACCATGACCTCTTGTACATCCAAGCAGACATTTGGTGTACCAAGTGAGAATTTTTTTTTTAAGATAAGAAAGTTTTTAATTACGATAAACGTATAAATCTCCTTATCACCCCGAAACGTTTACATGCTAGTTCTAATTTCGTAGTCGTACGCTTAGAATCCTAAACACATAAGGTTTCCAGATCCGGTCGGCAACAGACCATAGATCCGAACAAATAATAACATCAATTTAGTTATCACACAAAACAATTAGCACATAAAAGCATTTTAGGAATCATTCCTAAAATAAACTAGTGCTTATGTCAATTTAGGTGTACAACCTAACATATTTTAGACACACTCCTCACAATCATTCCTTAGCATTCTAAGTTTAAGTCTAGAAATTTCCTACAAATTCCTAGTTCGCTTAAACTAATGCTCTGATACCAACTGTGACATCCCCAATTTCACGGCCAGAAAAGACCGATTTGTTTATGCTTTGTTTTATAAATCAGAGTAATCGTTTAAAGAAAACGGTTGCGGAATTTGTTCCCAAAACAAGATATGATAAAAACTTATCAAAACATTTCTCAAAGAGAATGTATTTTCATTAAATAATAAAACCTCGGGATGTCATGTTCCGATACAGACACATAAGCATAAACAGAACATACATTCATTTACTCTAGTGATTTACATCTCCTTTAATCTCTCAGTGCAAAGCAGCTTCGTATCGATACCTGTGATACAATTAAACTGAGTGGGTCGGGCTTGGGAGCCTGGTGAGCATATAGGGTTTTCATCCCACAATGTTATATCATATAAATATATATAGAACATCCAAAATTATATAATTTCACCATATAGAAAGCAACTCTTATCCCACCCCATCGATCCTCACAAAGACACGATCTAAACTCTCGTATCTAAACTTTTCCTCTTTATCTGATCCCTACTCACGGATCTAAACTAATCTCTCCACCTGATCCATACTCTCGGACCTAAAACTAACCTCTTGGTCTAATCCATACTCCCGAATCTAAACTAATCTCTTGGTCTGATCCATACTCCCGGATCTAAAACTGTGCCCAATCCATACTCCCGGACTAGGGACAATTTACTATCTCTTAATCCATACTCCCAGATTAATGACAAGTTTACCTATTGGTCTGATCCATACTCCCGGATCTAAAACTGTGCCCAATCCATACTCCCGGACTAGGGATAATTTACTATACCTAAATCCTGTTCTGATCCATACTCCCGGATCTAAACTGTGCCCAATCCATACTCCCGGACTAGGGACAATTTACTATGTCTTAATCCATACTCCCGGATTAATAACAACTTTATCTCTTTTCCTATTCCATACTCTCGGATATTAGTCCAATCTCTTTATCTAATCCATACTCACGGATCTAAAACTAACCTCTTGATCTGATCCATACTCACGAATCTCATCTACCCATGTCCTACCCAACATATTCGTAGATACAAAATATACATACAGTTTAACTCATTAAAACCTATATAGTTCATCCATTTCATACTCATCACAAATAAGCAAACAATATATAAACACATAGCAGGTATTTCATAACAAATACTTAATATTTATGTGTTAGAAGAATGTGACCACACACTCACCCAAAACATATACTTAATACATTCAAACAATACTTGTATTATAACCGTGTTTATGAAAGGGACTATACACTCACACATATAAACAACTTTATATTATACACATAGCACATATATCGTAGAAAATACTTAATACTTATGTGTTAGAAGAAAGTAACTACACACTCACACATATAAACAACAATAAACTTAATACACTCAAACCATACTTCTATTATTATCGTGTTTATGAAAGGTAGTATACACTCACCTGATCAGAAGATGATCGGACAACACTACGACTTGTAGAAGTAGTATTCTTCAGCAGATCTGGAAGATCTCTACAAAAATCGAACTTCTCGCGGGCAGAGCTTCGGCTCGGAAACCGCACTTCTCGGGATCTTCGGGTTTCGGAACTTGCTTCGGGTCTCGGGGTTGATACCGGGGCTTCGGGGCACTTTTGGCACGCAAATCGATGCAAAATAGGAGAGAGAAGAGAGAGAATAGCAACCCTAAACGGTTGGCCCTTCAAATCTATTTATAGGGCAAATTTGGCCCTTGCCACGTCGTGGGATCCTTTTGCCACGTCGTGGGCTTGGTCGTCACTGCATGCATCATCCCAAGTTGCATCCGGGGGACTCCTGGAGCTGTCAGGACACTTGCCACGTCGTGGCACTGCTTGCCACGTCGTGGTCTCTGACAGTTTTGGGGTTTCGCGCCCCGAACTTCAGAAATTCATAACTTTCGCATACGAACTCCGTTTTCGACGTTCTTTATATCGCCGCGAAGGTGAGATTATGCTCTACAACTCTCGTTTAGACTCCATTGGCTAATTTTGACTTTATTTTTAATATATTATAAGTATATTACTTATATATTATCTATAGTAGGCCAGGACAGGAAAACTCCGTTCGAATTTCATAACTCCTTCATCTGAACTCCGTTTTCGTCTGTCTTTTTATCGTTGGAATACTATCAAATAAATCTTCAACTATTGTTTAGATCACTAAGAATAGATATCTATCTACCTTAAGATCACTATTTACGTTGCGCTGGGTCGCGCTGGGTCGTGCCGGTTCTGTCGTGAAACTTCGACAGGTCATAACTTCTTCGTTATAACTCGGATTTTGGCGTTCTTTATATGCACGGAAACCTTGTGACATATACTACAACTTGGTTAAGATTAATCCCTCTAAATAATCTTCCATCAAAAAGTCATTTTTGATGCTTATCGTCTCTAAATTGACTAACCCGGATCTACGGGCGTTACATGCTAGACTATGTGATATATGTGTTATGTGGTAGTAGTAGGGGGTGAAATAGTCCCTAGTATCCGGTCGAAAGGACCAAAGGGGAGGCCAGCACCCGGATATGCTAGGCAGTATCCGGTCGAAAGGACCGAACGGGAGGCCAACACCCAGATATGCTAGGCAGTATCCGGTTGAGAGGACCGAAGGGGTAGGTCGGGTACCCAGATATGCCTGACAAATTTACGTATGTTATGTGATTATGTGGTATGTGGTACAGTGGGGGAACTCACTAATCTTTGCGCTTATGTTTTACAGTTTTGTTTTTAGGTACCTCTTCACCGAAGGGGAAGGAGCTGGCGCGGTAGCGGCACATCATGCACACACTCTGGTTTCCGCATTTACGATATTCACTGGGATTTGTACTCTAATATTTTGATGGGTTGTATGGTTTGGCTTTTAAACATGGTTTGCGTTGTGTTGTGGTTTGATCAAACATTGTTTTAATTATTAATGTTTTCTAAAGTAAGGTTTTAAAACGAAATTTTTGGACGTGAAAATTGGGTCGTTACAGTATGACTGGACCACCCTTGCCAGGCCTTCATTTTATCTGGCCCACTCTCAGAACCTTCATGTATGTTTGGTCCGCCCTCCCGGGCCTTTAGCCTGTCTGGACCATTCTTTGGGCCTTCGGCATGACTGGTACGCCCCGATGGGCCTTCAGTATATTTGGACTGCCATGGGTTTGTTGGCCTAGAGCATGAAGCATGACCTCTGGAACCCACCCTCCATCAGATAATCAACACATAGATATCATACGCTAGGTATCATGTACATATAGTTATACACATCTACAGATCACTAATCATATCATCATCTTATATACTAGGATACCAATCTAACAGATCACTAAACATAGCATCATCCTATATATCAAGATACCGATCTAATAGATCACTAAACATAACATCATCCTATACACCAAGATACCGATCTAACATATCACTAAACATAGCATCATTTTATAACCATGATACAATCCAAAAAGGGCCGACATTGGTGCCTTCAACCCTGTTAGTATAGTGAGGAAAACTCACCTCACAAGTAATGTTGAACTCGACTGAAGGTCTCTGACCACTATCTCACCTAAAATCCCGAACTATACAAAATAACGAATACTAAGTCAATAGTTGGAATGTCAATCTTGACCAAGGGTCTAACTTAGGGTAATAGTCCATTTTGCCTTTTCTCTAATTTGGGCCAAGTCCCAATTCCAAATCCATGATCCAAAAGGCCCAAATATACAATGCCCATTATTGTCCCAATTTTCCAAATTAGGCCTAGTTAGGCACAAAATACATATATTCAGAAAGTCTAGCAAAGGCCCAAACCATAATTACCTAAAGGTGGCCCAATCCAGAACCCAAATTGCAAAAGCCCATCAAAGGGTGTATGTTGGGCATACTCCTCTGGTATGCTGGGCGTACTCCGCCTTGTGTTGACCATCATCGGGGTGGCTGAATTAGTACGCCTGGCATACCATGGCTTACGCGGGGAGTACGCGAGCTTTACCAAAAACTTTAATAAGTGCTTAATGGCTTAAGCACTTAAGCCCCAACTCCAGATCCATTGACTAAATAAACCTCAGAACCATAAAGTCTCGAACTTTAAGACTTTGGATGTCTAAAAATCCCTTAATGCATGGTCTTAATCCATTAAGACCTTTCTACTACATGCATGGGAAACTTCTAACCATTGGGACATCATTTTTATCATTTAGAACCCTTCCTAGGGTCTAAAAGGACAACTTAACACGTCCAAAACATAATATGCACAAATTTGGGACTTTTTGGGACAAGAAAGATGACATAAAGCTATTAAGGCAAGATCTACATCATACAAGCATAAAGGCAGGAGCTTTTTACCTCTTGGAGCTTCTAGAGAACAAGATAACCTCAGATCTTCAAGCTTGTCTCACTTCTCCAACACCTTGATGCAATACCTTCTTCTTCAACTACTCAAAACACACACTTTTAGCTCACACACTCAAGAGAGGAATTAGGGTTTGTGGAAAATGGATCAAAGCTATGGAGGTTGAAATGATAGAGGATTATGAGCTCATAAGGACACTTATATAGCACCCCAAACCCTAAATATTAGGCTTTCCTCCAGACGTAAGTACGCCCAACATACACAAGTGTACGCCCAGCGTACTAGGGCGTGCCTAGTATGCTCAAAGTACTCTTCCTGATCCAAAATCCATTAGGGCGTCTCATGGCTATATCCTCCCAACCCGAAGGACTAAAAATAACAATGATAATAATGAGGGAAATATTCGAAAATACCTGCAAAGTTTCGAGATGTTACAACTCTCCCCCACTTACCCTAGACTTCATCCTCGAAGTCTGCTGCAACAAAAAGATCCGAATAATGCTCTTACATCTCGAACTCCGACTCCCAAGTCCACTCGAATCCCTTCAGATGTCGCCACTGTATCTTTAACAGAGGTATTTCCTTGTTGCGCAGAACCTTCATCTTTCTCTCCAATACAACCACTAGTTGCTCAACATAATTCAGGTGTTCATTGATCTGAATTTCATCTAAGGACACCACCGTATCCTCATCCAACATGCACTTCTGTAATTGCGAAACATGGAAAGTACTATGAATCTGATGGAGCTCCTCCGGAAGATTCAGTCTATATGCCAACTTTCCAACCCTGGTAATAATCCAAAACGTTCCAATAAATCGGCGACCCAACTTTCACTTCTTCCTCAAGTAGATCACACCCTTCCAGGGTGAGACCTTCAACAATACCATATCGCCGACCTGAAACTCTAACTCAGATCGATGCCAGTCGGCATAACTTTTATGCCGACTCTGAGAAGTCTGCAATCGGTGTCTGAGATGCGGAATCTTCTTAGTGGTCTGCAGAACCACCTCAGTCTGACCCATGACCATGTTGCCAACCTCGCCCCAATAGACTGGGGTACGGCATCTCCGCCCATACAACAACTCGAAAGGTAGAGCACCAATGTTGGAATGAAATTTGTTATTGTAAGAGAAATTTGCAAGGGGTAGGTGGGAATCCCAACTCCCATCAAAGTCAATGACGTGGGACCTCAACATATCCTCGAGGGTCTGAATGGTCCTCTCACTCTGGTCGTATGTCTGTGGATGGTAAGCGATGCTGAAATGCAGTCTCGTGCCTAGTTCCTCATGGAACTTCTACGAGAACCGGGAGGTGAATCGAACATCATGGTCTTAGACAATAGAGATCGGAACCTCGTGGTAAGCAACGATCTTGTAAATATACATATCGGCTAACTTCTCGGTCGGCAAAGTCTCCCGAATAGCTAGAAAATGGGCGCTCTTGGTCAGTCAATCCACGATGACCCATATCGCATCATGTCCCTTCGTCGTCCTCGGCAACTTGGTAATAAAGTCCATCGTGATCTACTCCCATTTCCATATGGGGATCTCCAGAGGATGAAGCTTGTTATGCGGCCTCTGATGCTTGCCCTAGACCATTTTGTAGGTCAAGCACCTCTCGACGTACCAAGTGATCACTCACTTCATGCACGGCCACCTGTAACTCAAACTCAGATCTTGGAAAATCTTGGTTGCCCCTGGGTGAATGGAGAAACGAGAGTTATGAGCCTCCTCCAGAACAATCTGTTTGACCCCACCAGACACCCACACCCACACCCAACCGCATCGGGTCAATAATCCATTACTATCCTGTACGAATCTGGTGATGTCGCCCCAAATCCTCTCAATTTTCCAATTCTCCTGTCGTACACCCTCATCCCGTGCCTCTCTAATCAATCCCACCAGTGGGGAGTCCACGGAAATCCTCATACACGATGCTGGAACAGAAGATCCAGCCGATTTGCGGCTCAAGGCATCCACCACCACGTTCTCTTTACCCGGATGGTAAATGATCTCGCAGTCATAATCCTTGATTACGTCGAACCACCTGCGCTGCCTCATGTTCAGTTTCAGTTGATCCATGATGTATCTCAAGCTATTATGGTAAATGTAGATGGTACAACAGACCCCATAGTGGTAATGCCTTCGGATCTTAAGAGCGAACACCACCGCTCCCAACTCAAGATCATGCGTGGGATATATCGACTCATGCGGCTTCAACTGCCGCGATGCATAGGCAATCACTCATCCTCTCTGCATGAGGACCGCTCCCATTCCGGTGATGGATGCATCACAGAAAACCACAAAATCCTCCATTCCTTCTGGGAGGGTGTAGCACCTGGTTCCTGGTATGTAAATCTTATTTGAGTATTTTCCATTTTAAGCCTTGGACTCGGCGAGTCATAGGTCCGACTCGCCGAGTAGGGATGGGACCCGGGACACGTTTAAGTTGGCGACTCGGCGAGTCCATATCCTGGACTCGGTGAGTCACCGCTGTTGGCTGAAACCTTAAGTTTCAGGGGTTTGCACCCTATTTAATCCCCCTTTCCGCCCCCAAGCCAGCCCCCATTCACCCTCAGAGCCATACACCTCGTTCTAAGCCTTGTTTTGTGGATTTGAAGCCATTTGGTGTGTCCTCTTGAAGATTGGAGTGAATAGGAAAGGAGATCAAGAAGAAGAAGAGGAGGTCAAGCACTTGTGAGCTATTTCAGAGTGTTCACTAAGGTATGGCTCATTTCCCCCCCCTTGTCTTCATGCTTATGGCCCCATTAAAGTCCTTCATGACTCATTTTCCAAGCTTGTATGTGCATCATATTTCGAAATAATTTGATTGGCCTCTAGATCTAAGCATGGTTGAGCTCCAAGAGCTCAGATCTACTACCTTTAAGAACCCATATTGCATGAAAACCTTAAATCTACTCTTTTGGTGCATTTTGAACCCTAAAAACCCCATAGATGGATATTTACACGTAAAGTTGGAAACTTTACGTGTTATTCATGCTCTAGGAGCCCAGATCTACGAATGGCATGGACTGGATTCGAGCAAAATCGCGTTTTCGGCTCTTGCATGAAACAGACTCGGTGAGTCGCTCATCGAACTCGGCGAGTCTAGTCGCGAGTCTCCGAGTTTGTCCCCTTTTAGCTATGTTGAGTTGTGTGGTGAGTCCAGGGTGGACTCGGTGAGTTGGAAGCCAAAACTCACCCATAATGGAACTCGACGAGTCGATGCCCAGACTCGGCGAGTTCAAGGCAATCTCCTTAGATCAAGATCAGACTTGACGAGTTGTTCATACAACTCGGTGAGTCACAGTATAACTTGTTCATCGGGTGAAGATGAACTCGGTGAGTTGGTCATACAAATCGGCGAGTAGGATGAAGGACTTGAACATTAGTTTGGAAGGAGAACTCATCGAGTCGACGCCTAACTCGACGAGTAGAAACAGAATTCAGGTCAGTCGTTTGGACATGGACTCGGCTAGTTGGCGAGCCAACTCGGCGAGTCGGGTCAACTGGAAGTTGACTCTGACTTTGACATAGGGCATAATCAGGGGTAAAATGGTCATTTTACCCAAAGGTCAGTTAGCAGTTTTTGACTAAGTGTTTGGTGGGAATTATAGCCGGAGGATTTCCGGAGCAGCAGCAGCAGCAGTCAGACTATTCCCACGACGATCAGCAGCTACTCCGAGGTGAGTTACCCTCCAGTAGCGGTGGTTCTAAGGCCACAATGTCGGCTCACCAGTAGGAGTTGTATGTTAGATGATTGTCTTTGTGATATCATCTAGGTTTGCTACTACCTGATATGTTATATGTTGGCATGATATGTTGTATGTGATAGTAGTAGAGTTCGGTTGTTAGGATCGAAGGGTAGTCAGACACCCCAGATATATCTGATATTATGTTTGTGTTATGATATATGTGATGGTAGTAGTAGGGGGTGAAATAGTCCCCGAGGTTCGGTTGTGAGGACCGAAGGGTAGTCAGCACCCTAGAATAGCTTGACATGGGTAGGTCAGCACCCCAGAATGGCTTGACACGGGTAGTCGGCACCCCAGAATGGCCGCACGGGTAGTCGGCACCCCAGAATGGTCGTACCGGGTAGTCAGGCACCCTAGAATAGCCTGGCAGTATGTATGATATGTATTGTATGGTATGTGGTACGATGGGGGAAATCACTAAGCTTTGTGCTTATAGTTTACAATTTTGGTTTCAGGTACCTCTTCATCAAAGGGGAAGGAGCTGGCACGGTAGCAACACATCATACACACACACTGGTTTCCACATCTATTAGATTTCTCTGGGATTTATACTTTGATATTTCGATTGGTTGTATGGTTTGGCTTTTGAACATGGTTTATGTTGTGATGTAGTTTGATCAAACAATTTTTTTAATTATTAACGTTTTCTAAAGTAATGCTTTAAAAACGAAATTTTTGGACGTGAAAATTGGGTCGTTACAAGTTGGTATCAGAGCCCTGGTTTGAGGGATTCAGACACACTTTCGGGGGTGTTTGAACTCAAATCGAGGGATTAAAAGATTTTGGAAAGAGAAAATGTTTTCTAAAAGGGTTAAGTAAAGGGTTTTAAAAAAGAACAATGTGTGTGATGTGCGCGACCGGCCAAGCTCAAGTAAGTATTCCCCAATGTACCCATACAAGTTTATTTATGTTTATCAGTTTCTGTAGAACAACATGCTAGAATAGGACTAAGGATCTAGGAGTGATGCCTTATGTGCCTGCTTTATGTGCTTCAGTATATGAAGAGTTGCATGCTAGAGTTGAGTAGACAGCAGCAGGGTAGCCTGTTTAGGTTATTCCTGATAGTACGAGTTTAGCATTGTATGCTGGTTCAGTTCTCTCTTCGAGGATAGAGTTGCTTGAGATTGTTTTTCTTACATCCAAATGTTGTTTGCTTTGTGCTATGTGGGCCTTGAAGTGATGGGAGTTAACTGTTAGGTGAATACGTTTAAGTCACATGTGATCTAGGTTGAATAATCTCAGAGTGTTGGATTTGACTCTATTGCGTAGCTCTTATTTGAGTCTTAACCGTTGTAGAGATGAGTCCCTTACTCGAAGGATTATCCGAGCCTCAGCACATGTGATTGTATTCAGGTAATAGTTAATAGGCATCACCAAGAGGCCTTCAGCAGCTGAGGACTGGGTTGGGTGGAGTTAGAGGTTTCCTAGGGTAAGCCTAGGATAATGAGTAGCAGTGATCAGAAGTAGGGGAAGGGACCTGGTCGAGTCGAGGCGGTCCTTGGGGAAGGTGCGGATAGATGTGGAAGGTAGTATAGACCCGTACTACTGAAAGCAGAGGATCCGTACCCGAACCGAGGAAGGCTAAGATAAGAGTAGGGAACTAGTAGTGGGTGGGATCACTCCAGGGGTATCAGTATCGCTAACAGTTGTTATTTCTTTGTATTTCAGAATGGTGGTACTACGTCCGAGACCAGCAGTTAGCAGTTCAGGAGAGGGATCGGGTTCGGGATCAGGTTCCGAGCCAGTAGATGAGAGGCTACGCGAGTTCATCGCGTCAGAGATCACCAGAGGTATCCTTGAGTCGACCCCCATCATCTTCGGGTCGATCAGGGAAGGGATCATCGAGTTGATGGAGGATCGCCTCAGGGCGTTCAGGAGCGACATGGAATCTGGCCAGTCGGGATCTCGCACGCTGTCCTTTAAGGACTTCAGGGGCAGCGGTGCGCCGGATTTCCACGGGGTGAAGGACCCTATTGTTGCCAGGCGATGGATTGCAGACATCGAGTCTGCACAGTTGACTAGCTTCTGCCCCGAGGGGTCGAAGGTGAGGTATGCAGCAGGGTGTTTACGGGACCGAGCTCGAGACTGGTGGGAGTTGGTGGGTGACTCGTTGGGAGCCTCAGCTATCGAGGCTATGACCTGGTCGGACTTCGTGACCAGGTTCAGGGCATAATTTGCACCGGCTGTCGAGCTTCAACAGCTGGCCAGGGAGTTTTTGGACATGAGGCAGACGACTGAGACTGTGGCGGAAATCACTGCCAAGTTCCGGGAGAGGGCTTTGTTGGTGCCCCAGTTGGCAGGTGACGAGTATATGAGGAGGACCTGTTATCATGATATGCTTCGGGCTGACATCTGAGAGCATGTTAGTTTTTCAGCTTGCCCCACCTTGGACTCCATGATTGCCAGGGCGAGGGAGAGGGAGATAGATTTGGAGCATATCCGGAAACGGAAGTCAGAGGAGGGACAGACAGGAGGGGCTTCGGGGAAAAAGCCCAATGGATCGGATGGTAGGCCGAAAGGCCAGTCAGGACCGAGCCGCTGCAGGAAATGCGGCAGGCCACACGAGGGGGCGTATAGGATGGGATCGTTAGGCTGCTACAAGTGCGGCAGGACTGGGCACTATAGCAGGGATTACACTACTCCGACAGCAGTTATTCAGACATCGGAGTTGCTGTGTTTCCACTGCAACCAGAGAGGCCACAAGAAGGCCAATTGTCCCCAAATGACAGCTTCAGCATCGGTGAAGGCGCCAACTCCAGCGACCCTGCAGATCACGGATGGCCAGAAGGGCAAGGCAAAGGCTCCAGTGGTGAGGAGTCGAGCATTTCAGCTGACCACCCAGGAGGCACGCGCAGCACCCGATGTGGTGACGGGTATGATTCTTTCCCTCTCATTTATTTATATGATGTTATAATATTGATATGTGCTCGGTATATGTATATGTGTTAGGATCATTCCATGTGAACGGTATCCCGGTTTAGGTGTTATTCGACTCGGGTGCATCCCGATCGTTTGTGTCCCTTGCACTTAGCAAGAAGTTTCCTGAGTCTTCGGGCATGTTGGATTTCCCTTTGGATGTAGAAATCGCTGATGATCGATCTGTGCAAGCATCGATGGTGTTTCGGGACTGCGTCTTGCGTTTGTTCGAGGAGCGCTACTTGGTAGACTTGGTTCCCATTCTGTTGCGTGGGAACAAGGTGATTATAGGCATGGATTGGTTGAGCCCTAATGGGGCAGTGATAGATTGCGCACAGCAGCTAGTGCGAATCCGGACCCCAGGTGGGGGAGAGTTAGTGATTCATGGCGAGAGGCCACAGTGTGGACCCTTAGTATGTTCAGCAGCGAGGGCTAGACGATACCTTCAGCAGGGATGCACAGGTTATGTTGCGTACGTGATGGATACCCGGGAGGCGGGTAAGGCGTCAGTGAGCGAGGTTCCAGTGGTGCGAGATTTCGCGGATGTTTTCCCAGAGGAGCTTCCTGGGATACCTACGGAGCGACAGGTGGAGTTTAGTATTGACCTCGTTCCTGGTGCAGCTCCGATAGCTAAGGCACCATATCGGCTGGCTCCTCCTGAGATGCAGGAGTTGTCTACGCAGCTGCAGGAGCTGCTAGACAAGGGATTCATTAGACCGAGCAGTTCACCCTGGGGAGCCCCGATTCTGTTTGTGAAGAAGAAGGACGGATCACACCGGATGTGTATAGATTATCGGGAGTTGAACAAGGTAACGGTGAAGAACCGTTACCCACACCCAAGGATTGATGATCTCTTTGACCAGCTTCAGGGAGCATCTTGGTTCTCCAAGATTGATTTGTGTTCGGGTTACCATCAGATGAGGGTCAGGGAGGAGGATACGCAGAAGACCGCGTTTCGGACGCGCTATGGCCACTATGAGTTCGTGGTGATGCCGTTTAGGCTCACCAATGCTCCTGCCACGTTCATGGACCTCATGAACCGCGTATACAGACCGATGCTGGATCGGTCGGTGATAGTCTTTATCGATGACATCTTGGTTTATTCCAAGACGCAGGAAGAGCATGAGGAGCATCTGAGAGAGGTGTTGAAGCCCCTGAGGAGGGAGAGCTTGTATGCCAAGTTCTCCAAGTGTGACTTTTGGTTGCGCGATGTGCAATTTCTCGGACACCTTGTCAACCAGAACGAGATTCTGGTCAATCCAGCCAAGGTCGAGGCCGTGATGAGATGGGAGGTTCCGAAGTCTCCATCTGAGATTCGGAGTTTCCTGGGATTAGCAGGCTACTATCGGAGATTTATTCAGGATTTCTCCAAGATAGCCGTACCCCTGACGTGGCTAACGAAGAAAGTCGTGGTCTTTCGGTGGGGACCCGAACAACAGACTGCATTTGAGACATTGAGACAGAGATTGTGTGAGGCGCCAATCTTAGACCTGCCGGAAGGCGTAGAGGATTTTGTGGTTTATTGTGATGCATCCATTTCAGGGTTGGGCGCGGTATTGATGCAGAGGGGACATGTCATTGCCTACGCTTCGAGACAGCTTAAGCCTCACGAGGCGAACTACCCGATGCATGATTTGGAGTTGGGGGCGGTGGTTTTCGCCCTCAAGATTTGGCGGCATTACCTCTACGGGGTTCGGTGTACCATTTACACGGACCACAAGAGTTTGAGGTGCCTCATGGATCAGCCGAATCTGAACATGAGGCAGCGTCGGTGGTTGGACGCGGTGAAGGATTATGATTGTGAGATCCTTTACCACCCGGGAAAGGCCAACATGGTGGCCGATGCGCTTAGCCGCAAGGTGGCGCCGATCAGGGATATTTGCATGAGGATGACTGTGATGACTCCCCTGTTGGAGCAGATTCGGGAGGCTCAACAGGATGCTATCAAGGAGGAACATCGGAAGAGCGAGCGTGTGGTGGGTCAGGTTTCCTCCTTCGATTATGATAGTCGAGGACTATTGACACTGCACCGTAGGGTGTGGGTGTCGTATCATGGAGGCGTGCGCCAGATCTTGATGGAGGAGGCGCACAAGTACTGATTCTCTATTCATCCCGGGGCGACGAAGATGTATAGGGATCTTCGTCTAGATTATTGGTGGCCCTGCATGAAGCGGGATGTGGCATGGTACATCGAGCGGTGCTTGACCTGCAGGAAGGTCAAGGCCGAACATCAGAGACCGCATGGGAAGATGCAGCCGTTGGACATCCCATTGTGGAAATGGGAAGACATCACGATGGATTTTATCACAAAGCTTCCCAGGACTGCGCGTGGAGTAGATTCGATTTGGGTCATCGTGGATCGATTGACTAAGAGCGCCCATTTTATTCCGATCCAGGAGAGCATCTCGGCCGAAAAGTTGGCCGATATCTACATCAGGGAGATAGTAGCGCGGCACGGGGTGCCAGTGTCAGTGATATCAGACCAAGATGTGCGATTCACTTCCAGATTTTGGAAGAAGTTTCATGACGAGTTGGGCACTCGTTTGCATTTTAGCATCGCCTTTCACCCCCAGATGGATGGTCACAGTGAGCGGACCATCCAGACTTTGGAGGACATGTTGCGGGCATGTGTGTTAGATTTCGGTGGTAGCTGGGATACCTATCTTCCCTTGTCTGAGTTCTCATACAACAACAGCTACCACACGAATATTTACCGTCCCCCATTCGAGATGTTGTACGGACGGAGGTGCAGGACCCCGATAGGCTGGGGTGAAGTTGGCCAGAGGGTCATGGGGAGCACCGAGGTGGTGCTCGAGAGGACCGAAAGGATCCAGCAGGTTCGGAGCAGGCTTCAGACTGCTCAGAGTCGGTAGAAAAGTTACGTCGACAAACGTCGATCCGACTTGGAGTTCCAAGTCGGGGATATGGTTCTCTTGAAGGTGTCGCCTTGGAAAGGCGTCATTCGATTCAGGAAGCGGAGCAAGTTGGGCCTGAGATTTATCGAACCGTTCAGGGTTGTAGCCCAGGTGGGCAAGGTGGCGTATAGATTGGATCTGCCGGTCGAGCTCAGCCAGATCCACAACACTTTCCATGTCTCTCAACTGTGGAAGTGCTTAGTGGATGATTCAACAGTAGTGTCGTTGGAGGATATTCAGGTTGACGACAGCCTGAATTACATTGAGCGCCCAGTCACAATCCTCGACAGGAAGTCGAAGGATTTGAGGAACAAAAGGGTGGAGCTAGTGAGGGTGCAATGGCAGCACCGCAAGGGTTCGGAGTGGACTTGGGAGCCGGTGGATGAAATGATGGAGCATTACCCCGAGTTGTTCCAGGATCGAGCAGCAGACTTCGAGGACGAAGTCTAAAATAAGTGGGGGAGATTTGTAGCACCTGGTTCCTGGTATGTAAATCTTAGTTGAGTATTTTCCATTTTAAGCCTTGGACTCGGCGAGTCATAGGTCCGACTCGCCGAGTAGGGACGGGACCTGGGACACGTTTAAGTTGGCGACTCGGCGAGTCCATATCCTGGACTCGGCGAGTCACCGTTGTTGGATGAAACCCTAAGTTTCAGGGGTTTGCACCCTATTTAATCCCCCTTTCCGCCCCCAAGCCAGCCCCCATTCACCCTCAGAGCCATACACCTCGTTCTAAGCCTTGTTTTGTGGATTTGAAGCCATTTGGTGTGTCCTCTTGAAGATTGGAGTGAGTAGGAAAGGAGATCAAGAAGAAGAAGAGGAGGTCAAGCACTTGTGAGCTATTTCAGAGTGTTCACTAAGGTATGGCTCGTTTTCCCCCCTTGTCTTCATGCTTATGGCCCCATTAAAGTCCTTCATGACTCATTTTCCAAGCTTGTATGTGCATCATATTTCGAAATAAGTTGATTGGCCTCTAGATCTAAGAATGGTTGAGCTCCAGGAGCTCATATCTACTACCTTTAAGAACCTATATTGCATGAATACCTTAAATTTACTCTTTTGGTGCATTTTGAACCCTAAAAACCCCATAGATGGATATTTACACGTAAAGTTGGAAACTTTACGTGTTATTCATGCTCTAGGAGCCCAGGTCTATGAATGGCATGGACTGGATTCGAGCAAAATCGCGTTTTTGGCTCTTGCATGAAACAGACTCGGCAAGTCGCGAGTCTCCGAGTTTGTCCCCTATAGCTATGTCGAGTTGTGTGGTGTGTCCAGGGTGGACTCCGTGAGTTGGAAGCCAAAACTCACCCATAATGGAACTCGACGAGTCGATGCCCAGACTCGGCGAGTTCAAGGCAATCTCCTTAGATCAAGATCAGACTCGGCGAGTTGTTCATACAACTCGGCGAGTCACAGTATAACTTGTTCATCGGATGAAGATGAACTCGGCGAGTTGTTCATACAACTCGACGAGTAGGATGAAGGACTTGAACATCAGTTTGGAAGGAGAACTCGTCTAGTCGATGCCTAACTCGACGAGTAGAAATAGAATTCAGGTCAGTCGTTTGGACATGGACTCGGCGAGTTGGCGAGCCAACTCGGCGAGTCGGGTCAACTAGAAGTTGACTCTGACTTTGACTTAGGGCATGATGAGGGGTAAAATTGTCATTTTACCCAAAGGTCAGTTAGCAGTTTTTGACTAAGTGTTTGGTGGGAATTACAGCTGGAGGATTTCCGGAGCAGCAGCAGCAGCAGTCAGACTATTCCCACGACGATCAGCAGCTACTCTGAGGTGAGTTACCTTCCAGTAGCGGTGGGTCTAAGGCCACAATGCCGGCCCACCAGTAGGAGTTGTATGTTAGATGATTGTCTTTGTGATATCATCTAGGTTTGCTACTACCTGATATGTTATATGTTGGCATGATATGTTGTATGTGATAGTAGTAGAGTTCGGTTGTTAGGACCGAAGGGTAGTCAGACACCCCAGATATGTCTGATATTACGTTTGTGTTATGATATATGTGATGGTAGTAGTAGGGGGTGAAATAGTCCCCGAGGTTCGGTTGTTAGGACCGAAGGGTAGTCAGCACCCCAGAATAGCTTGACATGGGTAGGTCAGCACCCCAGAATGGCTTGACACGGGTAGTCGGCGCCCCAGAATGGCCGCACGGGCAGTCGGCACCCCAGAATGGCCGTACCGGGTAGTCAGGAACCCTAGAATAGCCTGGCAGTATGTATGATATGTATTGTATGGTAGGTGGTACGATGGGGGAACTCACTAAGCTTTGTGCTTACAGTTTACAGTTTTGGTTTCAGGTACCTCTTCATCAAAGGGGAAGGAGCTGGCACGGTAGCAGCACATCATACACACACACTGGTTTCCGCATCTATTAGATTTCTCTAGGATTTATACTCTGATATTTCGATTGGTTGTATGGTTTGGCTTTTGAACATGGTTTATGTTGTGATGTAGTTTTATTAAACAATGTTTTTAATTATTAACGTTTTCTAAAGTAATGCTTTAAAAACGAAATTTTTGGACGTGAAAATTGGGTCGTTACAGAGGGTCAATACTGGACCCTCGCACAACTGCTGTCGAAGGGTCTCAAACATCGTCTGCTGCTCAGGGCCCCACCATAAATCTACCCCCTTCCTCGTTAGACGAGTGAGGGGTACTGCAATCTTGGATAAATCCTATATAAATCTCCGGTAGTACCCTGTCAATCCCAAGAAGCTCTTGATGTCCGAGGGAGATTTCAGAACCTCCTACTGCATAACCACCTTGATCTTGGTTGGATCGGTCAAAATCCCCTCTTGGTTAATGATATGTCTAAGGAAATGAGCCTCTCGCAACCAACACTCGCATTTTGAGAAATTGGCATACAACCATTCTCACCTAAAGACTCCCAGTAGCTCACGGAGATGCTCCTCATGCTGCTCTTTGGTATTGGAATACATCAATATGCCGGCTATAAGCTCAATGACTGAGCAATCAAGCATCGGTCTGTATACCCGATTCATCAGGTCCATAAATATAGATGACGCGTTGGTGAGCCCAAATGACATCACCACGAACTCGTAATGTCCATAACGAGTCTGGAACGCGGTCTTCTCCACGCCCTCCTCCCTCACGCTGACCTGATGATATCCAGACCTCAAGTCTATCTTGGAGAACCAAAATGCTCCATGTAGCTGATCAAAGAGATCATCAATCCATGGAAGTGGATAACGGTTCTTCACTGTCAATTTGTTCAACTCCCGATAATCGATGTACATCCGGTGTGAACCATCCTTCTTCTTGACGAAGAGAATCACCGCTCCCTATGGAGTGCTATTAGGATGAATGAACTGCTTACCTAGTAGCTCGTGCAACTGAAATGATAGCTCTTACATCTCTGGCAGTGCTAATCGGTAAGACGCCTTGGCAATAGGGGTCGCACTTGGAACAAGGTCAATCCTAAACTCGACATGCCTCTCAGGAGGCACTTCGGGTAACTCCTACAGAAACACATCAGCAAAATCTCTAACCACTGGGACCTTAGAAACCGAGACCTGATCCTTGACTCGCATATCCATCACATACGCCAAATAACCCGCACACACGTGCTGAATATACTGTCGAGCCCTAGTAGCTGAGCAAAACCCTGAACCCGTCCTAGTGCCCTCATCATAGATTACCATTTCTCCCATAATTGGGGTTCGAACTACCACACGTTGTCCGTCACAGTCGATCATGGCACCGAAGCGACTCAACCAGTCCATACCTACTATCACACAAACATCCCCCATGGGAATCAGAATCAAGTCAATCGGGAAGGATACCCCGAATATCTCTAGGACGCAACCCCGATAAACTAATGAAGCAGAAACCCCGTGTTTGTTGGCGATGGAGACTCGCAATGGACACTCCAGCTCTCATAAAGGCAAACCAAACCCTCTGCTAAACGATCGAGATACAAATGACCGATTCACCCCCAAGTCAAACAATACAAGAGAAGGAAAAGAGTTCACTAAGAACATACCTGATATAGGTACAACACATATGAGCATAAAATAGATATAATCAACAAGATAAATATTAGAAACATATCTATTGTCACACCCCGAAACCGATGGCGGAAACGTTCCGGGGCGGAGGACATCATGCAAAGTATCACAACGAATGTACCTAGTAAGCATAGTAAACACAAAACATTACATTACATAGAATTGTTACATTTGTTTGAAAGTAGAAAAGCAAGGTAATACATGTTTTATAGATACATAAGTTTAAACAAAAGTAAATACGTGAATTCCATCTGCTTCGTCTTCTGCAAAACGACGCGGGATACCTGTCTAAGGAGAACCTGAGAATACAAGCAGTTTAAAAATTAGCATAAAGCTGGTGAGTTCATAAGCAGTTTGTTTCTGAAAATGAACAAGTTTCCTTTAGTTTTCTGAAAAAGTTGTTATCCAAGAAAATCCCATATTTTCTTATAAGTAAAGTTTGTTTATCCATTTGTTACACAGTTTGGTTGAAAACAGTTTGTTATCTGGTTACTACATGATCTAGTTAAAAACGAGTTTTGTTATCCCAGGAAAAACCCTTATTTTCCTTAAAAGTTTGTGGATGGTTACTGCTTCTGAATGTAATGTACAAGTATCTACCATACTTAAAGTGTTTGTGTGAAGTTTCCTGAAAGCCCGGTTATCCTTGAAATGTATGTTAGTTTTAACACATATATAAAACTATTATGTGGGAAGTAAACTAATCCTTAAAGTTATTAGCCTATTAATTTCATTATTATCAATATGTAAATCTCTGTTATCTAAAGTGCGAGTTCCATAACCATACAATAGACTAGATAAGGCTCGAAACAGGGACCGGTATCATTTTATGACTTTTGTCACCCTTTAACCTTTCGGTTCGACTGTAGCTAGCAGCCAGGTGCGGGGTTGTCAATCTCGTGTAGATCTATACACTCAAGTCACGCTCTCCCTCGAAGAGATTCTGGTTACGGGGGCTGTCCTCCACTCGCGTATCTCTATGGAGTGTTCCCGAGGACGTGTCTCCAATTATTAAGATTAACAAATTTACAAGTAATAATGCGGAAAATTCTGTTTGTGATTCTGGTTACAAAGGGAGTCCTCCACTCGCGTATCTCTGTGGAGTGTTACCGAGGACGTGTTCTAAAGTTCTAGGTTAATGATTTTAACATAAATGAAGTGGAAAATCATTGGTAAACTATACAATATGACACTATATAATACGGTTGGCAATTAGTTTGAAAACTAACTCTGCAAGTCAAACAGTTGGTTAATACGATTTCTAGTGTTAAAAGTATATGAAATATGAAACATTTCAAATGAATTAATAAGTTTAAGTACAAGATACTCTTGTTCTTTTGCTTGTATTCCCCCCTGAAAACATTGAAAAACACGGAAAAAGGTGTAGGGGTATGAACTCACCGGTCGGGAAAGGTGTCGGTTGGATGCTAAATGACAGTTCAGGGCTTGAACGCGTGCGAGGTTCCTATGTAATATGAGGAAATACAAAATTGTATGTAATTAGGCTTTGAACTACTAATCAAATAGGAATATACACTCCGAGGCGCGAAAACACTGTATTTCAAGTGTTAGGAGTGATTCGGGTAGCATCTAAGGGTGTGTAAGGCCTGAATATGGAGTTTACTCTTCAAGAGTAAACTCCTAAGGGATTTTTCGGCCCTAAGACCATGTCCCCATGAGTTTATGGCCATAAAATCATGGTGGGGTGTTCTTGGGTGCTTAATGGTCTTACAACTCTTGTGGGGTAATGCTAGGCCTGGTTTTAAGGCATTGGAAGGGAACTTGAGCAACATATGGACCATTTATGGAGTTTACGGCAGTAAACTAGGAGTTTACGGCCGTAAACTCTCTTGTACTCATTCTTATTGTGTTTTGGTGATCCTAGGTTAAGTCCAAGTGTTTCTAGTCCAAAGTACAAGCCATGGAAGGAAGTTAGGGCATCATTTGACCACCTTATAGGAGTTTACGGCCCAGGAACCATTTCTTGGGGGGTTTACGGTCGTGAACTCCTAAGGGGATGGTTTCTTACATGTTTAAGGTCCCTAACACATTGGTGGATGACTCTTGACTTTATTCCAAGGCTTAGGAGGTGTTTAAGGGGCATTTTAACACCTTAAAAGGGGTTTACGACCTATGAAAGGGTGTTTACGGTCCAATCATGTTCTTGGGCTGTAAAATCATGTTTACCCCTCAAATGTTAAGGTTTTGGTGTTCTAAGTCCAATATTGTAAGCCCCTAAGTCATATCTAAGCTCCAAAAGTGATTTGGAAGGGTTTTGAGGCTCAAAAACCCCATTTATGTGTGTTTGTGGCCTAAGGGTGTTCCAGGTCCGTAAACACATGTTTTTGGTCCTATTTCATGATTTAAACACGGATTTGAAAGCTAAATGTGTTATACTATGAGTTAGGAAGGATTACATACCAATTTGGGGCTTGAAATGGGTGATTTTGGATCAAGACTTGAATTTTTAGAGAGAGAGTAGAGAGAGAGAAAGAGTGGAAAAGCTTCAAATGAATCCCACTCAACTTTAAATAGGGTTCGGGTTTGAGGCTCGGTGGAATTCTACCCGATACTGATGTTAAACGCGGCTTTTGGTCGAACCCGTTTAAGTTGTCGTAATCCGACGCGGTCGAAACTAAAAGTTTTCCAATTAATAATTTTGGGGTGTTTTCATGTGTTTCTAATGGGTTTGGACACTCACGAGGTCATTATAAAATTCTTAAATTAAATGACCTAATCCAAAATGTTAGCGGAAAATTGAAAGATAGACGGGTTTTGCTGACAGGGATGGGTTATCGTGACAGAAAAAATTTCGGGTTGTCACACCTGCCACCACATCTGGTGCTGCCCTGACCTCCTCGGCTGTAAGCTAGAAGGCACGTGTCTAAGCCCTCGGGGGCTCTGCTCTACCATGACTCCGTTTAGTAATCCTTAGTGTAGCCGGTGTTGGAGCTTGTGTCGGCCTGGCAACGAGCACTGGACAATTCGTATTCATGTGACCAACCTGATTGCAGTGGTAACAAATCCTCATATCCTGAATCGGGGCTAACTGGTGGCAATACCTCGCAAAGTTCCCCTCCTTTCCGTACTTGCAACACACAGCACTGGCTCAACAAACTCCAGAATCACCCTTCCCACTCTTTCCACAAGTGCGATCACGCTGGCATCCAATCCTAGAATCAGTGGTCTTGGGCCACTTCGGCGCAAGCTATGACTGCATCGGGGGCTACCTCTGATCTCTCAACTAAAGTTCAATCTCAAGCTCACACCGCCTAGCAGCCTCTGTAACTCTAGTAATGTATCACAATGTTGGGTAGCAACAAACTATTTGATGTCAGACTTGAGCATGCTCATATAACGTGTCATTTGAGCTTGCTCGGAAGCAAACTCTAGGAAAAATATCTCCCTCTCAGTAAACATGTGGGTGATCTCCATCACCGACTCCAATCCCTGTCTCAAATCCAAAAAATCTTGTGTCAGCCACTCGTGCTCAACCCGCGGAATGTAACGGGAGCAGAACATCTCCCTGAACTGATCCAAAGTAAGTGAAGCTATCTACTCATCAGAATATGACCTCGTCATCAATCTCCACCAGTCCTTTTCTTTGGATCTTAGTAGGTTCAGAGCACACCTGACCTTCTGATCAATAGAACATGAGCATGTGAAAAAGCATCCCTCAATGTCAGATAGCCACCTCATGGATATGATCGGGTCTTGAATCCCATCAAAAGTCAGGGGATTCATGTTATCAAAGTCCCGATACTGAAAATACCGATTGGCCCCACCACCTTCAACTGCTACAGTTGTAGAAGTTGCAAAGGCTGCCGCCTCAACAATGGCTACATAACGCTCATCAAAGTACTCGAACATAGTGGTCTTAATAGACACAAACATATTCGACAACCGAGCCCGGAAAAGTGTAGCAATCTCATCATGCAGGATCTCCCTAAGCTTGGCATCCAACTCATCTGGTCTTATCTGACCAATGGTCTCGTGCACTGCTGGTCCACCCTGACTGCCATCTTTGGATCCCGACCAGGATCCGGTCACAAATCACCTCGTAACCACCATGCTGAAAATATACCAGGAAAATATAATACATTCCATATAATAATGGGGAACCAACTCCCAACAAAGCCCTAGGGGTTGTGACTTCCTCGCTATGCGTATGGGTCCTATGCTTTCAGTATTATGGGCCCATACTACCTTCCACACCTACCCATATTTGTCTCAAGGATCATCTCAATGCCCTAAAAATATATATATATAAGCATAGACGAGCGCTAAATCCTCACTCCTAGAGGAAGACTAAACATCTCACAACTGGCTGATTGACCTTGCACAACTCATCCATGAAACTTCTACCAACCCTGCAACACTAGTGTATGCTAGCCATACATAACATTGCACCCTATAGACTTTGAAATATTCGTTCCTACCCTAAGCCCTTCATCAGAAAAGAACAAGAAATAAGGCCAAACCAAACATTCTCAGGCAATAAGATCTTAGTTATATACAACCGTGAGGCATACACAAAGCAATTACAGTAATGATGTTAATTTCATATAAGGAAAACCCTAGGCTATCAGGGATCAAATAATCAGGAAATTCTACCATGCAATTCCTGAAGATCCGTAGCCTATCACTAGTATGTTGTTCTAACATATCACAATATCAAATAACCGTATGGTATTTTGGGGTCTACTTACTGGCTCCGTCTGATCGTACATATCACATCCTCTTTTAATATTTTGAAAACCATTTGAAAATAATTTTGAAAATCTTTTCCTTAGTTTGAGACTGGGTTCCCACGAGTGTTCCTCCAATTAACTCAAACCAAGGCTCTGATAGCAACTTGTAACATCCATAAAACTCATAAAAATTAAAAACTTTTTCAAACATCCAAAAACCATTGCTTATTACAAAATGTTTTCAAAATAGTTTCATATAAGAGTATCCCAGAAATAAAAATCATAAAATGTGAGGAGGTGCACGATCAAGCCTTCGCCTTCCCACGGTCATCCGAAGCACCTGAAACAAAATCCAAAATTGTAAGCCCGAAGCTTAGTTAGTTCCCCCAAAATACCAACGCCATACAAATAGAACAATATCATACCAAAAAACATGCATATAGAGTCTTCTGTATGACTGGACTGCTCTCGCTGAGCCTTCAATCTATCTGACCCACTCTCAGAACCTTTAACATGTCTAGTCCACCCTCCCGGGCCTTCAGCCTGTCTGGATCATTCTCTAGGCCTTCGGCTGACTGGTACACCCCGATGAGCCTTCAGTCTATCCGGACCACCCTGGGTTTGTTTGCTTAGAGCATGAAACAGGACCACCTCAACCCACCCGCCATCACACAATCAACACATTAATACCATACACTAGCTAGCATGTACAGACAGTCATACAAATCTACAGATCACTAATCAGAGCATCATCTTATATACCTAGATACCGATCTAATAGATCACTAAACAAAGTATCATCCTATGTACCAGGATACCGATCTAACAGATCACTAAACATAACATCATCCTATAACCAAGATACAATCCAAAAAGGGTCGACATTGGTGCCTTCGACCCTGTTAGTATAGTGAGGAAAACTCACCTCACGAGTAGTGGTAAACTGGACTGAAGGTCTCCGACCGCTGTCTCACCAAAAATCCCGAACTATACAAAATAACGAATACTAAGTCAACAGTTGGAATATCACTCTTGACCAAGGGTCCAACCTAGGGTAATAGTCCATTTTGCCTTTTCTCTAATTTGGATATAAAGTATGTCTCCACTTACGTGTGGATATAAAGAACGTAAAAAACGGAGCTCGTATGCAAAAGTTATGACGTTCCGAATATGTAGTTGTCTGAGAGCATGACACGTGTCAGAAACCCTAATTTGACTGTACTCACGGCGTGAACATTAATTCTCACGATGTGAGGAGTCAAACGGACACTAATAGAGCCTCGAAAACACATGGGAAGTCTACAAGATGACTCTTGGAAGCTCACAACGTGAGCATATCATTCTCACAACGTGAGAAGTTGTCCATGTTGGATTAGTGTCTAAGCCCGTAACCATATTTGGTAAATACTTGACCCGGTTGTGCATGGTCCTTTTGGGTTGCTTCACCAAAGCAATTTGACTGGAGAAATAAATAGAGAAAGAGGTTATTATGATTTATTAATATGTTATAAGAATAATATATTAAAGGAGAAATCATATTTGTTTAATTAATATTGGTCAATAATTAATTAGGAATTAATTTGGTGATCAAGTGTAATTAATTAAACTAGAAGGGCTGAATTGTAATTATGTGATAGTTACGAAATAGGGCAATGATTATCCTTGTAGAAGGATGGACGAATTCAAGGGATTGTATATCCTTGAAATCGTCCATATGGTCCAAGAGATAAGGGTTATCAAGGCTTATCTTGTGGTTGCTTGGTGGGCAAGCAACTAGATAAGGATAAGGACTGAAACCCTAATCTCAACACTATATAAAGACCCCTAGGCCTTAAGAAATCGTCCCACTTGCTTCTAAGAGATCCCTAGGCCGATTTCTACCTCCTCCATTCTCTCTCTATAGCCTCTCCAATTGCTTGTGGTTTGCTTTCAAGACTTAGGGTTTGAAGATTTAAGTTGTTATTGCAATATAACAACAAGAGGTATGTGATCTAACCTTATATATTAATTTCGAAAATAGCAAGCTACATTAGGGTTTTATCCATGTCTTCATAATGTTGTGTATCTAATAGTGAAAACATAGATCCAAATCTAGGGTTGCATGCACACATATGATTGTTTGTATAAAACCCATCAGTCAAGACATGTTTTAGAGCTATAAGCACAAATGGAAAGTCTATAAGGTGAACAGGCATGGCTCACGACGTGAGCATGTGTGGCTCACGACGTGAGAGGCCAAAACTTAGCCTATAAATAGCCATTTTGACCTTAAGCCTCTTTACACCAAAACCTCTTTCCTCTCTATCGTTTGTTGAATCCGTTCCGTGTCCCGAGCCCGACGATCATGAACCGCTGACCGTTTCTAGTTAGATTCTATCAACTCACGCTACTAAGGTGAGTGCATAGTTACTTTTATCTTACACATAGATATGAAGTATTTTATTTAATTTACGTGCTATGTGTGCATACTATCTGTTTACTTGAGATCGGTGTTGGAGGAAAGATTTAAACTTTGTTTTTCAGATCTAAAACTGTATATGTATTTTATAACTTGAGATCTATACTAGATGAAAGATTTAAACATTGTTTTTCAGATCTAGACCCTTTTTCTTCAAATCTGAACTGTATATGTATTTTCTTTTCAGATCTAAACTTTTTCTTCAGATCTGAACTATATATGTATTTTATATCTACAAATATGTTTGGTAGAACATGGGTAGATGAAATAACTAGTGTGTGAAGAAAGATGAGTCGGAGGATGAGATGAAAGGTGACATAGAACATGAGATGGGGTGAAGGGTGAAAAATAAGAGAAGCCCTTACCCAAGCAATGGCCCCATCATCGAGCAGAGTATAGATGACAACCACGGACTATTCTAGACAGTCCAGTGGAACACAAGCAGGCTCGCAACTTATAGGTGTTGTGAACAATATGTTCACCCGGTGTACTCTAAAAACCCATTGACATGTATTGTGGGTGGACTCCTGTGAATAATATTGTCGATAAATAAGATAAACCATTGCAACTATGGACTTAGTGCCTATTAGATAAACGATGGTAGCTATGGACTTAGTAGCTATTAGATAAACGATGGTAGCTATGGGCATAGTACCTACTAGATAAACGATGGTAACTATGGACTTAGTACCCGATAAATGAACTTCAAGAGCTATGGATTTAGTGCTTTACGAATGAGCATGGGCAGCTATGGACTTAGTGCCTGTTAAACAAACCCTGACAGCGATGGACTTCGTGCATATTCCTTGGGAAGAATCTTAGGAATAAATGAATGAAAAATAGCTGATTCTTAGGATATATCCTTAAGAAATAAAGAAGAAAATGGGGATGAGTAATTAGGTTAATTGTTTGATGATACAACATAATAACTTTATATTGTGGGTTGAAAACCCTATGTACTCACCAAGTTTCCCAACCTGACCCACTCAGTTTATTTGTATCACATGTGTCGATACGAAGTTGCATTACACTGAGAGATTAAAATATATGTGCATCATTAGTGTAAATGAATGTAAGGTCTGTTTATGCTTATGTTTCTTTATTGACAATGATATCCCAAAGTTTTAATATGAACAAAATGCATTTGTTCGGAAATGCTTTGATAATATATTTATCATGTTTTTCTGGGAACAAATTCCGCAACACTTTCCTTTAAAAGTATACTTTCGTTTCCACATAAAACATAAACAAATCGGTCTTTTCTGGCAGTGAATTTAGGGATGTCACACCGAAGCCTTATGATACTTGATCATCGGGTCACGAACCCGAATTATGAAACGAACCGAGACAGGGTGTTACAAGAACTAATGATATCGTCCATATTGGTTATGAATGATACTTTCTTGCCATCTCTGAGAGCTTCATTCAACCTCATCAAGAACCGGGTACAAGATTCGACATTATTTGTCGCACTGATTCGAAATTCTGGAGGCAGAGCCTGGTTGTTCCTGTCCATAACAACCACTATGAACACTATGTTTAGGTAGTCCCTTGTTAGACACACACTACCTATAAAGATGACAGACCGGAAGCAACCTATGAATACATGTAGCTATATTTTTTTGAAAAAACAAACCAAAATGCTTTAGGTATACAAACGTTATCAATTTTAAAAAAACAATAAAAGATATGGAACAAAAATTTTGTCACGCATCCAATAGTTACAAAACAGACTTGGAAATGATCAATCACATCAGTTTTGATGTTCATGTAACTATGAAGGTTGGTCCACCTAAGGTTATGTAAGTAAAAAGGCAGGTTGTTAAATTTTTCTTCGTGATCACTCTATGAGAAACACGTCTTGAAGGAGTTATAAGAGATAATTACGAATGATCACAAATAAGCGTCTAACTACATCCAGTAAGATTTATATACAAGGGACGGAAATTGATATTTTATAATCTAGAATAATTATCTATAATATGTGTTGGTGCCTCCGTATTGTCACTTCAAATTACTAGCTGACAATTGTACATCGATTCTTATTTCAGACAGTTGTATTACAGAATGTAAGTCCAAAATGTATGGATAATCTTGTTTCGGATCGAAGCTATGTAATGAATACCCTAACCCCAGAATGTTTTATTCCGAAGAAAATGATCATTTTACCAAAAAAAAAAAAAAGTTGGTTATTATTATTAAAATACCCGTTTATAAGGGTTAGATTACTCTACTTCTCATTTATTAATTATATTAAATATAACAAGTGTCATAATATTAAGTACGTAGAAAGATTGTATGATAAAAAAATAGGATTATACTTGATTTCCCTAATTATATATTATGTTAATTATAAATATATAATTAAAAATGATAAATGATAAAACTAACAAGTTGAATGAAAATTATGGGGAAAAATCAGAAAAGAAAAAAAAAAGTATATAACCATACAAACTCAAAAAAAAATTATGAATTTTCTTGTAAACATCTCAAAATATTAATAATGAGTTTACATGTAAAAGATTTAAGAATGGACGGTATGGTCACCCTACCTCTCGCCATTATCAATATCAATGGTATCAAAGCCGATACTTCATGTATTTCTTGTCTCTAGCCACTCCGCATTTCCCCACAATCGACCTTTTTTTTTATTCATCTTGAATCAAGACGGGTACCCTAATAAGCTCTTATTTCCCTCCATCTCTCCACCACCCCGATCCTTCTCTCATGCTCCTCTTTCACTCACCCACCTAAAAAGCAACATATATCTTATAATTTGCCCATCATCAAAGTTTTTGAGATTTTGAAATTTATTATTCCAAATTTTTAAGATGTTATAACAAAAGGTTTCTAACCCAACGATATCAATTATCACCTATCTTTCTTAATGTCAAAGGTTCAAGTTTCGTTTGAGACATAGATAAAAACAACATTTATTTAAAAATATATTCAATTTGTAATTTAAAAAACATTGTTAAGAAACACATATATATGTTCGAAGTGCTAAAAATATGAAAGTTTTTAAAAATTAGATTATTTATTTATTTATTTATTTATTTAGAATCCTGATTCAAAGTATAATATATTATCCAAAAAGAAAACATACATGTAACAACATAAAAATTGCAAGATAAATTTGTTGACTCACATATACTATGATGGTTGGTAACACTTAAACCGATATAGATTTTCAAAAAACTGAAAACTATTTTCAAAGAAACGAACTCAAAAGATTTAATATTATAAATTTTAACAAATATAATTTCAACAGATGAAATTCGAAAAAGCTTTGGATATCAAACATCATAAATCTCTCAAAGAGGTTATAGTTAGTTACGAATAGCGGAATAGATACACCATATAATTTTAATCAAGTAATTCTTTTAATAAAATACATTAAAATTAGAGTTAATTACAAATTTCTCCCTGTGTTATGCATCTTTTGGCAGTTTTAGTCATTGCTTTTAAAACATTAATGCAAAGGTCCTTATGTTCACAACAATTAGCTTTCGTCCTTTCTAGTTAGGGTTGGGCGCAATATCTCATAGTAGAGGTGTCACGAGAAAATAAAAATTGCACGATAATAGAAAAAAATTCGAAAACTTTTGCATTGCGTCCAGAAAAGTCAGAGATACACGTGCCACTACGTGTCATATACTAAAACGTCACTATTTATAGTTACCGTCTAACCCCTCTGTCAAATACATTTTATATATAAAATGATAATTTTTTTTTTGTCTAATTTACTTTATTCATTATTATTATTAAATAAAAATGGGTCTCACCTACCCCCAATCACATTCGACAACCCTATGCGCACCCTTGAACTTGTCGATGACACCACTTTTCATTCATCCTCTTCGCCTCTAGCAATAGGGATATCAAAAGTCCTGTGGGACCCCATTTCCATGGGGGGTCCGTCTTGTTTGGAGGTATTTGTTAAAAAAACATTTTCATGGGGGTCCCGTCTTGTTTGGAGGTATTTGTTAAAAAAAATTGTGGGCGGAGGCAAAGTTAACCCTCATTTTAAATTCGGTGGCGGGGGCGGGGATGGACAATCCCGTCCCGAAACCTTCATGGGGATCCGTTAATAAATTATACATATATTTATATATATTAATTATATAAATATAATAAATAATAACACGAATTTGAACTTCCGAAATTCAACAAAAAAATATTTTTAAGTTGATAGTATAATGTTTTTAAGATGCTATACCTTTTTTAGTTTTAATATGTAAAATTCTGATATAAATGATTATTTGTTGCATAAAAAAAAATTTATTTTAGCCCCCAAAAAAAGAAGTCCAAAATCAATCGAGGGCGAAGGAACGGGAGCGAAGAGGGGTAATAAGGGGGATTTGGGGGCGGGGGCGGGGGTAGGAAGGCTGGACATTGTAGGGTGGGGGCGGGGGAGGGGATGTACTCCCCATCCCGTTTGTCCTCGTTGACACCCCCATCTATCAAGCTACAATCACTATCACGATCTAGAAAAAAAATTTGTCCCCTTCATCATCTTAATCTCTGACGAACTAATCATCAATGCCACATTCAAGAAAAAAACAACATTTACCCTCACCCTACTCATCTTTGGCGAGTTACCACTACTGCTACAGTCCAGAAAAATTCAACCATTCCTCATCCTCTTCGTCTCCAACGAGCTACCACCATTACTAGAGTCCATAAAAACTAACCCCTTGTCCTTATCCTCTTCATCTCTGATAAGTTATCACCGTCACTACGGTCCAGAAAACAACCCATCCCCTCACTATCTTCATATATGTAGTCGATTTGAACTTTAAATGGTGGGAGAGAAAGCGAGCGGCGACGATGAGTATATAAATGAAGAGGAGATGATGTTCGTTAAAGATTTTTATGGTAAATATCAGATTGAGAATATTATAGTTGTTAGGCTTTTGGGGACTTGATTTCAAACTTTTACATGAATTGTCTTTTTTTAAGGAATGTCAAAATAATATAAACAAAAAGAAGGGTAATTTCGTTGATTTTCATGAATTTAACATGAATGTAACGTAGACATGTGGATGGTAACGGGCTAAGGGACCAAAGTTTATAGATTTTACAACCATAAGGACCGTTGGCACTAACTTTCAAAAACAAAACTAAATATGTAGAAAGATGTAAACCAAAGGGACCTAAACTGTAATTTACTCTTAAAATTCTTATAGTATTATTATTAATTGTTATTTGGAGATGAGGATTCATCTAAAATATAAACACTCGAATACCATCTCTGTTTCACCATCATCATCATCTCTCTTCCTCCCTTTTCTGAACTGTAAATTAGGGTAAAACCCTCTATAAATTTCAACTACAAATTAGGATTTTAATATCACGCAAAATCAATTTCTGCAACTCTTGTAATCACTGTTACGAATTAACGGATTTAAGGTAGTCAAACGCTTGATTCTTCTCCACTTCATGTTCGTGTTAGTAAGTTGTTTCATCGAATTAGTAAGTTGTTTCATCGAAAAATTCGAAAGCTGATCATTCGTCAAGTATACGCATCATCAATCATGTCCATGTATTCCTTTATGTATTTTGTGTCGGTTTTAAGCTTAACAGGGACGATGAAAAAAAAAACAAATTTAATGGGGGGTAGTTTTAAGTTATCTCTTTCTCATACAAAAGAGTTTAATTTTGTGGTTATAGTATGGTGATTCATTTATTTTTTCTTAATCGTTATAGTGATCGATATAGATATTTTTCAGTTTCTGGCACGCAAGTGTGCTTTATTTAATTTTCGTCTGATGCTTTTCATACTTTTGATGTGTGATTAAGGATCAGGAGATTTATAAAAGCACTTTTTTTAGTCAACTGTTGTGTGTAATGATTTGTTGAGGGTGAGAAAAATGTGTCTGTTTGGGAAACTGGTTATCCGCTGTGTTGTTAATATTGTTATGATGTTTGATTTGGTAACGTATTAATGGTAGTTCGTTCTGTTAATGAGTTTTGCAGTGTTTTGATGGGTAATCGAGGGCATAAAAGAAGTGAAACAGTTGATGAATTGCCAGCAGATAAGAGAACGTGTAGTTCATTGGAGTTCAGACCAAGTTCATCAATGTCGCCGGTTGAAACCCCAAGCACCTCCACGAATCAAACCCACGATCATGACCACGATATGGAAACATCTTCATCTGCTTCTGGTTCAGGGCGTACAGACGAAGATAAGGATTCAGCATATGGCTCTTGTGATTCAGAGGAAACCGGTGATGCAGATCAAAGACGACAAAGGCATGCTATACTTGATTACCAAAGGCAAAGGCTATCTTCTGATCAAGCGAAATTCAAAAGGGTTTTATCAAATCTGAGTGAAGAAACCGAGGAATCTGCTCAACAGGAAGCCCTCAGGGAGCTCTGTGAAATACTCTCGTTCTGTACAGACAGTTCTTTATCCAGTTTAATTGCGGATTCCTTGTCTCCCATTCTTATAAAGCTGGCTAGCCATGAAAGCAATCCTGAGATCATGCTCCTATCCATTAGGGCTCTAACTTATCTCTGTGACATTCATCCTCAATCCTCTGCTTTAATTATACGACATGATGGAGTTACAGCACTTTGTAAGAGATTGCTGGCTTTTGAGTACGAAGATGTAGCTGAACAGGTTTGTGAAATTTCAAAAACCTCATTGATTTCAACATCTTCTGATTCTATTGTTTTTAATTCACACATTTCTCTTCTCTCATAGTGTTTGCAAGCATTAGAGAAGATATCACGTGAGCAACCACTTGCTTGTTTACAATCTGGTGCAATCATGGCTGTTCTTACTTTCATTGATTTCTTCTCCACTAGTCTCCAGGTATAAAGACTGTAGGTCAAAATAACTTTGTATCAAAATCATATTTATTTAGCTAATATTTTTTTTCTTTTTCAAGAGGGTTGCTCTTTCCACTGTGGTAAATATATGTCTGAAGCTTCCACCTGAAGGTTCTTCACCTTTTATGGATGCAGTTCCAGTACTCTGCAAACTTTTACAGTATGAGGACAATCAGGTATAAATATAAATATGGTCTTTCTTATAATCTTTTGTACTTTACTGACATATTCTTGTGATTGCAGCTTGTTGAACATGTTGCTACATGCTTAATTAAAATAGCAGAAAGAGTACAAGAATCCAGTGAAATGCTTGATGAACTTTCTAAACATGGATTGATTCATCAAGTGGCACATCTTATAGACTTGAACAGCCATACCACTCTATCTCATTCTGTTCATACTGTATGTATATGTATATCTTATTTTCTTTTAGCAATTTCTTTTTTTTTTTTTCGATCTTTTTTGAGCAACTCTTGTGTATTTTTATGTAGGGTTTAATTGGACTACTTGTTAAACTTGCTTCTGGTTCTATGGTAGCTGTGAAGACACTTTTTGATCTTAATATAAGTAGCATTTTGAAAGAGATCATGTCAATATATGACCTTTCACATGGAGTCCCTTCCCCCCGAACAATTGATGGACATTATAATCAAATGCATGAGGTTTTGAAGTTGTTGATTCAGCTTCTACCCGTTGTATCCAGAAATCAAGAAGTTCCATTAGCTGCAGAAAAAGAAGCTTTCTTGGTGACTCATCCTGATCTTGTAGAGAAATTTGGGAATGATTTATTACCTGTTTTGATCCAGGTTGGTTGTCATTTGTCAATCATGTTGTACTGATTTCTTGCTAACTTTTACAATTTCCCTGATATACCCTTTTCTTTTCTGAACAGGTTGTTGATTCTGGAGTGGATTTATATATCTGTTATGGGTGTCTATCTGTTGTTGACAAGTTACTTTATTACAGCAACTCTGATATGCTTCTTGATTTGCTTAAAAGCACCAACATTTCAAGGTGACATAATCTTGATACTCAAGAATACTTTTTTTTTTTTAAAATCAAATTTCTCTTCAGTTTTAATGGTTTCATGTTGGTAATTTCTTAGGTTTTTGGCTGGAGTGTTCACTAGGAAGGATATACATGTACTAATGCTAGCTCTTAATATTTCTGACACTATCCTACAAAAGAATACTGATGTTTTCATGGGACCTTTTGTTAAAGAAGGTGTTCTTTTTGCCATTGATGCACTTATAGACCCTGAAAAGTGTTCACAGTTTATGTTTTCAATGTTCAACGACATCCAATTATCGAATACTTCAAGAAAAAAATATGCTGGAAAAGATTTGATTCGCTGCTTATGCTATTCTTTTGATGTCAACAAAACTTCATCATCTTCAGAATCAAGGAAATGTAAGTTGGAATTGGAATGTGTTCGAACTCTTGCAAAACACATAAGAACAAATTACTTTGACACAAATTCCTCCACCTCAGAGACTGGAATGACTCCAATTCTTGAAAAGCTGAAATCTTTATCTTCTGAATTATCTTCCATGATGACACAAGAGGGATATGATCATGTATTGCATCAAATCATGTCAATTCTCAATGGCAGAGATGTGATTTCCACTTTTGAATTTGTCGAGAGCGGAATCACTGATTCCTTAGTTAGTTACCTTTCTAATGGTGATTGTTCAAGAGTGGATGCATTTGGGAGGCTGTTTTTATCACGCACAAATCAACCCTTTGACTACTTTTCATTATCAGGATTTATCTCAAAACTACAAAGTGCTTTATCTTCTGTTGAAGATTTTCCTGTTGTGTTGAACAATTCATTCAAACACAGGAATTCATATGCCACTGTGCCACGTAGGCATTCCACCACTTACCCATGTCTCAGAGTTCTATTTGTGAAAGAAGAGGGAGAGTCAACTTTGACTGAATACACAGGAGACGTTCAAACTGTTGACCCATTTTCAGATTTTGAAGCAATTGAAACTTTCTTATGGCCTAAAGTTTGCTCAAACAATGCTCAATCACCCTCTGATAAAAGTCAACACGATGTCGGTCAAAGTCAAACTTCTCCTCAAAAACCATCAGAGGTACAATACAACAGTTTACCTTTTTTTTTACCACATTTCTTCAAAGTTGAAAATTACATTTCTATATACAATTGGTGTTATTGTTTTCAGGATGCCAGTTCTTCACAGAAACTATCATTTTACCTTGAAGGAAAGGAAATTGACCGAGGGTTGACTATTTATCAAGCTGTTCTTAGTCAACACATATCAGAATATGACACTGTGAATGGATTATTGTGGAATCAATTACACAAAATAACATACAAAAAATCATTAGAAAAAAGTATTCCCCCTTCTGAAATTGGTTCTTCTGTTGAACAGTCAACTCCATGTCACAACATATTATTTCTGCTAAGAATCTTGGAATCCGTGAACGAATCTAGATTCCATCTCATGACTCGCGAAAGAATTGAAGCGTTTTCCGAGGGCAAAATTGGAAACTTGGATGATGTAAAAGCAACAAACGAGGGTATTTTGGTCAACGAGTTTGTGAACACTAGGTTAACAGAAAAGCTTGAGCAACAGATGCGGGACCCGTTAGCCATCAGTACAGGTGGCATGCCATCATGGTGTACACAGTTGATGACATCATGCCCTTTCTTGTTCAGTTTCGAGGCAAGATGGAAGTACTTTAAGTTAGTAGCATTAGGCAAGCACCAGGGGCAAAACGGTCAAAATGGTCAAAATGATTCCCCTTTGCCACGAAAAAAGTTTTTAGTTTATAGAAATCAGATTCTTGAATCGGCTTCCAAAATGATGGATTTACACGCGAATCAAAAAGTTGTTCTTGAAGTGAAATATGATGAAGAAGTTGGAACGGGTCTGGGTCCCACGTTGGAGTTTTTTACACTTGTTAGTAATGAGTTTCAGAAGCCCGGAATGGGAATGTGGCGAGGAGACAACTCCGGAATCGGAATTGTTAATTCCGTTCCGTTCGGGCTCTTTCCTTCGCCGTTGCGTAATTCCATCACGGATGTGAATAAAAAATTTGTGCTTTTAGGGCAGGTGGTTGCGAAGGCTCTTCATGATGGAAGGGTTTTGGATATTCCGTTTTCAAAAGCTTTTTATAAACTAATTCTTGGAAAGGTTTGATTTTGTTTCTTATATGAATATATGATATTTTATGCAATCTTGTTTTGTTTTAACTTTGGAATTTGTGATTCCAGGAACTTACTATGTATGACATCCAGTTGTTTGATGCTGGTTTGGGTAAAACCCTGATTGAGTTTCAAGCTCTTGTTGAAAGAAAAAAGAATTTAGAAAGATTTGGAAAAAATTCAGAATTTGAATTTCGGGGTTCAAAAATTCAAGATTTACATCTGGATTTTACTCTTCCTGGATATCCTGATTATATTCTTGCTTCTGGTCCTGATAAAGAAATGGTTAGGCTTTTTTTTTTTTTTTTTTTTTTTTTTTAAATTTGGGTAAATCACCGGAAATAGCAACATAATTTACTCCTTTTAGCAATGTACTTTATTTTTTTACCTATAATAGCAACATACTTACATTGCCAATACTGGTAGAAAGTGCAAAGTAAGTTGCTATTTTCCCAATTTATCCTTTCTTTTTCTTTTATAACCATCTTTTTATTTTTCATGATCTGTTATATGGAGAAAATGAAAAAAAAAATGTTTAATTTTTCAGGTGAACATGATGAATTTGGAGAATTATATTGAACTAGTGGTTGATGCAACGATAAATTCTGGGATTATGAAACAAATGGAAGCTTTTAAATCAGGATTTAATCAGGTTTTCCCGATTAAAAATCTCAAGATATTCACCGATGAGGAATTAGAACGTCTTTTATGTGGCGAAAGTGAAACTTGGAATGTAAGTTTTATTTAATTTAACAAAATTATAATTTTTAGATACTAATTATTTTTTGTTTTCAACAGTCAAACCAGCTTTCAGATCTTATAAAGTTTGATCATGGATATACAGCTAGTAGTCCTCCCATTATACACGTTAGTACTATTAATTCTTATTTTTTATTATTCCTTTTACTTTTCTTAATAATTAAATTTAAGAAAAATGCAGTTTTTGGAAGTCATACAAGAATTTGACTATGAACAGCAAAAAGCTTTTGTGAAATTCGTGACTGGTGCACCACGGCTTCCTATTGGTGGGTTGGCATCACTCAACCCAAAACTCACAATCGTACGCAAGGTCAGTTTGGTAATTTTCTTTTTCTTTTTTAGAATTAATAATATTTTAGGACTTGTTTTAATTTTTTTTTTTTATTTGACAGCTTTGTGATAAAGTGGTGGATGCGGATCTTCCAAGTGTGATGACATGTGCTAATTATCTGAAATTGCCTCCGTATTCTTCTAAGGTTATATAAAACACATCAATTACATTTTTGGTCCCTTAGTATAGATGATTTTTGCAATTTTGGTCCCAAAACGTTTGTTTTTTCATATGCCAATTTGGTCCTTATTTTTCAAGTTTTCTAACTATTTGGTCCATTTACAGGAAATGATGAAGGAGAAGCTGTTATATGCAATAACAGAAGGGCAAGGATCGTTTCATCTCTCTTAGGTGATGGTATATGCTGTGAATATTATATGTAATTATCAATCAGTTTAGGTGGCGGTGGTTGGTGGTGGTGGTGGTGGTGGTGGTGTAGATACAGAGAAGAGAAGAGAGAGGTAGGTGGTAGATTGGTGTAAGGTTATGGAGGAGAAAGTGTACAGAAAGAAGGTGTTTGGTTTTCATGTTTGACGACTGACGAGCATCACCCCTCCAATAGCTCGTTTTGTACAGTGGTTGCTTGCTTTTATCGTAATTTATTTATATGTTTCTACTTTCTACTTTTAATTATCAACATAAACATATTTCGTGTTTTATTTCTATTTCTATTTCTATTGCTTGCTGGATTAATCCTTTGGTTTATAAGTATTTTTCAAGTTATTATTGTTACCACTATATGGCTAAATTTAATTTTCGTAAATTTTATATACATAAATATATAACAAGCGAATGATACCTTATTATAGATAAAATAAAATATCAACTTGAAGTTACTTTGAATTATTATATATGCATCAATGTTGTTATGTTATTACGTTAGTTTTGGAGTCATATGTATGGTATCTTTTTATTATTATTATTATTATTGTTTTCAACGAATGAAATTTTAAATCATATAAAAGAATTGAATCAGCAATCAGTTCATCTTTTGAAACACGTGTTACTGTTCCACGTGCATCTAATGTGTTTCAGGAGATCCACATTACCAACTCATGATTGAGTTCTTTATAAGATCTGATTAAGGTGGTAGTATACAATTCATTCTTTAAGCAAGTTTCAATTAAGGTGGTAATATTCAATTCAAGTCGGTTCAATGGACTTCAACCTTTTTTTTTTGTTGGAAAATAAACCTCTAGTAATATTAAGGATTTCAAGTTTCACAATTCCAGTTACACACAAATCAGCTTCGTTGATTTTCGTGAAACTGGCATGGCTATTTAATCGTAGATTTGATAAACTATGTTGTATGCTTTGTATAACTATATACATTATGAACATCGTGAGACATGATGCCTCATTTTTTACTAGGGATGACACATTAAACTTACTTATTTTTTTTGTTGAGCAAAATAGATGTTATTGGGCAAATTATAGATTATTCCATACTGAACTTATTTTCATGCAACACATGACAGGAAGAGGAAGGTGTTTGGGGCTAATCAATGTCACAATTTTTGACATATATCAAATATATCGAATTGGTTTTTGAATTTTTGAGTATTGGAGGGGTTTTTTTTTTTTTCTATAAGTCAATCAAATATGCTAAATTATGTTGTTACTTCTGATAACTCTATCTAATATGACCAATATATCTTAAAAATATTATTTATTAGTTATTTACATGTTGATCTGTATGTGAGTATTAACCTAAAAAGTAATTGGAATATCATCAATAACTAATAAAATTACATCATCTACCACAAGCTAAAGGATGAACAACTAATCTACAAGTGAACTACTTACATCATCCATATCAATGAAATATCATTCATCTTTCAAATATGTTTTATAAGTTCATCCATTATACCCACCACTAACCACTATAGTGGTTAGTATCACCTCATCATCACATTCAACCACTAAACGTATGAGATACCCACCACTACATCATTATTGTTTTATTATTAAAATAAAAAAATTAATTAAAATGTAAAGAGAGGTAGAGACAAGAGAGAATGAAGAAGATTGGGTGTGGTGGTTAGTGCTCCCCACCACAAACACTTGGGATGGTGTTCAGATTCGTAATTCGTGGTTAGTGGTCACGAATTGAAGCATATCGGATGGTTTAATAATAATTTCTACATCAATACAATATCACTCATGTTTCTAAAGTGGTCATCACTGCTATATCAACAATTACTTTATCTATTTTAAGTTTTTAACATGTATACTAAACATTAAATATTAATATTTACTCGATAATAAATAAACATAAATTTAATTATTATAATAAAATAATATTTTTAAATATAAAATAACAAAATAATAATAAATATTAAATTTATTTTACTTTATTAATTATTTAAATATTAAGACGATACAAAAACATGAATCATAAAATGAATATTACAATATTGCTCCTCATTTTCATCGTCTCCAAATCGATTTCGGATCTCTGTTACCAAATCTGGTTGTAGTTGATGATTTATGGATTTATTACGGATTTTTGCATAACTCCGAAGATAAATGTCATATGAGGGAAGACGACTTCGGGAAATTTAAAGCCAAGATATATTAAAATTAATATCATTATCTATATAATCAAATTGATGAATATATGAATTACGTTCATCTTCCACAATCATATTGTGCACAATGATACATGATCTCATTCTTTCACCGATTATTTCTTTGCATCACATACACGATGGTTCACTAATAATTGTAATACGCCAAATGCTCTTTCAACATCTTTCCTAGCTACCTCTTGTTTCTTTACAAATAGTGTATGTTTTGGTCCTTGAGTTAATGGTATTGATTTTACAAAAATAGCCAAATTAGGATAAATTCCATCTGTTAGGTAGTAACCTAAATTGTAATTGTTATCATTTATTTGGAAGTTAACCTTTGGTGCTCTCCCTTCTAACATCTAGTAAAAAATAGGAGAAAGGTCTAACACATTGATGTCATTTAATATACCTGGAAGACCAAAAAAAAACATGTCATATCCACAAATTTTGTGACATAACTTTTAAAATTATTGTTGGACTCAATCACGTTGTTTCTAAGTTTGTTGGGTGTTTTGAACAAATCCAACATAAGCATGAAAGTGGGTTAAATGAAGAAGAAAAAAAGGGGTCTAACAATATATATTTCATCAGAGGGTTCCGAATTCATTTTTTTACACAATTGGATGACATTACATGATGAAGAGAAATGGTGTACTAGTATACAAAAAAAGACAGAGATGCCAGTGAAATGGAAAAAAATGAACATAATGAAAGAATACGCAAGAACTTTGAAATACCACCATATGAAAAAAGATAAGCGGAAAAAAGTAAATTAACGATGAAATTATTAGAAATTGATACAACATTGTCAGAACGACAAAGAAAGTTGTATGAAATGCAACTCGATATTTATTAAACGGAAAATGATGTTAGTTTTATGTACTCTATCGATTATGTTTAAATAATTTTATTTCTTTTAATTTAATATGTTTATAATCCTATATATTTAAATAAACAATAATTATTAATAGGGTGAAGGTATTCAGCCCCCCTCAATCCATTTAATATCCCCTCCCCCTATTCGATTTGATGTATATATATAGTTGAAATTAAAATTAAAGTTAATATGTTAAACGATAATAATTTCATAAAGCTTTATATATATATATATATATATATATATATATATATATATATATATATATATATATATATATATATATATATATATATATATATATATATATAATAAAGAGTTTCAATAAATAAAATATTAAAATGAAAAGAGTTGTTTAATATTAAATATTACTTTACAAGACTTTCTATACTTATGTGGCATACAAAATTGAATATCTTGCATTGCAAAAGGAATTGAAAGGTGGCGATGTGGGTGGTTTTAGACCGTGCATTGTGATTTGAACAGGCAAGCCTCTTAAATATACTAATATATGCACCTTAAATATACTAATGTATGTACCTTCTGGAAAAAAAAAATGCTATAATCTAAAAGTAAAATTTAATATTAATATTCATTGCGTGTATATTATGATTTGAAAATATTCAAAACATTAAGGCTTCTTAAAATTCTCTTTTGACTTTGAAGTCACATGAGTATGGTGTTATTTATGTAGATGATCTCATTGTTGAAATATCATGGTCATTGATCCTCTAAAATCATCAAATACAAGCATCATGTAATTCATTATTGCTCAATCGTGTGTTTTGAATACTAAGGACAAGTTATTCTTTATAAGTTGTTTGTTAGCCGTCTACTACAACATTAAAGATTAATAAACTTTATCAGTATTTTTTAAGTTGATTTTTGGCATTCTTAAAAAATAAAAGTTACAACATAAGCACTTGAAAAACCGAGACATTTTTTTCACGAAACAAATAAACATTTCATAAAATATACATATTTTCGTAAAATAAAGCCAAAAAAAAGTGTATTAATTTTGGGGATAAATAATATCTTATGACACTAACAACTATTATTTGAGGGTATATTAAAAAGAATTGCGAAATATCCATAAAATTAATCTTCAAGACATCTAAACTAACTTGAAAAATACATTATTATGCAAAAACGTATTTAGACCACCATCAAGTATCAACATCAATACCGATGAAATATATCTATTAAAAAAATTAACGAGATATATCTACTTGGGCGAAATTAAAAGTATAATATTGTAATTAAATCACCATCATCAAAACAGAAAACACCATACCAGAATTCAAGTTATACCAAAATACACAAAATAACAAATCACCTATGCAACATAACCCCTAAAAAACTTCAAATAAACTCACTATTCTCCTTATGTTGACTTTCCACAAAAGAAAAGTCAACACCCTTTTCAAGCACCTCCATAGTCAAACCACTCTCACTAACCTCACAAACAGAGTTCTTCACAGCAAATGGTGTCCTTGAGCTATCATTATCAGTTGGATTTAAGCAAATATTCAAACTTGTTTTTGGTTGTTCTTGAGAGGGTTGTTTAGAGCCAGTTTTCTGAGGATTTGGTTTCATAAAACCTGTTTTTGGTGGTGGAATTTTATTAACACCATTTGAGCTTGTCGGAACCCTAGTTTGAGATCGTATGGCATTCCCACCTCCATTTGGAGTTCTAACACCTGATTTTCCCTGCATCACAATTCACAAATCACAATCATCATTGATTCATTTCAATTAAAACAGTTTATGAAATAGCAATTAGAAAATTATTCAGAAAAAACTGACCCCATCAAAGAATCCAATCTTGGGTGAAGGCATTCTGAGTCCTGTAGGTTGAACAGAAGGAGGTCGAGAAAGTGAAGAAATTTGATTTCCATTTTCATTTTTGTTCCAACCAGTTGCATGATTATGAACACTCAAAGCTGAATCAATGGATTCTATAGACCTTCGAGTAATGGAGGTTGATGATGATGATTCTGAAGATAAATCTATGGAACTTGCAGGTGATACACTTGAAGAAAGGTTGGGTAGTGTTGTATGAAACGAGAGACGAGAATTGACAGGTGGCACTTTGTTCTTTGTGTTAATCCTTGAGGGTGTTTTGGGAATTGGTCCAGCTGTAAGCTTATTACCATTTTTGGAATCAACTTTTTTTCTCAAAAAAGTTGAATCATTTCCTGAAAAACTACTCGAATTGCTACATGTTGATGATGATGATGATGATGATTTGGAAGTTATTGAAGGCTTTGGAACACCTCTTCGAGGATTAATCACTCCATTTGTTGTTGTCTTTGCTGATTGAATCCCTTTATGTGTAGCTGTTAAAAACACAAATCAGATTTTAAAGAAACTGTTTTTGTTATATAAAAAGAATAGAAATGAATCTTGTTTTTTTACCATTAGCTTGTTTTACAAGATCTTGATCTTTCTTTGCTTGATTGGTGCTTAAAGAAGCTCTTTTTGTTAATGCTGATGTGGAGCTTACTTTGCTGATTATCTTTGGTTTTGGAATTGATGAAGTGTTATTATCTTTGATTCTTGCAGCAGGCTTTAGAAACAGATAAAAAGTGGAAAATAAGATCGATTGTTATTATAAATTTATATAATCAGAAAGAGAATGAAAAAAGTAGCATATACCCGTTTCCCAGAATCAAGATCCAACACCCTTTTTGAGATGCTAATTTTTGCTTGAGAATCTTTCTTTCCTGATTGAACTTTGATAGTTGAGTTATTATTGAGGTTAGATTTTGTATTGGATTTCTGGATTGAAGCTCTAATGTCTTCAAATAGGTCAGCTTCAAGACATTCAAGTGTCAAGCTATCACTTTCTAATGTTGAGATTGATTCCATTGATCTGTATACTTCCTCTTCGATTCCTGGTAACTGATTTTTCATTCCCTTCTCGCCTCTTTCAATCATGGTTGACAGCTCATCAGCATCAAGAACACCTGTGTACAAGAAAGTGATTCTGAAAATGGAGTTGAATTTGCAAGAGTAAAAAGAAAGAAGTGTTCTACAGCTGTTGCATACCATCACTAGTGAAAAAGGCACTATCCCAAGCTAAACTTTTGCGTAAATTGAATTTGGTATTCTTTACTATCCTTTCAGGTTCTTGTGTTTCAATAAGTTTGGGAATTTCTTCAATTTGTCCATTTGTGTGGGCCATGTCTGTTGTTTTATCAGCAACAAGCTCAGTTGTTCCTAACTTCAGATTAGCCATTTCTTCAATCTGTTCACTTGGTTGTGCTATTTCAATTGTCTTATCAGCATCAAGCTCAGTTGTTCCTGATTTCAGATTAGCCATTTCTTCAATCTGTTCACTTGGTTGTGCTATTTCAATTGTCTTATCAGCATCAAGCTCAGTTGTTCCTGATTTCAGATTAGCCATTTCTTCAATCTGCTCAGTTGTTCCTGATTTCAGATTAGCCATTTCTTCAATCTGCTCACTTGGTTGTGCTATTTCAATTGTCTTATCAGCATCAATCTCAGTTGTTCTTAATTGCTCAAGACTTGTCTCATTCACAGATCCTGGATGCCATACAGATTAAGTTAAACCAATAACATGATTTAAAAGTATACATAAGGTTACAGTGATATTAATGGCCATGTCCACAGTCTATACATGGATATTGGTACAATTCTTATGTAACAAAGTAGCCACAGACTACTTGAGAGAATACTGCTCAAAAAATCTGTACATTTCTTATGCAATACACCTATTCCTCTAATCCCTTAATTTGGATAAATACCACATGCAAAAAGATAAAAATTAGACTGATAGGAGATGTGATAAGATCAAGTTAGTTTGAACAAATGATATGACACTAATAGATCTTCCTTTTTTAGAATGCTAAGAAGTTCAGAAGTGCCCCATCTGTTACTAGTAAGAACCAATGAACTATAAGCATAGACGCACATAATCATACCATCCCTTATTCCTAAAAAAAATGCCAAATCTTTTATTTCGATTTCAAGGGGAAAAATCTTAAAACTGAAAAGAATTTGATTAAATTTAAAAAAGGATTAGACATCATCAGAATTCAAGTTATCCTTTCCGTCAAAAAAAATGAATTCGAGATAATGCCCGATTAAAAACTAGTAAATCTGTAGCCTACACAAGAAAGCAAAGTTAAATCCTATATAACCCTGAGAAAATAACCTGAAGATCGGTCCTCAGTAAGTGTGGAAGAAGACGTAAAATCGATCACAAGTTCATCGCCCAGAGATAGACAGTCGTCGTTGACAGCACCTGATGCTTTCACATCAAGATCTTTCTCAGCATTCTCACCCATTTCACGGATTGCGAAATCAAAAACCCTAATTTTGATTTGAATCTGTGAAGAAAAGCACTGTGTTAAATGTGTGTGTGAGAATTGCGAAGGAGTTGAATGAATTTTTGAATTTACAAGGGAAGGCGGTCGGCTGAAAAGTTGAACGCTGTGACGTTAAAAAGAAAGCAAATTGCAAATATTGTCCCTCAGCTATGTATTAAGCTATACTGTTACCCTCTTAATTTTTCTTTTTTCAATATCAGCCCCTAAATGAAAAGGAACGCATATATTTGTCCCTTCTTTTACTTCTCAATTGCCCTATTATTTTTCATGTCTTTTACTTCTGAAAACAAGGAAACTATCGTATAAATGAAGCTGATATTGATGCAAAAATAACTTCAAAATATTATAAAGACCTTTAAATATGTTATATATTATACATATATAATCACCTTTTTATTCTAAAATAATGTTTTTTTTATGTATAATTTATAATTATATCTAGAAGATGTCTGTGAAAAATATCTCTATGTTAGCAGACTTTGGTCCATGTTTTTTTGTAGAAGATGACGCGCAATCGTTTTTACATGTATGGTCATTTAAAAAACAATCAGGTTGCAGAAACATGAAGACGTAAATATCTTTCTATTCGCAAATATAAGTGTTCAAAAAAAGTTTCTCTAAAAAACAAACACCACCTTAACTTTGGTGTTGAGTAGTGTGGATATATATATGTTAAAAGGAACAAATATAGGTTTTTTTAAGTCTTTTATGAGTAAACTTGTTAAAATAATGATATTCTTCAGGATAAAATATTATATATAAGGCCTTTATTGAACAAACAATGTGAATGCGGCTAAATGAAAATTAAGTAATTAACCTTATAGTCCAAAAGACTAGTTTTATAATATCCATCGATTATAACGTCTTAGAAGTTGGAAAAAAAAAAGACAAATATTTAAAAGTTTGGGGTCTTACTACGTTTGGGCTAGTTTTTTATTTAACCATTATATGTTAAATGTACTTTTTATATCTGAATGTTATTTGGTGGCAAAGACATTAAATCTTATATAGATGTTGAAAACTAATGAATAACAAATAATTCAATTAGTCGACTAACCTAGTTATACGTGAATCAACAAACACATGAGAAATACATAATACGTATATAACATATCAACTTTATACAGTTACATCTTCTAAACGAAGAAGAGGTGCATGCCAGCAACTAATGAAAAGAGCTTGACATGCAAGACATTATCATGTCATGTTAAAAATCCTATTATTAGGGTTTAACCCAAGAGGTGAACAAAATCGATTTCAGAGCGGTTCGATCTTTGTCGAAACGGTATTTGGTGCGAGTTGTTTGAGACCCTGGTGGTGGGCTGCTTTTTTTTTTCCAGTCCGGTCTTCTTCAATCTTAATCCAATCTTGATCAGTTTAGTCTTGCGGTCTTTGCTTGTTCTTCCTCATTTCAGATTCGGGTTTCAACTTTTCGAGTGTGGTTTTGCTTTTTTTTGGGTTTCACTTCATAAAGAATCGTGTTACATTGGTGGTAGACTAGTAGGTAGTATTTAGATGATTTCATAAATAGCCCATTACATCATTAAATTATCTAAAATTGAATCTAAACCGGCAAGCTTAACGAAATCTTTCTTATTGCTCAACAAAAATCGATAATCACAAAAAAATGCAATTAAAAGCATACTCTTGTATTCTTATACAAAACAAACTTATCCCTAATCTAATCTAATAAATAAATAGTTTTATTCTTCCATTGACAAGTCTCATATTATTAAAACCTTCTTATTAATGTTATATGTCACATATCATACCACTTGTCAATCTATTAATTATCAATATCAAATTTTAAATTTAATATTTCTCACTCTAATTATATTAATTTAATAATTGATTCTCCATTTTAAATTTTAAATTTCAAAATTTTTCATTCTAATTATATTAAATTAAAAAATAAAATAAAATCATTACAAATTATAAGGTGATATGACTTTATATATTTATTTAAATCAACGACTATAAGTTTATATAACTAAAAAATATCTTTTAAATAATAATTTATTTAAAATAATTGATTAATAATTTTTATTTTTTAATATAAAAGTTTAATTAATTTTATAACCGTGGTTATCACAGATTATAAACTAGTATGTAATATAATACTACAAATAATTAATTCATAGCAACAAGTAATAACCTAAGTTATTATAAACCTACAATAAATGTATAAAATCAATACAAACCTAGATCGGTAAGAAGTAAGCTAAAAATTACCTATAATAGAAAATAAAAACAAATAATTAAGTAATTAAGATAATAAAAAATAGACAAAACTTCAAAAATGGTCCTTGTGGTTTTCAAAAATAACAAGTTTAGTCCTTAAGTTCAAAAAACCTCACAGATGGTCTCTGTGGTTTCAAAACTTTTAACATTTGGTCCTTCCGGCTAACTCCGTTAACTTTTGGTCGTTAAGTCAGGAGCATTTTTGGTATTTCACTGCACAGGGACCATTTATGAGGTTTTGGAATTACTTTTTTTTTTTTAAATAAATAGTGTTTAATATGCAAGGGTCCTACTCTCTCTCTCTCTCTCTCTCTCTCTCTCTCTCTCTCTCTCTCTCTTTCTCTCTCTCTCTCTCACACACAGACCATTTAAACATCACCACCTCACCTCCTTTTCTCTCCCTCCCGTCAATCTACTGCACAGATCGAAGAAAGAAACAAGGACAACCAAGGACTGCCACCCTCAACCACCCACCGGTGACCCCCACCGCCGTGAACCACCACAAACGGCCACCCTCTCTCCCCCATTGTCGTTGCTTTGCACCTTTGAATATCATATTAAAACTGGAGAGCACCTCTAACCACCTCTTCCACTAAGCTTATTATCGTTCTCGGTAGTCTCTCTGATGTCTCCGGCGTTATCATTCTCGTTAGTCCCTATGGCTATTCCATGTCTGATTCCCTCATCGTAAGTAAACCTAGTCATGGAACGGAATTCCCAAATCCTGGTAACCATACTCATTCATAATTTCATATTCTGTTATTGTATAGGTCCAAATTTGGGCAAGCAACAAAATACACAAGGAAGAAAGACCATGTGTCGGAAAATGGGATGTGAAATCAATGCTCACATCTTCGTCGGAGCTTTGTGGTCCAGAAGAATGCAATACTCAAACGCCTCACCACATCAAATTCGACTTCCGAAATCCTATTCGATGTCGTATGATTTGGATAAAATTGAGTATCCATAATGAATTTGAATCATTACAAGAATGAATTTGGACAAGATATTAACAAGGTATGAACATTGACTTAATGACGACTTTTTTTGGCAATTTTAAGGGCAACAATAAAGGGATTGATGTATCCCATGAAATACTTTGAGAAAAGGTTAAGACTAGCAATTGAGAAGACAGGGACTAATGAAAGTGCACTCTCAAGAATTGTGGCTACACGAGCTGAATTTGACATGAAAGTTTATTGACTTTTGTTGCACACACCAATTGTTTGACAGATTGCTCCAAAGAATAATCATTTTCTAAAATATTGTTTTTTGATTGGATTTTTGTACAATTTGTAAACCCAAATATGCATATTGACTCTCTACAACATCACACAAGAAGCCATGGAGGGGAGCTAGAGAGGTTGGTAGAAAAACGGAGATGAAAAGGAGGGAAAGAGCACATCGGAAACATCACAACAGGTGGGAGTTCGTGGGTTTGCTCAGCAACCGAGGGGAGGTGGAGAGGTGGACAACCGGTTTTTCCGATGGGCTCTTTTCCTCGACTGTTAGCTTATCTCACCATAATTGTGGCTTCTAGGAAAGCAGGGGTCGAGCAAAACAATAATAGAGGGTGTTTGGGGGTGATGCCTCTTAACAAGAGAGAGAGAGAGAGAGAGAGAGAGAGAGAGAGAAGGAGGGGGTAGGACCCTTTAATATATATATATATATATATATATATATATATATATATATATATATATAAAATAAGGTAAAACTTCATAAATGGTCCATGTGGAAGTGAAATGACTGAATTGCCCTTCACTTAACGCCAAAAGCTAACGAAGTTAGCCGAAAGGACCAAATGTTAAAAGTTTTGAAACCACAAGGAACATCTATGAAGTTTTTTGAGCTTAAGGACTAAAGATGGTGATCGGACAAGACCACATGAACAATTTATGTAAAATACTCCAAAAATAAGTACACACTACCGAAATTAATGATGCATTGTCTGCAAAACAAGTCATAAAGACAACAATACCATTTAGGCTCTTTGAAAAAAGTATGAAATTTAATAACAATGTAAACCACCTCTTCAAAACTTAAGATCTTGGCTTCTCCTTCTTCTCCTTGAAAAGAGCCAAAAGAGATACACCAGAAACCTTCACAACCTTAAACCTAACTCCAGGAATATCTCCCACAGCATGCCCCTTTCTCCCAAATCCAGCAATCAACACTTCATCCTGTCGTCACATTACAAGATTTACAACTCAATATAAATAAATGTTTAAATAATATTTGAGAAGATGCATCAAATTTGCTAAAAAAATATCGAGTTAATGGTTGTTTCCATTTTTATATGAGTAATGATGTTATTGTGTTTATATAAAATGTCAAAGAAAAAGAAACATACATTTTCTTCAATATAGTTCAAGCAACCATCGTTGGGAACAAAAGCAGCAATCTTCTTTCCATTCTTGATGAGTTGAACTCTAGCACACTTTCTGATAGCAGAGTTAGGCTGCTTAGCCTCAATACCACTGTAAACAATGTATGAAAACTTGTTGATTTGTTATATTTCAAACCAAAAACTAGAAATAAAGTTGAAAACTTAAATAGGAAAAGAAAAATTACATCTTTTCAAGAACAATGCCTTTCGCATGAGAAGAACCAGCAAATGGCTTCTTCCATTCATTTCCAAGATGAGATTTCTTGTATGACTTGTCTGCCCATCTTTGTCGCCTGCGATGGGACTTTAGCTTGCGTCCAGCTCCCATTCCATGTGTTTTACTGTAAAGTTGGAATCATTAAGATTATTGTAATTAAAAAGGTTGATGTGAATCAAAATGTTTTCCATTGAATTCAATAGCAACTACGAAACGCCAAAATCTATATACCAATCCTAGTGGCAATGTCAATCGAACTATTTCTGTTTTCCATCAATTTCCTAACAAAGCATACGAATCCGCCAAAAATCGGTTTATAGGTGTGTGTATATCAAGTTCGTTCGATCGATTAAACAAGGCTACGTGGAAAATATCAATCATATGATATTCATTTACTGTCATAAGATATACACAGACGTATACAATCATATAGTTTAATAAGAAGATGAATTGCATCAATGGACATTATGCGTACCCCATGTTTGCAAGACTGAAGCGATCCGGATCAAGTTTTTGGCGAGCAACGTTCGGCTGCTTAAAACCCTAATCGTGGATGATATGGAAGGCCAATGACACTGAGTTATAGAAAACGCATCTTATGTTATGGTAAAAGGGCTGCGTTGGACTCTTATTAGTGGGCTTCCTTTAATTTTGAGCCTTATTGGAAGTCCACTGTAATTCTGTAAATGAAAAAACTCCCTACTACTTCTACTTCTCTCTAAATACTAAATTACAAATTCATTTTTAATGATTTCGCAAGTTTTAGTAAAAAATTAGTCTAATATAGCTATCAAAGTTTCATGTGATTATGGTTATATGTGATTTTAGCAGGTGGGTTGCAATTTCAACTCATTTTCAGACTTTTTCCGGTCCAATAGTTTATAAATATATTTCAAATTGGGTATTTCTAAAATCGCAGATGACACGGAGCTTCTTGTGATTTTGTGTGTTTTTTTCCAATAAAAGTCTGACATTTTGATTATGATTTTGTGCATTTGATTACAAATTCTAATATTTTAACTACGATTGCATACATTTTAGTTATAGTTTATATGAAATGTAAAGTATGAGTTCTATTGTTCTTAAGTGTTTTTTCAGTAAATTTGAACTAAAAATATATGAGTTCTAAGTTAAGTGATTTTTTAGGTGTTTTAAAGGCTTTTGTAATATATTTTTTAGTGTTTTTGGCAGTGTTCTAAAAGGCGCGTCACGGCGGGCGCCAAGGCGTGCCATGTCGTAAGGTGCGGCGTCGCCGTTACGAAAAGTTTCATAACGTTGTTGTTAGGCGTGGCGTGTGACAATGCGTGATATGGCGTGTCATGGCACGTGTTTTTTCGTTTCAGACACGTTTTTTTGCTCTTTTTTATACCTTTTCTAATCGGACATACAAGTATTGTGTTTTTTTATTAACTTTATGTTATTAGTTGTTGATATAACACTTCTAAAAACTAGGTATATTTGATATAAATTTATATTTATGCGGTAATATAATTATAAATTAATACAAAATCGTTGTCTTACATCACGCCTTGAAAAACGACATGGCTCGCCATAACTCGTTAAGCTTGAGGTTTGGCCTTGCCGCCACGCCACGCCTCACGCCTTTTAGAACCTTGGTTTTTGGACACCACCTAAAATAAAACATTGTAATAGAAAAGAACCCATATGCTCCATATGACATGCTATATGTATCTACTTTATTTTTTTTTGGCCATTCTAATTCTAAGGTTTTAGTGTGGCGGGTCTTATGGAGGAACATTCTTTGAACAAGTAACATGTCCCTTGTCGGTACTAGGGATGAGAGTGGGCCTGAACCCGGATCGCTCTTGGCCTAAAAATGTTCGTGGTCTTTTAAGTTGATTTTGGCTTATCTTTACTATATTATTAAACATATTTGATATTTCTTGAACTTTAAGAGGTATAAATTTATAAACACAATGTACAACCTGCTGAAACATGCGGATACCATTTTATCAAATTAATTATTTTCCTTGTTTATTCCTTTATTCTAACAACATTTTATCAAATTAATTACTTTCTTCTTTATTTGGAGCGGCTCCGTCAATTTTGCCTATCAAGTTCATACGATGTTGGATTGACATTGTGTCTGATCCAATGAGCACACAACCATATGAAGAAACACAAAACCTCATTCCTATCTCTCTATCTCGCGAATCATTTTTTCTACCCCTAAAATCTCTCCATCTCCCATCCAATCACCACCAAACCGATGAACTCTGAAAAAAGGGCGTTTGAAGCAAAGAAAAGACATCATGTCGACTGATATTCCTCCTCTCGGTGAAGAACGCATCAAAAGTATGTAAGATCTAGAATTTTTGTCAACAACGCTCAAGGTATATCGTATTCTCACTCCTTTCTCTTCAGATGAAACTTATTTGTGTTGTGTTGTGTTTTGTACGTATCTGTGTGAGTCATCCTTTTGTTTCTTTTGTATCATTTGAACCCTAAATCGATTTTCTGAATCAATTTATTTTTGAATTTTCGTTTTCTTTTTTGTTGATTTGATGATTTGCAGGTCACTGTGAAAGAATCTAGCAAGAATCATCTCAGACGGAGAACTCACGAAGGAACCCAGTGATGTTTTTGGTACGCCTCGGGTTCTCATGTGTGATGAGCTTTTAGGATCTGCACATCCATCCTTCAAATTTGTATTTGATCCTTAAATCTTTTTGCTTTGTAGTTTCACAACTTAAATGTCTTCATCTCCATGTATATCAGGGCATTAAGCGTTAAAATATATGGGTTGTCTTTAGCTAATACAAGTGAATGTATCTTTATGATAGGGAAAGTTCAAAAGGGGGCAGAACATGTGATGGAACAGCCAAAAAAAACACACAGAATGTGTTAAAAGCGGAGCATACGAGTTTAGGTGTAGTTGTAAGGAAGCTATAAGAGGTAGCATATTATATGGTTTGTGGTGTCTCGGGGTAAGGTATTATGGTATATTTTTAAACTATTAAATATTTTATGAATACATTACAAAAAAAAGCTTGATAAACTCATGTATGGATGTACATGCCTATAGAAGAAAATGAAGACAGTGAACGAAAACAATACCCCTGAAAACCTCATAGTGGAAGATAAAGATGTATGACTGTTTTTAGCTTGGGTTTGATTGGATTTTTAGAATGATGGATGAATGAGTATGAAAGAAAACTAATGCATGCTGTTACATGATGTAAAACTGGTGAATTATTGTAGTACACTTGTGTTTGCATTTTTGTATAATCGTTTTGATGTAAATAACTATATCACTATGATTGCCTTTTAGGTTCTTTTTTTTTTGTTGGAACGTGAAACTTAAACAAAATCAAATTACCATTATTGGAAAGTGAAACTTAAACAAAATCAAATTGCAATTTTAATGAAACTTAGATAATGTCTTGGATACGAGATACAACCATTTCCTCAAACTATTTAGACATCAACTTTAATGAGAGGAAAATAAGGTTTTTCTTCACTTACTAAAAAGCTTTACATAAAAACATTTAATTATATTTTGTGTCCTCCGTTTTAGGCATGCATAAAAATCATTTATTATAAAGAACAATATGATACATTTAAGAAATAATGTTGACAGAAGAACAAAACGATATTAGCAATTATGAAAATAATATTAATATGATACATTAATATTAGCAATTATAATTTTATAAGTTATATAGTAAAGAACAATATGAAAATATGAAAATGACATAACCTAAAATACCCTAAAAAATAACCAACTTGAAATTTATTGCCCATTAAAATTTCAAAATCAATTTCCCACGGGCTTCAACCATTCGTAAACATACGACCACAACATTCACGAAATTTGTGTTAATTAAGTGTCCAATATGCAATCAATGGTTATGCTTCTACATGAAAAATGAAAATACGATGCTATAACATAACACAACAAAATACTATAAATGTATGAGAAATTAAATTACCTTCTACATTTTATGCCTACAATTATTCCTATCCACTAAAATTATGACAAATCACCATTCAATTTTATTTTATTTGATATATTTCTAATATAGCTTTAATGAGTTAAAATGATTGGATATGAACATTTGTAGGCATAAAAAATATGAATCAATTTAATTTCTCAAATTGTATCTATGTAACCATGTGTGTGACAACGTATTTGTGTGTATGTAACCTTGTAAGAGAGTATGGTTGCAAATGAAATTGCTAACGTCATTAAGGATTTAGTTTTACTACATGGTTTTTATTTTAATGTTTTGGTTTTAGGATTGGAACTACCTAGAAATCCTCTCCTTAACATAAATGACCATTTGCCCCTGTTTAATCTGATTAATCTGACCATTTCCAAATAATTATTGTATAGAGAAGTGTTGCACGATTACTAATGCACAATCAACATATGTTAATGGACATTTTTTAAAAATCATAACTTTTCATTTTTAATTTTTATTGTTTTCGTTTATGCTAGCATAACTTTTTCTTGATAATTGTTTACCCGTTGTAACTATTTGAGTAAAACAACTAATCGCCTCTATAAGCTAATTTCTTAAAAATAAACTATTTGCACCCGTCGCTTGGCGCGGGTAAAACGGCTAGTTAAATCATAATATGTTTTGATGGTTTTAAACTATTTTTTAGGGTTGGTCTCAAGTTTGATGATTGTCATCATACCACTCTAACTGATTCATCAGGGTATTCTCAATAGGAGAATCCATTGCCTAACTTATTTTAACATATGTTCCGATTGAAGATAGAGTTAAAGAGTTGATGTAATGACCCAATTTTTACGTCCAAAAATTTCGTTTTAAAACATTACTTTAGAAAATGTTAATAAATAAAAACATTGTTTGACCAAACTACATCACAACATAGACCATGTTCAAAAGTCAAGTCATACAACCAATCGAAACATCAGAGTATAAATCCCAGGGAAATCTAGTAAATGCGGAAACCAATGTGTGTGCATAATGTGCCGCTACCGAGCCAGCTCCTTCCCCTTCGATGAAGAGGTACCTGAAACCAAAACTGTAAACTGTAAGCACAAAGCTTAATGAGTTCCCCCATCGTACCACATATCATACAATACATATCATACATACTGCCAGGCTATTCTAGGGTGCCTGACTACCCGGTACGGCCATTTTGGGGTGCCGACTACCCGTGTCAAGCCATTCTGGGGTGCTGACCTACCCATGTCGAGCTATTCTGGGGTGCTGACTACCCTTCGGTCCTAACAACCGAACCTCGGGGACTATTTCACCCCCTACTACTACCATCACATATATCATATCACAAACGTAATATCATACATATATGGGGTGTCTGACCACCCTTCGGTCCTAGCAACCGAACTCTACTACTATCACATACAACATATCATGCCAACGTATAACATATCAGGTAGTAGCAAACCTAGATGATATCACAAAGACAATCATCGAACATACAACTCCTACTGGTGGGCCGACATTGTGGCCTTAGACCCACCGCTACTGGAAGGCAACTCACCTCGGAGTAGCTGCTGATCTTCGTGGGAATAGTCTGACTGTTGCTGCTGCTGTTCCGGAAATCCTCCGGCTGTATTCCCACCAAACACTTAGTCAAAAACTGCTAACTGACCTTTGGGTAAAATGACCATTTTACCCCTGATCATGCCCCAAGACAAAGTCAGATTCAACTTCCAGTTGACCCGACTCGCCGAGTTGGATCGCTAACTCGCCGAGTCCATGTCCAAACGACTGTCCTGAATTATGTTTCTACTCGTCGAGTTAGGCGTCGACTCGACGAGTTCTCCTTCCAAACTGATGTTCAAGTCCTTCATCCTACTCGCCGAGTTGTATGAACAACTCGCCGAGTTCATCTTCATCCGATGAACAAGTTATACTGTGACTCGCCGAGTTGTATGAACAACTCGCCGAGTCTGATCTTGATCTAAGGAGATTGCCTTGAACTCGCCGAGTATGGGCATCGACTCGTCGAGTTCCACTATGGGTGAGTTTTGGCTTCCAACTCACCGAGTCCCTCCTGGACTCACCACACGGCTCGACATAACAAAAAGGGCACAAACCCGGAGACTCGCGACTAGACTCGCTGAGTCAGATGAGCGACTCGCCGAGTCCGCTCCATGCAAGAGCTAAAAATGCGATTTTGCTCGAATCCAGTCCATGTCATTTGTAGATCTGGGCTCCTAGAGCATGAATAACACGTAAAGTTTCCAAGTTTACGTGTAAATATCCATCTATGGGGTTTTTAGGGTTCAAAATGCACCAAAAGAGTAAATCTGAGGTTTATATGCAATATGGGCTCATAAAGGTAGTGGATCTGAGCTCCTGGAGCTCAACTATGCTTGGATCTAGAGACCAATCAACTTATTTCGAAATATGATGCACATACAAGCTTGGAAATGAGCCATGATGGACTTTAATGGGGCCATAATGTGACAACCGTCAAATTCTGGTCAATTCAAAGTCAAATAAAGTCAACAAGTCAAACCGGTCAGCTCAACTAACCCTTGTGTACTAGGACTTACGTTCAGTATTTACTAAACAACTCGCTATTCTGATAAGAAATCATAAATCGAAAAGTACGTACAACTAGATCTCTTTAACCTAAAAACTGTGGTACGTGGCGGCCCAAACCGATAAAACAATGTTGCATACTCATCGGGAGTGTGTAAGATCCTTAAATAAGGCTTAACAGGGTTCACGAACCATGCATTGCGATGCCAGACACTCACAACTATCCCACATGGAACCTCTCTCAATCGTTTTCACTCTATCTCTCTCTATGTCAAACCTCTCCCAAATCTCTCCAAGTATGCGAAATCTCTCTCAAATATCTCTCTGTATTAGAAATCTCTCCAAGAATTTCAAATCTCTCCCAAATCCCTCTAAGTATGTGAAATCTCTCTCAAATATCTCTTTGTATGAGAAATCTCTCCAAGAATGTCAAATCTCTTCCAAATCTCTCCAAGTATGTGAAATCTCTCTCAAATATATCTCTGTATGAGAAATCTCTCCAAGAATGTCAAATCTCTCCCAAATCTCTCCAAGTATGTGAAAACTCTCGCAAATATCTCTTTGTATGAGAAATCTCTCCAACAATGTCAAATCTCTCCCAAATCTCTCCAAGTGTGAGAAATCTCTCCCAAATCTCTCTCAAAAGTTTCCCGTAACTTTTTGGAATCATTCGGGTCATTCCAACCCTTAACCGGGTCAAAAACGGCTCAAAACGGGGCGAAAACGAGAAAAATAGGCTTTAGGAACCGAAACCAAGAAGAGAGGCTTCTTAGGCGAGGACCGAGCCTCTGTTGGCTGTGGCACGCGAGGACCGAACCTCTGTTGGCTGTTTCACGCGAGGACCGAGCCTCTGCCTCTGTTCGCTTCTCGCACTCTCTGTTCTCCTTCCGCCTCTCTGTCGCTTCCTTTCCTCTCTGTCTCTACCCGCCTCTCGGTCTCTGCTCTCTCTTCCCGCCTCTCGGTCTCTGCTCTCTCTTCTCTTCTCTTGGTCTCTCTTCTCCTCTCTCGGTTCCCTCTCTCTCTCCTTTCTCCCCTCTCGGTTCCTACTCTCCCTCTTCTTCCCTCTCGGTTTCTACCCTCCCTCCTCTCGGTTTCAGCATCAGAAGGCCGAACCTCGACCAGAATTCGGAAATTTGTCACTTTTAGCCCATTTTTGATATTTTTAACATTTTAAGCCCGTTTTTCGTGATTTTAAAGCGGAATTTTCTCCAGAAATTATATTTTAACATAATAAACTCTAAATATTCATAATTTAAACATATTTTGATGAAAATCATTATCTAAATAATAAAAATCAAGTGGGTGAATTATTAAAGGTGGAGTGTTGACTTTGCCTTATCCAATGTCACAAGCAACCACCCCACACCCACTCTTTGACTAACCACACCTCCCCACCTTACCTAGGTCACTTCAATGTCCCTCGCACTCAATTTACACTCATTCCCACGTTTTTAGAGCTGGAACAAACATCCTCTCTCCTCATTTCTCTCATTTGCCCTCATTTCACTAAGTATCAAACACCACTTTTCTCTCAAACTTTTCCCACTCCAATTTCGAGATTCAAGGCTGATTTTCAAGTGTTATTCCACTCTTAGTAAGTATAATTCATCCTCCTTATGATTATTTCACTTCAGTCTACTCAAATCATGAATATCTTACACAAACTCCATCATATTAGCGTTACAGCTTCAAATCTTCAAGTGATTCTTCAAGTGTTCTTGGGTTGAACACTTCTCTTCTTCAACACTTATCTACTGAAATCACTCAAGGTGAGTTCATACCCCTACATTTTCATGTTTTCTCAAGTTTTCGGGGGGGGGGGGGGGGGGGATACAAGTTAAAACACCAAGAACATGACTAAATTTTTCTAACAGCCTTCATCATAAAAGTTCAACTCCATTCACGGACTGTTTTGGACAACTTAAACATTTTATTTTTCAAAACTGTACAAGGTGCAAATAGTTCAAGTTCTTAGCTTTAAAATGACTACTTGCACATCTCCATACGATTTTTCTACAATTTATGGTGAATTTTACAAAACTGCCTATCATTTCAAACACAAATCCGGACCAGTCTGTGATTATGGACTTTTTCACCCAAATATGAGGTCATTAAAAATCTTGATAAAAATTATGAGTAAACTAGACACATTTTGTGAACTCTCAGAATTTACGGATCTAGTTTTCGACTTCGTATGATTTTTCTATGATTTTTCTAAAACAGTGCTGAAAGACTAAGAATTAATTAACAGCTTCTAACTATCAAAACACTTTGTAACATGTTGAGCAAAGTGTTAAAACTTGGATAACTTCATATATTACATGTATTTCTTGTTATGATATAATTATATAATAGGAAATTACTTGCTGAATTTATAAGAATCCTCCATCATAATCATTAGTACAAGACAAAACAAGTTAAACATAGCTATAATGTACTATACATTTGACTTCCATAGAATGGGATTCTTAAACACCACAAAGAAATATACTAAACTATAATAGGTATAGTTAGAGTAAATATGCATTTCAAACATTTTAATAAACTATAATAGGTATAGTTTATGATCATTTACATAACATACTCGTACAAAAAGGGATACAAATACAAAGTGCCGGTTTATTTATACAAAAAGGGGTACAAATACAAAGTGTCGGGTTTATATACAAAAAGGGGTACAAATACAAAGTGCCGGGTCTCTATACAAAAAGGGGTACAAATACAAAGTGCCGGGTCTCTATACAAAAAGGGGTACAAATACAAAGTGCCGGGTCTCTATACAAAAAAAGGGGTACAAATACAAAGTGTCGGGTCTCTATACAAAAAAGGGGGTACCGATACAAAGTACCAGGTTCACTTAAGATAGTTATTATGAAATCAAACTATATTTCATCTAGAATTGTTAGACTTCAACTATAGTCGCTGAGCGTATATGTTTGAGTCATATAAGAATTTAGTCTTGATTGGCCTAGAATTGGTGGCGCCCGCCTCATCTCCTGTTCCTCGTTGGGTTGTGGACCTAGGGTAGACCCACTATATTCAACGTTTTATCTAATTTAAACCTTATATAACTTTTATACGCTGGACGATTATAGAGGAACTCTACGGGTTACTCTAGGGTTCATTAATGCATCATATAGGAATATTTCTCTTCACACTTAACTAAGAAAATATTGGATTTTCTGGAAATCAAACTATATTTCATCTAGAATTGTTAGACTTCAACTATAGTCGCTGAGCGTATATGTTTGAGTCATATAAGAATTTAGTCTTGATTGGCCTAGAATTGGTGGTGCCCGCCTCATCTCCTGTTCCTCGTTGGGTTGTGGACCTAGGGCAGACCCACTATATTCAACGTTTTATCTAATTTAAACCTTATATAACTTATATACACTGGACGATTATAGAGGAACTCTACGGGTCATTCTAGGGTTCATTAATGCATCATATAGGAATATTTCTATTCACACTTAACTAAGAAAATATTGGATTTTCTGGAAATCAAACTATATCGATTTTACAAGGAAAACGGTTTCTACTTCAAACAAAACTCTTATGAACTCACCAACTTAATTGTTGACACTTTTCAAAACTACTTGTATTCTCAGGAAATCAGTGAAACAGGAAAACTTCATTGCTTTGAGGATGGGACGTTAAACCGTCAACAATTTATTTTTGTCATCATAATGTAATTGACTTTGAATCATGTAAACATATACTTTGGTGTAACTTTTTCAATTATATTTATGATGGTTGTATTTACTTTGAGCACTATTATTTTCATTGTTGTGATACTGTACATGAAGTCCTCCACCCCCGGACGTTTCCGCCATCCTTGGTTTGGGGGTGTGACACATAAGCATGGAGACAAGGGGGAAAACGAGCCATACCTTAGATATCACTCTGAAATTGCTCACAAGTGCTTGACCTCCTCTTCTTCTTCTTGATCTCTTTCCCTACTCACTCCAATCTCCAAGAGGACACACCAAATGGCTTCAAATCCACAAAACAAGGCTTAGAACGAGGTATATGGCTCTTAGGGTGAATGGGGGTTGGCTTGGGGGCGGAAAGGGGGATTAAATAGGGTGCAAACCCCTGAAACTTAGGGTTTCATCCAACAGCGGTGACTCGCCGAGTCCAGGATATGGACTCGCCGAGTCACCAACTTAAACGTGTCCCTGGTCCCGTCCCTACTCGGCGAGTCGGACCTATGACTCGCCGAGTCCAAGGCTTAAAAAGGAAAAAAAAATACTCAATTAAGATTTACATACCAAGAACCAGGTGCTACAGTTGAAGACTTTTGATTGGACTTTGAGAAGATCACGATTTGTGTGGTAATCTTGAACAGTGTTACGATATGTTTATTGTTAATGACCATACTATTTTGAACTTGTTAATGTGTTTTAAGTGGATTGGGACCATATATTTTCCGTAACTACATTTGGTGAAATTTTTGAAAAATATAAATGTTTTGTTTAACATGTTTTTAAATATAACCTAATGAAGGGTAATACACATGCTCATGTTGTTTGTCCTACATTGCTTCTTCATTTTCTACATTTTTTTTCATTATTTTTCAAATTTAACCCTAACTTGAAACTCCTAAAAACTTATGAGAGGATAAAATAAAAATTAAATGATTTACATATTCCATTTACCTTCAAATTTCAAACTCAAAGAGGACCAAGTGGAATCATAGAGATTGAGAAATCAATTTAGTTGCAAATTGAATTTTAGAAGTTCAAATTTCAGAAATCAATATTGATAACTTCTGTAACTTCATAAATTAGATATCATTTCGGAAATGGATTAGCAAATATGTTGACAAAAAGAACAATAAAAATACGAAAAACTTATAGAGTAGGAGAGATACAATCACAGTCTCGTTGGGGGGCTTCACTTCATCTTGGTCGCTTTGCTCTGTCGTTTGGGAAATTGGTGTGACTATGCATTCGTTTTTAACGTTCCAATACCTTTATGATGTTGTTGAACTCTGTAACGCCTTGTTCCAAATTGTTACCTATTTGGGTGTGAGTGATGAAATGTAGATGGTTCGGGTGTTCAGATTTGGTTTTGGTGCCAATGGGTATTCTGGTAAAATGGCAGCGGGCTTTTATGGAAACTTTATGGCAAGTATGGATTGATAAAAATGTAGAACTTCTCGAGTAACGACCCAATTTTCATGACCAAAAATTTCATTTTTGATTAAGTGATTTGCACAACATTTGTATCAAAACATCAACCGATCATATCATTTAATAAAAGCATGTGTCGTATCTGAAAACCGAATCGTAAAAACATAATAATGTTAGAGTACAAATCCCAAAATGACTCATAATGTGGAAAACAAAGAGTGTGTGTATGATGTGCCGCTACCGCGCCAGCTCCTTCCCCTTCGCTGAAGAAGTACCTGAAACCAAAACTATAAACTGTAAGCATGAAGCTTAGTGAGTTCCCCCATCGTACCACATACCATGCAATCATGTAGCATACATACCACCGGACAATTCTGGGGTGCCCAACCTACCCGGTATAGCCATTCTGGGGTGCCGACCTACCCATGCGGTCATTCTGGGGTGCCATCCTACCCATGCGGCCATTATGGGGTGCCTTCCTACCCATGTCAAGCCATTCTGGGGTGCTGACCTACACGTCGGTCCTAACAACCGACCCTCGGGGACTATTCAACCCCTTACTGCTACTATCACATATATCGTAACATAAACATACTATCAGACATATCTGGGGGTTCCGAACTACCCTTTGGTCCTAACAACCGAACTTGGGGACTATTCCCCTCCTACTACCGCTATCACATATAACATATCATGCCAGCATATAAACATATCAGCACATATTGAAAGACATATTTGGGGTGTCTAACCTACCCTTCGGTCCTAACAACCGAACTCTACTACTATCACATATAACATATCATGCCAGCATGTAACATATTAGGTAGCAGCAAACCTAAATGTTATCACAAAGACAATCATCTAATCATACAACTCCTACTGGTGGGTCAGCATTGTGTCCGTAGACTCACCGCTACTAGAAGGTAACTCACCTTGTAGTAGCTGCTGATCTGTATGGGAATCCTATGACTGCTGCCGCTGCTGCTCCGGAAATCCTCCGGCTATAATTCCCACAAAACACTTAGTCATACACTGCTAACTGTTCTTAGGGTAAAATGACCATTTTACCCTTGACTCAATCAAAGTCAAAGTCAACTTCCAGTTGAACTGACTCGCCGAGTTGGCTCGCCAACTCGCCGAGTCCCTATCCTTCCATTTGTCCTTATACTCGTCTCTACTCGTCGAGTTAGGCGATGACTCGACGAGTTTTCCTTCTAAATGAACGTCGACTGAATCCTCATCCGACTCGCCGAGTTGTATGGACAGCTCGTCGAGTTCATCTTCAACTGATACACATGTTATGTCCTTGACTCGCCGAGTTATATGAACAACTCATCAAGATTATCTTCATCCTTAAGAAGTTTGTCTTGGACTCGCCGAATCTGCTCATGCACTCGCCGAGTCCCATGAACTTCCAGAACAATGGTTTAGTCCATAACATTGGGTCACTCCCCGGGACCCCCCCCCCCCCCCCCTAAAACCTTTCCACACTCAACTGGGTCCTTATGACCCTCAACTGATATAGGACAAAAACCTTGGACTCACCGAGTCCAGGAATGGACTCGTCGAGTTGGTCACATCCTCTCACTAAATCTTGGATTTTTGATGTACAACCCTTGATCAAAAGATAGATCTATGCTTCTACAATCGATCTAGAACGTAAAGTTACAACCTTTATGTGCTTGCATGGGACTTTGAGCTCAAAAGGTCCTAAAACAATCTCTTACAATGCATGGGACCTTCTTTGAGTGCAAGAGTCGCTCCTTTCTGCCTTGTAACCCCTCTAAGGGCCTAGATCTGAAACATCAACCCCTAACCATGCTTGCAATCATGGTTGGTGACCAAAATGGCTTAGAAAAGCCCTAAAACTCCACAAAATAATATATCAAAAGAACAAACAAGGTATAGACTTTATACCTTCTGAAGACTGCAAATGATGCTCAAAATCGGATTCTTCTAGCCTCCTCTTGATCCTTCGAGCTTTTCCTTCCTTCCTTGGGTCACAAAAGCACCAAAATAACTCCAAATGCCTTAGATTTCTTGAATAACGGCTAGGGTTTGCTATGAGGGTCTTCTGGGAGCAAATGGGACGAAGGAGGTCGAGTTAAGGTGTTTAAATAGGGTGCAAACCCTTGGGTTAGGGTTTTTGTCCAGACAGGGCCTACTCGCTGATTCCGGGACCCGACTCATCGAGTCCATTGCTTAAACCTCGCGTCTCATCCCGCTTCTACTCGGTGAGTTCCTTCAACTCGCCGAGTCCAAGGCCAAATGAAAAAATATTAATAAAAGAATACGTACCAAGAACCAGGTGCTACATCTCGATACTTTTTCATGGTATAAGGATGGTTGGAATCGGAGTTGTATCAAAGAAGTTATGGCCTTCGAAGTGTTTTAGGGTTTGAAAAGGAACCCTAGTACGTGGGGTGTGCATAGGGAGTATGTAGGGCGTTACTGATGCGAAGGGTGTTACATTATGCATAATGGGGTGTACGCATAGTGTAGTGTAAAGTTTTGATCGGGGTGCGAGACCTCGTACGCTGGGTGTACGAGGGTGAGTGAGAAACCCTAATTTTTCATGATGTACCATATATAAGCTTTATGTTAGCCTCTTTTGTTCATTTCTAAGCTAGCCTCCATACCCAAAAAAAACCTAGACCGACCCTTTTATCCTCTTGGTGGTGTTCTTGAGCTATTAGAAGGTTTTGGTGCATATTTTGCCCTTAGGAAGGAAAGAAGAGAAGATTGAAGTTGTTTTGTTTGGTGGAAAGGCTTTGGATCCAGAATCATCATCTTGTGGGGAAGCTTTCTGAGGTATCAAGTTTTTATCTTGGCCTGTATATGTCTAGATCTCTTCTTGGTTAGTTTGTTGTGATTTTGGTCTCATTTTTTGGGTCTATGGATGAACTGGGTTGTTTATGGACTTGTTCTTTTAGATCTGAGTTTGTTTTGGTATCCTTGAGCATAAAGGTGCAAGCTTTATGTGAATTTTAGTGTCATGCATGAATTAAGTTAACTATTAAGTCCATTTTAAGCTTAAGAGATTCATTTAGCTATGTATGGATGTAATGTTGGCAACTTTACATGATAATCCAGCTCAAGGAAATCAAATCTATATTTTGGAACTTTGTCTTAGTGGTTTAAGTGAAAATTCAAGTTTGGGCTAAATAGGGTGAGTACGTTAGGCATACAAGCAGGTACGCCTAGCGAACAAGCCTCCAAGCAAGTACGCTGCGTGTACATGCTTGTACGCCCCACGTACTCGGTCTGTTTGGCTTTGTATGTTTGGGATATCTTTTGGGCTTGGTTTCTTGGGGCTTTGTTGGGCCACCTGAGAATATGTGTTTTGGATTAGGTAAAAGTTAATGGGCTTTAGGGTAAGGATCATGTAAGATTTTGGGCCCAATTTGGAAAATTGGGCAATAAGTGGGCTTTAGATGATTATTGGTTTGTGGGCCTTTATGATTGGGAGTTTGGGCCTTAGTCTTGGACCAAACTAGGTGAGGGGTAAAATGGTCTTTTTATCCCATATATGGATTGGAACTCAGTTGTTAATTGGGTGTTATTTGTTTGATGGTATGGGGATTCCAACGGGTTTGTAATCAAAGATTTATTCGTGGGTTCAGCTATCGAGGTGAGTCTCCTCACTGTATTATGGGTCGAAGGCATCAACACCGCCCCATTTGGTTTATGTATTATAGGAAAACCAGGGGTGGCCCTTGTCATTTTCATGAAAGACCAGGAGGTGGCTCCTGGCAGATCTGTATGCAAGACCAGAGTTTGGACTCTGGCAGTTAAGTAGATAAGTAAATGTAGATTATATGCTAGTTGTCTTTGTGATGCTTGCATGGAAGACCAGGAGGTGGCTTCTGGCCCTTGTCTGTAAGATCCATGGTTTTGGTCCCCGGTTTGGCAAAAAAAGATCATGATACAGCTCGTGACATAATGGTAAGACTATGGTTGGCACATAACACCTCATATTGCATGTTTACTATGTATGACTCGTATGTCATGTTTTGTATGTGGTATTTGGGGAACTCATTAAACTTTGTGCTTACAGTTTGTGGTTTATGATTTCAGGTACTTCTGGTTCAAAAAGGAATGACCTGACTTAATCGCAACGCATACACCTGTGTTTTTCACAACTCGTGATTTTGGGAATGTACTCTGATAATTGTTTTGTTTTGAAATACTTATATATGTTTGGATAATGGATAATTGAGTGTTTTGATTGTATTAAAAATGAATTTTTTATCTTATTATTTTTGGGACGTTACAAACTCCTTGTAAACGATCAACATGAATTTAGGACCCCAAACCGATTGGCCTTGAACGGCTGCCCAAGTTGCCCTTTCTCACGAACCGACCCTACTGACAAGTACCTTGAATGTACAAAGCATTAATTGGTCAAAATGCCAATAACTCGGGGTGTGATGTGATTCCACATTCTAGGGTGTTTAGGATTTACTTGATTGAAGTGTTTATTGACTTATTTTTTTGGTTTGGCGCTAATAATCAAGATTTTTTTTAATGTTTTGAGAAAAATATTTCATAAGAACTTGTTGACTAAAATACAGAGTTTTCAATAAGTAATTTATTACTTACTTATTGACTTTTTTTAATTTTTTTTAACAGCAAATACAGTATATTCATAAACTACTCCTAAATCCACATATATATCAGACGAAACTTGAACCTCAACCTCAGTGAGGAAGCGCAACATCTGATATGGCTAGGCTAGAAGCCATTTGGTACTTATTGACTTATTTAATGAGTTTTTTGCAAGTTGTTTTATTATTAGACATAAAATAAAGTTTGTCAAACATTAAAAATAACTTATCAACTTATTTCGTTTTGATACCGAATAAATTAATAAAAACATTAAGAAATAAATATAAGTTGTTTTAACACTCTAGTCAAGTGATTAAACCCACCACAATCTACATTGTTTTGATCTTAACCGCTTTTAGCCAATAAATCAACATGATGTAAAGAAGTTTTCCATGTGTATTTCTAAGAAACAAAATACATGTTCTAACCCATTGTTCTTGAATAAGTGAATATACAATTGTATTTAAAATTAAAGGTTTACTATGGTATCTTTTTGATAGACCCAGTCTAAACGGTGGGCTACAGGAAAAACCGCCCAAGGCCCATTGTTCTAAATGACCCAAAAATTCTATAGGTTATATAATATTAATATATAATCACTAGTCTATTTTTAAGAAAAAAAGAAGAGAAATTACAGACGTGGGAAGGAGCCAAATTTAAAGACCCAAATTTGAAGAAGGCACAACAACACACTTATAATTATTGTTGTTCATAAAAAGAGTGGGTAGTTGCAACCAAAATGGGGGACATCAAATCAAAAAATGTAAATTGACGATCTATGAACCAATCAAACAACAAAGAATGGATCAGTCGATTAGACGTTTCAATTTCTAAATATTCATCGTTAGAATTTCATTAAACCATCCGTTATACCCACCACTAACCAATACAATGATGGGTGTCACATCATCACCACAATACCCACCACTAATCATAAGATACATACCACTAAACACATCGTTACATCTCATTTTTAACTAAATTTAATTCAAAAATACAATAAAACATAGATTAAAAAAAGTAATTTTCATTCGATAAAAAGCATTACATTAATATGGTTTTTCATTCATAAACTTAAAAACAAATATATTGATTAAAAAAGTTAAATCATATCCTTATTCCTATTTGATTTTTCTTAAATCAATTATTTGTTGTCTAAATAAATAAATATAAAAATATGTTTTTTTAATTTTGTATGCAGCTAATAACCTCTGGAGGTCGTCTTCCTCACAGGAAAATAAAAAAACTCTAATTTTGGAAACCAAAATTTCCTCGTAGGAGTCGTCTTCCTCACAAGAACACCAAGACGAAATCAAATATGATCTTCTTCTTATTGGCCGTTGTAACTCGTGGTGTACACCACAATTAAGCACGATCACGACCGATCACGAACTACCGGGGTGGTGTTCACGATCTGTGTTTGTTGCCACCTAGACCACGAGATGATTTGTTGTCAGTACTCCGTACGGCCTTACATATAGAATTTTATTAACTATTCTTGACAACATATGTAGAGAAAAGTTTTATAAAAGCTTAAGTTATTATAGCATTACTTAAGCTTGTCAATATCACAAGAAATGTTAAACGGTTTGACTACTCTCTATATGGATAGAGATATGCTAGACAAAATGGATTTTAATACTAATTTTTTAGAACGGCAAAGAAAATCATCTTTCTTGGATTATAGAAAGCACATGATACAACTACCGAACAAATGTTTTTTTTTTTCTTATTTTGATATTATTACTAATGATTTTATTTATATCTAAAAAAAAAAGCTATAATAAAGTTTTTTTTTTTTTTTTTTTTTTTTTTAATTAGTTGATTTTTATAAGTTTTTTTTTTTTCCTTAGATTATAGAAAACACATGATACAACTCTCGTCAATTGAAAGAGTCTGGTTTTAAACATGATGTTGAAACTTACATGGCAATCATTCGATTATCGTGTCACTCGGGTATGTATGTAAGGCTAAATCATTTGTTTATGTATGTTATTGATCAGAATATAAACAAGGAACCAGTTAGTTTTGAAATCTCTCGTCTGTTAGAAGGATTGATAGAAGAGAAATTAAGTACCACCTTAAAATTTGTTCTTATTAAAACAAAACTATAAACCACACCCCACAATTCTCAAACAAATTAATTAAATGAACAACAATCTACTTTGACACCTATATATCTCTCTTTGCAAACTTTTCTTATTTTGCACCTCTATAAAGTATGAACCCTTGTGACATAACACAATACTTTCTTCTTGTTTCACCACATTAATGACTTACAACTCTCTCAAATGACCATGGAAGTGCTGCTTTGCATCCTTGGTGGGCCCGAATGGCGCCTCTGCCTACCCGCAGGCTCCGCAAACGAAAGCCGCTTCTTTGGGCCCAACTCCTTTTCCGGGCTAATCGGGCCCAACAAGCTTTGTCCTCTCGTTCGCGCCTTTGCTGATTTTGTTTGTGCCATGTAACTAGGAACCGATAGAGAGCTATCAATGCTTTCATCATCTCTCACAGAAGACCCTGCCATGCTATGCCTTCTATTCATCTCAGATTTTACAGTTCCAACACTTCTCGAGTCCTCGTCCAGGCCCGATCCAAAGGCCCGTGGGCCAGGCCCACGCTTCGATTTCCGTGATGAAACCGGAACGCTTCTTGACTTTGGAGTTGAAGGAATGGTGATGAGCTGGCGACGGGCGTAAGATTTTGCGATTTCGAGCCCGGTCATGTTGATACCGTTTTTAACAGACGAATGATCTTTCTCGCCCCGTGGGTCCCAGGCCCGGCCCGCCATGTATCGCTCTAACCAACTCCAACCCCATTGGGGATTTGTGGGGTCCATGAAGAGCAAGTTTGTTGTTCTTGATGACTTCTTCCATGGTTGCTGTTTCAAAAAAAAAAAAAGTAGGATGTTATAATAAACAAATAAATAAAATACATTGCTATTTCTTGGATTTATACGCATTTTAAGCAAGACGATTATATACCTGATGAGAAAAGGAATAAGCCATGGCCCGTTCCCGTCTCATAGTTGCTTCATACTTGCTTAACAATTTTGCTTCAATTTGTTCCTTCGACTGCAAGCTATCATTCCAATCTTCTCCCATCTGCGATAATATATCCATTAATATAATTATAAAGATTAAAAACTAGTACGCATACCCGTACTAGGTAACCAATATTGGTACCCAGTACTAATACTAGGTAACCAATATTGGTACCGGATACCGGTTTTGTACCGGTATCCGGTACTACTACTACTGACCTGTAAACTCTCGAGTTCTTTTGCTTGTTTTTGGAGGAGTTGTCTCTGGAGAGTTTGATTCTCCTCAGACATTCTGATCCTCCTAGAATTTATTTGACACTGCACACGAGATAGATTTTGCATCGATTTGAGCGTGTTAGCAATTTGTCGATTGGCAGTTGGCCCATCGACTAATGTTTTCAATCTAACGAGTCCTCTCAGGGCCCTAAACGCCCTCCTCGCCTGAAAATATGAAAAGAGTAAACTCATCACGTAACTAATAGTAATAAGCTTTCTGAGAATCTTTACAAGAATGATTTGATACAATAAGAGCATACCAAGTACCCTCGAAAAGCTGTTTGAATCCTGATAGTTGCTATCTCATTCATCGATTTTCCTGAATACCCAGTTAACTCAGTGAGTCGAGAAGGCTGAGCTGCCAGTACTTTTGGTTGCTCATCCGCCAATTCAATCGGGTTTACTTCTGGTGGCGGAGGATGACGAGATACACTGGCGGGTCCTACATTGGGTATTGAAGGTGTTTCGTCTCTAAGCGCTTTCTTCTTTGATTTCTGGAAATAATCAATGAATTTATTGTTAATTAATTAGAAATTTAGCTCGATAATGTTGTGATGGATCATGTTTGTATCAAACCTGGTTTTTCTTTTCCTTCGTGTTAGGACTTAGAGCCTTTTTAATGGAAGATAACCAGCTTCCTTTCTTCCCCATCACTGTAAATGTAGTTTCAAAGACATTTGTTATGATATCATTCCATAAAAAGATAGAAATTTTGACATAAATTACTTCTCAAAAATCAAAATTTGACATGAATTATGAATTTAACACCATCTTTTTCCAGACTTTCGAACTTAATTTGTACGGATCTTGATCTAACACTTCCACCCCCAACTAACCACCTTCGGTCACAATTAAATTCTAGCATTACTTTCAGAAAACAATAAAAGATTGGTGAAACTTCTAGAGAATTATCTGGATCGAGGACATTATACCAAATCCAAATCCCAATTCATCAAGAACTTGAAGAAATGTAATGAATAAGATAGTTCAAGAGAATCACCAAGATCCAAGCAATTATGCGATACCCACAAGCATATGAACACCACTAACAAGAAATTCAATCACATTACATACAGAAAGTGAAATTCACACAGCTGCAGCTAAGAATCGAACCTCAAGAAATAAAAAAAATTGGGAACTTGCCTGTAAATGAAAACGATTTAGATCTTTGTGGGCTTTTTGTTCTTGTAATCTGCAGTGTTGGATCACATGGTGATGTAGAAGTTTGAACCCTGGGGGGAAACCAGATCTTGGCAAGCAGAAAACTTCAAATATGAGATTTGGGAGGAACGACAGCTGATTTTGCTACGATTGACTATTGAAGGCTTGAAGCAAGTGGGTCCTCTAATTTATTGATTTTTTTTTTTTTTTGGGTATTATCTGCATATTAATCCCATTGTTATATTTAATTTGTTCGAAAAAAACAAAAGTTAGCAATTGAAAGATAATTTTTGTTCCAAATAATAAAAGAAATAAATAAAGATAAGTTATGTAGTAAAATAAAAAAATTAATATAAGTTTCTTTAAATAAAATAAATATATATATATCAATAAATAATTACAAATAAATACAGTTAATGTTGTTAAAAGTAGAGTAAATCGTACGAATCGTCCCTCGTGTGCATGCGTCAAAATGCACGTTCAGTTCTTATTTTTAAAAATTAATTCGGATGATCCATTGGATTTATACTTGCACGTTTGATCCCTCGTTAGATTAAATTTACACACTTCATCAATTATCATATTTAAAATGACTATACTATTCTTACTATTCTATTTTAATTTTTTATAATTCATTTTATATCTAGAAAATAGACATTACATGTCACAACTAGAAATTTTGTGTCTTGTAATCACTATACTCAAGTAAATGTTGAATTCAAAAACTCAAGAGCATGTATGATGCTTACTCAATGGAAAACTAAACCCCAATTCACTACATCAAGCAATTGGAAACCCTAGAAGTTCTTGATTAGGTCCATTTTGGACTAGGACTTCCTTATTGGACCTAAATGGACCAATAAGCTTCCAATTTGACTATCATGGGCTTAGAACCCTTAAATGGGCTCTAATTGGACCCACATCTATTTATTTCAACATTTTGGGCCATATTGGGCCTAGAATGAAATAAATTCAAAATTATGAACCATGATTAACCTAAACTAGCCCAACAAAGTGTAAAAATCATATTATATTTTTTTTAGGTTAAAACTCACTCAAACTAACTCTAATATTGGGCTTAGGGGCAAAAAGCCCAAAAACCTTTTTCCTTCCCAAATTTTCGGCCCAAGACAAGCCCAAGAGGAGAAGTTGACTATTACCATGCCACCTCATTTTTATCTCTTGGTTTTCCATGTAACATGTCTCATATCTCCATGCATGTATCACTTCATGTCTATTTCTCTCTCTCTCTTCTTGTTTCGGCCGTGAGCAACACACACACACACACACAAATCTCTCACAAACTCTCTCTAGATCACTCAAGACTTCTCTCTTCCTCTCCATCTAAAATCTCGAAATTTGGCTTGTGTTTCAAGAGGTTTCTTCAAGTTTATCATCATCCTTTGGTAGGTTTTTCCATGTCTAAGCTTCAAAACTCCCCCTTCACATGAGATCTCTTATTCTAAAACAAGTTTCTTTGGTGATCATACTCCTAGAAAACTCCATAAACTCGAGATCTTCATCAAAGGGTGCTAAGGCCAAAAATCACTTCATTTCTTCCATCCTTTCTTCAAAAATCAAATCAACACCCAAGGTGAGCTTCATACCCCCTTATTTTCGGTTTTTATAAGTTTTGTGGGGGAGAATACAAGCAAAGGTGTAGATCCATCATTATGTGTATGTTTTGGTTGATTTCTATGCTTATATGTATGTTTTGTATGATTTTGATGCTAGATCTAGTTATGAATTGCTAAAAATCGAGATATATTTTATACTAGCATAAAATATACTACTACATGCAAAGTATACCAAGAAAAATAGCCAAATGGCTTGACAACACTTATTTTGGGCTAAAAACTCATTTTTTTGACACAAAATGTTAAAAATACAAAGTTGAAGGGCCTAAAATGAAATATTTCGAAATCTGATGGGTGAGATGAGTCAAAACAGTTTCCATAATGTATTTTCTGAAAATATACTATTTGGAGGATTAAAAGCATAAATTTCAAGCTTAATGGGCTAAAAATGACAATTTCGGCCCAATAGGGCCCATTATGCGAAATTTTCTGTTTTGGAGGGCCGAAACTGTGTTTTTCTGTAAAACAATGGACCACTAGTGTCACAAGTACTTTTCAAAGGTTTAAAATGCTTTTCAAATTTAAAAAGGACCAAAGTTGCAAAAATTTTCCAATTTGGGCCAAAAATGTAAAAATTGCGAAAAAGAGGGGTTACAACTGATAAAACTGCAATTTCAGGGACTTAAACTGTTTTCAATGAAAAATATGCTGAAAAATATTAATTTCAATAATTTTTGGTGTTAAAATGTCAAGAAAAATGGTTTAAGGACTAAACCGAAAATTATTTTACCTAAAGGGGTGAAAAAGTAAATTTACACAATAAAGAGGGGTTGTAAACAGAAAATTTTCAATGATAATTCAATACACTCGTTGTGAACAAAGATTGACACTACGAATCTCGATGAATTACAATACATAATATCACCAACAATCGTTACCAAACGAATTGATTCGGTCTCGAATCAATAATAAATCCAAAACTACTAACACTACAACGCTCAATACACATATGGAACTCTTGGAACTCTTTACTCTCGTGGAATTACTCAATACGTCGACGTACACTCCTTAGGCCCAAAAGTTGCAAATCATGCTTGTCGAGCCTAGCTAGCCCGATGACATGATCTTTAGGCCCAAAGGACACTTGCTTACATGTAGTTGGATCTAATACGACTCGACCGCGTGTAAAAGGACTTTCAATGGCAAACATGCTGCTGGTCCCCAAGGGTCCTTCAGTGCTGCTAGTAAAGTCGGGAACTCACGATTGCGGGTTGGGCTTCGGGCCTTTCGCAATTGCAATGGTCTTGAACGACGTAGGGAAATACCGAGGGTTTCGCACCTTCACTTTTTCTCCTCGGTCGTGGGACTACACAAGTCCGGGAGGATTGAGTTATGTGAATAAGTGCGAGTGACACCTAAGGGGTCGCTAGTACGGTTGTCAACTGGACGTTTTCATTAACGTACGTTACAACAATTCACCACCCTCTGTATACTCAATGCCTCCGGAGCTCAACGAACACCTCTAACGCAACGAAATAACAGTACACAAACTAAGTAAAGCAAAGTGATAGGAAAACGTCGGGTTTTCCTAGGGTTTTCAACTAGTACACTTACGAACTACATGCCGAATTTTCACAACTCGTACGCTTACATCTATAGAATTCAAACAAGCATACTCACGGATCTCCACATATTTTTACGCTATACTATTTTCAGAAAATATCGGATTTTCTGGTGGTTTTCAAAACAATACAAACATTGGATTTTAAACATTTCTTATGAACTCACCAACATTTCATATGTTGACGTTTTTCCAAAATACTTGTATTCTCAGGTAACAGATAAAGTGAAGAAAGGATTGTACTCTATGATGTTTTGCGGTTGTTTAAGTAACAATGAACAATTTATTTTTGGGCATGTAATATTTTGAGACAGTGTAATGGAGGTAAACGCTACCAGTTGTATCATTCCAATGCTTGATGATGTATAATGTTATGTTTCATGTATATTCATTGTGATGGTATTCAATTGAGTCACAACAGCCCCCGGACGTTTCCGCCATCTGGTTCGGGGGTGTGACAGGTTGGTATCAGAGCTTTGTTTATAGTGAACTAGCATATCTAGCCACACATTGATATGCAACTATAAACCAAAAAGAGGGACTAACATAACTCTGAACAAAACAAGTAAATAAAACACCCTTGCTTGCATTAGGAATAGGAACATAACGCCGAACCAAACAAAAATAATACTAGTGTCTCGGTTAAATTCAGGACTGTTCTTAGTGGTACCAAGGAGTGGATGTAGCCTGATCAACTACACTCTCTCCAAAGTATAACTAACACACGTCCTGATGAGATCAGGATAGCTAGGGAATCTAAAACTATACCCCTACCACCGAAAAGAGAACGCCTACTTGATCTATGCGATAATTGTAGCATCCTAGGAATAACGTTAGCATAATTACGCAGTCTCGTAGACCGCATGGCTGGTTATCATCACCCTGGAGATCCTTACTTCCCTAACCAGGGGAACAACGGATGGCTAGAGGAGGAGCCCGAGGAAGAGCCTAAGGAGGAGCCCGAGGAAGACCCCGAAGAGGAATCTGACGGGGAACCGGAGGCCGAAGTTGAAGGCGAGCCTGCCGAATCAGAGGAAGATGAAGGAAGCCTCGAGGAGGATACTGATGATAGTGAAGGGGGTGATTCGGATGCGGAGTCCGAAGTCATCAACCCCCCTTACCCGATCAGGGTGCCTGCTTATCGTGTAGGCCCCACTGGTCCTACGCCTCCCTGGGGTATTGATCTTTGGAGATGGAGCAGACAGCAGGGACAGCGACCCCCGTACGGCATGTCACGCGAGTTCTTTGACCTGAGAGATGGAGGACCGGCTGATCGAGCCCTTCCAGTCATGGTGAAACAGTTACGGAATACGGGCGACCTTGCCCAGGACACTGCTGATTAGGTGTGCCAGTTGAGGACTAGGGTCGAGCGTGCGGAGCAGGAGACGCGTGACGTCCTTCGAGAGTTTCACATGAGGCAGGTTCGGTGGGAGTCTCGACTTCGGGACGCAGAACGCTTGGTGGCTCGTCTTCAGGGAGCATCCACATCCTCGACACCACCTCCGGACGCAGCTCATCGCGGTTAGGGATAGACTTATCTTAGTAGGTCGTTAGGAACTATGCTATGTACCTCGACTCTATGTTTAAGTGACTACACTACTCATAGAGCCGTTATGCTGTCGAACTAGTATCACTCATGTATGCTCTTACGAGCAAAATTTTCATGTATCAAATGCGGATAATATTAATAAATTTTTACGTGTTTTGTTACGATATTACAAATTGCTATGTGTTGAGAAATTATGATTGATTGGTCAATGGTAGTAGTGTTTAAGTTCGTACCATGCACCTAGTCAGTAGGATCACGACCTCACAGAAACAACATACCCTCAACATCTTTCCGTTTTGTGACAGAAAGATGCCTCCCCGACCTACTCGCGGAAACCCAGGACCAACCCCACCTGAAGTTGACTCAGCCGCGTTCCAGGCAGCTGTATCTGCAGCAGTCACTGCAGCGATTGCGCAAATTCATCAAGGGAACAATGGAGGAGTCAATGGGCAAGGAGCCGGAAGTTCGAACAACGGAATGAATCAAGGACCCACCAAGACATGTACCTACAAGGACTTCACAAACGCCAAACCACGAACTTTTAATGGCACTGGAGGGGTGATCACTCTGAAGCGATGGATCGAAAAGGTGGAGTCGGTATTCGAGATATGCGACTGCCTTGAGCACATGAAGGTGAAGTTCGCGGCCTGCACTTTTGTGGATCAAGCTCTCACTTGGTGGAACGGACATGTAGAATCCATGACGCTCCCTGTAGCCAACTCTATGCCGTGGGCAGAGATGAAAGAAATGTTAATGGCTGAGTACTGCCCACGAGGCGAAATACAGAAGATGGAGCAAGAGCTATGGAACCTCACTGTGCAGAATACGAATATCGATGCCTACATTGTTGGATTTTGATCATTCTAACACTCCTAAGTGTACATGCAACCCTAAATACCTTGGATCTATGTTTTCTCTATTATACATGCAAATATGAACATCCAAGATATTATCCTAATCTAGCATACAAAACTATGAATATAACAAGATAGAATACATACCTCTTTGATGTAGAATGTCTTCATGAAGCTTGAGTGCCTAGTGCCCCAAGTGTGACACCTCAAATGGTTCACACAACACCAAATACACTTGGAATAACTTGAGAGAATTCTACACTTCATAAAATCGGCTAGCCCTCTCTAGAATAATCTAGTGGCCGATTTTGTCAAGAATAAGATCTTTATATAGTGTTACAATTAGGGCAAACCCTAATTGTCATGACTTTCCATTTCCTTGGATCCATGGGTTCAAATACACCATGGAGCATCCAAGGAGCATCATATGGGTTTTGGCCCAACTAGATAATCCATGGAGCATTAGCCCACTATACAAGTATGGATGATTTACACAATCAACCCATATATTTAATTAGTCTTCTTTTGATCACTTAATTAATCCTAGATTAATTCTTGATCAATACTAATTAAATAATCTTATTATTCTTATTATTAATATACTAGAACTTATAATATATTAATAACCATAAGTGTCTTATTTCTCTCATTATAGTCTATCCAAGTGCATGATGCCATGCAACCCAAATGGACCATGCCGGGTTGGGTCAAGTCTTACCAATTATAGTTATGGACTTAGACATTAATCCAACAGTCTCCCACTTGGATAAGTCTAAAACTATTTTTGCGTATGACTTCAGGAACCAACTGGCAATCGTAGCTCTCAAAAGCTTCTGTCGAACTCTGACCTTGTAGATGAACTCTGATCTTGTCAATGACTTGTCCATTAGATAAGGGATCATATATTCCTCCATTCTAGATATCATATGGACTGAGACATGGATTATAATCATTCTCTCTGTCCATTTGTTGTTTCCCGATTTCCGATTTATGACGACTGACTAATTGAACAAATCAAATCAGTCCTGGCCCGGCCGAGCACTTCCATTTGTCATCATCAAATCATCGAGGGACCCACAGATATCGCTTTTATCCCAAAGGTAAAAGGAATGGATAAACTTCGACTCATATGGCTTGTTCTACTACTTGTTGAATCATACACAAAGACACGTTTTATAGCACCGAGTTACCAAATGCAGTTTCGTGCAATCAATGTACAACCAACTCATAGTAACAACTCATATCTCTAGGTTTGAAGAATATAAGATATTATCGTCTCATGATCACTCGTGATAAAATCCATGAAGTGATTCCAATGAGCGCGGGTTGAATCCAATACTCAGAACTTATGAGCACTCATGAGTGTTGTAGCCATTTATCCAACACCTTAGACCTCTACAAGCCAACCCATGACAGTCTTAATTCATATCTACTTCCAACATATGACCGACTGTGGATGGTTTGAATAACTTAGTCATTCCGGAAGAATAACCTAGTTTATTCGGGAAGTCAAAACATGCAAAGTGCAACACAATAATAATTGAATCCAATATGGTCTCAGAACTTATGAATATAAATAAAACACCTTTTATTTATCACCATATGATTACACATTATTCATTGTATACTGTTTCAGCTATCAACATTATTCTTGAATTTAAAACAATAGTTGTCCCATACTCCAAGCATGTACACTATGTTTTCTAAACACTAGTCATGCCATACACCAAGTATGCATACTATGTTTGTCTATGATCTTTACTTTGTGAACTAGATCAATTGAACATAACTTCAATGATTCTCTTTTCACACTCTCAAATCCTTACTGTAAATACAAGAATTCCAAATTCATGTCATTTACTGAAATCTGTTAGATTCTAAACTTATATGCATTGATCCTCTTGTAATGATTATGCACAAAGTCAGAAAGACTTGGCAAAAATCATTACAGAGTATTCCAAAGGAGATCAATTCCTTGGAAACATCCTTCTTGCATTAAGTTTCCTTAATCTTACACAGATTGAAATTTCTGACTTTGAAACATTTCCAGATTCATTTTGACTATCACTTCTGAACAAGAGTTGCCTCCTTACAGATTATGTCAATATGGTCCTTCCAGAATTATCACTATACTTCCAACTGTCCTTGAGCAACCAATCTTTGGTAAACCTTAGATTTTCCTCGACAATTGTTTAATCCTTTTAGTCATATCCAGTTCTAAACCTTTTCCCTTCTTAATGCCCTAGGCATTTGGAAAATTTTAGAAATGATGAATATAGCACATGTAATCGGTCCTATATCCGAAGCATATGGGACACGATTCATGATGTCTCACATAAAGACTAAACCAGTCTTTTGCTATAACATTTCCATTTCTATTTGCCAAGTTCTCATAATTCAGATTATGAAAAGGGATGCCGTAATCATAATCGAATTTAAGAACGCAAATAATGGACCCATATACAGAATTTCCTTATGTTGAGCCATTCCAACATGAAATTCATATATATCCTTGACTAAATGATTAAAACCTCACGATCTAAGCTTATAGATTTGAGATGAAGTATAATTTCCTCTCCCTTAATTATAGCAAAACAACTTTTTCCCAATTGAAACCTTTTGTTTTCTATAATTAACATTGCTAACTTGCAATCTTTATCATAATTATCATGCTCCCACTAACATGATGATTATTAGCATAACACTTATGCTCCCACTAGCTTTGACATGTTCTCAAAAATCAGCTGGACTTCTAGAAATCAATACTTTATTGACTTTCTTACCAAAGTTTAGATTTCTGATACTAGATTTCCTTGATAAGACTTTATCAATATCATACACCTCTCTTAGATAGCTCACATGTGTGTCTAAACAATTATGAAGAGGGATGCCGTAATCATAATGGTTAGACCTTTTTGCCACTTCTCACAAGTCCAAGTTAGTGTGCCGGTAAACCACACACGCTCCATTAACGAATTTGAGAATGCAAATATCACAATTGCTATCTAACTAAAATCTACTTAGTGAAAGTGTTTCCTCACCATCATTTTCGTGAATCGGAGAGAAACCTTATGACACTTAGATTTATATGGTGTATGAGTTCCTATCCATATGAATTTGTCAAAACCATAATCACAAGACAAAGATAATGACAAATCCAAAACCATATGGATTGAACTCAATCTTAATTTCTTTCCACCTGGCAGCTCAAGGGCCTGCCATTGCTTCCAAGTTGTTGTGCAACCAATTGAGAACTCTAAGAACTCATATGCAAAGCCAACTTTGATTGGAATGGGCACAAAATATGTCAACATGATAGGTTATAAACCTCAAGTCGTGTGCTAGTGAAGAACTTCAGGTTTCATTCTTGATTAGTTCTTGAGAATTTCAAGACCTTTAAGACTCCCACTGTCCTCTTGACCTATAAGACTTCCTTGTCAAACATCCAAGAGATAGTGTGGATTCTAATCAAGACAAACACTTCACACAATTGGCCTAAGTTGGTCTTTGTTTTATCCAAAACATCACAACTTACCAATTTCAAATGTACAAGAGTAGAAAACTTTTACTCTTACATTTGTCAAGTGTTTTAAACCTTCTTTAAGACATGTCACTCAAATTACAATATTGGAGTATGACTCTAAGACTTGTATTGGAACGAAGTATGACTCATCTTCTTGATTTAATCATTTCAACAATTCAAGATCCCTTCTTCTTAGTCATAAGAATGCACTAAGACTTCCTTAGAGAACTAATTTTGATATGGTTTCTTAATCATTAAGATGATCACAAAACTGATACTAAAGTATTCTCCCATCTTTTCAGATTTGAGAAACTTTTATCTTTCTGCCTAAGTTTATTCTTCTTATTCGCTCTGCCTTACATTGGAACCTTTTCCAATGTCTCAGAGTTACACTTAAGCCTGTAAGTATAATCATATTTACTGAGCTTTAGTAAACTATGACGAATAGTCTTATTAATCTTTTGTGGTGGACTTAATCAGTGCACATGACTATGTACTCGATCCCTTAGTCCATTACTTGACTCACACATCCATGTGAATAAGTAATTAGTCTTAATTTTCCAATACTTGAAAGTTCTCATTCATCATGCTATACACCTTGCATGATTCCAAGTTCCGGTCCAATTGAGACTTGGGTGATGAGAATCTTTCCTTTATTTGATAAATTTAGACATTACCACAAATGAAAGAATCAATTTCATATTTCCACTCTTGCTATTAATGGAATCATATAAGCAACAATTTTTCCTCAAATGCCATTGTAAGGATATTTAAAATAAATAAAATCAAAAATTTCTTTTATTTTAAAACTATGCGGAAAAACTTATCCTTACAACCCATATGAAAACTTGTTGTTATCTATTCCTAAGCAATATCTCATAACTCCTAAGAAGTAGCTCAAGAATCCGATCTTCAAACTACGCGATAGAAATCCATCTACGCGATCAGATTCAACATATTCTTTCTTTAAGTTCCTTTACTTTTTCTTTGATTATTAAAACATTACCATGTGACCCAGTCACATCATGTATCAGGAATCTCAGAATAGAAACTTAACAGAGTTAGATAGTGGACTTTACCTGAAGTAGAGTCAAACTTATTGACTTTAACATCCTTAGGTAAATTTGGCAGCTTCGCAACTAATAACCCTTACTTTGGCAATATAAACATATGGACCCTTTGATAATGGTACACAAGACTATTACAAACTTAGCCTTTTTCTCTTTACCATTTGGTCAACCTAGTTGACTATGGTCAATCCCTTTCCTTGGGAAGAGAATGTTTTTTTCTGTATTTCCAGTGTCACCATTGTCAATGTCCATAAAGTTTCAGGAAGTTGATCTTAGCAAATAGATAAGATCATTAAGGGTCTTGTCATAGTCTGTTTCATAGGTGTTCCAAAAGAACTCACTATGTGACTTAGAAAGTAGTTGAGCCACTAACTTTCTCAAGACTTTGACACCCAACTCTCCCGGCTTGTCAATATGTGACTACATCTCCAAGATGTGATCACACCTAGACCTTGCCTTGCCATTAGGGCTTGAGTGATCTTAAACTTTTCAATAACTTGTGGGTTAGGGAGAATAATTGGAGGAGGAGAAAGAAGTATGATATCCATGGGACATCATCTTCATTAGGAATGCTTGTTTCAAGAGATTTGGGAAGATCATAAATGTCTAAACCAGACATCTTTTGGGAGATATTCAAGATAGTTGATCTAAAGTCCTTAATATGAGACCCAATATGAAATATTAAGGCTAGGACCCAAGAAACTATTTTATAACTTAGAAGAGGTATGCCGTAATCCAAGCTATAAAACAATTTGAAGGTAGGTGAATGACGATTCACCAATTTCCACCAAGATAAACGAAATGTATTATTAGGTTTTAATTGGATTTGAAACTCCTAGATCTTTTGAGATTCATTGAACTGTTCAATGGCATGTTTCAATCTCGAGTGTTCCCTTCAGGTTTTGTGACTGGGATGCCGAGGATCACAAAACAAGGTGTGAAGTAACCATGCAAATTACTTGGTACCCTTAAGTGTTTACCCCTCAATCGATGTGCCGGTTAACCACACACGCTCCATCGATACTATGATAAACATTAAGTTACCCTTTGCCTACCTTGTTAAATACGAGTTAGTGTGCCGGTTAACCACACACGCTCCACTAACCGACTTAAACAAAGTGCAAAGTGTAATTTCATGGATTAGCACCTTATTCACATTTTCCTAAGTAACTAAGATTGGGTATTATTTAGAGTTTAGTTACTTAGTATTTATCATTAATACTTTTAATGAAGGGAGAATTATAGTCATGTCAAACCCGTTCGGCTAACGACCCTCCACCAGTCAAGCAAGCGGTGGGTGAGAGTGGACACCCATTAAGTTGCCATTTTATAGGCAACAACCTTATACCCACCTTATAGACCGGCTTCGTGAATGAGGCGTACTAGCGGTAAGACCGACTTTACTCTTATACATATATATATTATTAACTTATAATATTATAAAGTATAAGGGTTGAATTTTAACTTTTAAAATTCTAAGGGCTAACTTGGAATTAAAGTATTCATAAGAGAAAACTTTACAAATTCCAAAACTTGAGGGCAAGTTTTGAAACTATTCAAAACTAATTAATTCCATAACTTATGTGTTTAAAGTAGTTTTAATCCAAAAAACTCTTCAAGTTCCATAACTTATGGAAGACTTTAAACTAATAAAAGAATTAACTTTTCTTTATTTTTATAACTTATGGAATTAATTAAGGTTACATTATTTATATATATATATATATATATATATATATATATATATATTATTTAATGAAGAGACTCTTGGTCCTCCATAACTTGAGGACAAATTATGGAGTCATAACTCCAATTAATTAGAACTAGACTCTTTATTTTTGTAACCTTTGCCAATTTTATGAGTTTTATGAGACTTAAATGTGACTTTTCATATAACTTGAGGACAAGTTACAAAAGCACATTTTAGAATCAACTCTTAGATTAATTTGGATTGAAAACAACTTTTTCACTCAACTTTTCTATTAATCTAAGCAACTCATAAGAACAAGATAATTCAAATCAAACTTTTTCATGTAATTAGTCTAACCTTTAAACTAATACAAAACATGAATCTATTGACAAGTATCTTTGAAATTGGATTAGCATGAACATCACCACAACAAAAACAAGTTTATAAGTTCAAAAACAACTTAGGGTAATGTTCCTAGTCCATTTCTAGCCAAAAACCTCGAAAATATGCTGTCTAGGTTCCAACTCGTCGAGTGCATGAACAAAACTCGGCGAGTTGGATGCATTTTGCCTTGGACTCGTCGAGTCCCTTTATGGACTCGGCGAGTCTGCTGGGTAGACAGCAACAAAACTCGATTTTTCAGCTTCTATTGCAAGTATAACAAGAAAACAAGCCTAGGCTCTGATACCACTGTTGGATTTTGAGCATTCTAACACTCCTAAGTGTACATGCAACCCTAAATACCTTGGATCTATGTTTTCTCTATTATACATGCAAATATGAACATCCAAGATATTATCCTAATCTAGCATACAAAACTATGAATATAACAAGATAGAATACGTACCTCTTTGATGTAGAATGTCTTCATGAAGCTTGAGTGCCTAGTGCCCCAAGTGTGACACCTCAAATGGTTCACACAACACCAAATACACTTGGAATAACTTGAGAGAATTCTACACTTCATAAAATCGGCTAGCCCTCTCTAGAATAATCTAGTGGCCGATTTTGTCAAGAATAAGATCTTTATATAGTGTTACAATTAGGGCAAACCCTAATTGTCATGACTTTCCATTTCTTTGGATCCATGGGTTCAAATACACCATGGAGCATCCAAGGAGCATCATATGGGTTTTGGCCCAACTAGATAATCCATGGAGCATTAGCCCACTATACAAGTATGAATGATTTACACAATCAACCCATATATTTAATTAGTCTTCTTTTGATCACTTAATTAATCCTAGATTAATTCTTGATCAATACTAATTAAATAATCTTATTATTCTTATTATTAATATACTAGAACTTATAATATATTAATAACCATAAGTGTCTTATTTCTCTCATTATAGTCTATCCAAGTGCATGATGCCATGCAACCCAAATGGACCATGCCGGGTCGGGTCAAGTCTTACCAATTATAGTTATGGACTTAGACATTAATCCAACATACATATCGAGATTTAGCGAACTATCTCTGCTGTGCCCGGGTATGATCACCTCGGAAGGAAAGAAGATTGAGCGATTCATCTGGGGACTAACATCACCAATTCAAGGGAATGTGATAGCTGCAAACCCCGAAACATTTGACTGTGCGAAAAGATTGGCAAAGAAGCTGTATGACCATAACAACAAGAAGGGAGAGAAGCCAGTGGAGACTGAGAAGACGAAGGAAGGTGATGGCCAGAGGGGAAAGAACAATAAGAGGAAGGGGCGCCAGATCCCCGACACCTCCAAGAAGCAGCAGACAGTGGCGGTTAATGCTGTTACCGCACCGGTTCCAACCGCACCACATGCTCCAACCTCATCCACTTCAAATGCTTCCAGACCTTATTCCGGTAATCTTCGCAAATGCAACAAGTGCGGTTTCCATCACAATGGAGAATGCAAGGATTTTCAGTGCACCAGTTGCAACCGAAGGGGACACACTGCAAAGTACTGTAGGACTTACCCTCCCCAGAACCAAAATCAGGGAACCAACAACAACAACCATCGCAGCAACAACAACATCAATGCCGGCGGCAATAACGCAGGGCATAGCCACACCTGCTTCGGATGTGGGAGGACTGGGCACATCCGCCGAGACTGTCCTAACAACAACAATTTAAGAAACGGAGGAACAGGAAGGATGTTGACCATGGGTCAGGGTGAGGCTATTCAAGACCCCTCTGTTGTTACCGGTACGTTTCCCTTAAGCCACACTTATGCATGCATCTTATTTGACACCGGAGCGGAGCGAAGTTTCGTAAGCAATAAGTTTAAGCATTTATTAAAACAACTGCCCCAAAAGCTAAATGAAACCTATACGGTGGAAATGGTCAATGGGAAAACCGAATCCACTGGGGAAATCTACACCGGATGTACCCTAACCCTTAATCAACACGTCTTTCGAATAGATCTAATGCCAGTGTTAATTAAGAGTTTCGATGTGATCATCAGCATGGACTGGTTAAGCCCCTACCATGCTGAAATTATGTGCCACGAGAAGGCCATTCGTCTTCGTCTCCCAAATCACGAAACCCTAGTAATTTACGGAGACAAATCTAGCATGAACCTTCGCCTCGTTTCGTGCATCAAGGCACAAAAATATCTACGAAGGAACAATCTGGCATTCCTGCTCACGTGGTGGATAAAACCAAGGAGGAGATTAACGTTCGAGACATTCCCGTAGCGTGTGAATTTCCGGACGTGTTTCCTGAAAATCTTCCGGGAGTATCCCCAGAGAGATAGGTTGAGTTTAGAATCGACCTCATTCCAGGAGCAACTCCTCTCGCTAAATCACCCTACCGGCTAGCTCCAGCCGAGATGCAGGAATTATCCAGCCAACTCAGCGAACTTTTGGACAAGGGATTTATTCAACCTAGTTACTCGCCATGGGGAGCTCCGGTGATCTTTGTCAAAAAGAAGGACGGATCTTTTAGAATGTGCATCGATTACAGAGAGTTAAATAAACTCACAATCAAGAACCGCTACCCACTCCCACGAATCGATGACCTATTTGATCAACTCCAAGGAGCTAGTTATTTTTCTAAAATAGATCTACGGTCCGGATACCACCAACTCAAAGTCCGGGAAGAGGATATTCCAAAAACCGCTTTTCGAACTCGCTACGGACATTATGAATTTGTCGTAATGCCCTTCGGTCTAACGAATGCCCCTGCCGCATTCATGGACCTAATGAATCGAATCTGCCGACCGTTCCTCGACAATTTTGTCATTGTTTTTATCGATGACATCCTCGTCTATTCTCGAAGCAAGGAAGAGCATGGCCAACATCTTCGACGAGTCTTAGAAACTCTGCGATCAGAAAAACTTTACACCAAACTCTCCAAGTGTGAGTTCTAGCTGCGAAGTGTGAACTTCCTAGGTCATATAGTCAGCCAAGATGGAATCCATGTGGATCCCTCTAAGGTCAAAGCTGTAGAAGGATGGGCAATCCCGACAACGCCCACAGAAATTCGTCAATTCTTGGGTTTAGCAGGCTACTATAGGAGATTCATTCAAAACTTCTCTAAGATCGCCAAGCCACTTACCTCGCTTACGCAAAAGGGCGTACCATTCAAATGGACAGACAAACAAGAGATTGCGTTTCGAACCTTGAAACAAGCTCTCTGTAGCGCACCTGTACTATCTCTGCCTGAAGGAACGGAAGATTTTGTAGTCTACTGCGACGCGTCAAATCAGGGCTTAGGTTGCGTTCTCATGCAATGTGGGAGAGTGATAGCCTACGCATCCCGCCAACTAAAGACGCATGAAGTAAACTATATGACCCATGACCTAGAGTTGGGAGCTGTAGTCTTTGCCCTAAAGATTTGGAGGCATTACCTTTACGGTACAAAGTGTACCGTCTTTACGGATCACAAGAGTCTCCAACACATCTTGAACCAAAAGGAGTTGAACATGAAGCAACGAAGATGGGTTGAATTGCTAAACGATTATGAGTGTGAGATTAAGTACCACCCAGGCAAGGCCAACGTGGTAGCTGATGCATTAAGTCGGAAGGAGTACTCTAATCGTTGAACGAAAACTCTCTCGATAACCATTCAATCTCACTTGGCCACTCAAATTGCAGTAGTCCAGTCAGAGGCCATGAAGACGGAAAATAGAGCAAGCGAAGTATTGTGCGGAATGGAAAAGAACCTGGAGGCAAAGGAGAATGGAGTATACTATTTCATGAACCGTATTTGGGTCCCTAAACTTGGAGGGTTTAGAGATGTTGTCATGAAGGAAGCCCACAAGACGCGATACTCCATTCATCCCGGTTCCGATAAGATGTATTTGGATATTAAACAACACTATTGGTGGCCTAACATGAAGGCGGAAATCGCGACCTACGTCAGTAAGTGCCTTACGTGCGCCAAAGTAAAGGTGGAATACCAGAAACCCTCAGGATTGTTACAGCAACCGGCAATCCCTGAGTGGAAATGGGAGGGGATTTCTATGGATTTCGTGAGCAAGCTATCCAAAACGTCGGATGGATTAGACACCATATGGGTAATAATCGACCGACTGACGAAATCTGCCCATTTCCTGCCAATTAAAGAATCTTACAAGATGGAGAGATTGACGCGTTTATACATTCGAGAGATCGTGAGACTCCACGGAATACCAACATCTATCATCTCAGATAGGGACAGTAGGTTCACGTCACGATTTTGGCAATCACTCCATAAGGCGATGGGAACAAACCTCGACATGAGCACCGCTTATCATCCACAAACGGATGGTCAAAGCGAGCGAACCATCCAAACGCTCGAAGATATGCTCCGCGCATGCGTGATAGACGTTGGAAAGTCTTGGGATACCCACCTACCCTTAATCGAGTTCTCATACAACAATAGTTACCATTCGAGCATCAAGGTGGCTCCTTTCGAAGCACTGTACGGGCGTAAATGTAGATCACCGTTATGTTGGGCTGAAGTAGGTGACACCCAGCTAGCAAAAACACATACGTCGGACAAAGCACTAACGGGACCGGAGATCATCCGTGAAACCACGGAAAAGATCGTTCAAATCAGAGCTCGATTGCAAGCATCGCGTGACCGACAAAAGAGCTACGCTGATAAACGGCGAAAGCCTTTAGAATTTCATGTCGGTGATCGAGTACTGTTAAAAGTCTCACCCTGGAAAGGAGTTATTCGTTTTGGGAAGCGGGGAAAACTAAACCCACGATACATTGGACCTTTCGAAATCGTCGCCCGAATAGGCCCGGTAGCATACAGACTGCAACTACCCGCAGAGCTAAACGGTGTACACCCCGTGTTTCATGTCTCTAATCTGAAGAAGTGTCTATCAGATGAAACACTCGTCATTCCTCTTGACGAAATCGAAATCAATGAGAATCTCCTGTTCGTTGAAGAACCAATTGAAATCATGGACAGGGAGGTGAAGCGTACTAAGCAAAGTCGCATCCCGATCGTGAAAGTACGGTGGAACGCAAAGCGTGGGCCAGAATTCACGTGGGAACGCGAAGACCAAATGAAGCAAAAGTACCCTCACCTATTCTAGCATTCTAAAATCTAGCTTTCAAACAGAATTTCGGGACGAAATTCCCTCTAACGGGGGGATGATGTCACAACTAGAAATTTTGTGTCTTGTAATCACTATACTCAAGTAAATGTTGAATTCAAAAACTCGAGAGCATGTATGATGCTTACTCAATGCAAAACTAAACCCCAATTCACTACATTAAGCAATTGGAAACCCTAGAAGTTCTTGATTAGGTCCATTTTGGACTAGGACTTCCTTATTGGACCTAAATGGACCAATAAGCTTCCAATTTGACTATCATGGGCTTAGAACCCTTAAATGGGCTCTAATTGGACCCACATCTATTTATTTCAACATTTTGGGCCATATTGGGCCTAGAATGAAATAAATTCAAAATTATGAACCATGATTAACCTAAACTAGCCCAACAAAGTGTAAAAATCATATTATATTTTTTTTAGGTTAAAACTCACTCAAACTAACTCTAATATTGGGCTTAGGGGCAAAAAGCCCAAAAACCTTTTTCCTTCCCAAATTTTCGGCCCAAGACAAGCCCAAGAGGAGAAGTTGACTATTACCATGCCACCTCATTTTTATCTCTTGGTTTTCCATGTAACATGTCTCATATCTCCATGCATGTATCACTTCATGTCTATTTCTCTCTCTCTCTTCTTGTTTCGGCCGTGAGCAACACACACACACACACACAAATCTCTCACAAACTCTCTCTAGATCACTCAAGACTTCTCTCTTCCTCTCCATCTAAAATCTCGAAATTTGGCTTGTGTTTCAAGAGGTTTCTTCAAGTTTATCATCATCCTTTGGTAGGTTTTTCCATGTCTAAGCTTCAAAACTCCCCCTTCACATGAGATCTCTTATTCTAAAACAAGTTTCTTTGGTGATCATACTCCTAGAAAACTCCATAAACTCGAGATCTTCATCAAAGGGTGCTAAGGCCAAAAATCACTTCATTTCTTCCATCCTTTCTTCAAAAATCAAATCAACACCCAAGGTGAGCTTCATACCCCCTTATTTTCGGTTTTTATAAGTTTTGTGGGGGAGAATACAAGCAAAGGTGTAGATCCATCATTATGTGTATGTTTTGGTTGATTTCTATGCTTATATGTATGTTTTGTATGATTTTGATGCTAGATCTAGTTATGAGTTGCTAAAAATCGAGATATATTTTATACTAGCATAAAATATACTACTACATGCAAAGTATACCAAGAAAAATATCCAAATGGCTTGACAACACTTATTTTGGGCTAAAAACTCATTTTTTTGACACAAAATGTTAAAAATACAAAGTTGAAGGGCCTAAAATGAAATATTTCGAAATATGATGGGTGAGATGAGTCAAAACAGTTTCCATAATGTATTTTCTGAAAATATACTATTTGGAGGATTAAAAGCATAAATTTCAAGCTTAATGGGCTAAAAATGACAATTTCGGCCCAATAGGGCCCATTATGCGAAATTTTCTGTTTTGGAGGGCCGAAACTGTGTTTTTCTGTAAAACAATGGACCACTAGTGTCACAAGTACTTTTCAAAGGTTTAAAATGCTTTTCAAATTTAAAAAGGACCAAAGTTGCAAAAATTTTCCAATTTGGGCCAAAAATGTAAAAATTGCGAAAAAGAGGGGTTACAACTGATAAAACTGCAATTTCAGGGACTTAAACTGTTTTCAATGAAAAATATGCTGAAAAATATTAATTTCAATAATTTTTGGTGTTAAAATGTCAAGAAAAATGGTTTAAGGACTAAACCGAAAATTATTTTACCTAAAGGGGTGAAAAAGTAAATTTACACAATAAAGAGGGGTTGTAAACAGAAAATTTTCAATGATAATTCAATACACTCGTTGTGAACAAAGATTGACACTACGAATCTCGATGAATTACAATACATAATATCACCAACAATCGTTACCAAACGAATTGATTCGGTCTCGAATCAATAATAAATCCAAAACTACTAACACTACAACGCTCAATACACATATGGAACTCTTGGAACTCTTTACTCTCGTGGAATTACTCAATACGTCGACGTACACTCCTTAGGCCCAAAAGTTGCAAATCATGCTTGTCGAGCCTAGCTATCCCGATGACATGATCTTTAGGCCCAAAGGACACTTGCTTACATGTAGTTGGGTCTAATACGACTCGACCGCGTGTAAAAGGACTTTCAATGGCAAACATGCTGCTGGTCCCCAAGGGTCCTTCAGTGCTGCTAGTAAAGTCGGGAACTCACGATTGCGGGTTGGGCTTCGGGCCTTTCGCAATTGCAATGGTCTTGAACGACGTAGGGAGATACCGAGGGTTTCGCACCTTCACTTTTTCTCCTCGGTCGTGGGACTACACAAGTCCGGGAGGATTGAGTTGTGTGAATAAGTGCGAGTGACGCCTAAGGGGTCGCTAGTACGGTTGTCAACTGGACGTTTTCATTAACGTACGTTACAACAATTCACCACCCTCTGTATACTCAATGCCTCCGGAGCTCAACGAACACCTCTAACGCAACGAAATAACAGTACACAAACTAAGTAAAGCAAAGTGATAGGAAAACGTCGGGTTTTCCTAGGGTTTTCAACTAGTACACTTACGAACTACATGCCGAATTTTCACAACTCGTACGCTTACATCTATAGAATTCAAACAAGCATACTCACGGATCTCCACATATTTTTACGCTATACTATTTTCAGAAAATATCGGATTTTCTGGTGGTTTTCAAAACAATACAAACATTGGATTTTAAACATTTCTTATGAACTCACCAACATTTCATATGTTGACGTTTTTCCAAAATACTTGTATTCTCAGGTAACAGATAAAGTGAAGAAAGGATTGTACTCTATGATGTTTTGCGGTTGTTTAAGTAACAATGAACAATTTATTTTTGGGCATGTAATATTTTGAGACAGTGTAATGGAGGTAAACGCTACCAGTTGTATCATTCCAATGCTTGGTGATGTATAATGTTATGTTTCATGTATATTCATTGTGATGGTATTCAATTGAGTCACAACAACCCCCGGACGTTCCCGCCGTCTGGTTCGGGGGTGTGAAATTACAACTCATATATCTATCACTTTTTTCCTCTTCTTCTCATCATGAAACATCCTCACAACCACCTACCGGACCACCAACACTGGCAACCACCTACGACGTCGGATCACCACCTACCACCATCAATAGACCATAACCCTTTCTTTCTCTTTATCTCTCCTCTTTTTTCTCCGATCCGAGTACTAACTCTTTAAGCCTTCACCTTCATGAAACCCTAGCACTGTCACCACCACCTATTTCACCATCAATCAGATGGTCATTGGTAACATCTAGGCCGTCATCACTACCATTCTTCTCCGATTCATATCTCCTTAAAGAACCACCATTTATCTCCAGCAAGAACATTTTGTTTTCACTTTCAAAGCGAACCCCAGAACTTAAGCTTCAAAAAGACGAGATTGGAAAAGGAAATCAACAATAGAGCTTTAGATTCAAAGTATCAAAGAAGAAGAGGGGGAGATGTGGTGTTTAGCGTAGGTGAATGTGGTGAAACGAACGATTAGAACACCGATGTTATCCCCTATGTGCTTCAAGAAAACCCTCAACTAGGTAATACACCTCGTCGCCTTCTGGATCTGCAACACCCCGACTAGAATTCTGAAGAAATTTGTTATGTCAGTGGGTAGTGGCTGCTAGGGTTTTCTGGGAGGCGATCACTGGTGGTTTTGGATGGGTTGGTTCGTAATCGGAATATTGGATTCGGTCGGAGATGTTGTAGAAATCGTCGGCAGGGTGGTGATTGTGGATAGGAGATGCACCGAAGAAGAAAGAGGGTGAGGGGACGACCGAACGAGTTATCACGTGTTCAGGGGCTATTGTGACATCCCCAAAATTACGGCAAGAAAAGACCAGTTTAATTTATGCTCTTAAAATAATTTCAGAGTAATCATTTGATTAAAAGAGTTGCGGAATTTGTTTATGATAAAATAATATTTACCAAAGTATTTCGTAAAGAAATGTATATTCCATTATATACCAAAACTCGGGATGTCATGTTCTGATACAAACCAAAAGCATAAACGGCACATTATAAGCCTGACAACAGTTATATACAACTACAGGCCTATAAACAAAATAACTTGATGATTCATCCATCTTATGCCCTCGCGCCACTACCTGCAATACAAATGAAACTGAGTGGGTCAGGCTTGGAAGCCTGGTGAGCATATAAGGTTTTCAACCCACAATAAATAGTTATATTTAATTTCACCAACCAACCAACAATAACCTGATTACCCATTCCCGTTATCCTCATTTTACGTTCCTAAAATAACTATTACAAGGGACCTAATCTATGATTTTTCATCGGGACGGACGCTATTGCAAAGGGGCTTCCTACACAATAAATGTCCTAAAGGTAACCATGAGGGGGATAGAGTACACCAGTGAACACATTGTTCACAACACCTACAGGTTATGAATATGTTAGCGTTCCACTAGACTGTCTAGAAAGAGTTTGTGGTCGTCATCCATACTCCGCTAGATGACTAGATCAACAACAACATCGATGTCTCTCATCATTTTATTTCATCACATATCCAATATCTACCGATGTTCTACCCAACATCTTTGTAGATATATATATATATATATATATATATATATATATACACACACACACAACATAAAACATGTATAAAACATTCAATAGATACTCATTTCAAATAACACATAACATATAAACACATAGCACGTATTTTATGGAAATACTTCGTATTTATGTGTTAGAAGAAAATAACTACACACTCACTTGATGAGATGATTATTGGACAACACTACGACTCTTCAAGTAGTAATTCTTCGATGAAACCGGGAGATCTTCACAAACACCGGGCTTCTAATGGGCAGAGTTTCGGCTCGGAAACTCTGTTTCTCGGGATCTTCGGGGCTTTGGGACTCGCTTCGGGTCTCAGGATGATACTGGGGCTTTGGGGGTATAACTTCCACGTAAAATGAGGTATTATGGGTGAGAGAGAAGATATTGAGCAACCAAATTCGACTGGCTTTGTGATCTAATTATAGGGTTGGAGTTGGTCTCGAACGCAAGGCGTTCCCTGAACGTTGGGTGTTCCCTTCGAATGTAGCGCGTGGCCAATCCGGAGCCAAGCACTGAACGCGAGGCTTTCCCCAATTGAATGTGGGGCGTTCCCTCTTTGGGATGCGTGCCTCAAACTTCATAAAATCATAACTCTCGCATACGATCTCCGTTTTCGATGTTCTTTATATCCACATGTAAGTGAGATTATGCTCTACAACTCTCGTTTAGACTTCATTGCTAATTTTGACTTCATTTTTATTATATTATTTTTAGTAGGTCAGGACAGGAAAACTCCGTTAAAAATTCATAACTTCTTCACCTGACGTCCGTTTTCGTCTGTCTTTTTACCGTTGCATTAGTATTGACAAGATCTTCAATTCTCCTTTAGATTGTTTCGGCTAGAAATCACTTGAACTCATATTCGAACCTTGGGTTGCATACAGCTAAGTCGAAACTTCGAAAAATCATAACTTCCTCATACGAAGTCAGATTTATACGTTCTTTTTATGTACGCTCTCAGTTTAACGTATTCTACGACTTTAGTTTAGATCACTAAGGTTAAATATCGCTTTAACATAAATTCACTATTTACGGCGCACAGTGTCGTACCAGTTCTGTCGCAAAACTTCGACAGGTCATAACTTCTTCGCTATAACTCGGATTTCGGTATTCTTTACATATTCGGAATCCTTGTCACGACCACTACGTCTTCATGTATCGATATCGGTGTTATCTAACATTTTATTTTTACGCTTATTTATTCTTGATTCAATTAAACCATACAATTAAGCATAAAACACATAATACTCAAATAATACATTCTTATTATTTCAAAATGAGTTACAAAGGTTAACCTAAACTATTACATCGTCATTAATGCGTAGCCCAGAAACACATGTGTTACAACTATTTTTCCTTTTTTTAAGGAAATAATAATTATTTGATAATAAATAAATCAATAATTAATTAATTAATAATGATATAATTAGAAATAAATCAATAATGAAATAAATAAGGGGAAAATGGTCTTTTTATTTATGGAAGGATGAAACTTGTAAGTTTAAAACTAACGAGGGACGGTTCGAGTTAATTTTTAAAAATAGGAACTAAATGTGCCTTTCGACACCTGGACGAGGAACGATTCGTGTAATTTACTCTTAAAATCTTAAAAGTATGTTTAAACACAATTAATGTGGTAAAAAAACATCAATAAATAAATATATGTATTTACAACGGTAAAAGAAAATATCATCATTAATATCTTCTTTATTAAATAAAATAAAATTACAAAATATAAATTTAATAAACAAATAGATATGTTGCTCATGCTCCGCATAGACCGTTTGTGTCTGATTTGAGTGTCGTTTTTGTTAAAAGATGCATGTGTGATAATTTGACCCCTAATTTTCAAGACGGAGACCGATAGATAGAAGACAAGAAAAAAAAACATCAGGACCAATATAGAAAAAAATATACCAAAGAAGAAAATGACCAATGACAGAAAGCCCTGAGCCGTTTTTTGTGAAAAAATGTAAAAGTTTTGACTGCAATGACCAAAAATATCAAAATGACTAAAGAATTAAAATGATTGGATTTAGCAAGTTTTTTGAAAAGTGACCAAGGTTATCAATTCCTTAAAGTTTTGTGGCCAAACGTTGAATATTAATAGGTTCCTAAAAAAATATAAAAAGTTTGATTGCAATGAACAAAAATATCAAAATGACTAAAGAATGAAAGATAAAGTTGACAAAAAAACATATAAATTTATTATTTCTAACTTTTAACTTCTTTGATATATATATATATATATATATATATATATATATATATATATATATATATATATATATATATATATATATATATATATATATATATATATATATATATATATGGTATTTTATGCACAACCTTATTAGAGAATATGCTTAGAAAAAAACATCATTTTTTATTTTTATTTTTTATGAAAAATTTAAAATAATAATAATGTAATTGAGGTTTTAAAATTTTAAGTATTGAAAATTATATAAACTAAAATATCTATAAATAAAATATAACCATTTTATTCCACATAAAAAGTAAAATAAAAATACTATTTTCCGGTTAGTAAAAATGAGCTCAATGTCACGATTGATTAACTAAATTCTAGCAATTGATGAAGGTAATCGTTTTCATTGTCAATCTCTCAATTTATACTATTTGAAATCATCAATAAATCATAATTTACCTCCTTTTTTTTTTTTTTTTTTTTTTTTTTTTTTTTTTTTCTATAATTTTTAGTAGCGTCAAATCTAGGTGACGTTCAATCTTTATGAACGAAACCTGCACTTTTCCTTCTCTTCCCCATCTGGTGATCAACTTCAACACAACTCCAATTTTCGAGAAGAGGGAAAAACTGAGATTCTCTATCACTCTACAATTAATATTTTTCACCCTAATTTAATCAAGGAAAAGATAACAAATGCTTTGTAAAGTGAATCGTAAATGGAATAATATTTGTGCTTTATAGGATAAAACTTTTTTGAATGCCTGATAGAGTCATCTTTAATATCAATGACACTAATATATTAAGAAAAGTCATATTCTTCCTTTCTGAAGTTAAAAAAGATGTAAGTAGGCTGTCCTTATAAAGGTTGATTAGTGAAATTAATATCCATCAATAAAGAAGGCCAGTACATCAACGGGGTGATCTATACTCATCATCTTGGTTTTCTCCTCAAATTCTAACTTCATTATTCTCCCGTCTGTCATGAATTGAACACTAAAGTCGGTATCTAAGGCAACAAGCCTAGGAAACTAAACCTCTAAAGCGACCTTTCCCACCCACACTTCTTTCCAAAAAGACTTATGTTTAACTTTACCATCCTAATAACCTTTTTAACATATCCAAAGAGATAATATGCATGTCATGAAGCTTTAATATGGAATGAATGGTATTATCTCGATCCCTTTTAACTACTAAGTCACTCCGGGAGAATTTCATATATACCATTTTTAAACATCAAATATTATATTTGTCCAAACTTAATTTTTTAATATCATATTTACCCTTTATAACCCTTTAAAATATCATATTTACCTAAATATGTTTTACAATGTTTTTAATAGTTTATATTTATTTTTATAACTTAGAATTATTATAATAATTAAAATTTTCAACCATAATTGGAATGTCGCTCTCTTGACAAGTAAAATGTTTCCACTTCAGCCCTCTCCATGGAATGTATGTATTGATTGCTTAGTTTTTGTTGTTGTTGAATATTATCATATTGTAGATGGAGAATATTTTAGATATTACCATTGATATTTTGATATTTAAGAAGGGCATAGATATGATATTTTGATATTTAAGAAGGACATATATATATATATGATATTTTGATGTTTAAGAATGACATATACGATATTTTAAAATTTTATGAAGGGTAGATATAATATTTAGAAATTAAGTTGGACAAATATGATACTTTGGTATTTAATAAATGTATATATGAAATTCGAACCACTAGACTCACCATGAATGGACTTAACAATTTAACCCACAAAGCGTTCAAATTATTTTGACAAACCTCCAACACCATTTCAAGAGAAGAGAGTTGTTAAACACAACAAGACTATCAATACCAAGGTCACCATCTTGTTTAGAAGCCAAAACTGAACCCAACTTCAACTAAACAATTTTTTTTCTAGTTAAGATCCGCTCCTCAAAAATATGTACCCTAAGCCGCATCAATACTTTGACCAACTTTAACCGATATTTTAAATAAAAACAAATAGTTAATCCCCAACGAACCAAGAATCGATCTAATAAGAATATATCTCCCTCCAACCAAGATCAACTTCACCATAAACTTATTCTTAAACTTGTCGAAAATATTATCCCAACTTCGAATTTTAGTTATATCGAGGTTGTCAAAAAAAAATGAATTCTTGTTGTAAGGCTTTTTTTTTTTTCAGAAAAATGTTTTGAGCTAGAAAAAATAACATTAGAAATTTAAGGATCTTTTTTTCCGCAAAATACAATGTTATAATTTTGTGATAAACGATATAAAAAAATGAAAAAAAAACAACAATTAAGAGCCTCTCCCTCTGACAACGATAAAACCCTAGATTCTGACGGATGTTCTTTGGTCTTAGAAATGTAAATTCGAGTTTGGAGGAAGCAATCATAAAGAATCTCGTTGTTTGCTATGGAGATAGATGAAACTATAGTCGAATACATATTCCTTTATGAGAAAACTAGGGCACCAACATTATTCGAGCTTCACACTAATCGAGTCAGTCTCGTTTAAAAAAACTGAAGCTCGAGCTCGAGCTTGAGCTCGTTAAAATTCTGGAGGCTCGAGCTTGTGAAACATATATGAAGCTCGGGATCAGATCGTTAAGGATCATTAAGGCCCGTTTGTCTATATTATACAAAAGCGCATTTAAGCTCGAGAGCTTAAACAAGCCCGTAAGTGTAGGCTCGAGATCACGCTCGTTTATTAAATTAGCTTTATTCTAGACTCGAGCTCAGGATCGGGCTCATTAAGGCTCGCCTCATTTTTAGATTTTAACGATCCGATCTTGGGTAGCTCGTAAGCAGCTCAGCTCGTTTACATCTCTAGTCAAAGTCATTGAACCCACGAAGTCACGAAATGCTAAGCCACTTTAGTAGTATGGTCACCATAAAAAAATCATGGTCTTTTACCTAAATAAGTTGAGGAAAGAACCTAATCTTGGGTGAAGGCATGTAGGTTGAACAAAAGGAGGTCAATGGAATTTTCGTTTTTGCTCCAACCAGTAGGACTACAATGAATACTCAATAGATTCTATAGACCTTCGATTAATGGAGGTTAATGATAAGGATTCTAAAGAAAAATCTATGGAACTAGTAGGTGATACACTTTTTGAATAAAGGTTTGGGTTTGATAGCATCAACATCAAATGAGATGATTTCCTGAATTTCCTCACTCTCAACAACTATGGGTCCTAATGACAATTGTAAAAGGGTTTGATAACTTGATAGTGCTACTTTGAGTTGGGATAAAGAAGAAAATCATATATGTATTATATTTATATTAATACAGGTGAAGACCTTTTAGGTAATGGGAACAATTTCTAGAACTTTGTAATATTCACTTGTCCACCTATCATTTTATAAAAGAAAAAAAAAGACACTAGCTCCTAGTGGGGAATATGAAAATGCTAAAAAGGACAAAAATAAAAAGTTAGGACAGATAACCACAATTTCACATTCTTGCTTCATATTTGAGAAAGCATTGATCTTCAACTTCTAAACAACTTGGCTTCTTAGCTTCTTGAAGGTCTTGAAATTCTTGCACACATTTTGATATACAACAAAAAAAAATTCAGCAAACACCAACACTTGTCCACCTATTCCATTTATACTAGTCTGTACAAACTTTGCCTTCTCTAAATATTTTTATGGACATGTATTAAAACATTTACACCAATAACAAATTTGTCTATCAATATTCTACTAAAGCCCCTGAATATACTTTAAGTTTGTGGGCTTGGATGAATTTTCTTGTATGGATCAAATTAAATTTATCTTCCAAATGTAGGGTCTCTTTACAGGCATAAAGATTAAGATAACAAATATAAGACTTAAACTGATACATTCTAAATGGCAATGTAGTTAATTTATTTCTTACATTTGTTTTATCCATAAAAGAATCATGCATGTAGCATCGCCAAACTTTTCTTTTGCCTGGAACGTGCCAACCCGTTCATATGGAAGAAGTTGCTTTTGTTTTGATAAAGGGTTACGTGGGTCGATTGAGGACATTGTGGTTTGCAGGGGTCCATTCTTTGGGGACCTTCAATGACGATTGGCTTCGTTACCAATTAAGTTCACTGGTTTAGGGTTGTACTCAGCAGTAGAGGCTTCCTCCTATGCTTTTGTGGTCTCACAAGCTCAATCGTGGGTGTTACAAGACCACATCTTACAGAATAGTGGCATATGTGGTATGGATTCAAATTATGGTTGTGCTTTGGCCTGTTTTCGTGACATGATTCCGAGCTTTGATTTCAGCGGCTTCACTAATAAGGACACCACCCCTCCAAAAGCCCAACATTAATTGGCGAGTGCCCTTTTTAGTAAAACTGTCAAGACATGTAAGTTCACTTCGACAATACGATTAGGCAGAAAACAATTTGTGCGTGTCTAAGGGCCCCACATGCTCAGGATTTTCTTATAACTATTCCTTTTGACAGTCCGGGCCAGCATATGTCGCCAGTGGAGATCGTGCCATCCTCAAGTATCGCCTTGTGATCCCTTTATTTCCGATTGATGAGACTTTCTCTATGTGTCGCAAGGCATGCTTAGACTTTTTTTGGGGAGCATGCAGTTCATTGTAAAGAGCTCCCGGGTTTCAAGTATTAACACGATCTGGTTAGGGATGTTCTTTTTGACATATTTAGGTGCATTGGAGTTTTTGCCAAGAAGGCACATGTGAATTTTCTGACTGGCCCATTGGAAGGAAGATCAGCACTTAGACCAACTGATGTTCTAGTTTTTGGATGGGCAGGAGGAAAACATGCATGCGTGGATCTAACAGGGGTTTCCCCTCTTATGGGCTTGGGAAGTGGGGTTTTCACTGTGAGGCAAGCTGCTTTAAAAGTTGCATCAAGCAAAGTGGCAAAACATGAGAAAGTGTGCATGGAAAATCAACACACGTTTATACCCTTTGCATTTGATACTTTCGGTTTCCTTGCGCCAGAAGCTGTGGAGCTGCACAATAGAGTCCAATGGGTCATGCATATTAATGTTATGACTCCAAGATCTATAGATATTTTTAAAAGAATTAGTTTTGCCATCCAAAAAGGGGATGAGGCACAATTTTTTGCTCGTTTATCCGCGATGTCTATGTAAAACTTTCTTCTTTATTTAATATAATATTTAATTACTATTCTATTTCAAAAAAATTATGGTAAAGAAGTACAAGTATGTTGCTAGTATAGGTAACAAATAAGGTATATTATCAAAATGAGCAACTCAATGCATACCAAATCACAATTCAACCATCATTTTATGAGTTACTATTAGTTACCTAATTAGACTATATCCTAAAACTAACTTATCACAAATTTGGTTCAATGCACTGCCCAATCCATTTGGGACACCAATCCTTGCCAAGCTCTTTCATATATTGCCATTTCTCAAGCTTCTAAAGAACACCTATATATACATGTTATTATCAGTATCAATTTATAGAAATAATAATAATAATAATAATTATACGACACTTACGATCACGGAGAACGTATGTAACATATTTCTCTCTTTGATTCCATATGAAAAAGGGCTTCTCTCTAGGGCTACCAGGATTTAATGACACTAAGATGTGGCTTTATCAACCCTAGTCTCATCCCATGAGAAAACGTTATGAACACAAAGGATTAAATCATTAGGATTTGTTTGTTAAAAGCTTTATATTATCAAATAATTCAAAATTACATATCTTAAATTGCTCTATAAAGAGTGGACCTCATCAGCCTTTTCTGAAAACAAAACTATAGTCAATATTCACTAATATACTTTTGATTCACAACAAACTCATGTTAGTTTTAAAGCAAATTTTCAAAAACCCCAAATTATAACTTTTTCTCGTACCTATTGATCATTTCAGAACGAGAAATCTACAATGAAAATCATGTTGATATTACAATTAATACAACCAAATTAAAATCTAAGCAAATCTTAGATAAGAGCATGACCTAATGATTCTTCTCTAGCTTTTATCAATTCGCTAGGGATGTGTATGGGGCAGTTTGATTCGGTTATTGGTCAAAACCGAACCATAACCATTATGATTGGTTCATGCATTTTGGTAGTCATTGGGTATGGTTAATATTGGTTATGGTTAATGGTTTTTGTCGGTTAACGGTTGTGGTTAATGGTTAATATTTGTTAACCATAATGTTCAAAATAATATAAATGACTAAAATATATTGACATAAAAAATGAAAACGGAATACAAAAAAGTCCTCGACGCCAATGTTTGTAATCTAGCTTATAGAAATAAAATAATGTCTACATTGGATACTCAGAGTGAGATAACACATAGTCACATTAAAAATAAAAAGCATTCAATAAAAATATAAAACTTTTAAAAAATTTGACATTAATAATTTCAAATATTTATAATTAATATTAACATTAAAATAAAGTTAAACATCCATACATTTTCAATGCGATTAAATAAAAAACTATAAAATAAAATAGTCAAACATTTATATTATGTGTTATTTGGATAAAAAAAAGTTCCAATCACTCATATACATTCAATGTTATTAAGTCAAAAAATCATTCGAATAGGTCTATAAAGTCAAAATAGTCTTTGATTAGGATTAACGGTGTGAGAAACATTCATTTAGGATTATGAATGTGAAGATTAAACAAATTGTGAATAATGTTTGCAAAGTATAGAATTTGCCGATTAGGAATTACAACATTAATAAATAATCTAACAATTGGCATGATTGGAAGATTGTTTGTGTCTGCGTGATTAACCTTTGATGGTTTGATTGTTCGTTCGTCAAGTGAGGATTAATGAATTATATTTTGGAATTTTAATGGGTCTTAAATAAGTTTTACTATATTATTTTATAATTTATATATAATCTATAATTTTTTTATATTAAAATATAAAGTTAGCGGCTCAGTTAATAATGGTTCGGTTAACCTATAAAACCATAACCACACCATTAGTTATCGGTTAACAAAAATTAGAAACCGAACCAACGGTTTTTAAAATGATCCGGTTATTATGGTTCGGTTATATCTTTTAATTTAGTTTTGGTTTGATTTTCCGGTTACTATGCTCACCCTAGCTTTCAGATTTTGGCTTCTGTTTATGAAAGGAAACCTAATTAGCTTTTATAGAGCGTAGCTTAGCCTTTATGATTTCAATTTCAGCTTTTGCCTGTTTTTTAAGAAATAAAAACTCTAATTAACTATTGACTTTGCTGAGAATTTACCTCGTCTTTTTTTCCAATGATTCCAAGAATTCATTAATCCAATATTTTAGGATGAAATTAACAAGTTAACACAGTTTCACGAAATTAAAACACATAAAATGGAAACATTTTCAGTTTTTGGTAATCAGTAAGAGTCCTCTATGAATAAAAGAGCATGACTTACTAATCATTCTCTAGTTTTTCGCAATTCATTTTCAGATTTTGGTTTCTGTTTATGAAAGTAAAACTAATTAGCCTTTATAGAGCATAATTTAGCTTTTATGATTTTAATTCCAGCTTTTGTCTGCTGTTTAAGAAATAAAAAAAACTAATTAACTATTGACTTTGCAGAGAAGTTGCCTCGTCTTTTTTCTTCATCAACTACATTACGATGAAATTAACAAGTTAACATTGTTTCACGAAATTAAAACACATAAAAATTAGGACTGAATACATCATGATGCATAGGGGATTTGCCATGGGAGTACTTTCGGGAAGAAGGTGATGCGATAAAACGAGAACGCTTCAGAATCGATGCGAACGTTTTCATTTTCTGGTGATCGGTAGGAGTCTCGCCTTTTCTCTATGAATAAAAGAGATTTGAATGCTTACAAATCAGTTATGCCACGTCAACCATTTTTATGTCTGTGGGTCAGGAACGTGGATATGAATCAAGAAATTTCTCATATACCTGGAGCACGTTTGGAGCGAGACCTTGATCCAACTTCTTTTACCATTTAGAATTTGATTTAAAATTCACTTCATATAAAACATTATTTTGAATAATCAAACTCACAGTCTTATCCATCAAATCAACCCGCCCACTATCCTTATGTTTTTTGAATAATACGATTTGAATAAGATGTATTAGATTGAACCAAGTTGCCATTAAAACAAAAAAACTAATGGCATGAATAAATTAAATAGAATCACCCGTTTTGAAGTAATTGGGAGCTGATAAAAACTCAACACTCTCACTTAGAGCATCCTGTCACGAGATGACTATTTAGACTAGTCAAGACCGTGTGCCACTTAATGCTTCTCCAACTAAGTCATGCTAACTTCGACAATCTAGATGTAGTAATGAACTTAGGAAGCAAGAGTCACAACAAGGAACACTTCAAGTACGAAGGAAAGCTTGTATCATATAACTCAACTTCTTTACATGGCAAATTCTTGATGGTTTGGGCAAATGAGCCCTTCTTCGTGTTTATAGGAACCTTACACCTGCTCAAGGGAAGTTTCTAGGTTCCAAACATTCCCGAGTATTCTAGATCATTCTTACAAGATCTTATTCTGCATACAAATTTCTATAAGGTTATGTACTACTCTTTTGTGTCCTAAAGGATTCTATGATGGTCTAGGATCTTCCGTATCGTTCTAGCTTCCTCTAGTTCTCTCTTGATTATTCCGGATCGTCTCATCATGTTCCGTGGACACCTATAATTTTCTAGCGTCTTTCGGGGTCTTGTAGAGTATTCTTGATCTCTCTGGAGACTTCTCTAGATAAACATGGAATTTTCTAGAAACTCGGTCTGTGACACCCTCCCCCACTTAAACCCTTGACGTCCTCATCAATTCTTATAGTATGTGTCACTTGTTTTCTTACTTCCCCTCGTGTTGTGGGTCTTCTCGTAGCCTCATGACATATCAGAGCAATCCTTAAGGTTGATCATGACTCCATCTTGCACCGATATGTGTCAAAACCTTGAACTATGTTGTTTGGTTTCACATACTTCCTGGTTTGATCACTAGTCACTTGTGAATTATCTTCCTTCTTCCAACTTAGGGTATTTTCCCGTATCTTCCCAACTTCCCCAAGGTCTTTGTTAAACTTCATCCATGTTAGCGTTCGAGACCTTGTTCTACTACTTTCTATTGGTACGATGTGAATGATTGTACCTTTAGTAATATGCATGGTGTTATCACTTTCAAATGACCATGGATGTACTCCATCTAGGAATTCCATTCCTAATACCATGTTATAGTCGTCCATCGATATGACTACTAGGTCAATGTTGCCTTCCCCAACTGTGATTTTCTTGGGTACTCCCCATGAAACTCCTAGGATAGGATTGAATGGAGAATTGACAACCTTCAATCGCCATTCTTCTTTCGTGTAGCAAATCCCTAGTCTCTTAGCTTCTTTTCAGAAAGGAAATTATGAGTCGTACCTGAATCTATTAGCGCCTTAGTATTTCTTCCATATACATTGGCTTCAACTAGCATGAGACTTCCTATCTTAGAACCATTCCATTTTCAATTCCTTCATCTCATCTTTCTCCATAGAGTTTATAAGTCTCATGGAACTCATGTGAGCTTCTTTTTCTTCTTCTTCTTCTCGCATCTCCATTGGATAAAAGGTTTTCTTTTTCGAACAATCTCGGACAAAGTAAGGACCATCACAAAGGTAACACATGTTCCCCTTCCATTCATCTTTTCGATATCTTCCTTCAATTTCCTTTCCTTTCGTATTCGAAGGTTGGGGTATGTCTTCTTTTGGTTGTGGTTCATATGTAGATTGCTCTCCCCTACTATTTCTCTTAGTTGTGGTTTCTCTTTGAAAGTCCATTAGATCTTCTGCTACGACAATAGCTTCATTGATGTCTCTGCCATTTCTCCCCTTGAGCTTGTTGTAGGCCCAAGATTTTAGTCCTTCCATGAAATAGAAAAGTTTGTCCTTCTCCTGCATGTCGGGTAACTCTAGCATCAAGCTCGTGAACTCGACTATATAGTCTCGAATGGATCTAGTATGCTTTAGCCCACGTAGTTTCTTCATTTCTATGTCTACGACATTATGTGGGTAAAATTGTCTCTTAATTTTCCTCTTGAACTCTTCCCATGTCTCTATGGTGTATAAGCCTTTTTCAATGTCTATGTGCTTCCTTCTCCACCATAGAGTTGCACTTTCACATAGGTAAAGGATTGTTGTATCGACTTTCGTCTTGTCTTCGTTTACTTAACTAGCATTGAAGTAACATTCCATTGACCAAGAGAATTCTTCAAGTTCTTTAGGGTCACATTTTCCTCCATACTTCAATGGTTTGGGTGCTTCTGTGTGCGACAACTTACTCGCAACGGCTCCTCCGACGATTGCTTCCTTGCACAAGTTTACTTCAGCTTCCAACGTAGCAACCTTCTCACATAACTCATTATTTAAGGTGTTGATAAGTCCAAGGACTTCTTCCTTGATGACACCGATGGGCTCCTTTAATCCATCGTTCGTGCCACTAATCTCTGCAACGAACTGATCGACGAGTCCACTCAAGGATCTCACGGATGCTAATCTCCACCTTTGTAAGCTTGTTTTCTAAGCTTGCCAAAGGGTCAACGGATTGGTCCGTCCTCCTAGACTTCCTTCCTTTCTCTTTGGCGACAGGGAGAGTGTTGGTTATTTCACTACTTCCTCCTTCCATGACTATGATCACTTGCTTGTATGAACCTGGCTTTGATACCACTTGTCATCAGATGACTCTTTTAGACAAGTAAATACCGTGTGCCACTTAATGCTTCTCCGACTAAGTCAGGCTAACTTCAATAGTCTAGATGTACTAACGAACTTAGGAAGCAAGAGTCACAACAAGGAACACTTCAAGTACGAAGGAAAGCTTCTATCATATAAATCAACTTCTTTACAAGGCAACTTCTCAATGGTTTGGGAAAATGATCCCTTCTCCCTATTTATAGGAACCTTACACCTCCTCAAGGGAAGTTTCTAGGTTTCGGACATTCCTGAGTATTCTATATCATTCTTACAAGATCTTATTCTACATATAACATTCTATAAGTTTCTATACTACTCTTTTGTGTCCTAGAGGATTCTACAATGGTCTAGGATCTTCCCTATCGTTCTAGCTTCCTTTAGTGCTCTCTTGATTATTCTGGATCGTTCCATCATGTTCCGCAGACACCTATAATTTTCTAGCGTCTTCAGGGGTCTCGTAGAGTGTTCTTGATCTTTGTGGAGACTTCTCAAGAATAACGTGGAATTTTCCAGAAACTCAGTCCACGCCAATCCACACTCAAGATTTCAATGAAATGATATTTAAGAGAGAGATCATTCGATTCATAAAAACACCCATATTTTTTCACTAAAATCTATATGATGTGTACAATGAAGACTGAACTTCATTCTCTCTCTCTCTCTCTCTCTCTCTCCTCTATATTATATTCAATTTTATTCCATTGAACTCTCATACAACCATCATTATGGATGCCCTTAGAATATTTAGATATGAGAGTTATAGCCTTTGGCTGAAAAGATTAAAGACTTTAAAAGGAACATTACTAAGCCGAAAGGTACGACTCACTTCTTGGAGGGTCGCTACACGCCTCTAGATGTATTTTTTGACTTATTTTTTTGTCATTTTGTGGGCGCGGTGCGTCACGTGAAGGTCTTCATGCACCTGACCGTTGATCATTGACTTTGACCTGTTAGTTGTTGACTTTTGATAAGTTTGACTTTTGTTCAAACTTTGATAAAATTTAGTATTTGACTAAGGAATTGTCTCAAGTGGGTATTAGGTGGTTTGTGCTAGCCGTTTTGAAGATAGTTGTTGAGCTTTTGCTTCTAGTATTAGATGAGTTTTTTCACTATATTACATGTGACATTGTATATCATTTGTATGATAGGATATATGTATTGTTGGGGTAATATTATGTTGGTAGACTTGAATAGTCTTTTTTTATGTATGTGATTGGTTGAGTGCATGGTACTTTTAAGTGTCTTTTTTGGATGTGGTATTGCTAATATTTGTAGATCGTTAAATGAATGTTGTAGGGGTTGTACATAGCTTAAATCAAACAACCTTAGAACTCTAATATGGCCTTATTGCATGGTTTTTGTTCGATTTGTCACTTTACGGTAGGATCAACTATCTGATTGTCTATCTTATTTCCTAACTATGCATAATTATGTATTCATAAGGCGACCGTCAATATTAGTAGTAACTTATGTGTGGTTGTATGATGGTGAGAGCCTGTAGCTATATGATGGCTTGGTTGTATGATGGTTGAGATCCAATTGTAGTTGGATGATGGTTGAGGTCCTATACTAGTTGACGACTATACGACATAAGTGACATTAGTCAACATTTATGGCTAGACTACATAGGAGCCGTCAGTCACCGTTGATCAGGTGGAACAACACTAAAGTCGTGAGCCTTTATTTGTATGTATGGAGAAGTATACGGTATAATGGGGAAGCCACTAAGCTTTTTGCTTAAATTGTTATGTTAAATGTTTTTCAGGTTGATCGGGTGTAAGAGGGAATATCGCGACATGACTATACCTCATATCGGTGCCATCTTGTTATTTAAACTTCCACTGGGTTTATAATTAAACTATAGTTTAACTTCATGAATTTTATGTAACGCCCGTAGATCCGGACTAGTCAAATTAGAGACGATAAACATCAAAAATGACTTTTTGATGGAAGATTATTTATAAGGATTAATCTTAACCAAGTTTTAGTATATGTTACAAGGTTTCCGTGCATATAAAGAACGCCAAAATCCGAGTTATAACGAAGAAGTTATGACCTGTCGAAGTTTCGCGACAGAACCGGCATGACCCAACGCGACCCAGCGCGACGTAAATAGTGAATTTCAGGTAGATAGATATCTATCCTTAATGATCTAAACGAGATCCTAATATTTCTTCGATAGTAGTCCAACAATAAAAAGACAGACGAAAACGGAGTTCAGATGAAGGAGTTATGAATTTCGAACGGAGTTTTCATGTCCTGGACTACTAAAGATAATATATAAGTAATATACTTATAATATATTAAAAATAAATTCAAATTTAGTCAATGGAGTCTAAACGAGAGTTATAGAGCATAATCTCTCCTTCGCGTCAATATAAAGAACGTCGAAAACAGAGTTCGTATGCGAAAGTTATGAATTTCTGAAGTTCGGGGCACGAACCCCAAAGCTGTGTCAGAGACCACGACATGGCAAGCAGTGCCACGACGTGGCAGGTCTTCTGACACCTCCGGGAGTCCCCCAGATGCAACTTAAGATGACGCATGCAGTGACGACCAAGCCCACGACGTGGCACGGGTCAGTTTTGCCCTATAAATAGATTTGAAGGGCCACCCGAGTTTGGTTGTTGATTCTCTCATCTCTCACCCATATTACCTCGATTTACGTGCAAAGAAGTACCCCCCGAAGCCCCGGTATCAACCCCGAGACCCGAAGCAAGTCCCGAAGCCCGAAGATCCTGAGAAGAAAAGAGTTTCCGAGCCGAAGCTCTGCCCGCGAGAAGCCCGGTGTGCGAAGTGATCCCGATTTCACCGAAGAATACTACTCTTAGAGCTGTAGTATTATTCGAGCATCGTCTAACCAAGTGAGTGTGTGGTTACTTTCTTCTAACACATAAATACGAAGTATTTTATATGAAATACATGTTATGTGTATATTTTGTTGTTATATGTGTGAATGTATATTCACTTTCTTCTACCGCATAGATATGAAGTATTTGCTATGAAGTACGTGCTAGGTGTTTATACGTTGTTTGTTTACTTGAAATAGATGTTGAAATAATGTTTTATACATGTTTTAAAATATTTAAACTGTATATGTGTTTGCATCTACAAATATGTTGGGTAGAACATGGGTAGATGAAATAGTTGATGTGAGACGAAATAATAAGTATTTTTGAACTCAATGTGTTCATTAGGTATTTTTGAACTCTATGTGTTCTCTTGGTGTTTGAACTTAATGTGTTCATTAGGTATTTTTGAACTCTATGTGTTCACTTGGTGTTTGAACTCAATGTGTTCATTAGGTATTTTTGAACTCTATGTGTTCACTTGGTGTTTGAACTCAATGTGTTCATTAGGTATTTTCAAACTCTATGTGTTCACTTGGTATTTTTGGATTCAATGTGTTCATTAAGTATTTTTGAACTAGATGTGTTCACTTGGTGTTGTTGAAGTGAGTGTGTTCACTAAGTGTTTTAGAACTAAGTATTCACCAGATGTTTTGAATGAATTGTTCATTAGGAGTTTTAGAACTAAGTGTTTGTTAAGTATGTTGAACTAAGTGTTTACCAGTCGTAATTTGTGGACCTTGGCAGTGGTGGACTTTGTGTCAATTCCTTAGGTCAATCCTTAGGAATAAATGGATAAATGATAGTTGATTCTTAGGGTAAATCCTTAAGAAATAAAGGAGATAATGGGAATGAGTATTTGGGTTGATTGTTTGATAATTGAATATAATAAATGTATTATTGTGGGTTGAAAACTCTATATGCTCACCAGGCTCCCAAGCCTGATCCAGTCATTTTTCTTTGCATTACAGGTAATGGCACAAGAGTATAAATTGGTGGACTTAACGAGAGATTTTGGATTATAGATCAGTAGTTACAAATAATTGTTGTAAGGTCTATTTTATATTGTTTATGATTTTGGTCTGTATCGGAACATGATACCCCGAGGTTTTATTATTTAATGAAAATACATTCTCTTTGAGAAACGTTTTGATAAATTTTATCATATTTTGTTTAGGGAACAAATTCCGCAACTCTTTTAATCAAAAAGATTTACTCTGATTTTATAAAACAAATCAGTCTTTTCTGGTTGTGAAATTGAGGATGTCACATTTTAAGCATATGAATGTTATGATATGTTTTTAAGGGATGACTTTTGAATGTTTGATCTGATTTTAAATGAAAATTAAGATGTTACTTTATTGGTAAGTCTTTTGGTTCCAATAATGAAGGTTGGGGTTCAAAACCCTCCTAACTCCCTCTCTTTCATTTTTGTTTATATTCCAAAGTCAATCCCAAACTTTTAAGTTTTTGCACTTTTTAACCAAATGTTAAGTTCAGCTCGTTTTTCGTCCATACACTCTTTTTTTTCAAATTTAGCCCATATTTGAGTTTTTTACACATTTTTCCCAAGGGGTTTATCATGTACCTATAATGAAAAAGAACATGATATCGGTTGCTCAATTAGCATCTGTTAGGCATTACGTATTGTTTGGACCAAATGATATGAAGATTTTTAAAGAGTTTAAAACATTATCAACACCGATATTGCAAGGTCGACGACCTGAGTCTATTTATGTCATGTCAATAGAAGAAGAATATGCGTAAAAGATAAAGAAAAATAAAAAATGTTTATTTGTGGAATATATAGATTAGCCGTGTAAGTTGTGAAAAACTTGAATTAGCGATGAAAAAGAAACTGGTTACTGGCCTACCACAATTAGGTGTGGTTTGTTTTTTGTTTGTAAATCTTTTTGTCCTCTTCTTTATGCGCCACACAGACCATACACATATATTATTATTCGTAAACTGTTTGTTTTTTTGAAGACCACACAGCCATGTATGCACGTCCTCTTCTTAGCGCAGATGTGGATCAAAATCTTTTAATTTAACTTCTTCAGACATCTTCTAGCCTAAAAAATCACATATACCTTTTTTTTATTAACTTTTTGATTTATTCAAACTTTTTCCGTGATAAACAATTTGAAAAAAAAAGTTCAACGACACAAACAATACTTCAAGAAAAAAAAAAAGGTTCGACGACACAAACGTTACGTTTGTGAGAAATTTATAAATAAATATTTAATTACAATAATGATCGTTGAAGTTGTTTATACTTTTTGTGTCAAATTTTATAAATTATTATTCAATGTAGTATCATTCATTTCTTGAGAAAAATATTTACGGTTAGTTTTTAATTGATTTAAATGAAAAAAGTAAAAGGAAAATTTTCATATTAAAATTGAAGTTTATTCCATCTATTTTATGTGTTAAATTTTTTGATCAATATTTACAATATTTAGATATAACTTTGCGCCTAAAGCTTGTTGGTTTTTATCAAATATATACGTTAATTCGTACCGTTTTCACTTTTTATACAACAAGACATAAAATTTTATCTAGATTTGTAAATTATCTATAATAAAGTAAAAAACGTATTAAAAATCTCTTTTAAGTTTTAAAAAAAAAATAGTTTATTTAGCTTTTTAGATTATGTTAATAGCCTACAGACGTTATCAAAACAAACAATCTTTTTATTTCAGATTGCAGACGTTTTGTCCACCTCTTCTAAACTTAACTGATAAATCTCATCAACAAACTATTAGAAAAGTCAATTTATCAAGCTAAGTATCCTCTAGAACTTGTACATATGGTGACTTTCATTAATGATTTCTCTCGCTCCGTGTGGGTGTATTTTATAAAGTAGAAGTTTGTGGTTCTAATAATGTTTAAAGGAGTTTAGAGTTGATGTTGAGGGATAAACTAAACATAACATTCAGAGGCTTCGATCAGATAACGGTAGAGAATATTGGACTTTTAACTTTGATGAATATTTTAAAGAAAAACAAAATTGATCGTTGTCCAATTACTCCATAGCAAAACTAGGTTTCAGAGAGGAAGAATCACCACTTAGCTGAAATATCTAGAAGCATGATTCACGACAAAAATATATCATGTCATTTTGGGTTGAGGTGATGAAGAAAACAATATGCGTGATTAAAAGAATCTCTCAACCACCTCAACAGTGATCCAATATGTATCTCCGACCCCTTATGCTCTATTTATGGAGTTTAAAATAGAATAAAACTCTCAGATCCAACTATATTTTTAAATATAATATATATATATATATATATATATATATATATATATATATATATATATATATATATATATATATATATATATATATATATATATATATATATAGTTTTACTTCAAATTTAGAGTAACATTAGTCATGAGTTTCCTTGTTATATTTGATCCTTCAAGTTTGATTTTGTATATTTCAAGTTTATTTAACTTGTTTAATTTTGTGTTTATATATTGTGAGTTTATTAATCATTTTGTTATATTTTAATGTGAGTTGTTTCAAAACAGTCTCATATTTTATCCTTAGAGTTTGATTATATTTATTAAACAATATAAGTTTTAAAGTTATTATAACAAAAAGATTTAGACAAATTTGTAAAAACCTTGTAAATTGAAATGACAGTTTATTGCTTGATCACATATTTTAGTAAGGTTGTTAATTTACTGCTTGATTTTTCTTTGTATTCTAATAAAGTCAAACTTAATCAAACATATATTTTATGTTTATTTTAAGTTCTTTTATACATGTTCTTTATCTTAGAATTTAAAGGCCATACGTATAACACACAAATACACGACTCTTTTTAAGTTCTTTTTATATTCTTTTATTATAGAATTTAAGTTAATTTCTACTTAGAATGTGTTTTTCTAAATAGGTCTGAAATGTTGGATTTCAAACATTTTATGTGATACTGTATCAACTTACCAACTTTCCAAAATGAATCAGTCCGTCACATGTGTGTTTTGGAATCACCATTATTTGGATAAAGTATTTAAAAGAAAAAAAAAAGTTTTTTTTTAAAATTTGATTCAAATATCAAATTATTTACCACTTGTCATATACTCACCGATATATATATATATATATATATATATATATATATATATATATATATATATATATATATATATATATATATATATATATATATATATATATATATATATATATATATATATATATCAGCCCCATATAAGCTTAGGTGTGGAACCTATTAAATCACGTTTTTTTGGCCGAACATTATCTAATATCTTACAAGATCACGTAGGTTAATTAAAAAAACATCATCTTCTTCTCACCTCTTAAACCTAAGTACGTTAATTGAAGAAAACATCATTTTTCCCGGCGACCTACAGGTGCATATTACGTATGTTCGTATTCATTCAATTCACGATCAGTGTACACACCTAATTTCATTATATGCAGTTTAAATACCTCACAACCAATCGCCTTTTACACGACGAATTATGGATAAACACATGTTTTACTTGTTTTTAGAATTGCTAATTGATTCCGTTGATTCACTTATTAAAAATCTAAATCAAGTTGGCCAAGACTATATAATAATATATTTAATCGATTTAGTGGCAGAAAGTGGGATTGATCACATGTAATTATAATTTTTAATAAACCTATATTGGGTTTTTGGTTATTACTTTTCAATGGAAGAAATCACAATATTCATTGTTTCTTTGATTGTCTGCTTTACATAATCCTTATGATTAAATTGATATCAATTGTTGCTTTACAAAATCCTTATGAATCAATTGATATCAGTTGTGTAGTTGACGACACATGTGCTCTTTTTATCTTTATTTTCATAAACCATTAAATTAACATATTACTGTGTAATATACTTGCAATCTACATAAACATATAAAGTCTCTTATATTGTCTTTATACTTCTACGGTTAAATATACATAACATGTATCTCAAATCCATTTTAACCAAAATTGTTTCTTTCTTTTTTAATTGTAGAATGACATTGATGTGTGGTTTTTTTGGTATAGGTTACATTCCACATTATGGATTTAGAAATGCAAGTAGCAGATCAGTCATTTGGAAAATAGACAAATGAAGATATTGATGCAAATAATGGTTATTCAGGATCGACATCTGAATCGGAGAAAATAAATAATGATGATGTCAATCTTGGATGTGACGAAGGTGCACGTAATGATCAAAGTATTAGTGAAAAGGTTTTCGATACACCCAATGATGCGTATACATTTTATAATGATTACGCATTTTTACATGGATTTGGTATACGTATTCATTGGAAATTAAAGAATAAGACAGCAAATGAGCATTATCGGAAGACATATGTATGCAACAAAGAAGGTTTCAAATGCTTGAAAGTTAATAATTCAAGTGGAAAAGTGATAAAACGTCGTAGAGAAGTACGAACGGGATGCAAAGTAACGATTCGAATTTCAAAACAGAAGGATGAGAAATGGATTGTGGACAAGTTTAATGGCACACACAATCATGCCTTGAGCTTGACACCACCGAAGGTAATGAAGCATAGATCGCATGGGAAGTTCCACCATACTATGGAATGCAGATCTCTTATGGTGCAATTTGGTCAAGCAGATTTGAAGCCTTCTCAAATTAAAAAGGCTATTAACGCAATGAAAACTTCAGATGAAGCCAATGTTACTTCAAAGTAATGTGTTGATGTCTTATTCGAGCAAAGTATAGGGGAAAGGAGTTTTATGGACTTATAAAGCATTTCCAAGATAAAGCATTAGTGGATAATGACTAGTATTTTGTTGTGGACTTGTGTGATGATGGTTCTCCTAGGAATATATTTTGGGCTGATGGAAGATCAAGAGGCGCATATACTAAGTTTGGAGATGTTGTGTTTGATGTCACTTATATGGCAAACAAATACAAAATGCCATTTGCTCCCTTTGTAGGGGTTAATCATCATCGACAATCTATACTTTTTGGTGGAGCATTGTTAGAAAACGAAAAAGAAGAAACATTTGTATGGTTATTCGAGAATTTCCTAAAGTGTATGTTTAGCAAGTGTGACATCCCCAATTTCACGGCCAGAAAAGACCGATTTGTTTACGCTTTGTTTTTAAAATCAGAGTGATTTTTTAAAGAAAACAGTTGCGGAATTTGTTCCCAAAATATGATAAAGATTTATCAAAGCATTTCTTTAAAGAAATGTATTTTCATTTTATAACAAAATCTCGGGATGTCATGTTCAATACAGACCAAAAGCATAAACATAATAAAATAAACCTTACAACAGTTATTCATAACTACTGGCCTATAATCCAAAATCTCTCGTTATGTCAGCCAACTTATGCTCTCGTGCCATAACCTGTAATACAAAGAAAACTGAGAGGGTCAGGCTTGAGTGCCTGGTGAGTATATAGGGTTTTCAACCCACAATAATATAATTATTATATTTAATTATCAAACAATCAATCCAATTACCCACCCCTTTATCTCCATTTATTTCTTAAATATTTACCCTAAGAACCAATTACCCTTCTCCCATTCATTCCTAAGGATTGTCCTAAGGAACTGGCACAAAGTATAGTGCTGCCAAGGTTCTTAGATTACCTCTGGTGAACACGCAGTTCACAATAATTAATGAACAGCTAGTTAAAGAACACCTAATAAACACTTAGTTCCAGTATTACCCAGTGAACACTTAGTTCAAAAACACTTAATTAACGCTTAGTTCTAATACTACCCAATGAACACCTAGTTCAAAAACACTTAATGAATGCTTAGTTCAAATATCTCTGATGAACACTAAGTTCAAATATCTAATGAACACTTAGTTTGAATATCCCTGAATATCCCTAATGAACCCAATCACCTAAGGAACACAGAGTACGAAAGCTCTTAGTTCAAACAATGTAATAATAATCTACATCTCAATCCTGCAAAACCACTAATATTATAAACACATATAAATCATATTTCTAAAACAATATATCCCATCCCGTCGATCCCCACATACTGACCCTATACAATGATCTTACGAGATCTAGCCTAAGAATCGATATGAACCACAAACTGACGAAGCTGCTTTGGAAATTCCCTTGCAGCAAACGAGGATCAATAATGACATCAAATGAGGGGAATGGAATAAGTTTCACCACGAACCTTCGTTCGTAAAAGAAAGAACCACAAGACATTTTAAGTCAGGGGTAGTTATCTAGATAACAATTTCTAGGCGTGGTCTGACTATCATGAGGTATTATACCCCCAAACTCTACCTATCCCAGCATCGAACTTTGCCTAGCAGTGGCCTGAATACAGGAGGTATTTCACCCCCAGACGCACCCTATCCAACAATATAACACCAGACATACCTAGCTGTGATTTGTTACCGACACACTTTATTAGGCAGTCTACGAAGTTCCCTTAATTACTTCGTGAAAGAAAACGCTGACATATGAAGCTCGGTCGATCACTTCATAAAAGAAACGTTGACTCCAAAGCTCTCTCAAAATAAAAGTATGGGGAAATACTACTAGAGTACTCCCGTACGCTCCCGTAACCGACATACAAAATTGTCAAAAGGAATTTGTACATGATAGTACTTCTGGCACATTATAGTACTCTAGTATGCGAAAGACTCGTATCCGAGAAGATAATAGTACCCTGGAACAAGCAGCACCCAAGACACATAGCTTTGAAAAGGACTTCGTACATAAAATGTACTTCTATACGTAGGACATACTCCACTGATCATCAATCTTACAACACACGTACTCTTAATATGAGGCTACCCAATGTCCAAACTTAATGGAACTAAACATCCCTATTTAAGTCTTAACCCATCACTAGGCAAGCCTACAATGCTTATAATCAATTTTCGATACTAACTTCGTTTAGGCAATGCTGACTAGTGTATACTTAACATAGAGTTTTAAGTAATAATATCATATATTCACATCTTAACACATATTGAACCATAACTGATTCGCACGTTGTATATAATCATATATATCTAAAACGTATATCGGACAATAACAAATACTTCACATACATATGTATATTTCATACTTTAATCAATACTCGTATTAAAATCATGTTCCTAAAAGGACTATACTCATGATACCTTATCGAAAGAACACGTAGTTTAATAATACATAATCCGTACTCATGGATCTTAAATTTTCCTCATTACCTAATCCATATTCCCGGATCTAAAACTAACCTCTGATCCATACTCTCGGATCTAAAACTAACCTCCTGATCTGATCCATACATCTAGATCTAAAACAAGTTTATCTCTTTATACTTTTATCTCATGGTCCAATTCATCTTTTATCACATACCAACAATCTTATCTACCCATGTTCTACCCAACATATTTGCAAATACAAAATACATATACAGTTTAACTCATTAAAACCTATATAATTTATCCATCCCACAAACATCTCAAATAAGCAACAATATATATATAAACATAGCACGTATTTCATAGCAAATACTTAATATTAATGTGTTAGAAGAAAGTAACTATACACTCACATGATCAGAAGATGATCGGACAACACTACGGCGTGCAATGGTAGTATTCTTTGGTGAAACCGGGATCACTTCACACACCGGGTTTCTCGCGGGTAGAGCTTCGGCTCGAAAACTCTTTTCTTCTCGGGATCTTCGGACATCGGGACTCGCTTCGGGTATCGGGATGATATCGGGGCTTCGGGGGGTTAAAATAGGGCTTAGAGGGTGTATCGGAAGTGGGAGAGAAGGGATGGAGCAACCATAATCGGCTGGGCCTTCAAATCTATTTATAGGGTAAAATTTGCCCTTGCCACGTCGTGGCAACTTTTCCACGTCGTGAGCTTGATTGTCATTGCATGCGTCATCGCAAGTTGCATCTGGGGGACTCTAGGAGGCGTCAGAAGACTTGCCACATCATGACACTGCTTGCCATGTCGTGGTATCTGACAGTTTTGGGGTTTCGCGCCCTGAACTTCAGAAATTCATAACTTTCGCATACGAACTCCGTTTTCGATGTTCTTTATATTAACGCGTAGGAGAGATTATGCTCTACAACTCTCGTTTAGACTCCATTGGCTATTTTGACTTTATTTTTAATATATTATAAATATATTACTTATATATTATTTTTAGTAGGTCGGGACAGGAAAACTCCGTTCGAAATTCATAACTCCTTCATCTGAACTCCATTTTCGTCTGTCTTTTTGTAGTTGGACTACTATCGACGAGATCTTCAACTCTTGTTTAGATTGTTTTGGCTAAAAAACCGTTCGATCTCAAATCGAGTATTCGGGTTGCATACCGCTAAGTCGAAACTTCGGAAAATCATAACTTCCTCGTACGAAGTCAGATTTGGGCGTTCTTTTTATGCACGCTCTCGGTTTAATGAAATCTACGACTTTCGTTTATATCACTAAGGATAAATATCACTCTAACGTAAATTCACTTTTTACGTCATTCAACGTCGTGCCAGTTCTATCACGAAACTTCGGCAGGTCATAACTTCTTCGTTATAACTCGGATTCTGGCGTTCTTTATATCTCCGGAATCCTTGTCACGACCACTACAACTTAGTTAAGATTATCCACCCTAAATAATTTTCTACCAAAAAGTCATTTGTGATGCTTATCATCTCTAAATTGTGTAACATCCCAAAAATACGACCCAAAATTTTTGTTTAAGTAGTAATAAAAATCATATACTATTTGTCATATCATAAAGACCATGTGTCAAATATCTCAACTAATAATAAAATGTCGTGAAACAACTGTATTAAATCAAACTACAAATCAACAAACTCCCAGGATAAAGACTGAAGCTGTGGTGTGTGCGATGCCATCATCCCAAACTCTTCCCCTTACTTGCAGAAGTACCTGAAATCAAAACTAAAACTGTAAGCACGAAGCTTAGTGAGCTCACCCAAACTACCACACACCATACAATAACATATAAACACGTACTGGGCCTTGCCCACTGCATCGGGTCGAAGCCCGGAAACTGCATCGGACCGAAGTCCGGAACTAACTGCATTGGACCGATGTTCGGAGCTGACTGGGACCTTGTCCCCTGCATCAGACCGAAGTCCGGAACTAATTGCATCGGACCGAAGTCCGGAAACTAACTGAGCATAGCATAGGATAAACTCATATCAACTAGCATAACACACATGATCATAGACTCATATACTACATACTACGTCAGGTCGTAGCCCATAACACCTAACACATAAATCCTGTCTGAGCCACGAAGGCATCAAACACACTAACAACTGCATCGGACCGAAATCCGAAAACTACTACTAACTAAACGGGCCGGTATTATGGCCTTAGACCCGTTTCTATTGGAAGGAAACTCACCTCGTAGCCTAGCTGCTGAAAGGAATGCTCTGGAACCTATCTGTTGCGTCTCCGGTTTCACCCCGGCTACAATATCCATGAGCACCATTAATCAAATACTGTTAATAACAATACTGAGGGTAAAATGACTCTCCTACCCTTGGTCCAAGTCAACCTAACCATCAAAGTCAATATTCAGTTGACCTGACTCATTGAGTTGGGCCGCCAACTCGTCGAGTCCTTACTCTTACTTCCTTGATTCCACTCGCTACTACTCGTCGAGTTTTGGCGCAAACTCGGTGAGTTCCTCTTCACTACTAACACTCTGACAATCTGCATCTGACTCGCCGAGTTGTATGAACAACTCATCGAGTTCTCCTTCATTAGATGACTATTCTAGCTGTGACTCGCCGAGTTGTATGAACAACTCGTCGAGTCTGTTCTTGAAGTATGAAGATGGCCTTGGACTCGCCGAGTCACGACATTGACTCGCCGAGTTCTTTCACAAATGAGTCTAACCCTCTAGCTCACCGAGTCCACTTCTCACTCACTGGTTCCACTCGGCATAACTCGAAAAAGGAAACACAGGGGACTCGCAACTCGACTCGCCGAGTCAGAAGAACGACTCGCCGAGTTGTATGCATGCAAATACTATACACTCGATTATGCTTGAAACTAATACATGCCATTAATAGATCTGGGTTCCTGGGACTTGATTTACACGTAAAGTTTCCAACTTTACGTGTAAATAACATCAAATGGAGGTTTTAAGGTTAAAAGCACACTATAATAGTAGATCTAGAGCTTTCATGCAAAATGGATCCATAAAGGTGCTAGATCTAAGCTCCTGGAAATCAAATCTAGCTAGATCTGAAGGTTAAACAACTCCATGAGTCCTCTATGCTACTACTAAGCTAAGAAATTGTTTAAGAATGGCTTCACAAAGGGGATTTAAGCATAGAAACAGAAAAGGGCCAAGATATACCTTACTTTCTTCTGAAATTCCTGAAAGATCTAGGATCTCCTTCTTCTCCTCTTGATCTACCTTTCTTTATCTCTCAAAATCTTCAAAGAATACACCAAAATCACACAAAATGCAAAAAGGGCTCTAGGGTTTCGAGAATGAAGCTCTGAGGGGTGATGGGGGCTGACTTGAGGCCCCCCAAAGTTATATATATAGGGTGCAAACCCTTGAAATTAGGGTTTCATCCAGATTGGCGGACTCGCCGAGTCGCCAACTTAAACGTGCTCGAAATCGGGACCCTACTCGACGAGTCCAGCTACTGACTCGTCGAGTTCCCCTTAAAACTTGAAGAAATATAACAATAAATAACAATATAAATATCGTACCAGAATTGGGGTGTTACAAATTGACTAGCCCAGATCTACGAGTGTTACAGCAAGCATCCAAAGGAAATTATTACGGATCGAGACAAAGCGATGGGTAATGTGATAAAAAAGTGTTTCCAAACACTCGACACCGCTTTTGTGAATGACATATTAAAAATCACGAACCGGAACACATTCACCCATTTGTCGCCCGTTATAGTGATTTTCAGGAATCTTATAGACATTGGGTAAACAGTGACACCATTGAATTGCAACCAAATTGTGTGTATTGGTCAAATTTGGTGGAAAATCCAATACCAGACAAGAATTTGGGAGCATGAATATGCCATCTACTTTTCCTGTAATTCATATTTGAAAACCTAACCGACTAAAATGATTCATATCAAGGAGAGCAAAAAATTGAAACATAGATAACGAGAACTTAACCTTTGGTTAATCCATGATTAAGATATCGTAAGGAGGAATCAATCAACTGATTATTTTCCAGGGGACAACGAGCACACCGAAGCTTATGAGATAAAGGGTTTTTTGAAGGGTAGAATGCTGGTAAGGGGATTGTAGGAGATGTTGGTGTGGGAGAGAAATAGAATTGAACCAGAACTTATTAGGGAAGAAGTAGCAGTTGAGTAATCGCATCACCATATAAAACTTCTGAGCTCCGATGTTGTTTGATTATTTGTAAATCACCCCTAAAACGATGTGGTTTAATAGGTTCCACACCTAAGCTTATATGGGGCTGATATATATATATATATATATATATATATATATATATATATATATAGGGATATATATATATATATATATATATATATATATATATATATATATATATATATATATATATATAGAGGGTTTAGGAAATATGTAGATGTTATGTACCTTATATTAGGTATAGAATCATAAAAAACTACATCGTTTTAACAAAATGCAATCAAATCTCTCTTCCATCTTTCTTGCATCTTCTATTAGACCTTATGCTAGGCTTTGTATGTATATTTTTATGGAGTTTTATAAGTTTAATTTTGCACCACAAATCGTATATAAGGTTGTTTTACCAACTAATTATAGGTCTCCATATTGAAATTTAATACAGAAAACTATAGTTAAAGATTGAAAGTACTCATTAAATAACCTAATAAATCTCATTTCATAACCCACCAAAAAAAACTATGCAAGTATACATAAGGTAGGTATCAAAAGAAGTTATAAAACTTATTAGTGGTCTAATAAAAAAATGGATAATGACTTGAAAGGTTAACGAACTTTCAACTTTTATCACATTTAGTCACTAAACTTTTTTTCGTTATCTATTTGCCATTGAACTATTGAAATTGCTCACATTTTACCCTTATGACCGGCCGTTACCGGTCATAAGGGTAAAATGTGAACAGTTTTAATAGTTTAGTGGCAAATAGATAACGAAAAAAAATTTAGTGACTAAATGTGAACAAAATCAAAAGTTCGTTTCCCTCTAAAAAGTTCAATGACTAAATGTGAACAAACTTCCTATTGTATTATGTTTTAGCAAAATTATTTATTTTTGTTTAATTGTAGCAACATTTGTTGATGAAGAAATCTATGAAATAAAAAAAAAAAACAAAATGTAACATCCGGATTTCCAGGTATCATAATTTAAGTATTTTTCTTTTGAGTTAAGAAGAGAGACTCGACGAGTTGACGCCTCAACTCGTCGAGTAAGGTCGCGACTGATGACTCGGATTAATGAATGGACTCGACGAGTCGGTGAGGCGATTCGACGAGTCTGCGTTGTTGGCAGAAACCCTAAATATTTGGGACCCGAGCCATATTTAAAGGAACTTATGACCTTCAGTTGCGACTACTTTTCCCATAAGTAAGAACCCTAGCGAGCTTGAGTGTGTAGAGTGGGAGGAAGAGCTATCTTAAGCTTTTTGGTGTGATAGATCTGGACCCTTCTAGGTCCAGAGAGACGAGAATATGAAGCTTTAGTAGAGTAAACCTTGGGGTTCGAAGTTAGGAAGCATAACCTTAATCAGCAATGTGATGAAATAAAATGATGAGAGATAGGTGATGATAGAAAGGTGATGATAATTAGGTAAATAGATGGTGATGAATATGTGATGTAGGATGAAAGGAGATACCATAACCTTAACCAGCAATGTGGCGATGTAGTCATCTACCAGAGTATAGATGGCGACCACTGACTATTCTAGACCTCCAATGGAAACACCAGCAGGCCCATAACTTGTAGGTGATGAATTACGATTTCAGGCGATATTGTAACTACGTATTCATGCGATGATACTCTAACCCCTTACTATGAATTACGAGTTCAGACGATGTTGTAACTACATATTCATGGGATGTCACAAATTTCGCATGCCAAACCAATGATTATAATTCACATCAGTGTGAATGGTTCATTTTTTAGTAAAACCAAAATCAGATTGGAAATTTTGATTTTTTATTTTGAAAAATGTTAAACCATTGGTTTTTTATTTCGGTTTTGGTTTTTTGTTTTTTTTTTTTAAATATATTTTCAGGGTTTTTTTTTCATAGATTTCTTCATCAACAAATGTTGTTATAATTTAACAAAAATAAATAATTTGCTAAAACATAATACAAGAGGAAGTTTGTTCACATTTAATCATTGAACTTTTTAGAGGGAAACGAACTTTCGATTTTGTTCATATTTAGTCACTAAACTTTTTTTCGTTATCTATTTGCCATTAAACTATTGAAACTGTTCACATTTTACCCTGCCGGTCATAAGGGTAAAATATGAACAGTTTCAATAATTCAATGGCAAATAGATAACGAAAAAAAGTTTATTGTCTAAATGTGACAAAAATCGAAAGTTCGTTACCCTTTCAAGTCATTATCCCACAAAAAACATATATGAAATACATAAATATTGGGGATGAATCATGAAATATAAATTAATATGAGTTAAAAAACAATAAGAAAAAACTAAAATCAAAGCAAATTGTGTTTTTTTAATCAAAATGAAGTTAATTTTGATGGTTCTATACATAATATTACATACATGAAAGTCATATATTCATTTTTCCTATATATATATATATATATATATATATATATATATATATATATATATATATATATATATATATATATATGCCAAATCGACTAAAAATTGTACTTGAACTAAAACAAAATTGAAGAATGATATAAAACATTTGGTTACTGCGCTAATTACTCTTTGGAATATGAAGATTCCATAGCATGACTTTGGAGCACCCATCATGTGGGACCCCCTTTAACTTTGTTTCCTCTTCAAGGACCTCTTCTTTAACAAACTTTATAGAATTCTGCAAATTGAAAAACAAAGTACAAATTAGTAAGAGTTAACAAAGAGGAATCCATAAAATAATCATGTAACCTATTTTGTATAGAAAACATTTATTATCTTTATCAAAAGGTTACTAATATATGTTGGCGAGATAAATATGAACATACAAATTGTTACAATGGTCACTCCACAGTACTCCCACCCTCTTTGCTAAAAGATATTGGGACCATTGCCACATATATTATTTGCCATTGTAATAGCATAAGCTACATGTTGATACAAAATGTAGCTTCGGCAGGAGCTGTTTGTGCACTTTCTCTTTTTTAGTAGGGGGTAAAATGTAAATTAGTGGGACCTGATAGAGTACCAGTAGTCGAGTACCTGAGATGTGTGTTGGGCAGATGAAAGCCGGCCCCATCTTTCCGGGTCCCACAGAATCGAACTGTTAAATCCAACGGTTGAGATGTGAACAGGTGATCTGGTCGCATCATCTGCTGAATTGTTCAAACTTTTCAAATGCCACCCTATAACTTCTGAAGAATCACAAACTGGTCCCTCAATTCTCACCCTTTGCCTATTTGCCGACAAAAACGCCATTGGCCATGTCCCAAAAACCCTACATCCAACATTCAATCATCAATTAATTCAACATATGCCAAATCACAAACAACCACAATTAATTTACTAAAGAAACAAAAGGAATGTCCTAATAGAAAAAATATGAATAAAAACTAGGATCAATGTAATAAGATCTGGACCAGGATAATACTGTTTTGATAACATGTATAAGACTATGATATCAAGAGAGGGGAAATAATTAACTTACTCAATGGCCCGAATCTCCTCGAAGAAGCTTAGATCATAAACATTGTAGAGTGAAGCAAAATGAACAATTCCACTTAACCTATGATATTCAATGTGTTTAAGCGCAACGTTTCTTTGATGATCCATTTCCACTTCCACATCCGTAAAATTCTCCTTAAACACCAAATGTCTATACATCACATTAGTTTTTCTCAAAATATCTGATACTTCATCGGATTCAGACTGTGATTCCACAACTACCCACAACAGTGGTGGTGGGACCAACGCCAACGTGTTTGCCATTTTCCTCAAAAACACTCCTCGAAGCTCATCTTTATCGCTTGTTGGAGTAACAATAATCACAAGCCTTCGGGGAGTCAAAGTTACCGTTTCGTCCTTCTCTTTAGTCAAAATTACCTTTTTACCCTCCTCTTCAATTGAACCCATATTAGGCCTTTGGTGCACTTTCATTGATAAAGATTCATCCAACATGCTCCTATCAAAATTCCCACTTTCTTGTTCGGGAACTCGGTCAAGGATTTTTTCTGGTGGTGGAGAGATCTCCTGTGAACCGTTGGATGGAATAACATTATTAGTAAGAGAGAAAGAAGACTTGTTTGTAGGGGCAAAGCCAGTGAAGAATCCCACGATGAAACATAACAAGAAATGGACTGTGGCTTTCTTCCATAAGTGGACTTTCTTCTTTGGTCTTTCTGATGATCCCATGTAAATATAGGGAAAAAAAAAAAAGAGGAAGAATCGAGAGTTTTAGTGGGATAGAAAGGGGTAAAGGTTGGATGATGATAAAAATGGAATATGTAGGGTGGATTTATATGTTTCTGGAGTTGACAGGGATTAAATAGTAGCTTTCTTTCAAAGAATTAGATGGAGCAGTTGATTTATGATTGCTACAGGTGAACTCCATTGCTAGTTGTTTGAATGTCCTTTTATTCGACTAAAAAACTGTGTGTAAATTTGTATGTATGTATGTATGTATGTATATGCGCACTGCATAGAGAGAGAGAGAGAGAGAGAGAGAGAGAGAGAGAGAGAGAGAGAGAGAGAGAGAGAGAGAGAGAGAGAGAGAGAGAGAGAGAGAGATGTTTTAAATTTTGCAATATTCGTTTAGATTTCTTATTATTATGTTAAACTTTTTCAGCTTTCTATTTACATTATTTAGAATAAAATTTAGTCTCGATTTATCGGCCATTTGTCTTCATAATTATAACTGATATGATTATAGAATTTATGTATACAATTGTTTAACAAAAAATAAAATGTTAAAAGCCATACAAATAAAATAATTAGTGGATAATCAATGTTAAATCCTACTTTCTCTTAAAAGTCATTTTAAATAAATATGATATAATAATAACGCTCGAAGTTTTTAACATATAGTTACATGATCTTTAACCGAGGTACTAGAAGAAGATATATAATGTTACTTATTTTTATGTTAAGTGGAATATGAGAGCATTGCTTCACAAAGTCATCCCTTGGAGTAGAAGAAAGATTTGCTACCAAATGGTTGTTGAGGTTTACAAATCATCACCTAAAGTTGGTGTGAAGTTTAGGTAATCCCAAATTTTAATATCACGTATTTTTATTTAATTGAAGGGCTAATTACAAATTAACTATGTATTCATTTTGTTTATTTGTATATTGTAATGTCGTGCGTATATTCTTTTTATTACATAAAAAGTAACTTTTGAAGGTCTTGGTCACTATTGAAAAATATATATGACCCGCTATTAAAGAACAGATAAACGAATTCTTTAATAATCGTGTTATATTACGTGTCTATGATGAGGTTGCTCATTAGTTATAAATATTAAATTTGTAAGTCAACCAGCTACAAATGCATCAAACATATCATATATGAACCATATGTTTTATTCGTCATTATTTAGGGTAATCATCGCTTTTGTTTACCATAGATGCGTTTGTATATAATCAAACATCAATGAACGGATTTAATTTGCACAATGGTCTTTTTATGATTCAGATTATTCATTAATATAAAACATATATCAATATAGCAATGTTTCTTTTGAAGACTTGACCAATATATTATTATTGATAACTTACTAAGTTATTAGATAGAAAAACATATAATATATTACTATTAAAACAATAGCGATTTGGTTGAATTTGCTTGGTGGTTTATGAAATAATTGAATACGAAATTAAAAATAACTTACATGGCTATTATTGGCATGCTTTCAAAACGTCAACCAAAGGGCGTTGATCTTTATTAACATACTTTACATTTTTGCTAGTCCTGTATTCGTGAAAAAAAAATGAATTGATAAGTCAAAAGATGCATAAACAGTGCAAATGGTTTAAATATCGTTGGGAGAAAATTTTGTTGGTTAATTTCGTTAACAGTTTTTGACAGTTAGTTGTTGATTGAAAAATTACTTATTTTCAGATAAGTTTTAACTGCAGTTAAATGTCATATCTGTTGTTACCAATATTACTAGTGATGAAATTTACATCCATCTTTTTCTTTACATCACTAGTAATATTAGTTATCCAATGCATCCCTACCGGAAGAAGAGCTGTACGGTAAAAGATGGCGGGAACTTTTGGCGCCATATCACATACCTATTTTTGGCGGGCTATTTCATCCCTTATAAACCCAAACCAAGTCGCCGTTATCGTCTTCCTTTATCAAAGCAAGGAATGTACTGTTCTTAGGATTTGAAAGTCTTATCATTTATTTATCCTCTAAAAATTTCAGGACAAAAATCATTGAAGATGTGCATTGATATTTGATAGTTTCAAGAACGTTATTTGAAGTTAAATCACACAAGGAAGCTAACATAATATATGATATTATATGGTCCACTCTTGCCTTTATAGTTGGGACTAAAACTCCTTAAAGATATTGATATAATCCACTGGCTTTGTCTTTTTAGTGGGACTAAAATTCCTTAACGATGGTGTTTGATTACATCCTCAGCTCTATTTCATTGTTTGTATAAGATAATAATAAATAAAATAATCATCTCAAATAATAGTACAACTTATGTATTTTATTGTAAAAAATAACGACCATAAATCCAATTCTTCTCTTTTATAAAAACAACGCCTATAAATTAGTTTTTTTAAAACCATATTGAAGATTATCCCAAGATTTGCAAACATGATATTTTTTGTATAAAACACTTTGATTTTATGATTTGATTAATGTTTTATCGAAATAAACCTTATAATATAGTTTTTTGATATCTTAAATACCATTTTTAATATTACTAATATACAAAACATATGTATTATCTACATCAAAATATAAATTTTGTTTTGTTTATGTTTATTTTCTGTACCTTTTAATATTAAGATTCTCACATATTCCAACAACCATATCAGATTGGTCATCCAACCCAAAAAGCACAAAGATTTTACATCTTTATATCCAACCCAAAAAGAACCAAGGTAAGAATATAATAAATACTTTATAAAAGACATTAATAAAAAAAATAGACAGAAAAGTTAAAAGTGCTCTGCAACTCTATGCAAAATCCAATTGGTAATGAATCAACTAAAAAACAAAATATTCTGTTTAAAGTTTTAGTTATCCGTTTTAAATGTGTTATATAACTGCAAAAGTTAAATATTAAAAAGCATAAAACACCAAAAAGCCAAATATGACTCAACTCAACCAATCATATTCCAATCCAAAACCAAAATTGTCTTCAACAAAAACAAACAAAATAAAGACGCCACCGCCTATCCAGCACCCAAGTACGAACACGAAACCGCAACAACACCACCATCACCACCGCCAACCAAACACACAAACCGACACACGACACCAAACGAAAATTAAAAAACGAAAAACAAACCTTCCCCTTCCCCACCAAAATTCATTTCTTCTTCGCAGCAGCCTTGGTGATCTTAGCACCAGTAGGATCCTTCTTATCGACACTCTTGATAACACCAACAGCCACCGTCTGCCTCATATCCCTCACAGCAAACCTCCCCAACGGCGGATACTCAGAAAACGTCTCCACCACCATAGGCTTAGTCGGCATCATCTTCACCATTCCAGCATCACCATTCTTCAAAAACTTCGGCTCCTTCTCAATCTCCTTCCCAGACCTTCTATCAATCTTTGTCAAAATCTCAGCAAACTTCACAGCGATATGAGACGTGTGGCAATCCAACACCGGAGCATACCCGTTTCCAATCTGACCCGGGTGGTTCATGATAATCACCTGAGAAGTGAAACTCGCAGCACCTTTAGCAGGATCATCTTTAGAATTCGAAGCGACATACCCACGCTTGATATCCTTCACAGCAACATTCTTCACATTGAATCCAACATTGTCACCTGGTAGAGCTTCCAACAAAGCTTCATGATGCATTTCAACGGACTTGACTTCAGTTGTTAGACCGGTTGGGCCAAAAGTGACGACCATTCCGGGTTTGATGATACCGGTTTCGACCCGCCCGACTGGAACAGTTCCAATTCCACCGATTTTGTAAACGTCTTGAAGTGGGAGACGAAGTGGTTTGTCTGTGGGACGTTTTGGCTCGTTGATTTGGTCAAGAGCTTCGAGGAGAGTTGGACCTTTGTACCAATCGAGATTTGTTGACCTTTCAATCATGTTGTCACCTTCGAATCCAGAGATTGGGACGAATGGGATTTTGTCAGGGTTGTAACCGACTTTCTTGAGGTAGGTTGAGACTTCCTTCATGATTTCATCGTATCTGGCTTTTGAGTATTTCGGGGTGGTGGCGTCCATTTTGTTGCAGCAACAGATCATTTGTTTGACACCGAGAGTGAAAGCGAGGAGAGCGTGTTCACGGGTTTGACCATCTTTGGAGATACCAGCTTCGAAGCCACCGGTGGTGGAGTCGATGATGAGGACGGCGCAGTCGGCTTGGGAGGTTCCGGTGATCATGTTCTTGATGAAATCACGATGGCCGGGAGCGTCGATGACTGTGCAGTAGTACTTGTTGGTCTCGAATTTCCAGAGAGCGATATCGATGGTGATACCACGTTCACGCTCGGCTTTCAGTTTGTCGAGCACCCAGGCGTATTTGAATGAACGTTTGTTCATCTCAGCAGCTTCTTTCTCGAACCTCTCGATCACACGCTTGTCGATTCCACCAAGCTTGTAGATCAGGTGACCGGTGGTGGTTGATTTCCCAGAGTCGACATGGCCGATGACGACGATGTTAATGTGAACCTTTTCCTTACCCATGGTTTAACAGCTGCAATTGATCAAAACGAATACAACTCAAAGTCAATAACACGTCTATGAAGATAAATCACATTCAATAACACGTCTCCGAAGATTTTAACAAATTAAACAAACAAACACGATCTGCATGAATAATAGCTGCTAATTTTCACGAAAACTATGAAAAATTTCGCAATAATTAGGGCTTAAAACGTTAGAAGCTCAACACATTGTCTAGATTCATGTAGCAGATGAACAGATTTTAAAAATTTTGACGAGAAACGTTTATTTGAACAGAAATTTGTGAGCACGAACAACTACAGAAAATGTATTATAACAGTAAACTTCTAAGATAAAAAGAAAAATGAGAAAACAGAACTTGTATAAAGCATAATCCGCTTAAAAAATCCAAAACAGACAATGTAGGTCCGAATCACGAACATCGTCACAAACTCATATAATCACGTCATTAAGAACAAAGCAGTGTTCAATTTCAACAACACTACTTCTATCATAACGATAAACAAAATCGAAAGAAAAATCGTACATATCTTGAAGCAATTCTAAATTCGACAATCAAGCGATCAGTAAACAGTTACAAACATTCAAACTCAGAATTCAGCGACTATTACAGATCAAAAAGGAAGAGATCTAACCTTTGAGAAACAGTGAATTCCTCTTCGATCAAAGAAATTTGAAGAACGGCGAAAAGACGAAGACTAAATAGAGAATATAGAACAGAGAGAGCATATAGGGGTTTATATACCGAAGGTTAAGACAGCCATACGCACCCTAAATTCTCTCCCATTTAGGGTTTTTCCGTGACCGTCCGATGTTAATATGATCCAACGGTGAATGTAGGTTCTGTTCGTTCTCAAAGTGCCACGTCAAATATTTCCAACCTTTTCCGACACCTGGTATCAAAATTAGGAATTGACCGCTCATTTAATGCATGCTTGGCTCTAAATGTCTCGACATTTTCTAAAGAAAATTATAATTTCGGTCCCTTCTTTATACTCACAGTTACGAATTTCGTCCAAATGTTACAATCTCCATTGAAGAAACTTTTTAGTATATCACAATAAATAACCAAGTTACCTTTCTATTAGGGGGTGTTTGGGATATCTTTTGAGATGGTAAAATGATTTTTGGAAAAAATAACAGAGAAAAAATGTTTGGGAAAGCTCCTTAAAAGCTTCTTTTAGATTTTTTAAAGAAAGAAAACTGACTTTTTGGAAAAGTCAGGAAACGTGACTTTTTGGAACTTTTTCCAAAAGTTCTTTTGCCCTCTGAAAAGATACCCCACACACCCCTTAGGTCCACTTAAACAAGTGTTCCCTGATTTATACCATATGGATTCCTATAAGAAATGTATCGTTGCAGATAGGATTTATGATGCAAGATTTATGTGGTCTTGGATCTGCAATCCGAACAGTAACCTCATGAACCAACTCATACGAATATAGGTCCCATCCAACTAAAATACAACCAAGATTCATGGATGTGTGAGTTGGCATCAGATGGTCGTTAAATAGCGGAGGTTCCGAGGCATCATATTGATAAAAATCTCAACTTCACACATGGAATTGATTGATTAGATAAAGAAGGTTCCGCTGAAGGTTGAATGTTTTATCTAGAGGGCTTTAACATATCGTATCCCTACTGTTGTGTGCCTATCTAAACGAGGTGTAAATATTGATTCCACGATGTGTGGATTTTGCAACACGGAAGAGGAGACACTAACCATGTGTTATGGGATTATCAATTTGCTAAAGAGACTTGGGCTCGTGTGTTTAAATGGTGTGGAATATCGGTGATTCAATGTACAAATTGTAAGGAGTTGTGAATGAAATCTCAAAGAGGGTACATGTAAGAATAAGAAGAAAATTCTCCTGGGCATGTGCTACGACTCGATTTAGGGCATTTGGATGGCTCGTAACGGGAGTTTTTAACAAAAATAAAATATCTCCCCAAAAGGTGACTTGCTTCAATCCATGGTGTCCGTCCGGTTTAAACATAAGGGTAAAAATGGTAATGTTTGTTGGAATGATTGGTGTTCATGTCCGCTTTTGTGTCTGTAATGTTTCTGTATTGTTGTTTAGCATGTGTATTTTTACCCTCTTGTATTGGTTGGTTCGACTCTCTCTAGCTCCTTGCTTGTCGAGGTCCTCTGTTTTTTAATTAATCATTTGTCGGTTCCAAATAAAATTAAGAAATTTGCAAATCTAGCAATTTTTGTTAATGACATTTTAGAAAAATTGCCAAAAATTAGGCAACTAAGCAAAATAGCTAACCAAATCGTAGATGGATATGGGGTTAAATCGCAGATGGAAGTCCATCTGCAATGTAGAGGTCACTAATGCACGAACTATGCATAAAAGGCTTGTATATTTATAGCTAGACTTTCACTGCGATTTTGACCAAGTTTATTTGCGATTTTGACCAATGCTAGTATTGATACTTTTTTTTTTTTTTTTTTTTTGGGGGGGGGGGGGGGGGGGGGGGGGAACCCTCATTTTTTCATCTCCCAAGTTCGAAAACACTCTCAGGTTCCCAACTTCAAAGAACGAAACAAAAATTCTAAAGAGAACCAATACAAAATTTCTAAAGAAATAACTAATACATTAAATATTTTTTGTTCTTTTTATATAAAATACACTCATTACAAATTCACAGTCAATCTTATCAATTTCATAGTCAAACATAAGTTTTTTTTAATAAAAAAATCATAAAATAACATATGAAAAGAGAGCAAATCACAGATAGAAACAATTCATCTTTGATTTGGTAGAGAGAAATATAAACATTGCCCATTTATAAAATCGTTAAATAGCAGATGGAATGACTTAATTAGAATATTTCTCTAGTTTTTATGAATTATAAATTATTCATTAAAAAATGGGCTTACATGTATATATAGTTATAACCTTTTTTTTTTGTAAAATTTAAAAGGTGTCTACGCATGGTGAAATTTCAATAGTATATTTAGATTTGTTTTTTTATTAAAATATATTATTGTTTATAGGGTTATTGACATAAAAGTTTTTATGTAAACCATACAAATCACAAAAAAAATAAAAAAATAATAATAAATAAATAAAAAATAAACTTTTAAAATCAACCCATTTCATAAATTGTTTACAAGTCACAGTTTTCAAAACATTTTTCCAACATCAGAGTCTCCCAAAACCATAAGTTATAGAGATAAGGATATGTATGGTTACGCATTCATCTTCCCTTGATCATCTGAAGTACCTAAAACCACAAATAAAACACGTAAGCCAAAGCTTAGTGAGTTTCACAAAAGTAACAACACATAAGCATATAACATATACAATAACAACATGTATTGGGTCCACATCAGACCGGATTACCCCTGAGCCCACATCATAAGTTTGGCTTGCCCTCTGGGCCCACAACTTATGTCTGGCCTGCTTCCTGACTAAATCAGTCTTCAAACTGAAATACCCTTAAGCCCTCATTACAAGTCTGACATACCACCCGGTCCTTAGCTCGTATCTGAAATGCTCTTGAGCCCTGAGCATTCAGTATGAGTATGGCATTGCCTTCCCGACCCTCAGCTCACATCAAGAATGCTCCAGGGTTTGTTGGCTACCACACAAAGCAATGCGACCTCAAGCACCAAGAACTATAACCCATATAAGGGTGATCAAAATGAAGACATAATTTTCATTAAATAAAGGCAACCCTTAAAATTAGGGGTTGAAGTCTGGGATAGTACGCCCGACATACCACACATACGCCCAACATACTAGCTGGCCTTCCGCAATCATACACACTGCATGAGTACGTTGCCCGTACTCATATGTGTGTCATGCATATGACTAATTCTGCATGCCTTTTTCTTTAAGGGACTAAATGTGCTATTTTTGATAAAGATGCAAGAGATAAAAAAAAATATTATTTCGGGATGTTACTATTCTCCCCCATTAGAATCAGACTTTTCCCTCGAAGTCATCCTCACGAAATAACTCCATATATTGATCACATATCTTGGACTCGGGTTCCCACGTCTACCTCGAACCTCTCTAGTGCTGCCACTAAAGCCTGACCATGTTGACAACCTTGTTCCTCAAGGTTTTCAATTTCAGAACCAAAATAGATACAGGATTTTCCACATAATTCTGGTGATCGTCAACTTAAATGTCCTCCAAAGGGACCACAGATGTCACATCAACTATACAATTCCTTAGCTGGGAAACACGGAAGGTATCATGAATCTTTATCAGCTCCTCCGGTAGCTCCAACCGGTGGGCCACCTTGCCCACACCGGCCAAAACTCGGAAAGGGCCAATGAACCTGAGGCCCGGTTTGCCCTGCTTCCTAAAGCAGATAACACCCTTTTAGGGTGACACCTTCAGGAGCACTAGATCTCCCACCTGAAACTCTAGCTTAGAGCGTCGTTGATTCGCAAAACTCTTCTGGCGGCTCTACGTTCTCAGCAATCTCTGTCGAACCTGGTGTATAAGCTCAATCGTCTTAAGCACAACCTCCTTGCTCCATATGATCCTCTATGCCACCTCGTCTCAATAAATAGGAGTCCGACATCTCCGACCATAAAAGAGCTCGAATTGGGGCATATCAATACTGACATGATGTTTGTTGTTATAGAAAACTCAACCAACGGAAGATAGGAGTCCCAATTCCCACCAAAATCAATAACACAAGCAAGCAACATATCCTCGAGCATCTGAATCGTCCGCTTGCTCTTCCCATCCGTATGCAGATGGTATACGGTACTGAAGTGTAGTCGGGTACCCAACTCCTTATGAAATCTCTTCCAAAACCTGGAAGTAAAGCATACATTCCATTCAGACAAAATAGATGTCGGCACCTCATGCTGAGCTACCACCTCTCGAATGTAAATCTCAGCCAACTTCTCTACACAACAGTTCTCACTGATGGCTAGGAAGTGAACACTTCGTTAAACGATCCACTATCACCCTGATAGTGTCAACACCCCTCACAGTCCTCCGTAACTTTATAATGAAATCTATATTAATCTGCTCCCGCTTCCATAGGGGACCTCTAGAGGATGCAACTTTCCATGAGGGCGTTGGTGCTCAGTCTTGACCTTCCGGCAGGTCAAACATCACTATACAAACCATGCCACATCTCTCTTCATACATGACCACCAATAATTATGCTTCAAGTCGAGATACATCTTGGTGGCCCTAGGTTGATGAAAAATATTGATTTGTGGGCCTCCTCCATCAAAATCCGTCGGTCCACCCACATACAATACCCATACCCGCCCATGAAGAGTCAAAAGAGTCCTCGGTTGTCAATGTCAAAGGCTGAAATCTGACCGATCACCCGCTCACTTGTCCGATTTTCCTCTTTTATGGCCTCCGACTGTGCTTCTTAAATGATCTCTAAGAATGGAGTCATCACGGTCATCTTCATGCACATATCTTGAATCGGGGCACTTGTCGCCCTCTAGCTCAAGGAACCGGCCACCACATTGGCCTTGCCCGGATGATACAATGATCTCACATTCATAGTCTTTCACTACGTCCAACCACCTCCTTTGTCTCATATCAAAGTTAGGCTGATCCATAAGATATCTCAGACTCTTATGGTATGTGTACATGGTACACTAAACACCATACAGATAGTGACGCCAAATCTTGATGGCGAAAACCACTGACCCCTGCTCTAAATCATGCGTGAGATACTTCGCTTCATGAGGCTTCAGCTACCTCGAAGCGTATGCTTTCACATGTCATCTTTGCATCAACACAACACCCAATCCTACAATGGATGCATCACAGTAGACCACAAAGTCCTCAACTCCCTTAGGGAGGGCAAGTGTTGGTGTCTCACACAATCTTTGGCAAAGAGTCTTAAATGATGCATGCTGCTCAGGCCCCCAACTGAAAGCAACATCCTTCCTTGTCAACCTGGCGAGATGAACAACAATCTTGGAAAAGTCTCTGATGAATGTCCGATAATAACCTGCCAATCCGAGGAAGCTTCGAATCTCAAATGGAGATCTCGACACTTCCCACTGCATCACCGCCTCTACCTTGGCTGGATCGACTAAGATACTATTATAATGGTGTCCCAAAAACTGAACATCGTGCAACCAGAAGTCACACTTGGAGAACTTGGTTAACATTCACCTAAGTTAGACAATGAAATGTAGAGCTACAATGTATTTTACATCAAATATAAATCAGAATTATAAACATAAAAGAATGATATTACAATCACCTAAGTTAGATACAATAGACGTTCTTCAAACATCAAAACACATAAGATCTACTTATTTCTTCTTAGTTGCGTTGTGAATATCCCAAAATCAAATTTTTTATCATCTTAAATAAATAAAAAGGAAAAAAAATGTTGAAATCAGTATATCTCAACCTTTAATGCATCAAAACTTCACAATCTTATTCTTAAGATAGTAAAAGGAGATGACTCAAGGAAAAAAATAAGAAAAACTTACAAATGAGAGTGCTCCTTCCTTTTATGCATCATAAAATTGGGAGAGTACCGATTTGGTTCGTTTGGGGTATTCAAAATTTGGTTCTTCTATGCATTTAGTTAATAACATTAATCCATAAAGATAAAGGGAAATAAACGGTGACGGTAAATCGGTGGTGGTGGCGATTACAACCTAGAGACCGCACCAAAATCTCAGTTTAACCCGTAATCGATGGTGATTAACAAACCAAATAATCAAACTTAGAATATTTTTGAAATCGATTGGTGATAACTTCTTTGTATTTGAGGGTTTGAACAAATATTCCAAGTTAGACTCATCAAGAACTAAACAATAAAAGAAGAAGAAATTTAAATCCATAGGAAGAGCATAATAATCCCAGACACCACCATCTTTGTTAAGAAAAAATCTAGAAAACATCTATCTTTGTTATCAAAAATTCTAGAAAACCTGCCATTAAGGTTATAAAGCTTCAGCCTTGTAGAAAAAACATGATTTCACATTCTCATTGTAAAGCTATCATTGATTTCAGAAGAAAGGTAGAGAGAAATCGAAGTTTTCATCTTATGAAGGATTTGGGAATATTTTAAATTGGTTTCCAAAACTAAGAATGCGAAATCAAAGGTCATAGAGGCATGATTTTGGGAATAAACATATGAGAAGATAGAGTTTCGGGGTATTTTGAGAATTTAATTTTGGAAAAATGATCGGGAAAATGAATTGAGGATGCAACGAGGAGATGCCATGTGGTCTACAAATACTCTTTTCTTAGGCCAGACGGAATGGAAGCGGGAAGCTTCCTGCTCGGCGGAACACTGCACCGTCGGTGCGAAATGGGTGAACCGGTGAGGGAACCCCTTGCAGCATTCTCTCTCCCTCGTCGATTGGTGGAATTTTTTTTTTAACTATCCCTTTTTTAACGGTATTTTTTTTACCAACGGCTATATGCATTAAAACTCTTTTTTTTACCCTTTAAAACATCTATAAATACTCATAACTATTTACCATCAATCAACATTCAAACAAACCCTCTACAACCTTTATTTTCTTCAAAAAAAAAAAAAAGAATCTCGACAATCAAACCCCGACTTTCAATCGAAGGAAAAAAAAAACTAATGTTTCGAGTTATGCATCCCTACTCGAAACATTTTTGCTATTGATTCATCATCACAAGGAGTTTATCGTCCTCAACTCGATGCTCCCATTCAACCTCCACTACAATTTCAATACCAAAATGTTAGACAATATTACCCGGTCTAAGTTCCAAATGTTACTCTGCAAATGTTATCAAACTTTGTTGTTTTTCTCGATCAACATTCGCCAAATCAACCTCAAATTCAAATCAACCCCAAACCCAAACCCAAACTCAAAGCCAAACCTAACAACAATTCCAACTTACCGATGAGTTGGATGATTCGGAAGAAGAAAAGATGGTTCCTGAAATTCAACCCACACCACCCCACAATGGCATAAAGGAAAAAAAAAAAAAAAAAACAAGCGCGCGAGGGTGTCGCACAATCAGGAAGACAAAAGCTGACAACATGGCTTCAACAAGAAGAGATAGTTTTGGTAAAAGCTTAGGTTGACATTTTTGAGGATTCGATTCATGGAAATACACAACCGGGAAAGCATTTTTGGTTACGCATTTTTAGAATGGTTTCGGGAGGAGCTAGAAAAAGCTGACGACTACTGTACAAAACACCAACTGAATTCGAAGTTTTGAGAAATAGCAAAGGGGGTTTCAAAAATAAACGGGTTGTACAACAACCTAAAAACCTAACGAAAAAGCGACCAATGCGACAAACAAATACTTCAAGAAGCTTTGCAATTTTACCTTAAGGAAGTCGGAAAACCATTCAAGTGGCATGATTGTTGGAAATTATTGGTTTGATGTTCTAGATGGAAAAAATACGAGCAATATCTTATTTTTGGAGTCCAACAATCAAAGCGAACGAAAACAGGCTCTAGTGGTTACACAACTTCCTCGGATGCTCAGGTCGGTCTAGATTTAAATCAGGATGACGAACTCGAGCTAGAAGAAATTGTCCGACCGATGGGTAGGGACAAAACAAAAAGAAAGGGAAAAAAGACTTCTTCGGGTGCATCAGATTTTAGCATGAATATTGACGAAATGCGGAAAATAACAACGTCGTCTGATCGATACAATCTTAATTTCTCTGAACATTTGACGTTCGACAAAGAAAAAGAAGAAGCAAGGAAGAAGGAACGGACAGAGACACAACAATTGAGGATATGAAGTTTTTGATGGAAAACACCGACCATCTCTCTAGACCAGCTCTCGAGCTCGAGCTTGTGATGAAGAAGAGGAAAAAAATTGTGAAAAAATATTTTCTGTAGGTTGTTGTTGGTTTGTTGATTTTTTTATGTGTTTTTTTTTTTAATTTTCAACTTTTTTAAAATTTATGTTTATTGTATTTTTTTTATTTTAACTAATGAAATGCATATTCTTTTTTGTTGTTTTTAATTTAAAAATTAAATCATAAAAAATAAATTAATTATATTAAGAAAAAACAAAATAGTGAAGAAAATTTCCTACCAATTCTTTGGTTTTAGGTGAAGGAAAGAAAAAAGATGATTAATAATGATAGGGTTCTTAAGAATGTTTGACCTTCCATAAAAATGTGTTCCTTTCTAAGGAGTACAATTTTTTTAGTGGATTAAATTGTAATTTAGGATTTAAAGGACGTGTGAAGAAGCTAAATGAATAGCAAAAATAATCATAATTTATAGATAAAAATTATAGATTTATAGATAAAAAATTAGATAAATAAAAAACAGTGAATATCTTGGAAAATTTATATATTTTAATGACATAACTATAGTAATAGTTTTTGAATGTTACTTGATTTGTCCCCAAAAAGATGGTGATATGCGAAAGATATTGACATGGCCGTGGAGTCGATTGACCCCGCCATTGCAATAGAGAACGCCATATATAGATTTTGATTCCACATCGCTCAACAATTTATCAGTTCAAGCTTTGCCATCGACTCTTCGCTTTCAAATTGGATCATAGCATAGCATGTCCATGGCAACGCTCGCTAATCGTGCTTGCAGACCAATTGCTCTTTCCAACTTCAGAACAGATCAGTCAAGCAATGACCACATTAGTTCGTTGTGTAAACAAAAACTTTTCAAAGCTGCAATGGATGGGTTTGATTTTTTACGTGAAAGAACCAACTTTCAAGTAAAGCCCAGCACCTACGCCCATCTCTTTTCTGCATGCTCGTCTCTGAGATCGCTTGAAGAAGGCAGAAGAGTTCATGAACATATTCTAGCATCGAATTATCATCCAGATATGATTCTCTGTAATCACATTCTCAACATGTATGGAAAATGCGGATCATTAGAGGATGCTCGCAAGGTGTTCGACAAAATGCCTGAGAGAAATGTAGTCTCTTGGACTTCAATGATTGCTGGGTACTCACAAACTGGTCAAGAAAACGAAGCAATTAAGATGTATTGTGAAATGCGGTTGTCAGGCATTATGCCTGATCAGTTTACATTTGCAAGCATAATAAGAGCTTCATCAGGTATGAATAGCATCAAGTTAGGAAGACAACTGCATGCAAATGTCATTAAGTTATCATCAGGCTCTCACCTCATAGCCCAAAACGCTTTAATCACAATGTATACAAACTTTGGCAAAATTTCCGAGGCTTCACTTGTGTTTTCCAGTATAAGGACAAAAGATTTAATATCATGGAGCTCTATGATTTCTGGCTTTTCTCAGCTTGGTTATGAACAAGAATCTTTAGCCTGTTTCAAGAATATGTTCAGCTATGGAACATACAACCCAAACGAGTTCATTTTTGGTAGTATTCTCAGTGCATGTGGCAACCTTCTACACCCAGAATACGGAAAGCAAATACACGCAATGAGTATAAAACACATGCTCCAAAAAGACACTTTTGTTGGGTGTTCACTTAGTGACATGTATGCAAGATTTGGATTCTTGAATTCTGCAGAAACTGCATTTTGTCAGATTGAGAATCCCGATGTTGTTTCATGGAACACTATTATAGCTGGATTTGCTTATTCTGGATATGTAAATGAAGCTGTATTCTATTTCTCAAAGATGAGAAACATGGGATTCAAACCTGATGACATTACTCTTAGGTCTCTACTTTGTGCTTTCACAACCCCATCAACTCTACACCAAGGTAAACAATTGCATTCCTACGTCACTAAAACAGGGTTAGACATACACATTTCTGTATGTAATACTTTACTTTCAATGTATGCAAAGTGTTCGGATCTTGTTAATGCTTTTCAAATCTTTAATGACCTTGAAAACAACAAAGATTTGGTATCTTGGAACACTATACTTACCATTTGCATTCAGAATAAACAATCGGAAAAAGTTTTCAAACTTTTTCGATTACTGATTTTGTCTAATAATAACCCGGATCATGTTACTTTTGCTTCCTTACTCGTGGGTTGTCGGGAACTTGCATCTTTAAAAACAGGGGAACAAGTTCATTGCTTTATAATCAAAACTGGTTTTGAGGTTGATATATGCATGACAAATGGATTAATCGACATGTACACGAAATGTGGGTCCCTTTTAAACGGTCGAAAACTCTTTGATTACATGTGTTATCATGATGTTTTCTCATGGAGTAGTTTGATTCTTGGGTATGCTCAATTCGGATACGGAAAAGAAGCTCTTGATCTCTTCAAACGAATGAGAGATTCACGGGTCGACCCGAATGGTGTGACTTTTGTTGGTGTTTTAACCGCTTGTAGCCATGTGGGATTGATAAAAGAAGGATTGGAGTTATTCAATTCCATGGAAACAAAACACGCGATCATGCCAACTCGAGAACATTACGCGTGTGTGGTTGATTTGCTTGCTCGAGGTGGATTGATAAAAGAAGCGGAATCGTTTATTGATTGGATGCCATATGATCCGGATGTTGTGATGTGGAAGACTGTGTTGGCTGCGTGTAAGACGCATAATAATGTTGAGATTGGTGAAAGGGTTGTGGAGAAGATATTGAAGATTGATCCGGGGAATTATACGGGTTATGTGTTGCTTTGTGGGATATATGCGGGTTTAGGGAAGTGGAAAGAGGTTGGTGAGTTGAGAAGGTTGATGAAAGAGAAGGGTGTAGGTAAAGTTCCGGGGCAAAGTTGGATTGAAATTGAGGGACTAGTACATGTGTTTTGTGTAGAAGATGTTTTGCATAACGAAAGGGATAAAATATATGGAGTTTTAGAGGAATTGTGGTTACATATGAGTTCATTTGATAAGGTAGGGGGTGATATTGAGTTGAATGAAATTGAGCAAGTTGGAATAGACTTGAGAGAGAAACGAATGAATGCATAAAATCCAATCATGTGTCCTATTACAACCAAAATTGGGTTTGTGTTTGAAGTATTACAAGCATATTCTTAGGGGGGGTGGGGGATGCATAAAAGTAACACATGCTTAATTATAACTTATTCTTCTTCTTCTTCATCATGTGGTTTTGTGGACAAAAACTCTCTTTTTGGTCTATGTTTTTTCCACTTAAGCTTGGGTAAAGACAATATCCATTCGGGGACTTCACAACCACTTGCTTTCATCACATTCGCGATGTTTTTCAAGTATCGTATGTCCGCTTCTGTATAAAATGTAACCGCTTCCCCACTCCTACCCGCTCTCCCAGACCGACCTAATAAAATAACAAAATTAAAAATAATAATAATAACAAAATCTAAATTTCAAAAAAAAAAAAAAAACATTTAGAAAAATTATAAAATAACATTACCAATCCTATGAATATAGGCTGAAGAGGAATCCGGAAAATCATAGTTGACCACACAGTTGACCCCTTTGAAATCCATCCCACGTGCAATCACATCAGTCGCAATCAACACCCATGTCTTCCCAGCTCTAAAGTTATCAATCGCATTCTCTCTCTGAATTAAATTTCAAAAAGTAAAAATCATGAACAATTTCTAATGTTTTGTATTTTTGGAATTAAATTTTTTTACCTGTTCTTGAGACAGATCAGAATGTATAACATCCACTCTAATATCACCAAATCTCAATTCTTTATAAAGATCCTTCGCCCTTTCCTTGTTTTGCACAAAAACCAATACCGGTGGATTCAAGCTCTGCAAAGAAACAATAATATTTCATAAAATCAAAATCAATATTTCATTAATCCCAAATCAAATGATTATTTAATTATTTGTACCTCTTCAAAGGTTTGACGAAGAGCCATAAGCTTTCCTTCTTCACTCCCAACAAATACCAATTTTTGCTTTATTGATTCAGAGGCAGAGTTCCTTATATGGGTAAATAAATGTAAGTATACATACATTGCCTATATTGGTAAATAAATGTAAGTAAAAAATAAAATATTACTTTCTTCCAATAATTACACGAACAGCATCATGCATTATTGTACGTGCAAGTTCTTCAACTGTATCAGGTAAAGTAGCACTAAATAATGAACGAATAATTGAAGGATTTGAACATGCTTTCACAATTGCATCAACTGGTTTCAGTAAACCAAGGTCAAATAGCTTATCAGATTCATCCAAAACAAGGTACTCAACCCTGAAAAAACCAAAAAACAATATTAAACATTCTCTTTATCTTATGAAAAATGACAAGATTGCCCTTCCGTAAAACTAGAAGTGAAAAAACTAACCTGGATAAGTCAAGCTTCCTTTTGTTGACTGCAGATTTTAAGCGAAGTGGTGTAGAGATGAGTATGTCACAAGGAAGTTTTGAGAATTCACCAGTGTTAGCAAGCTGTTTTGTCATTAACCTTATGTAAAATTTCTTTCCTTTTGCTAATTTTTTACATTCTCTTGCTGTTTGAGAGGCTAGTTCTCGTGTAGGCAAAAGTATAACAGCACGAACACCATCTTTTGATGCATGCTGATAATGTAAAAAAAAAAAAAAAAGTCAGTGAAACAATTGTTTCAAATGTTTATAATCAATATCAAATGAATTGAAGTTACTTAAGTACCTTTAGTTTCATAAGCATAGGACAAACAAATGCTAATGTTTTTCCTGAACCAGTTGGAGCACACGCAAAACATTCCCTACCCTGATAAAAAGTTAAAAGAAGCTTCAGAATAAATGTTAAAATATAAAAAGTTTAATAACTTAGTGTTATAAAAAAAAGATCATACAGATAGGAGTAATGGAATGGCTTGCATTTGAATTGGTGTTGGTTCTTTGATTCCAAGTTCTGCTAAATTTCGCAAGATATACGGTTTGCATTTATACCTGTGAAGAACATAATTAAAAGTGAAATTTTCGTTCTATAAATAATTAAATAGTAGAAATGGATATGAAAGTACCTTGATCTCAACTCTGAAAAATCATGAAGAGGTGATGGGATGTTACTTCCAGATGTATGAATGTTATGCTGCTTACGGAAAATTGCATCCCTCTGAGTTTTAAAGAGTTTACAAAAGGAATAAGTTTGTATCAGATGTTTATATAATTGTCTCAGATCATATAGAATAAGATGATCAGAGAAAGAAAGAACCTCCATTTGTCTATATAGTTCCTTCTTTCCTTCAGATGCATTTTCAGATTCTTCATTCTCTTCGAGTACTGGCTCTGTTTTTGAGCTCTTGAAGACATTAAATCCTTCTACAGGGTCTAAAATCAATGCAACAAATCAAGCTATCAAAGTAAGAACATAAAGAAGCTTGGAAAATCTCTATACGCATTCAGGTGTACTTGTATATAACTAAACCCATATTCTAGAATTACCTGAAACCGATGACTTCCTCTTCCTCTTTTTAGCAGGCTTTGCTGCCACCTCCACCTCGGGACTTTTGTTTTCAGGCAATGTCCCTTCGGAATCATTGATTTCCTTCTTTTCCTGAACAGGAACACGGTGAAACAACAATCAGATATGTGCCAAAAGCAATCCACCTAATCAAAATAACTAGGAACTTGAATTTGATATCGACAACTTGAACATTTCTTATGACGATAAAGTAGCTCTAGAATCTTAGGTAAGCACTATTTTACCTTGAACCGAGCAAAATCACTGGAGAATCTCTTCCGGTTGAATGTGATTCCGGAGAAAAGAAAAGAAGGATCCTTATCTGTCATTCGTAAACCCTAAGAAATTTCACTTAATCAACTTCTCCACGCCACGATCAACAATTTCCCTTGAACAGATGAAGCGCCACAAAATTAGGGTTTAAAGGACAACAAACCATAAACCTCTGTTTGAGAAACCAGAAAATAGGTTTAACTTTTTTATTGCAGATATAGACCTAAACTATACGCTATTAGCAATATATACCCTTATAAGTAGATTATTCCAATGAATGCTCTTTGTTATTTTATTCTCAACTTTTTGGTCCTTATGATGTTTTAAAATCACATTGAAATATATTAAAGAAATTAGAATTTCCCCGCAATAAATTGAGTGAAACAAAATTCACATTTGTTTATTTTAATCCTGAATTTGAATACATATTAAGTTAAATCACCAAAATACTTTTATTATTTTTGTGTATTTTCTTTCTGATTTTATAACATAATAGTAGACTAGTAAAGTCAAAATTGAAGATCTTATCTATAACCATTTTATGTATCGTAAGATATTGAGAATGGAAGCTCCAATAAAAATAAATTAGTCTTCAAATTTGCTTCCAATTTATTGTTTGTGAAATATCTATTACAACATGATGTTGATTAATACTTCAACAGTGGTATAAACTTTAACTTTAAAGCAGCAATCATAAAATTTGTAGATGCAAATCATAACAATTAAGAAAAAACAAAAAAATCATATGATCATGTATAACTAAAGACACAAACTCACTAGGTAACATATGTGTAACGATTCTCTTTATAATTGAAAATGAATCGATGAAGTTGTGATGATATATGAAATATATGATACACCTCCATATTGAGTTAAATTGGCGAATTTTTAAAGGCTTGATGTTAAGTTGAATAGGCAATTTTTAAGTCATGCATGTGATTTATTTAGCCGAAATTATAGAATTCGTAGTGTTACAAGACTAAAGAATCGGCAATAGAATAACAAGATCAAGATCATTTTTCCCTTTAATGCTGTTAAAATCATAAGGTCTTAAAATTAAGATATGGATCTTAATAACCATGGTTGCTACTTAGTAGATTTTCTTGTTTATCAAGCTATCTTGCAACACTTCGCTAGTTTTTTATACAAATAACTAAACATAAATAACAAACAAACGACTATAATGTCAAAACTCTTTTTAGCAAGTTCCTCCTTCCGATTTCTAACATTCATCCGCCTACGTGACATCAACACAAAATCATCACTACCATTGACAACATACATATATTCAACATCCAACACTTAACCCATATCAAACCTTAATGTTACATGATCAATTTGTGGGACATTACAAACAAATTTCCTATATTATTCATCAACCCCATAATCCTCCCCAAAATATTTGTCAACTAACTGGTTAGCCATATTCCGAAGATCTTCATTTTCATGAAACTGAAACCTTTCCATGGCATCAATCCCATCCTCTCTTTCCACCAACTTTTGTCCCTCACCATTTGGCATCCCTCTTAACACCTACAAAAAAAAAAAGTCAAACCATTATTATTTTATGACAGTTTAAAAAGGTTAAAGTAAAAAAAATATATAAAAACACATAAATATCACAAGTTACCAGCTCTAGGAATTGAAGACCAAGTCTTGCAGCTTCAATATCAGCAGATCTAACCAAATCAATAAAACCACGAACACATCCACTTCTAACAAATGAAACCAAATGGTCAAATATCAAAGTTGACCTTCCGGAACCTTCCGCTGGTGCAACACAAAGGTTACCCACAACATACGCCGCTTCCTTTTTAATATCAAATGGCGCTGTTAACAAAAGCTCTACTAATAATGCCACCGCTTCACTTTTATATATCAATTGCTTGTGACCCACTGAACCCGCTGCTATATTTGATAACACCCATGCAGCTTCCTACAAATGTTAAACTTATATATATATATATATATATATATATATATATATATATATATATATATATATATATATATATATATATATATATATATATATATATATATATATATATATATATATATTGAGAGAGAGAGAGAGAGAGAGAGAGTATACCTTCTTTAAGACACGGTGCTCACTATTTAGACACTTGCTTAATGCCGATATGATATTATCTGCAAATTTTATAAAACGTTGTTTCATTCAACTTAATAAAGAAAGAAGGACTAAATTGAGAAAATAACAGAAAAATAAATAAATAAATAAAACTAGCCTGTGATTTGATGTCCAGGAACAAGAATGGCATTAGTTGTGTAAGCATCGCCTGCTATGAGATTACCTAAACTCCGAAGCACCTACATGTGTATATCACTATATAAATTCGAGAGTAATTTACACTTTTGGTCCCTGACTATAGCTGATTTTTGCAGTTTTAGTCTCTTTTGAGGTTCTTGTAGCGTTTTGGGTCCATGTTCCAAGTAAAATAATTATTTTTGGTACCTACTATGTATGTATAGTGAACTTTAGCAATTTTGGTCCCAAAAATATAGTCATTTTAATTGGAACAACGACAGAAAACATTATGAAAACTTCAAATAAGGACCAAAATAGCAAGGGAAAACTTTTTGGGACCAAAATTGAAAAAATCAGTTTTACTCGGGGACCAAAAATGTAATTTACTCTAAATTAAAATAGCAAATCGTATCTAAGTTGTTACCGGAATGAGCAATTGCAAGCTATTTGAAGAGGCCAATCTTTCAACAAGTAATTGAAGAAGATCAGTCTTCACAAGTATGGAAGTAGCAACAGTTGAAAGAGCCGAAAGATACACCACAACCCATGCTATTTCTGTCGCTAATTCATCGTCGCTAAAAATAATAAAAGAATAAATTAAAAGTTAAAACCATTTAATATTGAAAAATATATGACATATGGTGTAAAAAACTTACGATTTCCTCAAGTGTCTTAGTATAGCTTCAACTACTCCATCAACTTCTATGAGTTCTGTTGCAGCCTTTGGGTCTGGTCCCTACATCCACAAACATAACTCATCAAAGGAGAAATTGGAAAAAATAGCAAATGTCATTGTCCATGTAGGACATACACGTGTAATATATATTGCTGACGTGGAAGTACACATACCTTGATAAGATTTGATAATGCCCAAGCAGCAGTTCTAACTGTTGAACCTTTATTTGGCAACATCATTTTTGCAAGAGGAAGTAATGCCCCTTGAGAAATCAGAATTTGTCTCAGTTCTTCACCTTCTCCTGCAACATTTCCTAATGCCCATGCACACTGCTCTGCAACAGGCACTGAACTCTTTTCTGGATAACAATTACAAAATTACAATTATGCCATTGAAGTGATGAAAAAAAAAACAAGAAAGAATAAAAACTAAGTACTTATCAGTTATCACTAACCTCCAATATGAGCAATGAGTAAAGGTAATGCAGGCAATAAAGCTCTTGTTTCTTCAGGTTTTCCAGCAGCTATGTTTGTAAGACACCAAGCTGCTTCAAGCAACTGTATTATGGATCCAGAATGAACATTAAAACATATTAAAAAAAGGGTATGCTAAAAAGAAAGAAAGTCATTACCATTATTATTATTATTATTATTGTTTATTACCTGTTCATCATGGGATCCAAAAGAAAGACATTGTGCAAGTAAAGGTATAGCTCCAGATTTTATAGCAGTTTCAACAGGAGGAAACTCGGATTTAGACAATAAACGTCTTAACTCACGAAGAGCATTTACTTTCTTTTGAACTGCACCTTTTCCCCTGAGGATTATCAAAGAGAATGAAGGGGTATTTGATGTGGTGAAATTGAGGATTGTGGAAAGGGGATAACTTACTGGAAGGTGACTGCAAGGTTTAATTCTTGGACAGCTGAAGTTGTTTGAGACTCTAGAATTGATTGTTCTTCTTCTATCATCATGTCATTATCATCAATGGGGGCATCTGTATCGGTGCTAACTCCTGCTCTACATAGTCGTTTGGTTCTGAATAAAGCTTCTCTTCTTTCTTTACCAACTGAAACTGCATTTTGTTTTCTCTTTTGTGCAGCAGTGTTCCCAACTACAATGATGAAATAACATTTCAGTCTAAGTATCAAGTACATGTTATGTAGTTTGAAGAATAAGCTATCGGGTAATTAAAACGAATAGTTATTCTACATGTAGAATTTTTGATTTCGAGTCTAAAATTGGTGGATTGGTTAGTTGAATGTACAAATTAAACTATCAGTTTTAGGGTTATCCTCCAAATTCACTTCCCTTAAAACCCAAATGAAATCATATCGATTCAGTGCAGAGTAGATGTTATCGATTCAGTGCAGAGTAGATGTTAATCGAGGAAATATAAGGGGTTGAGTGTGAAACAGTTGTTTTATCATTCGAAAAAAGAGCGCATGAAGCTATAATCTACTTAATTTGTTCAATTAACATACTCAACAGCGATAACTCAAAACGAAAATCGACTAAAGATAACTCGAACAAACATGTGAAGAAAGACGTGAATTTGACATGTGAACTGTTCAGGGAAAGAGAAAGCAAACCATGATTCTTGATGGGGTCTCTTTTGGGTGTCGCTGCGTGTTCATCGGCCATTGTTTTGACTCCAAAAACGGAGCAAGTTCAGGTTTTTCAACGTGTTCTCAAGCAAAACCCTCTGCAGTAATGTTGAATACCAGACACAGATGGATCCAATGTGGGGTTTGTTCTTTCAAATCAGCAATTAGGGGGTAACCGTATACCTAATGTCAAATGTTGCTATAGCCTATAGGGGTGAAATCTTGAAATATTTTTTAATGATTGGGTCATAATTAACATAAACTATCATAATAACGGTAAAATATCAAACTCAAAATAACACAAAGACTTTTATTTTTTCATTATTAAGAATTATATAGTTTTTTAATTATTACGGATATAAATGTAAGTTTTTATTTAATTACTTTGCTGGTATTTGAAATACATAAGATACATATAAATGTATTTATGTATATATTATTAAAAAATATAATTGATGTTAATTTCAATGTTGGTTTTCTTTTCTAAAATGCTCTAAAATAGTAATGTATATTGTCCTATTAATTTCCACAAACGATACAAGTCTAATAGCTGATTTGTATAATTATAAAAAATACTCAATGTTACAAATATGACGGATCTAAAATATTGATAGTGTTATACAATTTATCTTAATATGATGACTGTTTGGACGGGTTCAATATGAGTCATCTAAATTGTAAGGGTTATGTCTTTTTATATTGTCTTACTAATCTTCATAGTGAAAATAACAACTATAATAGATACAATATCCTATGCATATCCGAATGAGGTAAATAAGGAATAAGATGTATGCATCTTAATCCAATGGTAGAGACTGTCAATTACCCGTTATAAGAAAAAGATAAAATAGATAGACTTATTTATAAGATCTTTTGTATCTTAAACTTCTAACAACAAAAAAGTAATTTTTTTTTACTAAAATATGTTTAATTCTAGACCTTAAAAATTGTGTCCTGTATGTGCATCTTATCTTAGTGTCTAATATTTTGTAGGACTAGTTAGGCTAAGGGGTATATCACAAAAAAATTCACTTACACATCTACACCACTTTCTTATGTGTAAGAATCATTCGTCATTTCCTTTTTAGCTGATGTGATCATTTTTTTATGTGTAAGAATCATCCGTCCTTTCCATTTAGCTTTATAGTCAGGATCAAATACACCTAGTTTCATTGTGCGTAAGAGTCCTCATCCATTCCTTTTAGCTTTATAGTTAGGATCAATTACACTTAGTTTCAATGTCCAACATTGTTATAAGTATATTTAATCTTTTCAAGTGGTTTATTATTATTATTATTATTATTATTATTATTATTATTATTATTATTATTATTATTATTAAGAGTTGTTAAATGTTAACAAAACTTGTGTAAATTTTAAATTATTTCCTATAAATTTACTATAAATTTATTCAAGGGTTTTCTAATAAGAAAGGTGCTGTTATAGTTAAAAGTGAATCGTAAAATGCTTGGATGTCAATTTTATCAAAATTTATAGTTTTTGTTTTGAAGTTGATTATAATTATATTTTAAAGAAATATACAAAATTTTCAGGAAAAAAAGGGCCACTCATGAGTAGTTAGTTATTGTGTTGATGAAAGGTGGTTGGGCAGCCAAGGCGACTACTAATCAAACCTAAATCCAGATTTGATCAATCAATCACCTCCTAAAACATGACACCCAATTCTGATCAATTCACTCCATCAATGTCGAATCAACTAAGAGCTGTAACCCTAACCCATGTCCGTTACAGAAGAGGAGATCAATTAGGCCATTTCTTAGCATGGATTTCATTAGTTCCCGTCTTCATTAGCCTCGGTGGTTTCATCTCCCATTTCATGTTTCGTCGTGAGCTCCAAGGTATGTTCTTCGCTATAGGCTTATTAATTGCCCAATTCATCAGCGATTCGATCAAACTAGTCGTCAAACAAGCCCGACCTGAAACCTGCGTCCTGCTCGAAATGTGCGATTCACATGGCTGGCCATCCAGCCATTCTAATTACATGTTCTTCTTCGCCACCTATTTCACTCTATTGACTTATTACAAACTGGAGATTTTGTTTAGAAAGCAAATGTGGATCGTGGGTTTTGTCGTTTGGCCATTGGCAGTGCTTACGATGTATTCTAGGGTATATTTGGGGTACCATACCGTCGGTCAGGTGTTTGCCGGTGCTTCTCTTGGGCTTTTTCTTGGTGGGGTGTGGTTTTGGGTGGTTTATTGTAAGATTAGACGGTGTTTTCCGGCGATTGAAGAAAGTTCGATTGGGAGGTTGCTTTATCTCAAAGATACTTCACACATTCCCAATATTTTGGAGTTTGAGTATGAAAATGCAAGAGGTGCAAGAAGGCATCCATCGTACAAACGTTCAGACTGATGACTGTAGTTCACAGGTATGCTTTTGTTTCTTCCTTTCTCTCCAAAGTTATTTTGGGGGAATTTTTGAAGAGAAAATTGGCCTAAACTTTAACTCCTTTTTCTTTAAATCTTGAGGATACAATGTAATATTTTTGGTACTTCAGTGGTCTGTTGCATTATTTGATCTTATGCTTTTGATTGATGTTTATAACAAATCATCTACAAAAGTATACAGCCATAATTCTTGTTGATTGGTTTTTAACCTTTTTGTTGACATGTCATAAAATATGAATTATACTAACATTTACAAGCATCTACAGTATGATGATTACAAATTATGAAAATTCTTACTTATTGCTAACAAGATTATTTTTCATTCTGTGTTGATGAAAGAATATCTTGGAAATTTGACTAATGCTTCATTAATAAACTCTATACAAACTTATAGAGTCAAAACATTGCAATTTTTTATTGAATGGCTGAAGTAGTTTCAAAATAACAAATAATACAAATTTATTCTATTTTGATATGGAAAATAACTCATTTGACACTAAGGCTATATGAAGTGGTCCCTACAAACTCACCGAAAAAGTGGCGCCACCTATGTGCCACGTCACCTTCACCACCAACCCACTCCACTATGGAAATGGTCACCACTAACAACATTCACTTTTATATTATTTTTTTATTTTTTTACCATTTTGTTAAATAAATAAAATATTAAATAAATAACATATTTTATAAATAACACTTTATAAATAACATATTTTATATTAATTAAAACCATATTACATAATTTAAAACACTAAAAATTAAAACTAAAATACTAAAAAAACATAATCCATACTTAGAAAATTAAACCTAAATTATTAAAAAAACATCAAATCTAGTTGCGATATTGGTCGAGAACTTCTTGTTGAATTTTCATAAACACCCTTAAATTTTCCGGGCCGAGATTGGGTTGCGGCACTGTGTTTACGATTTGAAGATTGGTGAGTGCCAATTGTCGCCGGCGTTGCTCCTCCGTTGAATCAAATTTTTTTTCTAAAAAATGTAGAGTTTTTTCGATTTTCTCCGCTAACACGTCCTCGTTGGTTGATTTTCCGCTTGACGAAGCCCCTTTTCTCGCTTTGTCCCTACCCGGTGGTCGACGAAGATGGACGTCCGATGGACCCTCATCCTCGGTGGCGTCGAACTCATCATTGAGGTCGAGGTTAGCACCGATCTCCGACTCGGACGTTCTCGGCCTTTTGTTGGAACCGGTGGTAGATCCCGAATGCGCCGTTTCCGGATAAAGGACCCATTTTGGGCCATTGCGACAAACTTCCCACGCTTTTTGGTTGCCAAAAGGTTTACCATTACTGGTAATTTTGTATTGGTGCAACGCCGTTGACAAAATGTTGAAATCATTGCTACCACTTCGATGAATATTTTTTAAATTGTCAAATACGCCGTTAAATTTGGTACACGTTGCTCTAAGATCGCGCCATTTAGCATTGGCTGAATCATATGTCCGACTCGTTTGCCTTCCCAATAACGCGTGGAAGTGGTCTAAAATACGATTCCAAAAGCTATGTCCCGATTGCACGTTGGCGACATCCCCGTCTTGTGATATGGCAATCCAAGCTTTAGCTAAAGTCGCCTCCTCCTCCTCGGTCTATTGGGTGTTTTTCTTCTTTGTTGAATCTTTGGATTTTTTTTGCCTTCTACGACTTGGTTGTGTTTCTTGAACCCGTTCATCGTCGAGGTTTACGGGTTGAGATTGCGATAATGAAACTTGAGATGGTTGTGAACTTGGTTGTGGCTGTTGGAAAGTTTGGGGCTGAAAACGCGGAGGAGGTTGTTGTTGAAAGGGTTGAAATTAGGTTTGAACAAATTGTGGTTGTGGTTGGTTTTGGTAGTAGTGTGGGTGGTATAAAAGATTGGTAAATAAAGGTTGTTGTTGAACGGGGGATGATAACAATTGCATATAGCCAATGTTTGCTAACGGATCATTTGGAGTATTTGGGGTGTTTGGGGTGGGTGGGTTATTTTGGTTTGAATCCATGGAGGAAAGTGTATTTTTTGAATGAGAGTATATTTGTTTGTGTTCAAAGTTTGGTGTGTGTTTGAAAGGTAAAATATATGTTGATATATATAGAGAATTGGTAGTAATTAATTAAATTTTTTTTTTACAAACGGTCAATAAAGCAACAGTCAAAAAGAAAGAGTCAATCAAATCCATTGTCTTCACCCGTCTTCAACTCCACGGAACAAGACACCCACCAGAAGGTGGGGCGGTGTTCACGCGTGAAGGGGGCTGACACGTCAGCTCCCACGCGTCTTTTCCTCTACCACTCCTGATAGCCTAAAAGGTGAACTATAGACTTTGTTTTAGGATATATATGGCAATACTTTACTCTAGAGGCAACAAAATGGGTGTGTAATCAAATAGTTTTAAACTGAATTAATAATAAATAAAATCTACATACGCTTATTTGAAACCGCATAGATCGAAGAAAATAATATTTTGAAGTTGATGTACAAAGTAAATATACAAACAACATAGAAATATCTAAACGGCTTAATAAAATAGTAAATCTTATTATTTCAGGAGTTGACATTTGAACAATTTCTTGAGGTGTGGGAAATTGGAATTTGATGCTTCAACTATAAGTTGTCGAGATGTCCGTTTGTTTCCATTCCACCTTAATTTGTTCCTCGTTGAAGTTTTTGAGCATTTTATAATTGAGTTGTTTGGTATGGGCCATGATGTGGACAGCCTCAACCCGATTGAGGCAACAGGAACATCGTCCCGGCTACATGTCCAATTACATCTCGTGTGCTCAATGCGAAGAAAAACACTCCAACTGTCAATTTTGTTTAAAAAAATCCTTTAAAAATATAATACCCATTTGATTTTTTTAAACACCAAACTCAAATTTTTTTAATCTTTTTATACAAATTTCCAACAAAATTTTTTATGAATGCGTTTGATTCGTCATTTGATGATGATGATTGATGATATATTCATCACTATGATCTACGGGTATTACGTTAACGAGCTAGAAAAAGAAAATAAAGCCACTTTACAAACAAGAAACATGAGGTTAAACAGAAATCGTACGGAAGCATATGGACGTCTATATCACGATTACTTTGCAACATTTTAGTAAATATCGACCTAGGCGACTGATTAATCGACACCTAGACATTAGGCGGTCTCCAACCACCTACGAATAGAGGTTAAAGGGTTGGCTAGTTGGCCTATTGGTCAAAATTGATCCAAATCGGACAAAGTCAGTCCAACTAACTTTATAGGACCTGTCAGCTCAAAGGAGTTGGCTTGCCCAAAACGTAGTTGAGTATGGTTTTCCAAGAGATACAAGCTTCTTTTTATAGAATGCATTTGCCTTTAAATAATACTCCCACTAGCGATGTGGTATAAACTTTTAATAGTTTCATATATCTTCTTTGCATCTCAATCTTCCCCACTTTTTTCTCTTTGATCGATCACAACTTTTAAGTCATCAACCCCAACCAAAATACTTTCTTGCTTGTAATTATATTATTGAACGATTCAACCCTTTCTCTCTCAATCAAATGAACCTTTATTGATGTCGATCACCGCCACAACGACATTCGCCGATTCCTTTAACGCCTCTGGCCTTCACAATGACCACTGCTTGCGACCTGTGACCTACTGTCTTCAGGAGAAGAATTCGAGTTCCATGATTATTGGTTATGCTTTGGGTATGTTGATTAAGTGTTAAGTTGTTTATTGATTAACTGGTGAGCAATGTAAAACGATTCATGTTTGTTGCTTAGGGTAGACGGAAGGGCTACTGTCAGTAATATTCTTATGCAGATTCAGGTTTGTTTGTGTTCACATGTTCTCGATTTACTAATTTTGTTATGAATTTTGGTGTTAGATAATGTATTGAAGTGAAATTGAAGGTGGATTTATTGGGTAGCCTCATGGTGAGACCAGACATAGAGACAACAACACTTAGTGCAACATATGGAGTTGGTTTGGCAGTTGGAGTTTGGAGAGAATAAGAGATATTATGTTTTTGGGGAGAGAATGAAGAAATATACTACCTTCAATCTTGTGTTAGATGAGGAGTTGGCTTATTTGTCCCTCTAAAGTATGAACACCTTGTTGATTATGTACTTTACAATGCATAGTAGGCTTTTATTGGGCTTTAATTGTTCAAAGTTACAAATATGTATCTTACATACCGTTTCGAATCAAGGAAATAAAACCAAGTTGAAGTTATTAGCTTATTCTTACCGTTAGAACCAACTGAAGATATTAAGGTAGGTTTATATGAGTACTTTGTTATGCGTTATTGGTGAGTTTATGATAAGTATATTAATCGTTCAAACAAATGAGTTCTCAAGATATACTAACTACTTTCTTTATTTATCAGAGTGTACATATTAATGAAGTATAATTTTATTAATGATTTTATTTACTTATATTCTTAGGATTAAAGTTAGATTTATTAATTTTTGAATATTTTTCTTAATAATTAATGGTATCCGATCAATCCCCCGATTACTCTCTGCCTAGGGTATTAATCTCTTAACCTCAGTTCACGTACTAGCAAACGTCGAGCGTTTTTTACTAGCTTGCTTTGCAGATAATGGTATATAGAATTTAAAGGATTTCAAACAAATGTTTCGCTTGAGTAGGAATGATATGCAACACCTGTATTTGGCACATGAAGAGAGACAATGTTTTTCCGATATGAATGGAAGCATTGATTGCACACATTGGGATTGGAGAAATTGTCCTGATGGGTGGAGAGGGGAGTTTGCAAGTAGTCATCATGGGACGCCTTCGATGGTATTAGAGGCCATTGTTTCCCAAGATTTATGGGTTTTACATGCTTATTTTTTTGGTTGCAGGTTCCAACGACATCAAAGTTCTTGACCAATCATCAGTATTCAACCATATTTTGTTCAGAAAAGTAATAGATGTTCCTTTCACAATGAATGGAAACTACTATAAGTTTGGGTATTACCTTACAAATGGAATATATCCTACGTATTACACATTCGTGAAGGGATTCTGACACCAAGTGAAACGAAGAGAAAAACAATTCAGGAGAAGACATGAAGCAACATGTAAGGATGTAGAACGTGTTTTTTGAGTTCTAAAGTCGAAGTGACACATCGTAGAACATACGACAAGTCCATATGAGTTGGAAACTTTACGATATATTATGTATGCATGTATCATAATTCATAATATCGTAGTGGAAGATAAAGGATGGAATATGGTGCAATATATGTCAAAGGATCCTCGACGCATGCAATTTGTACCATGTTTAGCAGAATCTTTGCATAGAGTCGTTGATATTCAAGACGCACAAAAACTCGAGCAACTTTCGACAAGACGATGGATCATATCTACGATGCTAACGATGATGACAAGTAGTGTATTTAGAAAAAAATTATGTAATTTATTTTCATATTATGTTATAATTTTTTTTATAAAATTAAGTAATTTATTTTTAAAATTATCAAAAAAAAATAAAAAAAATAAAAAAAAAAAGAAATAGAAAATTATAACTTGAAAAAAATGACATGGAAATTATTTTGGTATGGTGACAATTTCTCAGCTAAAATGGTGTATATGGAAAGTGACATAATATATGAGATGACAAAAAATTGGTTTGCGCAAACCAAGCAAGGCTCAAGGCAGGGAACACAACAGGAAAAAAAGAATTATAAAATATTAATAGGGCAATAATTCCAGCTTGCCCAATTAAACCTTCTAAAACTACCCTTATATTTTACCCAACCAAAAATTAGGTAATAACATTATCCACAGTCTTTGAGGGAGTAGTTGGAATCGTGTTGAACACCTTTTTGTTTTGTGATTTCCAAATGCACATGATTGCCCCGCAAAAAATGGAAAGGCGTATTTTTTTTTCAAGGCAATTACCCCATTCTGCATCAAAATCAGTTTACGCCTGAATCCTTGAGAAATTCCAAGAATTAATTATGGACCAGTTCAAGATCCACACCTAAACATCCAAAGCAAACTTGCAATTCAATAGTAAGTGATGAACATTCTCCACTTCAAAATCGCCACATAGGGCATGATATGGAGGGAACATTTACACCTACGAAGATAAAGGCAAAGGTAGTTGGAATTTTACCCAAACATGATCTCCACATGAAACAAATGACCTTTATGAAATGGATACCGAACTATATCAAATTACAGATGAAGGGGTGGAATGATTCATGTCTAAAAATCGTCTTAGGATATTCTCGTGATAAGATCCATTAGAAGAGATCTTAAAACACTAACGATGTAAAGCATGGTTCCTGGTATGTATTTAAATAATAATTTATTCATTTTGTAGAGAAATTTGACGAGTTGGGATCCCCAAACGTGTCAAGTAGAGATCAGAAGAGACACGGGTTTTAAGCAACCTACTTGACGAGTCGAGAGCCCTCAACTCGATGAGTAGACTGCCAGGGGTGAAACCCTAATTTTGGGGTTTTGCACCATATAAAATCATCTTAATCCCCTCATTCTTAGCCTCCAAGTCCCAAACCCTAAGTCTGGAAATCCTAATGCATTTTGTGAGTTTGTGAGCCATTTTTTGAGAGAAATCTTGTGTGTTTAAAGCTTGTGGAAGAAGGAGAGGCTTGAAGACTCTAGGAGGAGATTACAGATCCAACAACTTCATCCCATCCTCATCATTTTCTGGTAAGCAAGTCTTGAACTTGCTTAATAATCTCTTGGATCTCTTCATTATCTCTTTTATTGTGTTTTGGTCCAAGAAGCATGGTCTTTGGGAAATTGTAACTCCCGTAGATCCGGGCTAGTCAATTTAGAGACGATAAGCATCAAAAATGAATTTTTGATGGGAGATTATTTATAAGGATCAATCTTAACCAATTTGTAGTATATGTCACAAGGTTTCCGTGCATATAAAGAACGCCAAAACCCGAGTTATAACGAAGAAATTATGACCTGTTGAAGTTTCGCGACAGAACCGGCACGACACAACGTAACGTAAATAGTGAATTTACGTTAAGAGCGATATTTATCCAAAACAATCTAAATGAGAATTGAAGATGTCAGCGATAGTAGTCCAACGATAAAAAGACAAACGAAAACGGAGTTTAGATGAAGGAGTTATGAGTTTATAACGGAGTTTTCCTGTCCCGGCCTACTAAAAATAATATATAACTAATATAATTATAATATATTAAAAATTAAGTCAAAATTAGCCAATGGAGTCTAAATGAGAGTTGTAGAGCATAATCTCACCTTCGCGTCGATATAAAGAACGTCGAAAACGGAGTTCGTATGCGAAAGTTATGAATTTCTGAAGTTCGGGGCGCGAAACCCCAAAACTGTCAGAGACCACGACGTGGCAAGTCTCCTGACACCTCCGGGAGTCCCCCAGATGCAACTTAGGATGATGCATGCAGTGACAATCAAGCCCACGACGTGGCAAGGGCCAGTTTTGCCCTATAAATAGATTTGAAGGGCTAGCCGAGTTTGGTTGCTCATTCTCTCATCTCTCTCCCATATTACATCGATTTACATGCAAAGAAGTACCCCCGAATCCCCGATATCAACCCCGAGACCCGAAGCAAGTCCTGAAGCCCGAAGATCCCGAGAAGAAAAGAGTTTCCGAGCCGAAGCTCTGCCCGCGAGAAACTAGGTGTGTGAAGTGATCCCGGTTTCACCAAAGAATACTACTTCTACAAGTCGTAGTGTTGTCCGATCATCTTCTGATCAAGTGAGTGTATAGTCCCTTTCATAAACATGATTATAATACAAGTATTGTTTGAATGTATTAAGTATATGTTTTGGGTGAGTGTATAGTCACTTTCATCTTACACATACATATGAAGTATTTTATAAAATACATGCTATGTGTATACATATTGTTGTTTATACGTGTGAGTATGTGATCACTTTCTTCTAACATATATATATATATATATATATATATATATATATATATGTAACAGCCCGGAATTTCAGGTATTGCTTTAAATCTATTTTTGGGGCATTTTTAGGAGGGGACTCGGCGAGTTGGTGCCTGACTCGCCGAGTAGGACCACGGTCTTGGTCACAGATTCGCGACTGGACTCGACGAGTCCATTAGGGACTCGGCGAGTCGACGCTGTTCAGCAGAAACCCTAGCCGTTTTGATTCTGGATCGTATATAACGTCTTTAGGGCCGTCATTTCTCGTCTTTTGGCCGATTGAAGATAACCTAAACGTCTGTGGGCATCTGGAGCAGGAGTGAAGGCTAGTGGAAACTTGAAGGAGTTGTTAGGCAAGAAGAGGCAAGGTTGTGGTCAAAGGAGGATCAAGAGGATTGAGCTCTGAAGGTTGGGGACACAGAGAACACGTTTTCCAGGTAATACTCGGATCATTCTGTTGTTTTGGTGTTGTACACGAATCTAGGGTTTAGGAAACCCATTTAGTGATTAGATAGATTATAGTGTTGTTACCAAGCGTTTAAATCCCAGTAATAGTATGTTTAAAGGTCCAGGAAGTCCCATGTCTATATATTTCGGAACCATGCGAATTACAGGAGGCAGTTGATTGACTGCATGGAATGGACTCGCCGAGTCCAATGATCAGTGATATGGGCATATTTAGTTATAAAATTCATGCATTATCTTAATACTTTATGTTGATTTTATCTCATTTAATGAGCAAAAGGTGCTTAATTAGTTTAGAATTTCATGTTTCAGCAATAATGACATGCTCGGAAGGAAAAGGAAGCGGAACTAGCGATTGGAAGCTTGGATCTTGGATTTTGAAGAAAGAAGGACGTTGCTGGACAGCTTGACCCCTCGTCAGTGTTTTGGCGATATCTGATGAACCGTAACTCCGATTGACGAGATTCAAAATGTTCTGAAAACTAGAAACAATTTAGGATGACTTTCGTGTTTTGAGAAAATGCTGATTCCAAACGTACTTGGCGAGTAGGGTCGATTACTCGCCGAGTTGGTCTGAAGTTTCGCGATTTTGGACGCGCTGACTTGCCGTACATGGGTTTTAAGTGATGAACTCGCCGAGTAGGTCAATGGACTCGCCGAGTAGCCCCTGTTTTGTGAAAATCTATATAAAGGGACTTTCAGATCGATACCCTAGGATAGGGATGAACCCTTGGAGGCCAATTGTCGACTAAAGGTGTTGTTGGAGCGTGGGAAGCAAGGGAATCAACCCTACATTCAATTTTAAGGAGAATCAAGTCAAAATCAAGTTTACTCTTACCTAATCTCTTGTTTGAACTATGTTTTTACCAATTGATTTCGTTTTTGTGCTTGTTTCTGCTGTAATCATGAGCTAAAAACTCATAACTTCTGTTTGGGTAGACAATTTTGTGAACATGGATTAATTATTTGAGTAGGATTAATTTTAATTGGTGATTATGTTTTATTAAGCTTGTTAAAGAACCTTATGTGTTAACAATAACTATTCTTCTGTTAATAAATCAGTAATTAAGTTGTATGAACATCTCTTAGTTATTAATTTCATATGATTTATTGTGACCACATAGTTGTATGTCTAGGAATAACGAATGTGAAACTAGAATTAACTAGAAGATAGGTAAGTTAATGTGTGAGATTGTTTGATGAACATCAGCAAGAGGTTAATTGAAGGGCCAATTTAATTAACCATTACAAGTCTTATTTAACCCGAATCAATAACTAGGAAATTCGTTAATTTAGACAACTGGCCACTGCTTGAGTTAATTTGTTTCCTAAGGATTAGTAATAGCAAACGTGAAACTAATCATCTTAGTCGGTAGCCAATGAAGAATTAATCCGATACATCGAAATCATCCATGAGAACAAATGAGTCGAACCTAAATAGAAGTCCTCTTTATTATTGAATTTAGTTGATTTTTATTTGCTTAGCTCTTAGTTTCTTCGTTTAAGTTTTAGTTAATTGTTTAAGTTTCTAGTCTTGTAAAACTAGAGAAAACCCCCTTTTTGTTATTTGTTTTATTTAGATAATATTAGCATTTATTTTAATTGTTTACCGTTCCCTGTGTTCGATACCCTACTTGCTTGAACTATATTACTAATTGATAGGTACACTGCCTTTCGTGTGTTTATTTTGTGTCTAAGTTAGTAGGATTAAAACTAGTTGGTTTTACACACATCAATCAGACTCGGCGAGTAGCTTGAAGGTTCACTGGGACTCGCCGAGTTGTTCTTCAGACTCAGCGAGTAGCTTGAAGATTTACTGGGACTCGCCGAGTCGTTCTTTAGACTCGGCGAGTGGAGTCGGGGTGGCCCCGCGATTCTTCCACGAGGATCTCGTCGAGTCAAGGGGGATACTCGACGGGTAGAAAGGGGAACAACAAGGAAGTTGGGGAGGACGTCTAGACTCGCCGAGTCGCCTTTGCACTCGACGAGTCCGGTCAAGTTGACCGTTGACCTGCATGTAATTTCGTAGGGTCAGTTGTCTTGTTTGATAAGATCATTAATAAAGGTATGTGGTATTATAGGGAGCCTGCAGATTAGCGGATCGAGTGCGAGTAGCTCCAAGGATTTATAGCTTGCATACTACGAGGTGAGTTTTCTCACTATACTTCACCCGGAAGGGTTTGACTGTGAGACCGGAAGGTCGTATGTGATATGTGTTACTTATGCTATAATTAGAAAGGTAGATGCAATACATGATATGTATGTTATACGGGCCGGAAGGCGATATGTTATGTGACAGAAAGAACAGGTATGATGTATGATGTATGTGCTATGTGTGTTATGTTATATGTATTATGTGTTGTAAATGTTATGGGCCGGAAGGCAATATACTATGGGCCGGAAGGCAATATGATACGGGCCGGAAGGCGAAATGTTATGGGCCGGAAGGCGAATATGTTACGGGCCGGAAGGCAATGTATAGTGGACCGGAAGGTCAGGACCTGGAAAGGCGTATGTGTGTAAGTCGTATACTGGGGAACTCACTAAGCATTTATGCTTACAAGTTGTATGTATGTGTTTCAGGTACTAGCGACGACCGTGGGAAGGCGCCGGCGTGACGCGTACACACTGCCATTGTTGGAGATCTTGGGGATTCTTTAATTGTATTTTGAAATGAACTTGGAATAAATACTTTTGTTGAATAATGTTGTTCTATTTTAAATGAAAAATTCATTTGAAAATTTGAGCTGTTTCAATTGGTATCAGAGCCTTGGTTTGAGGGATTCGGGTGTACCTTCGGGTGTAACTGAACTCAAACCGAGGATTTGAGGAAAAATCTTTTAAAAATAATAAAGACATAAAATTTTATAAATGGTAAAGCGGTAAACAAGAACGGAGCAGTGTGTACGATCAGCCAGCGCCCGAACGGTAAAGATCCCCAGAATACCTTACAATGTTATGTTATGCACTGAATTATGAATTGTTATGCATGCTAGAAGACTAGGTATACATGATAGGACTAGAATGGTCTGTTTTGTGATGCCTTAGTCTAGGGAGATTGTTTATATGAGATATTTGGTAGCGTGCAAGTAGATAGTGCATACTAGAGGTAGAGTACTCATTATTCGGGGTTTGGGGAGGAAGATTTGGGACGAATACTGATACGGTGTGGTCGGTAGTATTGGGCCCGTACTACCGAAGACACCGGGTCGGTGGAAGACCCAAGTAAGAATCCCTGGATATCGGAGACTAAGTAGGGTGCGTTATCGAGTACAATTGTACTTGGTGGAGTCTCTGATGAGTTTATGTTGTATTTCAGAGACATCATGGTCATCACACGCAATGGGGCGAGTTCGAGCACTGTGAGTGACGAGGATATTCGTCAGATGATCCAGGAAGAGGTGGCTGCAGCGATCCGGGCCGAGATCCCGGAGATGTTTGGGTCTATTAAGACCACGCTGATGGAGACATTCAAGGAGCGGTACGCCGCACTGACTGATGCTGCAGCTGCTGCCGCTACCGCAGCCGTGGCCGCTGCCAGGCCGCAAGGGGGCGATTCGTTGCTGTTCCGAGAATTCAGCAACACGAAACCCCCTGAGTTCGATGGGACACAGGATCCGATTGCGGCGATGAGGTGGATCGCCGACATTGAGGGGTGCTTCTATACTTGCTCATGCCCGGAGCACCTGAGGGTACGGTTCGCCTTGAACCAGCTCCGACTGGGAGCGAAGGATTGGTGGAAGTTCGTGACGGCGAACTTCACTCTGGCGGAGATTACAGCGGTGACGTGGGAGAGGTTCACTGAGATGTTCAGGGACGAGTACGTTCCCCCGGTGGAGAGGGAGCGATTGATTCAGGAGTTCTTGACCCTTAAGCAGGGTACTGATTCCGTGGCAATGATCACGCGGAAGTTTCATGAGAGGGCGATGTTCTGCCCTGAGCTGGTATCTACGGAGCAGTCGCGGATGAGCCGGTATTTGGGCGTTTTGAAGAGGGATATCCGGGAGTTTGTGTCAAACTCCACCTATCGTACTTTCACTGAGCTCCAGGCGAACGCCAGGAAGCGCGAGATCGAGTTGGAGACTCAGGCGAGGGAGGAGGCCGAGTCTCGGCAGGTGGATCGGCGGCCGGCTCAGTCTCAGCCGGCAGCCAAGCGGATCAAGTCCGCTGATTCGAGGATGGGAGGTCCGAAGGGCCGCACTTGCGCGAAGTGCGGCAGGGGTCATGAGGGGGCGTGTCGAGCTGGTGGTTGCTACAAGTGTGGCAAGGAGGGACACATTGCCAGGGATTGCCCTAAGGGGTTTATGGTTTGCTTTCACTGCAACCAGACAGGCCATCGGAAGGCCGAGTGCCCGCAGCTTCGTCAGGGAGCTACACCTACTACCAGGACTACTGAGACCCGACCGGCGAAGGTCGAGGCCCCGAGGGCTCGCGGGAGAGCCTTTCAGCTGACTGCGGAGGAGGTCCGCGCTGCGCCCGATGTTGTGGCAGGTATGTTATCATTCACGTATTTACTTTAAAGTCGAAATGTTATGCTTATGAAAATGTATGTGTAGGTACTTTTCTTGTGAACTCTATGCCTGCTCTAGTGTTATTTGATTCGGGTGCGAGTAGATCTTTTGTATCGTTAGCTTTTAGTCAGCATATCGGCATTAGTCGTGAGCCGTTAAGTCGGCCTTTGAGCGTTTCTATTGCGGCCGAGAGGGTGGTTTGTGCTACGGAGGTTCTTCGGGGATGCGTGCTAGAGATTTTCGGGGTTGCGTTTCCGATTGACCTAATCCCTATTGCGATGGGGGATGTCTGTGTCATCGTAGGCATGGACTGGTTGAGCCGATTCAACGCCGTCATTGACTGCGAGCGTCAGCTGGTGACTATACGAGACCCTAGTGGGGGAGTTCTTACGGTATACGGCGAGGGTACCCGTTCGGGATCAGCTTTTTGTTCGGCCGCTAGGGCGAGGCAATGCCTACAGCAGGGATGCAAAGGTTTTGTGGCGTATGTGATGGATACGCAGGAGACTTCCGAGAGACCGAAGACAGTGGAGGAGGTTCCAGTGGTGCGCGAGTTTCCAGATGTTTTTCCCGAGGATTTGCCGGGAGTACCTCCTGCGAGACAAGTAGAGTTTGGTATCGATCTGGTTCCAGGGGCTGCGCCTATTGCGAAAGTGCCTTATCGTCTTGCACCTCCAGAGATGCAAGAGTTGTCCTCGCAGCTCCAGGAGTTGCTGGGAAAGGGATTTATTCGGCCGAGTAGCTCGCCGTGGGGAGCATCGATTCTGTTCGTTAAGAAGAAGTATGGTTCACACCAGATGTGTATCGATTACCGGGAGTTGAACAAGGTGACGGTCAAGAACCGCTATCCGTTACCGAGGATCGATGATCTATTCGATCAGTTGCAAGGGGCATCTTGGTTTTCCAAGATCGATTTGAGATCAGGGTACCATCAGGTAAGAGTGCGGGATGAGGACATCCAGAAGACAACATTTAGGATGCGGTATGGGCATTACGAGTTTGTGGTGATGCCTTTTGGGCTCACCAATGCCCCGACAGTGTTCATGGACCTCATGAACAGGGTATGCAGGCCGATGCTGGATCGGTCTGTAATTGTATTTATCGACGACATCCTGGTGTATTCGCGGTCTAGAGAGTAGCATGAGGGACATTTGAGGGAGGTCCTTGAGGTACTGAGGTCGGAGAAGCTATATGCAAAATTCTCCAAATGTGACTTCTGGTTGCGGGAGGTCCAATTTCTGGGACATGTTGTTAATCAGGCAGGGATATTGGTTGATCCGGCCAAGGTGGAAGCAGTGATGAGTTGGGAGGCACCGAAGTCACCTTCCGAGATCAGGAGTTTCCTTGGGTTGGCGGGGTACTATCGGAGGTTTATTAGGGACTTCTCCAAGATCGCGGTACCGCTCACCAGATTGACTCGGAAGGGTGTTACATTTTCATGGGGACCCGAGCAGCAGACTTCCTTCGAGACACTTCGTCAGAGACTGTGCGAAGCCCCGGTATTAGCTCTCCCGGAAGGGATGGAAGACTTTGTCGTATATTGCGACGCATCGATTTCGGGACTGGGTGCAGTGTTGATGCAGAGGGGCCATGTGATAGCTTATGCATCGAGGCAGCTGAAGCCTCACGAGGCGAGGTATCCCACGCATGACTTAGAGTTGGGGGCAGTAGTGTTCGCTCTCAAAATTTGGCGTCACTACCTGTACGGGGTTCGTTGTACTATATACACGGACCATAAGAGTTTGAAGTATTTGATGGATCAACCCAACCTAAATATGCGTCAGAGGAGATGGTTGGACGTGGTTAAGGACTATGACTGTGAGATCCTATACCACCCAGGCAAGGCTAATGTGGTAGCCGATGCATTGAGTCGTAGGGCGGAGAGTACTTCATTGCGGGATGTATGTCTGAGGTTGACGGTGATGACTCCGGTATTAGATGCTATTCGTGGGGCACAGGCCGAGGTTGTGAAATCCGAGATGCAGAAGAAGGAGCGGGTCGTCGGGTTAATTTCAGAGTTCGTTAAGGATGGACGAGGACTTCTGACGTTTCGGGGTCGGACTTGGGTACCATTCGTGGGCGGTACGTGTGCTACTTTGATGGAGGAGGCTCACAGATCGAAATTCTCGATCCATCCCGGTGCTACGAAGATGTATTTGGATTTGAGAAAGGAATATTGGTGGCCTTGCATGAAGAGAGACGTCGCTTGGTTCGTTGAGAGGTCTTTGACCTGCCGTAGGGTTAAGGCCGAGCACCAGAGACCGCATGGTAAGTTGCAGCCCTTGGAGATTCCTGAGTGGAAGTGGGAACAGATTACGATGGATTTCATCACCAAATTGCCGAGAACTGCCAGAGGAGTCGATGCAATTTGGGTGATTGTGGATAGGTTGACAAAGAGTGCACACTTCCTTGCCATTAGCAAAAGTTCATCAGTAGAGAAGTTGGCAGAGTTATACGTGAGAGAGATAGTATCTCGGCTTGGAGTGCCGATCTCGATTGTTTCGGACCGCGATGTACGTTTCACTTCCAGGTTCTGGAAGAAATTCCATGAGGAGCTGGGTACTAAACTGCATTTTAGTACCGCATACCATCCCCAGGCAGACGGTCAGAGCGAGCGGACGATTCAGACATTGGAAGACATGCTTAGAGCGTGTGTGTTAGACTTCGGGGGTAGCTGGGATGCACATTTGCCTTTGGCTGAGTTTTCCTACAACAACAGCCATCATTCGAGCATTGGTATGCCACCTTTTGAGTTGTTGTATGGTAGGAGGTGTCGGACTCCCATTTGCTGGGGAGAGGTGGGACAGAGAGTGATGGGCAGTACAGAGATCGTACTTCAGACGACCGAGCAGATTCAGCAGGTTAGGCAGAGGTTATTGACCGCCCAGAGCCGACAGAAGAGTTACGCGGACAGACGCCGGTCCGAGCTCGAATTCCAGGTTGGCGACTTCGTTCTCCTAAAGGTTTCTCTTTGGAAAGGAGTGATCCGGTTCAGAAAGAGGGGCAAATTGGGGCCCCGGTTCATAGGTCCATTTCGTGTAATTGCAAGGGTAGGTCGGGTAGCTTATCGGTTGGAGTTGCCAGCGGAGTTGGGTCAGATTCACAATACCTTTCACGTGTCACAGTTGAGGAAGTGTATAGCCGATGAATCGGCAGTGGTTCCGTTAGAGGATATTCAGGTGGATGCGAGCCTGAATTACGCCGAGAGACCAATAGCTATCAGGGATCGGAAGATCAAGGTTCTGCGGAACAAGGAGATACCTCTGGTGTTGGTTCAGTGGCAACATCGGAAGGGATCTGAGATGACTTGGGAGCCGGAGCGTGAAATGCGGGAGCAACATCCGGAGTTATTCGCAGAGTGAGACTTCGAGGGCGAAGTCTAGTTCTAGTGGGGGAGAGTTGTAACAGCCTGGAATTTCAGGTATTGCTTTAAATCTATTTTTGGGGCATTTTTAGGAGGGGACTCGGCGAGTTGGTGCCTGACTCGCCGAGTAGGACCACGGTCTTGGTCACAGATTCGCGACTGGACTCGACGAGTCCATTAGGGACTCGGCGAGTCGACGCTGTTCAGCAGAAACCCTAGCCATTTTGATTCTGGATCGTATATAACGTCTTTAGGGCCGTCATTTCTCATCTTTTGGCCGATTGAAGATAACCTAAACGTCTGTGGGCATCTGGAGCAGGAGTAAAGGCTAGTGGAAACTTGAAGGAGTTGTTAGGCAAGAAGAGGCAAGGTTGTGGTCAAAGGAGGATCAAGAGGATTGAGCTCTGAAGGTTAGGGACACAGAGAACACGTTTTCCAGGTAATACTCGGATCATTCTGTTGTTTTGGTGTTGTACACGAATCTAGGGTTTAGGAAACCCATTTAGTGATTAGATAGATTATAGTGTTGTTACCAAGCGTTTAAATCCCAGTAATAGTATGTTTAAAGGTCCAGGAAGTCCCATGTCTATATATTTCGGAACCATGCGAATTACAGGAGGCAGTTGATTGACTGCATGGCATGGACTCGCCGAGTCCAATGATCAGACTCGGCGAGTAGCTTGAAGGTTCACTGGGACTCGCCGAGTTGTTCTTCAGACTCAGCGAGTAGCTTGAAGATTTACTGGGACTCGCCGAGTCGTTCTTTAGACTCGACGAGTGGAGTCGGGGTGGCCCCGCTATTCTTCCACGAGGATCTCGTCGAGTCAAGGGGGATACTCGACGGGTAGAAAGGGGAACAACAAGGAAGTTGGGGAGGACGTCTAGACTCGCCGAGTCGCCTTTGCACTCGACGAGTCCGGTCAAGTTGACCGTTGACCTGCATGTAATTTCGTAGGGTCAGTTGTCTTGTTTGATAAGATCATTAATAAAGGTATGTGGTATTATAGGGAGCCTGCAGATTAGCGGATCGAGTGCGAGTAACTCCAAGGATTTATAGCTTGCATACTACGAGGTGAGTTTTCTCACTATACTTCACCCGGAAGGGTTTGACTGTGAGACCGGAAGGTCGTATGTGATATGTGTTACTTATGCTATAATTAGAAAGGTAGATGCAATACATGATATGTATGTTATACGGGCCGGAAGGCGATATGTTATGTGACAGAAAGAACAGGTATGATGTATGATGTATGTGCTATGTGTGTTATGTTATATGTATTATGTGTTGTAAATGTTATGGGCCGGAAGGCAATATACTATGGGCCGGAAGGCAATATGATACGGGCGGGAAGGCGAAATGTTATGGGCCGGAAGGCGAATATGTTACGGGCCGGAAGGCAATGTATAGTGGACCGGAAGGTCAGGGCCTGGAAAGGCGTATGTGTGTAAGTCGTATACTGGGGAACTCACTAAGCATTTATGCTTACAAGTTGTATGTATGTGTTTCAGGTACTAGCGACGACCGTGGGAAGGCGCCGGCGTGACGCGTACACACTGCCATTGTTGGAGATCTTGGGGATTCTTTAATTGTATTTTGAAATGAACTTGGAATAAATACTTTTGTTGAATAATGTTGTTCTATTTTAAATGAAAAATTCATTTGAAAATTTGAGTTGTTTCAATATATATATATATATATATATATATATATATATATATATATATATATATATATATATATATATATATATATATATATATTAAGTATTTGCTATGAAATACGTGCTATGTGTTTATATATTGTTGTCTATTTGAGATGAGTGTCGAATGGATGTTTTATATAGGTATTAAATGAGTTAATATGTATATGTATTTTATATCTACAAATATGTTGGGCAGAACATGGGTAGATGAATTAGATGATAATTAGGTGATGAGAAATAGGTGATGATAATTAGGTGATGAGAAATAGGTGATGATAATTAGGTGATGAGAATTATGTGATGATAGAAAGGTGATGATAGATAGGTGATGATAATTAGGTGATGTGAGATGAGAGGAGATACCATAACCTTGGCCTACAATGTGGCAATTTGGCGATGTAGTCATCTACCAGAGTATAGATGGCGACCACGGACTATTCTAGATGACCCCGTGGAAACACCAGCAGGCTCACTACCTGTAGGTGATGAATTACGAGTCCAAGCGATGTTGTGGCTACGTATTCATGCGATGATACTCTAACCCTTACTATGAATTACGAGTCTGGGTGATGTTGTGGCTACGTATTCATGCGATGATAGACTAACCTTTACTATGAATTATGAGTCCAGCCGATGTTGCGGCTACGTATTCATGCGATGATAGTCTAACCCTTATTATGATTTACGAGTCCAGGCGATGTTGTGGCTGCGTAATCATGCGATGATACCCTAACCCTTACTAGACATATATTGAGGGAGTGATCCCCGAATTAGTATTGTCTCTGCAATGTAGGCGATGATCCTTAGGAAAAGTTCTTAGGAACAAGCATCTAAGGATATAAAATGTAAGGAGATGAGCGGTAAATATGATTTAGGAGATGACCCTTACGATAATATCTTTAGGGAAGATTAAAAGAATATAATGGGGATGGGTAATTGGGTTGATTGTTTGATGATTGAATATAATAATTATATTATTGTGGGTTGAAAACCCTATATGCTCACCAGGCTCCCAAGCCTGACCCACTCAGTTTAATTGTATCACATGTATCGATACGAAACTGCTTTGCACTGAGATATTAAAGGAGATGTAAATCACTAGAGTAAATGAATGTATGTTCTGTTTATGCTTATGTGTCTGTATCGGAACATGAAATCCCGAGGTTTTATTATTTAATGAAAATACATTCTCTTTGAGAAATGTTTTGATAAGTTTTTATCATATCTTGTTTTGGGAACAAATTCCGCAACTGTTTTCTTTAAACGATTACTCTGATTTATAAAACAAAGCATAAACAAATCGGACTTTTTTGGCCGAGAAATTGGGGATGTCACAGAAATGGATGTCCCAAGTGAGTATACTTCCAGATCTAGGACTTTGAAGGGCTTTCATGGCATAAAGGTGCAAACTTTATGGCCATTGAAGTCCCATGCAAGCTTTAGGATGTCATCTTGGCCTTTTAAGCTCCAAAAGGCCATGCATGGAGAGAAAGTCAGAGACTTTACATGTTCATGTAGTGTCTAGGGTCCGTATCTCAGTTTGTATGCCTTAGCTTAAAGTATTAATGGATTTTAGATCAAGATATAGGTCTTAAAGAGTTAGGGTTTGAGCTAAATCCATTAAGGAAGGGTATTAACGGGTAAAGCTGGAAACTTTACCCTTAAAAGGAAATTTTTAGTATGCATATAAAGTATGGAGCTTAGATCTGAAGGATAGAAACTTAATCTATTAAGAAAGGCTTAACAAACTGAAGAACTCGATGAGTTCATAAAGGAACTTGACGAGTTGGGTCGATTTGTCCCGATCCTAGAAAGCACAGAACTCGAAGAGTTGACTCATTTTATCACGACCACGAGTAGCATGGAAACTTGATGAGTTGAGGGGGGTGACTCGGCGAGTTGAGTTAACCCAGAACGTTGACTTTGACTAGAATGTTGACTTTGACCAAGGTGTTGACTTTGACATTAACTTTGACCAAGGTTGACCCGTGAAGGGGTTTGGGGTATGGAATGATATCTAAAAGGATTATTGGATTTTGACTAAGTAATATGTTGGTAATAATAGCTCGGGGAGTCGTGGGAGCAGCCGTTAGAGATTCCTTACCGTGAGATTTCATCTTTCAGCTTTGCGATGTGAGTTTCCTCTAGTAGGAATGGGTCGAGGCACTAGTGTCGGCCCGTTTATGTATGTTAGCATATTCCGAACTAAGGTTTGATTCCAGGCAGTGCCCGATGTAGTTATACATGTGCTTCCGGACTTCGGTCTGATGTTGGTGAAAGCCCAAGGAATGTTTGTATGCTTGATGTTTTCATGATTCTTGCATGTGCTTGTTTTATGTGTTTCCGGACTTCGGTTCGATTCCTGGGAAAACCCGAGGAATGTTTATATATTTTTGGATTTCGGTCCGATGTCGGATTTCTATCCAATGTCGAGCAGGGCCCGATACCGGACTTCGATCCGATGCCGGGCGGGGCCTGATGTAGTGGGCAAGGCCTAATGTTATGTTATTGTGTGATTATGTGTATGATATGTGGTAGTTTTGGGAGACTCACTAAGCTTCATGCTTACAATTTTCAGTTTTGGTCTCAGGTACTTCCGATAGCAAGGGGAAGAGCTCGGGATGACTACAGTTCACACACCATTTGTTTTAGCCTGAGATGTTTTTCTCTGATATGTCAACATGTGGTTTGATATGATGCTCTGATTTGATACGATGATTCATGTTTTTGGATGAAATGATTTGATAACTATGGTTTATTTAATAATTAAAAATGAAATTTTTGGTTCATATTTTTGGGATGTTACAATCGATCAGCACAATCTTTCACTTGGACAAAATAAAAAAGTTGTTGTAGTTAAAGGATTTCTGAAATTTCCATTGTGATGTGCGACTGTCTTTTCCACTCCCACGACGGTCCATTGACTTTGATTCTATCTGAATCCCAACATATCTTATGTTTATCTAGTGTATATAGGGACATAAATTTCCCTTCCAGAGATCCATTGTCTGTCTACTCTTATTTCCAAAATAGAGTATCTTCCCCTTTACCGATCCTGCAAGAAAAAATGTAACATCCCGTTTAAAATAGAGTAATTAAACAATAAACTCGGAGCCCCAATGTGTAAATTTATAGTTTATATTATTTATAATGGCCCAAAATCAAATAATAATTAGCGCATTTGTTATATTATTGCTTGTTTTAATTCAATTACTTACCACAATGGCATAAAAGGTCAACTTTTTGTAAAAATAACATATTGGCACATTAAGCCAAAAATTTACAATTAAGGCCCATTTTTGGTAAAAAAAAAATAGCATTTTAGGCCCCTTTTTGGACAAAACTTGCATTTAAGGCTAGTTTTTGTAAAAATAACATTTTTAACTCATTTTTTGTCAGAAATATCATTTTTGGCTTGATTTTCATAAAAATATGTATTTTCGGCCCATAATAGATAATTTCATCTTTTTCGCCCAAATTTTTATAATTTCGCATCCCTTTTTATAAAAAAAAATTGTATTTTTGGCACAACTTTCTTGAAAATGATATTTAAGCTCACAAAAGATCACAAATTATAATTTTGGGCCCAAAACCGTGAGAAGCCCAAATAAGGCCCATTTATGAAAATGTCGAAATTAGCCTTGTTTAGCAAAAAAAATCCTTTCGAACCCCTTACTAGCCGTGAGTTACACAAGTAACCCATTCTTTTGTCATTTTGTCACTTTTAGCCTCCTTTATGAAGTTTTTCTTAGCTTTAAGTAACTTATATGTATTTTAAACCTTTTTCTTGTAAGAAAAGTTGAAATAAGTGTTATGTTATACCAATATAACTAGAAAAACACACAAAATCATGCATACACGCATATATCGACACAAAACAACTTGTATTCTCCCCCAAAACAAAGTAAAAATCGAAAATAAGGTGTATGAACTCACATTGCTTTGAAGTTTTTGGTTTTTGGTGAGGAAATGAGAAGATCTCGGCCCTAGATGTGTTCTCGAGAAGATTTTCGAGATCTATGAAATCCCAAGAGCATGGATCATGAAATGATGTGGGTTAGGAAGATATTTTGGTGTAAACTTGAAGTTTAACCATAGAGTCAAACAAGAACTTACCAAGATTGATGAGCTTTGAAGAACAGTTCTTGATCTTTCACAAGTCAAACTCGAAATTTTGGAGATATGGTGAGTGAATTCTTGATGTTCTAGAGATCTTTTTGGTGGAGTTCAAATGAAAGAAAATGAGAGTGGTGAGACACTTTTTGGCCGATAGTTAAAAAGAAAAGAGAAGGAAAAGGATCACCTTGCATGGAAGTATGGGATTGGGTAATTACATGAAGTGTATTAAGCTTAATTGCATGAAGGATATTAATGAGGTGTCATGATCTTAATATGTCTCTATATTTCATTTCTTTTTTTTTTTAATTAGGCCAAGAATGGGATAGTGTGAGGAGAAATATAGTGCTAGAATTGAATATACTTAAAACTACAAGGTCCAAGGTGGAGGTTTTTGGCCCATTGGGCCCTCTTAGGGGTTTACGGCCCAAAAGAGTGAACATAATAGGTTTTAGGCCTATTTAGGTCCAAGAAAACATCTATGGCTCATTAGGGCCCATAAAAATGAAGTTGACCCAACATGGCCCAAAATACTTTAGCTTAATGAATGTGGGTCCAATTAGAGCCGAAATCGGGTTCCTTGGCCCAAGTTACCTAATTTGAAAGTTTATTGGCCTATTAGGCCCTATATGAGGCTCTTAGTCGATAATAAATTTAAATCGGGATTTTTAGGGTTTCAGACCCATAGTTGAATATATGAGATGTATTGTATTAGGTTTTGAACTTCACTCAAAAGTTTTGATTTAAATGGATGATTTCAATTTAGCATAGAGTATGATATCTGCTTAGAGTACAAGTCTTACAATAGTTGATGTTTCACATGAAAACAAAATTTCCTAGCTAAAATGCTAGTTGTGACAGACATATGGAAGGATCAAAGTATTTTAGCCATATTTTTTAAGTTTCTTATGTTCCATTCCCCCATGAAGTGTGTCATTACATATAATAGGTATGATATAGATGTATTTGAGTGAGATATAGATATTTCATGATATAAATATTTCTCACATGCAGTTTTGTGATGCAATATTTAGACCCTCCATTAATATTATGAATAATAATGGGGATAAGGGATCGCATTGGCGCACCCTTTTGTAATGGGTAACTATTTTGTTACCTTGAACCCTAAATTGGACTTTGTAGCACTTGCTTGTAACCCAATTAGGGGTATCAAAGTGGGTCAGACTTCGATTTGGTCCACTTCGATGGGTTTGTTTTTGCATTATCCGGTTGGGAAGAAGGACATGAATTCATATAGAGTTATTGACTTATCATGACGAGTCAAGATAATATTTGATCATTTAGTTTTTGTATTTATTTTCATTTAGTCACTTAACTTGTTTTAAATTTTAAAAGGTCACTGGACATTTTAATTTATTCAAAAATCATCACTATGACCGACTGATGGATTTGAGCCTTATTAGATCAAATAAAAGGTAGCGGAAACAACAAACAATTTGATCTAAATTTGTCACACCCGCAAACCGGAGCAGCGGAAACGTCAGGTAGTGGATGACTTCATGTTAAGTATCACAACACATGCATCATAGTAATCAAAGTACAACAACCATTGCATTAATAAAATATAGATTTTACATGTGTGTTCAATCATTGTATATTGACACCAAAATAGATATAGCAAAAGATATGACTCTATACTGTTCGTCTTCTCAAAATCCTGGGAGGGTATCTGTCTACTGGTTCCCTGAGAATATAGGTATTATGAAAAAGAGAGTGTCAACATCTAAGTTGGTGAGTGCATAAGTATTTATGTTTAAAAACTTGTTTTCTGTTCATTGAAATAGTGGGTATGTTTATTGTTTCAGAAAATCCAATATTTTCTATTTTAACTGGAAAGTAGTTTTAATACCATAAAACTATTTTGTGTAAATGTTGTTGTAATATAAAATAGTGTAGCATAGTTTTAATTCAAAATAAAATTATAAAAAGAATGTTTTATATATTGTTTATGTTTTCCAAATTCTGAAATTGTACTCTTTGAAAACCTTGTAAAAGTGAGTGTTCCTGGTTCCACCACCTGTAATTATAAGCCGTAGTATTATTCTGTAATTCGTATTATTGTAAAACCATTACGTTATATTTTTACTCTTCGGTTTAATTATTCATACACTAATCGTATTGTTCATATCTTTTTTTGTGAGTTATTATAACAATAATAATACTAGTAAGTGTGATACAACGTTTTACGGGCGTTAGAACTGTAATGGCATTTGTCACTCATAGGCATACCAGCTTAACTGTAGCGAACAGTCTGAGTGTGGGATTGTCAATCCCGTATAAATCTATACACATTTATCTTGCTCTTTGTTCGAAGATTATGATTATAATTATCAGGACTTTAATAGAATTGCTTAAATGAATAAGCGAGTGAACTTTATCTCACAAAAACCATAGTGACGATTACATATATAATAATGATAAAAAGTCATTTTGAAATTAATGAACTGAAAGTATGTCTCTTTTCTAATACACTTGAATGTAAAGTATTTGTACGAGAGTATACCATTAAACTTTGTATAACTGATTCATGAAAATGTCCCCTTTACTCGACATGTTAAAAGGGGAATATAAATATGATTGAAATAACTTATCTATATATATATATATATATATATATATATATATATATATATATATATATATATATATGATTTTGGTAAAATATATGTTAAAAAGAGTTTATAAAACATTTAAAATTGCTTTAGAAATATTTAGAAATCATTTATTTATAAACACATATTCTTGTGTTAGACTTGTATTCCCCCTCCCGCCCCCACACACACATACACCCTAAAATAGTGAAAATTAGTAAAAACGCACGAGTATGAACTTACTTGATATGTGGTGATTTGGGCAACGTTTCGTTTCTAGAAAGGATTTTTCTTGAAGAAACTGTGAGTTTCTGATGAAAACCGGGCTTTGCAAGGGTCGATCTAGAAACCGAAAGACTCTTTTCTTGTGGACTTCAGGTGCTTCGGGATGTTCTTCGGGTGTTAGATATGTTTTCGGGACTTTGGGGGTTGTAAGAAGGTTTAAGGAAGTGAGAAATGTTAAAAAGGTGTGAAAATGGTGTAAAATTAGCAAAGGAACCGGGAGGGTTCGCAACTATTATATAGGGTGCGAGGTCTCGGCCGAAGAGGGGAGGAGGGACACGCGTCGCCTCGCATGCGAAGGGGAGGGGCACATGTTGGACCTCGCTTCGGATGAGTCATCAGGTCAGACTCGGGGTATGCTCGCGAGGAATGGGATGACGTGGCCGAACCTGGGCCTAGTATATGTGAAAATTCTCGGTTTTTGTGTCCAGAACTTTAAAAATTCATAACTATCGAATACGAGCTCCATTTTTTACGTTCTTTATATCCACACGTATGTGAGATTATACTCTAAAACTTTTGTTTAGATTCCGTCGATTAATTTTGACTTTATTTTTAACATTATATTTTTAACAGGCCGGGACAGGAAAAACCGTTAAAAATTCATAACTTCTTCATCCGACGTCCGTTTTCGTATATCTTTTTATCGTTGTGCTAATATTGACGAGAACTTAGATTCTCATTTAGGTTATGTCGGCTAAAAATCACTCGATCTTTATTTCAAATTTCGGGTTGTGTACTGCTATGTCGAATCTAAGAAAAATCATAACTTCTTCATACGAAGTTAGATTTAGACATTCTTTTTATGGACGTTCACGGTTTAACGTATTATACCAATTTCGTTTAGATACCTAAGGCTAAAAAGCATTTTATTGTAAACTCACTTTTTACGCTACACAATGTTTTGTCGGTTTTGTCGCGAATCTTCGATAGGTCATAACTTCTTCGTTATAACTAGGATTTTGGGTTTCTTTATATTATCGGAATTCTTTTCATGATCTCTACCACTTTATTCATCTCAATCAAGTTTATCTAACATTTTAAAGTTGACGATCATTTTTATTATATCTTTAAAAATAATTAAATGCATAAAGTTTTCAAATAATATCTCTTTAGTACTTAAAAAATAAATTACAAGTTGATCTATACTATTACATTGATTTGAAATAACGGGTCGTGACATTATCCCCCCGTTAGAGGGAAATTCGTCCCGAAATTATTTCTAAAGTAGTACTCATGGACTAGGGAAAAGATGTGGATATTTTTGTTTCATCTGATCTTTCCGTTCCCAATTGAACTCAGGTCCCTGCTTGGCATTCCAACGAACCTTCAATATTGGTATACGACTTTGTTTTGTTCTTTTGATTTCCCTATCTATAATCTCCATTGGTTCTTCTATGAAGTGTAGACTCTCGTTTAATTCGATTTCAACAAGTGGAATTACAAGAGTCTCATCAGACAGACACTTCTTGAGATTTGAGTTGTGAAAAGTGGGATGAATGTTACTGAGTTCATGCGGTAGTTTGAGTTTATAAGCAACCGGACCAGTTCTAGCAAGAATCTTGAGTGGTTCGGTGTACCTTGGACTTAGTTTTCCACTTTTGCCAAAGCATATCATTCCTTTCCAGGGGAAGACCTTTAACAAGACACGGTCACCAACCTATAATTCCAAGGTTTTTCGTCGTTTGTTTGCATAACTCTTCTGTCTATCTCTAGAAGCTTTCAACCATTCCCGAATTTGTACAATTTTTTTGTGTGGTTTCTCGGATGATTTTGGGACTGGTTAGAGTACTGTCAGGTATTTGGTTCTTGTCTAGTTGTGTAACGCCCACTTCAGCCCAACAGAGAGGAGATATGCACTTACGACCATATAGAGCTTCAAAGGGTGCAACTTTGATGCTAGTGTGATAGCTATTGTTGTAGGAGAATTCAACTAGTGGTAAATGGGTATCCCAAGCTTTACCAAAATCTATCACACAAGCCCTTAACATGTCTTCCAGCATTTGTATGGTTCTCTCACTTTGCCCATCAGATTAAGGATGGTAACTTGTACTCATGTAAAGACTTTTTCCCAAGGACTTTTGCAATGATTTCTAAAACCGCGAAGTAAATCTACTATATCGATCAGAGATGATGGATATTGGCACACCATGCAATCAAACTATCTCTTTAATATATGTCATTGATAACTTATCCATTTTGTTAGTTTCTTTTATTGGCAGAAAGTGTGCGGATTTGGTTAATTAGCCAACGGTTACCCAAATGGTGTCATGACCACCCTTTGTCATGGGTAGCTTGGTTATGAAGTCCATTGTGATCCGCTCCCACTTCCATTTGGGAATTTCTGGCTACTGGAGTAGACCCGAAGGCTTTTAGTATGAATACATGTAATTATTAGTTTACACCAACATTAAATATCATCACAGAACAAATTTGATGTTTATTACTTAGAATTAATTCATAAAACAATTACATATTTTACAGATTAAATAACAAGAATGAACTAACCATGATTCAAGCGACCAACATGAAAGGAATTAAATTTTACACGTTTGGATAAATTGAAACTAAAATTGCAAACTAGAATATAAAACCAACATCAAATCGAATGATTAACCACATAAAAAGGTCGATTTTATTGCAGAACCGTGATCTAGGGTTTTAGTCCGACAAATCACTAAGAAAAAATATGAGTGGACGTTATATGTCCCATGTGAAATCAGGGTAATTCCACATGACCAGTTTGGCAGTGAAACTATGATGCCTACTTGAGAAAATATTCCAACATATGTTGCTTTCCATGATAAATCTTGCACTTACATGAAATGTGTGATTATAGTACAAATCCACACGACCTATATGGCTTCGAGTCTTCAATTTTGTAAATTCTAATTACACGATCCTATGTGGAATACATAAGTAAACCCATAAGACGAATTTTGTCTTTTTTTTTGCCTAAACTTCTTTTCTCCATAGCTTCCTCGTTTTTCGTATGAGTTACTTTAAATTTTGATCTTAACCTCCTTTTACATCCCGAATCCATGCATGCTTTCGTATCAACCAAAATGGTGAAGTATGACGAAATTCCACCAAGAACATAGAATGTACCAAAATAAACTAAAAATGAATAAATTTAAACTAAAATGTGATGCAAATGCAATAACTAAATGTACCAAATATTGCATTTTATGCATCTGACACCCCTACAAGGTATATGAGTGTCTCTGTCCGGTTCTTCGGTGGGTGAGGTGCATATGATTTTATATTTTATCAAACACGATGGATATATGGTTGTAGGTGTAATCTCATAGTACTATGCCCTAAGTTTACCGTGTCACAAAATATTATAAAATAAATAGATATAAATTAGTAAATTACATGATACTTGTTGAATTGATCCAAATCAAACATTGTATTCGTCCTACATTAGCTGCATAGGGTATCTACCATAAAACATTTTCTCTTATATATACAATAGGGACAATCATGCTACATCTTCGTCATATAGCTCAGTGAGTTATCGAAGACATATTGCAATTCAACAACTTTAATAGAATCCAACATCGAGACAAATGGAAAAACCCAACTATTGAAGCATGTGACCAAAAAACGAGCATCAAAAGTACTTATCGAAACACAATCCCTTTCTTACGCATAATAACACGTGGTTTTCCACACCCGTTGCTACATCAACCTGCCAAACAAAACAAGACGCCCTAGCGTCACTCGTGTGGGATAGGTTCTAGCCTAACCATAATAGGTCGAGCTAAGTTTAGTTTGCAAAGTTAGAGTAAGCACCATGTTGTATACATGATCGTACTGGAAAAAAATGCAATTTGTTCCGGACACAATATTTGTGTTCTTGAATGGCCTACTTGTTCTAGAATACCTCTAATTCTTCATAATACAAGTAGAAAAAAAAGACATAAATATCGACAACCACTCCAATGAAATATTTTTATTAAAAATATACTACTACATTCTGGACATGTTTTACATGTACCAAAAAGATATTTGTATTCCTAAAACTTGTTTAAATCGATAATGTGCAAAAAAGAAAAGTTATTGAAAAGTTTTCATCAGAAGCCATATTCTTTAAAAAATAAATATTCTAAAATGTCTAAAATGCTATTATTCAAAAGCCTAAAATGCCACTAAAAAGTGTTCGGATATATATATATATATATATATATATATATATATATATATATATATATATATATATATATATATATATATATATATATATATATATATATATATATATGTATGTGTTTGTGTGTGTGACAATTGAGGTAAAAGTGTCATCAACCGCAGTTAAGAATTAGCATAGAACAAGTAAATATAAAAAGAAAACGATATAATATATTTAATTAATATTTTCGATTTCGTCTTTACTGAAAACGATTATTTCGATTAATAGCCTAGAAATAAGTGCACATCTTGAAAGCAAGCTAACAACTTTGGAATGTACGTGATAGCGTGAGATAGTTATGATTTTAGCAAAATCATTTAATTTTATAAAAATATGGACGAAAAATAAAGTTAAAATTAGCCAACGAAATCTAAACAAAAGTTGTAGATCTCGTCGATAGTTATGTGTGGATATAAAGAACATAAAAAACAGAGTTCGTATGAATAAGTTATAATTTATAATAGCATATTTACGTATTAAACTAAAGTATAAATCATATATACGTATACATATGTATATATCATTAGAAAGGTATCGGCGATGCGGTCGTTATAAGACTAGTGTTGAGTACTTTCGATATTAGTTTAGCACAAATATCGTTAAATTTATTTAAATTAGTATTACAAGGGGGTGTTTAGTCATTTAAATAAGTATAAGGTCATTTAAGTAACTATAGATGGTGGTTTTTGAAAATTCAGTTAATATAAATAAGAGATTCTAGGCTCTCATATTTCTTGCATCATTCTCTTGATTCAAGAGTCTTTCTCTTCTTATCCCCGAGCATTTTGGTCCCTCGTGATTCGACTTATCTTTCTGTAGTTTTAGTATAGCAAGTTGAGCGCGTAAGCGCTACAAGAATCTTTTTAGAAAAAAGATTCACTGACGAAGTTCTGACAACGGAGTCCTAATTTTCGCTAGACTCCTTGTAACTTGAGCTGCCCTTATTACGCTTTAAGTATAACTTATGCTTAAGTTCATTATCATTATCATGAACCTATAAACAAGATTTATCAGTGATTCAAAGTCGTTATACTGATTAATCTACTTACAGGGATGATGTATAGGCTGTGATTTAGTGAGGTGTTTAAAGTGGGCTTTCCAAACAGTATACTTTGTATACCAAACGGACCCTACCTCCGATATGATCCTACGTGGTTGTTCCTTACTTGATAGATCATGAAAGTAGATTTTGATTTAATGATGAATCTAGACTATATATAATAGACTAAAACTTAGTAATAATGATACTAGGCTTGGTCAAAGGAAAAGACAATTTTTAGAAGCGAAATGTTGCCCGAATTTCGCGTCGCCACTTTATCAAGTGAGTGCATAGTTACTTTCATATTACACATAGATATGAAGTATTTAATATAAATTACTTGCTATATGTACCTATTATATGTGTTCCTGATATCTATGCTAGATGAACGATTTATACATTTTTACTCGATTTAAACTGTGTATGTATTTTATACCTATAATTATGTTGGGTAAAGATTGGTAGATGATATTGATGATGAAAGATGAAATAATGATTATAGGCCTCATTGTTCAAGTTGATCCAGTCATCTAGCGGAGTATAGATGACGATCACGAAATATTCTAGACAGTCTAGTGGAACGCTAGCAGGCTTACAACCTATAGGTGGTTTTTTGAACTACGTGTTCACCAGGTGTACTCCATCCCCTCATGGATGCCTTAATGACATATATTTGTAATGACCCAAAAATCATGACTAAAAATTTCTTTTAAAAACAATACTAAAACCATATTTATAAAAACCGCATCATAAGTTATAACATAATTTCCGAGTATTAATCCAAAACATAATCTTATTATCAGAGTAAACATTCCAGGCTAACTAACTATGGTGTGTGCACTGCAATCTCTCCGAGCTCCTCCCTTGAAAACCGAGTATTTGAAACCAAAAACTGAAACCGTAAGCACGAAGCTTAGTGAGCTCCCCCAAACTACCACATACAATACAATAACATATAAAGCACATATTGGGCTTTGCACACTGCATCGGACCGAGGTCCGGAAACTGACTGGGACCTTGTCCCCTGCATCGAACCGAAGTCCGGACTAACTGGGGCCTTGCCCCCTGCATCGGACCGGAGCCCGAGAACTGACTAGGACCTTGTCCCCTGCATCGGACTGAAGTCCAGAACTAACTGAACATAGCATAACATAAACACATATCAACTAGAATAACACATATCATCTAGCAAAAACACATATACTGACTGACTGAGACATTGTCCCCTGCATCGGACCGAAATCCAAACTAACTGCATCGGACCAAAGTCCGGAACTAACTAAACATAGCATAACATAAACATATCAACTAGCATGAACACACATATACTGCATAATGCATCGGGCCGTAGCCCGAAACACATAACACATAAATCCTGTCTGAGCCACGAAGGCATCAAACATACTAACTACTGCATCGGACCGAAGTTTGGAAACTACTGCTAGCGGCCTTAGACCCGTTTCTACTGGAAAGAAACTCACCTGGTACTGCTGAACTTGTTGGTAACCCCTCTGGATGCTGACCGACAATTTCCTGAACCGCTGCTCCACTAGCTCCCCGAGCTACCAATATCAAAACATATATCACTTAGCTTAACTGGTCTCCAAAAGTCAACTAAGTCAACTCTGGTCAAAGTCAAAGTCCTGGTCAAAGTCAACCTTCCAGGTTGACCCTACTCGCCGGGTCAGCCTACTGACTCGCCGAGTTCATAAGCTCAGAAACCCCTTACATCGCGACTCGACTCGCTGAGTCAGACCATGACTCGCCGAGTCTATTGATTTCCGAGTCCTGACCTGTCCAACTCACTGGGTCCCCACTCAACTCACTGATCCGAGTCTTAACTCAAAGGGTTTGGGGGTTTCGCGACTTGACTCGCCGAGTCCAAGTACAGAATCGTCGAGTCCAAGGCAATCTTCAACAGACTCGCCGAGTTGTTCTTCCAACTTGTCGAGTAGCTGCCTAACTACATCCAACTCGCCGAGTCCACCCATGTGACTCGCCGAGTCACTTCAGTTCTTAATCCATTCAGTGCTTTTCGAGCCATGTAGGGGCTCCAAATCATAGATCCATACTTCCATAGTCCACTCCCCATGTAAAGTTGCAAACTTTACGTATAACTAAGGAGATCAAGGCTTAAAACACTACAAACTAGGGTTTAAGACAAAGAGGCTTAACAACCAACCCAAAGATTGATGCTTTATGATTTTCTAGGCCAAAATGCACTTAGATCTGAAGTAGCAACTTCAGATTTGGGCTCCAACTCGAAATGGTTCAAGGACATGGCATAAAAGCCCCAAAACTTATAACCAAGATAGATCTAGATGTAAAGGAGGAAAGATAACAGCTTTTTACCTCCAATATGAGCACAAACTGAAATAGTTCTCAGATCTACACCTCTCATTTGAAGCAACCCTCTTGATCTTCAAGTTCCTTTCCAAGATTCCCTCCTCCAAATCTATTTTCTCTCAAATGATGGAAGCTCACTCGAAATCTAGGATTTACAGGTTCTCTAGGGTGATATAGAGGTTGAGGAAGGGACATAACATCCCTTAAATAGGGTACAACCCCCAGGATTAGGGTTTCTCCCTTTAGACCAGATTCGCTGAGTACATTCTCTAACTCGCCGAGTCGGTCACTTACTCCTTGATCCGGATCCCGCTCGGGCTCGTCGAGTTCCTCCCTGGACTCGACGAGTTGACCCTTTGACTTGTGGTTTTCTTTCCTTTCTTGGACTTTTTGATTTTGGGGTGTTACAACTCTCCCCCATTTAAACTAAACTTCCTCCTCGAAGTTTCTCTATGGCCAATCGCCCTACAAACTGCTGTCAACACTCTGCTTGGTTGGCCTATCATCCGCTGACCACCTTTGCTGGCCTTTCGCCTGGCCATTCTGACTAACATTAATCTTTGTGAATAATAATCTCGGGTCAACCCTGACCCTGAACATTCTAGGCACACCACTTACTCGACTGACAAACCTTCTGATACTTCTCGAGTACTTATGTTCAACACCCTAGGAGTTCACCCCTTTCTTTCCTGGCGTGATTTCCGGCCTTTCCAAGGCAACACTCCATAACCACTACTTCTCTGAAACTATGAAGGGCCCATCCTTCACCGAATCCACTACTCTCGCTACTCCCAATACGGGTCATTACCGCTAGTATCCACTGGACACTTCTCGCTACTATAACTTAGTATTGAGCACTCATCAATTAACTAGTCGAGTTCTACCATAATCCGCTTTTCATTACTGCCACTGACTGAAAATTTCTGCTGTCCTTTATCCACCTTCCGGATGAACCGAGACCACCCTGGTCCTTACTGATGTATCTATATTTGGGTTACCGGACTCCTACCGGTTACTACACCCCATCGCAATCTCCTAGTTGCTTTCAACGACTTCTAAAGATACCTCGACTATCTATAACTGTTCTACCCACTCTACCACTCATACTGAAACGATGTTGTTGGAACCAGCCTGCTTATCTCTCATCTGACTACTCAACCCCTAATAACTCGAGCCTTCCATCCTGAAAGAAAAGCTACCTGCCTAATTATCCTTGCAGATCACTTATACTTGGTAGAAGACTCAACTGATCCTGTTGAGAGGGACTTGCCATTTCCAAATCAACCAACTATACCTTTAGCACTTGCATTCCAACACACATACTAATACTATCCATAACACTGAAACTATCCGAAACACTGAACTGCCTGAAACACTGAACTGCATGAAACACTGAACTTCCTGAAACACTGAACTGCACGAAACACTGAACTGCCTGAAACGCTGAACTACTATATGGGTGCTTCCCAAAATATCTCAAGACCTTCCTGGTCTCTAATCATTCATCGGTTATCTGCAACACCGAGTTCTAACTTAACTGTGTAGTCCAAGGACTCCTCACTTAGTCACTCCCACGACTTCTGAACAAAATCTTTCTCTAGAACTAGGTTCCACTAGTCATCCTGTTACTGTGGCTCTAACAACCTCCCGGTCCAACCGATCGGGTCCATACGCCGAATCCTGACATCATCAAATCTAAGACAAAAAAATGATGGCTCCCAGACTAACGGTATCCCTTAACATACCCGAACCCAAGTAGTCCACTGCTTCCCTGATCTCATAACTGTGGTGATGATCCACTGACAAATCACCGACTTAACCATAGCTGAACCATTTGGATAATCTGAAATCCAACCCGTGGATTTCCATATCCTCACTGCTGCACCCGAATTGGTGGGTACTACTGCTTTCCCCGTGTCTAAACAACACGCTCATACTGCCTACTAGACTGATAAATCCTACAACTACACCCGCGGACTTACAACTCTCTAATACTATCTAGCTGCTAGTGAATGGTACGGCTACCCCTCGCAGACTTACAACACTCTACTACTATCAGACTACTAGTGAACGCTACGGCTACCCCTATAGACTTACAACACTCTACTACTATCTGACTGCTAGTGAATGCTACGGCTACCCCCGTAGACTTACAACACTCTACTACTATATAACTGCTAGTGAACGCTACGGCTACCCCCGTAGACTTACAATACTCAACTACTAACTGGCTGCTAGTGAACGCTACGACTACCCCCGTAGACTTACAACATTCTACTACTAATTGGCTGCTACTAGAGAAATGTTGCGGCTTTCCCGCCGCTCTACTATGCTCTGAAGGCTGTCTCTCCCGCTGCCTACTAACACGAAAGCATCTCTTGCTGACCGTTCTCAAGATCCTCATTCCGACTCACTAGATTCCTACAGGTGGTCCTCCAACCCTGGATTCCCAACTAGCTTCTAACCATCTCGATCACATGAACTAATTGTTGGGAAGTTCCTCAAACTCCCAACCTGAACTCCTCAATCCATCAATCGTTGTGCTACTATCTTTTCTTCTCGGAGATCGTATATTCATTCTGGATCTGCCTACTCTTACCCTTGTATACTCGGAGGGTTCTCCCCCACTTGGATCCCGCTAACTTCTTACTGCTGACTGGTCGAAAGGATTCCTCAACCTTCCTTCCATGAAAAGGGGCAATCCGCTACCCGCCCACATTTACTTCTGATGGCGCTCCAATTAGCTCCTACCAGATTTGAACCATTCCTGCTTAACTAACCGCGCACTCTTCAATCCTTCACTGTATTTGCTCTAGTGACTGCATCCTGAGAACTTGCGTCCATGGTGAACATCTCCAACTCACTTCCCTACTATCCGCTATATACTTCACTAGAAGCTTTAAATCGTCACTAATGAGGATATAACTAATCAATACCCGAATGACATCTTCCGAAAGTAGTGAGGCACTACTGAATCTTACACATACATGCTATAGTCACCGCATCTGAAGTAACTTGATCTAGAGGGGATGACCTCCAATTTACCATTCTAATTCCAAGGTATGAAAATGGCATATAACCTAACCATAGGCAGGTAATATAATACCCCAACACATATGCTTATTGACATCAATGCAACAATATAACAATAATATCATGAAAAATAATTAACAGGAAGGTAAAAGATACGTACCCCCATCATTCAGTGTTGCTCGAATCCTTGTTGAAATCAATCGGAATACTCGGCTCCGAGCCGTGGGCGCCCTTGCCCGACCCTGATGTCTACTGGTGGTTCTCGAAGTCCCAGGGGCAGGAGCTGGCACCTGCCCTGCTGTATACAAACTCGGACAGTGGGCCTTCTTGTGGGCCCTCTGACTACAACAGAAACATATCGAATCTAGCCCTGAGGGATGGTAATAATACAATCTCTGCTAAAATGGCCAATCGGGCAGCACTTGAAACATCCAGCATCGCCACCACTCCTACGCCTGCACGCACCCTCATGCGTCCTACCACACTCCCCGCATCGAATGCAGCTATGATAGTCCCTCGGTTTAGAATCCGACCCTTTAGGCCTCTTGCCCGAACCTATGGCTACCTGAGTCTCATCCGTTTTCCTCTTCCTTTCCGACTCTCGCTCATGCGTTACCTCATCGACCCCATCCATCGTTTGAATAACTGTTGTCTGATCCTGGAGCTTCGCGGTCAACTTACCAGTGACCCATCCAACAATGTTGGGCAGCTCCTCGCGAATGGCTCGCACAACCTCCTTGACTATCCAATCATTCAGAGGTCTCTCCTAGAGACAAGGGTACCCCGCTTACTCTCATCCCCTGATGGAAAGAGCTAAAAATGGGATCTCCCTCCCTGATGGATCCCTGAACTCCATAAGAATCGGGCTCTAGACGAGCCCCAAACTGCCCTGAAACTATCTCGGCCCTAACGGCCTCAAGACGACTGTCCATAAGCTCCACGACGGCCTCTCTAACCGAGTTGAAAATCACTGGAGTCTGATCAATGATGTTGCGCATAATTTCTGTAGAAATGACATCTCTCATCTGATCATCAAACTGTCCGGTTCTAGTGCCTGAGCCAGATCCTTCCCCGATACCTGAAATGCCAACTGATATCTCGCGCAACGTCACCATGCTGGAAACACATCACAAAACTGATCAAAATATATAATGCTGCTGAGGGATCTTTCATACACTTTACTAGTTCCTTGGTTTTTCCTCGGATCCTCTTGAATCGAGTACGGATCCTCTGCTTTCAGTAGTACGGGCGCATACTACCTTCCACATTTATCCGTACTTTCCTCAAGAGTTACCTTAACTCCACCAAGTCCCTTTTCTCTACTGCTAATCTTTGCTACTCTCATCCTAGGCTTTCCTTAGGGAACCTCTGACTCCACCCAAACAATCCTCAGCTGCTGAAGGTCTCCTCGTAATGCCAATTAGCCACCACCTGAATATCATCACATGTGATGAGGCTCAAATAATCCTTCGAGTAAAAGACTCGTCCCCACAACGGTTAGACTCAAATGAGAGCTGCGCAACGGTTAGACACATAAATCATGTCTGAGCCACGAAGGCATCAAACATACTAACTATTGCATCAGATCGAAGTCCGGAAACTACTGCTAGCTAAACGGGCCGGCATTGTGGCCTTAGACCCGTTTCTACTGAAAGGAAACTCACCTGGTATTGCTGAACTTGTTGGTAACCCCTCTGGATGTTGACGACAATTTCCTGAACCGCTGCTCCACTAGCTCCCCGAGCTACCAATATCAAAACATATATCACTTAGCTTAACTGATCTCCAAAAGTCAACTCTGGTCAAAGTCAAAGTCCTGGCTAAAGTCAACCTTCCAGGTTGACCCTACTCGCCAAGTCAGCCTACTGACTCACCGAGTTCATAAGCTTAGAAACCCCTTTCATCACGACTCGACTCGCCGAGTCAGACCATGACTCGCCGAGTCTACTGATTTTCGAGTCCTAACCTGTCCAACTCACTGGGTCCCCACTCAACTCACTAATCCGAGTCTTAACTCAAAGGGTTTGGGGTTTCGCGACTTGACTCGCCGAGTCCAAGAATAGACTCGCCGAGTCCAAGGCAATCTTCAACAGAATCGCCGAGTTGTTCTACCAACTCGTCGATTAGCTGCCTAACTTCATCCAACTCGCCGAGTCCACCTGAAACGACCCAAAATTCAAGACCAAAGATTTCTTTTAATAAAACATTACTTAAAGCAAAATCATCAATCCAAAACATAAACAAAGTATTAATTTCCAAAACACATGTTCGTTATCAGAGTAAAACATTGCCAGGTTGTCTAATCAATGGTGTGTGCCATGCGATCACCCCGAGCTCTTCCCTCCGCTACCGGAAGTACCTAAAACCAAAACTGAAAACCGTAAGTACGAAGCTTAGTGAGTTCCCCACCCTACCACATACCATGCATAAACACATACTGGGCCACGCTCGTTATCTTGGGCCTCGCCCCCTGCCTCAGGCCTCGCCCGCTACAACGGCCCTGCCGCTCCAGGCCCCGCATGGCTTCGAGCTCCGCTCGGATACAGATCTGTTTCACTTAGGCCTTGCCTGTTACAGGACCTCGCCCGCCAACAAATAATAACACATAAACATATCTCAGGGCCTCGCCTGCCAGCAAATAATAACACATAAAAGAACATATCACAACACATAAGCTAAACTCATATGACTGATCATGTCCTAAGGCCTCGCCTATCCTGGGCCTCGCCCTTGTCCTGCTACTGATGAGTCATGGAACCCCGTCCACGCTCCTACTGGTAGTGAGATACAAGCCCAGCCCACTCTCACTCCTTCCCTAACTTGGGCCTCGCCCCTGTTCTGCTATTAATGAGATGTGGAACCCCATCCACACTCTGCTATTGGTGAGATACGGGACCTCGCCCACACTCATCTCCCTACCAGGCACATACATGTATCACACAGACAAAAAGTATAAACTATCATATAAACAAATCCTTGGGCACCCGTCCGCTATTAATGGACCTCGTCCTGAATATCATACTAGCATACTGTGCCTAGGGCTAACCCCCGGGCCTCCTACTCATAACTACATGGGATGGAATTGTGGCCTTAGACCCATTCACATAAAGCGAAACTCACCTGCACTGGCTGAACTTGCTGATGATCTCACTAGCTGCTGCTCGACAACTCTCTGAACTCCTGCTCCCCTTGCTCCCCGAACTACCAATATCAAAGCAACACTGAGTCTAATTGACCCCCGGGAGACAACCAAGTCAACTCTGGCCAAAGTCAAAGTCCTGGTCAAGGTCAACCTCCCATGTCAACCCTACTCGCCGAGTCAACCTACTGACTCACCGAGTTTATATATTCAGAGTCCTTCCTTTCGCGTCTCGAGTCGCCGAGTCAGTCCATGACTCGCCGAGTCTACCGATTTCTGTGTCCTGACCTATCCAGCTCACCGAGTCTCCACTCGACTCACTGATTCGAGTCTCAACTCGAAGGGTTTGGGGTTTCGCAACCTGACTCACCGAGTCCAAGAACAGACTCGCCGAATACAAGGCGATCTTCATCTGACTCGGCAAGTTGTTCATCCCACTCGTCGAGTTGCTCCTACTCTTCATGCTACTCACCGAGTCCATTCAGATCTCCTTACATGCAGAGGATTTTTGAGTCATGCATGGACTCCAAACTATAGATATAACCTTCCCAAGCCTATTCCTCACGTAAATTTGAAAACTTTACGTGTAGAGAAGGAAATATAGGCAAAATACACCGTAAACTAGGGTTTAAGGCAAAGAAGCTCCATAATCAACTCAAGGGCAGATCACAGATCAAGGATCCAGTAGGGTTGCAGCCTTTGTGGAAAGTGCAGCAAGATGCACGAGGGGGCATGTGGGGTAGGGAGTTCGGGTTGCTTCAAATGCGGCCGAACTGGTCATATGAGCAGGGATTGTACTGCTACCACCACCACCACATCAGTTTCAGATCTGATTTGCTTTCAGTGAAATCAGAGGGGCCACAAGAGGGCCCAGTGTCCGAATTTAGTAGCAGCAGGTGTTGAGAGAAAAACTTGAGACACACTTGAACAAACGTTAGAACAAGTATAGTTGCGGAATAGTTTATATCAAAGGATCTAAAAGCTCAACAATAATAATAAGTTAGAGTTAGATAATTAGAGAGTTAGGTGCGGAAATGTAAGGAAATGTAAATGACAGCAGGTATTATATGAAGTATACACATAAGTCGATTCTTAACAAGGAATGCATTTAAACCAAGTTAGTAAGTGAGATCAAAATTAGTGATTAAGTCAAGAATGACTTGCTCCGAAGAGAGATAATATTCAGTTATATTCTGGTGAACTTTGAGAGTAAGAAGGAGATGAGAGTAGTAACAGAAGATATGAGATTCAAGATGTGTAGTGTTATCCGATGTATTGAGTAAGAAAGATTGAGCTCTATTTATAGAGACTCAAGTATTACATTTGTTCAACTATCTCAGTGTAGCCATGCAAGGCATACTAGACAAAAGAGAGTATTCTAAGGAAAGTGAGCTAAACTAAGAAAACTAGATAGTGAACTACGAATGATAATGACTTCGGATGGGTTGCTGAACAGAGTTGACTGCGGATCTTGGAAGGTTGCGGTAGACTAAGTTTAAGAGGGTCACTTTTATGATTCAACAACAGGATAGGTGGCGCGCCCGCTCCTGCTACATTGAGGAATACAGATGGCCATCAGGGTTAGGATGAGGCACTTACGGTGAGGAGCAGAGCTTTCCAGCTTACTGCGAAGGAGGCACGTGTAACTCCTGACGTTGTGACGGGTATGTATTCTCTCCTTATCTCTTTACTTGTATTGATTCTTGCTTATGTTTACATGTTTCATTATAGGATTGTTCCTTGTGAACAGTATATCTGCTCTGGTATTGTTCGATTTGGGGGCTACCCCATCTTTTGTGTCATTCGCGCTCAACAAGTGATTTGTAGGGGCTCTAGGGGAGCTGGATTGCCCACATGATGTAGACATAGTAGATGATAGGATCATTCAGGTTGCAAGGGTTCACCGAGGATGTACAATGCAGTCGCTTGATGAGCAGTTTTCTGTGGATCTAGTCCCTATTCCCCTGCGAGGGAATAAGGTTATAGTTGGTATGGACTGGCTGAGCCCCAATAGGGCGGCGATCGACTGCGAGTAGTAGCTACTGAGAGCTCCGACTCCTAAATGGGGAGGGTTAGTGATTCGTGGTGAGAGGCTGCAGTGTGGACCGTTTTTGTGTTCAGCAACGAGGGCTAAGCCTTACCTTCAATAGGGTTGTGTAGGTTATGTCGCTTATGTCATGGATACCCGAGATAAGGGTAAGGCGATAGTGGATGATGTACCGATTATGCAAGAGTACCTCAGACATATTCCTGGAGGATTTTCCTGGGATACCTTCGGAGAGACAAGTTGAGTTCAAGATTGACCTAATCCTAGTGTGGCTCCGATAGCCAAGGAACCATATCCGTTGGCTCCTCCTGAGATGCAGGAGTTGTCTACACAACTGCAAGAGCTGTTGCACAGGGGATTTATCAGGCCAAGCAGTTCACCATGGGGAGCCCCGATTCTGTTTGTGAAGAAGGACGAGTCACATTGGATGTGCATAGACTACCGGGAGCCGAATAAGGTAACGATGAAGAACCGTTATCTCCTCACGAGAATTGATGATTTATTTGAACATCTCCATGGTGCATCTTGGTTCTCGAAGATTCATCTACGGTCAGGTTATCACCAAATGCTAGTTAGGGATGACGACGCGCCGAAGACAACTTTTTGGAATCGCTATGGCCACTATGAGTTTGTGGTGATGCCGTTTAGGCTCACCAATGTTCCTGATGCGTTCATGGATCTCATGAACCGCGTGTGCAGATTGACACTGGATCATTTTGTGACAGTCTTTATTAATGATATCTTGGTTTATTCCAAGACTCAAGAGCAACACAAAGAGCACCTGATGGAGGTGCGGGAGACTTTGAGGAGGGAGAGACTTTTCACAAAGTTCTCCAAGTGTGATTTATGGTTGTGTGAGGTGCAGTTTCTGGGGCATCTTGTCAACCAGAAGGGTATTCTGGTCGATCCGGGCGAGATATAGGTCGTGATACAGTGGGAGGTTCAGAGGTCTCCAATTGAGATTCGGAGTTTCCTTGGTCTAGCGGGTTATTATAGAAGATTTATCCTGGATTTCTCCAAGATCGTTGTTCCTTTGACCCGACTGACCAAGAAATCGATGACATTCTGCTGGGGGCATGAGCAGCAGGCAGCCTTCGAGACTCTCAGATATCGGTTATGCAAGGCAATAATTTTTACATTTTCGAAGGGTGTCGATGACTTTGTGGTTTACTGTGATGCTTCGATCATGGGCATGGGTGCAGTACTAATGTAGCGGGGGGCACGTGATAGCTTACGCTTCGAGGCAGTTAAAGCCTCACGAGGCGAACTATCCGATGCATGATTTAGAGTAGGGGGTTGTGGTTTTTGCCCTCTAGATTTGGCGGAATTACCTCTATGGGGTTCGTTATACGATTTACACAGACCACAAGAGCTTGAGGTTCCTCATGGATCAGCCGAATCTGAACATGAGGCAGCGTCGGTGGTTAGATGTGGTAAAGTACTATGACTGTGAAGGTGGAATTAGTGAAGGTGCAATGGCAGCACCGCAAGGGTTCAGAATGGACTTGGGAGCCGATGGACGAGATGATGGAGCATTACCCCAAGCTGTTTCAGGATCGAGCAGCAGACTTCGAGGACGAAGTCTAAAATAAGTGGGGGAGATTTGTAGCACCTGGTTTCTGGTATGTAAATCTTATTCGAATATTTCCTATTTTAGCCTTGGACTCGGCGAGTCATAGGTCCGACTCGCCGAGTAGAGACACGACCCAGGTCATGTTTTAAGTTGGCGACTCGGCGAGTCCATATCCTGGACTCGGCGAGTCGCCGCTGTTGGATGAAACCCTAAGTTTCAGGGGTTTGCACCCTATTTAAACGACTTAACTGCCCCAAGCCAGCCCCCATTCACCCTTAGAGCCCTATATCCCTCATCCTAAGTCGTTCCTTGAGAGTTTGAGACTTTTGTGGATGTTTTTGAAGGTTTTGAAGGAGGAAAGAAGTAGATCTAGAAGAAGGAAAGCCATCCAAGCAACTATTGTGTTCTTCCAGCAGTTCCCTTGAGGTATAACCCGTTTTCCCCATGATTCTATGCTTAAAACTTCATTTGGGTCTTTCTTGGTCAAATCCCCAAGCTTGTATGTGCATTATATGTCGTAATAAGATGTTTGGCCTCTGGATCTAGGCAAGATTGAGCTCCAGGAGCTCAGATCTGTTAACTTTATGGCCCCATGTTGCTTGTTAGCCCTAGATCTACCCTTTTAAGGCATTTTGAGCCCTAAAATCCATATTGGTGAATATCCACACGTAAAGTTGGAAACTTTACGTGTGATTTGTGTCCTAGAAGTCCAGATCTATGAATGGCATGAACTGAAATCGAGCAAATCGGTGTATTTGGTGGATGCATGGCGGCGACTCGGCGAGTCGTATAGGTGACTCGGCGAGTCTGGTCGCGAGTCACCGAATTGGTCCTTTTATGATGTATCGAGTTGAGCCGTGAGTCACAGGGGGTGACTCGGTGAGTTGGGAGCTGAACTCACCCATGTTAGGACTCGGCGAGTCAATGCCCTGACTCGGCGAGTCCAAGGCAATCTTCATAGATCAAGAACAGACTCGGCGAGTTGTTCATACAACTCGGCGAGTCTTAGCATAAGTGGTCTTCGGATGAAGATGAACTCGACGAGTTGTTCATACAACTCGGCAAGTAGGTTGAAGGAATTGAATGTCAGTTTAGAAGATGAACTCGTCGAGTCATAGCCTAACTGGACGAGTAGAATCAGGGACCCAGGACAATTGTCTGGACAGGGACTCGGCGAGTCGGGTCAACTAAAAGTTGACTCTGATTTGACTTAGGGCTAGACCAGGGGTAAAATGGTCTTTTTATCCAAAGGATAGTTAGCAGTGTATGATTAAGTATATTGTGGGAATTACAGCCAGGGAGTTTCCGGAGCAGCAGCAGCAGTAGTAAGTGATCAATTCCCACACAGACCAGCAGCTATTTCGAGGTGAGTTTCCTTCCAGTAGTAACGGGTCTAAGGCACCAAGGCCGGCCCGTATAGACGAGACGTTAGTATTAGAGTGTGGGCCGAGCCCGTATCTCTTAGTTGAGTTGATTATGATATATGCCAGTATGATAGAGTTGTCTATACTTGTTGTCTGTGTGATACTTGTATGATATGAGTTGGCGGTTGAGTGTGGGCAAGGCCCGTATCTCTCCAAGAGTGGAGTGTGGGCTAGGCTCGTATCTCCCAGATAGCGAAGTGTGGGCAGGGCCCGTATCTTCATGAGTGTGGGCATGGCTCGTATCTCCCAGATAGCAAAGTGTGGGCAGGGCCCGTATATTCACGAGTGTGGGCGTGGCCCGTATCTCCTAATTGAATGTTGTTTGTTATATGCTTGCATGGTATGTGGTACTATGGGGGAACTCACTAAGCTTCGTGCTTACAGTTTCAGTTTTGGGTTCAGGTACCTCCTCAGCTAGGGGAAAGGAGCCGGCGCGGTAGCAACATGTCACACACTCACTCTCCGGTTTCCGCATTTACTAGCTTTTCTGGGATTGATACTCTGATATTCTGATTAGTTGTATGTTTTGGTTTTCAGACATGGTTCAGTTTATATTATGGTTGATCAAACGATGTTTTAGTTATTAATATTTTCTGAAGTAACGTTTTTAAACAAAAATTTTTGGATGTGAAAATTGCATCGTTACAAGTTGGTATCAGAGCCCTGGTTTGAGGGATTCGGACACGTCTTCGGGAGTGTCTGAACTCAAATCAAGGGATTGAAAGATTTTCTAAAAGAAAATGTTTTCTAAAATTTAGAAAAGAGTCTTGAGAAAGAACGAAGTGTGTGATGTGCGCGATCGGCCGAGCTCAAGTAAGTATTCCCCATAACCCATACAAGTTTATGTTATGTTTATCAGCTTTCGTAGAACCGCATGCTAGAATAGGACTAAGGATCTAGGAGTGATGCCTTATGTGCCTACTATTTGTGTTTCAGTTGTATGAGAAATTGCATGTTAGTTATTGAGTAGACAGTAAGTAGGATAGCCTGATTAGGTTATGCCTGGTAGTATGAGCTTAGCACTATATGCTAGCTCAGTTCCTGAAAGTGGATAGAGTTAATTGAGGTTGTTACCCTTGTCTGAATGCTGCTTGCTTCGTGCTTCGTGGGACTCTGAATAATGGGAGTTAGCCATTAGGCGAATGCGTCACGTCACATGTAATCAGGATTGGATAATCTTAGAGTGCCGAATTTGATCCTACTGCGCAACTCTTGTTTGAGTCCAACCGTTGTAGGGACGAGTCTGGTACTCGAAGGATTATCTGAGCCTCGTCACATGTGATGGTATTCGGGTAATGGCCAATTGGCATTATAATGAGGCATGCAGCAGCTGAGGACTGGTTAGAGTAGAATTAGAGATCTCCCTAGGGCAAGCCTAGGATGAGTATAGCTGTGATCAGCAGTAGTGAAGGGGATCTGGTGGAGTCGAGGCATTCATTGGAGAAGGTACGGATAGATGTGGAAGGTAGTATGGGCCCGTACTACTGAAAGCAGAGGATCCGTACCCGAACCAAGGAAGGCCAAGATAAGACCAGGGAACCTGTAAGTAGTTGTGATCCCTCAGAAAGTAGCAGTATCACTAATGATTATTGTGATGTATTTCGAGAATGGTGGTACTTCGATCGAGACTGGAAGATGGCGGTTCAGGAGAGGGGTCAGGTTCGGGATCAGGCTCCGAGCCGATTGATGAGAGGCTACGTTAGTTCATCACGTCAGAGATCACCAGGGGCATCCTTGAGTCGACCCCCATTCTCTTTGGGTCGATCAAGGAAGGGATCATGGAGATGATGGAGGATCGCCTACGGGCATTCAGGAGCGATATGGCCTCTAGCCAGTCAGGATCTCGCACACTGTCCTTCAAGGACTTCAGGGGAAGTAGTGCGCTGGATTTCCATGGGGTGAAAGACCCCATTGTCGCCAGGCGTTGGATTGCAGATATCGAGTCTGCCCAGTTGACTAGCTTCTGCCCCGAGGGGTCGAAGGTGAGATACACAGCAGGGTGTTTACGGGACCGAGCCCGGGATTGGTGGGAGTCAGTGGGTGACGCGTTGGGAGCCTCAGCTATCGAGGCAATGACCTGGTCGGACTTTGTGACCAGGTTCAGGGCGGAGTTTGCGCTGGCTGTCGAGCTTCAGCAGCTGGCCAGGGAGTTTCTAGACATGAGGCAGACGACGGAGACTGTGGCAGAGATCACCGCCAAGTTTCGGGAGAGGGCTTTATTGGTGCCCCAGTATGCTGGTGATGAGGACATGAGGAGGACTCGTTACCATGATATGCTACGAGCTGACATCCGGGAGCATGTTAGCTTTCCGGCTTGCCCTACCCTGGACTCCATGATTGCCAGGGCTAGGGAGAGGGAGATAGATTTGGAGCACATCCGGAAATGGAAACTAGAGGACGGTCAGGCAGGAGGGGCTTCGGGGAAGAAGCCCAAGGGATCGGATGGTAGGCCGAAAGGCCAGTTAGGACCGAGCCGCTGCGGGAAATGCGGCAGGACGCACGTGGGGGCATGTAGGATGGGATCAGGAGGATGCTACAAGTGCGGCAAGACAGGGCACTTTAGCAGGGATTGTACTACTCCAGTTTCGGTTATTCAGACATCAGAGTTGCTGTGTTTTCACTGCAACCAGAGGGGCCACAAGAAGGCCAATTGCCCCTAGTTGACAGTTGCAGCGCCAGTGAAGGCGCCAGCTCCAGCGACCCTGCGGATCACGGATGGTCGGTAGGGCAAGGCAGAGGCTCCAGCGGTGAGGAGCCGGGCATTTCAGTTGACTGCCGAGGAGGCACGCGCCGCACCCGATGTGGTGACGGGTATGATTCTTTCCCTTTATCTTTTTTTTTATGATGTTATGTTATTGATATGTGCTCTATATGTATATGTATGCATTAGGATCGTTCCATGTGAACGGCCTCCCAGTTCAAGTGTTATTTGATTCAGGTGCATCCCGATCATTCGTTTCCCTTGCACTTAGCAAGAAGTTTCATGAGTCATCGGGCGAGTTAGATTGCCCTTTGGAAGTGGAGATCGTTGACGATCGATCGGTGCGAGCATTGATGATAGTTCGAGATTGCGTGCTGCGTTTGTTTGAGGAGTGCTATTTGGTAGATTTGGTTCCCATTCCGTTGCGTGGGAACAAGGTGATTATAGGCATGGATTGGCTGAGCCCTAATGGGGCGGTGATAGATTGCGCGCAGCAGCTAGTACGGGTCAGGACCCCAAGCGGGGGAGAGCTAGTGATTCATGGAGAGAGGCCTCAGTGTGGACCCACTGTATGTTCAGCTGCGAGGGCTAGGCGCTACCTTCAGCAGGGATGCGCAGGATATGTCGTATATGTGATGGATACCCGGGAGGCGGGTAAGGCGACAGTGAGCGAGGTTCCGGTGGTCCGAGACTTTGCAGATGTTTTCCCAGAGGAGCTTTCTGGGATACCTCCGGAGCGACAGGTGGAGTTCAGGATTGACCTTGTCCCTAGCGCGGCTCCGATAGCCAAGGCGCTGTATCGGTTGGCCCCTCCTGAGATGCAGGAGTTGTCTACGCAGCTGCAGGAGCTGCTAGACAAGGGATTTATTCATCCGAGCAGTTCACCCTGGGGAGCCCCGATTTTGTTTGTAAAGAAGAAGGACGGGTCACATCGGATGTGTATAGATTATCGGGAGTTGAACAAGGTAACGGTGAAGAACCGTTACCCGCTTCCGAGGATTGATGACCTATTTGACCAGCTTCAGGGAGCATCTTGGTTCTCCAAGATTGATTTGCGTTCGGGTTATCATCAGATGAGGCTCAGGGAGGAAGATATGCAGAAGACCGCGTTTCGGACGCGCTATGGTCATTATGAGTTCGTGGTGATGCCGTTTGGGCTCACCAATGCTCCTGCCGCGTTCATGGACCTCATGAACCGCGTATGCAGACCGATGCTGGATCGGTCTGTGATAGTCTTTATCGATGATATCTTGGTTTATTCCAAGACTCAGGAGGAACACAAGGAGCATCTGAGAGAGGTATTGGAGACCCTGAGGAGGGAGAGCTTGTATGCCAAGTTCTCCAAGTGTGAGTTTTGGTTGCACGAGGTGCATTTTCTTGGACACCTCGTCAACCAGAACGGGATTCTGGTTGATCTGGCCAAGGTCGAGGCCGTGATGAGATGGGAGGTCCCGAAGTCTCCATCTGAGATTCGGAGTTTCCTGGGATTGGCGGGCTACTATCGGAGATTTATCCAGGATTTTTCCAAGATAGTCGTACCCCTGACACGGCTGACGAAGAAAGCCGTGGTCTTTCGGTGGGGACCCGAGCAGCAGGCTGCATTTGAGACGCTGAGACGGAGATTGTGTGAGGCGCCGATCTTAGCCCTGCCAGAGGGCGTAGAGGATTTTGTGGTCTATTGTGATGCGTCCGTTTCTGGGTTGGGCGCAGTACTGATGCAGAGGGGGCATGTCATTGCCTACGCTTCGAGGCAGCTCAAGCCCCACGAGGCGAACTACCCGACGCACGATTTGGAGTTGGGGGTGATGGTCTTTGCTCTCAAGATTTGGCGACATTACCTCTATGGGGTTTGGTGTACCATCTACACGGACCACAAGAGTTTGAGGTACCTCATGGACCAGCCGAATCTGAACATGAGGCAGCATCGGTGGTTGGATGTGGTGAAGGATTATGATTGCGAGATCCTTTACCACCCGGGGAAGGCCAATGTGGTGGCCGATGCGCTTAGCCGCAAGGCGGCGCCGATCAGGGACGTTTGCTTGAGGATGACCGTAGTGACTCCCCTGTTGGAGCAGATTCGGGAGGCTCAACAGGAGGCTATTAAGGAGGAGCATCGAAAGAGCGAGCGTGTGGTGGGTCAGGTTTCCTCCTTTGATTATGATGGCCGAGGACTTTTGACACTACACCATAGGGTGTGGGTGCCGTATCACGGAGGTGTGTGCCAGATTTTGATGGAGGAGGCGCACAAGTCCCGATTCTCTATTCATCCCGGGGCGATGAAGATGTATAGGGATCTTCGTCTGGATTACTGGTGGCCCTGCATGAAGCGGGATGTGGCATGGTACGTCGAGCGGTGTTTGACCTGCAGGAAGGTCAAGGCCGAACATCAGAGACCGCATGGCAAGATGCAGCCGTTGGATATTCCACTGTGGAAATGGGAAGATATCACGATGGATTTTATCACGAAGCTTCCCAGAACCGCACGTGGAGTGGATTCGATTTGGGTCATCATGGATAGATTGACCAAGAGTGCTCACTTTATTCCGATTCAGGAGAGCATATCGGCCGAAAAATTGGTCGACATCTATATCAGGGTGATGGTGGCACGGCATGGGGTGCCAATATCGGTGATCTCGGACAGGGATGTGCGTTTTACTTCCAGATTTTGGAAGAAATTCCATGACAAGTTGGGCACTCGTCTACATTTTAGCACCGCCTTTCACCCGCAGATGGATGGCCAGAGCAAGCAGACCATCCAGACTCTGGAGGATATGTTGCGGGCGTGCGTGCTAGACTTCGGTGGTAGCTGGGATACATATCTTCCCCTGGCCGAGTTCTCCTACAACAACAGCTATCACGCGAGTATCGACTGGCCCCCCCCCTTCGAGATGCTGTACGGACGGAGGTGTAGGACCCCGATATGCTGGGGTGAAGTTGGCCAGAGGGTCATGGGGAGCACCGAAGTGGTGCTCAAGACGACCGAGAGGATCCAGCAGGTCCGGAGCAGGCTTCAGACTGCTCAGAGTCGGCAGAAAAGTTACGCCGACAAGCGTCGATACGATTTGGAGTTCCAAGTCGGGGATATGGTTCTCCTGAAGGTGTTGCCTTGGAAAGGCGTCATTCGATTCAGGAAGCGGGGCAAGATGGGCCCGCGATTCATCGGACCGTTCAGGGTCGTAGCCCGGGTGGGCAGGGTGGCGTACAGGTTGGATCTGCCAGCCGAGCTCAGCCAGATCCAAAACACTTTCCATGTTTCTCAGTTGCGGAAGTGCTTAGTGGACGATTCAGCAGTAGTGCCTTTTGAGGATATTCAGGTTGATGACAGCCTGAATTACATTGAGCGCCCAGTCGCAATCCTCGACAGGAAGTCGAAGGATTTGAGGAACAAGAGAGTGGAATTAGTGAAGGTGCAATGGCAGCACCGCAAGGGTTCGGAATGGACTTGGGAGCCGATGGACGAGATGATGGAGCATTACCCCGAGCTGTTTCAGGATCGAGCAGCAGACTTCGAGGACGAAGTCTAAAATAAGTGGGGCAGATTTGTAGCACCTGGTTTCTGGTATGTAAATCTTATTCGAATATTTCCTATTTTAGCCTTGGACTCGGCGAGTCATAGGTCCGACTCGCCGAGTAGAGACGCGACCCAGGTCATGTTTTAAGTTGGCGACTCGGCGAGTCCATATCCTGGACTCGGCGAGTCGCCGCTGTTGGATGAAACCCTAAGTTTCAGGGGTTTGCACCCTATTTAAACGACTTAACTGCCCCAAGCCAGCCCCCATTCACCCTTAGAGCCCTATATCCCTCGTCCTAAGCCGTTCCTTGAGAGTTTGAGACTTTTGTGGGTGTTTTTGAAGGTTTTGAAGGAGGAAAGAAGTAGATCCAGAAGAAGGAAAGCCATCCAAGCAACTATTGTGTTCTTCCAGCAGTTCCCTTGAGGTATAACCCGTTTTCCCCATGATTCTATGCTTAAAACTTCATTTGGGTCTTTCTTGGTCAAATCCCCAAGCTTGTATGTGCATTATATGTCGTAATAAGATGTTTGGCCTCTGGATCTAGGCAAGATTGAGCTCCAGGAGCTCAGAGCTATTAGCTTTATGGCCCCATGTTGCTTGTTAGCCCTAGATCTACCATTTTAAGGCATTTTGAGCCCTAAAATCCATATTGGTGAATATCCACACGTAAAGTTGGAAACTTTACGTGTGATTTGTGTCCTAGAAGTCCAGCTCTATGAATGGCATGGACTGAAATCGAGCAAATCGGTGTATTTGGTGGATGCATGGCGGCGACTCGGCGAGTCTGGTCGCGAGTCACCGAATTGGTCCCTTTATGATGTATCGAGTTGAGCTGTGAGTCACAGGGGGTGACTCGGTGACTTGGGAGTTGAACTCACCCATGTTAGGACTCGGCGAGTCAATGCCCTGACTCGGCGAGTCCAAGGCAATCTTCATAGATCAAGAACAGACTCGGCGAGTTGCTCATACAACTCGGCGAGTCTTAGCATAAGTGTTCTTCGGATGAAGATGAACTCGACGAGTTGTTCATACAACTCGGCGGTTAGGATGAAGGAATTGAATGTTAGTTTAGAAGATGAACTCGTTGAGTCATAGCCTAACTCGACGAGTAGAATCAGGTGTTGGATAAGGTGTCTAAGTCCATAACTTATTTGGTATATACTTGACCCGACCGGCATGGTCCATTTGGGTTGCATCTCATCCAAACTATTATGGATAATTTTATGAGAGTTATACACATATGTTTATTAATATATTATGAGTTATAATATATTAATATGAAGTTACATTATTTAATTAGTTTTAGTCTTAAATTAATTATGAATTAATTTAGAGATTAAAAGGAAGACTAATTAGATTATGGGCTATTTGTTTTATATAGTGTGGGCTAATACTCATTTGCTAATGGGCTAGGCTTATGTGGAAGTCCATGGATGATCCATGGAGCTTTTAACCCATGGATCCTTGGAAAGGAAAAGACATGGGTTATTAGGGTTTCACCCTAACCATGCATACTATATAAGCATGCTTATGGAGCCTAAGAAAAAACTAGTGAACTAGTGTGTGTGTGCATGTGTGTGGCCGATTTTATACAAGGTGTATACTCTCTCAAAGTTTTCCAAGAGTTTGTGGTGTTTGTGATTCCATTTGAGGCATTCACACTATTGGTGCTTGGCCCTCAAACTCCTTAGAACCAAACTCACCAAAAGGTATGTAATCTCTTCTAACTCTTTTATGTTGAAATGTTCCCCATGCCATGTTAGATAGGTTATAAACCTTGGAAAATTATTATTTTGCATGTATTTAGACAAACATAGATCCAAGGTTTATTAGGGTTGCATGCACACTTAGGAAGTGTTAGATTGCTCAAACCCGAACAGTGGTATCAGAGCCTAGGCTTGCTTGTTTGATACTTGATGCAAAATAGTGAAAAAAGTCGAAATCGTTGCTGTCTGCATGGTGGACTCGCTGAGTCCATTAGGGGGACTCGACGAATCCAAGGCAAACTTCAACCTACTCGACGAGTCAGTTCATGCACTCGACGAGTAGGATCGAAAGAGTGCAGATTCTCGACTTTTGCTGCTAGAAATGGACTAGAAACATTACCCTAAATTGTTTTGGTGTTATAAAACTTATTTTAGTTGGTGTAATGGTTGTTCTAATCCATTTACAATAGTATATATCAAAATTCCATGATTTTATGTGTTCATATAATTCTTGAATTTTTGATGATCATGTTCATGTTCTTATGAATTTAGAAAATGATAGGAATTATTTGCTGAATTGTTTAGAATTAATTCTTGATCATTTATGTGTTTTAATGGGATTCATAATTTGTCCTCAAGTTATGGATTACCAAAGGTCACTTTTATTTAACACACACTTAAAACACATAAGTTACATGAAAATGAAGAGTCTTCATTTTTATGAACCTTTAATTCATAAGTTATGAAATGAAGAGTTTTGCAAAGTTACAAAACTTGCCCTCAAGTTTTGGAATTTGTAAAGTTTCACACACTTTAATAAACTTTAATTCCAACCCTTAGAGTTTTAATAGTTAAAATTCAACCCTTATACTATTTATAACATTAATGGTTAATTATTATTATTATTATTATTATATATATATATATATATATATATATATATATATATGTATAAGAATAAGTCGTTTTACCGTTAGTAGGCCTCATTCACGAAGCCGGTCTATAAGGTGGGTATAAGGTTGTTGCCTATAAAATGGCGACTTAATGGGTGTATACTCTCACCCACCGCTTGCTTGATCGGTGGAGGGTCGTTAGCCGAACGGGTAGAACAATGACTTTAAATCCTCATTAAAAGTATAATGAATATTATAAAATAACTAAACTCTTTTAATTCCCAATCTTAGTTATTTTAGGAAAATGTGAACATGGTGCTAATCCATGGAATTCACACTTTGTACCTTACCAAGTCGTTGGTGGAGCGTGTGTGGTTAACCGGCACACTAACTAGGACTAGTAAGGATCACGAAGGGTGACTTAATGTTTGTCATAGATCAATGGAGCGTGTGTGGTTAACCGGCACATTGATTAGGTGATAATATTAAGGGTACCAAGTGAATTAGCATGGTTATTCACACCTTGTTTTGTGATCCTCGGCATCCCAGTCACAAAACTTGAAGGGCACAATCGAGATTGAAACATGCCATTGAAAAGTTCAATGAATCTCAAAAGAATCTAGGAATTTCAAATCCAATTAAACCTAATAAATCATTTCATTTTCATGGTGGAAATTGGTGAATCGTCATTCACCTACCTTTCAAATATATTATTACTTAGATTATGGCATCCCTCTTCTAAGTGTAATATATTGTGATTGGATCCTAGCCTTAATATTACATTTGGGTGTCTTATTAAGGATCCTAAATATCTAATCTAAACTACTTTCTTCTTTCAGATGTCTTCCAACACTAATGCTTCAGGCTCTAACCCAACTGGTTCTTTCTCTCTCATGAATCTTTGTGGGAGGGTCATCTTTGATGGTTCCAACTTCATGGATTGGATTAGGAACATCAAGATGGTTACTCGTTACGAGGACAAGGAATATGTCCTCGATAAGGAGTTAAAAGAACTTGATGAGTCTACTGCTACTCCTGAGGAGATCGCTGAATTCAGGACTCGTGAGAGAGATGCTACTAAGGTGGCATGTATCATGATGGCCACGATGACAGCCGAGCTCCAAAAGTCATATGAAGATTTCTACCCTTTTGAGATGCACCAAGACCTGATGGAAAGGTACCATCAGAGTGATCGTCAGGAGCGGTATAAAATAATCTCCTCCATAATAACTACCCGCATGAAGGACGGTGAATCCATCACGGGCCACATGCAAAAGATGCAAAGGTATGTGGACCGTTTGCTGAAGCTGAATGTTAACATCCCTGAGGAGTTGGCAATTGACATCATTTTGCACTCCTTGCCTTCTTATTATGATCATTTTCGAATGACATATCATATGAACAAGGAGGAAGTTACCCTCAGCAAGCTTCAAGGACTCTTGAAGACCGCTGAAACCGGTCTTAAGGGTAAAACGGTTGTTACCTCTACTACTCCTACTCCAACATCTACCCCTGTTTTAGCTATTGGGCAAGGCAAAGGGAAGAAGAGGAAGCACCATTCGAAGGGTACCAAGGGAAAGTCTCTTGAAGGCTCCTCATCAAAGACCAAGAACGGTTCTGCCATTCTCAAGGATGCTGAATGCTTTTATTGCCATGAAAAGGCACACTGGAAGCGAAACTGCCCTAAGTACTTGCAGGATCTAAAGGATGGGAAAGTGAAACCCACCCATGCAGGTATTTACACTATATTGTCTAATTACTCAACATATTCTAACTCTTGGGTGCTTGATACAGGATGTGGTATTCACATATGTTCTGATTTGCAGGGCCTAAGAACAAGTGAGGATGTGGAGCACGGAAAGATAAACCTAATCTTGGGGAATAGGAAGGCTTCACCTGTTTCCAAGATTGGAGTTTATACTTTTTTGCTTAATAATGGGTTAAAATTAGATTTGAAGAAATGTGTGTACTCGTCTGAAATGGCGAGGAATATTATTTCTTTTCATGCTTTGTACAAACAAGGTTTTACCTTTTCGTTTGATAATGAATGTGGTGGTATTAATGCTTTCTTTAAAAATGTGTTTTATTTTAAAGCGTTACCTTGTGATGGTGTGTATGAAACTGTGTCGATTGTAGACAACTTAGGAAATAATGTGTTGTATATTGATTCTTCTACTAGCCTAGATAAAGCATCATTGTGGCATTGTCGTCTTGGACAAGTAAACAAGAAACGCATAGGCCAACTCCAAAAGAGTGGAGTCTTGGAATCATTTGACCTTAAATCGGATGATAGTTGTGAATCTTGTCTACTTGGAAAAATGACAAAATCACCCTTAACTGGAACTTGTGAGAGGGGAGAGGGTTTGTTGGACCTAATACATACTGATGTATGTGGGCCATTCAAAACCGCCACAAGGGACGCTAATCGGTATTATGTGACTTTTATTGATGATTTTAGTAGATATGGGTATGTCTACTTAATCAAACATAAGTCCGAAACCTTTGAAAGGTTTAAGGAATTCAAACAGGAAGTAGAAAATCAATTGGGCAGGAACATTAAGATGCTTCGATCCGATCGAGGTGGTGAGTATCTTAGCACCGAGTTCCTTGACTATCTTAAGGAGTGTGGGATTGTCTCACAATTGACTCCTCCCAGGACACCACAGCTGAATGGTGTAGCTGAGAGGCGTAATCGAACTTTGTTGGACATGGTTCGCTCTATGATGAGTCGAGTTTCACTACCAATCTCTTTTTGGGGGTATGCCTTAGAGACTGCCGCCCATATCCTTAATCTAGTCCCTACAAAGAAGGTTACCAAAACACCTCATGAGATGTGGACTGGGAAGGTTCCCAATTTGTACCACATCAAAATTTGGGGTTGCGAAGCTTTCGTGAGGCGTGAAACTCATGATAAGCTTGAACCCCGAAGTGAAAGGTGTATTTTCATCGGCTACCCACAGAATTCCTTCGGTTACCTATTCTACAGACCCAGTGAGAATGTGGTCTTTGTAGCACGAAGAGGGATCTTTCGCGAGAAAGAATTTATAAGACAAGGAGACAGTGGGAGGCAGATTGATCTTGAAGAAATTCAAGAATCAATTGGTGAAGGAACCTTAGACACTAGCAATCAACCTGAGGAGGAAACTCCTGTTGATCCAGCTGATGAGTCTGTACCTCCGAGGCGTTCCACACGGGTTAGGAACACACCTTCGTTTTATTATGGCTTTCATATTACTACGGAAGGTGATACGTTTATTAGTGATAGTACACTGGTAAATTTGGATGAACCTAGCAGTGTTAAGGAAGCCATGGCAGGCCCGGAGTCTGCTAAATGGAAGGAGGCTATGGACAGCGAGATACAGTCCATGTATGACAATCAAGTTTGGAACTTGGTTGACAATGTACTAGGACGTAAAACAGTCGGGTGCAAATGGATCTTCAAGAAGAAGACAGACATGGAAGGAAAAGTGCATACTTATAAGGCTCGACTGGTTGCGAAGGGTTTTACTCAAACTCAAGGTATTGATTATGATGAAACCTTCTCGCCGGTAGCAAAGATTAAGTCTATTAGGGTTATGTTAGCCATTGCAGCATTTCATGATTATGAAATATGGCAAATGGATGTCAAAACCGCTTTCCTTAACGAAAAGTTGGCTGATGATGTGTACATGAATCAGCCAGAGGGTTTTGTCAGTGCAGAGTACCCTAATAGAGTATGCAAGCTTGAGAAATCCATTTATGGATTAAAACAAGCATCTCGTAGCTGGAATCTTTGTTTTGATGAGAAGGTAAAAGAGTTTGGCTTCTCGAGAAGCGAAGATGAGTCTTGCGTGTATGTCAGAGCTAGTGGGAGTATAGTTAGCTTCTTGGTACTGTATGTGGATGACATACTACTCATAGGAAATGACATCCCAACCTTGCAGGAGGTTAAGTCCTGGCTTGGGAAGTGCTTTGCTATGAAGGACCTAGGGGAGGCTACCTATATCCTAGGGATAAGGATATTAAGAGAAAGGAGTAGAAGACTAATTGGACTTAGTCAGAGTATCTACTTGGATAAGGTGTTGAAAAGGTTCAACATGGAGAATTCCAAGAAAGGAGATTTACCGATCCAAAGCAATACCAAACTAAGTAAGACTCAGAGTCCGAGTACAGAGGCAGAGATAGCTGAGATGAGCCAATTACCATATGCTTCCGCAGTTGGCCCGATCTTGTATGCTATGACTTGTACCCGTCCTGATGTGGCATTTGCTTTGAGCATGGTCAGCAGGTATCAGGGGAACCCTGGCAAGGCTCATTGGACCACGGTAAAGAACATTCTCAAGTACCTGCGGAGGACTAAGGATTGGGTCCTTACCCTTGGTGGCAGTGACGACTTGAAAGTATTAGGGTATAGTGATGCTGGTTTTCAGACTGATAGGGATAATTTCCGCTCTCAGTCGGGCTGGATCTTTACCTTAAATGGAGGGGAAATTTCTTGGAAGAGTTCCAAGTAGGAGACGGTGGCTGATTCGACTTATGAATCAGAGTATATAGCAGCGAGTGAAGCAGCAAAGGAGGCGATATGGCTAAAGAACTTCATCGGAGACCTTGGAGTTGTACCAGCTATTAAGGAACCTATAGAGATTTTCTGTGACAACAATAGTGCGGTTACCTTTGCCAAGGAACCAAGAGATCATGGCAGATCCAGACACATTGACAGAAAATATCACTTCATAAGACACAAGATTGAAGAAGGACTCCTTGTGACAAGGAGGATATCATCGGATGAGAATCCTGTAGATCCCCTTACGAAGGGACTGACGAGGGTTAAGCATTTTCAGCATGCGAGACGCATTGGGCTGAGGGACAATATTAGTTTTACAGATTAGATAGTTTTCCTGAAACTTGTAAAGTGTAATCGACGTTTTATGATGAATAAAATTTGTGATTTATTTATGAGTAAAGTGTTCCTATCATTGTCAATTATTTACTATTGTTTCAGTTTTGCATGTTTTGACTTCCAGAATAATTAATTTATTCAAACCTCCACAATCGATCATACGTCGGAAGTAGGTATGAATCAAGATTATCATGAATTGGGTTTGTAGATGCCTTAAAGGTGTTTAGACATGGCAATGGTTGCTGCAACATTCATGAGTACTCATAAGTTATGAGTATTGGTATAAACCCACGCTCACTTGTATCACTTCATGGAATTTATCTCGAGTGATCGTGAGACGATAACATCATATAAATCTTTAAACCTAGAGATATGAGTTGTTACCTATGAGTTGGTTGTGCATTGATTGCACGTAAACGCATCAATAACTTGATGTTATAAAACGTGCCTTTGTGTACAATTCAATAAGTAGTAGAACAAGCATATTAGTCGAAGTTTATCTGTTCCTTCTAGAAATAGAAGCGATATCTGGGCCCCTCGATGATTTTGTGTTGACCCATGTACCAGGCCTGGTCAGAACTAAACCGATGTGTTCAGTGAAGTTCTTCGTCAAACAAATCGGAAAATCGAGAAACAACTGCTAGACAATAAGCAAGACATAGTTCCATGTGTTTGTCCGGCTGATATCATGAGAACAGAGGATTATGTGATCACTTATCTAAAATGGCACTTCATAGTTCGACAGAGTCTTCATTGTTCGAGGGAGTTTTCGAGAGCTACGATTGCTGGTTGGTTCCTGAAGTTATAGGCAAATATAGTTATTAGACTTATCCAAGTGGGAGTCTGTTGGATAAGGTGTCTAAGTCCATAACTTATTTGGTATATACTTGACCCGATCGGCATGGTCCATTTGGGTTGCATCTCATCCAAACTATTATGGATAATTTTATGAGAGTTATACACATATGTTTATTAATATATTATGAGTTATAATATATTAATATGAAGTTACATTATTTAATTAGTTTTAGTCTTAAATTAATTATGAATTAATTTAGAGATTAAAAGGAAGACTAATTAGATTATGGGCTATTTGTTTTATATAGTGTGGGCTAATACTCATTTGCTAATGGGCTAGGCTTATGTGGAAGTCCATGGATGATCCATGGAGCTTTTAACCCATGGATCCTTGGAAAGGAAAAGACATGGGTTATTAGGGTTTCACCCTAACCATGCATACTATATAAGCATGCTTATGGAGCATGAAATGGAGCCTAAGAAAAAACTAGTGAACTAGTGTGTGTGTGCATGTGTGTGGCCGATTTTATACAAGGTGTATACTCTCTCAAAGTTTTCCAAGAGTTTGTGGTGTTTGTGATTCCATTTGAGGCATTCACACTATTGGTGCTTGGCCCTCAAACTCCTTAGAACCAAACTCACCAAAAGGTATGAAATCTCTTCTAACTCTTTTATGTTGAAATGTTCCCCATGCCATGTTAGATAGGTTATAAACCTTGGAAAATTATTATTTTGCATGTATTTAGAAAAACATAGATCCAAGGTTTATTAGGGTTGCATGCACACTTAGGAAGTGTTAGATTGCTCAAAACCCAACATCAGGGACCCAGGACAATTGTCTGGACAGGGACTCGGCGAGTTGGAGATCCACTCGGCGAGTCGGGTCAACTAAAAGTTGACTCCGATTTGACTTAGGGCTAGACCAGGGGTAAAATGGTCTTTTTACCCAAAGGACAGTTAGTAGTGTATGATTAAGTATATTGTGGGAATTACAGCCGGGGAGTTTCCGGAGTAGCAGCAGCAGTAGTAGGTGATCAATTCCCACACAGACCAGCAGCTATTTCGAGGTGAGTTTCCTTCCAGTAGTAACGGGTCTAAGGCACCAAGGCCGGCCCGTATAGACGAGACGTTAGTATTAGAGTGTGGGCCGAGCCCGTATCTCTTAGTTGAGTTGATTATGATATATGCCAGTATGATAGAGTTGTCTATACTTGTTGTCTGTGTGATACTTGTATGATATGAGTTGGCGGTTGAGTGTGGGCAAGGCCCGTATCTCTACGAGAGTGGAGTGTGGGCTAGGCCCGTATCTCCCAGATAGAGAAGTGTGGGCAGGGCCCGTATCTTCACGAGTGTGGGCGTGGCCCGTATCTCCTAATTGAATGTTGTTTGTTATATGCTTGCATGGTATGTGGTATTATGGGGGAACTCACTAAGCTTCGTGCTTACAGTTTCAGTTTTGGTTTCAGGTACCTCCTCAGCTAGGAGAAAGGAGCCAGCGCGGTAGCAGCATGTCACACACTCACTCTCCGGTTTCCGCATTTACTAGCTTTTCTGGGATTGACACTCTGATATTCTGATTAGTTGTATGTTTTGGTTTTCAGACATGGTTCAGTTTATATTATGGTTGATCAAACGATGTTTTAGTTATTAATATTTTCTAAAGTAACGTTTTTAAACAAAAATTTTTGGATGTGAAAATTGGGTCGTTACAAGCGACCTCACAACAAGATGCAACTGTTGGATATTCCCATGTGGAAATGGGAAGACATCACCATGGATTTCATGAGCAATCTTCCCAGTACCACACATGGAGTGGATTCAATTTGGGCCATCTTGGATCGTTTGACCAAGAGTGTTGATTTCATTCCGATCTAGGGGATTATATCGGATAAGAAGCTAGTCGAGATCTATGTACGAAAGGTGGTGGCACGTCACGGAGTAGTACATATTTAGTTAAAGTTTTATTTTGGGAGCGTTTTCACGATGAGATGGGTACACATCTCCACATCAGCACTGCTTTCCACCCTCAGACAGATGAGTAGATCGAGAGGATGATTCAGACTCTCGAGGACAACAGTTACCACGTTGGCATAGACCGACCTCCCTTCGAGATGCTCTACGGGAGGAAGTGTAGGACCCCAATAAATTGGGCGAGGTTGGTCAGAGAGTCATGGGGAGTAATAAGGCAGTACTCAACACCATTGAGAGGATCCGGTAGGACCGGAGCAGGCTCCATACTGCTTAGAGTCGACAGAAAAGCTATGCCGACAAGCACCGTTCAGACTTAGAGTTTTAGGTGGGCGACATGGTCCTCCTGAAGGTGTCACCTTGGAAAGGTGTCATCCAGTTCAGGAAGCAAGGCAAGCTTGGCCCTAGATACATCGTTCCATTCAGGGTTGTGGCTCAGGTGGGTCGGGTTGCTTATCATTTGGATCTTTCAGCAGAGCTCAACCAGATCCAAAATATATTCCATGTTTCGCAGCTGCAAAAGTGCTTAGTGGATGACTTAGCAGTTGTGCCTTTAGAGGATATTCAGGTTGACGACAGCCTGAACTACATCGAGAGAACAATAGCTATTCTATGAAAGAAGACGAAGGAGTTAAGGAACAAGAGGGTGGAGCTGGTGAAGGTGTAGTGGTAGCACCGCAAGGGCTCGAAGTGGACTTGGGATCCCGAGGAGGAGATGAGGGAGCACTACCTGGAGTTGTATCCTGACGCAGCAGACTTCGAGGACGAAGTCTAAGACAAGTGGGGGAGAATTGTAACGCCTAGTCCTCAGTATGTATTTAATTAAAGATTTTATTCATTTTTGTATAAAACTTGACGAGTTGGAGGCCCCAAACTCATCGAGTAGGAATGGAAATTGGACACGGATTGTAAAGTGTACTCGACGAGTTGGGAGTCTCAACTCGACGAGTAGGCTGGCAGGGGTGAAACCCTAATTTCAGGGTTTTACACCCTATTTAAGCATTCTAATCCCCACATGTTGGACTCATTTCCAGCCTCCAAGTCCCAAAACCCCAAATCAAGAAACCCTAATGCATTTGTGAGCTTGTGATCCATTTTTTAGTGAAGTTTTGTGTGTGTTGAAGCTTGTGAAGGAAGGAGAAGCTTGGGGAATCAAGAAGAGGCTAGTAGATCCAGGGACTCCATTTCATTCTCATAATTTTCTAACAAGCAAGTCTCAAACTTGCTTAGTAACTTCTTAGATCTCATTTTTGTTATTTTATTGGGTTTTTGGTCCAAGAAGCTTGACCTTTGGGAAATGGACATCCTAAGAGAGTATACCTTCAAATCTAGAACCTAGAAGTAATCTAATGGAATAAATGTGCAAAGTTTATGGCCATTAAAGATTCATACAAGCTTTAGGATGTTATTTTGGCATTGTAAGCTCCAAAAGGCCATGAATGAAGAAAAAGTGGAAGCTTTACGTGTTTATATAGTGTCTAGCATCCATATCTCAATTGTGTGATTTATCTTGGTGTACTGATGGCTTGAGAACCAAGACCTAGGTCTTAAAGGATTAGGGTTTTAACAAAACCCATTATGTGAGGCTAATAACGAGTAAAGTTTGAAATTTACCCTTAAAAGGACATTTCCAGAGTATATGTGAAGTATGAAGCTCAGATCTTAAGAATAGGGGCTTAAGCCATCGAGGTGGCTTAACAGACTAAAGAAATCGTTGATTCCATAGAGGAACTCAACGAGTTGGTTCAAAATGCCCCGACCTCGTAAAAGGAAAAACTCAACGAGTTTAGGAGGGACTCGACTAGCTAGAACGATTTGTGTAACAACGTGAAATTTCAACCAAAATTTTCAATTTAAAACACAGTTGTCTCAATAAATAAACACAAAATATCAAATGTCAAATCATCAAATTTCATATAAAAAATTGTTCATATTTTAAACTCCAAGATCATCTATATCATAACTCAATTGTTGACGTGTGTACAATTAGGCCGACGCCTTCCCATGATCCGAAGAAGTGCCTGAAACACATAACACATAACACGGTAAGCACAAAGAGTAGTGAGTCCCCCAAAATACCACACATATTACATTAGCCACTCGAGGATAACTCAATACGACCCTCTGGTCAATGTGTTCCAGTGGAGACCCTTCGACCCTAACTCAATAAGTTCATAACAATAAGAATAAACCACAAGGACAAAATGAAAGTAGCACAATACACATATAAGCACATAATACATCTCTATCACACCAAGATACCACTCATGGTAAGTATAGTGAGAAGACTCACCTCGTAAGCTAGTAACTAAAAGTCTCTTGCCCGGAAATCTTGAACTAGCCTCCGCCTAATACACACAATAATTATCCCTAATTAATAATGGTTCTGATGAAGCTAGACCAATCCTTCCATACACTCACAGAAGGGTAAAAGACCATTTTACCCCTCCATGGGCTTAATATACCACACATTTACCAAACCTTAAAAGTCAACCGAAATTCAATGGCAGGGAGTATGCTGCACGTACCAGCTCTCTACGCTGGGCGTACTCAGCTACCATGCAGGCATCGGGGATGCTCGACCCCTACATTGAGTGTACTGGGATTACACCCAACGTAAGTCCCAGTTTCACCCTCCTCACATATTTGGTCTTAATCAGTTAAGACCTTGGCTTATATCGCAGATCTGGACTCTCTAATGTCTCTTAATCCATAAAGTCAGTGAGTTTAAGCCTGTGCATGGCTGATTTGGTCAAAAACACCCAAAACACTCATCCTCTTTTCTCATAAAGCTCATATATCATGCATGGCTTGTTTCTAACGTCCAAGATTGGATTTTTATGACATTAATCCACAAAATACACTAAAAAGGGTTGGTCATGGTCTTTGGAGCTCATTATCTCGTAAAGTCTCCATCTTTTGGGACAAAACCCTAAAATACACTATGTAGATGCACAAAATCAAAAGAGTGAGAAAGCTTTGAGATTTATACCTTAAAAAGAAGCTCCACCCTTAGATAAGCCCAGATCCAAAGATTGGAATCCCACTCCTTCTTCTCCAAGACTCTTTCTCCACTTCAAGAACCCAAGAATTCACTCACAAGCTCTCGAATGCACTCACATGCTATAAGAACGAAGAATTAGGGTTTGGAAGGTTTGGTGTCTGGGAATGGTGGCCAGGAATGAGGCCATCATATCCTTTATATAGGGGACTCACCAACAATTAGGGTTAACAATCTAGGCCTAGTACGCCTAACGTACCCTCTGGTACACCCAACATACTAGGTGGCCTCCGCGTCATATGCACACATATGAGTACGCTGAGCATACACTCTAGTACACCCTGCATACTCATTTACCACCTTTTCTTTAATAAGGCCAAAATGGCCCGATGCTCATAAGATCAAGGTTACAAGGTATACCTGCGCTTGGGATGTTACAATTCTCCCCCACTAGAATTGTAACGGCGAGATTTTCAAAACAAAATTTTTATTTTTCAACAACCAATTTAATTATAAAACATTCTCGAAAAAAGTATTCCATAGTAGTTATCAAATCAAACGTATCCCAAGATCACAAATCAAATCTCCTCTCTGTGTGTACGGTTCACGCCGGCGCCTTTCCATGGTTTCTCGCTAGCACCTGAAACACATAACACAACAACTGTAAGCATAAATGCTTAGTGAGTTCCCCAAAATACCACATACAACATATACGCCACTCGAGGCTACTGTACGACCCTCCGGCCGATGTGTCTCAGCGGGACCCTCCGGTCCTATATATATATATATATATATATATATATATATATATATATATATATATATATATATATATATATATCATACTTACATCACATAGCACATAATCTCATACATGGCACACAATCTCATACATAGCACATAAGACCTTCTGGTCAACTCATAATACCACTCTAGGTAACGTATAGTGAGAAGACTCACCTCGTGTAACTCGGTAACTCGGAAATCTCAGACTCCGTGAAATAGGATCTAGCCTCCACCTAATCATACGAAAATAAAAACTCAACATCAACACATTTCCCCAAGGCTAGACCATTCCCTCTCTTAGTACTCTCAGGAGGGTAAAAGACCATTTTACCCCTCTCAAGGCTCAAATACTCTAAAGTTGACCAAACCCTAAAAGCCAACAAAATTCAATGGTCAACCCTTTGACCAGACTTGCCTAGTGCACAATTATGACTCGGCGAGTTCAGTCATGAACTCACGCCCTCAAAATCCCCAATGACTCACTGGGTCACTTCCCCAACTCAGCGAGTTACCATCTGCGTGATTTATGGGGGAAAAACCATCCTACTCGTCGAGTCTGTTCTTGGACTCGGCGAGTTCAAGCCATGATCAAACTCAAATGACCTCCTGAGGTCAGTTCCATTCCTCTAACCCATAGATCTGGCCTCCTTAAGCAAAATAAACACGTAAATTTTGGATCTTGATGCCCATGCAAATACCTAATGGCTCTATTTGAAGAAATGTCCCCAATATGCCATCACAAACTCTTATATCCTAAATACACTCATAAAGATCGAGGAGTTAAGGTCTCTGGACCACTTTCGATCCAGATCCAAAGTCTCAACACAAGAAGGAACCAATTGCACCATAATCCATACTCTAAAGGGGATAGAAACCCTAACTCTCAAAGATTAACACCAAACTGAAGAAGGATCGAAATATATACCTCAGAACGAAGTCCCTAGCCTCTGAAATCCATATAATATTGCCCTCTTTAGTTCCCTATTGCCTTGGCCACCTTCTTCTTGCAAACACACCCACACAAAGATCAAAAATGACCTCTTCTTCCTCACAAATGCTCTGGATCTCTTAGGGTTCCTCTCAGGGGTCTGGTAGCCACAAATGGTGGCTATAAGCCCCTTTAAATAGGTCCCAAACCTTGGGGATTAGGGTTTCATTAAACAGCTAGACTCGTCGAGTCCACAAATGGACTTGGCGAGTCCGCCATTAAATCAGTCCGATCATCCGCAATCCCACTCGGTGAGTCTGAGCGCCTACTCGCCGAGTCTCTCTCCAAAAACTCAATTTAATGCATAAAATAACATACTTGGGAGTCCGGATGTTACAAGTCTCCCCCATTAGAATCAGACTTCACCCTCGAAGTCTCATGTCGAAAACAACTCTGGATGCTGCTCCCGCATCTCCGACTCCGGCTCCCAAGTCAGCTCAGACCCTTTCTGGTGTTGCCACTGGACCTGCATTAGGGGCACTTCCTTGCTCCTCAGAACCTTGATCTTCTGATCCAAGATTGCGATCGCCTTCTTAGCATAATTTAGACTTGCGTCCACCTGGATATCCTCTAATGGTACCACTGCCGACTTGTCAGCTATACACTTCCTCAGGTGTGACACGTGGAAGGTATCATGAATCTGGGCCAACTCCGCAGGTAACTCCAAATGATATGCTACTCTGCCCACCCTCGCGATCACCCTAAACGACCTAATATAGCGGGGGGCCCAACTTGCCCTTCTTCCTGAAACGGATCACTCCTATACAAGGAGACACCTTCAGGAGCACAAGATCCCCGACCTGAAACTAGAGCTCCGATCGACGCCTATCCGCGTAACTCTTCTGGCGACTCTGAGCGGTTAATAACCTCTGTCTGAACAGTTGTATCTGCTCTGTCGTCTGAAGCACTATCTCTGTACTACCCATCACCCATTTCCCTACCTTACCTCATCATTCCAGCAAATGGGGGTCCGACAACTCCTTCCATACAACAGCTCAAAGGGTGGCATACCAATGCTCGAATGATGGTTTTTGTTATAGGAAAACTCAGCCAAGGGAAAATACATGTCCCAACTCCTGCCGAAATCCAGTACACATGCCCGAAGCATGTCCTCGAGCGTCTGAATCGTCCGCTCGCTCTGTCCGTCAATCTATGGGTTGTATCCGGTACTAAAATGCAGCCTCGTACCCAATTCCTCATGAAATTTCTTCCAGAATCTGGAAGTGAAACGCACATCTCGATCTGAGACGATCGAGATCGGTACTCCATGTTGCGATACCACCTCCCTAACGTACAACTCTGCCAGCCTCTCCGCGGAAGAGCTCTCACTGATGGCAAGGAAATGAGCGCTCTTCGTTAACTTGTCCACAATCACCCAAATTGCATCGACACCCCTAGCAGTCCTCGGCAATTTGGTGATAAAATCCATGGTAATCTTGTCACAACTAGAAATGTTGTGCCTTGTAACTACAACACTTAAGTTGGATTATGAATCCAAAAACATAAGGGCATGTATGATGCTTACTCTGTGACAACAAAATTGCAATCAAATACACCATACAAGAATTACAAATAGTCAACAAGCAATTGGAAACCCTAGAAGTTCTTATTTAGGTCCATTTTGGACTAGAACTTCCTTATTGGGCCTAATGGACCAATAAACTTCCACTTTGACTATCTTGGGTTTAGAACTCTTAAATGGGCTCTAATTGGATCCACTTTCATTTATTTCAACATATTGGGCCATATTGGGCCTAGAATGAAATAAATCAAATATTATGAACTATTTTGGACCATAATTAACCTAATTTAGCCTTAATAGCTCATAAAAATCACATTTATAATTAATTGGGGCCAAACATCACTTAACATAACCATGAAATGGGCTTAAGCATACAAGGCCCAATACTCATCTTTTTCTCTCCAAATCTCGGCCCAAGCCCAACCAAAGAAAGAGAGTTGACTTTCCTATGCCACCTCATAATTATCCATAGGACTCCCATGCACCATCTCATGTTTTCATGCAAATCAATTCAAGAACCACACTCCTCTCCTCTCTCTTCTTGCTCTCGGCCGAACACAACACACACACACTCACAAAAATTCATTTCATTCTCTCTAAGTCTTGAAGGACATCTCCTTCCTCCTTCTTCAAAAATTTCGAGAATCAAGAGCTTTTCAAGGAGGTTTTTCCCACAAACACATCATCTAAGGTAAGTTGATGACTAATCCATGATCTAGCTACTTCATTTCATCAAAAATCTCTCCTAAATCTATTCCAACTTGTGATCATGCACCTTAGAAGTCACTAAACTCGAGATCTACCAAGGAGACTTGCTAGGATCGAAATTTTCTTCTTTTCTCTCTTCAAAACCGAAACTACAACTCAAGGTGAGCTTCATACCCCCTTATTTTCGGTTTTTATAAGTTTTTGTGGGGGAGAATACAAGTAAAGGTGTAGATCCATCATTATGTGTATGTTTTGGTTGATTTCTATGCTTATATGTATGTTTTGTATGATTTTGATGCTAGATCTAGTTATGAATTGCTAAAAACCGAGATATATCTTATACTAGCATGAAATATACTACTACATACAAAGTATACCAAGAAAAATAGCTTAGTGGCTTAACAATACATACTTTGGGCTAAAAACTCATTTTTTTTTTGACATAAATGTTAAAAATACAAAGTTAAAGGGCCCAAAATGAAATATTTCGAAATCTGATGGGTGAGATGAGTCAAAACAGATTCCATAATGTATTTTCTGAAAATATATTCTTTTGGAAGATCAAAAACATAAATTTCAAGCTTAATGGGCTAAAAATGACAATTTCGGCCCAATAGGGCCCATTTTCTGTTTTGGAGGGCCAAAACTGTGTTTTCCTGTAAAACAGTGGACTATTAGTGTTACATGTACTTTTCAAAGGTTTAAAACGCTTTTCAAATTTAAAAAGGACCAAAGTTGCAAAAAATTTCCAAATTGGGCCAAAAATGTAAAAATTGCGAAAAAGACGGGTTATAACCGAGAAAACTGCAATTTCAGGGACTTAAACTGTTTTAAATGAAAAATATGCTGAAAAATATTAATTTCAATAATTTTTGGTGTTAAAATGTCAAGAAAAATGGTTTAAGGACTAAACCGGAAATTATTTTACCTAAAGGGGTGAAAAAGTAAATTTACAAAATTAAGAGGGGTTGTAAACAGAAAACTTTCAAGGGTAATTCAATACACTCGTTGTGAACAAATATTGACACTACGACTCTCGATAAATTACAATACACAATATCACCAACAATCGTTATCAAACGAATTGATTCGGTCTCGAATCAATAACAAATCCAAAACTACTAACACTATAACGCTCAATACACATATGAAACTCTTGGAACTCTTTACTCTCGTGGAATTACTCAATACGTCGACGTACACTCCTTAGGCCCAAAAGTTGCAAATCATGCTTGTCGAGCCTAGCTAGCCCGATGACATGATCTTTAGGCCCAAAGGACACTTGCTTACATGTAGTTGGGTCTAATGCGACTCGACCGCGTGTAAAAGGACTTTCAATGGCAAACATGCTGCTGGTCCCCAAGGGTCCTTCAGTGCTGCTAGTAAAGTCGGTAACTCACGATTGCGGGTTGGGCTTCGGGCCCTTCGCAATTGCAATGGTCTTGAACGACGCAGGGAAATACCGAGGGTTTCGCACCTTCACTTTTTCTCTCCGGTCGTGGGACTACACAAGTCTGGGAGGATTGAGTTGTGTGAATAAGTGCGAGTGACGCCTAAGGGATCACTAGCACGGTTGCCAATTGGACGTTTTCATTAACGTACGATACAACAATTCACCACCCTCTGTATACTCAATGCCTCCGGAGCTCAACGAATACCTCTAACGTAACGAAATAACAGTACCCAAAATAACTAAAGCAAAGTGATAGGAAAACGTCGGGTTTTCCTAGGGTTTTCAACAAGTACACTTACGAACTACATGTCGAATTTCACAACTCTTACGCTTACATCTATAGAATTCAAACAAGCATACTCACGGATCTTCACATGTTTTTACGTTATTCTATTTTCAGAAAATATCGGATTTTCTGGTGATTTTTTTTCAAAACATTACAAACATTGGATTTCAAACATTACTTATGAACTCACCAACATTTCATATGTTGACGTTTTTTCAGAATACTTGTATTCTCAGGTAACAGATAAAGTGAAGGATGAATTGTACTCTATGACGTTTTGCTGTGGTTTAATTTAGTATCGAACAGTTACTTTTGAGAATGTAATGTTTTGGAACAATGTAATGGATGTAAACACTACCAGTTGTATCATTCCAAATGTTGGTGATGTATAATGTTATGTTTCATGTATATTCGTTGTGATGGTATTCAATTGAGTCACGACAGCCCCCGGACGTTTCCGCCGTCTGGTTCGGGGGTGTGACAGGTTGGCATCAGAGCTTTGTTTATAGTGAACTAGCATATCTAGCCACACATGGATATGCAACTATAAACCAAATAGAGGGACTAACATAACTCTGAACAAAACAAGTAAATAAAACACCCTTGCTTGCATTAGGAATAGGAACATAACGCCGAACCAAACAAAAATAATACTAGTGTCTCGGTTAATTCGGGACTGTTCTTAGTGATACCAAGGAGTGAATGTAGCCTGATCAACTACATTCTCTCCAAAGTAAAACTAACACACGTCCTGATGAGATCGGGATTGCTAGGGAATCTAAAACTATACCCCTACCACCGAAAAGAGAACGCCTACTTGATCTATGCGATAATTGTAGCATCCTAGGAATAACATTAGCATAATTACGCACTCTCACAGACCGCATGGCTGGTTTTCATCACCCTGGAGACCCCTCTGTTGTTACCGGTACGTTTCCCTTAAACCACGCTTATGCATGCATCTTATTTGACACCGGAGCGGAGCGAAGCTTCGTAAGCAATAAGTTTAAGCATTTATTAAAACAACTACCCCAAAAGCTAAATGAAACCTATACGGTGGAAATGGCCAATGGGAAAACCGAATCCACTGGGGAAATCTACACCGGATGTACCCTAACTCTTAATCAACACGTCTTTCGAATAGATCTAATGCCAGTGTCAATTAGAAGTTTCGATGTGATCATCGGCATGGACTGGTTAAGCCCCCACCATGCCGAAATTATGTACCATGAGAAGGCCGTTCGTCTTCGTCTTCCAAATCACGAAACCCTAGTAATTTACGGAGACAAATCTAGCATGAACCTTCGCCTCGTTTCGTGCATCAAGGCACAGAAATATCTAAGAAGGAACAATCTGGCGTTCCTGGCTCACGTGGTGGATAAAACCAAGGAGGAGATTAACGTTCGAGACATTCCCGTAGCATGTGAATTTCCGGACGTGTTTCCTGAAGATCTTCCAGGAGTACCCCCAGAGAGACAGGTTGAGTTTCGAATCGACCTTATTCCAGGAGCAACTCCTCTCGCTAAATCACCCTACCGGCTGGCTCCTGCCAAGATGCAGGAATTATCCAGCCAACTCAGCGAACTTTTGGACAAGGGATTTATTCGACCTAGTTACTCGCCATGGGGAGCTCCGGTGCTCTTTGTCAAAAAGAAAGACGGATCTTTTAGAATGTGCATCGATTACAGAGAGTTAAATAAACTCACAATCAAGAACTGCTACCCACTCCCACGAATCGATGACCTATTTGACCAGCTCCAAGGAGCTAGTTATTTTTCTAAAATAGATCTACGGTCCGGATACCACCAACTCAAGGTCCGGGAAGAGGATATTCCAAAAACCGCTTTCCGAACTCGCTACGGACATTATGAATTTGTCGTAATGCCCTTCGGTCTAACGAATGCCCCTGCCGCGTTTATGGACCTAATGAATCGAATCTGCCGACCGTTCCTCGACAACTTTGTCATTGTTTTTATCGATGACATCCTCGTCTATTCTCGAAGAAAGGAAGAGCATGGCCAACATCTCCGACAAGTCTTAGAAACTCTGCGATCAGAAAAACTTTACGCCAAACTCTCTAAGTGTGAGTTCTGGCTGCGAAGTGTGAACTTCCTAGGTCATGTAGTCAGCCAAGATGGAATCCATGTGGATCCCTCTAAGGTCAAAGCTGTAGAAGGATGGGCAATCCCGACAACGCCCACAAAAATTCGTCAATTCTTGGGATTAGCAGGCTACTATAGGAGATTCATTCAAAACTTCTCTAAGATCGCCAAGCCACTTACCTCGCTTACGCAAAAGGGCGTACCATTCAAATGGACAGACAAACAAGAGATTGCATTTCGAACCTTGAAACAAGCTCTCTGTAGCGCACCTATACTATCTCTGCCTGAAGGAACGGAAGATTTTGTAGTCTACTGCGACGCGTCAAATCAGGGCTTAGGTTGCGTTCTCATGCAACGTGGGAGAGTGATAGCCTACGCATCCCGCCAGCTAAAGACGCATGAAGTAAACTACACGACCCATGACCTAGAGTTGGGAGCTGTAGTCTTTGCCCTAAAGATTTGGAGGCATTACCTTTACGGTACAAAGTGCACCGTCTTCACGGATCACAAGAGTCTCCAACACATCTTAAACCAAAAGGAGTTGAACATGAGGCAATGAAGATGGGTTGAATTGCTAAACGATTATGAGTGTGAGATTAAGTACCACCCAGGCAAGGCCAACGTGGTAGCTGATGCCTTAAGTCAGAAGGAGTACTCTAATCGTTGTACGAAAACTCTCTCGATAACCATTCAATCGCACCTGGCCACTCAAATTGCAGTAGCCCAGTCAGAGGCCATGAAAACGGAAAATAGAGCAAGCGAAGTATTGCGCGGAATGGAAAAGAAACTGGAGGCAAAGGAAAATGGAGTATACTATTTCATGAACCGTATTTGGGTCCCTAAATTTGGAGGGTTTAGAGATGTTGTCATGAAGGAAGCCCACAAGACGCGATACTCCATTCATCCCGGTTCCGATAAGATGTATTTGGATATTAAACAACACTATTGGTGGCCTAACATGAAGGCGGAAATCGCGACCTACGTCAGTAAGTGCCTTACGTGCGCCAAAGTAAAGGTGGAATACCAAAAACCCTCAGGATTGTTACAGCAACCGGCAATCCCTGAGTGGAAATGGGAAGGGATTTCTATGGATTTCGTGACCAAGCTACCCAAAACGTCGGATGGATTAGACACCATATGGGTAATAATTGACTGATTGACGAAATCTGCCCATTTCCTGCCAATTAAAGAATCGTACAAGATGGAGAGATTGACGCGTTTAAACATTCAAGAGATCGTGAGACTCCACGGAATACCAACATCTATCATCTCGGATAGGGACAGTAGGTTCACGTCCCGATTTTGGCAATCACTCCATAAGGCGATGGGAACAAACCTCGATATGAGCACCGCTTATCATCCACAAACGGATGGTCAAAGCGAGCGAACCATCCAAACGCTCGAAGATATGCTCCGCGCATGCGTGATAGACTTTGGAAAGTCTTGGGATACCCACCTACCCTTAATCGAGTTCTCATACAACAATAGTTACCATTCGAGCATCAAGGTGGCTCCTTTCGAAGCACTGTACGGGCGTAAATGTAGATCACCGTTATGTTGGGCTGAAGTAGGTGACACCCAGCTAGCAAAAACACACACGTCGGACAAAGCACTAACGGGACCGGAGATCATCCGTGAAACCACGGAAAAGATCGTTCAAATCAGAGCTCGATTGCAAGCATCGCGTGACCGACAAAAGAGCTACGCTGATAAACGCCGAAAGCCCTTAGAATTTCAGGTCGGTGATCGAGTACTGTTAAAAGTCTCGCCCTGGAAAGGAGTCATTCGTTTTGGGAAGCGGGGAAAACTAAATCCACGATACATTGGACCTTTCGAAATCGTCGCCCGAATTGGTCCAGTAGCATACAGACTGCAACTACCCGCAGAGCTAAACGGTGTACACCCCGTGTTTCATGTCTCTAACCTAAAGAAGTGCCTATCAGACGAAACCCTTGTCATTCCTCTTGATGAAATCGAAATCAATGAGAATCTCCTGTTCGTCGAAGAACCAATCGAAATCATGGACAGGGAGGTAAAGCGTACTAAACAGAGCCGCATCCCGATCGTGAAGGTACGGTGGAACGCAAAGCGTGGGCCAGAATTCACTTGGGAACGCGAAGATCAAATGAAGCAAAAGTACCCTCACCTATTCTAGCATTCTCAAATCTAGCTTTCACACAGAATTTCGGGACGAAATTCCCTCTAACGGGGGGATGATGTCACAACTAGAAATTTTGTGCCTTGTAACTACAACACTTAAGTCGGATTATGAATCCAAAAACATAAGGGCATGTATGATGCTTACTCTGTGACAACAAAATTGCAATCAAATACACCATACAAGAATTACAAATAGTCAACAAGCAATTGGAAACCCTAGACGTTCTTATTTAGGTCCATTTTGGACTAGAACTTCCTTATTGGGCCTAATGGACCAATAAACTTCCAATTTGACTATCTTGGGTTTAGAACTCTTAGATGGGCTCTAATTGGATCCACTTTCATTTATTTCAACATATTGGGCCATATTGGGCCTAGAATGAAATAAATCAAATATTATGAACTATTTTGGACCATAATTAACCTAATTTAGCCTTAATAGCTCATAAAAATCACATTTATAATTAATTGGGGCCAAACATCACTTAACATAACCATGAAATGGGCTTAAGCATACAAGGCCCAATACTCATCTTTTTCTCTCCAAATCTCGGCCCAAGCCCAACCAAAGAAAGAGAGTTGACTTTCTTATGCCACCTCATAATTATCCATAGGACTCCCATGCACCATCTCATGTTTTCATGCAAATCAATTCAAGAACCACACTCCTCTCCTCTCTCTTCTTGCTCTCGGCCGAACACAACACACACACACTCACAAAAATTCATTTCATTCTCTCTAAGTCTTGAAGGACATCTCCTTCCTCCTTCTTCAAAAATTTCGAGAATCAAGAGCTTTTCAAGGAGGTTTTTCCCACAAACACATCATCTAAGGTAAGTTGATGACTAATCCATGATCTAGCTACTTCATTTCATCAAAAATCTCTCCTAAATCTATTCCAACTTATGATTATGCACCTTAGAAGTCACTAAACTCGAGATCTACCAAGGAGACTTGCTAGGATCGAAATTTTCTTCTTTTCTCTCTTCAAAACCGAAACTACAACTCAAGGTGAGCTTCATACCCCCTTATTTTCGGTTTTTATAAGTTTTTGTGGGGGAGAATACAAGTAAAGGTGTAGATCCATCATTATGTGTATGTTTTGGTTGATTTCTATGCTTATATGTATGTTTTGTATGATTTTGATGCTAGATCTAGTTATGAATTGCTAAAAACCGAGATATATCTTATACTAGCATGAAATATACTACTACATACAAAGTATACCAAGAAAAATAGCTAAGTGGCTTAACAATACATACTTTGGGCTAAAAACTCATTTTTTTTTGACATAAATGTTAAAAATACAAAGTTAAAGGGCCCAAAATGAAATATTTCGAAATCTGATGGGTGAGATGAGTCAAAACAGATTCCATAATGTATTTTCTGAAAATATACTCTTTTGGAAGATCAAAAACATAAATTTCAAGCTTAATGGGCTAAAAATGACAATTTCGGCCCAATAGGGCCCATTTTCTGTTTTGGAGGGCCAAAACTGTGTTTTCCTGTAAAACAGTGGACTATTAGTGTTACATGTACTTTTCAAAGGTTTAAAACGCTTTTCAAATTTAAAAAGGACCAAAGTTGCAAAATTTTTCCAAATTGGGCCAAAAATGTAAAAATTGCGAAAAAGACGGGTTATAACCGAGAAAACTGCAATTTTAGGGACTTAAACTGTTTTAAATGAAAAATATGCTGAAAAATATTAATTTCAATAATTTTTGGTGTTAAAATGTCAAGAAAAATGGTTTAAGGACTAAACCGGAAATTATTTTACCTAAAGGGGTGAAAAAGTAAATTTACAAAATTAAGAGGGGTTGTAAACAGAAAACTTTCAAGGGTAATTCAATACACTCGTTGTGAACAAAGATTGACACTACGACTCTCGATAAATTACAATACACAATATCACCAACAATCGTTATCAAACGAATTGATTCGGTCTCGAATCAATAACAAATCCAAAACTACTAACACTATAACGCTCAATACACATATGAAACTCTTGGAACTCTTTACTCTCGTGGAATTACTCAATACGTCGACGTACACTCCTTAGGCCCAAAAGTTGCAAATCATGCTTGTCGAGCCTAGCTAGCCCGATGACATGATCTTTAGGCCCAAAGGACACTTGCTTACATGTAGTTGGGTCTAATGCGACTCGACCGCGTGTAAAAGGACTTTCAATGGCAAACATGCTGCTGGTCCCCAAGGGTCCTTCAGTGCTGCTAGTAAAGTCGGTAACTCACGATTGCGGGTTGGGCTTCGGGCCCTTCGCAATTGCAATGGTCTTGAACGACGCAGGGAAATACCGAGGGTTTCGCACCTTCACTTTTTCTCTCCGGTCGTGGGACTACACAAGTCTGGGAGGATTGAGTTGTGTGAATAAGTGCGAGTGACGCCTAAGGGATCACTAGCACGGTTGCCAATTGGACGTTTTCATTAACGTACGATACAACAATTCACCACCCTCTGTATACTCAATGCCTCCGGAGCTCAACGAATACCTCTAACGTAACGAAATAACAGTACCCAAAATAACTAAAGCAAAGTGATAGGAAAACGTCGGGTTTTCCTAGGGTTTTCAACAAGTACACTTACGAACTACATGTCGAATTTCACAACTCTTACGCTTACATCTATAGAATTCAAACAAGCATACTCACGGATCTTCACATATTTTTACGTTATTCTATTTTTAGAAAATATCGGATTTTCTAGTGATTTTTTTTCAAAACATTACAAACATTGGATTTCAAACATTACTTATGAACTCACCAACATTTCATATGTTGACGTTTTTTCAAAATACTTGTATTCTCAGGTAACAGATAAAGTGAAGGATGAATTGTACTCTATGATGTTTTGTTGTGGTTTAATTTAGTATCGAACAGTTACTTTTGAGAATGTAATGTTTTGGAACAATGTAATGGATGTAAACACTACCAGTTGTATCATTCCAAATGTTGGTGATGTATAATGTTATGTTTCATGTATATTCATTGTGATGGTATTCAATTGAGTCACGACAGCCCCCGGACGTTTCCGCCGTCTGGTTCGGGGGTGTGACAAATCTGTTCCCACTTCCACTCGGGAATCTCTAACGGCTGCAACATACCATGCGGACTCTGGTGCTCGGCCTTAACTTTGCGACAAGTCAAGCACCTTTCTACGAACCATGCAACATCCCTCTTCATACAGGGCCACCAATACTCCTTCTTCAGGTCCAAATACATCTTAGTGGCCCCAGGGTGGATTGAGAACTTCGATCTATGCACCTCCTCCATCAAGACGATATGCATTCCGCCCACAAGTCCTCGACTACCGGTAACGAACTCCGATACATGCCCGATCACTCGCTCCCTTTTGCGGTTCTCTGGTTTCACGGCCTCCACCTAGGCCCCTCGAATGGGGTCCCATACCCGAGTCATCACTTTCAATCTCATGCAAACATCTCGTATCGGGGCGCCTTCCGCCCTACGACTCAGGTCATTGGCTACAACATTAGCCTTTCTCGAGTGGTACAGGATGTTGCAGTTGTAATCCTTTACCACATCCAACCATCTCCTCTGGCGCATATTCAGGTTAGGCTGATCCATCAGGTACTTCAAGCTTTTATGATCTGTGTATATGGTACACCGAACCCCCATACAGATAGTGATGCCAGATCTTGAGGACGAACACCACTGCCCCCAACTCCAGATCGTGGGTGGGATACCTCGACTCATGAGGTTTCAGTTGCCTCGATGCATATGCTATCACATGTCCCCTCTGCATAAGCACCGCTCCCAACCCTGATATCGATGCATCACAGTACACCACAAAATCCTCCATCCCTTCCGGGAGTGCGAGCACTAGAGCTTCGCACAATCTCTGGCGAAGTGTCTCAAATGAGGTCTGCTGCTCTGGACCCCATAAAAAAGCAACACCCTTCCGGGTCAACTTGGTGATTGGCACAACGATCTTAGAGAAATCCCTGATAAATCTCCGATAATAACCAGCCAATACAAGGAAACTCCTGATCTCGGTATGTGACCTCGGCACCTCCCTACTCATCACCGCCTCAATCTTTGCCGGATCGACCAATATCCCCTTTTGTTTAACGAGGTGCCCTAGGAACTGGACCTCCCGTAACCAAAAACCACACTTGGAGAATTTAGCGTAAAGCCTCTTCGATCTCAGAACTCCAAAGATCTCTCTCAAATGCTCATCATGTTGCTCTCTGGATCTCGAATACACCAAGATATCATCGATGAATACGATCACCGAACGATCCAACATCGACCTGCACACCCTATTCATGAGATCCATGAACGCTGTTGGTGCATTGGTGAGCCCGAAAGGCATCACCACGAACTCGTAATGCTCGTAACGAGTCCAAAACGCTATCTTCTGGATATCTTCATCCCAAACCCTCATCTGGTGATATCCCGACCTCAATTCTATCTTGGAGAACCAAGACGCTCCCTGCAATTGATTGAACAGATCGTCGATCCTCGGTAACGGATAACGGTTCTTGACTGTCAACTTGTTCAACTCTCGGTAATCAATACACATCCGGTGTGAACCATCCTTCTTCTTGACAAAATGGATCGGCGCTCCCCAAGGCAAGCTACTCGGTCTGATAAACCCCTTTCCCAACATCTCCTGAAGCTGTGAGGATAACTCCTGCATCTCGGGCGGTGCAAGGCGATAAGGTACCTTGGCAATAGGTGTCGCCCCTGGCACCAAGTCGATATGAAACTCCACCTGCCTCTCAGTAGGCACACCCGTCAACTCCTCGGGGAAAACATCAGGGAACTCCCGCACAATCGGGACCTCATCAATCGAAATTGGCCTCCCAGCGCCCAATCGCGTGTCCATCACATAGGCCACAAATCCCCTACAGCCCTGCTGTAAACTCTGCCTCTCCCTAGCATCCGAACAAAATGCTGACTCAGGATGGGTACCCTCACCGTACACCGTAAGTACTCCCCCACTAAGGTCTCGAATCATCACCAGCTGACGCTCGCAGTCTATAATAGCTCCAAATTGGCTCAACCAATCCATGCTCACTATGACACATACGTCCCCCATCGCAATCGGGACTAGATCGATTGGGAACCCCACACCGAAGATCTCAAGTCTACATCCTCGAATCACCTCACTGACCTCAGTGGCATACATTGCTCGTTCGTTAGCTATAGAAACTCGCAGAGGTCGACTCAAAGCCTCTCAACAAATACTGATATGACGACTAAAAGCTAACGACACAAAAGATCGACTCGCTCCCGAGTCAAATAGCACTAAGGCAGGTACATAATTCACAAGAAAGGTACCTACGCATAACATAATATAAGCATAATATCTTAGAATCAAATAAATAGAGAGAAGAATACATACCAGCCATAACGTCGGGTGCTGCACGGACCTCCTCCGCTATTAACTGGAAGGCTCTCTCACGAGCCTTCGGTGCCTCAGCCTTCACCGGCCAAACCTCGGTAGCCCTAGCAGCAGGCGCAGATCCCTACGCTAATCCCTAATGTAGTTGAGGGCACTCGGCCTTCCGATGGCCGGTCTGGTTGCAATGGAAGCAAACAGAAAATCCCTTGGGGCAATCCCTCGCAATATGCCCCTCCTTCCCGCTCTTGTAGCATACTCCTGCCCTGCAAGACCCCTCGTGACTCTTGCCGCATTTCCCACAAGTGCGGCCCTTCGCGCTCCCAGATCTCGAATCAGTGGGCCTGGCCCGCTTGGCTACCGGCTGAGACTGAGCCGACCACCGATCCATCCTCTGTGACTCGGCCTCCTCCCTGGTCTGAGTCTCCAACTCAATCTCCCTCTTCCAGGCATTTTCCTGGAGCTCAGCAAATGTCCGGTAAGTCAAGTTCGCCACGAACTCCCGAATATCTCTCCTTAGAACACTCAGATACCAGCTCATGCGAGCCTGCTCGGTAGACACCTGCTCAGGGAAAAACATTGCCCTCTCATGAAACTTCCGCGTAACCACCGTAACTAAATCAGTACCCTTCTTGAGGGTCAAAAACTCCTGTGCCAGTCGTTCCTTTTCCACAGGGGGATTGTACTCATCTCGAAACATGGTGGTGAACTTTCCCCAAGTCACCTCAAAAATCTCTGCCAGAGTGAAGCTCACCGTCACGAACTTCCACCAATCCTTCGCTCCCAAGCGAAGCTGGTTCAGAGCAAACCGTACCCTCAAGTGCGTTGGACAAGAACACGTGTAGAAATATCCCTCGATATCAGAGATCCACCTCATCGCAACAATCGGGTCCTGCATCCAATCGAACTCTGGTGGCTTCGTGTTGCTGAACTCCCGAAACAACAACAAATCACCTCCCTGAGGTCTAGCAGCAGTAGCTGCAGCAGCCGCAACCGCAGTCACTGTTGCATATCGCTCGTCAAAGGTCTCAATCAATGTGGTCTTGATGTCCCCGAACATCTCTGGAATCTTGGCCCGGATGGAAGCATCCACCTCCTCATGAATCAATCGACAGATCTCCTCGTCGCTGACACCACTGCTCCCAGGTGTGTGTCGTGTCCCAACCATGATGTCTCTGAAATACAACATGAAAATATCAAAGACTCGATCGAGCATACTCGCACTCGATAACGCAACCCTACTCGTCCTCCAATATCCAAAGGATTCTTACTTGGACTGCTCACTAATCCGATGTCTTTAGTACATGCCCTATACTACTGACCACACCGCATCAACATTCACCCCAAGTCCTCATCCTTGGATCCCGGATCGCAAGTAATCTACTCTCGCTATGCATTGGCTACCCTCCGATAGACCTCTCATGAGCTCCTAACTGCTACCTACTCACTCTCAAGGCATCTCATAGTAGTAGTAATCTCCTAGGCTAAGGCATCACAAATCAGGCCACTCTAGTCCTAATATGAGTACCTAGCCTACTCTAGCATGCATAACATAACATATCATATCTCATAACACATGGTGTAAGGGTATTTTGGGGATTTACCGTTCGGGCAATAGCTGACCGTACACACTGCTTCGCTTTGGTTGTTTCAAAACTCATTGCTATTTTTAGAAAAAATAGTTCTTATTTATTGAAAATTTCTCAAATCCTCAGTTTGAGTTCAGATACACCCGAAGGTGCATCCGAGTCCCTCAAACCAAGGCTCTGATACCAACTTGTAACGACGTGATTTTCAAAACAAAATTTTCATTTTTCAACAACCTATTTAATTATAAAACATTCTCGAAAAAAGTATTCCACAGTAGTTATCAAATCAAACATATCCCAAGATCACAACCGGTGCCTTTCCACGGTCCTCGCTAGTACCTGAAACATATAACATAACAACTGTAAGCATAAATGCTTAGTGAGTTCCCCAAAATACAACATACAACATATACGCCACTCGAGGCTACTCTACGACCCTCTAGCCGATGTGTCTTAGCGGGACCCTCCGCTCCCATAGCTCGTTGGACCCTCTGGTCCGCTCATAGCTCGTTGGGCCCTCCGGCCCGGTCTGAATCGTTGGACCCTCCAGTCCGATCTATATATATCATACTTACATCACATAGCACATAATCTCATACATGGCACACAATCTCATACATAGCACATAAGACCTTCCGGTCAACTCATAATACCACTCTATGTAATGTATTGTGAGAAGACTCACCTTGTGTAACTCGGTAACTCGGAAATCTCGGACTCTGTGAAATAGGATCTAGCCTCCGCCTAATCATACAAAAATAAACACTTAGCATCAACACATTTCCCCAAGGATAGACCATTCCCTCTCTTAGCACTCTCAGGAGGGTAAAAGACCATTTTACCCCTCTCAAGGCTCAAATGCTCTAAAGTTGACCAAACCCTAAAAGTCAACAAAAGTCAACGGTCAACCCTTTGACCAAACTCGCCGAGTGCACAATTATGACTCGGCGAGTCCAGTCATGAACTCACGCCCTCAAAATCCCCAATGACTCACTGGGTCACTTCCCCAACTCAACGAGTTACCATCTGCGTGATTTATGGGGGAAAAACCATCCTACTCGCCGACTCTATTCTTGGACTCGGCGAGTTCAAGCCATGCTCAAACTCAAATGACCTCCTGAGGCCAGATCCATTCCTCTAACCCATAGATCTGGCCTCCTTAAGCAAAATAAACACGTAAAGTTTGCATCTTGATGCCCATGCAAAGACCTAATGGCTCTATTTGAAGAAATATCCCCAATATGCCATCACAAACTCTTATCTCCTAAATACACTCATAAAGATCGAGGAGTTAAGGTCTCTGGACCACTTTGGACCCAGATCCAAAGTCTCAACACAAGAAGGGACCAATTGCACCACAATCCATACTCTAAAGGGGCTAGAAACCCTAACTCTCAAAGATTAACACCAAACTGAAGAAGGATCGGAATATATACCTCAGAACGAAGTCCCTAGCCTCTGAAATCCATATAATATCGCCCTCTTTAGTTCCCTATTGCCTTGGCCACCTTCTTCTTGCAAAAACTCCCACACAAAGATCAAAAATGACCTCTTCTTCCTCACAAACGCTCTGGATCTCTTAGGGTTCCTCTCAGGGGTCTGGTAGCCGCAAATGGTGGCTATAAGCCCCTTTCAATAGGGGTCAAACCCCGGGGATTTGGGTTTCATTAAACAGTGTGGACTCACCGAGTCCACGAATGGACTCGTCGAGTCCGCCATTAAATCAGTCCGACCATCCGCGATCCCACTCGGCGAGTCTGAGCGCTTACTCGCCGAGTCTCTCTCCAAAAACTCAATATAATGCATAAAATAAGATAATTGGGAGTCCGGATGTTACAAGAATCAGACTTCTACCTCGAAGTCATGCTCTGCTAATAACTCTGGATACTGCTCCCGCATCTCCGACTCTAGCTCCCATGTCAACTTAGACCCTCTCCGGTGTTGCCACTAGACCTGAACCAGGGGCATCTCTTTGTTCCTCAGAACCTTCACCGTTCGGTCTAAAATCGAGATCAACCTGTCAATGTAATTTAGACTCGCATCCACCTGAATGTCCTCTAGGGGTACCACTGCTGTCTCATCGGCTACACACTTCCTCAACTGGGACACGTGTAAGGTGTTATGAATCTGACTCAGCTCTGCAGGTAGCTCTAACCGGTATTCTACCTAACTTACTTTGGCAGTCACTCTAAAAGGGCCAATGTATCGGGGTCCCAACTTGCACCGCTTCCTGAATCGAATCACCCCTTTCCAAGGGGATACATTCAGGAGTACAAAATCTCTGACATGGAACTCTAGCTTGGATCGTGGCATGTCTGCATAAATCTTATGGTGACTTTGGGCCGTTAGTAACCCTACTCGCCGAGTCCACCCATGGACTCGCCGAGTTGCCCTTCAATTTTACACTTTCAACCCCGAACTTGCACTCTTGGACTCGGGATGTTACAATTCTCCCCTACTTAAATTAGGCTTCATCCTCGAAGCCTACGACAACACAACTTCAGAACTACTCTTGCAATGCACCTACTGGCATTAACCATACCAGATTCTTCAAAACACCGCCATCGGAACCCAAAACCCAACTTTCCCTCTTGCGGTGTCCTGACCACCGCTTCAAGCCGGCCACCGGCCTCATCCTTTGATAACCACACTTAACCACCGAGTACCACTCCCTGATACTTCGCTCGCTCCAATGCACAACAATCATTTGACTCATGTGAGCTAGAATTAATCCCTGAACCACCAGAATCCCGGTCTGAATTCAACTTTACCCACTCCATGCTGACAGGATGATACATCACTTAATCTCATAGCAACTCTCATGATTTCCCCTCCGCAATCTCTTACCCCATGCTGAACGGGCTCTAGCACCCTCGGGTTGGAAAACCCGATACACTGACAATACCTCTAAACATCCCCCAGGATGAATTACCACTACATACACAACTGCTTCACCGAAATCAAGCTGGGAATCCAAAACTCCATCCCTGCATCCCTTACGAGCCTCTAGACTTTACACCCTCGGAATTTTTTTTCTTCCGACCTTGGCAGACATCCAAACCGGATGTGATTCCATATCACCATTGCACACACTGCGCAATAACCATAATTGAAACACTTCAGTCATAACTTCACACGACTAATTTCACTTCCATGACTTACACTCTCTCACGGAGCTACATTCCTTTCCTTTTTCCTTACCAAGGAGATCCACTTGGCTGCCTTGACACTACCACAAGTGCCACGGTGCTCACCCAACACTACACCATTTCCTTATGGCATAACCACTATCCCATGCACCACACATACTCTGAGTCCACTTGCGAAGACTCTCAAGTCCATGCACTACCTCCACTAAACGTGATCAATATCTGGGGCCAGACCTTCTAACACTAACATATCGCGACATACTCATTCCATTTCCTCGCACCGATCTAACAACACATGCAGAATCTTCAGCATGACTGGACCGCCGTACCAGGCCTTCAGCCAAACTGGACCACTCTCATAACCTTCAGCAGACCTGGACCGCCCTCCAAGGCCTTCAATCTAGCTGGACCATTCTCCGAGCCTTCGGCCTGACTGGTACGCCGACCGGCCTTCAGTCTATCCGGACCGCTCAACTAGCACTTCAACATTCTGAGTTACTCCTTTGGGAAACTCCTCCCATGCATACTGTTCTAGCCCTCTAGGGGTTCCGAACTCTACCTCCATCCCATATACTTAGTCCCGTCCAGATCCTAGGCCTTCCACAATCAGTCGCTTTTGGTCTGCATCCCGCCCCGCATGCCTGCCACTTACTCATACCAGCCTACGCCTTTGGCTGGCCAAGACACTACTGAATCCCATGCAGCTAAATGACCTTTCATACTCATCGATTTTTCCCGGAGAATTCTCCAATTCTCCCCCACTTAGAGCAATGAATATCAACCACCGGTCGCCATTGCCGACCTTCCTCAACAACCTTCCCGACACAAACACTTACACGCGAACCGATTCCCACTAACACGAGCAACCTTCACAATTCCCACATCAACACTGATCACCCCGGACTCGAAAGAAACTCGATCTTCAGTTGACCACTCCGCAGACTGCAGATGCTACCCGACATCCAGACCAACACCCGATTCCCACGAACAACCCTCATGAATGATAAGCAACGAAATTTCTAACACCAAGCCCATAACCATGCCATAATGCTCAAAACCAAAGAATACAATACCGAAAACCATGCAACGAGACTAGCAGATAAACAATACTCCACAATAATCATAAAATAATAAGACATCAAGAAGAAACATACCCGCAGTTGCATCCAACACTGCCCTGACCTCCTCCGCTGTAAGCTGAAAAGCACGACCCTGAGCCATTAGGGGCTCCGCTCCACTCTGACCTCCACCCATGATCCTCAACGTGACCGGTGCTGGAGCCTGCACCGATCCTGCAGTAAGCTGTGGACAATTGACCCTCAACTTCCCAACCTGATGACAATGATAATAGATTCTCAAATCCCGACTCGGGACTGCCTGCCGACAATCCCTCGCATAGTGTCCCTCCTTTCCGCACTTGTGGCATGCACCACCGGACCGACAAACTCCGGTGTGACCCTTCCCACACTTCCCACAAGTGTGGCTGCTCTGATCTCCCCATCTAGATTCGACGGTCTTAGACTGTTTCGGCGCCGGCTGCGACTGCACCGAAACCTGCCTCTGCTCTCGTAACTGCAACTCAAGCTCCAACTCACACCGCCTGGCAGCCTCCTGTAACTCTAACAAGGTCTCGAACCTCTGTGTAGACACGAAATGTCTGATATCCCTCTTAAGCATACTCAGATATCGGGACATCTGGGCCTACTCCAAAGCAAACTCAGGGCAAAACATCGCCCTCTCAGTGAACATCCTGGTGATCTCCGTCACCAACTCCGAATCCTGCTTCAGCTCAAGGAACTCCTGAGCCAATCTCTACCTCTCAACCCGCGGAACATAACGAGTGATAAACATCTCTCGGAACTGATCCCATGAAACCGCAGCCCTCTAAGCATTCAAATATGACCCCTTGGTCAATCTCCACCAATCCTTTGCCCTAAGCCTCAACAGGTTCAGAGCATACCTCACCCTCTGATCAGCAGGGCATGAACATGTGAAGAAATACCCTTCCACGTCTGACAACCATATCATAGCAACAATCAGGTCCTGAACTCCATCAAAGGTAGGGGGCTTCGTATTATCGAAGTCCCGATACTGGAAACCTCTACCAGTTCCTCCCCCTGCCGCTGCTACAGCCGTTGTAGCTGCCGCGGCAGCTGTCTCTGTGAGAACCGCATAACGCTCATCAAAATACTCCACCATGGCGGTCTTGATCGACCCAAACAGTTCTGGCTGCTCGGCCCAGAACAACGCAACAAACTCATCATGCAGGATCTCACGTATCCTAGCATCCAACTCGCCTGTGCTCATCTGACCAACAACCTCGGGCAGTACCGACCCGCCCTGACCTCCCTCTCCTGCTCCCGATCCTGACCCGGATCCGCTCCCATCATGCCTCGTGACCACCATACTGAAAAAAATCACAAAATCTCAGATACATCCCACTAACCCGGGAACCAACTCTCAACCCAACCCTAGAGGTCATGGTTTCCCTGATACGTATATGGGTCCTGTGCTTTCAGTAGTACGGGCCCATACTACCTTCCACACCTACCCATATTTGTATGAAGTACTACCACAACACCCTTGTGACAAATATACATAGCAAGCGCTCAATCCTCACTTCTAGAGGAACACTGAAAATCTCATACATAAGGAAACCCTAGGCTAGCAAGCATCATAAAATAGGCAACACTATCATAAAATCCTGAAGATCCCTAGCCTTGTACTAGCATGCTGTTCTATCAAAGCTCGAAAACAATTTTCATGCATGGTATTTTGGGGTTACTTACTGGCTCCGGCTGATCGTACCTCCGCGTCCTCCTTTTACTTAATTTGAAAACCATTTTAAATTCTCTTTAAAAAAAAACTCTCCCTGATTTGAGACTGGATTCACACGAATGTTCCTCCAATTCACTCAAACCAAGGCTCTGATACCAACTTGTAACGACCGAAAATTTCAACAAAATTTAACTTTTCAAAAATAACCCATTTAAATCATGTTATTACAAAAAGGTTTTCAATACATTTATTATCAGAGTATTCCCAGGTACATATCATAAAACATAAACACAAGGAGCGGTACGATCACGCCTTTGCCTTGCCACGGTCTCCTGAAGAACATGAAAAACATTAAACCACAACTGTAAGCCCGAAAGCTTAGTGAGATACCCCCAAAATACCAACCACATATACCACACACATAACATGCTATATCATATCGAATCACAGAACAACCATGCATATCGGGTCTACTGTGTGACTGGTCCGCCACACCGGCCAACAATCCACCTGGTCCACCCTCCGCGTCTAGTCATATACATCGAGTCTGCAGGGTGGTTGGTCCGCCCGCACCGGGCCTTCAATCCACCTGGTCCACTCTCTGAGTCTACAGTATGACTGATGAGCCCGCATCGGCCTTCAGTCGGCCTGGTCCACTCTCCGAGCCTCGGCACGTCTGGTCCGTCCTCGTGGGGCCTACAGCCTATCCGGACCGCTCGCTGGGCCTTCGGAATAACCGGTCCGCCCTGGGTATGTTGGCCTATAGCACAAAGCAGGTCCCGGCTCAACCCAACCCCAGTCGAACAACCATGTGCACATAAACATACAATCATATAACAATTCATATTCAATCAAACCGATCTAGCAAATCACGTAACATAACATACTTTAAGCAGGATACCGACCACTAGCATAGCATCATCCTATATACCAGGATACCGACCTTAACCAAGTTTCTAACGAATATCATCCTAACTACCAGGATGCAAACATAGTAAAACAACAACATAACAACAATACCCGGATTACAATCTGATAAAGGGTCGGCCTTGGTGCCTTAGACCCTATTGATATAGTGAGGATAACTCACCTTGTAATTGCTGACTGGAAAGCTAAGATCGAGATGCTCTGACCACTGACACGATCTCCACCATTGGCTAGCACCAACACTGAACTCAAACAAAAGCCAACAATTACCAAAATGCCCTTAGAAGTCAACTGGTCAACTCTTGGTCAAAGTCAAAGTCAAAGTCAACCTTCTGGTTGACTCTACTTGCCGAGTCAGCCCGCTGACTCGCCGAGTCCCCCAATACTGAAAAGGACCCCCTTCCAACTCACTGAGTCATCCCTTGACTCACCGATTCTTAGCTTAACCAGGAAAGGCTAAGACCTCAAGAACAGACTCGCCGAGTCCAAGAACAGACTCGCCGAGTCCAAAGCTATCTTCAACCAACTCTCCGAGTTGTTCTTCAAACTCGTCGAGTCCTTACCCGCCTTCAAGCAACTCGCCGAGTAGACCCTTGTGACTCGCCGAGTACCACTTGTTCATAACCCATACAGAAGCCTTCAGGCCATGCAATTGATCCAAAACGTAGATCTACCCTTCTACAACCCTTCCATCACGTAAAGTGGCAAACTTTACGTGAATCCAAAGAGATCTAGGCATTTTACACTCTAGGGCTAGGGTTTGGGACAAGATGGCTTCACCAATCACTTAATAACAGGGACTTTAATGCATTCTAGACCTTCTCCATTGATCTGAGGTAGCAACCTCAGATCTAACCTTCAAACTCTAAATACCACAAGCCAAACTTTCCATACAACCCAAAAATGATGAATCTACATGAATAGAAGCCCAAAAATGAGATCTTCCTCCAACTTTCTTCTCCAAGGCTCAAATGCACTCAAATCCTTCACAATCACGTTTCTAGGGTTTTCTAGACTTCAAGGGAAGGTAACGAGGCTGGGGAGAGGGTATAATGTCCTTTATACAAGGCTCATTCCCCGAAATTAGGGCTTTCTTCGCACAACGCCTACTCGCCAAGTCCAGCTTTGGACTCGCCGAGTTGGCCACTTAACACGCGACCTGAGTCGCGACCCTACTCGCCGAGTCCACCCATGGACTCGCCGAGTTGCCCTTCAATTTTACACTTTGAGCCCTGAACTTGCACTCCTGGGCTCGGGATGTTACAATTTGGTTGATATTAGTGAAGGCACTATTCAAATTGCGAGTATGTGGGTAGGGAAGAATCCTAAAGAAAGTTTAGGACGTGTAGTATTATGCTTATGGATAGACGTAAGCATGCATTCAGAAGTTTAGAGGAGTGATGTAAAGTGACTTGGGGATCTTGGAACAGTCCTTGAAGCAGGTATGGATAGGTGTGGAAGGTAGTATTGGACCCGTACTACTGAAAGCACATGATCCATACTTGGGTCAAAGAAGTGTTACATGAATACCAAGGAACTGTAGGTGGGGATGCATAGTATGGGTTAACAATGTGCATTGATTTTGATATGTTCCTGTGATCATTCAGATTTAGTAAGATGACCATTCATGATAGAGGATCAGGATCTGGTACGGGTTGTGGTGGCCTAGGAGACTTAGGTCTAAGTGAGAAGGATGTCTGCGACATCATCGATGCACAGGTTTCGATGTTCATGATGGAGGATTTGTCCGGTGTGATCAGCTCGGTTAGAGTTGAGTTGATTTTAGTGATGGACGAGCGCTTTAGGGCTCTGCAGGCTGAGTTGGAGACCAGTCGGCCATGGGATCGTGAGGTTGCCTTTAAGGAGTTTGATATTTGTGGGGCTTTGTGGTTCATGACGAAGAGGGAGCCTATCATCTGTGTTCATTGGATCACCAATATGGAGAGTTCCTTCATCGCCAACTTTTGTCCGGTAGAGGCTAAGGTTAGATTTGCAGTGTGTCTACTGCATGATGGAACTAGGGATTGGTGACACAAGGTTGTTCAGGGCCTCGAACTAGGTGCGGTCGAGTCTATGACCTGGGATGGTTTTGTTACCAGGCTCTAAAAGGAGTTTGTGTCGGCGATTGAAGTTCAGCAGTTGGCTCGAGAGTATTTGGCACTTGAGCAGACTATAAAGACGACGACTGAGATTATCGCCAAATTCAGAGAGAGCGTTGTTTTGCCCATAATATACAACAATAGATGAGACGTGGATGAATCACTATCATGATATGTTGAGTTCAGAGATCCATGAGTCCATAAGAATTTCCAGTTGTGAGACCCTTTACAATTTAGTGGAGGCAGTTAGGGACAGAGAGTTGGAGTTGGATACCCAACGATGGAAACAAGAGCATGATCAGGTTTAAACATAAAAAATTAGTAGTTAGGAAGACCAGAGTAATTGATGTTCGTCCAGTATGAATCTTGTGGTAGGTGTGGTTTCGCACATAGGGGTGGTTGTCATACCCCTATTTATGGGTGTCTCAAGTGCGGTCAGGAGGGTCACTACAGTCAAGACTGTAGTCAGAGGGAGTCAAGGGTATGTTTCATTTGTAGTCAGCCAGGACATGTTAAGGTAGAGCGTCCACATAGAGTAAATGGGATGGTATTGGATCCATCACCTTTAGCTTGGCAGTTATCAGATGGACGAGATGGGACAACTAGAGTTCTGAGGGTCGGGCTTTGAGTTGTCAGGTTCTCCAGTTTAGTCGAGTGCAACATTCATTGTCGTCAACAATATTTTTCCATTTATGTTTTCGTTGTTTCATTTGTAACCCTTGATCCATTTGTGTTTTCGCCTTTGGTTCAACATTGAATGATAGTTTGTGATTTGTGGCATTTCTAATCACTGATACAAGGTTTTGGATTTCTTTTAGCCTCCTCAAAGCTAGTTGTGGTTGTTAAGGATGAAGTAGTGAAGTTATATGGATTGGCCCAAAACTTTAATGGGTCATGAAGTCATAGGAGTTTAGTTATTTTCAAGTAGGGGATAATTGTTTATTTTGGATACAAGATTCCAGTGTTGTAGGTCATCTTGAAGCTTTATATCTGAGGGTGAAAGATAGCAGGTTTAGATTGTTGTCAATGAGGAAGCTCATGAAAATAATTTTGTCTAACAACCAATTGTGACTCAGGAAGAAGATGTCGAAGATTTAGGGTTATCTCATCCGGAAAAGTAGAAGCATCGGTGATGGCGCATGAGAGAGTTAGTGATTAGGCTTAGGTCGATGGTTGTGTTGAGGACTTCTCTGCATGTTCTTGTTTGATGAAAGCCTTGAGGTTAAAGACAAGACCCAAACACCTAATGGGGTTCAATATACAAGGGTCCATTTCGTGTCAGTTTATGCTAGATTACCTTAGTAGTTCTTGTGTAAAAGACCATGGTTGGATCATGGCAGGAAAGATTGCAGCTAGGATATGGCAACGAAAGTGATTGTAAAACTATGGCTGGATCACAACATTCACATGGGTTGAAATAAACCGTTGGCTGAAATACGCCGAAAGTGATTGTAATACTATGGCTGGATCATAGCATTCACATGAGTTGAAATAGACACTCTACTGAAATAGGCCGGAAGTGATTATAAGACTATGGTTGGATCATAACATTCACACGGCTTGAAATAGCTCCTTATTTTTTTTTCCAGTACAAATAGACATAGTTAATGCTTGTGTTGCGGTCCATAATTTTATAAGGAAATACAATATTCAAGATGACTTATTAATGAACTTTGAACAGAACACTATGGTTATTCCTGACGTGCAAGGTGGAAGAAGTGAGGACCAAAACATATAAGACATAAAATGATGTTCCGAAGCCGTTGACTATATGACTACTTGCATGACCAGATTGTTAATCAATTACTTTTAAATGGTTAATGTTAAATTTGTATGCAAATTATTATGTACTTTTTGATTTTGTATGAAAATTTATATTTAGATTTTGTATGATAATTTGTATTTGATTTTAAATGATGTATGTTTAATTTGGATTTTATATAACAATTTGTATTTTTATAATTATTTTATCCAACACAAGAAACAATATAAAACTAATGTGGTTGTTTTTTATCTTTCAACACAATAGAAATAATCAAATAACATATCAGATGTGGATTCATTCATAATTTATAATTCAATCAGTTTCTAACAGAATCAACAACTATCAAACGCCCTTTTAGTCTATAAGGTTTCAAAATATTTAAAATTAAAAAAAAAATTAAGAGAGAATTTTTAACTTGGTCAATATCCCTCTGTTCTATATAAAAAAAGGAAGGGACCAAAAGTTACATATAAGAATAAGAACAAATTAACCATAAATAACATATAGACAATGAAACGTCATCCACATTAAAGCATGAAACACCACCCACCTCCAGAAACTCCATTGATATGCATGAAGCTATATACACACACAATCTACGTTTTCAATCTCTCAAAAACCCACAGTCGACAAAGAATCTGCAACCGTTAACTATTGAAGAAGATGAAAATACATACAAGACCCATATCCAGTCCTGGAACAACAGACGATTTCCCACCGCCAATGATGATGTTTCCAAGAAGCAAAAGCAAGAGAGGAAGCAGGTCACGGGCTAACCCTATGTTTTTTCGCAAAATCAACACTACTAACGATCCTACCCAGGAACCCTCTTCCCCTAAGGTCACGTGCATCGGCCAAGTCCGAGTCAGTCGCTCAAACAACAAGCAACCAACCACAACCACCGCCTTCCGCAGTTGTCGATGGCTTCAGAAACTCAAATCCGGGTGGTTCCAACGCTTGCGGAGAACAAACTTATCGTTTTTTCGATGTGACTGTTGCAGAAAATCAGAGAACTTACCGGATTCAAAGCGGATTGAAGTGAATCAGGCGACTGAGTACCGGAAACGCGAAATTGAAGATGTAATCGGACCTGATAATGTAATTTTGATTCCAGAATCGCCGCCGAGAAATGCGTTTTTGTTGACGAGATCCAGCTCTGCTCCATACAGATCTTCATCTTTGGCATACAAATTTTGGGAATCAACAATCGAGAAAACAAGGGTGGATACCGAAGATGATGAAACAGGGGAGAAAGTGAACGAAGGTGAATGTATTAATGGAAACAGTGAAGATGAAAGTTTCTTTAATGGAGATGAAGAATTTAAAGCGGAGCCACTGAATCTGAGCAGGTGTAAATCTGAACCAGCCCGAATTGGGGATAAATTGTTTACGAGTTGGGGATAAATTGTTCATAATTTCACAGGGTTTTTTTTTCGACTTTTTTTTCCCCTTAAAATGTTAATATTAAACGACGCAGTTTCGCACAGCTTTTGCCTTTTGTCCTACGCAACAATTACAAGTGTTGGTTATGATGGTTCTTATTAATTACTTTTGTAAAAATGTTTACCGATAAAGTTTGATGGATATTATATTTCTGCAGAAGCAAAATGAAACTCAAATGGTGGTTGTATATATGTGTGAAGACCATATAATATGTGTGAGGACCATATAATGCGAGTGTGAATGGGGGTTTATAGCATAGGGTTTTTAGGGAAGAGGACGAAATTTCCGACTGTCGCAACTCGCAACGATCGATTTAGATCGTTTTCGGACATTCACAACCCCTTCTTGGAATCTGTGCACAACCTTATTCGTCTTTCCCTTTTATTATTATTATTATTATTATTATTATTATTATTATTGTTGTTGTTGTTGTTGTTGTTGTCGATATCGTTGTGTGTTTTTACAAATTTAGCCCACCCACATCAATTCCTCATAGAGTTTTCTACTTCCTTAGAGCTGAATGACTTGTTGAGGAAGTCATTGTCATTTTTCGAAAACTTCAAATTTTTGGATATTTTCTTCAAACACCCCCTACTTTTTGGTCAGTTTACAAATTTTCCATTATTATTATTATTATTATTAATTCTTCGGAAAATTAAATTCATTTTATGTATGGTTGTGATTGTCGTGAAAGTTTAATATAATTAAATACCTTACATATATAAATTATGCATTCAATTCTAGAATTTTTAATTTAAAGAAAATGAGAAAAAAAAAAACAAAAAATAACATGTGGAAAATAAGAAATCTTCCCCTAATAATTTTAATCTTCCCTAATAAATAATTTTTTTTTGTCACATGGCATGCTCTCTTTCAATTTGATATATGTCAATTTGTGGTAATTTTGAATTAATTTTTTTCCACATATCATATTATGGGTTTTCCTATTTTATTAAATTCCATATAATATTTTATTATAATAATTGCACTAAATATAATAATAAATGGGTATCAATTTCATTAATAAACTTACCTTCTAATTTCAAAAAATTTAAATTAAAGTCTATTGTTTTTTTTTTGTTTCTTTATTTGAATTATTTGTTTAAATTTAAAAGATAAAAACATTTCAATTTTAACAATTCATTATTTTTCTTATTTTTTTATAAATTCAAAGTTCTCAATTATTTAAACCTACATATTTAATCTTTTTTAATTAACTCATATAATATATGAGTCTCACAACTAATCCATAGTATCTGAAAATTACATGTGACACATGTATGGAGAACATGACATGTGACAAAAATCATTTTCATTTACTATGTTAAATATATATATATATATATATATATATATATATATATATATATATATATATTACAAAAATATAGGTATATAATCTATAATCTATGCGATCCAATATTATACAAGTATCTTACTACTAAACATATAATAAAACGGGATAATGTCATAAAAATCCTTAAGTTTGAAAGAAAATGTCGGTTCTACACTTCGACAAATTTCTGGTTCTTTTATACCGCAAACTTGTCAATTTTTTTGTCGGTTTTACCCTTTTTACCAGTAATAGCAGGTTTCCAGGTTACCATGAATTATTTTGTGCTAAAAAACCCTTAAGTTTACAAATATTTTGTAAAAAAACTCTTAAGATTATAAACATATAAAATATAAATATATATTCAAAAATTTATAAAACTAAATAGTTTTTTAAAAATTAAATGTCAAAAATTATATCAAACTAATATAAGTTTTAATGTTTTATTGAACTTATATTATGAAACCAAACTAAAACATATTTTTAGTTTTACGTACAGTAAATTTTATATTAATTCGATATAAAAATTTTATATTTAAATTTTAAAAGAATTACCTACTGTGATCAAATTTTGAATATATTTCTTATTTAATATTCAAACTTTTCGAAACAAAATTAAAGAACGTGTGTTAATTAATAACTAATTATGCTAAAATAGTTAAACATATGAATAATATGACATTAATTACATTCAATTAATTTTTTTAAAAGGAAAAAAACATTTTATATATTTAAAAGGTTTTTATTTCAGAAATAATAAACTATTATATTTTTTATAAAAAGAAATATATTTATATAACAAATTAGACAAATATATTTCTATTTTATATGTTGATTTTTTATGTTTAAAATGTTTATTATATTTTATAAAAAAATATGATAATATTATTATTTTTTTAAACATATAAAAATTACGATACATTATTATTTTTTGAAATACAATTCTTTTAAACATATAAAATATTTTTATTTTCCTTTTAAAAAAATTAATTCAATGTAATTAATGTTATATTATTCATATGTTTAACTATTTTAGCATAATTAGTTATTAATTAACAGATGTTTTTTAATTTTGCTTTGAAAAGTTTAAATATTAAATAAGAAACATATTCAAATTTTGATTAAACTATGTATTTTTTTTTCAAATTTAAATATATAAATTTTATATCAGTATAAAATTTACCTTACGTAAAACTAAAAATATGTTTTAGTTTTGTTTCATAATATAAATTCAATAAAATTTATATTAGTTTGATATAATTTTTGACATTTAATTTTTAAAAAACTATTTAGTTTTATCAAATTTTGAATATATATTTATATTTTATATGTTTATAATCTTAAGGGTTTTTTTGCAAAATATTTGTAAACTTAAGGTTTTTTCACAAAAAAGAAATTCATGATAACTTGGAAACCGGTAAAAAGGGCAAAACTGACAAAAAAAAAAAATGACAAGTTTGTGGTATAAACGGACCAAAAATCTACGGAAAGTTAAAACTGACATTTTCTGCCAAACTTAAGGTTTTTTATAATATTATCCCTAATAAAACTTAACAACTACCATATTTGAATAGAAGTTATATAATAATTCTTTAGATAATAAATAAATAAATAAGAAAACAAAAATATGGCATACAAAAACAATTAGAAGCGAATTAGTTTGTCTAAAAACATGTCTCTCTAATATATTATAAGAATGAAATGAATGGTAACATGTTTAACAGGTCGCCACATCGGATTTATTTATGTCATGGAAGCTAAGAAGAGTCTTAACATCCAAATTGTAAAAAGGAAGGGAGTGGGAATGGGTTAGTTTAATAGGTTTTAATTTAAGGGAAAAAAAAAAAAAAAAAAGGATCGGCCAATGAAAGCCAACCCTCTCTTCTCTCTCATCTCGTTGTGTCTATGGTGAGTTTCATTCCTAGCGCTCTAACGACTTTGAAGGGGATGGTGAATAGCGACTTTAGCATTCCTTTGGCGAGTGATATAGCATATCCACTCCTTTTAGCCTAATGTTTTTTTTTTTTTTTTTTTTGAATTTATATCGAAATACTTTATGTATGCCCAGATTAATTTTAAACTGAAGTCTGAAGGTGTCGCCCGTCTTCTGACTTTTAGTTCTGATATATGTTGTTAACTTGTTATTACACTATCTAATGGGTCATAGACATAATAAAGGCCCAATCCACAATTGGTGGCCCATGGCCGAAATTTTTAAAAATGAATTATTTTCTTTGACAAACCAGAAAAAAACCAATAAATTACAAATCTTGTTGATGCCTACTTGTAATTTATTTAAATTATCATTCGCTCAAAAGTTAAATTTCAAACAATCTCAGTCAAAATATTTTGATTGCACAATCAAACCAAAGAAACATCACGTGCATGAGATGTGATAAACAAAATGAAAAAATTATCGTTATTTCCTTCATGCAGTTTTATGTTTATTTTCACCGGATTTAAAAAAGGTCGAGAGTCGAGACCACATGCAAAAACTCGATGGATTTATGGGTTTATATAGTTATCTCATTAAAATAACGATATATTACAATGTTGACTTGTTAATTTTGAGATGCGTCATCTTCTTTTCTTGCAGCAACTATAGACCATATACACAGATATAGTTATTGATTTTAATCATCATGTATATTTATGAGTTGTACATTTAATGACCCTGATTAGGTGTTCTAATAAATTTCAATATACGGGTCCCAATCCATGAATATAGAGATTGCATGTCGGTCCAACTGTCATTTGAATGTAAATACAACATGGTCATCACATTATTTGCAACATTGACAATGAAAGGGCAAAACACATGATTTCATTTCGAATTTTGGATTATGAACAATAAAGTAACTCTAGTGGAGATGTTAGACTTTATCACTTCGTTCACGAATACATACCGAATTGTCAAATTTGTATCTATAACATTGACATGTTATTCATTAAATATTATGGTAATTAGATAATACAAGGTTTAACATACAACAAAGACATATATATAATTTTATTGGGAGGACATGTTCGAACGTTCAAATTATCTCTTAAATAAGTGAAAAGAGAAGTAGGTAGCCACTTCGTAAAACTATTAGTTTACTGAGTAGAGGAGGGAACATGAAGTGCACGTATGTGATCAAAAGCAACATTGTCACGAATTAAATTAATGTGTATCTCAATATGTTTGGTACATTGGTGCTAAATGAAATGAATGTCTATCTCAATATGCTTGTTTGTGAATGTCTTTTTGTATGTTTGTATTTGTAACGTTCCAAACATTATAAGGTAAATATTTCATTTTTAATTCAACCAGAAACACCAATTATCCTTTTCAATCGTTCATAAGTATATCAGAACAAAAACATTTATTAGAGTATAATCCCAAAATCATAAAGTTGTGGAAACATGGGTGGATGCGCTGCGATCAAGTTGGACCCTTCCCTTTCGAACCGGAAGTATCTGAAACCATAGATATAAACCGTAAACACAAAGTTTAGTGAGTTCCCCAAAATATCACATACCATACATATCATACATAAATCTGGCCGTGTCCGACATCCATCAAGCCCCCGTCCTGCATCAGGCCTTGCCCGGTACAGATATGTCAGTAACATGCAATGGGCCTCGCCCAACACACTCATCAAGCCCCGCCCGATATACATACAAACACATATAACACATGCAAGAGTCACACAAATAGATAACATACAAATAACAATAGTCCATAGGTTGGCATTGGTGCCTTCGACCCGCCAAACACTGGGGGAAAACTCACCTCAAACCAAGATAACCAAAATGCACGCGTTGTTGCTACCGAATTCCTCACACTAAACACAACCAAATTATCCTTAATCAATAACTAAGCTAATTTCTCAAAATCCAAGGTCCAATTCATTTTCTATCAATCTAACGGATAAAAGACTATTTTATGCTTCCCCATATATGACCCAACAACTCATGGCCCGACCCTAAAAGGCCCAAAAATGGGGTCTCGCGAGTACGCCTTGCGTACGGCCTAATGAAGCACAATGTACAATCCATCACAACGGCTAAATGAGAACCCATGCATTACGTTGAGCGTATGCATATGTACGCCCAGCGTACTCACCAGATGGCCAAAATCTCTCATTAAGCACTTAATGCTTAAGACCAAAACGTCCAAACTCGTATCTAACATCTAAATAAGGTCTTAATCCATAAAATTCCCAACTTTACTCCTTTGCATGTCTTAATGGGACCCAAAACCCGTTTTTATCCATCTAAACTCATAATATGAACACTAACATTTTAAGCTCCTGAAGTAGTTCATACTCACAAGGATGACATAAGGGAGCATCATAAACCCAAAACAAGCCCTAAAGTAGATCTAACAAATAGAGTCATCAAAGTAGAAGCTTTATACCTCATGAAAGTTGATGAAGATGATTAGAGCTTGGATCCACAAGCTTCAAGCCAAGCAATGCTTCTTACAAGATCTCCTTATTCTCCAAGACACACCAAAAATCACACCAACGCATGAACTTCATACAAAAAAGGCTAGGATTTCGAGATTAGAGTTAAATGGGATGGACGCTGAAGACAACAGGGTTAGAAATGAGTTAAGGTGTAACACCCAGAATCTAAAAGGTCAATTTTGGAAGTAAAACCATTTTCTAATGAACAACTCGTCGAGTTTAGGGAAAGAAACTCGACGTGGTGGAAAGTTGGAGCGTGCGTCTTTGAAGACTAACTTGACGAGTTGGGGAGGATCAACTCGATGAGTTGTGGAGGACTTTGCACCATATTTAAACAACTTAAGCCTAATGGTTTAGCCTCATATCCAACCTCCACTATCCGAACCCTAAGTCTCGAAATCGTAAAGTTATTTTGAGTGATTGTGAGCCATTTTGGGTGTTTTTGGTGGGTGTTGAAGCCATTGGAAGAAGGAAAAGCTTGAAGGCACAAGAAGGAGCTTGTAGATCCAGATTTTTTGCCTCATCCACAACATTTTTCTGGTATAAAGCTTGAAGCTTTCCTTGTAGTTGTTTAGATCTTCTTTTTGGGCTATTTTGCTTGGTTTTGTCCAAATATCTTGGTCAATAGAAGTCGGACATCCCAAATGAGCTAACACTTCAGATCTGGGGTCTTGAAGGGTTTTAATGGCATAAGGTTGCCAACTTTATGGCCATGGGAGTCCTATGCAACGTTTAGACCATCATTTTGGCCTTTGGAGCTTCTAATGGCCATACACGAAGAAAAAACTGGAACTTTACGTGATCTTTTTGTCCTTAGAGTCCAGATAAATTACCTCATGGTCTATCTTGTAGTTTTGGCAGTCTTTGGATTAAGACTTTGGCCTTTTGGGTTAGGGTGTAACACCCAAAACCAGGTTTGACTTGAAACCCTCAAAGAGGTTACATTGTTATTAATAGGTGAATTTTATGCACCTATTTTGTATGTTTATTTTCATCCTTTTATAGTATTCTACTTTATAATTCTTGTATTTCGTTAATTATTAGGGCAATTGCATATTTCATCAAGAATGTCTAGTACTTCGCCATTTTTTATTTATTTTGCATGCATTATGGAGCATGGATACATGGAGCTTGGATGCTTGGAGCTTTGGATCATGAGGGGAAGATGAACCGGTCATTCCATGGCAGAAAACATGAAGATGGAACCCGAGTCATTGTGCATTATTATCATAGCAAAGGACTATGTTTGAAACGCGATTCTTGTGACACCGACGCGGGTCATGTTTGTCCTTTGTCATTTTTCATTTGAGCAACATGACTCGTGATGAAGCTAGATTGAAGATGGAGCCAACAGTGAAGACTTTTTGGAACTTTAGCAAAAAGCATGGGCCATGCCCAAAACACATGGTCAAGACAAGTGGCCATGCCAAAAACACATGGGCAAAAGGCATAGTCATGCCAAAAACGCATGGTGCTATGGAATGCACGTGAGAACTTAATAAAACAAAGGAGGTCGACATTTTAGAAGGCAGGATGGTTTTTGGAGCAGTTTGGGGCGATCTTGGGAGATTCTAAGAGGTTTCTTGGAGCTTTTGAGAAGACATAATCATTGCAAACACTTTGGATTTCATTTTTGTAAGGATTAAACATTCAAATTCCATATTTTTTCTTGTTTGATTTGTTCTTAGCCATGTGTGGCTAAGAAACCCTAGTTTCTAGTTCTTGTTCAAAACATGTTGATTGCTTGACTTGAAGCATATGATTTGATGTTTGATTTGTGATTCTATTCTAGTGATTATATTCTTATTTAAACTAGAACCCTTAAATTTGATTTGATGTTTGATTTGTGACTCACCTCGCGTGTCTCGGTAAATCGTAAACCTGAAATCGCTAATCACTCGACCTGTCGAGCTGTCGTCCCCCTATAGCACAATACACCTCTAATTAACACTTTCCCCACTAGGGTTGACCACACTATAACAAGTCAATCTAGGTCAACGCTGGTCAACGGTCAACTTTGACCGGACTCGGCGAGTACCCAGGCGAGTCTGGGCGTGTACACCAATTTCCCTGGAATCCTCCCTTGACACGTCGAGCATTCCTCAACTCGACGAGTTCCACCTGGCACGAGTTGTGGGGCCACCACAACTCAACTCGCCGAGTCTCAAGAACAACTCGGCGAGTCCAGCTAGACTCAGTCCACCTGTCCATTCTGACTCCCCCTTGACTCACTGAGTCCACCTTTCCCAACTCGGCGAGGCCACTCACAGAGTGGTCGGGCAACATTCATGCTACTCGCCGAGTCTGTTCTTCGGACTCGGCGAGTCCATGCCATGCACTGACTCAATCTTGCTCCAAAGGTCAGATCCAGTTCATTAATCCATAGATCCAGTCCCTCCAAGCTCATTTAGCACGTAAAGTTACAATCTTGATGCACATACAACCTTTATATGACCATATATGATGTTTATGACTCAAATACTACAACACAAGGCCAAAGACTCTATTGTCACTCATAAAGCTTGATGAGTGAGGCTCTCTGGACCTCTATGGATCCAGATCCATGGCCTCAACTCAAAGAGGGAACCAATGGGCATCAAATCATCCCATAAATGACCACCACAAGCCCTAAATTGCATCATGCTTCACTAAACAGAAAATGGTCCGAGATAATACCTCTAGAGTGATGATCTAAGCTCCAAATCCACGAAATAGCAACCTCCTTTGCTTCCTCTTGCCTAGGGTCTCCTTCTTCTTGCTAGATAACACACACAAGATCAAGAATGGCTCCTTTCTCTTCACAAATAGCTCAAGAACACAAGGGTCACTCACTGAGGGTTGGGTGAGCACAAATGACGGCCATAAGGCCCTTTAAATAGGCCTCAAACCCGGAGATTTAGGGTTTCATTACACAGCGTAGACTCGCCGAGTCCATATCCTGGACTCGCCGAGTCCAGGCGCGCACCAATGTTCAATTCCGCGTCTCTACTCGGCGAGTCTGAGCTCCAACTCGCCGAGTCCCTCTCACAATATGACAAAAATTAGATTTACAAGATACCTGGTAAAATCCGGATGTTACAACTCTCCCCCACTAGAACTAGACTTCGCCCTCGAAGTCTCGCTCTAAAATAGCTCCGGATGCTGCTCCCGCATCATACCCTCCGACTCCCAGGTCATTTCTGATCCCTTCCGATGTTGCCACTGTACCAATACCAGAGGTACCTCCTTGTTCCTCAAAATCTTGATCTTCCGATCCCTAATAGCCACTGGTCTCTCAGCATAATTCAGGCTTGCATCTACCTGAATATCCTCTAATGGAACCACTGCCGACTCGTCGGCTATACATTTCCTCAACTGCGATACATGAAAAGTGTTGTGAATTTGCCCCAACTCTGCTGGTAACTCCAGCCGATAGGCTACCCGTCCTACCCTTTCGATCACACGAAACGGACCTATAAACCGGGGCCCCAATTTGCCCCTCTTCCTGAACCGGATCACTCCTTTCCAAGGAGAGACCTTCAGGAGAACAAAGTCGCCGACCTGAAATTCCAGCTCGGACCGGCGTCTATCCGCGTAACTCTTTTGTTGGCTCTGAGCGGTCAATAACCTCTGTCTGACCAGCTGTATCTGCTCTGTCGTCTGATTCACGATCTCCGTACTGCCCATTACCCTTTGCCCAACCTCTCCCCAACATATGGGAGTCCGACACCTCCTACCATACAACAGCTCAAAGGGCGGCATACCGATGCTCGAATGATGGCTGTTATTGTAGGAAAACTCCGCCAAAGGCAAATACGTATCCCAATTACCCCCAAAGTCCAATACACATGCCCGAAGCATGTCCTCAAGTGTCTGAATCGTCCGCTCACTCTGGCCGTCGGTCTGGGGATGGTATGCGGTACTAAAATGCAGCTCAGTACCCAACTCCTCATGAAATTTCTTCCAGAAGCAGGAGGTGAAACGCACATCACGGTCTAAAACGATCGAGATCGGCACCCCATGCCGAGATACAACCTCCCTCACATAAATCTCTGCCAACTTCTCCGCCGAAGAACTCTCACTGATGGCAAGGAAGTGAGCGCTCTTCGTCAACCTATCCACAATCACCCAAACTGCATCGACTCCTCTGGCAGTCCTCGGCAATTTGGTGATGAAATCCATAGTGATCTGTTCCCACTTCCATTCGGGAACCTCCAATGGCTGCAACTTGCCATGCGGTCTCTGGTGTTCGGCCTTTACCCTTCGACAGGTCAAACACCTCTCGACAAACCATGCGACATCCCTCTTCATACAAGGCCACCAATACTCCTTCCTTAGGTCCAAATACATCTTTGTAGCCCCGAGATGGATCGAAAATTTCGATCTATGAGCTTCCTCCATCAATGTAGTACGTGTACCGCCTACAAACGGTACCCAGATCCGGCCCTGATAAGTCATAAGGCCTCGACTATCCGATACGAACTCCGAAACCAACCCAACGACCCGCTCTCTCTTCTGCATCTCCGGACGCACAGCCTCGGCCTGTGCCCCACGAATGGCGTCCAGAACTGGAGCTATCACAGTTAGTCGCAAACATACATTTCGCAGTGGAGCACTCTCTGCCCTGCGACTCAATGCGTCGGCTACCACATTAGCCTTGCCCGGGTGGTACAAAATCTCGCAATCATAATCCTTGACCACATCTAACCACCTTCTTTGCCGCATGTTTAGGTTAGGCTGATCCATCAGGTACTTCAAGCTCTTATGGTCCGTGTAAATCGTACATCGAACCCCATACAAGTAGTGCCGCCAAATCTTGAGGGCGAACACCACTGCCCCCAACTCCAGATCATGTGTGGGGTACCTCGTCTCGTGAGGCTTCAACTGCCTCGATGCATATGCTATCACATGTCCCTTCTGCATCAGTACCGCTCCCAGTCCTAAAATCGATGCATCACAGAATACCACAAAACCCTCCATCCCTTCCGGAAGAGCTAATACCGGAGCTTCACACAACCTCTGGCGAAGCGTCTCAAAGGAGGTCTGCTGCTTGGGACCCCATAGGAATGTAACACCCTTCCGGGTCAATCTGGTGAGTGGAACCGCAATCTTGGAGAAATCCTTAATAAACCTCCGATAATACCCTGCCAACCCAAGGAAACTCCGGATCTCAGAAGGTGACCTTGGCACCTCCCACCTCATCACTGCGTCAACCTTGGCCGGATCGACCAATATCCCCTTCTGGTTAACGAGATGTCTCAGAAACTGGACCTCCCGCAACCAAAAATCGCACTTGGAAAACTTTGCATAAAGTTTCTCCGATCTCAAAACTCTAAGAACCTCCCTCAAATGCTCCTCGTGCTGCTCTCTAGATCTCGAATATACCAGAATATCATCAATGAACACAATCACCGACCGATCCAACATCGACCGACATACCCTGTTCATGAGGTCCATGAATACAGCCGGGGCATTGGTGAGCCCAAAAGGCATCACCACAAACTCATAATGCCCATAACGCGTCTTGAATGCTGTCTTCTGGACGTCCTCGTCCCGTACTCTCACCTGATGATAGCCCGACCTCAAATCAATCTTGGAGAACCAAGATGCTCCCTGTAACTGATCGAATAAATCGTCGATCCTCGGCAACGGGTAACGGTTCTTGACCGTCAACTTATTCAGTTCCCGATAATCAATACACATGCGATGCGAGCCATCTTTCTTCTTCACAAAAAAGATGGGTGCTCCCCACGGCGAGCTACTCGGCCGAATAAACCCCTTCCCCAGCAACTCCTGAAGTTGCGAGGATAACTCTTGCATTTCTAGAGGCGCAAGGCGATACGGCACCTTAGCGATAGGTGCGGCTCCCGGAACCAAATCGATACCAAACTCCACTTGCCTCATGGGAGGCACACCTGGTAATTCTTCGGGAAAGACATCTGGAAACTCGCGTACCACCGGAACTTCATCCACCGAACTCGGTCTCTCGGAGATCACTCGCGTATCCATCACATACGCCACAAAACCCTTACAGCCCTGCTGTAAACACTGCCTTGCCCTAGCAGCCGAACAAAAGACTGATCCATAACGTGTACCCTCGCCGTAAACCGAAAGAACTCCCCCACTAGGATCTCGTATAGTCACCAGCTGACGCTCGCAATCGATAACCGCGTCGAATCGGCTCAACCAGTCCATGCCCACTATAACACAGACATCACCCATCGCAATAGGAATCAGGTCGATCGGGAACTCAACCCCAAAAATCTCCAATACACATCCCCGGAGGACCTCCGTGGCACAAATCACTCTATCGGCGGCTATGGAAACCCGCAGGGGCCGACTCAGTGCCCCACGACTAACACTGATATGCTGACTAAATGCCAAAGATACAAAAGATCGACTCGCACCCGAGTCAAATAACACTAAAGCAGGTACAGAATTCACAAGGAAGGTACCTATGCATAGCATAATATAAGCATAATATCTCGACACCATAAATAAATAATAAAAGAAAGCGTACCAGCCACAACGTCGGGTGCAGCGCGGACCTCTTCCGCAGTCAGCTGAAAGGCTCTCCCCCGAGCCCTCGGTGCCTCGGCCTTCACGGGCCGACTCTCTGTAGCAGTAGCTCTGATGGCGGCGGGAGCAGACCCCTGAGATGCTCCGCGCAGCAGCGGACACTCTGCCTTCCGGTGTCCGGTCTGGTTACAGTGGAAGCACACTGTAAACCCCTTGGGGCAGTCCTTGGCCATATGCCCCTCCTTGCCACATTTGTAGCAAGACCCCGCTCGACAGACTCCATCGTGACCCTTGCCGCACTTTCCACAAGTGCGGCCCTTCTGGCTCCTGGGTCGGGGATCAGCGGGCTTGGCCCGCTTGGCTGCCGGCTGGGACTGTGCCGGCCGCCGATCCCTCCCCAGAGACTCCGCCTCCTCCCTGGCCTGAGTCTCAAGCTCAATCTCCCTCTTCCGAGCATTTTCCTGAAGCTCGGCAAATGTCCGATACGAGGAGTTCGCAGCGAACTCTCGAATATCCCGTCTCAGAATGCTCAGGTAACGGCTTATACGTGCCTGCTCGGTGGACACGTGCTCAGGGCAGAACATCGCCCTCTCATGAAACATCCTCGTAATAGCTGTGACTGACTCGGTACCCTGCTTGAGGGTCAGAAACTCCTGTGTCAGACGTTCCCTCTCCACCTGAGGAACGTACTCATCTCGGAACATGGTAGTGAACCTCTCCCAGGTCACTGCCGAAAGCTCAGTAGGTGTGAAGTGTGCCGTCACAAACTTCCACCAGTCCTTCGCTCCCAAGCGAAGCTGGTTCAGCGCGAACCGAACCTTCAAATGCTCAGGGGACGAGCAAGTGAAGAAGCATCCCTCCATATCAGATATCCACCTCATAGCTGCCACCGGATCCTGCGTACCATCAAACTCTGGTGGCTTGGTGTTGCTGAACTCCCTAAACAATGTCGCATCACCTCCCTGGGGTCTTGCCGCAGCAATCGCTACGGTAGCCGCTGCAACCGCAGCCTCAGAAAGAGCGGCATAGCGCTCGTCAAATGTCTCAATCAACGCGGTCTTAATGGACCCGAACATCTCTGGTAACTCAGCTCTGATGACCGCAGCCACCTCCTCATGAATGATCTGTCGAATCTCCTCATCGCTAGTTTCGGCATCCTCCGGCATGCGACGTGTCCTCACCATGATCAACCTCTGAAATACAACATGCGATAATTAGAATTTACTCGAACACTCTTACATTCGACAATCCACCCCTCCTTGATTCTTGGTATCCCAAGATTCTTATTTGGACTGTGTACCGCACCGGTGCTTTCAGTAGTACGGGCCCAAATACTACTGTCCGCACCGTCTCAGTACACACCCCAAATCTTCCTCTTCGGATCCCAATCCCCAAGTACTCTATTATACTTAAATCACTCTGTAACAGGTCTCACACAAAGTCCTAGCTGCTACCTAATTACTCTCAGCATCTCATAGCAGCTCACCCTTCCCTAGGCTAAGGCATCACAAAACAGGCCACTCTAGTCCTATTAGCAATACCTAGCCTACTCTAGCATGCAAATACATCACATTAATAATAATTATCACATAATATAAAGGTATTTTGGGAATTCACCGTTCGGGCGCTGGCTGATCGTACACACGTTTCTTCCTGGAAAATCCTTTACTCTTAGAAAACTTTGGTTTTATTTTGAAATATCTCTTCAATTCCTCAGTTTGAGTTCAAATACCCCCGAAGGTGTACCCGAATCCCTCAAACCAAGGCTCTAAAACCAATTTGTAACACCGAAAATTTTCAAAACAATTTTTTCAATTTTTATAAAACATAATTCCATTGATATTCATTAAACAACCATTTTAATTATCCAAACAAGACAATACAAAATCCCAAGATCATGATATCAAGCTCCGAATGTGTGTGTGTACGGATCAAGCCGACGCCTTCCCGCGGTCATCACTAGTACCTGAAACAATAACATCAACACTGTAAGCACAAGGCTTAGTGAGTTCCCCAAAATACTACATATAACACATATTAGCCACTCGAGGCTATAACTCTGTGGGTCCGTGCACCCAAACTCTGTGAACCCTCGGGTATAAAGCTTGAAGCTTTCCTTGTAGTTGTTTAGATCTTCTTTTTGGGCTATTTTGCTTGGTTTTGTCCAAATATCTTGGTCAATAGAAGTCGGACGTCCCAAATGAGCTAACACTTCAGATCTGGGGTCTTGAAGGGTTTTAATGGCATAAGGTTGCCAACTTTATGGCCATGGGAGTCCTATGCAACGTTTAGACCATCATTTTGGCCTTTGGAGCTTCTAATGGCCATACACGAAGAAAAAACTGGAACTTTACGTGATCTTTTTGTCCTTAGAGTCCAGATAAATTACCTCATGGTCTATCTTGTAGTTTTGGCAGTCTTTGGATTAAGACTTTGGCCTTTTGGGTTAGGGTGTAACACCCAAAACCAGGTTTGACTTGAAACCCTCAAAGAGGTTACATTGTTATTAATAGGTGAATTTTATGCACCTATTTTGTATGTTTATTTTCATCCTTTTATAGTATTCTACTTTATAATTCTTGTATTTCGTTAATTATTAGGGCAATTGCATATTTCATCAAGAATGTCTAGTACTTCGCCATTTTTTATTTATTTTGCATGCATTATGGAGCATGGATACATGGAGCTTGGATGCTTGGAGCTTTGGATCATGAGGGGAAGATGAACCGGTCATTCCATGGCAGAAAACATGAAGATGGAACCCGAGTCATTGTGCATTATTATCATAGCAAAGGACTATGTTTGAAACGCGATTCTTGTGACACCGACGCGGGTCATGTTTGTCCTTTGTCATTTTTCATTTGAGCAACATGACTCGTGATGAAGCTAGATTGAAGATGGAGCCAACAGTGAAGACTTTTTGGAACTTTAGCAAAAAGCATGGGCCATGCCCAAAACACATGGTCAAGACAAGTGGCCATGCCAAAAACACATGGGCAAAAGGCATAGTCATGCCAAAAACGCATGGTGCTATGGAATGCACGTGAGAACTTAATAAAACAAAGGAGGTCGACATTTTAGAAGGCAGGATGGTTTTTGGAGCAGTTTGGGGCGATCTTGGGAGATTCTAAGAGGTTTCTTGGAGCTTTTGAGAAGACATAATCATTGCAAACACTTTGGATTTCATTTTTGTAAGGATTAAACATTCAAATTCCATATTTTTTCTTGTTTGATTTGTTCTTAGCCATGTGTGGCTAAGAAACCCTAGTTTCTAGTTCTTGTTCAAAACATGTTGATTGCTTGACTTGAAGCATATGATTTGATGTTTGATTTGTGATTCTATTCTAGTGATTATATTCTTATTTAAACTAGAACCCTTAAATTTGATTTGATGTTTGATTTGTGACTCACCTCGCGTGTCTCGGTAAATCGTAAACCTGAAATCGCTAATCACTCGACCTGTCGAGCTGTCGTCCCCCTATAGCACAATACACCTCTAATTAACACTTTCCCCACTAGGGTTGACCACACTATAACAAGTCAATCTAGGTCAACGCTGGTCAACGGTCAACTTTGACCGGACTCGGCGAGTACCCAGGCGAGTCTGGGCGTGTACACCAATTTCCCTGGAATCCTCCCTTGACACGTCGAGCATTCCTCAACTCGACGAGTTCCACCTGGCACGAGTTGTGGGGCCACCACAACTCAACTCGCCGAGTCTCAAGAACAACTCGGCGAGTCCAGCTAGACTCAGTCCACCTGTCCATTCTGACTCCCCCTTGACTCACTGAGTCCACCTTTCCCAACTCGGCGAGGCCACTCACAGAGTGGTCGGGCAACATTCATGCTACTCGCCGAGTCTGTTCTTCGGACTCGGCGAGTCCATGCCATGCACTGACTCAATCTTGCTCCAAAGGTCAGATCCAGTTCATTAATCCATAGATCCAGTCCCTCCAAGCTCATTTAGCACGTAAAGTTACAATCTTGATGCACATACAACCTTTATATGACCATATATGATGTTTATGACTCAAATACTACAACACAAGGCCAAAGACTCTATTGTCACTCATAAAGCTTGATGAGTGAGGCTCTCTGGACCTCTATGGATCCAGATCCATGGCCTCAACTCAAAGAGGGAACCAATGGGCATCAAATCATCCCATAAATGACCACCACAAGCCCTAAATTGCATCATGCTTCACTAAACAGAAAATGGTCCGAGATAATACCTCTAGAGTGATGATCTAAGCTCCAAATCCACGAAATAGCAACCTCCTTTGCTTCCTCTTGCCTAGGGTCTCCTTCTTCTTGCTAGATAACACACACAAGATCAAGAATGGCTCCTTTCTCTTCACAAATAGCTCAAGAACACAAGGGTCACTCACTGAGGGTTGGGTGAGCACAAATGACGACCATAAGGCCCTTTAAATAGGCCTCAAACCCGGAGATTTAGGGTTTCATTACACAGCGTAGACTCGCCGAGTCCATATCCTGGACTCGCCGAGTCCAGGCGCGCACCAATGTTCAATTCCGCGTCTCTACTCGGCGAGTCTGAGCTCCAACTCGCCGAGTCCCTCTCACAATATGACAAAAATTAGATTTACAAGATACCTGGTAAAATTCGGATGTTACACTTTCCCTCTAAATCTCTAGATCTAGCTATGGTTTTCTAGTTTAGTCCCTTTGGTTGATTTTGGACCTCTAATTATGAGTTAAGCAACTCCTGGAGATGGGAATGATAGATCTAAGGTCCCTTGGTCCTTTAGTATCATAAAAATGGAGTCTTGATGGGAGCTTTAGCCTCATGCATGGGTTAAAGACCTTGAAAAGGTCTTAATGGAGGCGTTGGGTGTATATGAGGCATGTAAAGGCATAAAGTTGCCAACTTTATGTCTTAGGACGTCTTAACAAACTTAGATCTGGCTTTTGGACGTAAAGGAACCGAGTATTAAGCACTTAATGGCGAAAGTGCTTAATCTGGTAGTACGATGGGCGTAACCCAGTGTACGCTGAGCGTAGTCCCAAGACCCTAGTACGCTACGCGTACCAGGATGGTACGCCAAGCGTACACATCTCAGTTGGGCCGAATTTGTTTTGGGCCTTGGAGCTTTTAGGCCTCATTTGGTTATTAGATTTGGTTACATTTTGTGAATTATGGGCCATTTCATCTATTATAGGTCATGGATATATATTGGTTGGGCCGTATTGGGCCAAGAGGCCCATTAGTTATTTTGGACTTGGATTTTGGGCCCATTAGCAAGGGAAGGATAATTGGGCCTCATGGAAGGGTTGAAGTTTGGGTTTTCCTTTGACTAATCTAAGGTCCTAACATTGATTAATATTATTATTCAAAATGGGAGGCTACAAACTGTTAGGAGAGCAGCTGTTGTATTCACCAGATAGAGGTGAGTCTTCTCACCATACCCATGAGTCTAAGGCACCAAGGCTGGCCTATTATGTGATTGATATGATATGTGATTGTGTTTACATGGTAGACCCCGGGGGAGCCCGTGGCATTGGATGTAAGACCCTGTGGGGTATCCCATGGCATTCCTTGGTAAAGACCATGTGGGGTAGCCCATGACATTGGATGTAAGACCATGTGGGGTAGCCCATGGCAGTCCTCGGGTAAAGACCATGTGGGGTAACCCATGGCATTCTTACAGGTTTTATTATATGCATGGCTTATGTGATATGTGTGTAGCTTTAATAGCTAACATGATATGTGTATGTGGGTTGTGTATGGTGTGCTCTGGGGAACTCACTAAGCATTCCGCTTACAGGTTGTTGATTTGTTTCAAGTACATCTGAGCCCAAGGGCAAGTGCAAGGCTTGATGGTGCGGAGTGCACTCTATCTCTCTTTCACCGACATGTTTTGGGGACACTCTGGTGATTTAAATAAAGTTGTAATGAATGTTGATTTGAAACAATTATGTTGGAAATTCATGGTTTATGCAAATGTGTTTTATTAATTAAAAATGAAAATCTCTTTGTAAAATTTGGGTTGTTACATAGGGCTTGAGCTTATTCTCTTTAGGAAGGGATTAATGGGTAAAGATGGAAACTTTACCCTTCAAAAAGGTATTTCCAATCTAGATCTATAGTTTTGGGTTAAGATATGAAGAATAAAGGCTTAATGCATTAAGAAGGGGTTAATAGACTAAAGAACTCGATGAGTTCATCAGAGGAACTCGACGAGTTTATTGGGAGTATCTCGACGAGTTTGGGGAAAACTGGACGAGTTGATGCGAGATATCGCGATTTTGTGGTTTTTGGGAACTCGCTAAGTTGGAGGAAAACTGAACGAGTTGAGTCAACTCAAAAAGTTGACCTTTACCATGACTTAGATGTTGACTTTGACCTTGACCAAGGCTGACCCCTATAGGATTATGAAGTACGGAATGGGTTCTAAAGGGTAGTTCCATGTAAAGGTTTTTCCCCATCCTTTTTGTGTTATTGAGTCCCTTGAGCATATCTTAAGGTTTAAACCTCAGATCTGGATTGTAGAAGGTATTTTGAGCCCAAAGACCCAAGCTTTATCGAGCTGAAGGCAAGCCTATGAACACCAAACTCTTGTTGAAGCTTGTATTGGCCTTATGGAGCAAATATGCCATGCATGAACTTAAAGATCAAAGCTTTACGTGACATCCAAGCTGTGCGATATTAGATCTAGAGTTTTGAGTGGTAGATCTGCCTTAAAATGTCTGAATGAGAATACAGACTGAATGGACTCGCCGAGTCAATGAGCTGACTTGACGAGTCGGCTAGGGTTTTCCCGATGAGACTGAACACACGGTAACCCGGCGAGTTGACGGGTCAACTCGGCGAGTTGAGTTGGACTTTCATGAGGGTTTTAAGGAACAAAATGGACTCGATGAGTCGCATAGATGCACTCGACGAGTTAGGTCGACATGGACTGATAACTCGAGTGTTTACTTCTGATGACTTTTGGGTTTGGTCAAACTTGAGGGATAAAGGTTGTGGAGGGGTAAAATGGTCTTTTACCCATCCCAAGAGTTGTGATCTTTAAGTGTTAATTAGATATGATTATTACATGTAGGTGGGGATCTGACTGTTCGAGGGGTATTAAGTTTCCTTTCTTGCTTACGAGGCGAGTCTTCAAACTATACTTACCTTGAGTGGTAACTTGTGTGACCGGAGGGTCTTGTGTGCTTATATTGACTATTGTGATATTAAGCATTATGTCTTTGTAATTTATGCGGTATGTTGTTTTGTGCTTCTATTGAGTTACAGTGTTACAGGCGCCATCCGGACCCTTGCTTTCTCCCCACGGTCTCGCATGCGGAGCTGACAACTTCCCCCTCATACGCACAACATACTTCGAAGCTACGCCCAGCGTAGTCCGAGGAGTTCGGCTATAAATAGATGCGAGAGCGTCCTCATTTATTCACACCTTTACCCTTCTTTCTCTCTCAATACTCCAAAATTATCCCTCCCTTTTCCTAGTACTTCCTAGGTGCTAAAGGCGAGTACCGGAGTGCTAGAAGGCTCCGAGAAGAAGAGCTTTCGGCTCGGAAGTTATGCCCCCGCAGAGCCTGGTTCCTAGCTAAACCTCATTGTAAGTAAGTTATGCTTACCCTACTTTAAGTATAGCTTATGTTTAATTTCAATATCGTTATTATGAACCTATAAACAAATATGTGCTAAGTATTATAAAATATAAAGTGTTATTATAATATCTTTTAAATACTCGCGGTACGGGGTATCTGGTTTGAAGGGCATCATATGGTTGTTACATTTCATAACAGTTTTAACACCAAAATGGTCCTGCCCTCCGGTGTTTCATTTTCGGCCCCTATCTGTACATAATAGCTTAAAAGTATTGTTTAACACTTATAAAACAATATAGCTCGTAGAGCTAATAATTAGTCACAATAAATATTAGACTAAGATATACTGATAATGATACTAGGTTTCGTCGAAGGAAAATAAAATTATTAAAAGCGAAGCGTTGCCCGAGTTTGGAGTCATCACTTTAACAAGTGAGTGCATAGTTACTTTCATCTTACACATAGATATGAAGTATTTCAAATACGTGCTATATGTGCATTTTATCTGTGTTCTTGATATCGATGTTGGATGAATGCTGTATACATTTTTTACTTGATTTAAACTGTATATGTATTTTATACCTATCAATATGTGGGAAAGATGGGTAGATGAAATAAATGATGAGTGATGAAATAAAATGATGAGAGACCTCGATGTTTAAGTTGATTTAGTCATCTAACAGAGTATCAATGACGACCACAGAATATTCTAGACAGTCTAGTAGAACGTTGGCAGACTCGCAACCTGTAGGTGTTTGTGAACGATATGTTCACCGGTGTACTCCATCCCCCTCATGGTTGCCTTACTGGTATATATTGCTAAGGAATCCTTAAGCAGTATTGTCTTCCCGATAATGATCCTTAGGATAGGTCCCTTGGATTAGATGCTTTAGTGACAGAAAGTGAGGATAATGGGAATGAGTAATTGGGTTGAATGATTTGACGAAATTAATAAACTTAATTATTGTGGGTTGAAAACCTTATGTGCTCACCAGGCTCTCATGTCTGACCCACTCAATTTCTTGCATTACATGTAGTGGAAAAAGAGCACATGACAAGAGTGTTGATCTGATGAGAGATCTGTGGATTATAGACCATTAGAGTAATAGATGTTGTAAGGCCTATACTATTTATCTTTATGCTTATGTACTATATTGACAATGACATCCCAATGTTTTTAATATAATGAAAACCTACTCCTTCAGGAATGCTTTGATAATTTACTTATCATATTTTAGGGAACAAATCCTGTAACATATTTCGTAAAAAGTATACTATGATTTTCAAATAAAGCGTAAACAAATCATTTTTTCTGGCCATGAAAATGGGGATGTCACACTGCGTTTCCAAAAACTTAATTGATTAAGTCGCTTTCTTTGATTCCATCAGCTCCAAAGCTCAGATCTTGTCCATTCTATGGTCTAAATGGATATAGTTTCCAACTTTATCCATTAAGACACCCAAAGAGATCAAGATCTCCCACCTTAGGTCCAAAATAAGCCAAATACCACAATGTCTTTACCATTAAGCCCTTAATATGGAAAGACCTTAACCCAATCACTCCAGAAGGGTTTTCTAATATCAGATCTATCATAAAGAAGAAAGCTTTATAGACATGTTTGCAAATACATGTCTAGAATCCATTTTAGGGTATAATAAGCTAAAAATGCCCAAAAACTCATGCAATGATAAGAAGTCTAACCAAAGTCTAGATATACAACATATGATGCTCTTGGGACTCAGGACAGTCATAAAGTTGCCAACTTTATGAGCTCCTTCCTTTCAAACTTGCTCAAACATGAATAACATGGGACAATATTCTAGATCTAGCCACTTTAAGCCAAAAAGATTAGGCCTTTGACACTTACAAAGGTCCAGAAGCTATGTGAGATGATGATTGTGTTGCTTCCTTGCAAGATCCAACAATAGAGCACCTTATTCTCAGTCTTCTCTTCTTCTCCAAGCTATCAAATGTTCCCAAAAGACCACAAATCACTAAACGAATGAGGACTAGGGTTTATCTGAGGTATAAGGGTGTTGGAGGCTGGAAACGAATCATGGGCAAGCCCTAGAAATTACTTAGATGGGTTTAAATATGAAGCAAGCCCTAAAAGAATCATGGGCTTGGGCCATAACAGCTGCCATGTCGTGGTCTTCATTGGCTACGTCATGGTGGTTCAAATAAAACATGTGGTCCAATTAATCATTTCCATGTCGTGGGCATCCTTGCACTACGTCATGGTATAGATTTTCCTCCAAAACTTCATATTTTGGTCCTTGATAAAAGTAAAACCAATCTGGAACACGGGTGTTACACAAATTCTTTCCTCATACGCATCGTATATATATATATATATATATATATATATATATATATATATATATATATATATATATATATATACATTTAGACTCCTTCATCTCGAAGGATCTAACCCATATTTTGTATCGATACTGACTTGATCATTATAGGCCACTCCCGGGAAGCAATTCAAGGGGCGACTCTAACGATTCTGGTTTATGAGTGTAACAGGAATCACATTGGGGATTGTTAGCTGCGTCGAAACACATATCCAAGATCTCGACTCAATCAGCCTCATGACGATTTTTCGGGTTACATCAAGCTCCATCATTATTTGAGCGATTCATGAATTAGGTTACTGATATAAGTGAAGAACGAGTCACGTATAAGAACACTTCATCCATAATTGTCTCAAATAGGATGCCGTGAGTAAAATATGAAGATACCGGTTATAAAGACTTAATGTGTACGAAAACATTAAGTACTAAACGTGTACAAATTGAAAATTTTATTACCCTGTTAAGTTATTTTTTCGGCTGAATCTGGAGTAGCCAGTTATAAAGACTTATAACTAAATGTGGACAAAAAAAAAAAACAAGTTAAATAATCAAATATGGAAAAAAAACTCAAAGATAAAATATATACAAATCAAAATATATATTATTCTTTTAATTCATTACCCTAATTAAAACTAAATGTCGAAACTTATAATTAAATGATTTTTCCGATGATTAAAAAGTGAAATATGTACAAATTAGAAAATAATTAAGACTATGTTTGGTGCGCCACAACTAGCTGATAAGCTAGCTTATTTTTTGAGTTTTTTTATGTTATCGTGTTTGGTAAGTCAAAAAGTAGCTTATAAGCTAGCTTTTTGAAAAGCTATTTAGACTAGGTTTTTAGGAGTTTTTTTAAAATTTTCCAAATATACCCTTAATTAATTATAGAAACACATATTTTTACATGTCATTTTATGTAATTTTATATATTTCAGCCAGCTTTTCAGCACGTTATTTTTTATCAGCTAACTTTTCAGCTATCAGCTAGCTTTTTGTTTAACAACTAACTTTTCGGTTATCAGCTAGCTTTTCAGCTACCAGCTAGCTTTTCAACTAGTACGCCAAACATAGTCTAAAAATAACGATTTTTAAATTGAGATATTTTTTAAAAATCCTATTCAATATACACGCCTACAAAAAGGACTAATCTTTTCAGCATCTATGTCAGCCCAACTAACTTCTTTACTTGTTGGGCCCACTATTAAAGCCCATTTACTTTTTTTTTTCCCAACTAGTTGACATTTGGATCGAGGAATACATTTATTTACTTATAAATTAAAAATATGTTCCAATTTGGAAGGGACAAATAAATGTAAATAATATGTTCGATTCTATATATAAATTTAAAATACTCTTTAATTATGTTGTTGAAAAGTTAGAATGTTGATTTTAGATATTGTATTTTAATTTTGATATGTTTTTTAGAACATCAAGTTAGTATGTTTGAGATTGAACTAAGTCATTCTTGTTAGAAACACATTGTTAAACAAATTGTTAGACAAGTGAGTTAACCCTAATTGGTGACATATATTATTATTATTATTATTATTATTTCTAAATTTAATTTTAAAATATTTATATATGAAAAAACATTTTGAATAACTTAATGACTAATGAGCTACAATACTTACAACTCTATCATCATTTTAAACATCTATAATCTAATATATTATAATTATATTTAGTTTGATTAATATTAAATATTTAGATTAATTAAATAAAATCCCAAGACAAAATAGATGTCAAATCACTATTTTTCTCCTTTCTATTAATATCAATTACATATACAGTTAAGCAACGAGTCCTTAAAGCTCTTGGTGGAAATGGTCGGTTCTACAATGTTACTATTTATTTGGGAGAAAACGATAAATTTATCTTCCTTTTTTAAAGTTGGGAAAAAATAACATTTTTGCGAAATACATAAAACAATTTCGTTTTAGAAATTTTCTTTAAAAAACAAAAAAAATAAAAATAAAAATAAAAAAATTAATAAAAATAAATTGAAAAATAAAGTCTAAGATGAGTACTACACATCATAGCAAGTAATAGGCTGTGAAGATGGTGACGGTTTCAAATGCTTATAGAGACGCCCATTACCTCCTCCTCCATCCACCACCACGCTTCTCCGTCATTACACTCCTCTCTTGCATTTATCACCACCACCTCTCTCTCTCTCTCTCTGACATTTGCGAATTGCGATGGATCTGAAGAGTTGCATGACTACTGTTTTCATCATCTTCCTCCTACTTGCAGTGCCTGGTTTCTCCAAAGGTTTGTTTGTTTGATTATGCTTCATTTCTCTCTATTTCGTTCGTCACATCAAAACAGGAAATCGAAGTTTGTTGATATTCCTTGGTTTTCGTTTAGAGTTACTGATTTTGTTAAGTGATTTAACCGATTGAACCATCAACGACTGATGAATCATATGATTTTCCGCATGATTAAGCCAGTCTAGAGATTTAATTCGTCGAATTGCACGTCTATTCGGAATTTTATGCTCAGATCGATTTTTTGCTTTCCGTAAATCCGCCTCGTAGGTATTTGAATTCTGATTTTGGATATATAATATCTTATAAACTTGAATCTGAGCTAATCTAGCTCTACATACTATCGCAATGTGATAGAATTTGCTATTCATAAATCATCATCATCCGATCGGTATGATTCATCAGTAAAGTCGCATATCAAATTCTAGACAAAACTCGCCATGGCTCTCTTTCCTGCGTCTATATATAAACTTCTCATTCGTGTTAATCTTCGTCGATCTGAATTGTTAGATTGATTAAATTTGATGAGGATTCTGGTTAATTTGTGCAGTTAAACATGGATTAGGTTCAGAAGTTTATGATATCGATTATCGTGGACCTGAAACTCATTCTCATAGGCCTCCACCAAACCGAAACCGACCTGGTGGTGTTCGCCATGGAAATCTCAACAAGCATCCTCATTCTCATTTAACTCAGAAGCGCCATAAACAAGGTAATTAGCTCCTTCTAATCATGCATATAAAACGATAAGTTAAGGTTATTTCTTGATGTAACATCTCATTCATTTGTTCTTACATACGGAATTTGGTGATCAGGAAAAAAAGCTTAATGGATGAAGACTATTCCAACAATGGTATCGCTTAAGTATAAGTTAAAGTTGAGATATCTATGGTTTTGTGTTGTTTTTTTTTCTATTTGCATGATTACTCGTATAAATATCAAGTCAAGAATATACTAAAATGCATGTGATTATGAGTTATTGATATTGGCTTAGACATCATCGATAAAACAAACAAATCGAAGCATTTTAGTACGTTCTTGATTCTAAATTATTGTGATAATATATATCCAACTATGGCTTTTAATCATGTAAGTTTCTTAGTATTGGAGAATGGAGAAAGATCTTTATGTAATATATGCAACACGTTTTCATGTTGTGTGCTTGTATTTGAAGTTTGGCAAATTAATGATGGTTTTATTATGTGTAAAACTGTAAATGCCTTTTGGTTTCTTATTTGCTCTTTGACCTTCATGTTTTTTCATGATACTTTATGTTTATGTTATTCATTTTGGTTCTTGATCACTCAACAGGGTTGTTTTTTGGTTTTATTTTGTCCATAAACATTATGATATTTAAAAAAAAAAATCCAAGTTAGAATTACTAATTAAAATCATAAATCATTTTTTTTTAATATACCATTATATAGGCTAGGTTTTCTCTTTTATACTAGAGCCAAATAAAAATGTCTCTTTTAACATTCGAACAATCCGTACGGATCAGTTTTTGCCAATATACTTTAGTATTGGTTGTAGAAGTAAATAAATAAAAATATGAAATATAAACCTAGACATGTTAAACGATGCATTGTAATAGTGGAAGGACAAGTCGTATCCATAGGGTTTAGTATTAAAAAAATATGCAAAAATGCTTAAGTATAGTTATGACTTAAACTTAAATATGAGTTGATACGTGTTGCATAAATTGTCACTACGAGTAAGAAGAAATGAGATAAATAGAGAATAAAAAACATTCTAACATCAAGATTATCCTCTATTGTGATTTTACTTATGATCACTACAAAACCATAGAGGATTTTACTTTTTACTTATGATCAAGATTCTCTACCCGTTTTGACAACCCTTCCATTTGTGTATCTAATCAAATGTTGTTCATTGATTAAACCTAACATACTACTTTAAGGTCATAAATTTCTAGACTTAGAATGTATATCACAATGATGTGGATGGAAGTGCCAATTACGATAATGTTTAACCGGTACTATATGTATGAGTATATAATTTAATCGAAAACTTTTACAAAAACAGTGTCATTATTTGTTTCTATTACCAAGATTTAGAATTATACCATGATTCTAAATCTTTAAAAAAATCATTAGATAATTAACGAAGTGGTGAGTTCTATCGAAAATCTAATACTCCAAGTCAAACATAAAAATAAACACAAAAATTATAGAAACAAACCGTTCAAAAGAGCCTATCATGATAACTTCATATAACCATTCAAACCCAAGTACACAAGATAAACCTGAATATTTGAATGTTGTGATTTAGCCAAACATAACGACTAAATCATCGTTATGATGATTAGGAAAATTGAAATTAAAAGAAATAATTGGCAATAATCAAAAGTAGATGTTCTTAGACTAGAAAATTTTCCTCGAGAAGATATATGATCTCCAAATTCAAAAACTACCCTCCCTAATTACTTCAAAAATAACATTTACAAACCAAACTTTCAGGGTTTAAAAAACAATTGACCCGGCTATGTCAACGCATGACTCAAATGTGACATGATGTGTAATGAAAGTGTAGTATAATGTAATATATATAACATGACCGTTCAAACCAAGACCAAATGTTGACACGACCGTTGATGGTAAAGCGTGTTCATTTACCTTAAGTCTTCAAATAGGATGTATCAAAAGTTGACATAGATGCACATCTCCTACAACCATTTTTTCTAAAGCTTTTTTTTCCGACGTCCACCCAACTTTTTGATCAATCGTTTGTCCATTGTTTCATTTGTCAATATTTATCTTTGTACCCATCGTTTGCATCATTTTTTACCCCGATCATCCATTTGTTTGCCTATGTGAATATAAAGACAAACATAAAACACATAAAATGCACCAAATATATGGGCAAATCCTCAAGTGTTGTGAAATATGTAACATCCTAGAAATCACGATAAAAATTTTCATTTTTAATTTAAAACAAAACATTGTTTTCAAATTAAAATCATATCAAATACTCCCAAGATTTGGGTAACATAAAATCCCCAAACCATGTCACCGAAAGATGTGTACGATCACGCATTCGTCTTGCCACGATCATCTGAAGTACCTGAAACAATAAACTAAAATTGTAAACCAAAACTTAGTGAGTTCCCCAATGTACCACATAACACAACCAAACAGATATACAATATGCATGTTGGATCCACGACCTCCTGGTTGGCTTACCCTGGCCCACAACCTCCCAATTGGATTGCCCTGCAAATAACGTATTGGGTCCACAACCTCCCGGTTGGCTTTACCCTGGCCCACAACCTCCCGATTGATTTTCCCTGGCCCACAACCTCCCAGTTGGATTTCCTTGGGTTTGTTAACTTACACCACACAACAGTACAATCTCAACCCAAGCATACTATGTCGACATATAACATATAACATATATTCAGCAAACAGATAATCATACAACCAATTAAAAGACTCACATGAAAATCTATAGATCACTACTGCATCATAACATCCTATATATCACGACTCAGTTCTTACAGATCAATTCGATACGGAAACATTCCCAAAACCCGGCTACATAACTTAGTGGGCCTACATTGGTGCCTTCGACCCGCAAGTACAATGAAGAGAACTCACCTTTCTGTCTGAAAATATCTCTGAATAGAGTACAACTCTGAATAACACCTCAATCGGTCACCCATTCATAAAAATGACCAATCTCAGTTACTACTCAAAATACCCAAAATACCCTTAGGTCAAACCTGATCAAACCCTAGTCAAAAGTCAAAGTCACCACGTCAACTTAGCCATTCGCCACGTCGTGGTTAGCTCTAGCCACGATGTGGTGACTAAAGGACAAAACAGTCGCATGTCAGTCATTCACCATGTCGTGGTGACCGTTCAGACCAACTTATTCTAATAAGCCCTTAATCCATCAAGCTAACCATTTAAACTTCCTATAAGACATTCTCTCATCCAATGAACCACAAAAATCATTGCTTTATAGATATACATGCCCAATGCATGTCTTGAACTCAAACTATGTCAAAATAGAGTAAAAAGGCGGCCAAGATCACATGAAAAAGTTCAAAACTCTAAGAAATTCTAGATCCAACACTCCCAATGTAACACTCGCGGATTCGGGGTAGTCAATGTAGAGACAATGAGTGTTAAAAATGATTTTTTGATAGAAGATTATTTAGAATAAACAATCTTAACAATAGTATAATATATATTTCAAGGATTCTGTGCATATAAAGAATGTTGAAATCCGATTTATAACGAAGAAATTATGACCCGTCGAAGTTTTGCGACAAAACCGACACGACTCCGCGTATCGTAAAAAGTAAATTTTTGACAAAATACTTTTCAGCCTTAGCAATCTAAAAAAAAGTCATAGTATATTTTAAACCGAGAACGTACATAAAAAGAACGTCGAATCTGACTTCGTTTGAGGAAGTTATGATTTTTTTAAGATTTAGCATAGCAGTGCACATCCCGGAAATCGAATTTTAGATCGATCGATTTTTAGCCGACACAACCTAAATAAGAATTGAAGAACTCATTAATAGGAGTTCAACGATATAGAGACAATCGAAAACAGACGTTGGATGACAAGGTTATGAATTTTTAACAAACTTTAACTGTCTAAGCGTGTTAACATATAACTCTAAAAATAAAACCAAAACTAGCCGATGTAGTCTAAATAAAAGTTGTAAGTCTCGTCGATACCTACGTGTGGATATAAATAACGTGAAAAACAAAGCTCGTATGCGAAAGTTACGGACTGTAGAAGATAATTAGTTTTTTTTGAGTAACCAACAAATGACATGTGGCGCAATCTAAGCCACTGCTTCTTCCCCATGGCTTGCCACCAGATGGTGACATGTGGCATGGGAACGCCCATCGTTCAACAAGGGAACACCCCACGTTCGTATCAAACTCCGCCTATAAATAGAGGCGTAAATCACTTCATTTCTCACACTTTTCTCACTCATTCTCTCCCAAACACCCCCAAACCCTCTAAGCCTTTCCCTAGCATCTCTTAGGTGTTCGAAGCGAGTCCCGCAGCACCGGAAAGCCTCGAGAAGAAGAGGTTTCGACTAAGAAGTTATGCTCGCATAGAACCCGATTACTCTCTAAACTCCCTTGTAAGTGAGCTATGTTTACCCTACTTTAAGTATAACTTATGTTTAAGTTCATTATCGTTATTATGAACCTATAAACAAGATTTATCAGTGATTTCAAGCTGTTATACTGATTGATCTACTTACGATGATGATATCTAGGTTGTGATTTAGTGAGGTATTTAAAGTGAGATTTCCAAACAGTATACTGCGTATATCAAACAGACCCTACCTCTGATATGATCCTACCTGGTTGTTTCTTACTTGATAGATCTTGGAGTAGAATTTGAGTTAATGATGAATCTAGACTAATAATTAGTCGCAATAAATAATGGACTAAAACTTAGCGATAATAATGCTAGGTTACGTCAAAGGAAAAGACAGTTGCTAGAAGCGAAGCGCTGCCTGAATTTTAAGTCGTCACTTTAACAAGTGAGTGCATAGTCCATTTCATGGACATGATTTTAATACAGGTATTAAATATATGTTTATGTGTGAAAATTTTGATACATCCTCAAATACGTGTTAAAAGCATATCTGACAATATATGATGATTTAGGATACAAAGTAAACCTAAATTAATTAAGAGGAATATTGGGTAGTATTTTCTTACGAGTACGAGTGAGATATACACGGAGGGTAGAACTTTAAAATTTGTCATTGATCCGAGAGCATGGATTATACATAGTCATTCATCGTTAGTCTGAGAGTATGGAGAGGGCATAGTCATTTCTCATTAATCTAATAGCATGGATTAAGATATAGTCATTTGTCCTTAGTTTGAGAGTATGGAGAGGGCATAGTCATTTGTCATTAATCTGAGAGCATGGATTAGACATGGTCATTTGTCCCTAGTCCGAGAGTATGGAGTGGACATAGTCCTTTATCATTGATCTGAGAGCATGGATTAGACATACCTGATCTGGGAGTATGGATTAGGTAAAGTTATTAACTTTAGATCCGAGAGTATGGATCGTGTCATTGTGAGGATCGACGAGGTAGGTTACAATTTCTTATATGAGGTGAAATTGTATATTGCGAGTTCTAATATATATATATATATATATATATATATATATATATATATATATATATATATATATATATATATATATATATATGATATAACATTGTGGGATTGAAATCCCTATGTATTTACCAGGTTTCCCAACCTGGCCCACGCAGTTTATTTTATCACAGGTGGCTATATAAAAGATACATTTTGTTGAGAGATTCAAGGAATATTAGGCCACTAGTTTAATTACTGTAAGCTAGTAAAATTTCGTTATGCTTATGTTTCTGTATTGACGATGACATCCTAATATTTTAATATTAATAAAATACATGTCTTTGGAAATGATTTGATAATATCATTATCTTGTTTTCTGGGAACAAATTCTGCAATACAACTTTTAGAAAAAGATACTTTGATTTTTAGATTATCATAAACGAATCAATATTTTTTGGCCGTAAAATTGGGGATGTCAAACCCAACCCTAAAGGGACTCTGGGGATCCATAAAGTTGGCAACTTAATGGAATTCCAACACTCCAATAAGTCCCAACATGAATAATAAGGCTTATAAATCTAGATCTATGCACAAAAACTAAAAAGTGTGGAACTTGAGGACTTACAAAAGTCCAGAAGATGCACAACAAGAAGATGAGAAGAGTCCCTTGCAAAATCCTAGCCGAAATGTCACCTTCTTCTTCTTCTTCTAGTATCCAAAATTTCACACCAAGGGCTCAAAAAGGCAAGTTGGAAGTTAGGGTTTGTTTGAAGGATGAGAGAGTGTGATTGAGGTTGAGGGTGAGCAACCCTAGCCATTACATTCCCTTAAATAGGGGCAAAAACCCCAGAGATTAGGGTTTTTTATTTAACCACCATCACGTCGTGGTTAGGCCACTACCCCGTGGTGGTCATTAAAAACTCGCGATACAAAATGATCTACCATGTTGTGGCCACCAAAGTTAAAATTTATACATAAAATTTGATTTATACCTGGACTGGATGATACAATTTCCCCCCACTTGAACTGGTCTTCGTCCTCGAAGTCCGATGATGTGAAAAACTCATGATAACGCTCCCGCATCTCTGCCTTGGGTTCCCAATTCCACTCAGAACACTTCCGTTGTATCCACTGAACCTTTACCAAGGACATCACCTTGTTGCACAAGGCCTTTGCCTTCTGATTAAAGATTGACATTAGTCTCTCAATATAATTTAGGTGATCATCAACCTGAACATCATCCAAAGGAACAACTACTTATTCATCATCCAAAGGAACACTTCCGAAGCTACGAAACGTGGAAGGTGTTGTGAGTCTGACTGAGCTCCTCAAGAAAGTACAATCTGTAAGCTACCTTGCCAACCCTGGTAATCACTCAAAATGGCCCAATATACCCGGGCCCCAACTTGCCCCTCTTCATAAAGTGTATAACACCCTTCCAGGGTGATAACTTCAACAAAACCATGTCGCCAACCTGGAACTCTAGCATAGATCAACGCTTGTTGGCATAACTCTTCAGCTGACTCTAAGCTGTATGCAGCCTCTGTCTGATCTGCTGAATAAGTTATGTCATCTGAAGGACTACTTTAGTCCTTCCCATAACCCCTGTAACCGACCTCTCCCAAGAAGAAGAGGGTACGAAACTTCCTCCCCATAGTTGTAGAACTTGCTATTCGGTACCTGTTCGGCCGACTACTAAGTAGCGAGTACCCGGGAGTACTCGGATTTGGTAATTCATCTAAAAATATTTTTAGGGAAATTATATATGTCAAAATCAAAAGTTAAAACCATAAGTTGATTGAAATATATAGCAAAGTTAGATACATGTGAATACACAAAAACTGAAAAACACACAATGGTCTCACTTCGTGAATAATTACTAAAAATTTAAGATATATATATATATATATATATATATATATATATATATATGTGTGTGTGTGTGTGTGTGTAATAATCACATGTGTGTATTTTAAATAATAAATCATTAAGTATATAGTAACACCCGATTCATGGTATGCCTTAAATTCAAGTATTTATTATGTTTTTCTCTGGGACTCGACGAGTTGGAGGCCCAACTCGTCGAGTAGAGTCGTGATCCGCAGGAAGTTTAAGTAGTCTAATCAACAAGTTGGGAGACCGACTCGGCGAGTAGACGCTGTTTGAGTGAAACCCTAAATTGAGGGTTTGCACCCTATTTAAACACATTATAACCCCTCAATTCATCCCCCATCATCCAGAGCAAACCCTAACTCGAAACCTTAGCCTTTTTTAATGTGTTCTTGAGCCTTGTGGTGTTACTTTGTGTGATTGAAGCTTAAAGAAGAGTAAGAGGCTTGTGAGATCAAGGGGAACAAGAAGATCCAAAGTTTTGAGCATATTTCCATCTTATTAGAGGTATAAAGCTAAAACCTTGTCTATTCATTATCTAGATCTTGATTTTGGGCCTTTTTCTACATCTTTTTAAACCCTAGAGAGGTTATATTTGGGATTGAGTATTGGAAGTCAGTTTGTGCTTTAGATCTGGGTTTATTGGGGGTCTTTATGGCATAAAGGTGCCCACCTTGTTGCCATAAACACCCTATGCATCTTGTAGACCATCTTTTATGGTTTTTTGAGCCAAAGACCCCATGTATGGACATCAAGTTCGTGACTTTACGTATAAAAGGGACCCTAGGAGGTTAGATCTATGATTTGGATGCATTAAGTCCCACTGAAATCGACTGTATAGTTTTGGACAAGGAGGGACTTGGCGAGTCACTTGGGTAACTCGGCGAGTTGAGATGCTTTTCCCCCAAAAACGTCTTCTGGAAATGGTTTTGGTTGAGTGGAAGGAAAGCTCAGCCTGCTAGGGTTTTGCCTTGGACATGGAAATCATGGGACTCGACGAGTGCTAGAACACACTCGGTGAGTCCAAGGAAATCTCCCAATCTTTGAAGATGGACTCGACGAGTTGTTCTTTCAACTCGACGAGTCACGCATTCATATGCTGAAGATGAACTCGACGAGTTCAAGGAAGAACTCATCGAGTCGGTTGAAGATTGACTGAAGTGTTGTTGAAGGTGAACTCGTTGAGCTCTTGCTAGACTCGACGAGTGGAGACGGGTTTGTAGTATTATGTGGACGAAGGGACTCGGCGAGTTGGCAGACCAACTCGACGAGTCTGGTCTACCAAAGAGTTGACTTGACTAGGGTTTGGCTTTGACTTTGACTTTGACTTGGATTCAAGTTGACTCTTGAAGGGGTTGTGGGTAGAAATTGATAACTTAAAAGGGTTTTAGTGTAGGGATTGAGGAGTCGAGGAAATCCAACTTTCACACCGAGGATAGTGCAAACACTACATGACTTTGAGGTGATTTACCTTCCAGTAGGGGTGGGTCTGAGGCCATAATGCCGGCCCACCAACAAGAGTAATTGGTAGATAATTGTATTTGTGATAATTATCTTGTTATGCTTACGAGATATGCTTATATGATATGCTTATGAGATATGCCTACGAGATATGCGTATGTGATATGCTATGTGAGTTAGTGGTAGTAGCAGGGAATAGATTTTCCCCGACTTGGTCATTAGGACCGAAGGATTGTTCAGTACCCCAGATATGTTTAGCCGTATGATTATATTTTGCTATTTATGATAGAGGTAGGGGTGAAATAGTCCTCGATGCCGGTTGAGATAGACTGGAGGGTAGTCGGCACCCCAGAACGGCCTGACATGGGTAGGTCAGCACCCTAGAATGGCTTGACATGGGTAGGTCGGGCACCCTAGAAATTCCCGGTAGTATGTATGCAATGTGATTGTATGGTATATGTTATGATGGGGGAACTCACTAAGTTTCGTGCTTACAGATTCAGTTTTGGTTTCAGGTACCTCTTCGTCTAAGGGGAAGGAGCTGATGGTGTAGCAGCGCGTCACACAGACACATATGTTTTTCCGCATTGATTTTCTGGGATTGTACTCTGATTTATATTACTTATGTTGAGATGGTTTCCTAACATGTTGTTACAGTTTTTTTATAAAATGACATGACTTTGGTAATGTTTTGGTAAACTATGTTGCGAAGTATTTATTTAAAAGTGAAAATTTTGGCCTCAAAAACTGGGATGTTACATATATTATACATATTAATTATCGAGTTTGTCGAGTTTTACAACACTGCTCACTTAAGTCAGGGGCCGATGGGGGAGTACTCGAATTCTGCAACTTGTCTCGGTAAGGGGCCGAGTAGGGAGTACTCAGACGATTAATCGGCCAACTCGGGGAGTTTTACAACACTGTTCCTCCCATAAGGAAGATCAAATGACAACACACCGATATTGGAGTGATAGTTGTTGTAAGAAAACTCCTCCAAAAGAAGGTAGGAGTCCCAACTCCCACCGAAATCTATGACACAAACTCTCAACATATCCTCAAGTGTTTGAATGGTCCTATCACTTTTCCCATCTGTATGCGGATGATAAGAAGTGTTAAAATGCAATCTAGTACCCAGTTCCTCGTGGAACTTCTGCCAAAAACAAGATGTGAACCGAACATCACGATAAGATAAAATAGAGATTGGAACATCCTGACGGGCGATGATCTCATGCACATAAACATCAACCAATTTCTCTATAACATATCAAAAATAACAGCCAATTTAAACTTTTCAAAACAACCCATTTACTAATAAAAGTGTTTACAAAACCATTTTTCCAAGACATTATTTAAAATCAGAGTCTCCCAAGATCAACAACATAATAATCAGGATGTGTACTATAACACCCCGACTCTCAGGTATTAATTTTACAGCTTTATTTTCATATTGAAAGGTCTACTCGACGAGTTTGTCACACCTCCAAACCGGAACGGCGGAAACGTTCGGGGGCGGATGACTTCATGTGGTAACGTAACAAATGAATACATAGTACAGAAAGCAATAAAACCATCATATATATAATTGAAAGTTTACATTGTTAAAAGAGTACATGTTCAAAACCAATCTCAATATGATGCCAAAAATATGAATTTAAACTGGCGCCGCAGCGTTCCTTCTTCAAAAAGTTGTTTGGTACCTGCAATTACTGAGTCCATGGGACATACAAGTAGTTTTGAAAGAGTAGATCAGCATTTAAGTTGGTGAGTTTCATAAGTATTAAATGATAGTATTTGGACGAACTAAAATGAAATGGTTTTCTTTTGTTTGTTAGTTTCTAGAAAATCCCATATTTCCTACTGGTATAAATATAGCCTTAAATCAAGACCAACGTTTGTTAGAAAGTTCATGTTTCCCATCTATGAGTAGTGGTTTAGAAGTTCCAAACTTGTATCCCAATTAGGTTTTTCATGCCTAAAGTAGTTAATTTATGTACGTATAAAACCTCCAATATGCCTGAAAAACCCCGTAAATCAATGTGTTTTAAAATACTCTATGTGAGTTTTATAACCATGCTATTGACTAGAAATGCCTATACACAACGTTCTTCAAACGTTGGAATGTTCTGATGTTTGTCACCCCAAATGGTGTACTGTAGCTAACAGTCAGGGTGCGGGGTTGTCAATCCCGTATAGATCTATACACAAACACCATGCTCCCCCTCCAAGGGATTCTGGTATATAATACAGGACTTGAAATGCGTACTCGAGCGTATGTGAAGTTTAATGTCTCACAAAACTTAGTATAAAACAGATTTACGTGTGAAAATGTTCTTTTGTTCTTGTATATGAAAGTAACTTCTTGAAATAATAGAACTTAGTATAAAACAGATTTACGTGTGAAAATGTTCGTTTGTTCTTGTATATGAAAGTAACTTCTTGAAATAATATTTCCAGTATGTAAAAGTCCGTAGTGTTCTCGTAAAACTAAACCTATTATAGTTTTCGTTTGTATAGTAATCCCTATTGAAATGCTCACTGGTCATGAAAAGTATAATTTTTGTAGTGCCTAAAACTGGACACATATACCCGTAGTATAAACAGAGTGTTTGATTTACATAACTACATAAATCATTTCTTATTTCAAAAGATAAGATGTTATCGTGGTATAATTTGCATACGAAAGTTTCCCTATAATAGTTATAAATCACATATGATTCTATTGATAAAAAGTGTATAATGAAACTTTATATAACACTTAATAATAATCGAGTGGTTTACTTGTATTCCCCCCCCCCCCCCCTTAAAAGCATAAAAAGTATTTAGAAAACATTTAAAAGTGTGGATTATAGGGGTATGAACTCACTTGAAAGATCGAAGAAGGCGAGATGAAAACCGAGCAGAATTTCGACTCGAGAAAGCGGATTTTCTCGGGAATCTCGGGAGCATAAATGACCTACGGGACTTGAGCAAGGTAACCGGGACTTCCGGATAGCACGTGCACGGAAAACGAGGCAAAAACGCAAGAAAGATGAGAGGAATTGGCCATTTTCTTCGGAACCCTCGCATCCCTTTTATAGGGGGTGGGAACCGCCTCGGTACGATGGGCGTACTCGTGCATCATGCGTGACCGCATCCTCGACTGCTTCGGACTTCGGATGGGACGGGGCATAGCCTCGCATAGGGGCGACATGGAAGATCCGGGGCCTAGGCCTCGAGTACGCTGGGCGTACGCGTGTACGCTGGGTGTACTCGGCCCATGACTCAGCCTTCGGATAATACCGAAATTAAATATAAAAGTTATATTTTTATTATTTAATAAACTTCAAAAATTCATCTCTTCTTCATACGAACTCCGTTTTCGACGTTCTTTATATCCACGCGTAGGTGAGACTATACTCTACAACTTTTGTTTAGATTCTGTCGGCAAATTTTGAAATTATTTTTATTATTTATTTTTAAAAGGTCGCGGTAAGAAAATTTCGTTAGAAATTCATAACTTCATTATTTGACGTCTGTTTTTGCCAGACTTTTTACCGTTGAAAAACCATTGTCGAGACTTTCGATTCTCAGTTAGGTTATTCCGGTCAAAAGTCGCTCGATCTCCGTTTCGAGTTGTTATTTGTCCGTTGATAAGCCGAACTTGGAAAATTCATAACTTCCTTATATGAAGTCAGATTTGGGCGTTCTTTTTACGTACGATCACAGTTTAATGTTATCTAACATAATAGGTAATTTAATTAGTGATTTTTGGATATTTTATTTTCGAAGTTAATTTCATTATAACAAACGTGGTTACAATACTTGACTTTTTAGGTCGTTACATAGAGTTGAAATATCGGGTTGTCATAGAGTTGGATGCCTTGGCCACGTGTTTAAGTGACCAACTTACCGATTCGGAGGCATGACTCGACGTGTTGGAGCTGGGGGATGAAACCCACATTTCTGGGGTTTTGCACCCTATTTAAAGGGTCATTAGCCCCCCTGAGCCTCCATTACATCCCTTTTTGAGTCCAGAAACCCTAAAACACGTTTTCTCTCCATATTTGTGTGTTTTAAGCTTGGAAGGTGAACCTTGGTGAAAGGAGCTTGAAGATCAAGAAGCTTGAGGCAAGGAACGGTTGTGGATCTGAGTTCTACTCCAGTTTCGCATCACTTGAAGGAAACAAGTCGTTACCTTGATGTTCCTCCTTCTAGATCTCTTCATGGTTAAGATTAGGGCTTTTCTAGCATGTATGATAACCATTCTCGGGTATGGGCTAGGGTTTGAAGTTACAACTTCAGAGCTAAACTTATCTTGGCCTCTATAACTATAAAGTTTCCAGCTTTTGCAAGTATAAGCTATTCCCTTTGATTTAAACCCCATTTTAAGATTGGATTCGGTATTCTAAGCGTTTAGGGCCTTGCATGCACGTAAAGTTTGCTCAAAATCATGCCTTAGGAAGCTAGATCTACCATTTCGAGCCTTGGAATGGCTCAAAATCATCTGGAAAATAAGTGGACTGTATGAACTCGATGAGTCGGATAAGGAAATCGACGAGTTAGGAAGGGTTTTCCCATTGTTTGGTTTTAGCATGGACTCGGCGAGTCAGCAGAGGATTCAACGAGTCAGTTAGGGTTTTCCCCGACTTCTGGACACGCATAGACTCAACGAGTTGGTCGGAAACTCAGCGATTTGGTGAGGGTTTTATGACCTTCTGAACTCTTAAGGAACTCGGCGAGTTGCTAGCTGCACTCGGTGAGTTGAGCCAACATGGATTGTTGACTTTGACTTGGACCAAGGATTGACAAGTTGACTTCTGGGGTATTTTAGTAAATTGGAAATTTATGGAAATGGTCATATGGTAAATACAGGTGGTGAAGTCTGTGGCGGTGATTTGAGAGTTTGAGCTTACCACTTCAGTTCGACAGTTGTGAGGTGAGTTGTCCTCACTATATCAACTGGGTCTAAGGCACTAATGTCGGCCCTTATCGGATTTGTATCCGGGTTTATTGCATGATATGCTCATTGATTTACATCGTGGTAGTTAGGATGGTGACATGCTTAGTGACTTGGTTAGGTCGGTATCCTGGTATATAAGATGATGCTATGTTAGTTACCGGTTAGGTCTATATCCTGGTAATAGGATGTTGCTATGATTAGTGATCTGGTAGATCGATTTTTCTGTTATATATGCTAGCATATGATATTTATGTGCGCATATTTTTTGATTGGGAGTTAGGTTGAGACGGTCCTGCTTTGTGCTGAAGGCCAACATACCCAGGGTGGTCAAGATAAACTGAAGGCCCTGCAAAGGGGTTCAGTTAGGCTAAAGGCCCAGCGAGTGGTCCGGATAGGCTGTTGTGACAACCTGAAACTTTTTCCGTTATCTTTAACCGATTTTTGTTAATAAAATTTGAATTTTATTGAGTCTCGTCAAATTCCTTCGGTTTGGTGTAACATCCCGTTTTAAGTAGGGACCCCGTGAAGTAGTTATTATGATTATTTTCTACTATTATAGTCCAAAATCAATTAATAATTATTGGAATGTTACTTTCGGGGGTTAAAGAATAATATTGAACTTAATTTGAAAGGATCTTGAATGACTGGGGTTAAAAGAGTAAATTCTGGACTTATATTGAAAGGATTTTATGGAGTTAAGGGATAAAGTGTAAGTTTGGACCTGGTTTGAAAGAATTGGGGGAAGGAGGGGCTAATCCTGTCAATATGGGATAAACTTGTATGGGACTAGGGGTATAGAACCCATCATCACAGTGAACCCTAACCCTAGTGATGAGCAGCCGCCAACTTCACCTTCACCCTCCTTCAACTCCAGTGTCACTACCCTCCCTTTCTCTGTCGAGTTACCTTGCACCACCATTGCTGGAGTCGTCAAGCATCACCACCGCAACCCATGTCGGCTGTGTCGTCATGTATGGTTGAAGGAAATTCCCCGAGAGCGAAGCAGCCACAGTGTCGTCACCATAGATGTCGTGTGCAGCTCCCATGACCGTGGGAGGCCGATGATCGGAACTATTCGTTGATGGGTGGTCATGAGCGACCAGAAATCTCCAGGAAAAACCAACTTGCATTGGATGCTGTTGCCCGTCTTGTGAGGTTACGTTCCAGCCAACCGCCGCCATCTCCCTTCTGTGTTCTTCTTATCCTCTCTCTCTTCTCCGCTCCATGTTGTTGTTGCTGTCAATTCGAAGTGACCATCGACGCGGGGGAATTCTGCCACTAAGGGTCGCCGCTACTGCCATTTTCTATGCTACAATCGCCTTCATCACCCACCTCAGTGGATGTTGGGTTTATTTCTCGGGCATTAAGGGTGTGTGTGCGTGTAATGGGTGCGTGTGCATGCGTTTTAGTGTGTCTCGCAAGCTTGGGTGTCTCGGTTTGCTACTGTCGGAGAGAAGTCAAGGAAAAACCACCATGGCCGCCGGCCATTGTGGCTACCACCTCAAGACCGCCATGGAGGGTGCGTATGTTGTTGTGTGTGTCTATTAGGGTTTGTATGTGTGTTAAGCGGATGATATTGTAATTTGTAACCACTACCGTGAGGTGGTGGCTGCCGCCACCGGCCGCTGTGTCGAGTGGCGGGGTGCTTGCCTTGTTGTGTTTGACTAGTTTGGGGAATGCTTGGCCAAAGTGGGCCCAATAAAACCCTAATGGGCTTAATGATATTCTAGTAGGCCTAATAGGCCCAATAAAGCCCTAAATGACCTAAAAGCCCAACTAATGGGCTAATGGGCTAGTATTGGGTTGGAAAACCTTAATTAGGGTTTGGAAAACCCTAATGGTATAAGACCCTAATTTTGAGAATTTATCGGGACATACACGAGATTATTTAATAACTTGAAATACTAAATAATAATCATTGACAAAATTAACCTAAAAGCGATATTGGACTTAATGGATCAAGTCCTTAGTAGATTAAGTCCTTAATGGTTTAAGTAGGAACACTTAACCCTAATCATCATTTCATGTGAAAGCCCTAACCTCACTCGGGCCTTGAGTTGGGCCTTCCTATTGGGCTTTGGAGATTGGACCATAGATAGGCCATAATTGTGCCTTTATGATTATGTGATAATGGTCCATGGGAATTGGATTGGAATAATTAGATAGGCCTTAAGAAAAGACCATGTAGAGGTCTGGGCCTAATTTGGAAAATTGGGCCATATGTTGGGATTTGGCCCATTACTTGACTATTGGGTTTTTGTAGTATGAGTTGGACCTTGGGCTTGGAACCCAATTATTAATTGGGTGATGTTTTGATATCGACAGTTCGGGAATCTGTCATCCAGCAGCTGGGATTGTGTCTACGGGACTTCAACATTTTGAGGTGAGTTACCTCACTATACTAAGGGGTCTAAGGAACCAAGGACGACCCATTGAATATGTTATCCTAGCAGTGTTCGTATGTTGAGTATGAAGTTAATGTTGCATGCTCAGTGGTTATGCCAGTTAGGTAGATCTGTAGGACTATCTGTGTTGTTATATGATTATCTGCATGCTTAGTGGTTATACCAGTTAGGTAGATCTATAGGACTACCTGTGTTGTTATATGATTATCTACATGCTCAGTGGTTATGCCAGTTAGGTAAATCTGTAGGACTACCTGTGTTGTTATATGGTTATCCACATGCTCAGTGGTTACGCTATATGTTGATATGTTATGTGGGATGGGTTGAGGTGGGACTGCTTCGTGCGGCAACCAACAAATTCGGGAGCATTCTGGTTACGGGCTAAGGGAGACTCGTACTGTGGGCTTGATGGCAAGCCAGATGTGAGCTATGGGCCCGCAAGGAAATCCAGACTCACACTGTGGGCCCAGGGGGTAATCCAATCTGTAAAGTTGTGGACCCGTTGCATCCTGTTCGGTTTGTTATGTTATGATATTATTGTTATTTTTATGTGGATTGTATGTGTATCAGTATTTTGGGGGTAACTCACTAAGCTTTGTGCTTACGGTTTCAGTTTATTGTTTCGAGTGCTTCAGATGACTTGGCAAGGCGAAGGCGTGATCGTACACATCCTCGTGTTTTGGACTTATGGTTTATGGGATACTCTCATATTAAACTATTTTGAAAACATTTTGTAATAACTAATGGGTTTTGAATTGTTTAAAAAGTTTTAAATTGGCTTGAATTTTACAGGTGTTACATTTGGAAAATCATTTAGTTATATAATTGAACTTTATATATGAGTAGGGACCAAAACCTTGCAGAATTCAAGTTTTCCTTCGAACAAAATAGCAGTTCACGGCTTGACTTACGGCCGTAAACTCGTTTACGGTCAATGCTAGATGGACCCAACCACCGACCATGAAAACCCCCTATAAATACGTGTTCGTACCCTTCATTTAGACATTTCTAGCCAAAAACTCTCTCCTTCTCTCTCTACCTCTTCACCGTAAACACCAAAACACCTATTTTCTCCCAAAAATCATCATTTGGGGTCGATTGGGAACGTCTGGAACACGTTTTCTGCGGAATCAAACACCCTTGTTCTTGAGTTTACGGCCGTACACGCTTCAAATCATCATATCTTCAAAATCCGTAAACTCGTTTACAACCGTACACTCATCGAATCTTCAAAGGTCGTAAACCCGAGTTTATGGCCGTAAAACCTGTTCACGGCCTTAAAAACTGTGTATCGATCGTAAACCACTCTTCACGACCATTTACCCTTGTTCGCGGCCGTACACTCCTCCTAAGTGGTGAAAAACCCGTTTCCTCGATTCAATCAAGTCCCGGTAATATTCCTTAACCAAAAGCAAGTGTTTTTCTAACACTTTATCTAACGAAATCGCTAATTTAGATACATATATGTATTTATTTGATATTAGGATTTCGTTAAGTGCCACGTACAACAACTCGATGATCATCATTTCCAGCACGACACTTTCCCACAACAAACATTGAGTTCATACCCCTACGCTTTTATGGTTTTTATACGTTTTTAGGGGGAATACAAGTCAAACACAAATGATTTTGTGAAAGGAACACAAAAAGGTTTTCAACCAATTTAAAACTTATGCAGTTGATTCAGTCCAACGATTTTCATAAAATATACATATATTTTATTCCCTTTTGTATTATGCGGAGCATAAGGGACACTTTCAAATCATAATTACATAATTTTCAAAACAAATCACGAACTAAGAACATAACTTTTCAGACAAACTATAATAGGTATAGTTTGGGGAATACATTGGCAGTTTTACCAATGCGAACTACTTACTTGGTCAATTATATAAACTATGACAGATTTAGTTTACGATATTCATTACTATGTTTAGATAACAAGAGTATAACACTAAATAATTATTTTACGTATAATTATTTATACTCTACCAAGTATACAAACGATTTCATATATGAGAACACGATACAAAACAACATGTAAACTAGTTAATACAGGATTGTGAGACATCTCTTCATTTGTACCCTTCGGGGTACTGGTTAAATCCTCAACATTTAGTATAGTGAGAGTTTGTTGGAGGGAGAACGTGAGATTTATGAATAGATCTATTCGGGACTGACAATCCCATACCTAAACTGCTAGCTACAGTTAGGCATGTATGCCTGGGTGACAAATATCATACCATACGACGCTTTAAGAAACGTCGCTGAGACCATCAATCATATCAAGCATGGTTAAACGAACTCACAATAGTATAAACTAACCTTTGTTTACGTGATTTCATTCTTCACTAGCTTTATTTTAAATAATAGAACTACTACACATGAAACTGGAGGGTTTCCAGGGATACAATACATGGTTTTATTTTAAGTAATAAAACTACTATACATACTGGTGGTAGCCAGGGTTTTCAAACAGAACATACTATACATACTGGTGGTAGCCAAGGTTTTCAAACAGAACATATGATACATATAGTAACGAATAAACATGTTAGAAAATATTAGATTTTCTTGGGAAACATGAATATATTTTTCAGATTTATTAACAGGTTTTCACTACAAAAACATGCTTGGGAACTCACCGACTTTATGCTGACACTCTTTCAAAACTGCTTGTATTCTCAGGAAATCAGTAGACAGGTACCTCCTGGAGTTTTAGGAGGACAAAGCGTTTAGAGTCACATCTTTTTCTTTTGATTATACTTTTGATGTATAAAAACAAGAATCAAACAGATGTAAATATTATATTATATTGCAATGGTTGTGTTTACTTTGATTACTATATGACAATTGTTGTGATACTATACATGACATCCTCCACCCCCGAACGTTTCTGCCGTCTCGATTTGGGGGTGTGATAGTTGTAGGCCCTACGAGGCGGTCCAAATGTGTCGAAGGCTCGGAGAGCAGTCCAGGTAGGCTGAAGGCCTACGAGGCGGTCCAGTCAAGCTGAAGGCTCATTATGCATGTTGTTTGGTTATATGTTTATATGATATGGTTATATATGTATGGCCTTGGTATTTTGGGGTTAACTCACTAAGCCTTCGAGCTTACACTTATCGATTATTGTTTCAGGTACTTTGTGATCATACATCTCCTCGTATTTCATGTTTTTATGATTTGATTTTGGGGTGCTCTGACATGATTCTATTTTGGAAACATGTTTTGTAATAATCTTGGTTTTGAAAATGTTTGAAAAAGTTTAAATCTAGCATGATTTTTATGGATGTTACATGTACGGTCACACATTCGCCTTGACACAGTCCTCTGAAGTACCTAAAACCATAAACTAAAACTGTAAGCACAAAGATTAGTGAGTTCCCCCAAAGTACCAACATGTAAACATAATAAATAAAATCTTGTAATGGGTCCACATGTAAAAGACTGGATTACCCCTAATCCCACAGTATGATTATGGCTTGCCTATTGTGACCACATATCATATATGGCTTGCTCCTAAGCCCACAACATAAGTTTGGCTTGCCCTCGGGGCCTACAACTTATGTCCGGCTTGCTCTTGGCCCAATCAGTCATCGGGCTGGAATGCCAATATACAACAGGTCCACTCAGTCATTGGACTGGTATACCCTCGGGCCCTCAGTATGAGTCTGGCATACCAACCAGGACCTCATCTCATATTTGGAATTCTCCCAAGCTCTCAATATGAGTCTAGCATGCCAATCGGCCTTAAGCTTATATCTGGAGTGCTCCCAGGTTTGTTGGCTATAACACAAAGCAGTACAACCTCAACCTAACACAATATGTCGACATATAACACATAACAAACATAATCAACAATTAGATAATCATACAGTCAGAAATCACAGGTAGTCCTACAGATCTACTGGTCTATGCATATCAACAACTAGCATATAATCATACAGATCTATATTCCATACTCAACATATCAATGTATAATAGGATATCAATCCAATAGGTCGGCCTTGGGGCCTTAGACATGTAAGTACAATGAGAAAAACTCACCTTACAACATGGCGAATAGATGAACAATACACTGCTCTGAATGTTGGCTCTATAGATCACCTATTAAACAGATAGAGACCATGGCTTAACTATAGCTCAAAATACCCAAAATACCCTTAAGTCAAACTTGGTCAACCATAGTCAAGGTCAAAGTCAATGGTCAAGGTCCCAAAAGTCAATATTTCTTCCCAGCGGAGTACACCTGTGTACCAAGAGTGTACGTCCATCATACTCTGATGTTGACCAAAAAGTGAGGCGCTGACCGCGTACGTGCAGCGTAGCTCCAGGTACGCCCAACGTACGCAGCCCAATCCCAAAATTCCACTAAGAGCTTATTCCATTAATCCCTTATGTATAAAACTCATATCCAAACCCAAAATGATGTCCTAATTCATAAAGTTTCCAACTTTATGAGCTTGCATGGCTATAAAGTGCTTAATGTCCAAAACCCTTAGTTCTTAACCCAATAAGACATCACAACTCTTGTATGGAAGAAATGGAAGGATCAGGATCACATTTTTATGGTTCATAATAGTTCCATAATGGATAAAGTTTCCAACTTTATCCTTTAGAATGGTCCCAACAAACAAGATCTAGTCTTTAAGTCTCAAAGGGACCCAAAAGTGCATCTTTTTCAACTTAATCCATTAAGTCCAAGTCTCCAACCTTCATATTTGAATCAAAATGATGTTTAGATAGATAAAGCTTACAACTTTATCCATAACAAGGTCACAAACTTTAAGGATCTAAACTTTATGTACTTAAAGTGACCAAAGGCTCGTAACACCCAAAAACTAGCTAGATCTAACAATTTCATCATCAATACTCAAAAGTGTATCTTTTTGAAATCGTTGCTACCACTTCGATGCATATTTTTAAGAATGTCAAATACGCCGTTAAATTTGGTGCAAGTCGCTCAAAGGTCACACCATTTTGCATTAACTGAGTCGTATGTCCAACTCGTTTTTCTTCCTAATAACGCGGGGAAGTGGTCTAAAACACAATTCTGAAAGCTTTGACCCGTTTGCACGTTGCCGACATCTTCGTCTTATGATATGAAAATTCAAGTTTTAGCTAAAGTTGTCTCCTCATCCTCGGTCCATAGCGTATTTTTCTTTTTTGTTGGATCTTATGATTTTTTTTTTTTTTTGCCTTCTACGATTTGGTTGTGTTTATTGAACCCGTTCTTCATCGCCGTCGTTGTCAAGCTTTACGGGTTGGGATTGAGACAATGGAACTTGAGATGGTTATGAAGTTTGTTGACGTTGGGAAGTTTGAGGTTGAAATTGCAGAGAAGGTTGTTGTTGAAAGGCTTGAAATTCGGGTTAAACGAATTGTAGTGGTTGTTGTTGTTGGTAGTAGTGTGAGTGATATGAAAGATTGGTGAATAGAGGTTGTTGTTGAACGGGGGATGATAACAATTGCATGTAGCCAATATTTGCTAACGGATAATTTGAAGTGTTTGAGGTGTTCGGTGGGTGAGTTATTTTGGTTTGGATCCATGAGGAAAGAAATTTTTTTGGTGAAGTGTTTGTGTTGAAAGATTGTTTGTGTGTTTGAAATGATAAAAAGGTTGATATATATAGAAAAAGTGTGTATGGTAATTAATTAAATAATTAATTAATTTTTTTTACCAACGGATACATTAGTCAAAAAATAATAATAATAATAATAACCAATCAACTTGTCCGTCTTCTTCCGTCTCCAGCCCCACATTACACCCAACCCACCAAAGATTGGGGCAGTGTTCACGCGACGCATCTTAAACCATATCACTCCGGGTAGCTTAAGGGATGTCCATTTAGTGTCACCCAATTTATCGATGCATAAATTAATAATAAAGTGAAACATTGTTAGAAACAACAATAATAAGAGATTCTAATTACATCTCATCAAGATAGAAAAAGAAGTTATATATCGACAATACTGTATCATTGAAATAGAGTGGCTGTGTAACAAAGATCTACTCAAACTCCAATACAATGTCTACAACAATGTCTCCATGCTTTGAAGATGAACCCCTATTTACTTTACGAAACATCTACTCAAACTCCAATACAATCTTGCTTTTTGACCTTTTACTTGGAGCTTTTTGCGTAAAAGCAAATTCCCATCCTCTACAATTCCATGAAAATGACCACCACTAATTTTAACGCACATGGTTATCAATCACCAATTAAGACAACTCTTAAATACATATCATTAACTTTTTAGAAAAATTGCCTCGATTGGCCCTATACTCATCCCCATAGCCTCTCATTATTGTCCTTTACATCAATTATTACACAATGAATCAACAAATCATATCAACTATAATGTTACACGACCCAACTAGATGCACCTGGTCAGGTCGGGTCAAACCAGGTCCAACCCGCCACCATTGAAGCTGTGTTCTGATGAGGAGGTTGAAATGACAACTAATTCATTCAAATCAGATACACTATCTTGTAAATTCAATAACAAATGCGAAGTGCTAAAGCTTAATGACGGTTTTGCCCTCGCCACCACAGGCACCTCAGCCTCACCCACAAGCATCTGAACCACATTTCGCATTGTGGGTCGAACCGCCGGATCAGGGTGAGAACACACCAACCCAATCAACAATATTTTATGCATTTGTGCTTCGTCAAACTCGCCGGACAACCGTGGATCCGCCGCCGACAACAACCGCTCCTCCCTGTGCAAACCCCATACCCACTCCACCAGATTACTGTTCTCCCTGGTTTTCCCCACCGCTGTAGTCTCCCTTTCAATCGGTCTCCGGCCACTAGCCACTTCAAGCACCACCGCGCCAAAGCTAAAAACGTCTGTTTTCTCACTCGCTCGACCAGTTAATAAATATTCCGGTGCCAAATATCCCATGGTTCCGGCGGCCACTGTGGCGTCTGGAGACTTATCGTGCTCTGTTCTTCGGGCTAACCCGAAATCACCTAATCTTGCGTTGAACCCTTCGTCTAACATTATGTTACTAGTCTTTACATCTCTATGAATCACTTGATTTTCACATTCTTGATGTAAATAAGCTAAAGCAGAGGCTACACCCATTAAGATTTTGCTCCGGTGAACCCATGGGAGAGTCATTCTTGACTCAAAAAGTGCTTTATCAAGTGACCCGTTTGGCATCAAGTCATAAACCAGCAAAATTTCACCTTTTTCGTGACACCAACCTTGCAATCTCACAAGATTCCGGTGCCGGAGGGTTCCGATGATTGATAGCTCTGATAGAAACTCAGCCATTCCTTGACCACCTGTATGGCTGCACCTCTTCACGGCGAGAGTCTCGCCGGAATCTGATAATACACCCCTGTAAACAGTCCCAAATGCTCCATGTCCGATTACACGTGTGGCGTCGAAGCCTTTCGTGGCTAATTTAAGCTCTTTGTATGAGAATTCTTTGGGGGCTTTTATGAATTCAGAAGCAAAAGGTTGTGGCTTTTTTGTACTTTTAACTTTCTTGGAGTAGACCCATATTAGTAAGAGTGTACACACGGCTAAAACAAATGCACCGGCAGTCACCACCCCCACCACCGCCCCTGCACCTTCTTTGCATAACTGGTTCTTACATTTGCTCTTCTTTTGTGTAGAATGGTGGGTTTGAGTGGAGTTTGACTCGGTTGGTGCTATCGATGGTGGTGGAATCTTGACTGAGTCAGCGGCAGGGTTCGTGAAATTGGCGGTTGGTGGAGGTGGATGTGGTGGTGCGTCATCAAATGATGAGTTGAAGGTCCACCATTCAACCGAGTGGACTTCAGTGCTGCCTTGAGTCGACCCAGTGAATCCGATAAACATGAACTCGTTCACGTATTTATTGAGATCCATGGGGACGGATAGAACTGGTGTGCTTGGTTTTATGTTGGAGTATGAAATCGAGATGTTGAGTTGCTGAGTTGTGCCGTTGTACTCCACCCACGAGTTAACCTGGTCGCCACTTCTCAGATCAATGTTGATGGAATCCAAATCGGCAACGTCGGCCGAAATCATCGAGTTAAGATCCACACCCAAATGGTTTCCATTAATATCTTTAAACTCAACGTCCATTAAGGTATCAAATTCAATAGCAATGGCGCCAGTCGGAATACCCATGTACCCTCCGGCGTCCCCTGTGTCTTCGTCGCCGGGAGAGATCACAAAAGCCAAACCACCACCAATCGAACCTGGGTTTAAGTTGGTAACCGCAAACGAGAAGAAAGTGGTGAAGCTCGCCGGAATCGTGGTTCCAGGCCGCTTGAACCTGATAGGTTTGTTGTACAGAACTCCTCCGGCGCCGGAGTTTGGAACAGCGAGCTCACGAGTGAGCATGATGCTCGTGTTGACCAAGTGAGCATCACCAAGGAGCTTCAAGCTACTCAGAGAAAGTGACTGGAAGTCAAACGAGATTGTTCCGCCGACAGCATTACCGGCAAAGTATAATAGTAGCAGAAAACATGGCAGAAAAGAAGTAATCTTTTCGCCGGAAATAAATGGAAGCATAGCTATGTTAGATCTGTTGAAAACCCATCAAAGATTTTGGTCCGAATTTTGTTAATGTTGGGGAGAGATCGAATGGCGGATTATTCGATCACGAGATTGCAGGGAGAGAGAGAGAGAGAGAGAGAGAGAGAGAGAGAAGAGAAATGTAGATGATGGAAAGAAAATGTAGAGGGATATGGAAGAAGGAGACAGGTGGCTGAGTTGGAAGACACGTGTCAGACACAACGGTCATATTTCCTGGTCCACCGTGTGAAGATTCTCCATCCATTCCCAAATAAACATGACTTTCCACGATGTATAATGTTAACTTATATTATATTTTATTTGTCAAAATGCAGTTCTTTTTAAAAAGATAAATATTATGTAAAGCCTAAGTAAGATTTTTTTTTCATAAAAAACAAAATGTGATATACTTTCTTTAACTTAAAGAATATTACTGTTTCAGCATATTTCTTTTAGATTTTAACAAATGTAAGTCGAGATATTAAATGCAAATTAATCAATGCATCACTGTAATAAAACATATGGCTAATGAATATAGTTATTATATCTACAATTTTTTGTCTTTTAATAACAATAATAATATAGTTGTAGGAAGCATACCTATAATATCATAGATTTTTAGGATAAACTGCATATGATATAATTGTATAGATAAATAATTTATATTTTAATATATGTTTTCCATAATTGAACCTTAGACTATTATGTTGTAGATTTATAGTTAAATGATGAAGTCTAAATATCAAAGGCGGGACCCTTTACCAGAAATTAATTTCTATATATAAACAATTTAATCATCGAATTAGCCGTTGATATAAATTTGACAAATACAACACAACGGTATTTTCGCTTTGACTTTTGAGGCTGTGGTGTGACTTCTACTATGTGTTTCATGGTGTGGACATGACATTTCACATGATTTTTTTTTATTAAAATTCAATGGAAACTCTATGCCTTTATATGCACATGTGGTCATTTGATTAATGAAAATGTTACATATTTCATCAATTTCAAGCATGTATTGATATATTATGTGTCATAGAGAAATGATTGATGGAAAATTTGTTTGTTCGTTAAACTCATGAGTGTTAGAAACGATTTAGGTTTGTTTAATTACATGAAGGGACACAACAATAGACATAAATTTAATTTAAGTTCATCAACATATTGCAATATGTTAGTTCGTATATGTTCATTGAGGTTACGTTTGTTATGTGGAACAAAATAAGACTAAGACTGAACAAGACGACGTGTCCTCTTCTAATAAGTGTTTAACATAGATGAAACATGAATAAGATGGGTTGTTTGACCAAGGAAATACATGTAATTCTTCAAAATCCAATCTTGACCAAAAGTGTGGAACATAATGTGACAAGACTCTTGCCTCTTCATATCGACAAAATAACCCTTTGCCTCTTTCCTTATGATCAGTATCCGGGGAAAAAAGAATTTTGTGTCTAGTTTGGAACTTAACACAAAGTCGCCTCTTTCATAGGTGTCAAATGGGATCCGAGAGAATGACATATTGATCCTGAAAGTGTTGTGTGTGAAATAGATACGTCAGGAAAAATTGAAAGCTTCTCCCATATTGGAAGAGTATGAAAACTTGAATACTTATACATGCTGTGACATTAGAGCCATATTTGGAAATAAATAAACAAATAGGCTCTTTGTACCGGTGTACATGAGTGTCATATTAAATTGATAGGAATAACATGTTGGGTGACTCTTGGTTTTAGGCTCTTTGCTTGATTTTTTTGTTCGACGACTCTTGGTTTTTCAACTTTCTTACACATCAAAGATACCATATGGACATTGTAAAAAGATATTGTATACATAATAAACTATCTAGACCATAAACGATTACAATATGAACACAAATGGCAAGTTGATCAACGCGAGAAATATGAGATTTATTAACGGGTGAAAATATATTGAGGTAAGTTTGACAGATTTTAAGTCTGGTGGTTTTTAAAGAATCATTTCAATAATTATATCATGGGAGACATACATCTAGTAGTGTGAGTGAAATATGTTTTAAGACCAAAATGTGTGTTACATGTGTCTCACTTAACATGTTGTCGACATATAACTTGTAAATATAGAAATCAGAAACATTAAGTTTTTGAATTTTGGAAAAAAAAAAGCACAATAGTTGTAGACTTGTAGCTTCATGTGTTATGTTTCTACAGGAACTTGAGTTGTTCATTCAGATAATATATGAATTGTATATGAGTTTTCTTAAACTCCATTGCTTATCTAACTGGAAAATAATCTCATTTAGAACCTAAATTTTACCTATAATTTTCTATATCTTGTGAAACTTAATAGTTGGAAAATCTACCTTTGTGTAGTATCTTTTTAAAATGTCCTAAATCAAATCAAATGACATTGTATGGGTTTTATCTTGAATTGAAATAATATTATTACAAATCTAACTGATTTGACACTTGGAAGTATATTTATAAAGTGTTATAACTTACGATGAACCACTCATAGCTCTGGATTATAGCCTATGATATCTTGTTGAAAATATTAATTTATATACTCTATAACATAATCTTGAAGTTTAGGCTAATTTGATCCATACCATGGTAATCATTCATGTTTGTACTTCTCATACTACAAATAGAGGTGGTCATTGATTTCCATAAATTTATTGAAATTTGATTTTTAAATGAGATTATGGTAAATCCAAATTGAATGAATGTAAAAGGTTAAGTCTTTTCCTTAGAATAGATGTCATGTAAAATACATACTATTATTGCATTGAAATATGACCATTTAATACGGATATTTTGGTCTTTTTTTTCTGTGTTTATAGTGTGAAGAATATTGATATGTTGTATGTAGAGGTGAATATGAATATGAACCTAAACCAAACATTAGTTGGTTGGGGTGATGTTTTTAACTTGTTTAGCACGTATAATTAAATGGATTGCAATACGGTTAAAAATTCAAGCCTAATTCTAACCTATCAACCCATTTAAAAATAATAAATATTTGATATTGATATTTAACTTATCATGATTAATAAAAGAGTTATTCACTAACATATCCTCAAAGGGGTAACTTTTGTTTCAAAATATCCATATCTTTTTTGGATTTTAAAAATATCATTGATCCTTCGTTTAGTTCTTTGTTATTCTTGGGTTATATATTCGAAGAATTGTTATATGCATTTTGCATGTCGTGATCATTGATGGATTATTGAGGGGTTGTATCTCGTGTAGCGGGTTCCAATGTGTTCGGTTGCTATTCTGGTTTTTGGTCAAAATCGGTTCAGGGGTATTATGTGGAAGGTCTTGGGTCAGGATTCATCGAGTTAGTTCTCTAGTAACCGTCAGGGTTCAGTGGTTTTAGTAATGGTTCCAGTAGGAGTGGTAGTTGCCTATGGGAGGACTGTTGGGTTCAAACACTAGCGTTGCTAAGAGAGAAGCGGTATCAGGAAGATGGCGGTGTCGGTTGCATGAGTTACTTAGTCATTGGATGTGTCATGGGAGTTGTATATTCGCATAGATTGTAGACGACTATAGTTCAGTGGTACTTTGAGAATGGAAATTAGGGCGAAGATTCGTGAGTTTAGGGCAGGGGTATGGTATTTTGGAAGGTGAATTGGATTATCGGGTGGGATAAGATTGCAGGAGCATTCTTTAGGGTTTCAGGAGTTGGGTGATCATCAAGTTTGGCTAGCAATGGAACGATAGTATTGTTTAGAAAAGGTTATAGGTGGTTCATGCTATTTGTGGTAGATAAATCGGAGATACATCATAATTAAGAAATGAGAGAGCTTCGTCAAAGCCTAAGTGTGGGAGAATTGATCATAAATTCTGGAAGTTTGGAAGAGTGTGGAACTAAGGCAAGTTTCACATCCTGGACAGGAAGAGAGAAGACCCAACCAGCCGTTTAGATTGAGATTAGGTAAGTGGGAGTTTAGAAAACTTCCAATCATTTGGCAGCGTCTTCCTTATTGTGCATAGCTGGTTCTAGTTAAGTCCGAGTTAAAGCTTTAGGATTCAAAGCGTGACCCGAACATCTGTCTGGATGCAGGTTTTGACCCAGGATACGTGGCAATCCGATGGTTATGGAGTGATTAGGCCATTGGTGGTAACCATGTAGGTTGGAAGTGTTTTCTGTTGTATTGAATTCAATGTGGAATTGGTATGGTAATGGTTCAGTGTGGGCAGTCTGTCGGGGAGTCAGCCCAATTTAAGATTTCGAGTTTTGGGAAAGGTAAAAGTGGTGTTCTACGAAGGTTTAAGGTTCGTTCTTCTTCGGTTTTGGTGGGTGCTTCTAGGGTTGGTTTCGGTTGCCTTGGGAAGGTTGTGGTATTCTCAAGATTATGGTCGAGTTGCTCAGTATGTTGGCGTGATGGTAAGGGTAAGGACTGATTTCGAGGACAAAATCTAATTTAAGTGGAGGAGAGTTATAATACCATGATTTGAATCATTACCCATTTGGGCGTGGGTGATGATATGTATATGGTTTGGGCATTTGGAATTGGTTTGGTGCCAAGGGGAATTTTGGTAAATTGGCAGCTGGCCTTTTTGGAAATTGGATTTTGTGTTCAGGGAACTTTAAGTCAAGAATGAGTTGATAATAGTGTAGATCTTCCCGATACCTTTTCATCGATATAAGGATGGTCAGAATCGGAGTGATATCAAGGAAGTTATGGCCTTCAGAATGAATTAGGGTTTAAGGGAAAACCCTAGTACTCGGGGAGTACTAACATGAAGAGGGTTACGCCATGCGTAATGGAGTGTACACTTAGCGTACTTCAAAGTTGGGATCGGGGTACGAGACCTCGTACATTGGGTGTACGAGGAGTACATTGGGCATACGAGGGTTGGTTTGAAACCTTAATTTTCATATTTGTACCATATAAAAGCTTTATGTTAGTCCATTTCCATCATTTCTAAGTCAACTTCCATACTCTAAAAACCCTAAATCGACCTTAGAGCCTCTTGGATGTGTTCTTGAGCTATCTGGAGGCTTGGATGCTCATTTTTTTCCCTTGGGAAGGAAATAAGAGAAATTGGAAGTTGTTTGGATTGGTGGGAAAGCTTTGGATCCAAAATTATCACCTTGTAGGAAAGTTTTTTGAGCTAACAAGTTTGCATCTTGGCTTATGCATAATTATATTTCTTCATGGCTAGTTTATTGTGATTTTGGGCTTCTTTTTGAGATTATGGATGAGTTAGGTTGTTTAAGGGTTCATCCTTTCAAATCTGAGTTTGTTTTGGTATCCTTGAGCATAAAGGTGCAAGATTTGTGTGTATTATGGATTCATGCATGCATTAAGTCAAACATTAAGTCACTTTTAAGCTTAAGAGCTTCATTTAGCCATGTATGAGTGTAAAGTTAGCAACTTTACGTGGGATTCTAGCTTAAGGAGGTCAGGTTTGTGTTTTGGAAGCTTTGTTTTAATGGATTAAGTGAAAATTGGGTTTGGGCTGAATAAGGGTGAGTACGTTGGGCGTACAAGCAGGTACGCACAACGTACAAGCCTCCAAGCGAGTATGCTGTGCGTGCGTGCCTATACGCCCTGCGTACTCGGTCTGAATGGGTTAGTGTGTTTGGGCTATATTTTGGGCTTGGATTGTTAAGGGCTTTTTTGGGCCATCTGTAATCAAGTGTATAGATTAGGGAAAGGTTAATGGGCTTTAGGGTAAGGCCCATGTAAGGGTTTAGGCCCAATTTGTACAATTGGGCCATAAGTGGGCTTTGGATGATTTATTGGTTTGTGGGCTTTTATGATGAGGAGTTCAAGCCTTAGTCTTGGACCAAAATAGGTGAGGGGATTATTAAATTTTTTTTGAACCTAATTGTTAATTGGGTGTTAACTGTTTGATAGCACGAGGATTTTAGGGGATCAACAAGCAGAGAGTTATTTGTAGGTTCAGCTGTCGAGGTGAGTCTTCTCACTATATACATGTCTCGAAGGCATTAATGTCGGCCCATTATGTGTTATGTGAATTTTATTTGTCTCTGTGATACTTGCATGAAAGACCATGGGGGTAGCCCATGACACTTGGATATCATACCATGGGGGAGCCCATGGCATTCTAGGAAAAGACCATGGGTGTAACACCCATAAAATTCAATCCAAATTTAAACTTTTGAATACATTTTAAAACCATTAAGTTATTACAGTTTGTTTTCAAAATGGTTCAGACATGAGAGTATCACCAAAATCAATCATGAAAATATGAGGAGGTGCACAATCACGCCTTCGCCTTCCCGCAATCATCAGAAGTGCCTGAAATAAATCAAGAACTGTAAGCCCGAAGCTTAGTTAGTTTTCCCAAAATATCGACGCCATACAAACATAACTGTATCATATAACCAGTACAGAACATCATGAATGATGAGTCATCAGCCTGACTGGACCGCCTCACAGGCCTTCAGTATATCTGGACTGCTCTTCGAGCCTTCGGCACGTCTGGACCGCCACGCAGGGCCTACAACCTATCCGGACCGCTCGCCGGGTATGTTGGCCTACAGCACAAAGCAGGACCGCCTCAACCCAACCCCCAATCAAACAAACATGTGCACATAAATATCATACGCTAGCTCATTTCATATAACAGTCAAACCGATCTAACAGATCGCCAATCATAGCAACATCCTAATAACTGGGATACAGACCTAACCGGTCACTAATATAACATCATCCTATAACCAGGACAATCATGTGCACATAGACATCATATAACACTAGCATGTGTGTGTATATATATATATATATATATATATATATATATATAACATTCAAACCGATCTAACAGATCACAAAGCATAGCAACAATCCTATAACCAGGATATCGACCTAACAGGTCACTAACATAGCATCTCACCATCCTAACTACCAGGATATAAATCAGTAAGCATAACATGCAATAATCCGATACAATCAATAAAGGGTCGGCCTTTGTAGCACCCGTGTTTTTGAGTTTGTCATTAATGTTGATATAATAGTCTAGGTTAACCTTTGTAACCCGTTTTGAAATAATAAAGATGTATTATTTGAGTATTATGTGTTTTGTGCTTAATTGCTTAATTATGTGATTTGATTTAATTAAGAATAAAATAAGTGTCAAAATTTAAGTGTAAAATAAATCCGATATTTTTACATAATGTTGTAGTAGTTGAAATGAGGTTTCCGAATATATAAAGAATGCCGAAATCCGAGTTATAACGAAGAAGTTATGAACAGTCGAAGTTTCGCGACAGAACCGGCAACGCTGAATAACGTAAAAAGTGAATTTACGTTAGAGCGATATTTAGCCTTAGTGATCTAAACGAAAGTCGTAGATTTCGTTAAACCAAAAGCGTGCATAAAAAAAGAACCCCCAAATATGACTTCGTATGAGGAAGTTATGATTTTTCGAAGTCCCGACTTAGCAGTATGAAGCCCGAATACCCGATTCGAGATCGAGTGATTGTTGGTTGAAACAATCTAAACGAGAATCGAATATCTCGTTGATAGTAGTGCATTGGTGAAAAGACAGACGAAAACGGACGTCAGATGAAGAAGTTATGGATTTATAACGGAGTTTCCTGTCCTGACCTACTAAAATTAAATGATAAAAATAAAAGTCAAAACTAGCCGACGGAGTCTAAACGAAAGTTGTAGAGCGTAGTCTCACCTACGTGTGGATATAAAGAACGTCAAAAATAGAGTTCGTATGAAGAAGATATGAATTTTTGAAGTTTATTAAATAATTAAAATATAATTTTAATTATTAAATCCGGCATTATCCGAAGGGGAGTCACCGGACTTATCCGGGTTACGCCCAACGTAGGGCTGTACGCCCAGCGTACAGCGAAGCATGACGCACCTTGCACTCGAGTTCTTCGGATACGTAAGCAATGACGATTTCGGAGGAGTACGCCCCGCGTAAGGGCATTACGCTCGAGGCCTCAGCCTCTATAAAAGGATGCGAGGGCAGCCGACTCCATTTGCCAATTTCTCTTCTCTTTCTCTCGTTTTGCATCGTTTTGCATGCCAGAAATCCTGAAGCCCCGGTATCAATCTCGAGCCCCGAAGCAAGTTTCAAAGCCCCGAAGATCCCGAGAAGTGCAATTCCCGAGCCGAAGCTCTGCCCGCGAGGATCCCGGTTTTTGTGAAGATCTTCCAGATCTACCGAAGAATACTACTTCTACAAGTCGTAGTGTTGTCCGATCATCTTCCGATCAGGTGAGTGTGTAGTTACCTTCTTCTAACGCATAATTATGAAGTATTTTATATAAAATACGTGTTATGTGTATATTTCGTTGTTATATGTGTGAATGTATATTCACTTTCTTCTATGTCATAAATCTGATTTATTCTCTATGAAATACGCGTTATGTTTGTGTGCCTCATCTGTTATGTGGAATATGTATTGATTTAACATGCTATACTGGTTTTAAACTATGTATAAAAATATATTTTTTTGTCTACTAATATGTTGGGTAGAACATGGGTAGATAGTTGATGTGTGATAAACAGATGAGAGGCCTCGATGTTGTTGATGTTGACCTAGTCATCTAGCGGAGTATGGATGACGACCACAGACTCTTTCTAGACAGTCCGGTGGAACGCTAACAGGTTCATAACCTGTAGGTGTTGTAAACGATGTGTTCACCGGTGTACTCTGTCCTCCTCATGGTTGCCTTAAGGATATCTATTATTGAGGAAACCCCTTAGCAGTAATGTATGTCCCGATGAAAATCCTAGATTTGGTCCCTTGAGATAGATGTTCTAAGGACATAAAGTGAGGATAACGGGAATGGGTAATCAGGTTATTGTTGGTTGGTGAAATTAAATATAATTATTTATTGTGGGTTGAAAACCTTGTATGCTCACCAGGCTCCCAAGCTTGACCCACTCAGTTTATTTGTATTACAGGAAGTGGTGCAAGGGTATAAGATGGATGAATCATCAAGTTGTTTTGTTTACAAGTTTGTATATGTATATATTTGTTGAATGACTTGTAATGTTATCGTTTATGCTTTATGGTCTGTATCGGAACATGACATCCCGAGTTTTGATTATAAAATGAAAATGCATCTCTTGATGAAATGCTTTGATAAATATTATCTTATTATATTTTGTTTCTGGGAACAAATTTCGCAACTCTTTTAAATCAAAAGGATTTACTCTGAAATTATTTTAAAGAACATAAATGAAATCGGTCTTTTCTGGCTGAGATTTTGGGGATGTCATAGCCTTGGTGCCTTAGACCCTATTGATATAGTGAGGAGAACTCACCTGGCACTGCTGAAGTCCCGCCGATAAAACTCTGACTGCTGGTTGACAGATTCCCGAACTGTCAACATCAAACAACACCCAATTAATAATTGGGTTCCAAGCCCAAAGTCCAACTCACACACTAAAGGCTTTATAGTCAAGTAATGGGCTAAAGCCCAACATATGGCCCAATTTTCCAAATTAGGCCCACACCCTCTTATGGGCCTTACCCTAAGCCCATCAACATATTCTAGTCCTTGCGATTATTCTTGGGTGGCCCATTAATAATCCAATTACCAAATCCCAATAGAAAGGCCCAAAATAAATTAGGGTTTCATATAAGGTGACAATTAGGGTTAAGTGTTTCTCACTTAACCCATTAAGGACTTAATCCCTTAAGTCCCTTGCTTTGCTAAATAAGTCAAATGTTATGATTGGGCTTAATACACGATTCCATTCCAATGGCCCAAAAGTGCATCTCGATAAGTCCAAGCCTATAATCCTAAAATTAGGGTTTTCGCATGAAATGATGATTAGGGTTAAGTGTTTCTTACTTAACCCATTAAAGGCTTAATCCATTAAGTCTAATATTGCTTTTAGGTTAATTTTGCCAATGATTATTATCTAATATTTCAAGTTATTAAATAATCTCGTGTGTGTCCCGATAAATTCTCAAAATTAGGGTTTTATTAGCATTAGGCTTTTTCCCAAACCCTAATTAGGGTTTCCCAACCCAATACGAGCCCATTAATCCCTTGATTGGGCTTTTAGGTCACTTTGGGCCTTATTGGGCCCACTAGGGTTTCCTTGAGTCCACATTGTCCAAACACCCCCAAACGAGGTCAAAACACACCGCCACCCGACACGGTGGCCGGTGGCGGCGACCACCACCCTACGGTGGTGTTTTGGGTCTTTCTTTCATTATATTTTTGCTAGTTACAAGTTACAATGCCTTAACCAAGAATATACACACACTAACTACATAAACACACACATGGTGGCGGTGGCGGTTCTTGGTTTTCTATCCAAATAAACTACACACACAACACACACTACAATAGAAACAAACACCCACACATTACTTGCTTGCACTTGGATTCAACCACCCGCCTAGTGGCATTTGGCAGTGGTAGCAGCTGATTCACGATGGTAGTCACCACCTTACGGTGGTGGCAGTGGTCTCTTTTGGTTTCCAAGCTCATATCTACCCACACCGGCCACCCAAACGCACACATGCTCTTCTTGACTGAAGACGAGCCCAACGACCCCATCTGGTGACGGAGACGATGATGGTGGCGTGCAACGATGGCAGCAATGACGACCCTTAGTGGCAGAACCTTCCCCAACGTCGATGGTGGTTCGAATCGACAACCACAATAGCAAAAGAACAATGAAGAGAGAGAGAGAGAGAGAGAGAGAGAGATAGAGAGAGAGAAGAACACGGAGGGTGGCAGCGGCGCAATCGAGCGGACCCGTTCATAGCGTCATTGCCAACGCAATGGTCCTGACGGCCTAAGCTGACATCGGCAGGCACAATTCCAACGGTCTTTGGTGGTTCTCCTATTCTGTTCACAACGCGCGACAACAAGTTATGGTGGTGGTCAGGTTCGACAAGGCAACAATGACCGAAGGTGGTCATTGAGAAGGTGGCGGCCGAATGGAGTGGGCATAAGGATGGTTGCGACTGGTGAAAGAAGTGTTAGGCTTAGGGTTTAAACAATAGCGAAGCTTTAGACCGGTTTATCATCAACTTTTCCCATATTAACACAAATGGTCCCTCCTTGTCACAATTCTTTCAAAACTGATACCTAATTTACTATTTCGACCCCTCCTTCGGAAAATCCTTACTAATCAAGTCCACTATTTACTTTTTAACCCCCGCTTCCATAATTTCTTTTATATTAAGCCCCCAGAGGTTCAAATATTGACATTTAGCTTCCCGAATCAACACTCCTCCAATTATCATTCGATTTTTGGGCTATAATAAAATACAACAATAATAAAATTACTTGTCGGGACTCCTGCTTTACTATTTAATTACTCCATTAAAATCGGGATGTTACAATGGGGGGAGCCCATGGCACTTGGATATTAGACCATATTGGGAGCCCATGACATTCCAAGTAAAGATTATGGGGGGAGACCATGGCACTTGGATATTAGACCATATGGGGAGCCCATGACATTCTAAGTAAAGATTATGGGGGGAGCTCATGACGACTATATGTATGTTGCATTATATTTCGTGGTTGTATGTTATATGGTATTTTTGGGGAACTCACTAAGCTTTGTGCTTACGATTTTCAGTTTATGTTTCAGGTACTCCGGTTTTCAAATGGAATAGCTCGGGATCATTGCAGAGCACACACCGCAAGTTTTTGCATTCTATGAATTACTCTGATTTTATGATGTTTTGTAAAATCTTTGTTACCTCGGTTTTATAGGAAGGATATGTATTAATGATTTATTAGTCTAAAAACAAAAACAAATATGTCATGATTTTTGGGACGCTACAATAGATTTTGTCCAGAGCTAAGATCTAGACTTAAAAACATCGACTTAAGTCATAAAGTTTCCACCTTTGTGACTTCCCATGGCTAGAAAAGGTCCAAAAGCCAAAACCCTAACTTATTAATCCATTAAGACATCATAATTCTTGCATGCATGGGATATAAGGGTCAATATCACATTTGTATACTTCCTAATCACCACATAATGGATAAATTTCCAACTTTATCCATTAGAATGGTCCAAACAACCAAGCTCTAGTCTTTAAGTCTTCCAAGCGACCAAAAGTGCATATTTTTCAACTTAATCTATTACGTCCAAGTTTCCAACCTTCATATCATAATCAATATGATGTTTAGATGGATAAAGTTTCCAACTTTATCCATAACAAGGTCATAAACTTTCAAGATCTAAACTTTATGCACTAAAGTGACTAAAAGCTCATAACATCCAAAACTAGCTAGATCTAACAAATGTATCATCAAGATTCAAACTTTATACATCTAGAAGAAATATCAAGGTGAACAAAGTCTGGATCTATAAGCTCCAAAACAACCAACACTTATCCCATGAGCTCTTTCTTCTCCAAGATGCACCAAGAACACTCCAAACCACTCAAGAACACCTTCTTTTGCTCACAAGACTCAAATTAGGGTTAAGGTTTCAAGGAATGGTGTTGGAGAGGTGGAAGTTGAGAATAGACTGAGTATGGGGAAGTTAAGGAACTTAAATAGGGCCTAAACATGAAAATAGGGTTTGGGAACTAATCGCGTACACCCAACGTACCCATGGATGCCCTAGTATAGCCAACATATGCGACTTAACCCAAAACTATCCTAACTTCAAACAACCATAACTTCTTCGTTCCAACTCCATTTTTGACGATCTTTATATCCACAGAAAGGTATTGAAGAGCCCCATAATATCATATAGATATCTTGGACTAAATAAATTCCCAAACGAAAATCCATATTTCATGCAAGAAGTCTGAAACATCACTTTCCCCGTTTTACCCCTTTGACTCCAACACAAATCAAGGGCTTGGATCGCATAACCAATATTATCAACATCCAATATGGTCTAAACCATATTCTCTTGAAGCTCAAGGCCTTTACTTGATCCATTTATTGTCCATAATCTCATATTCTCATCCATAAAAAGGAAAGCATAAACCTTAGATCTAGTAAGCATTAAAGATAAAAGTAGAAGCTTATGAGACACAAGGGTCCAAAAGCACTAGAAGATGATGAGGTAGGAGCTTGATTGCCAAAATAATGCACCTAAGGAGTCTTCTTCTTCTTCAAAGAGCCAAAAATCATTAAATGATCACAAAAAACCACCATGAAGAACTAAGGTTAGCATTTTTGAGGTTTAGAGAGATGGGGGGGGGGATGAGAAATGAACCCTAAAACCAAGTTTAGGGTGCTCAAATACGAAGTTTAGGGGGGGATGAGAAATGAACCCTAGACACAATTTACATTTTAACCCATGTCACGTCGTGACCACTCAAAGGTCACGTCGTAAGACTCCATATCTTCCAAAAACCGACATTTTGACTCCTTGAAACCCTAAATTGATCTATCTTGGAAAACATGTGTTACGTAAATTCTTAAATAAATGAACTGATGATTAACATGTACATGTTACCATATAAAAGCTCGTGAATATGTTAATGTTGTGAGGTGGTACATGTTGGATTAATGTCTAAGTCAGTAACCATATTTGGTATATACTTGACCCGAGTGTGCATGGTCCTTTTGGGTTGCCTTCACCAAAGCAACTTGACAAGGTAATTTGATATGAGAGAGGAGATATTATGATTTATTAATATATTATAAGAATAATATATTAAAGGAGAAATCATATTTATTTGATTAGTATTAGTCATAAATTAATTAGGAATTAATTTGGTGACTAAAAGAGACAAATTAAATAAAGGGGTATAAACTGTCAATTGTGTGATAGTTGAGTTTTGGGCTAGGAAACCTAATGGACTAAGGGGGAACGAAATTATGATGAAGGATCATCATATTTTCATCCAAGGCCTCATTCCATAAGGTTTCTTGGGCTGCTTGGTGGCTAAGCTGTCCATTAGGGTTTTGACTGAAACCCTAGCACCCTATAGTATAAATACATACCCTATGCTTCAATTTAAGGCCACTTGATTCCAAGGGAACCCTAGGGCCGAAATTAGCATCATTCCCTTCTCTCTCTTAGTTGCCTTCTTGCTTCAAGGTGTTTGTGAGCCATTAGAGGCACTACAATTGTGGTGCTTGCTTTCAAGAGTTCTAGAGAGTTCAAGAGATCAAGGAAACTAGTTGTTATTGCTATATAACAACAAAGGTATGTTTTTCTACACTTCTATGTAAATTTCGAAAATTATAGAAGCATGCTAGGGTTTATTTTGTGTTCATAAAGTTGTATGTCTTATAGTGAAAACATAGATCCAAACTAGGGTTGCATGCACACATAAGATTGTTTGTATAAAACCTAACAGTGGTATCAGAGCCATTGGTTTTTTGTTTTCAATTGGATTTGATGCATATTATGAACTTGACAAATTAGGGTTTATGGCAAGTAAACCCTAAGGCTTGGTGATTTTCGCAAATTAGGGTTGCCAAACCCTAGTTGGCGGTTTTTGATAGGGTTCTTGAAACCTTTTTGCCTAGCCTCCAAATTTCGAAATTAGGGTTATGAAACCCTAGGGATTTCGAAAATCCCTTGTCCCCAAGATAAGATCCCAAGATTTTAGGGATATGGATAATACTATCTTTGTGATTATCAATTTAATTGTTTAAACTAGATAATTGAAGATCTTGTATTATCCTTTCCATAAATTTAAAAATAAAAAGGATTAAATAAATTAATAGTTTAATTTTATGATAATCCCTAAAGATTTAATATTTCAAATTAATTGTTTGATTTTGATAATTATTAAATCAAAGATTTTTGGTGTTTAAAATTTTAAATTAAATAGCCTTAATTCCGAAAAATTTTAAATACACATTAAGATACTAGTATTTTTAAAATGTTTTAAAATACACCCTTTTACAATTATGATATTATAAGATTAATTATTATATATGTATAAGAATAAGCTAGTCTTATCGCTAGTAGGCCTCATTCACGAAGCCGGTCTATAAGGTGGGTATAAGGTTGCTGCCTATAAAATGGCGCTTAATGGATGTACACTCACATCTACCGCTTGCTTGACTGGTGGAGGGTCGTTAGCCGAACGGATAGGATAGGGCACTTAATTCCTCATTAAAAGTATAATGGAAATATTAAAGTAACTACATTGTTTTACAAATTCCCACTCTTAGTTACTTTAGGGTAAAATGTGAAAATGATGCTAATCCATGGAATTACACTTCGTACCCTTGTCAAACGTTGATGGAGCGCGTGTGGTTAACCGGCACATCAATTTGGGGATGACATTGGTAGCGAAGGGTGACTCGAGTTTTGTCATAGATCAATGGAGCGTGTGTGGTTCACCGGCACATTGATTAGGTGATAAAGACATTGAGTGCACCGCGTTGATTCGCATGGTTATTCACAAATTTGTTTGCGATCCTCGGCATACCAGTCGCAAATTTGAAATGCATATCGAGATTTAAACATGCCATTGAAAAGTTCGATGAATCTCAAAGATCTAGGAGTTTTCAATACATTTAAAACCTAAATTGCTTTTTCGTTTTTCATGGTGAGAATTAGTGAATCGTCATTCACTTACCTTCAAATTATTTACTTTTAGAGTACGGCATCCCTTTCTAAGTTGTAAATAATGTTGTTGGATCCTAGCCCTAATTACTCATTTGGGTGTTTAATTAGGGATTCATTTCTAATCAAAATTTGTTCCTTTTCAGATGTCAACAAACAACAACAACAACGCTTCTGGGTCATTCTCGTTGATGAACTTGTGTCAGAAAGTGACATTTGATGGTTCAAACTTCACCGAGTGGATGACGTATATCCGCATGATCACACGCTACGAGGACAAAGAATATGTCCTCGATGAAAAGCTTGAGAAGATCATCCCAGATGTTGCTACTCCTGAGGAATTGGCCGCCTTTGAGGCCCACGAGCGTGATGCCACGAAAGTTCACTGCATCATGCTGGCCACCATGAATCCCGAACTCCAAAAGTCCTATGAGGACATGTATCCATATGAAATGCATCAGGATTTGCTGGAAAGGTATCACCAGAGCGCGAGGCAAGAGCGCTATGAGATCATTACTAACATGATCACCGCTAAGATGGGGAGTGGAGAATCCCTAACCTCTCATTTGCAGAAAATGCAGAGGTATGTTGATCGTCTTCTCAAACTTAATGTTAAGTTTGATGAGGATTTGGCTATCGACATAATCCTCCACTCCTTGCCCTCCTGCTACAATCAGTTTAGGATGACCTACCATATGAATAAAGAGGAGGTCTCCTTGAGCAAGCTCCAAGGACTCTTGAGGACTGCTGAGAGCAACCTCAAAGACAAATCCGTTGCACCGTCCCCTGCTGTGGCCGCTCCTGTGATGGCGATAGGTCAAGGAAAGGGTAAAAAGAGGAAGGCTCCATGTAAGAGCCACCATAAGGGGAAACCCCGTGATGGTTCGTCCTCAAGTGGGACCAAAGTAGGCCCCGCTAGACCCTCTTCCGATCCTAAAGAAGCAGAGTGCTTCTACTGCCACCAAAAGGGCCACTGGAAGCGAAGCTGCCCACAATATCTGCAGGACATAAAAGATGGGAAGATCAAGCCCACATTTGCAGGTATGTATTCTATTAAATCTAATAACTCATCATTTGCTACTTCATGGGTTCTTGATACAGGATGTGGTTACCACATTTTTTCTGATTTGCAGGGCCTAAAAAGAAGTAGGGAAATGGAGCATGGGAAGATGAACCTAATTATGGGAAACAGAAGATCATCGCCTGTGACCAAAGTCGGTGTTTATTCTTTAGTGTTGAGAAATGGGTTAGGAATAGATTTAGAGAATTGCTGTTATTCGCCAGATATGGCAAGAAACATTATTTCTTTTCACGGGTTGTTTAGAGAAGGTTTCAGATATTCTTTTGATAATAGTAATGGTTTTATTAATGTTTATTTGAATGGTGTCTTTTATTTCAATGCATTACCTTGTAATGGGATTTATGAATCTGTGATGATTGTTGATAATTTCGGAAATAATGTTTTGAATATTGATTCGTCTACTAGTCTAGACAAAGCATGCTTGTGGCACTGTCGCCTTGGCCATGTCAACAAGAAACGCATAGCCCAACTCCAAAAGGATGGAGTGTTGGAGTCATTCGACCTTAGGGACGATGATACGTGTGAATCTTGTTTACTTGGGAAGATGACCAAGTCACCCTTTACTGGCACTTGTGAAAGGGGTGAGGGTTTATTGGATCTCATACACACTGATGTGTGTGGGCCCTTTAGATCCACCACAAGGGATGCTTGCCGCTTCTACGTGACTTTTACAGATGATTATAGCAGATATGGATATATCTACTTGATCAAGCAAAAGTCGGAAACCTTTGAAAAGTTCAAAGAGTTTAAGAGTGAAGTGGAGAATCAGCTGGGCAGGAAAATCAAGATGCTTCGGTCAGACCGAAGAGGAGAGTACCTAAGTCTTGAGTTTCACGACTATCTAAAAGAATGTGGAATCGTTTCGCAATTGACGCCTCCAAGAACGCCACAATTGAACGGTGTGGCTGAGAGACGTAATCGGACCTTGTTGGACATGGTTCGTTCTATGATGAGTCGGACTTCGTTACCAATAGCTTTCTGGGGGTATGCCTTAGAGACTGCCGCCCGTATACTTAACTTAGTTCCCACTAAGAAGGTTTCCAAGACTCCTCACGAGATGTGGACAGGGAAGGCTCCCTCGTTGGCACATATTAAGGTTTGGGGTTGTGAGGCTTTCGTACGACGAGAGACTCACGACAAACTTGAACCTCGTAGTGAGAAGTGTTATTTCATCGGCTATCCACAGAAGTCTTTTGGCTACCTTTTCTATAGACCGAGTGACAATGTTGTCTTCGTTGCTAGAAGAGGAGTTTTCCGAGAAAAGGAATTAATAGGCCAAGAAGACAGTGGGAGGCAAATTGAACTTGAAGAAATTCAAGATCAAAGCGATGAAGGAACCTCTGACACTGGCACTCAACTTGAGGAGGAAACTCCTGTTGAACCTGTTGACGTGTCCTTACCTCTTCGACGTTCCTCTAGGGCTAGTGTTCCACCCCAGTTTTATGGTTTTCATATTACTACTGAAGGGGATACGTTTATTAGTGATAGTACACTAGTAAATTTGGATGAACCTAGCAACTATAAGGAAGCCATGGCAGGCCCAGAGTCTGCAAAATGGAAAGAGGCTATGGACAGCGAGATTCAATCCATGTACGACAACCAATTTTGGAATTTGGTTGATAATGTACCAGGTCGTAAGACAGTCGGGTGCAAGTGGATCTTCAAGAAGAAGACGGACATGGATGGGAAAGTGCATACTTATAAAGCGCGATTGGTTGCGAAGGGCTTTACTCAAACTCCCGGAGTTGACTATGATGAGACCTTCTCACCAGTTGCGAAGATAAAGTCTATTAGGGTGATGCTTGCCATAGCTGCGTTTCATGATTATGAAATATGGCAGATGGACGTAAAGACCGCTTTCCTTAACGGAAAGTTGGCTGAGGATGTCTACATGAATCAGCCAGAGGGTTTTGTCGATGTGAAGCATCCGAATAGAGTATGCAAGCTTGAGAGATCTATTTATGGATTGAAACAAGCATCTCGCAGATGGAATCTTTGTTTTGATGAGAAGGTTAAAGAGTTTGGCTTTCTGCGAAGCGAAGATGAATCTTGTGTGTATGTCAAAGCCAGTGGGAGTATAATAAGCTTTCTCGTATTGTATGTCGACGACATACTACTCATAGGAAACGATGTCCCAACCTTGCAGGAGGTCAAGTCCTGGCTTGGGAAATGTTTCGCTATGAAGGACCTCGGAGAAGCTGCTTATATTCTGGGAATAAGAATAGTAAGAAACAGGGAAAAGAGACTGATAGGACTCAGTCAGGATACATACTTGGAAAAGGTGCTAAAGAGTTTTAGTATGGAAAATTCCAAGAAAGGGGAGTTGCCAATCCAAAGCAATACCAAGCTGAGTAAGACTCAGAGCCCGAGTACAGAGACAGAGATAGCTGATATGAGCCGAGTACCTTACGCTTCCGCAGTAGGCTCTATCATGTATGCTATGACTTGTACTCGCCCTGATGTGGCCTTCGCTTTAAGCATGGTCAGCAGATATCAGGGGAATCCTGGTAGAGCACATTGGATTGCAGTTAAGAATATTCTTAAGTACCTTCGGAGGACCAAGGAATGGTTTCTAGTCCTCGGTGGGAGTGATGACTTAAGGGTACGAGGGTACAGTGATGCTAGTTTTCAGACGGATCGGGATAACTTCCGATCGCAGTCGGGCTGGGTCTTTACCCTAAATGGAGGAGCAGTGACTTGGAAAAGTTCTAAACAAGAGACCGTAGCTGATTCAACATGCGAATCAGAGTATATTGCAGCGAGCGAAGCGTCAAAGGAGGCTATATGGTTGAAGAACTTCATTGGAGACCTTGGAGTTGTGCCATCCATAAAGGAGCCCATGGAAATTTTCTGTGATAATGAAGGAGCGGTTGCCTTAACCAAGGAACCAAGGGATCATGGCAGATCTCGACATATCGACAGGAAATACCATTTTATTAGACATCGGGTAGAAGAGGGACTCCTCGTTGTGAAGAGGGTATCGTCAGAAGATAACCCAGCAGATCCCCTTACGAAGGGACTGAGTAGGGTCAAGCATTTTCAGCACGCTAGGAGCGTAGGGCTGAAGGACGATATTAGTTCAGATTAGATAGGTAGGAAACTTGTAATAGATAATGTCATACTCAACAATTGATGATTAAATAAAAGTGTGTTATTTATAAGAAAGTTTCTATCATGTGTTGATTATTTATCTATTTTTCCAATTTTTGCATGTTTTGACTTCCTGAATAATGAGATTATTCGAACAGTCCACAATCGCTCATATGTTGGAAGTAGATATGAAGAAAGATTGTCATAAATTTGTTTGTAGATTGTCTGAAAAGTTTTAGACATAGCAAAGGTTTGCTACAAAGTTTATGAGTGCTTATGAAATTAGTATTGAGCATTGGAACAGACCCACACTTGCTGGTATTACTTCATGAATGTCATCACAAGTGATCGCAAGATGATAATATCATATAATCTTTAAACCTAGAGATATGGTTATTGTTTGCTAGTTGATTATACATTGATAATGCGAAAACGCATCAGTAACTTGATGTCATAAAACACATTATTGTGTATGGTTTAACTGGTAAATGATAAAGGCATATTAGTCGACGTTTTTCTGTTCCTTTTATTCTAGGAGGATAAAAGCGATATCTCGGCCACTTGATGATTTGGTTTGACTTATGTGCCGGGCCCGGTCAAGATGAAGTTGATGTGTTCAACTGAGTTCTATGTCGAACAAATCAGAGATCAAGAAATAAAAATGCTAGACAATAAGTATTGTTAGCATGATATCTAGAACAGAGGATTATACGATCCCTTATCTAAAGGACAAGTTATTGGTTAGAGTTGACAGCGGCTATTGAAAGCTACGATTGCTATCGGGTACGGAAGTAATACGTGAGATATAGTTACTAGACTTATCCAAGTGGGAGACTGTTGGATTAATGTCTAAGTCAGTAACCATATTTGGTATATACTTGACCCGAGTGTGCATGGTCCTTTTGGGTTGCCTTCACCAAAGCAACTTGACAAGGTAATTTGATATGAGAGAGGAGATATTATGATTTATTAATATATTATAAGAATAATATATTAAAGGAGAAATCATATTTATTTGATTAGTATTAGTCATAAATTAATTAGGAATTAATTTGGTGACTAAAAGAGACAAATTAAATAAAGGGGTATAAACTGTCAATTGTGTGATAGTTGAGTTTTGGGCTAGGAAACCTAATGGACTAAGGGGGAACGAAATTATGATGAAGGATCATCATATTTTCGTCCAAGGCCTCATTCCATAAGGTTTCTTGGGCTGCTTGGTGGCTAAGCTGTCCATTAGGGTTTTGACTGAAACCCTAGCACCCTATAGTATAAATACATACCCTATGCTTCAATTTAAGGCCACTTGATTCCAAGGGAACCCTAGGGCCGAAATTAGCATCATTCCCTTCTCTCTCTTAGTTGCCTTCTTGCTTCAAGGTGTTTGTGAGCCATTAGAGGCACTACAATTGTGGTGCTTGCTTTCAAGAGTTCTAGAGAGTTCAAGAGATCAAGGAAACTAGTTGTTATTGCTATATAACAACAAAGGTATGTTTTTCTACACTTCTATGTAAATTTCGAAAATTATAGAAGCATGCTAGGGTTTATTTTGTGTTCATAAAGTTGTATGTCTTATAGTGAAAACATAGATCCAAACTAGGGTTGCATGCACACATAGGATTGTTTGTATAAAACCTAACAGTACATACGAGGTATTCGAGAAGTTCACCATTTCACTTTACAATCCTAAGGGAGTAGGTTTATTTCTTTTTTTCTTAGTGTCTTTTTCATCATCTATATCAAAGACATTGAAGGATCGTGATGTTGATAAAAAAATGGTAAAATTTAGAGGTGTCATTGGGATGACTAAGCTTCATTATTAAGAGCATGCATGTGTCATTGAGACGACTAAGCTACATTATTAAGAGCATGAACTCATTTGAACAACAACATAATGTTTTTAGGATGTACTAATTCAAGGTTTATGTAACACATATTTTGGTAGAAATTGTAATTGACTTACATTATTGTTTATCTGACCTACATTTAACATGGTATTTTTACAAGATGGAAGAACAAAAGTTTGAAAATAATTTCTTACTTAAGGTTGCTTTAGTTATGATCATAGTAGTTTTTTCATTATGCATGGTATTGTTTGTATTTTCTATGAAAATACTTGTAGTATCTCTACTATTAAGCAAAATTCTAAGTAACGTTCAGTGTTGTAAAACTCGCCGAGTTAGCCGATTACTCCTCCGAGTACTCGCTACTCCCCCCCTTGCCGAGGCGAGTTACATAATCCCGAGTACTCCCCGATCGGCCCCATAGGAACTGAGTAGTGTTGTGAAATTCGGTCAACTCAGTGATTAATATGTATAATATACTTAATGATTTATTATTTGACACACACACATGTGATTGTTATTACATATATATCTTAAATTTTCAGTAATTATTCACGAAGTGAGACCATTATGTGTTTTTCATTTTTTGTGTATTCACATGTATCCAATTTTGTTATATATTTAATCAACTTATCATTTTATCTTATGATTTTGACATATATAATTTCCCTAAAAATATTTCTACACAAATTTCCAAATCCGAGTACTCCCCGAGTACTCCCGAGTACTCGCTACCCGGTAGTCGGCCGAACAGGTACCGAGTAACAAGTTCTACAACCTTGGTAACGTTAGATGTGACTTGATGATAATGTCAAATTTCAACCTTTTACGAGCCGTCATTAGCTACATCGTTTTGTAAGGTGTGAATTAAAACAACAATTTTGTATATAATTAATAATTATATATATATATATATATATATATATATATATATATATATATATAGTTTCTACTATTATTCATTTTTATATACATATATGATTTAACATAACATTTTAAAAAAATATGACGTCAAATACAAGCTTTGGAGTCATGACGCGATAAACTTTTTAGAACCTTATTAATAAATGATTAAACTAATTTTTATTATCTTTCAAAAAATAGTAAATAATACTAGATATATTTACTTTTTTCTATTTTTTTATCATTTATAATTATATGATTACCATTTTACCATTCGTGTTAAACTTAAATTAAGATGATTGGGGTTATATATAATTTAATTTAGAAAATATGTTACAAATAGAGCTTGATTGAGTTACCGACTATAAATATATTTTTGACACTTTTCAAGGTAAATTTATAAAATTAATTTCGCTTAAGTTCGTCTTCCCCCTCACTCAGAAAGGTTTCTCCTGAAGAACCAAAGAAACCACACGCCTCGTTCTCACCTCAGTTGGTTCTTTGTCCGCCTCTCTTCTCTTGCTCCTGCGACTCGGGTTGATCGAAGGTTCGTACTCTACATCTCTGGATTCTCGGTTCGTTTTTCTATGTTATATTGCTCTATCTATCTGCTTGTTAAAACTAGGGTTTCTGTTTCAATTTGAAATTCGCGTTTTCTATGTTACGTGATAACAGAACATTCAATCTGATTGGTATTTTTTTCTATTTGAATCCAATTCTGTGTATATATGGGTGATTTGAATAAGCTATTCAACAAAAGACATTCATATGATAATTTGAAGTTTAGGGATGCTTGTATTGGAATTTTGTTTAAATGCCGTCTTCGTTTGAACTCATGTTCTTGTATATGTTGGTGCTGTAATGGACATGGCAGCTGTAATCGATATGATGTACTCGCCTACTCGGGTAGCAGAAACACCAGAGATTACCTTCTTCCACTTTCCACACGTATTTTTGAATTTGAGAGTGATCTATTCATGGCCAAAATTGCTGCTACGGTAACATCACATTGTTTGATTTATGTTGAATGACAATGACAAGACTTATCTTGTATGAAGTACTCCACATGTTGAATTGGACTTGTCAAGTGATAGTATCATTACTTTAGGTAACATGTGATAAACTTTGTATCCCTGAATGTATTTTTTTCCTAGTTATGTGTCCTTAAACCTTGATTATGTATGCTTTGAGCATCATTGCTAATCTTATTTCCATAAATAAGAAACTCTTTGTTCTGTGCTTTTGGAAGTTTTTTGTTCTGGACTACACTGCTACTTATGTCATTATATTGTTTAACTTACATTATCTTTCCTTTTTAATGATTGGTGTCAGGTTGACCATCTTTGCATTTAATATCCCAAGTCATTATGGAACCTGAGCGTTCTGATACAAGACGTGTACATGATGACATGGAAGATAATGGAAATGACAAATCAAGAGAATCAAAGCATCGTAGTAAGGAGAAAAGTAGGAGTAGTAGAAGAGAAGATAAAGATCACAGAAGTAGAGATCGTGAAAAGTCAAAGATCAGTGATGCTTCAAAAGAAAGAGACAAAGAGTCTGTGAAAGATGTTAACAGAGACCGAAGAAAAGAAGAGGGAGATGAACGTGAAAAAGATAGAACCAGAGATAAGGTGAGAGAGAAAGAAAATGATCGGGAAAAATACAGAGATAAAGAGCGTGAAAAGGAGAAAGATAAGACCAGGGGAAGTGATAAAGGGAAAGAGAGGACAAGGGAAAAAGAGAGAGAGAAAAACAAAGATAGGGAGAAAGAAAGAGATGACACTAAAATCCTTAAGAATGAAGCCAATGTTGAAGATGAAAATGGAGGATCACATCAGTCTGCTTCTGAACTTCAAGATCGCATTTTGAGGTAAGAAACATCATTATATATCTAAAATTGAGTTTCACAAAGCAAGATTTTTAGAATTTAAAGGCTCATATTACTTACCATTCGAGACACCCTTTATAACACTTTTTATGAAACATATGAATGCCCTGTTTTGCAAATTTCCCACTTATTAGCAACTTTATTGCATAAGGAACATTGTTAAATCAACATAAGTATATTTTTGTAGGTGTTTCTTGTTGTTATTCAGAGTTTGTTAAACAAATCGTTCAATCTATTGATGGGTATCATTCTTTATTAGGATGAAGGAGGAACGATTGAAGAAAAAGTCAGAAGGTGGCTCTGATATATTGTCATGGGTTGGTAAAAGCCGAAAGCTTGAGGAAAAGAAACAAACTGAAAAGGAGAAAGCTTTGCATTTCTCGAAGAAGTTTGAGGAGCAGGTTATTTATATCTATTCTATATGTCTTCATGTGTAAGTTAGCTCGATTTCTCTATTTTACATCTGATTCAAATAAATCTTGAAATTTCAGGACAATATTACTCAAGGAGAGGATGACTACGAACTGCCAGCTCGCCAACATACATCTCGTATGTTTTCTTCTCTATTGTACATTTGATTAAGATATTTTTATTTTTAAATTTTGTCTTAAAATCTTCTTTGAAATCATGTTTGCAGGTGATCTTGCTGGATTTAAAGTGCTTGATGGACTTGACAAAGTGATTGAAGGTGGTGCTGTTGTTTTGACACTGAAAGATCAGAGCATACTTGCAGATGGTGATATTAACCAAGGTAAATTAGTTTTTTAATCTGGCCAATTTGCTGTAAATAACAACATACTCTACATTTTTCTTTTTACCAAATTTATTCTATTGACCATATTGGTAAATAAAGTATGTTGTTATTACCTTTCTAGTGGACCCAGATTTTCTAAAGTGACTTTACGTTGTATATACAGAGGTTGACATGCTTGAAAATGTGGAGATTGGGGAGCAAAAAAGGAGAAATGAAGCTTATAAGGCTGCTAAAAAGAAACCTGGAGTTTATGAGGATAAGTAAGTAATAAGTTTAAAACTTAAGATTTTGTGGTTTTTTAACGAGTCATATGTAAGCTTTTTTTCTGGTGATTTTGCTTCAGGTTTAATGATGAATTTGGAGCTGAAAAGAAAATGCTTCCACAATATGATGATCCTATTCTAAACGAGGTGATTATTGATTTATTATATATTTATTTAAAATTTATTTTATTGACCATATACTTTCTCCCAGGGTATAACACTCGATGAAAGAGGGCGATTTGGTGGTGAAGCTGAGAAAAAACTAGAGGAGGTAAATCTTTCTTGTTCTTTTTATCTTTTTTTTTTTTTTTTGGATTCTAATTCTTATTATATTTTTTAAATTAATAATTGATCTTTATAATAACAGTTAAGGAGAAGGATAGATGGTGCAACTGTGACCACACGATTTGAAGATCTTACTTCAACTGGAAAGGTGACAACCGACTATTACACTACCGAAGAGATGATGAAATTCAAAAAGCCCAAAAAAAAGAAATCATTAAGAAAAAAAGACAAACTAGATCTCGATGCACTTGAAGCGGAAGCCAAGTCAGCAGGGTTGGGCACAGAGGATCGTGGCTCACGGGCCGATGGAAAAAGACAAGCCCAAAAAGAGGCCCAAGAGAGATCCGAAGCCGAAAAAAGAAACATCGCGTTCCAATCCGCATACATCAAAGCAGATGAAGCATCCAAAGCACTTCGAATGGAGCAAACTTTACCCATTCAAAACGCAGATGAAGATAGTTTCGTATTCGGTGATGACGATGAAGAGCTGAACAAATCGCTACAAAGAGCAAGAAAACTCGCGTTAAAGAAGAAAGATGACGTGGCACCTCCCGGGCCCCAGTCGATCGCGTTACTCGCAAGTTCCGTTAGTAAAAAGGCTGACGTGGAATCCAGCGAGGCGCAAGAGAATAAAGTTGTGTTTACGGAAATGGAGGAGTTCGTGTGGGGTCTTCAGCTTGACGAAGAAGCGCATGACCCGGATGCGGAGGACGTGTTTATGGAGGATGACGTGGCGATGACGTCATCGGAACGGGAACAGAAAGGTAAAGAAGGGGGTTGGGAAGAAGTGAAAGATGAAGTTGAAGATGAGAAAATGGCGGAGGAAGAGGAAGATGTGAAACCGGATGAAACGATTCACGAGAGTTCACTTGGAAAAGGGTTGTCTGGAGCACTTCAGTTGCTTAAGGATCGAGGGACTTTAAAGGACACTGTGGAATGGGGTGGTAGGAATATGGATAAGAAAAAGAGTAAACTCGTTGGGATTGTCAATGAAAATGATGATAAAAAGGAGATACGGATTGAAAGAACAGATGAATACGGAAGAATTGTAACTACTTTAGTCGTTATATTATATCTTTAAAATTATTTTTTGATGGTATAATAATAATGTTTTTTTTTTTTTATTTGTTGCAGTTGACACCGAAGGAGGCGTTTAGGTTGATATCGCATAAGTTTCATGGAAAGGGTCCAGGGAAAATGAAGCAAGAAAAGCGAATGAGACAATATCACGAGGAGTTAAAGGTGAAACAAATGAGAAATTCGGATACACCGTCTTTGTCTGTTGAGAGAATGAGGGAAGCTCAATCCAAGATGAAGACACCTTATCTTGTTCTAAGTGGTCATGTAAAACCAGGGTACGTGTACATTTCTTATTTTATTTTTTCTTTTCTTTTCTTTTTTGCACAATGATTTTCAAATAAGTTTTGTTGAATACTTAGGCAAACAAGTGATCCGAGAAGTGGTTTTGCTACAATGGAGGATTTCCCGGGGAGCTTGACGCCCATGCTTGGTGACAGAAAGGTTTTTACTCATTTTTTCTTTTTCTTTGGTGTAAGTTTAGTTTAAATTTGGATGGTTTATCTGAAATAATGTGTTTGTTTTGTTTAAGGTTGAACATTTCTTGGGGATAAAGCGGAAGTCTGAGCCTGGTGATATGGGTCCACCAAAGAAGCCGCCTAAACCGTGATTAATTAATCGCTGCTGGTTTAGAAGAACTGACATCTGTGTTTCTGTAATTTTGTAAGCACTACCAAATGGGCTATTATTGATAAAATAGAAGCAAAGTGATGCGAGTGAAATTTGCAGAATTCTTTTGGGAAGTTTCGGGAGATTGTGCTTGAGGTTGTAAAAGGACATGGGAACGAATTTAGTTTTTGCATTGTATTCATATCATTTTCAGACCGAGTAGTCTCTATATACAAAAATGTTACTATTATTTTCTCAAGTGAAAGTACATTATTTGCTGGTCATAAGCACATGTCAGCTTCTATCAAAACCTTTTGCAATCCACTTAGGCCAACTCCTTTCAAATATTGAAAGGCTTGCTGTGTTTGTATTCATATCATTTTATGCTGTTTATTTTTTTTTATTTTTTTTTTATATGTTTAAATTTCAGTTATTGTTATTATTATTTTTTTGGAACGAAAGAAAATTAAAAAAAAAAAAAAGCTAGCTAGCAGCTGGCCAAAACAAAACGAGAACAATTAGTTTATGAGCACAGATTTTGAAGCCATCCGGTTATAGTTTTCCTTACTTTACGGTTCCTACTACAAACCAATTAAAAGAAAACAAGCCAATATAATCAAACATCAACTCTCTTGTATTTCATGATCCCAAAAGCTAATGCATTTCGTTAAGTTCAAAGAACCCAAATTAAAGTAGCACAAGCCATCTCAATAATCAATCTTCGAGCATTTACAACAACTTGACTATCAATCCACTCGAAAACATCTTCAATAGAGTTAAAGGATGGATCTATCCATCTTGCAAATTTAAGCCATAATTGACAAGCTATTGAACACTTCAAAAATAAGTGAACACCATCTTCTATCACCTCCCTACAACATGAACATAAAATAGAAGACAACTCTGGATGATGAAGGTTATTTCTCGTCGAAAAACAATAAGGATAAGTCTTCATAACAAAATATTAATTTTTATAGGAAGAGAAATATTCCACCTGGTAGCACCATCACCCATAGGAAGCAACAGGAGGTCTAAACAAGATCTGTCAGACTTGACAACAAACATGTCCTCCGCCCCAAAAACCTATTTCCACGAGTCCAATCGATCCATAATTTGAACCGAATCCAACATCTCCGGTAATTGCTGAAGATAGGATTCCAACACTCCTCCACTTATCGATATCCACCATGGAATCTCCTAAGTATTACCCACCCAATAATAACTAATAATTGCTTCAACATTGATTGCCACAACAAACAACCTTGCAAATCGAGCCTTTTAAATAACACCCCAACCCACACATCCAACCAAAATCTTAATACACAAACCATTAGCTACTTGTCTTCTCATAGAATCAAACAAAATCTTACCATTATTATGAAAATTCCAAACTAAATTAACCACCCTCATCTAGATCCCCAACTTCGACCTATAAGAAGACAACGAAAAACCACCATCACTCCCATGACAACTTTTGATCAAACTAACCCAAATGAGACTACCACCGTTTAGGAATCACCATCTCCACTTGTAAATTATAGCCTCATTGAAAGCTTTCAAACTATCAATCGCCAACCCACCATACTCTTTCTCGTTTAAAATAACCTCCCATTTCACATACTCTTTCTCGTTTAAAATAACTTCTCGTTTCATTGAAAGCTTTCAAACTATCAACTTTTTATCTTGATCTTCTGCACCCCAAAAAAATCTAGCCCGAATTCTTTCCAACTTCCGACAAACAGTAATTGACATCTTAAAAAGAGATAAATAATAATTTCTCAGACTCCCTAAAATGGACTTAACCAGTATAAGTCTTCCACCAATAGATAACATTCTAGACTTCCAAACAGAAAGTATTTTTTGAAACCTATCCAAAAGTGTATCCTAAGCCGCCATCCTATGTGTTTTATCCCCAACAAGCAACCCAAGATACATAAAAGGAAATGAATCTGGAGCATAACCTGTACAATTAGCTACTTGCTGACACGCATTTGTAGACATTCCAATCCCATAGATCTTTGACTTATCATGATTGATCTGTAGGCTGGAAGTAATGAAAAAAACCCGAAGGATACAATTAAGACCACACACATTTTCAACATCCCAGTCGTCCATAAAAAGAGCATCATCAACATAAAATAAATGCCACAACTGTAAATTTTGACGAACAATATTTACACATTTGAACATACCATTCTGAATAGCATCCCCCAAAACACATGCACGTATGCAACCCTTCCACAACAATAATAAATAAAAAACGAGATAAAGAGACACCTTGCCGTAGACCTCTATACATCTGAAATTCACCCGTAAGGTTACTATTGAGTAGGATCGATGATCTAGCAAATCTCAAACACCCGGGTATCCAATCCCGCTATCTAACCCCGAACCTTATAGCATTAAGAATAAAATATAAATACTCCCACAACACTGAATTGTATTCCTTTTCAAAATGAACTTTAAAAAGCATCGTCTTTTTCTTTTTAGCCGTCGCCCACATAACTACCTTGTTAATAATCAAAGCACCATCCAAAATTCGCCTTCCTTTAATAAACGCCGACTGCACAGGATGCACAATCTCTCCTACCACCTTAGCCAACTGATTAGCTAACAGTTTAGCAATTATTTTATATTGCAACCCAATTAAGCTGATAAGCCTATAGTCTTTAATCTCGATAGGATTATCAACCCAATTACAAATGTATTAAATTAAAAGAAATACAATTATTTGAACAAAATCGATAAAATATGTAAAACATACATCATTTTTTGTTTAATAACATATTGAATTGCATTTCATACAATTATTTGAACACTGCTGATGTGGCATGATAACGTATCAGAAGCGAAAAAATGGCGCAAAAGTCACTATGTTTTAATTTTTTTTTGCGATTTTGACACTAAGTTTTCAATCTTTTGCAATTTTGACACTATTTTTTTTAATTTTCTCCGATTTGCAACATAAATAAAATAAACATATGTAATTTCCATTACCATTAATGAAAATCTTCATTTGTATATAGTTTTTGTTTATCCTATATTTGTAAATACGATTTGAACTATAGAACCTTAATTTGTCACGGTATATACCCACTGGGTTTCACTTATTCCTACATGCAGTACTTTTACCGACCTTTTATCCTTCCTCCCTCATTTCTATGACCTTGCCTCGTGTATGTAAATAATTTGTTTTCATAACTTAAAACCATGCCTGCCATTTTTTCATAAAAACATTCGTAATGCATGTTTCTTTAATCAAAACTAACTCATATATGCCTTTGATTTAATCTTAAAACATAAAAAAAGAACCATGAATCAAATTAAAAGAAATAAAGAGACAATTAACGACCAACCTACTCTTTGTTGGCAACATATATCACATAAAGAGGACAATGTTAACACCCAAACCAATATTAACAATGACACATCTTTTCCTCTCGACCATTACTTCAATCACAACTCTTGTTATCAAACTCCTACGTATCACATTTACTTTCATCACGTTTATAAAGTCCCAAAAATCACGATAAAATTTTTTATTTTTGAAACCAATCCAAAACCATAAGTGTTTGCAAATTGTAGTTTCCAAAAGTCATTAACATGAATCAGAGTATTCCAAAATCATAATCCCATAAAATCTAAGATGAAGTGCACGATCAAGCCTTCGCCTTGTCCCGATCATCTAAAGTACCTGAAACATAAAACTGAAACTGTAAGCACGAAGTTTAGCGAGTTCCTCCAAAGTACCACCACACAAACATATAAAATATACAATCATGCATGCTAGGTCCAATCAGTCATTAGACTAGAATAACCTCGGGTCCACAACCTCCCAGTTGGATTACCCCTGGCCCACAACCTTTCAGTTGAATTGCCCTGGCCACAACCTCCCGGTTGGATTTCCATACATACTACATACTGGTTCCACAACCTCCCAGTTGGATTAGCCATAAACCACAAATTCCCAGTTGGATTGCCTTACATATAATGGGTCCACAACTTCACGGTTGGATTGCCCTGGCCCACAACCTCCCGGTTGGATTTCCCCGAGTTTGTTGATTGACAGCACAAAGCAGTACAGTCTCAACCCAATCACATTATGTCCACATATGCATCAGATAAACATATAACCAGTCAGTAGACAAACATGTAGATCTACAGATCACTACCGCATAACAACATCCTATATACCATGATACAAATCTAACAGATCACTACATCATAACAACATCATATATACCGGGATATAGATCTAACAGATCACTACAATATATCTACATCATATATACCAGGATACAAAACCAAGTGAGCCGACATTGGTGCCTTTGACCCACAATACAGTGAGGAAAATTCACCTGAATCAAATAATTCTGAAACAATGCGATACGATCCCTTTTTAGCACTGGTTGCGCCTGCGAATCCGCTAATCACCTAAACCAAGAAAAGTCTTAATCATATTGTGAATTTGAGAATGCAATTAATACAAGCAATATACATACTGATCTTTATAAGACCCTTTAAAATCTACTAGCAAAAGTGATTCCTCATAACCATTTTTATGAATTAGAGCGAATCTTTATCACATAGATTTCAAGGTGCATACATGCCCATCCATGTGCATCTATCATTTGCAACGTACAATCATAAGATAACATTTAGGACAAAAAAATTTCAAATTCAGTTTTCCTTCATGGACTAAACTACTTAATTCTAAATTTCTTTTCCTCTGGTAGCCCAGGGGCCTACTAATGCTTCCATGTTGCTAGCAGGTCACCCATATTGATCAATGTACTTTCACCGACCAACTTGATTTTTGATTTTGAAGTTAAATGAAAACATAAAACTCATAAGCATTTCCAACTCAACTAGAAGGTTCACAGAAATAAGAATGTGTTAATTAAACACCTCAAGTCACATGCTAGTGATAACTGAAAGGTTTATTCTCGGTTGACTTTTGAAACTAACAAGATCAATACGACTCCCACTGAATTCTTGACATATGAGTTTTCTCTTAAGGAACATTCCTTGACGAGTTAAACAAAATATTCAAAAGTTTGTGTGGATTCCTGACAAGAAAACACTTCATAGAATAGGTCTCAATTTATCTTTTGTTTCTCGATTAACGAAAAACATCACAACTCTAATTCTATATGTGCTAGAGTAAGAAAAACATTTTTATTCCACATATTTCGAGGTGTTTTCAACCTTCTTAGTTTGAAAAGAGTTTCGAGATACGATTTGTAGTTACTGGAGTATGACTCTAAAACTTGATTGGAACAAAGTATGACTCATCTATGATTGAACCATTTCCAAAAATGTTCGATTCCTCTTCTTAGTCATACAATTGCACTAACATGTTCATTGAGGAGTCAATTATGATATAAAATCATGTGACACCCCCAAATTCACGGCTAGAAAAGACCAATTTGTTTATGTTTTATTTGGAAATCAGAGTATATTTTTAACGAAATATATTGCAGAATTTGTTCCCAAAAAATATGATAAATAATTTATCAAAACATTTCCGAATAAATGTATTATATAAAAAACGTCGGATTGTCATTGTTAATACATATAAAAAACATAAACATAAACAACATATGCCTTATAATATCTATTTATTCTGTTGGATTAGGTATCTAAGCCCATAACTATAATTGGTATGTACTTAACCTGATAGTAGCATGATCCTTTTGGCTTGCCGTCACCATAGCAATTTGATAGGATGAATTATAAAGAAAGAGGTTACTTGTGATTTGTTAATATATTATAAGAATAATATATTAATTAAGAAATCATATTATTTAATTAGTATTAATCAACAATTAATTTCGAATTAATTTGGTGATCAAAAGAGACTGATTAAATTAAGGGGAATGGTATTGCAATTATCTAATAGTTGCAAGTTGGGCTTGTGGCTCCTTGTGGAAGGGGTGGATGATTCTATGTGTAGCCCACATAGATTTCGTCCATATGATGGCTTCTGGAAGGATCTATTGGGCTACTTAAGGCTTAAGCAGTCACATTAGGGTTTTACCTGAAACCCTAGCAGCTCAACTATATAAGGAACCACTTGGATCATTAAAATCGGCCACTTGATCCTTAGAGAAAACCATAGCCGATTTTGAGCCTCACAACCTATCTCTCATATTCTTCCAATTGCTACTTGGTGTTTGGGACTCACTAGAGGTGCAACAATTGAGGTACTAAGCTCTTGAAAGTCAAGATGTACAAGCTACAATGAAAATGTATTCTTCTAAATATGTTTTATGTTACAAATCTCGAAAATTTTATGCTAGTTAGGGTTGTATGTACACCATATGAATGTTGTAGTGCTCAAAACCCTTCAGTGGTATCGGAGCTTAGGGTGTTTTTCTGTTATATTTGATACCATGGTTAATTGTTCAAGGCTGAAAGCAGTCAAAATCTAGACTCTGCCAGATGAACTCGACAAGTTGAGCCAACTTGACGAGTCCTAAGCCTGACTCGACGAGTTGACTCATCTGACTGCAGACTTTTTAGAATTTAAGCCTAAATTAGATTTGGATAACTACCATAAACTGTTTTGACTGATAAAATTTGAATTTTATATTATGGTAATCAATATCATTATCTAATTGAAGGATAAGTGTCAAATTTTAAGATAATTACAAGATTATGTGATAAATTAGTTATTTGTAAAATTTGATTTGAATTATCTTACCAAATTAGTTGCATTAGGTCAAATTGTGATAAGGATTAAAATTATAGGATTATTTTAATTATTTTAAATTTGATGTAGAAGATTTTGAAAAGTTTTAAAATTTGCCCTCAAGTTTTGGAATTTAAAATTTGATTAAAAAGTTTAATTTAGAAATATTAAATTCTAAAACCCTAGTGTTTTAAAAGTTTAAAATACAACCCTTATACTTATATAATATTAAAAGCTTAATACTTATATATATATATATATATATATATATATATATATATATATATATATATATATATATATATATATATATATATATAAGATGAGTCAGTCTTACCGTTAGTAGGTCTCATTCACGATGCCGATCTATAAATGGGGTATAAGGAAACTGCCTATAAAATGACGGTTGAATGTGTAACGACGTGAAAATTTTAAAACATTTTTTTTCGTTTTTCAAACAACATAAAATATCATTTAATATTCTCAAATCTCATATTCAACTAATGTCATCAAAATAAAACATATCCCAAGATCACCAAATACAATCCTCTGTCAGTGTGTACGGATCATGTCGGCACCTTTCCGCGATCCTCGCTAGTACCTGAAACACATAACACATAACACTGTAAGCATAAATGCTTAGTGAGTTCCCCAAAATACCACATACAACACATATTAGCCACTCGAGGCTATAACTCTGTTTGACCCTCTGGTCAATCTGTCTCATTGGGACCCTCCAGTCCCATACCTCTGTGGACCCTCTGGTCGTAACTCTGTAAACTCTAAATCATACATAGCACAAATCACATAGCAATCACATCATATAAATGACATACAAGATACTCTGTCACATAACTCTAATTACCAATCTAGGTAAAGTATAGTGAGAAGACTCACCTCGGGAAATCTCAGAAAGTCTCGCACTCGAAATACTGATCTAGCCTTCGCCTTATCACATAATGTATTTTATCTCTAATTAACCACGATTCTCAAAAGCTAGACCATACCCTTTCTATAGTATCTCAGAAGGGGAAAAAGACCATTTTACCCCTTCAATGGTCCAATTGTCCAAATGTTGACCAACCCCTAAAAGTCAACAAAAGTCAACAGAGGGCAGCACACACCACGTACCAGCTCTTGTACGCGGGGCGTACTCCAGCGATCCAGAATCGGGGTCTCAAACCCTTACGCAGCGCGTACTGAGATTTACGAACAGCGTAAGTCTCAGTTTCCTACTCTTATGGATTTTTGGTCTTAAACGGTTAAGACATATGCTCAAACTCCAGATCTGACTATTCTAAGGTCACTTAATCCATAAAGTCGGAACCTTTAAGCCTTTGCATAACTATAAAGATCACCAATCACTCTAAACACCTTTCCTCTTTCCTCATTAAGCCAATACCTCATGCATGGCTTAATATTTACGTCCAAGATTGGGTTTTTATGAACCTTCAACACATATTACACTGGAATAGGGCAGATCTAAGCTTATGGAGACCCTTTGCTTATAAAGTCTCCACCTTAGAACCAAAAACCCTAAAAATGGATCCATAAAGCATAAATCACGAATGACAAGGAAAGCTTTGGGCTTTTTACCTCTGAATGAAGCTCTAACCTTTGTAGAAATCGGATCTAAGCTTGTCCTCCAACTTCTAGCTCCTTCAATAGACTCCTCTTCTCCTTCATCACCTTAAAATGGCACTTTCAAGCTTAAGAACACATACACAAGCTTATACGGGTTTCTGCTCTCTAAGGGTTTCACTCACTGGTATATGGTGGCTGGGGTAAGGGCCTTATCATTCCTTTTATAGTCCTCAAGTCTCATTTAAGGTTTTGCATCTGAGTCAGTTACGCCCAACGTACCTCATGAAGTCTGCGTCCATAATAAGCGCATGAGTACGCACACAATATTGTCCGCTTTGGGCCACTCGGCACGAGGACTTCCCAGGGGGTCACCCATCCTGGTACTACTCCTACCCGACCACGCTTAACTGCAGAGTTCTTATGGGATCTGCTGCCCTCACGGCTTTAAAACGCGTTGTGATAGGGAAGGTATCCACACCCCTTATAAGGAATGCTTAGTTACCATTCTTGGTGTTTCTGAGGTTCTAGATGCATAAAGTTCCCTGCTTTAGGGTTTGGAATCCCTCATGCTTGAGTTGGTGTCCTTTTGGTGAAAGTATAATGCTTTATCTTGAAGATTGGTTCTTTTAGGGCATGCAATGTCACCAAGTCAGTGACTTTATGGCTATAGACACTTGTGTGGACTCAGATCTATGGTTTGGACTTTTTGACTAAATAATTAAGAGATTAATGTCGAAATTGGCTAAATGAATGAGTACGCTGGGCGTACAAGTCGGTACACGTAGTGTACAATCCAAATTGCATGTATGCTTAACGTACAACTGAGTACACCCCACGTACTCAGTCAGGAGGGTTTTTGTAACATCCCGACTCCCAGGTATGATCTTTATTTAATTTTAATGATTTTAATTGAGCAACTCGACGAGTTGGAGGCCCCAACTCTTCGAGTATAGAAGGATTTGGCCACATGGGTTTTACGATCAACTCAATGAGTTGGAGAGACCAACTCGACGAGTTGGCGCTGTGAGAGAAAACCCTAATTTTTTGGGTTGTGTCCTATTTAAAGGACCTTAAGCCATCATTTCCACCTCCCATGTCACCTTACTTCCCTTTGTGAAACCCTAATCGTCTAGAGTGATTCAAGAGAGAAAGAAGAGCTAACTTTAGGCATTCTAGTGTACTCTTTAAAGAGAATAGGAGAGTATCAAGGCTTGGAACAAGAAATAGCTATTAGAGCCAGTGTTTGTTCATCCATTAGCTTCTGTTGGAAGGTAAAAGTCACCACCTTGTTCATTATTTTGATTAGATCTCGTTTTTAGGAAGTTTTCGGGCTTTTTCAACCTTTCCTTGAGACTTTGAGTATTTTGAGCTTGCCAAGAGATTAAGAATTCAGATCTAGACCTTATGAGGTCCCTAAAGCCAAAAGGTCCAAACTTTGTCAAGTTAGAGGAGAACTTTTATGCTTAAGACCCTAAATGGAACTTGTTTTGGCATGTCAAGCCCTAAGTGCCATGCATGGACGTAAAGCTTGCAATTTTACGTGGTATCTCAGCCTTAAGGGATTCGACGAGTTGATGAGCCAAACCGACGAGTCGGTCAGGGTTTACCCCGATGGTCTGGACGTGTTACAGACTCGACGAGTTGATGAGACAACTCGGCGAGTTGGGTTGAGATTTCCCGACTTATCTGAGAACAGGAGGAACTCGACGAGTCACCTAGATGAACTCGACGAATTTAGTCAACAAGGACTATTGACTTGAGTATTGACTTATGTTGACTTTTAGGGTTGGTCAATTGTGGACTTAGGAGATCATAAAGGGGTAAAATGGTCTTTTTCACCCCTTTGAGAATTAGTGGAGAAATTAGCTTAACAATCTCGAAATATTCTCTACCAAATGGCTTATTAGAGATAATTATATTATGTAGGCGGAGTCTAGTCTGTTCTTGTGGTACTAGAGCTACTTACTTACATACGAGGTGAGTCTTCTCACTATACTTACCATGAGTGGTAATTCAGTGTGACTGGAGGGTCTATGCTATTATTAGGTATTGTAATATCCTAAATTATGTCTTTGTGATTTATGTTGTGTATTATGCTAAGCTTTATTGAGTTCGGACGGGAGGGTCCAAACCGAGTTGTGGGACCGGAGGGTCTCCACTGAGACACATTGATCGGAGGGTCTTTATTGAGTTATAGCCATGAGAGGCCAATGAAATGTATGTGATATTTTTGGGAACTCACTAAGCTTTGTGTTTACCGTGTTATGTGATATGTGTTTCAGGTACTTCTCACGATCGAGGGAAGGCGTCGGCTTGATTGTACACATGAGATGGAGTCATGTTTTGAGGATCCTGGATTTTATTTAAAAAATTTATGAATTTGTGTTTTTGGATAATTTAACACTTTGGGGTTTTTGTGAATTATTTTTATGAGATTTATGTGATTTAAAAATAAAAAATTTGTTTGAAAATTTACGGTGTTACAGTTTTTGCTTTTGGGCTTTGTGGTTGGGTTTCCTTTTTGGGCCTTGGTTGGTTATTTGATTTTTAGGCCTTTTAGGTTGTGAGTTTTGGACTTAGTCTTGTACCAAGCTAGGTTATGGGCAAAATGGTATTTTTACCCCGAGTATGGATTTATGGTTATGGATTGGAACCCAATTGTTAATTGGGTGTTATTTTGATATTGACTGTTCGGGGAATCTGTCAGCTAGTAGCCAGGGATCGTCTTTATGATTCGGCAGAGTGAAGTGAGTTTCCTCACTGGGTTTACCGGGTCGAAGGCACCAATGCCGACCCATGGATTTTATGTTAAAATGCTAGATGTCTGCGTAACTCTTGCATGCGTTATGAGATGGTATGCTTACCTGGCAATGCCCGATGCCAGGCGAGACCTAATGAGTATATTGTATGCTAGTTATTAGTATCTGTTTTTATGCTTACCGGTCAAAGCCTAATGCCAGGCGGGGCTTGATGATGGTATGGTATGCTATAGTCTTTTTGATTATTGCATGTGTTAGTAAGGGTATATGTTATATGGTTATATGATTATTTGTGTATCGGGCGGGGCGTGGTGATTGACAGATCTGTAATCCGAGCGGTGCTCGATGCTGGGCTAGCCTCGAGGCCAAGCAGGGCTTTATGCCGGGCGAGGCCCGTGGTCGAGTGGGACTCAAGATCGGGCGAGGCCCAATGGAGGGCGGGGGTCCAGTATGTGATTTACGTATGTATGGTATGAGGTATCTTAGGGAACTCACTAAGCTTCGTGCTTACGGTTTCCGGTTTTGTTTCAGGGACTTCGGTTTTTAAATGGAAAGGCTTGAGATGATTGCAGAGCATACACCAGATGTTTCCACATTCTGTGAATTAATTTGATTTAATGATGCTTTTGCTAAGTCTTGATTACCTTGGTTTTATGGAGATGATATGTATTAACAATTTATTAATCTATATCATTATTTTTGGAACATTACATAATACTTCGTAATAATTGCACAAATCCGTTGAATTCTCTAATGCAAATATATCGGTCATAAATGGTATATAAACAAGATTTATGATTTGTTTTTAACCATGAACTTTGGTTGTATTCTTTTATAATGTTTTGGGGGTCAAAATAACATATAAAATATATAAAAGCTATTAATTTTTTCTTTTTGTTTTTGTGTTGCTTGCACTAAACCAAAGCACCAGTGTCCATCTAAAGAATGATCATGTGTCCATACAAAAGGTAGAATCGCCCTTGCATATTTGCATGATCATTAATTACAAACCAACTCCTTGACATAAAGTGATGCTTAAGCGATTGTAACTCATTTTTTCAAACACGTTGGTGTTACCAAATGTTTATCTAGTTGCTTGATTACTTGCTTAACTATTAATAAGTACATTGGCTGTGACCAAGAATTTTGTTATTTGTTTGGGAAAGCTTCAAATCCGTAATTGTGCTTAATTAAAGCACCTCCCCTGGTGTCATCTCATTTCCATCATGGCATCACCTTGTGTTCCACTGCTAGCCAGGATTCTAGTAAGTTAAGTATTCATTTTCTAATTTATTTACGTTTGTTATCTACTAGTCAATTTGATTGGTATTCATTTTTTTGTTTCTGGAAGTTTATTACGTTGTTATTTTTGGAGATTATTACTAGCAAGGTTAATGGATCTTATTCGTTTGACTTTCATAACAACAAAACTTTTACACATTCATTGAAAGCAAAAACTAATTAACCCGCATTAATTTGTTTTCGTTATGGATGGGGGATGATTATTCCTCTTGGCTGGTGTCGAAAAGAAAAATATTTATTCTCTTAGACTACCAAAAAGATGAGGTCCTTTTAAACCAAAGACAGAATTTTGTAGGGCTTGAAGTGTCATTATCCCTAAAACCAAAGGGACCAAATTGTAATGTTGTGAAATTTAGACTAGTATTGGCGCCCTTGCTCATATGCTCCAAACAGTTTCTTCGTCTCACTCATAGAAGAAAATGTTGTTCGCACCATGGTTTCGATTCATCACGCAGAAGCGAATTCCATCCACTATGATCCATCACAGAAACTACAGTGATCAGACAAAATTGCAGGTTTGATTTCATTTTTAATCACCTATTTGATTTGGTATCTAGATGTGAATTTTTTTTGTTAATTTACACAGAATTGTGAAGCACGCAAAGCTTAACCGTCCGAATGCGAGTCATTGTCGGATATTAGCTTATTGATTTCTCTAGTATAATGATTGTATGTTGATTGATATTTACAGGAAGATCTGAGAAAGGTTCTCAATGAGGAGGAGGTAAATTGTATGTTATTTTATGTGATCTAAAGTTTTCCAGAAAAAATAAACTTAGTTTATAGCAATTGAACTCATTCAAAATGTTGTGTTTGCTGAAATTTCCGAGTGCGAGTCATTGTCGGATATGTCACTAATTTAGCTTATTGATTTCTCTAGTATAATGATTGCATGTTGATTGATATTTACAGGAACGTTTGATCAAGGTTCGCAAGGAGGAGCAGGTAAACTGTATGTTATTTGATGTGATCTAAAGTTTCCAGAAATAATAAACCTAGTTTATAGCAATTCAACTCATGCAAAATGTTGTTTTTGCTGAAAATCGATAGTTACAGGAACAGCCAAGCGTGCTTCGTCAGTTGGCTGAGGTATACTGTATGTTATTTTAAGTTTGATCTAACGTCTCTCCTCATTAATGTGTTTATATACAGATTACAATATTAAGATAACAACTACAGAGATTACAAATTAGGGATACGATATATACTCATTCAAAATTGAACGATATCACTTTATCTCCTTATCATAATGTTTTTCTTTTTGCTGAAAATCGATGATATTTACAGGGATTGGCATGGAATCGTCAGCTGGATGAGGTAAATTGTATGCTATTTTATTCTGCATTTAAACTCAATTGAAGTTGTAGTAACTAAATATGCCCAAATCATTACCAATTTCACTATGCATCTTCGTAATGAACCCATTGACAAGCCACCTTTGTCCATTTTGCCCCTTTCAATCTGCATGAAGATTATTTAGAAAGTATGACGATTGGAGTAAAATAATGAACAATAATCAACTTGTACTGTTTTTTTTATCGATTTCATTAGCTTTATGTTTCACTACATCTTTTTGTCTACAATACCAATTTGTTCAATCTTTCCACGTGACTCTTCATCTCAATATACTGCTTCAACCGGGCGACAATTACATTTTCATTGTTAAGTCAAACTTTGGTTACATTACTTGCAAATGTCTTGTTCATCTACAGGGGCAGAAGAAAACTCAGGGATCTATTCATTGTTAAGTAAAAATCTTTATGAACCTCTAATGCAATCAATAAAATAGAAATTTTTTGCATTATTATGAGTTATGATGGAGATAATGCAAGAACCGAATAAGGAAAATTCCCCTTAATTGGTGTAAGAAAAATCAAGTAAACACAAAAAGTCAAATATTAATATTTAATACCACGTATGCATTCATCTATTTGGGAAACATATTGCTTTGCTTGTTTATATACTCCTGTTGGGTTGGGGCTTTACACCCTGTTAAATATAAGCCTTGTTATCTGATGACTTAAGAAAGGTACATCATACTTATGGTGATTGATACCTAGCTTTTTCATGCTCCAAAGTTGTATTCATTAAATTTAGTTATTTTGCAGGTTGCTCGTGAGTATTCCTATGAAAACATGAAGACGATCCATGGAGGTATGAACACTGTATCAAATTTTAAAATTTTTTTATCAAGTTTTTCAACAAAATGTTGACATTGATAATGCTTGCAGGGATTGCAATGACAATTAAAAAAGCATGTTTGTTCCCATATAGCGGTATATACATTTATTTACCTATGTCCAAAATTATAAACGTAGTTTTATTTATTTAACTTACCCTTGTATAATTGCAGATCCCGAGGTGACATTCTATAATGGACCAACTTTTTCCATGCAGTTTCGAAAAAGTATGTCTAATTTATATTCACTAAATTTTAGATTAGAATTATAAATCAACTTGATATATATATATATATATATATATATATATTTATATATATATATATATATATATATATATATATATATATATATATATATATATATATATATATATATATATATATATATATATATATATATATATATATATATGTGTGTGTGTGTGTAGCAATGGCAACAGGGATAAAGAGTGGCATCCTGCATCCAAACCACCCAATCCTCGAGTATCTGCTGGATTATGAGAAAAGGGGACCTCAGGACAAGCGTAAAGGAGAAAGCAAACTGGTGAAGAATTTCAAAGGAAGTAAGTTATTTAAAATCTTATCTATATTGTTCTAATGTTTTGGTGAATTCGTTGGATAAATAATAATGTAATTTTCTTGCATAGATATGACAGTTATAATTGCAAACCGCATCAGGCCAGTGGCACCTGTTAAAAAGGATTGGTAAGTAACCACTTCTCTCAACTATATTAATTTGACTATCTGTGAGAGTAGTACGTGGGTTAATTTGAAAATAAATAAATATAAAGGTTAAAATATTTAAGAATTTTGAATTTTGAAGAAAATAAGAAAAATAATGAATTATTATAATTAAAATGTTTTTTATCTTTTAAATTAAAAATAATAATTTAAATAAATAAACAAAAGAAACTAATCAACTTAATTTGAAAATTTTGATATTAAAATATAAGTTAATTAATGAAATTTATTTATTACTACATTTATTGCAATTATTATATCAAAGTATTATGTGAAATTAATAAAATAGAAAACTCATAAAATAACATGTGAAAAAAATAATAATTCAAAATAACCATAAAATGACATTTGACAAATTGAATGAGAGTGTAACATATAAAAAAAAAAAAAAAAAAAAAAAAAAAAAAAAAAAAAATCCTTGAATATATATTTTTTTTAAATATGTGACTTGTCTACAGGTTTAAGAGGTTCACGGCATTTGGAGAGGTCCCATTCCTCTAGGGTGGGTTCACACTTTACACAGTGTTCTGGTTTAAACTTTTTTTTTTATTTTTTATTTTTTTTATCATAAATACGTTGCTATATTGTGATAATTGGGGAATTTTTACTCGGTAATTGGTATGAGGGTATGCCGTACCACACAAAATAGCTATCAAGTTTGCAAAATGGATTCTTAGAAATATATTTGATATTACGAAATTAATTCATTAGTGGCCCGCACCATATTATTACATCTACCATGTCAAAAGAATTTTGCAAAGACCATTTGGCAAATAAGTAGTATGTCGTAATATATAGTTTTGTACTATGACACTTTAACCACGCTTCTTCAAGTTATGACGAACCAAAACTCCAAAAAGTATAATCAGGAAATGCTAAATCAGTTTCTCTATGAGAAAGGACATAAGTAATACGTGAATGTCCTGAACCTTGTTAGATACACCACGAACACCTGAACATGTTTTAAATATATAAATTAGACACAACTTCATAAATGATTTCTATGATTTCACAAAATCTGAAGTTTCATCACTAACTTCAAAAAACCTTATCGATGATCAATGTTATTTCAAAACTTTTGATGTTTAATCCTTATAGTTCACTCCGTCACTATATATCTTTTAAATGAAAAGCATTTTCATCATTTCATTATTTTAGCGACCATTTATTTATTTTAATTTGTTTTTTAAAAAAAATAAAATTTAATATGCAAGCTCTCTCTCTCTCTCTCTCTCTCTCTCTCTCTCTTGCACTCCTAAGGGAAAACACACAAACACAAGCAAATAATTCTCTTCAATCTATCCATCCCCGATCAACCAACCACGAACAATATTTATTAATCACATAATTCCATGGTTTTTTTTTGAAGATTTTATCAAAAGTCATAAACGGTTAACATAAACCCATATCACAAAATCCCAGAATTTCAAAACCCCCTCAAGAATTTCTCTTTATTGTTCTTGTATGTGTGGAATTTTATCTTTGAACCAATGAAAAGAGATTAGATGCTATCAAACCCTCACTGGTGTCAACTGAAGAAGAAAACACACCAAATAAATCCACTTCAATTCTCTCTTTCGACCAAAGAATGCACTGTGTTGATCTAATGTCCAAAACCTCTTCAATCGATCTAAAGAACCCACAAAACTCTAAAACAGTGAAATGGATGTGATGCTTGTTGATCGAGATGGGTAAAAATGAGGCATTACTGCTCCCTTGAATCTGATAAACGCATAATTTTGAAACATTAGAGTCCTTCCTAGCGTAATATACTTCGGTCACTCTCTCAAACTCATGGAAGGTGTTTCTGATCAGTTCGTGTCTACTGGTGTATCCATGGAAATTCGATACGAAGAAGGTGGATATCGGCTCATTTGTTGGGCGGTTGGGCCCCACACCGGTGTTTTATCTAGTCATTTGTACCACCGTGATCCATTATATCAAGTTGAATACTATAGATTTTGGTATATATGTTAAGGGGTGTATTGACGTGAAAGATCAAATCTTATCATTATTGTAAAAAAAGAAACCATCTCCGTATTAATTATTCATAAAACTTATTAAATGGGTTTGAGGGTAAAATAGTCTATCAATTAACTATTCAGTGGAAGAAGTAAAATAATCCTTGGAAAAATCAGCGCCTTTTTTTTTTGTAAAAACAAGGAAAGGAAAGCATCAAGTCTCTACTTCCTTCATCTATCAATGGACTATGCCTCTTTTTCCTTTTAATTTGTCTAAATGAATCCCTATTTTAATAAATAAATAGTGTTAATTGTGGTGCACCCACCACTACATTTCACGTACCAAAGAAAAAAACACAAAAAGATTCTAAAAGGACAAGGGACCACTATCACCCAAGAGGATGTTGCTGACATTGAGCAGGGGAAAAGTGTGAATTTAGAGAAATACTGACATTCCGTTATAAGGATGGGTAGGGAGCCTGGTGATGGCGTGGAAGAATATTAGAAGTTTCTACTTCTCTGGGAGTCCGTAGTAGCTCGAATTGATATTTCTATTTCATTCTTTTTCCTATCAATTTCTTGTGTAATTTCTGTTTTCGTTCATTAATCCCAGAAGAAGTGTGAATCCATCAGTTGTGGTTTTAATTTATCTTGAGTGAATCTGAGTTCATAACAAATTGGTATCAGAGTAACCAACCACCTGGGATTATGGCTAGAGAAAAGGGAGGTGGGAAAGAGGCTGGAGGAGCTCAACTCAAGAGGGTTGAATCGCTGGAGTCAGAATTAGGTGTGTTGTATGATCGCTTAGAGACCCAAGGTAATCAGATACAATATCAGGCGGACTCCATAGCTTCCATCCAGCTGAAGATGGACCAAAATCAGCTTAAGATGGACCAGAAGTTGGAAGAGGTTTTGAGAGCTGTAACTAAAGAGAAGAAGTCAGGAGAAGGGGAGAAGGAGTCCGAACCTGTTTCTTCCATTTTGGCGACACCAAAAGAATCCACTGGGGGATATCGCAACGACGTCGTAGGTGGGTCGGGAGGTAGTAGCGATGGGGGCAACGCCCGAACCAATAACGGTGAACCAACAGGAGGGACCAATTGGCGATTTCGGAAACTCGATATGCCCCTCTTCGACGGGGAAAACCCTGATGGATGGATATTACGTGCATAACGCTATTTCAATTTCTATAGATTATTAGAAGCTGATAAAATGGAGGCAGCGGTGGTGGCTCATGAAGGAGACGCCCTTCTCTGGTACCAGTGGGAACACACTCGCCGGCCGGTGACACGGTGGGATGAGATGAAATTTCTCCTATTACGACAGTTTCGTCCGGTTACTGCAGGTACGTTACACCAGCAGTGGTTAGCCCTAATTCAATCTGGGTCGGTTTTAGAATACCAACGAGCCTTTATTGAACTACTTGCCCCATTAAACAACATACCTGATGACATCACTTTGGGCCACTTCATCAACGGGCTGCAGGAGGAAATTAGGTCTGAGGTCCAGTTATTGAGCCCCATATCAGTGGAACACGCTATGACGTTGGCCATCAAAGTCGAACGCAAGCTTAATTCCCAACTCCATCGGAAATCCTCTCTCTCCACTGTAACTCCTCGGACTAACACATCAGGTACTCTTTCTGGAACACCCCTGATAACCCCGCCGTGTGTTATACGTGTTCAGCAAGGGCAAACAGGAGTTCCGGCTGTGGAAGAACAACTGTTGGAAAGAGACGCCACGTTGGATGATCTTAAGGGCCACTTGCTTCAGGCTCAACAAAAAATGAAGACAGATGCTAATAAGGGTAGAAAAGATGTGTCATATGAAGAAGGAGAGTGGGTCTATCTAAAATTGCAACCGTATAGACAAAGTTCAGTGACAAATAGACCTTTCCAGAAGTTGGCGACTCGATTTTATGGACCATTCATGATTATCAAAAAAATTGTTGCGATTGCTTATCACTTACAGCTACCAGAGGCTGCTAGGATTCATCCGGTCTTTCATGTTTCACAACTCAAGAAAGCAATAGGCAATCAGTCAACATACCTGGAATTGCCAACCCACCTAATGGAAGACATGCGCCTTGACTGGGAACCAGAAGCATTGTTAGGGGTTCGTACCAAGCAAGAAGACACATGTCGAAGAACAGAAGTGTTAATCAAATGGGAGGGGGTTCCTGATTTTGATTCCACCTGGGAAGATTTCACAACTATTCAAGGCACCTTTCCAGACTTTGACCTTGAGGACAAGGTCTTGCTTTGGGGGCAGGGTAATGTGGTGCACCCACCACTACATTTCACGTACCAAAGAAAAAAACACAAAAAGATTCTAAAAGGACAAGGGACCACTATCACCCAGGAGGATGTTGCTGACATGGAGTAGGGGCAAAGTGGGAATTTAGAGAAATACTGACATTCTGTTATAAGGATGGGTAGGGAGCCTGGTGATGGCATGGAAGAATATTATAAGTTTCTACTTCTCTGGGAGTCCGTAGCAGCTCGAATTGCTATTTCTATTTCATTCCTTTTCTTATCAATTTCTTGTGTAATCTCTGTTTTCATTCATTAATCCCAGAAGAAGTGTGAATCCATCAGTTGTGGTGTTAATTTATCTTGAGTGAATCTGAGTTCATAACATTAATCTCATTTTGACAAGTGTCACTCTAATACAACTCCTCATTAATATTATGTTATGTATCATGTAGATATGTATTACGCAACTCATTTCAAAATTCAAATTTATATTTTCTAATTATATGTTAAATTTGAAGTTATAATAACTTTAAAAATTTTATATATCTATTAATTAATAATTTATTTAAAATAATTGATTAACAATTATAAATTTTTATTATAAAAGTTTAATTAATTTTATAACCTGTGAACTAGTAGTATATAATACATAAATACAATTGTAATTGTAAATTAACCAATCACAAGATAAATATACAAAATACGAATACCATTTTAATCATAAACGAATAAAAAGTATTTCTGTTCCTTTCGACGACACTGTTACAACCGCTTTTTTTGGACAAATTACCAACTACAACCCATTATAATACATTAAGATTGTATTAGATTGCAGCTACAAAACTGTTTGCAAACTAAGCTACAAACACAAATATTGATAAAAGAATTAACCAATAAAAAACAAGAAAATACAAAAACATATATAAATGTAAAAACAAACTATAAAATAAATTTAGAGATTCAATAATTTAACAAATGTAGAATTGAAAAATTATAAGGCAATACACCATTTTACTTTAACTAGATTATGACACGCGTTAACGGGGTGAACATAAATTAAATACATATTACATTAATAGGTCTCATTGTCTTAGCTTGAATTTTAATAAAAAATGTTAGTTATATTCATTTTTATAGTTTTTGGACCAAACTTATTAAATAAAATTATTTAATATTTATATTAGAGCAATTTGTTTTTTTTAATACAGTAATTTTTAACATGAATGATCCTTGTGATCTTTGTTTTATCACGACAAGATGTGACTTCTTAATTAAAACATATTGCATAGTAGCTTTATGAATTAACTTTGTTCGGTGTACCAACCCCCATGAATTTCATATGATTCTTTTCATATTGGCCCTGTAAAATTAAAAGCAACAATAAGTTGTTATATGTACCAGCAATGTTAAATTTTGCAAAGAAATTCGATAAACATTAAAGTTAAAGAGCATTGTGATAACTATAAACATCAAATTCAAATATTTTAATTTGGTCAAGATGGAATAAGCAATTTGATCTAAGGATGAAAAATGTATAAGTGAAACACAATCAAAAGTATTTATTTCTTTAGATGATGAAATAAAGTTTCTCTTTTAGACATAAAATTCAATCTTCCATATTGTAAATGTAATGTCTTAGTCTTCACCTCTCTTTAGCATCATTGTAATGAGTTTTATTATTTGAATCTATAAAATTATAGGATATCATTAATATCTAAAAATAATAATATTTTAATGGTAAATATTTACTAATAAATTTATGAATAATTTCACAAGGATTTATTAATAATTGTTTCAGAACGGTTACAAAATTAATAAAAGTTTACAATTTCATAAAAAAAATTGTAGTTTTCTAATATTTATATTGAAGTTGTAATGAATAACATTGTAACAATGTTGACAAATTCACATTCAAACAAAATAATATAGTCAAATATTATTAAATTTCTAAATTTATCTGAGTTTAAACCAAAAAAGCAAATAGATGAATAATTCAACATTTCATAAAACCCAAAATGTATTCAAATGATCAAAATTATAACCAAAAAATGAATAGTATGAAACAAAGTCATCGAATATCAAACCCCAAAACCAAATGGTATGTAAACAAAATATGAGATTTATAGTATTCAAATCATTCAACTACTCAAAAAAAATCATGAAAATCATATATTATTTTTCTTGCTTTGGAATTAACAGTTTTGACTTGCTTTCTCTAGAAGTATGATATGTCATTGATGTTGATGGTCGTTTCTTTGAGGACATTGTTATCAGATTATCAATGTCGTAAACATCTCCCAGCATGCATTTTAATTGTTCATGTCCGTACACTTTTTTAAAGGATGTCCATTTAGTTAGTGGACTTGTTGCAGTGCATTTATCAAGATTCAAAGCGGGTGTGATGTTATCACCAGTAAACGAAACAACATCCTAAATGTGGAAAATAAATTCATATGTCAATCTAGAAGTTAATAATAATTTAAAGTATTTAACATATTAGTTTTAATTATATTATATTTAAAACCTTCTAATATAACGTGTCTTGAAATCTGAATTCTACTAATAAAACGTTAAATAAATCAGATTATGGTGTCTATATTTTTAGTACATAGAAATATGTTAGTTGATCAACCGAAATATAAAAAAAAAATGAAATTTAATAAGTGCAGTGTTTGTAGCATTCTTCGTAAAAGAATGTTTCATGTTAAATTTTTTTCCAATTCAATAATGATTGTATTATCAACAGTAAAGTTTGAGATTGCATAACTATCAACTTTGTTCTTCAAATTATAATGTAAAACTTGAATTTTGAACACCAACTTTTTATCCAAAAGTACATTCAAAGAAGATGGATAAATCTCCATATTACCCCCTTAAAAATTAAAAAAAAATGGTTATAAAAATCAATAGACAAAAAGTAAAAAATTAGTATTATATAAATGAAGTTAATATCGATAACCTCGTTAAACTTTTGAAGCAACTCTTGTGTGGTTTTTTCTAGAAGTTTCTTTGCATCGTGATCAAATATTGTAAGTAACACCACATCGATAAAGTCTTGTACTCGAATGATGATTTTGAAACTAAAATCATTAATATAAATAAATTCAGTAAAATAAAATTAGAAAATTTAACTGAAGAGTATAATAATATGTATAAAAAAATTCTTAAAAACCTTAAAACAACATATATGTGTTTGTTCATGCAAGTTGAAGTGTAATAATAAAAAACTTATTTATCTTGCTTTTGATCCGTTCCACGAGTTTTGTCATCATGCATTAAAATGACTTTTATAGCTTTCTCTTAACAAACGTAGGCCAACACACACACACACATATGTATATATATATATATATATATATATATATGTGTGTGTGTGTGTGTGTGTGTGTCACTACAAGAAAAATGATCTTTAGAGACAACAAATGTTGTCTATAAAAGCATTAATGTTGTCGCTAAAAACCAACAGCGAGGATCGTTGTCGCTAATGGTTTCCTCGCAATAGCTCCGTCGCTAAAAGTATCTTCTGCGATAATATCAGCGTCGTCGCTGATATTAATTACTATTAGCGACAAACATTTCTTATTGTATTATCCGATTTATTGTTAAATTGGATAAAGATGTTGATTTAGTGTGTTATGTAGTTTGGAACTATGGATTCTGTCTTAATTTGATGTTTATTAATATTAATGAATTTTTTATAAATTAATAGAATTTCATTACAGTTTATGTATTATAGAAAAAACTAATTGTCTATGAAAGTAAATATATGTATTTTTTAAATTATTAATCTTTTAGAAACAACTTTTAATCTCTAAAACTAATTAAATAAAAAAAGTATTATTTTCTTTTAGAGACAACATCATGAAGTTTAATAGACAAACTAACTATACTTTATTCATGTCTTCATTATCATAAACCCCATAACATCATCGACATATTGTTGTTCTTTTTTGATGTTTTCATTCGAATTGAGACACCAGCATGGTATTTTTTTTCTTTCTATTTTGTGTATCGGGTTGTCTATCTAAAGCTTCATTTTGTGGCCCGTATAACCTCTTCTTAGCTGCAAAAAGCAAAAAAACTATCATGGTTTAACATGTAGATAGGATGGCTTTAGTCAACTAGAATGTCTTAGAGCTGATTTGTAAGTAACCAATGGAACAGTCAAAGAGTATGATAAAAGTAGGTGAAATTGTTTTAATCAAGGTATCTCCTTACACACTTGAAGATGGTAAAACGCATGCCTGATTGATTGTCTGTAATGGTGATGTTTCACAAAGTTAATTGTTAATATAACAAACTACCAACTTAAAGATCTAGGTTTTAAATAAGACATTAGCACATGAATTGAGATTGAAGCCCTGTCCTACATAAGATGAGAAACACACTTAAGATCTGGGTTATATACAACTTTCACATAATAAATATAAGAGTAAATTACATGAATGGTCCCTATGGTTTAGGGTAATTTGCATGTTTGGTCCCTAACTTATTTTTTTAACTCGAAAGGTCCCTATTGTTTGTTTTTGTTACACGCTTGGTCCCTGTCTTACCTAAAACGACTATTTTGCCCCTGATTTTTTAATTTATTTAAATAAACACACTCTCAACCCTACTCTCCTCACCTTACCCTACCTATCCCATCATTTTTTCATATTCAAATAATAGTCTTTTTAGGTAAGACAGGGACTAAGCCCGTAACAAAAACAAATAGAAGGGACCAAACGCGTAACAAAAACAAACAGTAGGGACTTTCCGAGTTAAAAAAGTAAATTATGGACCAAACGTGCAAATTACCACAAACCATAGGGACCATTCGTGTAATTTACCCTAAATATAATCAACATGATATTAATTAAATTATGATTTGTTTATAATCTTAGGCTATCCGGAGTGGATACCTTTTCACGCGTGAAAAGCTGAGGTGGAGGGGCCAAGGACGCGTGAACACCGCCCCCAGCCCCGGTGGTTTGGATGTGGCGTCTTTGTGAAGACGCAAGAAGACAACCAATCAGCATGTTTCTTTCTCTTTATCTCTCTCTTCCTTTTGCCTCATCACCACCAACCCACTGGTGAACACCATTTCCACAACCTGATGGGTTGGTTGTGAAATGCTTAAAATCTTACGTGGCTTTCTTTTCACTCGTGACGATACCACACAGCCTTAAAGAGTATAACAACTTTCAAAAGGGAATAACATATACAATTTTCTACCTTGTTTAGTCTATCATAGCAAGCATTATTATACACAACTCAGATGCAAATTGTTCTCCAACCCTCTCAAATGATGCCCAAATAGCATATCCCTCCAAAAATTGAAATAATATGGGTTCAATTTCATAAATATAGACCAAATATTCAGTGAAACATATATCAAAAAATAACTTTGCTAGCCAGGAAACAATATTTGCTAAGTAATCCATTTAATTGAAGACATCGGAGGTGGTGGCCGGTGGGGCACCGAATGTGAGAGACGTCCATAAATATGCCTCCTATTTAGAAACAAAAAAAGGGGGGGGGGGGGGGTAGCGACTGTGAGTGTCGCCGACGAGAAACAGAGACACACCGACAAGCAATAGAATGAAAGTAGGGAGGAGATCGGCGAGAAACAAAAAGACAACCTTAAGATCGTGAGGAGTGAAGTAGACGGCTGAAGAACGAGGGGATGGAAAAAGTAATCTAGGGTTTGTCGATAATTTATGTTACTGAGGAAAAAAATTGATTTACTAAAATCTTGAAAAAAAAAACGTGGTCAATGAAAAATATTTCCCGCTTATCTGACACAGATAAATTTTCATCGCAAAAGAATAAATTTAAAAATTTTGTTTTTCAGTGACAACAAATGGTCGCTGAATGTTCAAGGAAAAAAGAGCAGTTCCCAAAAACTTTCGCGCTTATCTATCTGCGAGGGCTTATCGTCGCAGAAAAAAAACAATTTTCAAAAATTTCAAAATAGTTATTAGCGATGACTTTTCGACTCTAAAGGTATGCTTTTTGAGACGACTTATGTGGTCTCTAAAAGCTTCGTCTCTAAAATACTGTTTTGTTGTAGTGTGTATAGGAAAATAGAAAAAACATGGAAACCATAGAAACCGGTTGACCCGGCGGTTGAACCAGAAACCTGTCACCATACCGGTTCGACTAAAAAACTGGTTTTTAAAACATTGATTGTTGATGACTTTGTTGGTCATTAGATGTGGTTTATAGTTGTTTAGGCAACCTTCAAAACAAAGATTAACAATGAATGATGCCATGATGTCATAAGCCTTTGGAAAAACAAGGTGCTAAGAGAAGAAAAAATTAAGATTAGGCATGTTGAAACAAAGCTATGTACTAATAAAACATTAGATACCAACCTTCTATTTAACTATAAATAATAAGTAGTCCATGCAATGCACATAAGAAAGAAGATAGAGAATCCATAAAGGAGGTTTCTGGTTCAAGTCTTCCTTGCACATTTTAATTAGGAAACAAATACCCAGCAAAACATATAGTTATAGGAGCGATTAAACTGCTAACATAGGAATGGACGCATATAAGTAAACAATATGCATGGTATATGGCCATCCACTTAATTAAAAAGGTTCTATTTAACATGTATGCTTGAATAACATGCAGAGAGGAAGGGAAACGCCGCATCCTTGGAAGCCACGAGCAAGCACATGATAACTGGTGGAATCTGGTCTATACCCGTTGCGCATCATTTCCTGAAACATGTATAATGCATTCCAAGGTTCCCCTCGTAGACAATACCCATCAATCAAAGTCCTATAATGCATTTCCCAAAGCTTCATTTTCCTACCTTTCGTCCATTCTTCTACCAACTCCATCGCATCTTCCATTCTTCCTAGTTTACATGCAGCATCAATCGCAGAATCAAACGTGACTCCATCAATGAAAACCTTTGATGATTTTTGCATAAATTCCTTGAAAAAAGATAGAGCTTCATCAAGACTTCCCACACCACACAAGTATTGCATCATGCACCTCATAAGCACATAATCGGCTTCAATACCTACTCTTGATTTCATTTCATCACAGAGATCAAATGCCTTAGCAGTCTCCCCTTTCTTTAAATACTCTAGAATTAATGCACCATAACAATCTTCATCAGGGACAACTTCTCTAATCTTCATGTCATTAAGTAACACATCTTCTGCATCTTGTATCTTCCCCTCTCTTACAAAACCACGAATGACACAAGTATATGCAAAAACATCAACCGGCTCATTCAAGTCCCTGAAAGCCTTTACCGTCTGAAAGGCTAAATCAGTTTTCCATTTCCAGCAAAGCTCGCGGATATACGTGCCGATAATGAAAGCATTAGGTTTGACTCCAGCCTCTCTCATTTGTGCAAATATATTCCAAGCTTTTTCCAAACGACCCATACTAAAACGTCCTTTAATCAGAATCTCATATGTATACACATTCGGAATCAACCCTTTCCTCTTCAGTTCTCTGTAAACCGACTCTACCATATGCTCTTTCTCCCACTCGATCAACTCTTTTAATACAAAATTACATGTTAGTGTTGACACCATAAGTCCAGCCCTACTTCTCATCTCCGACAAGGTGTGCATCGCCTCCTCAAACCTTCCAACACTTGCATACACCTTAACCAACACATCCACAGCTTTTATCAATTTTTCCTCTATCAACGCTTCTAAAAGATCGGAGATTTCAAAAGCAACACGTTCCCTGTTTATATTCTGATCAATGACATACATAAACAAATGATTTAACCTTACACCCATACCCGAATGACAAAGTAATCGAATGATTGCCATGTAACTTTCAACATCATGTTTAAAACCAAACACTTTCAATTCACGGGCAAATAACAACGCACTGTTCCTTTCTCTCTTCGACTGGTCTAGGGTTGCAGTTACCTTAAACTTACCGAGTTTTTCATACGGATGACATAACACATTGGTATCCGAGGATGAGCCTGACAAGTCGGAGCATGTTGTATAGGCAAGCAATCTAACAGATTTCCAACGGATATTAATCCTGGAACTTTTTACCAAATTACAGCAATAACCCAACCGGGTAAAAGGAGGCCACATGGTGTTTAATTTAGGTTTTTCTTTGAAAGGAAAATGGAAAACTTATTTTGAATATGATCGTTCTCAAGGAGTTTGGATCTAGGAAACAGAACAACACTGGTAGCCTTTGCAGGGACTAGGTGGGAGTGAAAGAGATCAGAATCAAGAACACAGCCGATGGGGCTGATCGCGGCGGAAGTTTCCAAGATTTGATTTAATTTCCATATGAGTAATGCGATAACTATGGAAAGGATAAGTATTCAATAATTATATTATATAATATAATTAATAACTATTTATGATATAAATAATGCTATAATTATGGTAAAGATAACCATTCTATATACGATAAATGAATTGAATTGAATCCACATACGTACATAAGCCGAAAATTTAATTGAATCCATAAATAATGCTATAATTATGGTAAACCTTTTAATCGCAATATGATTGTATATTGTTATATTATCATGGAATGGATAAAACTGGAATGGGCAAACAAAATGTCCACGTTCTTACCAAAGGGCCAATGATCTAGCGGTATGGAGTGATCATCTCATATGAGAGGTCGGAAGTTCAAGTCTCAATGGAGACATACATGGTTAATTAGGAGTAGATTAGGTAGTTTGTCATTTCAAAAAATGTAAAACTTCTTGACATCAACTTCATTGATTGGCTAAGAAGGGTTAATTAAGATCAAAACAATGCACAGATTGTGGTAGGGTTAACCAGTTAACTAAATGTGGAATCACATTCAATCCCGACCTTGAAGAACTAGTGTCTTAAAATTTCTAACCAAACATCAACTCGTCATCCTCTTTTAATTTTTCATTAGGAGCATGCACTCTTCTCCTTCTTTTTCATTTATTTCATCACACTAGCTTGAAGAAATAGGGTCTTAAAACCACGTAGAAGTAGCTCCTTATGTTACATAGAATTGTTGGTCCCCAATATGAATATGGATTAAATAAAAAGAAAAAGGGGGTCTTTTATTGCTAAAGGAAATGGTATACGTGTGTGCTTCACATACTTGCAAATATCACATTGAAAAGACCTAACATCAAATGCCTTGAACAAAGAATGACACATTATTATTTTCAAGAGTGAAAAAGAGCACAAGGTAGATTTACCAAATTCACGTTGTCTCCACTCGACGATGTGGGAAGACGGTTGATAAAGTGTGCAAACATTGCAACAACTCACGACACACGATAACGGATGTTTTGAACTTGTTGCGTGGGTATCCAGAATGGTGAACGATAAAACCAAACAACACGGGATCTCAAACAAAGGTAGCAACCACGTGGAGTGACAGTTAATAAAGAAAAGCACTCTCCTTTCACCAAAGAAGAATATGACAAAATCTAGCAAATTTTATGAGCAATAAAATGGAAAGAAAAAACGTCGTTAGACAACATATCTGGCAAGACAAATACTCCTAAGACTTGGATCATTGAATCGGGTGAAACTGAACATATCACGCACCATGAAGGATGGTTAAAACCAACCAACAAGCACAAAGACTATTCCACCATAACTATTCTCAACTGGGAAGCTGTTTGTGTAAAAGGCATTGGTAACATCAGTTAATCAGAGATGATTTTAAACCGAAAAAATGTTTAATAAAAGACTTACATTTGAAGAACCTAATTGGGACGGATAAGAAGCATGATGGAAAATATCATCCAGAGCAATTCAAACAAAGAAAGGTGGCCTTGTCAGTTTTGGCGCATCAAGAAACTTTGCATAGAATATTAGGACACGCACCAGATGCAATCCTCATAAAGATACCAAAATTAGATAGAATAGATATATTTAATCATTAATTTTTGTGATTCATGCATTAGAGCAAAACATTTGAAGATTCGGTACCGACTCTCCTTCCATGATGCCCAAGCCTTGTAAGATTTTGTTAAAGGTTGCTTCGGGTAAGGCTTTAGTAAAGATGTCAGCCAGTTGATCAGCAGATCGAACAAAGTGAACCTCCACGTTTCCGTCTTCTACATGATCCTTGATGAAATGATACCTAAATGCAATGTGTTTAGTTTTTGAGTGTTGCACTGGATTATGATAAATCATTATTGCACTTTTAGAGTCGCAGTAGAGATGAATCTTTTTTATACTTAACCCATAGTCTCTTAATTGACTTTGAATCCAAACCACTTGAGAGGTACAAGATGCAGCAGCGATGTATTCAGCTTCGGTTGTGGATAATGAAACACAGGTTTGTTTCTTGGATTGCCAACTCACAAGTTTTCCATCAAGAAATTAGCATCCACCTATAGTACTTTTTCTGTCCAGCCCACATCCTCCTAGATCAGCAACAGAAAAGGCTTGAATGAAGAATCCTGAATTTACAGGATACCAGAGACCGAGAGATGAAGTTTTCTTCAGATATCGAAAAACATTCTTCACAGCAAGCATGTGAGGTTCTCTGGGATTGGCTTGAAACCTGGCACAGTAACACATAATATCTGATCTACTAGCTGTTAGTGTTTTGGGTTGATTCATGTTAATATTTGAGGTCTTTATCAACACCATTCATTAGATGGTGCTCATTACTTCCTATGAGTTATTGATGACTAGAGTCGTGGTGTACATTACGATATAAACTTAATGAAAACCAAATCACAAGTGGCACATTTTCTTATGTTATTTTACAATACGATATAAACTTAATTGTACATTACGATATAAACTTAATTGTACATTACGATATAAACGTTCTCAAACACTCTGTTCCAAATTAACACCCCCATAAACAATAATGTTTATGCTTCACTTCACTTCCTGATCAAGTTAACACTTAACAGCGTCAGGTTGTTGGTTGATCACCTAACGATACCAAGTGGGCGAGGATGTACATACATATATATGTGGTTCAATAACTGGCTGCTTTAACTTGGAATTACCTACCAATTACAATTATTCGCAGAATGTGTTGTTGCATATATATATATATATATATATATATATATATATATATATATATATATATATATATATATATATATATATATATATATATATATATATATATATATATATATATATATATATATATATATATATATAAACTAAGCAAACATTACAGGAGCCACATATGAAATTGAAAACAGTTACTAAGCTACACATTAACATGAATTAAACTAGGAAAATGCATGCATGAAGAATAACTGCCACCATGCATCTGGACTAATTCAACAAGGAAACTATTGCACACAATTAAACCAGAAAAATAAAAGGATAGACACATGCATAAGTTGAGTGTTGTAGTTTCAAAAATAAAAGGATAGATACATGACGAAAGCAATCATGTTAACAGACGATCCATCAACTTAAATAAAAAAAAAAATGGTTGTAGCTATTTGAATAACATGGAGAGAGGAAGGAAAACACCGCCACAAGCAAGCACATGATAAGTGGTAGAATCTGGTCTCAAGCCATTCCGCATCATGTCCTGAAAGATGTATAATGCATTCCAAGGTTCCCCCCGGAGACAGTATCCATCTATTAAAGTCCTATAGTGCATTTTCAAAGGCTTCATTTTCCTAAATTTCATCTCTTCTACCAACCCCATGGCATCTTCCATTCTCCCTAGTTTACATGCAACATCAATCGCCATATTAAACGTGACTCCGTCAATGAAAACCCCAGAGTGCATAAACCCCTTGAACTTATATAGAGCTTTAGCACGCCTGCCCAAACCACACAACCTTTGCATCATGGACCTCACAATCACATCATCGGTTTTAATACCTCTTGATTCCATTTCCTTACGGATATCCAATGCCTTAGCTGTGTCCCTTTTCTTACGATACCACAAATTAATGCGCTGTAAGAATCTGCATCAGGGACAACTTCTCTAAGCTTCATTTCAAGAAACACATCTTCTGCATCTTGTAGCCTGGACTCTTTTACAAAACCCCGAATGACACAATTATATGCAAAAACATCAACCAAATTATTACCCTCCCTGAATATCTTTAATACCTGAAAGGCTAAATCCGTTTGCCCTATCGAGCAAAGCATATGAATATACGTACCATAGAAGAAAGCATTAGGTTCGACGCCAGCCTCTGATTGTATATTTACAAACAAGTTCCCAGCTTCTATCAAACGACCCTTCCTACAATATCCTTTCATCAGAATCCCATATGTATACACATTAGGAATCAGCCCATTCTTCTTCAGTAGTCCGTAAACCGACTCCACCATATCTACTTTCCCCCATTCAATCAACTCGTTCATTACAAAATTACACGTTCTTGTTGACACCAAAAGTCCACCCCTACTTTTCATCTCTGACAAGGTGTGCATCGCCTCCTTGAACCTTCCAACACTTGCATACACCTTAACCAACACATCAACAGCTTTTATCAGTTTCTCCTCTATCAATGCTTCTAACATATCACAGATTTCAAAACCAACAGGTTCCCTGTTTATATTCTCATCAATGACATACATAAACAAATGATTTAGCCTTACATACATACCCGAGTGACACAATAATCGAATGATTGCCATGTAAGTTTCAACATCATGTTTAAAACCAGACTCTTTCAATTGACGGGCAAATACCAACGCACTGCTCCGTTCTCTCTTCCTCTGGTCCAGGGTCTCAATAACCTTAAACTTACTGAGTTTTTCAATCCGATGACATAACTGATTGGTATCCGGAGACCATTCTGACACGTCGGAGTACGTTGTATAGGCAAGGGATCTAATAGATTTCCAACGGAGACTCAAGGAACATTTTACGAAATTGCAGCAAGAAAACAAAGGATGCGGCATAGCGTTTTAGTCTCTGAAGAGATGATCAAAAATTCGTTTAGAAGGAGTTTGGAACGAGGGACACCGAAGTACATAACACCAATAAGATTAGGTCAGCTTTGACCGACTCAAAGCGCATGTTAGTACGATCCAGTAGTTTAGTGAAAACCACATTTCACTCAATTCTATTAAATACTAGGTCGAAACAATACATGGGTTTAATTAAAAAAATATATGAAATTTTAACAATTTGAAAAGTTTGAATTTATAAAAAAAATTAAAAAAAAATTGAATTATTAAAATTATTGAAACTTTAATGTATTGAATACATTACATATATAAACCTTTTTTAATAAATACTTTACATATATATTACCTTACACATTAAATGTGTAATTTTAATTTAATAAAATGAAAAATACATTAAAATGACAAATGGAAAATAGAAAATTTAAAAATTTTAGAAAATGACAAGTGTTCAAATGAAGGAGAAGAGGACATGTGGCAAAAAAAACCTTCATTTATTATAAGAGATGACACACCCAATCTTAATGGTTTTATTCTTTGTTAAATTAATAATCTAACCATTTTTAATGATATTTAAAAATAATAATAATAATAATAACCACAATTTTTTATTTTGAAAAATGACCACTCTATGGTTGTGGCAACGGATGAAAAAAAAAAAAAAAAAAAAAAAAAAACCTCATATGGAACTACACTTCCATGTCCTTGAAAAGGAACAATAGCATTAGCATTCTCATTTACATTCCTTTCACTATACCCCAATCAATCCATTAATATCCAACCACTCAAATTTTTTAGTAAGTTTGTCAAAATGGAATCTTAAATTTGGATGACACCTTGCAATAGTGTACCCTGATACATATATTTCCAAAGAAACAGCAAAATGTGACATTCCATTTCCATCAATATGTTGCTTTGATCCTTATACACTTGTCTTACAGTTTGATTCATTTAAGCATAATTCTTCAATTTTTCCATTTTTGTAATTATATTGAACCTTTTAACAAACCAACCAAAAATGTAAATCACGGTAATTACTCACAGTGAAACCACTAGAAATCAACGCAATATCATATAAAAGATCAATAACTCTCAACGCCTCGTCATCACTATCATTACTCCTGCAATCCGCCTGCATCATTCATAAATAAATTATAATCATACTATTTTCTTAAATAAAATATTTATTTTAAATAAATCTTACAGTCAGTCAATGTCATAATGATTAGATGTTACTTTATGTGCTTTTAGCCTTTACAAGTAAGTCTAGGTGCAGCCAAGAAGCGTCTTGGGTGAGGCAATTTAGGAGATGGCATATCAGGAACTCAAAATCTTGTGGAATATAGAAAAAGTTACAATGGAGGTGTAATGTATTATCTATCCAAGGAGTTGGAGCCAAAAAGACATGATTTTTATGATAATGCTAAAACTTTTATAAGACAATAACATGTGCCTTATTTGAAAGAAAAGAAAGAATTTCTTTAATTTTTGTCAAATGTGATATAATGTATATTACACAAAAAAGTAATTTTTTTGGTCTTTTGATTTAGATCGTTAGATGGATATCATTTGTTTAAAGTTTTAGATTGTGTAATCTATTTAGGCTATGGTTTCTTGATTAGGATTGCATAATGTGGTTTTTGATCCGAGTATGTTTAGTTCTTAACTCCAAGCAAGCAAGCAATAATCTCAGTCAAATAACATGTTGCTAGTTAAAAATATGAAGTTCATAGTTCTCAAAAGCTAAACATTGTTCGAGAGGATCTAATTCATAAAATCAATTACTGGAAAATTGCTCAAATGAACAAAACTACTCAATAACAATAATACTTACTGAAATTAGACTTCAGAAACTCTAAAATTAATAAGTAATTAGCAAATCTTCTAGAACTTAGCATTCTTGCTAAAAATGTTTTAGTTTTTTCATGACCAGAATAGAGAAAAATGGATGGAACGTACCTAGCGATTGACGGAGCAGGGGGCGATAGGTAGAGCAGACAAGAGGATTTATAGGATTTTGGGGGCAAATCACGGAAAAGGATGTTTGTAGTTCATGTCAGAATGCTTATTAAAGACCTCTAATTTTTTTCATGAAATCTCATCAGTGGAAGTCAATTTGGAAGTTGAATTGAACTTTCATCGTGTGAGAGACAATCTATAGGTCACACTGGACTCCATCACAGATCTCAATGTCATCCAACACCATGGATACCTTTCCAGAGAAGCATATAGGGTTAATGTTGCAGAAAACTAATATAGAACACACTGCATCTCTCATGTGACTGGCCCGATGTAACGCCCGTGTTTCTAGGCTTGCCATTTTTAGCAATGTAATAGTCTAGGTTAACCTTGTAACTCAACTTGAAATAATAAGAATGTATTATTTGTGAATTATTTGAATTATATGATTTATGTGTGTATTTTCTTAATTTTTATAATTTAATGAATTAAGAATAAAATAAGCGTCAAAATTTAAGTGTGAGATAAGCCCGACATCTTTGCATAAAGTTGTAGTGGTCGAAACAAGGATTCCGGGGATATAAGGAATGCCAAAATCCGAGTTATAACGAAGAAGTTATGACCTGTCGAAGTTTCGCGACAGAACCGACACGACGCCGAGTGACGTAAAATATGAATTTAAGATAGAGCGATATTTAGCCTTAGCGATCTAAACGAAAGTCGTATATTTCGTTAAACCGAGAGCGTGCATAAAAGGAACGCCCAAATCTGACTTCGTATGAGGAAGTTATGATTTTATGAAGTTTCGACTTAGCAGTATACAGCCCGAATACTCGATTTGAGATCGAGCGGTTTTTAGCCGAAACAATCTAAATGAGAATCGAAGATCTTGTTGTTAGTAGCGAAACGATGAAAAGTTAGGCGAGAACGGACGTCAGACGAAGAAGTTATGAATTTATAACGAAGTTTTTCTGTCCCGGCCTTCTAAAAATAAATAATAAAAATAAAAGTCAAAATTTGCCGACGGAGTCTAAATGAAAGTTGTAGAGTATGGTCTGACCTTCGCGTGGATATAAAGAACATCGAAAACGGAGCTCGTATACGAAAGTTACGCAATTTAGAAGTTTGACAAGTCAATTACGCCCCGCGTAATTTGAGTACGCCCCGCGTACTCAGTCGGATGCAACTTGTCTGACCAATACTCGAGTGCCACCAGTCGACGCACGCAGTGACGTCAAAGTACGCCCCGCGTAACCCGAGTACGCCCCGCGTAATTTGAGTACGCCCCGCGTAATCCCAAACCCAGCAGCCTATAAATAGAACTCGAATTCAGCCATTTTCTCTTGTTCAAACTCTTCCCTCTCTCTAAGTTTTGCCTCGATTTGCGTGCCGTTTATACCCCAAAGCCCCGGTAATAATCCCGAGCCCCGAAGTAAGATCCGAAGCCCCGAGGATCCCGAAGAGCGTTATTCCCGAGCCGAAACGCTGCCCGCGAGGAGCCCGGTTTTGTGAAGATCTTCCAGATCTACGGAGAAACACCTCTTCTGCAAGCCGTAGTGCTGCCCGATCATCTTTTGATCAAGTGAGTGTGTAGTTATTTTCATTCCAACGCAATATTATGAAGTATTTCCTATAAAATACGTGTTATGTGTATATACTTGGTTGTTATACGTGTGAGTGTATATTCACTCTCTTCTATCTTATAGATCTGATGTATTCTCTATGAAATACGTGTTATGTGTGTATGCCTCATCTGTTATGTGGAATATGTATTGATTAAAACATGTTATACATGTTTTTAAACTATGTATAAAAATGTATATTTTTATCTACTAATATGTTGGATAGAACATGGGTAGATAATTGGTGTGTAATAAACAGATGAGAGGCCTCGGTGTTATTGGTGTTATTCTAGTCATTCAGCAGAGTATGGATGACGACCACGGACTATTCTAGACTGTCCTGTGGAACACTAGCAGGCTCATTACCTGTAGGTGTTGTGAACGACGTGTTCACCGGTGTACTCTATCCCCCACATGGTTTCCTTTAGGACACTTATTGTTGAGGAAGCCCCTCTGCAGTAATGTCCGTCCCGATGAAAAATCCTGAAATAGGTTCCTTATAATAGACGTTATTTTTAGGAACGTAAGGTGAGGATAACGGGAATGGGTAATCGGGTTTATTGTTGATGGTTGAAATTAAATATAATTATTGTGGGTTGAAAACCCTATATGCTCACCAGGCTCCCAAGCCTGACCCACTCAGTTGATTTATTTTACAGGAAGTGGCGCAAGAGCTTAAGATGGGCGAACATCAAGTTGTTTTGTTTACAAGTCTGTATATGTATATATTTGTTGAATGACTTGTAATGCTATCGTTTATGCTTTATGATCTGTATCGGAACATGACATCCCGACTTTTGAATATGAAATGAAATCATATGTCTTATGAAATGTTTTGATAAATATCTATTTTATCATGTTTTGTTTTTGGGAACAAATTTCGCATCTCTTTTAAAATTAAATGGATTTACTCTGAAAATTATTTTAAAAAGCATAAATGAAATCGGTCTTTCTGGCCGAGATTTTGGGGATGTCACAGTTGGTATCAGAGCATTAGTTTAAGCGAATTAGGAATTTGTAGGATTTCTAAACTTAAACTTAGGATGCTAAGTAGAGATTGCGAGGTGTGTGTCTGTTGGATCTTAGACACAAGCACTAGTTTATTTTAGGAAAGTTGCCTAAAATGCTTTTATGTGCTAAATGTTATATGTTGCCATATATGATATTATTTGTTCGGATCTATGGTTTGTTGCCAACCGGATCTGAAGGTTTATGTGTTTAGGATTCTAAGCGTATGTATACGATATTAGAACTAGCATTTAATCGTTTGGAGTAATAAGGTGAAATTATTCGGTGTATAGATCAAAATGGTGAGAACAAGAAGCGGAGTTGGAAATGCTAATGAAAACAGGAATCAACCACCTGTAATCGAGCAAGTACCTGTCGTAGCTGCTGCACCTGAGCCGATAACAATGGTTGGTGTACAAATGATGATTCAAATGATGTTGGATCGTCAGATGGAAGAAACAAGACGCCTGCTTAGGCAGAATCGTGAAGAACCGTCAATTCAAGCGGAAGAGCCCGAGGAGAATGGAGGGCAGTCTGAAGGAGAAAACTTTAGTGGGATCATTGGTCAAGACGAACAACCAGTGGTTAGACGCAATAACCAGTATAGAGGAAATGATGGTCATGGGTGCAAGTATAAGGATTTCATGGCATCCAAACCACCATGCCTATCCGGAAGCCCGACGCCGGTACAAGTTATGGACTGGGTCTCTGAAATGGAGACTATGTTTGAAAGTTGCGAATGCAGCAACAGGCAGAAGACCGCTCTTGTGATCCCTCTGCTAAAATCTGGTGTGTTGAGTTGTATGCCCAAGGGAGAAGCAAGCAAAATGTCTTGGGAAGACTTTCTGGAACAACTAAAACTGCAATACTGCTCCGAGCAGGACCTTCTGGAAATCAGTAATGAGTTTCAGAATTTGAAGAAAGGGAAATTGAGCGTTACTGAATACGCTACAAGTTTCACGGAAAAGATGAAGTTTATCCCATATTTGGTGCCTACAGAACTCTCTAAGGTCAACAAGTTTGCCCTTGGACTACCAGCGGACTATGGTCCAATGGTTAAGCAAGCGACCACATTGAAAGCCGCCATCTGGGCTGCTAGAAATGTTGAAACCCAGATCAGGGAAAAAGGTCTAGAAAGGTCAGAGGTTGGTGAGAAAAGGAAAATCGATGGATTTTCAGGGTCCAGCAAGAAAATTAAATTCTCGAAGTCTAGTTCGAGAGGAAGTGGAGGAAAGGTAGAGGCGAAATGGTGCGACAAGTGCAAGAAGAAGCATCATGGGAAGTGTGGCGGGGAAACCACATGCTACAAATGTGGAAAGCCAGGGCATTATGCCAACGAATGCACCTTCACCAAGAATGTTTGTTATGGTTGCGGTGAGGAGGGGCACATCTCAAGGGATTGTCCGAAGAAGAAAGAGGCAGCAAGACCCAACATTCCACCAAAGCCAAAGGCGAGAGCATTCCAGATGATACTGGAAGCTGCTAAAGATGAAGCTGACGTCGCTTCAGGTACCTTTCTCGTTAACAAATTGCCTGCCCAAATTTTATTTGATTCTGGAGCCAACTACTCCTTTATATCGCATGAATTTGGTAGAAAACTAGCTTTGCCTATTGTGAGACTAGATAATGCTTTATTAGTCGAAGTTGCTAGTGGCAAGATTGTACCTATTAGCCATCGTATGAAAAACATTTTAATTGATTTGAATGGGAATAAGTTCCACGAGGAATTATTACCTATAGAACTTAATGGTTTCGACATCGTTTTGGGATTGGATTGGCTTAGTGCCAATGATGCTGAAATTTTATGCAAGAAGAAAATAGTGAAAGTAAATCCGCCTGGAAAGGAATCGTTTATGGTGTATGGAGATAAACACAGAGTAAATTCTGGAATCATTTCCCTAATGAAAGCCAGAAAGTGTTTGACCAAGGGATGTACATCATATTTAGCATTCGTGATCGATGCTAAGAAGGAAAAGAAGGTGATGCAAAATATTCCTGTTGTGTGTGATTATCCGGAAGTATTTCCCGAAGATCTTCCTGGATTACCGCCCGATCGACAAGTAGAATTTCGTATTGACTTGTTGCCCGGAACAACGCCAATTGCAAAAGCACCTTATCGATTAGCACCGACGGAGATGAAGGAGCTAATGATGCAACTTCATGAGTTATTGGACAAAGGTTTCATTAGACCTAGTTCATCGCCCTGGGGAGCTCCGGTGTTATTCGTAAAGAAGAAAGATGGAAGCATGAGGATGTGCATTGATTACCGAAAGCTGAATAAGGCAACAATAAAGAATAGATATTCGTTGCCGAGGATTGATGACCTATTCGATCAGCTACAAGGTTCAAGTTATTTCTCAAAGATCGACTTGAGGTCAGGATATCATCAGCTAAAAGTAAGAGAGCAGGATATAGAGAAGACTGCATTCAGAACCCGATATGGACACTATGAGTTTTTGGTTATGTCGTTTGGACTAACCAATGCTCCCGCAGCATTCATGGATTTAATGAACAGAGTTTGTAACCCGTTCCTTGATAAATCTGTGATAGTGTTCATAGATGACATTCTGATTTATTCAAAAAGCCAAGAGGAGCATGGCAGACACTTACGAGAAGTTTTGGAAGTCTTGAAGAAATAGAAGCTGTATGAGAAGTTCTCCAAATGTGATTTTTCGATTCGAGAAGTCCAATTCTTGGGTCACGTGGTCAACCAAGAAGGTATAATGGTTGATCCAGCAAAGATTGAAGCTGTAATGAAGTGGGAACAACCAAAAAGCCCCACGGAGATTCGAAGCTTTTTAGGATTAGCCGGATATTACCGAAGGTTTATCCAAGGCTTTTCTTCGATTTCTAGTCCATTAACAGCTTTGACCCACAAAGGAGCTACTTATGCTTGGAGTGATAAGCATAAAGAAGCATTCAAGAAGCTAAAGAAGAAACTATGCGAGGCACCGATACTTTCTCTACCCGATGGAGTTGAAGACTTCGCTGTTTATAGCGACGCGTCTGGTGTTGGATTGGGTTGTGTTTTGACCCAAAGAGATAAGGTGATCGCGTATGCATCTCGACAGCTAAAAGAGCATGAAAAGAACTACCCGACTCATGATTTGGAGTTGGCAGCGGTAGTTTTCGCTCTGAAAATATGGAGGCATTACCTCTATGGCACGAAGTGCAAACTTTTCACTGATCATAAGAGTCTCCAATATCTCTTTAGTCAGAAAGAATTGAATATGAGGCAACGACGCTGGCTGGAACTACTTAAAGACTACGACTGTGAGATACTTTACCACCCCGGTAAGGCCAATGTTGTTGCTGATGCTCTCAGTCGGAAAGTCAATCTTGAAAAGAGAAGGCCAAGAGCGTTGAGAATTGAAGTTGTCTCAACCATTTTGGAAAGTATAAAGAAATCTCAAGAGGAAGCTTCGGAGAAGAATGACCGAAAGGAGGAACGTTTGGGCAAAACGTTGGTGTTCGGTGTAAACAGTCATGGACTGAAGGTGTTCCAAGATCGGATTTGGATACCTAAGACAGGAGGAGTCAGAGATCTTCTGATGGAAGAAGCTCACAAGACCATGTACTCAATTCATCCCGGTAGCACTAAAATGTATAGGGACCTGAAACCCTATTATTGGTGGCCGACGATGAAGCTCGACATTACGAAGTATGTGGCCGAGTGTGTGACTTGTGCAAGAGTCAAGGCACAACATCAGAAACCGTACGGGAGTTTAGAACCATTGCCTGTGCCTATGGGTAACTGGGAAGACATTACTATGGATTTTGTCACTAAACTGCCCAGAACAAAGAATGGTCACGACATGATTTGGGTGGTCATCGATCGATTCACTAAGAGTGCGCATTTCATAGCAGCCGATGAGAAATGGTCTATGGAAAAGCTTGAGAATTCTTATGTGAAGGAAATTGTGAGACTTCACGGTGTTCCGCTAACAATTGTGTCGGATCGTGATAGTCGTTTCACCTCAAGATTTTGGAAAAGCCTACAAGAGGAATTGGGTACCAAGTTGTGTTTAAGTACAGCTTACCATCCGCAAACTGATGGTCAGAGCGAACGGACGATACAAACACTTGAAGATATGTTGAGAGCGTGTACCTTGGAATTCCTAGGTAATTGGGATGAACATTTACCTTTGGTAGAATTTTCCTATAATAATAGTTTTCACTTGAGCATAAAGATGGCACCTTATCAAGCCTTGTATGGACAGAAGTGTCGTACGCCGTCTTGTTGGCTTTAGGCTGGGGAAAAGCAGTTTATGGGGCCGGAGATAGTCCATCAAACTGCTGAAAAGTTGAAAATAATTAGGGAGAGAATGTTAGCAGCTCAGGATCGTCAAAAGAGTTATGCTGACAAAAAGTGAAGACCGATGACTTTTGAAGTTGGAGATTCGGTTTTGCTTAAAGTCTCACCGTGGAAGGGACTTATAAGATTTGGAAAAAGGGGAAAGTTAAGTCCAAGGTTTATTGGACCGTTTAAAGTTCTTCAGAGGATTGGGAACCAAGCTTACAAGCTCGAACTACCAGAAGAACTGAATGGAATTCATAACACTTTCCATGTGTGTTATTTGAGGAAGTTCACGGGAGAAGTTCCCGACATAATTCCACTTTCAGAGTTGAGAATCGATGAGAACAAAAGGTTGATTGAGGAACCGGAGGCAATTGTTGACCGAAAGACTAAGAAATTGCGACGTAAGATGGTGGAGTTAGTGCTTGTCCGATGGAAACACACGAATGGGCCAAATCTCACCTGGGAGACGGAGAGTGACATGATGAGTCGCTATCCGCATTTGTTTGCTGGTGTGTGATTCCGGGGACGGAATCATTCTAAGGTGGAGAGAATTGTAACGCCCGTGTTTCTAGGCTTGCCATTTTTAGCAATGTAATAGTCTAGGTTAACCTTGTAACTCAACTTGAAATAATAAGAATGTATTATTTGTGAATTATTTGAATTATATGATTTATGTGTGTATTTTCTTAATTTTTATAATTTAATGAATTAAGAATAAAATAAGCGTCAAAATTTAAGTGTGAGATAAGCCCGACATCTTTGCATAAAGTTGTAGTGGTCGAAACAAGGATTCCGGGGATATAAGGAATGCCAAAATCCGAGTTATAACGAAGAAGTTATGACCTGTCGAAGTTTCGCGACAGAACCGACACGACGCCGAGTGACGTAAAATATGAATTTAAGATAGAGCGATATTTAGCCTTAGCGATCTAAACGAAAGTCGTATATTTCGTTAAACCGAGAGCGTGCATAAAAGGAACGCCCAAATCTGACTTCGTATGAGGAAGTTATGATTTTATGAAGTTTCGACTTAGCAGTATACAGCCCGAATACTCGATTTGAGATCGAGCGGTTTTTAGCCGAAACAATCTAAATGAGAATCGAAGATCTTGTTGTTAGTAGCGAAACGATGAAAAGTTAGGCGAGAACGGACGTCAGACGAAGAAGTTATGAATTTATAACGAAGTTTTTCTGTCCCGGCCTTCTAAAAATAAATAATAAAAATAAAAGTCAAAATTTGCCGACGGAGTCTAAATGAAAGTTGTAGAGTATGGTCTGACCTTCGCGTGGATATAAAGAACATCGAAAACGGAGCTCGTATGCGAAAGTTACGCAATTTAGAAGTTTGACAAGTCAATTACGCCCCGCGTAATTTGAGTACGCCCCGCGTACTCAGTCGGATGCAACTTGTCTGACCAATACTCGAGTGCCACCAGTCGACGCACGCAGTGACGTCAAAGTACGCCCCGCGTAACCCGAGTACGCCCCGCGTAATCCCAGACCCAGCAGCCTATAAATAGAACTCGAATTCAGCCATTTTCTCTTGTTCAAACTCTTCCCTCTCTCTAAGTTTTGCCTCGATTTGCGTGCCGTTTATACCCCAAAGCCCCGGTAATATTCCCGAGCCCCGGAGTAAGATCCGAAGCCCCGAGGATCCCGAAGAGCGTTATTCCCGAGCCGAAACGCTGCCCGCGAGGAGCCCGGTTTTGTGAAGATCTTCCAGATCTACGGAGAAACACCTCTTCTGCAAGCCGTAGTGCTGCCCGATCATCTTTTGATCAAGTGAGTGTGTAGTTATTTTCATTCCAACGCAATATTATGAAGTATTTCCTATAAAATACGTGTTATGTGTATATACTTGGTTGTTATACGTGTGAGTGTATATTCACTCTCTTCTATCTTATAGATCTGATGTATTCTCTATGAAATACGTGTTATGTGTGTATGCCTCATCTGTTATGTGGAATATGTATTGATTAAAACATGTTATACAGGT